>NC_044031.1:486395973-487630721 GCF_901765095.1 Microcaecilia unicolor | reverse complement strand
CGCCCCTGTCTTTAACACTCCATTTCTGAAGATAAAACACTGTTTTACCTACAAAGATAGATTTGACAGTTGCCCCTGGATGTCAGTTTGTTCTAAGGACTCACTTTAATTTGTTGAATGTGACTTAAGAACTAGTGTAGTTTGAAAAAGCTTCTCATACAACCTTATATGGAAGTTGATCATTAGTGGTAGGTGAGAGATTACCACTAGGGATCACGACAGATATTTTGAGAACCAGATCCCAGCAGGGTGGGAACAGAGGAGGACTACTCCTGCTCTGTCCCACTAGCCCATCAGGGCCCTGGGTAAGTTCTTTGTGTTCTAGAGGGTGGGGTCTGGGTTGCAGCAAGGGAGTTGCTTAGCTGTGATAAGGGGGCATTGTTACTCTTATACTTCCTGTTTTGGGGAGGGGCCTTGGTGTAGAGACTGACCAAATTTTAGTTTCGGTTGCAGATCCAGCACCAAAACCAACCCGAAATCTGGATTCAGGTTTTGGCTAAAAATGCTCCTGCATTTTCAGCTGAAACCAAAACTCTCTGCCACCGCCAACCACCTAAGCCATCTAACTCCAACCCCTCTGCCCTCTCACTACCTGAAGGCACTCCACGGGTGTACTTTTAAATGGCCTGGTGGTCTAATGGTTTCATCTGGCAAGAACAATCCACCTTAGCAAAATGGTTGCCAAGACTTCCCACACCAGCCTTTTGAGACTGCCTTGGGAAATCACAGTGGGAATTTTGGGATTTGATGTATGATAGGCAGGAGTGACCTGCGATAGCTCCTGCTTAAGCTGCTTCCAATCCCAAGATGGCCACCGGGACCTCCCGAGGCAGTCTCGTGCTTTGCTGCGTAATTGGTTGAACTTATATATATATATATGTGTCTAGAATATGTTTAATTACCACTTTTTAACATATAATAGTGCAAATTGGAATGTCCAATTACCACGAGTTATAGGTGGAAGATGCCAAATGACGCTGCTTTTTTTCTATACATGCAGATTCTTCAAATCACTGCTCCTGCTGTAAGTGCTGGCAAAAAATACACATCAGTTTGATTTGAAGTGCTTCAGAGATACATGTGCAACTTAATTGGCTAATGAACAATAATTGCAGGCTGGACCTGACACTCCCCCCAAACCCGGAAACTCTTACCAGTTCTTTCTCCCTGTGAGGAGTGGAGGATGCTGTCAGGAGCAGCATCGCCGGGGTCTCTGGATTATCAGATTCTGGTGAATTGGTGCCATCGTTAGCAGTGGATATGAGATTTTCTTTGCCACGATTAAGGGAGGAAGTAACTGGAACTCCAGCGTCACCAGAGGAGATAATTGCCAGAATAATTTTACCAGCAGTGGGGGTTTCCTCAACATCTTTAGTGAGTATTCCTCCTTGGAGCCCTCTGGTGAAACCAGCAACAGTGACCTTGGATACACTCTGGGAGTCCATAAAGAATTTGCATCAGATTTGCTCCTCAATTATTACTATTTCTGCAACTTCCTCATCTAAAATTCAGGATTTGGAGTCTCAAGCAACTATGGGCTTCTTTTACTAAGCTGTGCTAGCGATTCCTATGCTTTATGAACGCAGGATAAAGCAAAAAATGTTAAGGAAAATTGAGAATTTGGGAAAATATGGAAAGGGGCTTAAATCTGAGATTTTTGAACTTTCCTGAAACAAAGCTAACCCTGGTTAAGGACTTGCTTTATTTATTTTTAAAATAAGTATTGAAGATCCTGGAAGCAGCCTTGACCCCTTTGCATAGAATTTTCTGTGTGATGTCTGTTGAGAAAAAGAGACTGAGCCCCCTGTGGATTTAAATATTTCTGAAATTTTGGAAACATCTGATTCAGAAAGAATTGTTACTGATAGAGCTGCATTACTGGCTGCATTTGTTTTTCGTCTAGACAGGGATTCAGTTTTGAAGTTATATTTTAAATCTTCTGATACTTCATTTATGGGTGAGAAAGTACAGGTTTTCCCTGATGTCTCCAAATGGATGTAAGCTAGACAAAAGAAGTTCTTGGAGTTACGATCTGCTGTGGTTGGTTTAGGAACCAGTTTCCAACTTAGATTTCCTTGTAAATGTTGTATTCTTTTTCAGAATGTTCCGTGTATTTTCTATGAACCATCTCAGCTGAGATTTTTTCTTGAGAGATAGGTGTAACTTTAGTATGACTCTCAGTTTTGTTTATATGTAGGAACTGCTATCAGATCTAAATATGATTATTGAGGAGACTTTTCTTAACCTTTCACTTGTATAATGTATTTTATCTCCATCTTTCTATGCATTTACTGCTCTTGGATCTGTTCTCTTTTATGGACTTTATTTAACATTTATTTTTCCTGAGATATTTGATCATGTTTTCTTGGTTCTCTATTTTGGATTTCTTGTCAAAGGTTATGGCTTTGATGTATATTAAAATGCAATTAAAAAAGAGCAATAATTAGATGCCTAAAACCAATTATTGACGTTAATTGTCACCAATTAGGATTTGCGTGCACATCTCTAACTTTGGGCAACTAAATCCCTTAGGGCCCCTTTTACAAAGTGGCGGTAAGCCCAATGCAGGCTTACTGCTTGCTAAAACGGAAGTACCGCCGGGCTACTGCATCAACCCATGATAGTTCTCATCTCCAACAGTGTCATGTCTGGCATTACAAAAATATTTTTATTTTTGTAGTGCCAGTGTGTACCCGGCAGTAATCAGGCAGTGCCGCGAGCTGCCCGGTTACTGCCAGGTTACCATGGGAGCCCTTACCACCATCTCAATGGGTGGCGGTAAGGGCTCCCCATAAAATGGCCATGCAGCAAGAGACCCTTTTACAAAGGTGCATCAAATTGGTATTACTGCCTGGCTAGCACGTGCACCTGGTGGTAATTCTGAGTTCGGCATGCCCCCCTACCACAGGGGCATTCCCAGCAGTAATCAGCAATTGGCACTCACTGGATGGTTACCGCGCACGGGTAACACATTAGTCCTTACCGCTAAGTCAATGGGTGATGTTAAGGGTTCAGGCTGTAAATAGACATGTGCTATTTTAATTTTGCTGCACATCCATTTCCCGCCCCCCCCCCCAAAAAAAAAAAAATCCCCTGTTTTTCCAGACACGGTGGAGAAATGGTCCAGCATGCGTCCAATACACATGCTCAGACTTCCACAGGCCACTTTTTGGTATACCTTTGTATAAGGGTCCCCAAGTGCTTTACTTGCCGCATGACCATTTCCTGAAAAAAAGAAAGACCTACCTTTTACCCGCTGCAGTAAATGGTGGCCTTGGTGCACATCAAAAACATGCGTCAACACCAGCGCAGGCCCCCTTATGCCGCAGTTTGGTAAAAGGGACCCATAGTGGACAAACCATAAGGGTGCGTGGATATGAGAGTGAAATGGTTGGGCAAAGAGTTTTCCAAAACGTTGTGCACAGTGTTAAAGAATTATATATGCATTTATTCATGACCTACCCCACATTAGTCCAATCTGAGCACCAGGATTTACACTAGGTTTCAGCAGGCAAAAGTCTGGCACCCAGAGTTTGGCTCTGAAGCCGGCACTATGTGCTATTCTATAAAGGACTGATCTTTTCCAGTGCCTATTTTTGAGTGTTGTTTATAGAATTTCCTCCATTCTACAAAAGGATTTGTGATTGGCAGAGTATTTTGTAGAGTACTGATGGAATTGTAAACATTCCTACTTGATTTTCACAGCACCTACCTCAATGTGGGTTTCAAATAGTTTAATGAAACTGTGCTCCATTGATCAAATGTATTTGAAAATGATCTCAATCTCACACCCTTACCCACAAGTGATGTTGTTAAAATGTGTATAGCTAGCAGACTTATGTATTCCTCAGAATGGAGGGTTTTATAAAAAGCCTTTATGCAGTCAGTATCCATTACTAGCTGCAAAAGAGCTTTTGAATATCAAGCCTTTTCTGTCAGATTCTATATATCATGACTTAATTTAAGTGTGGAAATCGAAGCATATTCTATAACAATGCGTGTAACTTAATTGGTTAACTAGCTAATCAGTGTTGTTTATTTGATGTTAACAAGTACTTATCAGCACTAATTGGTATTAATTAAGATTTATGCACACAACTCACTAAGCGTATTCTGTAACGTGGTGCATGCAAATTCTAATTCGCATAGTTCAAAAGGGGGTTCTAAAATCTATGTGTGTTGTTATAGAATACACCCACTCTGTACCTAATTTAGGTGTCGGATTTACACCAAGTAAAATGTGACATAAATAGTTGCAACTAAATTTGATAGCGTGGAGAGGCACTCGGCGTATTCTATATAATGTGTGGAAATTTAAACCTATTCTATAAAATTTAGGTGTACTTTAGAGAATATGCCTAGGTGTATTTTTTTTCCATGCAGAATTTTCAGGTGCCATATATAGAATCTAGCCTTTTATGTTTAAAGTAGGATATTTTAGTTAGCAAGTCTGTTAGAACACAGCATGCAGTAAGTTAATGAAAGACCTACAACACTGAAAATTATGGGTACAGCAGTTAATCAATTAGGGCCCCTTTTACAAAGCAGCTAAAAAGGAAGTACTGTTGGGCTACCGTAGCAGCCTGACGGTACTTCCTACCCCCAGTGTGCTATCATATCCAGCCCTACAAAACTATATTTACTTTTATAGTGCTGGTGTGTATCCAGTGGTACCCGGGCAGTTCTTGGTTCTGCCTGGTTACCGTCGGGTTAGCGCGGGAACCCTTACCGCTACCTCAATGGGTGGCAGTAAGGGTTCCCCCCCAAAATGGCTGCAAGGCAAGTACTTCACTTGCTGCACGGCCATTTCTTTAAACATTAAAGACCTACTTTTTGCCTGCTGCGGTAAAAGGGGATCTTTGTGCTCATCAAAAACACATGCCAGTGCAGGCCCCCTTTTGCTGCAACTTGTTAAAAGGGGCCCTTAATTTTGTGATAAGGTGGACTATAAATAACTAAGACTGGTGATAGCTCTTGGATTCTAAAGGCTTATTATAGGCTGTTCAAATCCTGTTTTCAGTCAGCAGTAAGCTTCTATATAACATTTATAATTTTCAATTTCTAAGCCCCATGTATTCTAACGTAAAATATACATTTTATTTTTGTTACATTTGTACCCCGTGCTTTCCCACGCATGGCAGGCTCAATGCGGCTTACATGGGGCAATGGAGGAAATATTCTAGCGACATCAGTTATCCTATAAAAATAATTATTAAGATAAAAATGATATTTTAAACTATTATTTTATCAGCAAGGGTTTTGAATGCATGAGCTCCAAACTGAAAATAATTGATATTTAAAATTTGAGGTTTATGCTATTATGCTATAATTTTATGACTGGGATTAACCATCTGTTAGACAAATACTTCCAAATTTAATTTTTATAAATTTTAATTAATCTCAAGAAGTGCCAAATGGAATCTTGAAGTTAGCAAGAGAACCAGACTGAAGAAGGCATGGCCACAGTCTATCCAGGCCGACAAGTGCCTGCCAGTTTTGAGCAGATGACACAGTATTTGTTTAAGTATTGAGCAAGTTACTACTACTACTTAACATTTCTAAAGCGCTACTAGGGTTATGCAGCGCTGTACAGTTTAACAAAGAAGGACAGTCCCTGCTCAAAGGTACCATGGTCAGGCTGTAGAATGACTGAGTTCTATGCTGAACTGTGTATAACCATAATATTGTATATTTAAAAAGTGAAACCTCAAACACTCCAAAGGAAGGTAAACAAACCTTTTGAGACAAGCTCATTCCTTAATTAGAGCCCAATACTATCACAGGTTTGAGGTTTCTATGCACTTGGAAGAAAAGGAAGTCACAAAAAACTCTAATCTGAGAAAAAGTGGCTGCCCCCAAAAACCAGAATTGCACATAAATGTAAAAAATAAATAAATAAATACAGCACAAAGTCCACAAAAACTGAAACAAACAAAAAAATCAAAACAGAGAGCTCAAAGAGAAAAAAGGGACTGTATTCAATGATTTATCTTCCAAATGCCTCTGATGGGAAACTTCACTCTCCTTGCAATGTTTGAAGACTGTTATCATTTCTTCTGCCCTGAGGAATAACAAGTGTTTTTTGTTTAGACCGCTTGAAACTCTTGCAGTCAAGTGAAGGAGAGTGAAATCTTACATCAGAGGCGTTTGGAAGATAAATCATTGCATGCAGTCTTTTTTTTTTCCTTTGAGCTCTCTTTTTTGAATTTTTGATTGTTTCAGTTTTTGTGGACTTTTGAGCTGTATGGATTTATTTATTTTTGTATGTATGTGTGATTCTGGGTTTGTGGGGCAGCCATTTTTATTTTGATTGGACTTTTTTGTGACTTCCTTTTTTCCAGGCATGCATAGCAACCTGTGATAGCATTAGACTCTAATTGCGGACTCTAATTCCGCATCCATCTTTTAAATTTCTGTATATAATTGTGGAGTGTTTTTTTTTAATATACACTAATATATTTTTATGTTTGTGTATTGTTATTATTCAGTTATTTGATCATTTATTTATATGTCCATAATTTCTGTGGTTGAATTTCCTTTTTTTCGTATTTATGCTTTTGTTTCATTGTTTTTATTCAGCTGGAGGATACCTTTTTGCTATCCTAGCTTTATATTTTTACTTAACCAGTTATTGTACTGAATATTACCACTAACTGGTTAAGTGCTGGCTCCATCCAAGGTTAGAAATAGACGTATTCATATAACCAGTTCAAAATAAAATCATTTTTAAAGGTAAATGTTTATGTGCAAAAGTACTCAGAAATAACTCAGGGGTCCTTTTACAAAGGTGTGCTAAAAAATGGCTTGCAGTAGTGTAGGCACAGGTTTTGGGCGCACGCCGATCCATTTTTTAGCACGCCTGTAAAAAATGCCTTTTTAAATTTTTTCTCAAAAATGGACGTATGGCAAAATGAAAATTGCCGCACGTCCATTTTGGGTCTGAGATCTTACCACCAGCCATTGACCTAGCGGTAAAGACTCAAGTGGTAACCAGGCAGTAATGACCTATGTGCGCCAAATGCCACTTGGTGTGTGTTCATTACACGTGCCCAAAAATAAAAAATATTTTTCTGACGCGTGTATCGGATGCGTGCCAAAAATGAAATTACCACAAGAGCCACGCGGCAGTCGGGCAGTAACTCCATTTTGGCATGCATTGGGCACGCATAGACACAAGGCATAATAAAAGGACCCCTTAGTGCCCCAAAGTGCATATTAAAATACACATATAGGCACCTTTATCTCAATCATCGCACCTTCCAAAGCAGGTATTACCGTCTCAAAAATCTTGCAGTATATTGCAGAGTTCAGCAAAATAGAACATAATAGTACTTAGCTGATAAATAGTACTTAGTTCAATATATAGCCAGCGATGGTAGTGTAAAAATCCTTTGATATATTTTGATTCTTCCTGAAACTGCATTGGAGAGTAGCAAAACAAGGTGCTGTTGCTGAAGAAATTAAAAGAGCTATCAAGGGGAACTAGCAGTGCACTGCTCAGTGTCGTATGTAGAGGCTCGGTTTGAGCTACATCGAGGGACACATCGAGTGATATACGGGTGACTTTTCCAGCTAAGTGATCTTTTATTGCTGGCTATGCTCCTCTGTTTTTTTGTTCATCTTCATTTGATTTTTTGCAGTGGACACTGCTGCAATAAGCTTCCTTACTATGTTCAATCTTGAAGCATTATTTAGATTTAGCAGAGATTTGAGGATTTATTTGTATTTTTGAAACAATTTTGTACATTCATTCACTTTGTTCTATATAGTTGAAAGAGGATTTGTTTTTTGAATCAGTAGATTTTCTGTGAAATTTGGGAGTTTTTAATACTGATTCTTTTTTTCCTCTTCCTTTCTTTTAAAATTGTCCAATGATAATATCTTATTTCCATGCATGATAGTGGTCTTTGAATACCTTGTGTATTAGTCCCTATGGGGGGATTTGAGTTCTTGGTTGTTTAAAGCTTTGCTTTGTTAGAGCAAGTGAATGAGATACAAAGTTTAAACTATTTTTGATTAAACTGAAATATAGTTGAAAATGCCCCAACCAGGATCCAGGTTTCACCAAAAACTTTATTTCTATGGGCCCTGCTGCCAATAACTTGAGCTAATATTTAATAAAAGACCCCCTTGGCTTCTTCAGGGGGGTCTAATAATCCAAACGGGCTAGGAACTGCATCCGACTTTATCCAGATCAATGCAATATTCAGTGACATAAACTGCTGAAGTGCCACTAAATATTGTCAATGACTAGCTCAGTGGGGTTTAGCCAGGCAGGAGTTGCTCTTTTGATACCATGGGGTCTTCATGCTACTTTCGATGTCTTGTTTTGTTGTCTCTGTTATGATGCCATTATGGCAAATGTAAGCCACGTTGAGCCTGCAGGTTGGTGGGAAAATGTGGGATACAAATGCTATAAAAAAATGAATGAATGAATGCTTGCCATCAAGTTTCAATGAATAAAACATGGAAAACACCACTGTTATAGAAGAAAATTGCATGTCCCTTTAACTTTAATGGAATGTTTGGCAGCTGAAACGAACCAAATGTTCAATGAACTGACATTGAATCACACTGGAAATTTTTATTGTACACATTGCTAGCATTCTTTTTATCCTTTTGATGAGTACAAATTTGTAAACAAGTAATAAGGCCATCGTCACCATTTTTTTTTGCATCCCATAGAAAAGTCAGACAGTGTTGCTAAATCCCTCAAGACCTAAGCTGTTCCCTTGCCAATTGCTTAATTTCTTTGCCAATTGTTTAATTTCTATAATTACGTTATCCCAAAAAAGAAAATATTTGGGTGCATAATAAGTATTGTGAAGCATAATATTTTGCTTCATGTTACGTTTGTTGCAAATTGCTGACTCTAAATTCCATATAAAAATTATCACTAAATTACTCAGACAGAATTTTAAATTGAATTTCCAAGATTAATAATTCAACTGGTACCTCATGTGCTCCCTCTGACTTTGTTTACACTGCATATCCTCAACCAGTTCTTCCTGTATCTTCTTACATTCTCAAGAATGTCAAGACTTTCTGTTTGCACAGCTTGTACCAGTCTGAAATTTACATATTTATATTTAGCTTACAGCTTTTTCATTGATGTCTCAAGAAAAGATGCACTCTAGTACTGGAAGCATTTCCCTATTTCTAGATGGCTTACAAAATAAGGGGCATATTTACTATAGAGTGGTAAGTTTTTTCATTTACTGCATATTAATGTAACCCTGATCCCATTCACACAGTTCACAAGCACCGGTTAATTCACAAGCACTGGTTAAGCTCTTTGGGTCCAGCACCCCGGGACCAGGATGTACAAAAACAGAGTTTAAGAGGGCGAGCGGGGCAGGGTTAAATCCCAATAGGCCAAAGGGTACTCTGTTCTGGGCACTCTTTATTACATTCGCACACTAAATAGGCAGCAATCGCTGTATTTCAACTTTAACTTGCTTTACTTGGTCTGTACATTTCAGGGTCTTTCAGATGGTCAGCAAAGCGACAAACAATCTCCAAATGATATCAAGGCATTCAAATCACAGTTCAATTCTATCAAAAAATCTCCTCTATTTACAACCAGAACAAAATACTTGGCAATCTCTCCATAGTCTTCTTACAGTTTCACTATCATTACCACGTGATCAACTCAGTTCTCAATTTTCTCTCTCCCATCACAGAATAGGGGTCAGTCACATGAGCAATGAAAGTCCTGCCAGATGTGAGGCACTCCCACTCCCCCTACCTGGGGTATCTTTTTCCCCAAGCCCTCCTTGTTGTTCTCAAGTCAGGAACACTCTGCAGGCACCTTCTGCTCTTTAGCAGGAGCTTCAATCATCACACACTGCAAACTCCTCCTGCCTTGGTTCCCATGTCATCCCCCTCGGTGTTCAGGGTCTTGGTGAGGGTGGGCTAACAAAGATCAGAATTTTCTCCAGGCAATGCTTTTTATTCCTTTTTGGTCCTGCCTTCATGGGCTGGCCCTTCACAAAACCACCCACCAGGCTGGCAGTCCCAGCCCCTGTTGTGCTAGTGATCTCCCTGAAAATCCTCCCACCTTCTGCCTGTAGCAGGGGCATTTTTCTGGAGGGTCACATTAGGATCAAAAACTAGAGTGTGGTAAGTGCAAAGCCTGTGTCACAAATGCAAGGGGAGTCTCAGCATCTGCCCTGCATTTACCGCACAGGCTCTCTCTTACATGTAATAACTGTACAGGATCACTTGTGTTATCTGGCACAGCATGTAAAGAGGTATCTGCCTAATAAATATGTGATTCTTCCCCCTGAAAAATGCCTCTGCTGCAGGCAGGAGGTAGGAGGATTTTCATGGAGGTCACTAAGGGAACAGGGACTGGGATTGCCAGCTGGGTGGGTGGATATGGAAAGGGCCAGCCCTGGTGGGCAGGACCAAGAGTTAATAAAAGAGGTTGTATTGTGAAAATTCTGGTCTTTGGTTGCCCACCCCCATCGAGACCCAAGCACCGAGGGGGAAGAGCAAGAGGTATTGCCATATTGTACTAACACTTCTTCAAAATAGAGGTGATGTCAGAACTGATATCCCCACACTTGGAAATATTTGCCATCAAAATTGGTAGCAAAACCCTGCAGGGACATCTATACTGCATTTTATGCTACAGACCAAATGAAGGGAGGTACAGACAGAATTCATGGATTTCATCTCAAACATTTGTGTCAACCACACCGATGTACTCTTAATAGGAGATATCAATCTCCACCTAGATGGCTTAGCCAAAGAAAACACCAAAGACTACAAGGAATTCTTTGGGGCTTCCAGAGGCATGAGGTCAACACCACTCATGCAAAGGGGCATTGCTAGCACACAGGTTTCCAGCTAATAAAAATTTTAAAATACAGGATGATTCCTGGAGAGAAGATCCTTGGTTTGACCACCCCAAATTGAACTTAGCACTGCACTGGAAGGAATCCTCCAATATAAGAAAGTCAACCCATACATTCTACGAGATACATGGTAAGATCGACAGAGAAAAGTTTTGAGACAGAATATGTGATCACCTAGGGATTCCTCCAACCAACCCAACAGAGTTCCTTCACATATTGGAGGAAAGCATCAGGAGGATCCTAGATGAGATGGCCCCTCTAAAAGTAATTAATCACTAAGTAGGTACTTGCTAGTAGCTTTTCTTTCTAATACTCTAGTATAAAAGCAAGTTAAACTCTCTTACAAAGAGGCCCCAGTGGTAGCTCACTGCATGGAAAAACATCACATATTTTCAGATTTTAAGTGCATTGTGATCGATCACATTAGAAAATCAATTAGAGGTGGAAATAGAGACCGAGCATTGACACAAGCAGAGCAACGCTGGATCTTCAGATTAAACACAGTTATACCGTACGGTTTAAATGCACGTATAGAATGGAAGGTATTCTTGTAAGAAAGGTTAGTTAACCATAAGACGAAGTTAAAGGACAGAAGGTCCCTTTAAGAAGGGAGTTTGTGATGATTGGATGGGAGATCAGGTTTAATATTTAAATACCCTGATGCCATTTTGTTTAACAGCAGTCCCGCAAAAGGAACGTGTAAGAAGCGTACAAGGTAGGCTTCTCCTAACTGAACTTGGTTAAAATAGAGCTCTCCATGGTTCACTCTCTTAGATGACATGATTTCACTTTGATTTATAGGGCGATAGAGAAATGGAGGCTCTCTGTTGAGCATTCCCGATGGATAATTGTTACAGCCCAGATAAAATTGATGCACTAAGAATAATTTATGTGCTAAGAATATAACCAGTACACTAAGAAAAGGTTGTGTAGTACGGAGGTTTTTTCAGTCTGATGACGATACTGCACCTGATCCTAATTATAGCAGATAATTCACCTGAAAAAGGATAGGCAGCAGCTTGCAATTCCATTTGGTGAATGCAAGGACCCTCTAAAAGTAAAAAATGACAGCAAAGAGAAGATTTCACCCTGGTTTACAAACAAAACGAACTGAAAAAGCTTTCCAGACAACAAGAAGAAAATGGTCCAAAGATAAAACCACAGTAAACCAGAAGGCTTGGAAGAGGGCAATAAAATATTACAAAACCAACCTAAGAAACGCAAAGAGGAAATATTACAAATAACAAGCTGGACCCAAAACTCAAGGAAACTGTATGGGTTAGTTAACTCCATGACATCTACCCACATATTAACAACACTAAACATAAACACTCCATTAGCAGAAATATTGGCCAAATACTTTGAAAACAACTGAATTAAGAAAAGCTCTCCTGAGTGGAGACTGCAATCTGTAAACCTTTGTTGATGAACTAGAAAGCCCATACTACAACATAATTGCTGACAGGAGCTAGTCATCCCTCACCCCATCAAACTGTAAAGCAACTAGTGCAGAAATGTTCTAAATCATCCTGCCTGTTAGACAGCTGCCTTAGATACCTAATACAAGTGGCCTCAGCATACTTCTTAACACAGCTTAGATCTTAGAGCACTGGTCTTGTAATGCAGAGGTGGCCAGTTCAAATCTCACTGCTGCTCCTTGTGATCTTGGGCAAGTCACTTAACCCTCCATTGCCTCGGGTACAAGCTTAGATTGTGAGCCCTCCTGGGACAGAGAAATATCCAGTGTACTTGAATGTATATCTGAGTCCTTTAAAACTGATTCTTACTAGTTTAGAAATAGTTTAAACTCAGTGAAGTTCCTCAGATACCATCTCGCAAGCACTCACCCTATAGTCAAAATCAACCGCAAGGCTCTTTTCAATTAACTAGCACTAGTTTTCATTCAGACACCATTCCACATCATAAATTACAATTTTCCTCAGATTTGTAAAACAATTTTAACTTTTCTGGATGGACCCTGTCACATACGTCCTTCCAATAGCTAAATTCCCACCCAACTGACTAAAACAATTGTTTAGAACACTACATATGTCACTCTCAGTCTCGAGCTGAGAGCCACGAGCCCCTGCACTAAGACAACCCCACCAACAACACAAAAACACAGTCTTATAACCATTTTAAACATTTTACCATACACATTTTTACATAAATTAAAATAAAGATATTTTCCATACCTTTAATTTTCTTTAAAACTTGAAAATTATCCTTTAATCCTCAGCACGTGCCCGCTGCATGGCTCTGCCATGAGCCAGCATCTGGCTCATGCTGTCACTGCTCTCTTCTCCCGGCTCTCTCTCTCTCTGCTTCGGCGGGTGCACAGCACCAGGCCTCCGCACCCCCACCGTCATCTATATAACAAAAAATGCCGGGAGAGTGCACCGGAGCACTTCTCCTCTCTCCTACTGATCCCCCCCCCCCCCCCATCTCAATTCTTGCAGAGGAACCGGCTCTGCTCCTATAAGCGAGCTGGCTCCTTTAGGCACCGGGAATCCCTGAATTTTCAACCTACTCAAAAAAGATATAGCGGAATTAGAAAAAGTTTTAAAGAAGAGCGATCAAAACGATAGAGGGGATGGAACTGCTCTTATATGAGGAAAGGCTAAAAGAGGTTACAGCTGTTCAGCTTGGAAAAGAGGCAGCTAAGGGGGGATATGATTGAGGTCTACAAAATCCTGAGTTGTGTAGAATGAGTGGAGGTGAATCGATTTTTCACTCATTCAGAAAGTACAAAGGCCAGGGGACACTCAATAAAATTACATGAAAATACTTTAAAAACAAATAGGAGGAAATATTTTTTCATTCAAAGAATAGTTAAGCTCTGGAACTCATTTGCCGGAGGATGTGATAATGGCAGATAGCATATCTGGGTTTAAAAAACTTTTGGACAAGTTCCTGGAGGAAATGTCTGTAGTCTGTTATTGAGATAGACAAGGGGGAAGCCACTGCTTGAACCAGGATTGGTAGAATGGAATGGTGCTACTACTTGGGTTTGTGCCAGGTACTTGTGACCTGGATTGGCTAGTGCTGGAAGCAGGATACTGGGCTAGATGGACCATTGGTCTGACCAGTACGGCTATTCTTATATTCTTATGTATCGTCTAATGCTTATTTTTGAATAGGTGTGATTTTGGTAGGAGCGACTTCTTGGGGGATTGGATCAGGAGATTCTTGGGGGGGGGGGGTGACTCTCCAAAGGGAAGCAGAAAGGAGGAGTGGCCACCATACTGGCCTCATTTTCTATACAGAGACAGCCTTGCTTCCATATCAGCAGTTGTGAGGGTAGTATGAGTTACTGACTCATGTGCTAGTTGTCAAAAATAGGCCGCTCCTCTTCTCTGCCCCATCATGCCCTTATATTAAACTAGGGCAGGATTTTTTACCATGCTGGCTATTTTTAACATGCGCTAGCTGTTAGTGCTGGTCTGCACTAATGTCTAACACATGATAAAAACCTATGCTAGCAGCTTAACAGAGCTTATTAACATGCCTCCAAATTTGTACTAGAGGCAATGGAGGGTTAACTGATTTGCCTAAAGTGGCAAGGAGTGTCAGTGGGGATTTGATCCCTGGCTTCCTTGTTGCTCCAGTTACTTCTTCACTTGTCACCCATGTGCCCAACTTCCAAAATAAAATCAATTTCTACTTTTGTTGTTTTTGAGTTGCATAAGCTAATTTGAGTATGAGATATATGGATTAGTATATTAACGTCTGGTGCTCAAGAGTTAATTGAAAATAAAGCTGTGTTTATCACCTCTGATTTCACCATGTTGGCCTTTCTTATCAGCTATTCATGCTTTCTCATTGTTTTTGCTATTGCTTAGAACTTCTAAATGACCTTCTTTAATTCGAGCACTGTCACTGCAAGGATTTTTTTTTTATTAATTTTATATGAGTTCTGCACCAGCAACATAAAGAAAAAAAGAATTCCTGTGTCAGTAGCTGACGTCACATAGAATATCCCAGCATCATTTAATTAGAACGGTATGTGCTGAACTAAGATGCTCAGAAAAGACTCTGGGGGGAATTCTATATATGGCACCTTAAACATTGAAGCCATAAAACCATGCGGTTAGCATGATTCTATAAACTATACACATAGTTTATAGAATACACTCATGTGCCATTCTTGCGACTAAAATTTAGGCGCACCCGTTTAGGCCACCTAAAACCAAGCACCTGTGCCTATTGAGCGCAGATTGGGTGTATTCCATAATACTGCACATAGGTTTTTGAAATGCCCATGCCCCCTTTTCAACCGCATGCATTAGAATTTATGCACACTGCGTTAAAGAATACACCTAGAAAGCTGCGCACGTTAATTCTAATTAAAGCCAATTAGTACTATTTAACTGGCCAAAAATGGCCTCTGGATGCTTAAATTACTGGTTCAAGCTAACCACTTATATTCACTGGTACTTAACCAGTTAGCTCCTAACTCAAGCTATTTTGGTGGTGTAGAATGAGTAGAAGTAAATCGATTTTTTACTTGTTCTAAAAGTACAAAGATTAGGGGACACCCAAGGAAGTTACATGGAAATAATTTTAAAACAAATAGGAGGAAATAGTTCATTGAGTGAAAAAATATTTCCTCCTATTTGTTTTAAAATTATTATAGTTAAGCTCTGGAACTCTTTGCCGAAGGATGTGGTAACAGCGGTTAGTATATCTGGGTTTAAAAAAGGTTTGGATAAATACCTGGAGGAAAGGTGCATCGTCTGCTATTGAGTGAGCACTTGGCCAGTTAAGTGCTGATATGTATTTAACTGCTCCTACTTCTGTCAATAACCCTTTGATACCTTACACTCCTAACTACACCCTCCACTCCTCCAACAATAATCTGTTAGCTCTCTCCTCCTTTTCACCTCACCATCTCTTGCTAAACAGCATTCGGTTATTTAGGTCCACATCTCTGGAATTCCCTTTCTACCTATCTCAGGTCTGAAATTTCCCTCTGTAAATTCAAAGCTCTACTTAAAATTCACATTTTCTGTAAGGCCTTCAGCCCCCCCCCCCCCCCTTCCTCTATTTGCTCAACCCATTTGTCTTTTTCTCAGTTTCTAACCCTCTAACTTAAATCTTGCCTAAATCTAATTTTCATCTATATGCTCCTTCATTGCTTCCCCTCTAGGTGATCAGCTTCCTTCTCCCTTTCCCTACCTGCTTGTTCCCGTCTCTGAACTTCATTTTCTATTCTATTTTTATATTTTTTTAATTTGTTTTAATTGTTGTATGCCACATAGATGTCATGGATGGATATGTTGTGATATATCAAGCATTGTAAATAAATAAACAGGACTGCATAAAAGTCAGTCCTAGCTTTTTGCGGTTCACCATAGCCATTTAAGTGCTGACTATCACACTTAGGGGCTCATTTTTGACACAAATACCCAAAAATCGGCACAAAGTGGCATTTAGACATTTTTTCCCCAAAACGTCCAAATCGCTATTTTTGAAACCCACTTTTAAGATGGTTTTCTATGCAGTTCATTTGAAGTGTATCCAAATCACATGGGGGCATGTTGGGGGTATGTTGGAGGCTGGATTTGGGCGTTATAACACTTGGACATTTTTCTGCAATAATAGAACAAAGCAAAAATGTCCAGGACTAAAACCCAGACTGGTCTAGAACTGTTTTAACGACTAAGTCACAAAAAGGTGCCTCAAATGACCACTGGAGGGATTAAGGATTGACCCCGCCTTACTCCCCAGTAGTCACTGATCCCCTCCCAGCCCCCAGAGATGTGAAAGATGTTATGGCCAGTCCTATTAGAGAAGCAAGCAGGTCCCTGGAGTAGCCTAGTGGTCGGTGCAGTGAGCTGTTGAAAAGGGGACCCAGGCCTATAACCCAGTGGCGTACCAAGGGGGGGGCGGTGGGGGCGGTCCACCCCGGGTGCACGCCACTGGGGGGTGCCGCGGCACGCTCCTGGCTCCGAGTTCGCTATCTTCGCTCGTTTGCTGCAGCTCCCTCTGCCCCGGAACAGGTTACTTCCTGTTCCGGGGCAGAGGGAGCTGCAGCGAATGAGTGAAGTTAGCGAACTTTTCGGAGCCGACAGGTGCGCACCGCGGCACCCCCCCCCCAGCGGCATGACCCGGGGGGGTGTCATTTCATTGGGGGGAGGTGTCATTTCGCATGGGGGGGGGACGCGCTGCACCCGGGGGGGGGGCACATCGGCGATCCGCCCCGGGTGCCATCCTGGCTAGGAATTCCACTGCCATAACCCACTCTGTTACACTTATGATGGAAAGTGTGAGCCTTCCAAAACCCACCAAAAACCAAATGCACCCACATATTGGTGACACTTACAAGCCTAAGGACTATTGTAGTGTTGTACAGTTGGGTACAGTAGATTTTTGGTGGCTTATGGAGGGTTCACCATATAATATAAGGAAGTAATGGTGAGATGTGTACCTGGGAGCTTTTATATGACGTCCACTGCACTGACTGCAGTGCCTCCTAAGTGCTCCACTGATCTGCTGGGATGTCTGTGGACAGTCCACTAAGCACACTGTCATTTTTCACTTGGATTTTTTTTTTTAATGGATCAAAAAGATAGATGCACTGTGCGCAACAATGTATAGCAAATGGCCATTAAAATATATATATATATATATATATTTTGTTTGTTTTCAGATTCAAAAATTGTTATATTCGCTACTGGATTTTTGAAAGTTTTCGACAAAACATCCAAAGTCAGATTTAGACATCATATCAAAAATGCCCTCTTAACCAGCTATGTTTTCACCAATTCCGTATACCCAGAAATTCCAAGCTGGAGCCTGGACGCAACCTGACATTGAATTCTCAGGGATAATGCTGCAAGCGGTCAGCAAACAGCTGAATATTGGGCCCCCTGATTTTCAAGGTTATCCACTCTGATCAACAACATCATCTCTTTAATGTCTCATTTCCTAGTTGCCTGCTTGATCCATTCAATCCCCAAATGATAAACTTTTACTAGTCCCTTTCCTTGCTCGGGTGCACTTGGGAGCACAAGCAGCTTAGCCTACTACATTTCAACACCTCTTCTATGGAATTACATTCTTTCAAACCTGTAATGTGAAAAATCTTTTCCTAGTTGTAAGGCTGGCCTTAAAGTCTATTTCTTTGCTAAGGCTTTTTGCCTTGAGTAACCCTGACCTTGGCAGCTAATAAGGTGCCATCGGTGGACAAGTTCCTTCCTCAGGCCCAGGCCCACCCAATCTCAGCTCAGGCCCACCCAGTTTAAAAGCAGCAGCCACTGTCTTTATGCCTCGCGGCGGCGCCGGCCTACTCAGCTACCTCCCACCTGCTTTTTAGTCTCGGGCATCACTGGCATCTCTTCTAAGTCTGACTTCGTCTCCGCTCGGCCAGCAATGCATAATTACCATCCCGCGCCATCTCATCCATCGTCTGCGCCGCTCTAGTTTGTTAAAAGCAGGTTCAACTGCACGGCACATGTTACACTGCACTCCGACCCTAGCAATTACAGCAGGCCTGCCTCGGTAGCTACTCAGCCTTCCCCTATGATGTAACCTGCCACTGGATCTTACCTCTGTGCTATCGCTAAATAAAAAGGAAGAATGCGATGATCATTGAGTAAAAATGGCCACCGATTGAACAACACACTAACAACTTGCTCCGACCACCTCCGATTCACCTCAGCTTAACCAAACTAAAAATGGATGATTAATCAGGCAGACTAATGTGCATCGTAGAAACGAAGGCAAGTATCCGAGTCCGACTGCTTCTTTGGGGGGAGGGGTTGGGGAGAAGCGGGACAGAGGGAGAGATTGGAACCAAGGAGGGAGGAAGGAGCAAGGAGTGGGACTGAGGGAGAGAGCCTGCTCTATCCCCACTGTCATTCTTTATCATTGGTAGCATCTCACTTATATTTTTAAACATGCCAGCTTGTGTAGCATGAGGATGTACATAGAGGAAGTATTGGTTTTATCGGTTACAGTATGCAATTTGTTCTAAATTTTAATTCATTTGGAGGTGGCATTTGGAGGTGCTGGCTAGAGGGACTCCCTGTATTCATGCAGAGATGTTTCCACTTAATAAAAGGCCTCCGAAACAGACATCATGATATGAGAATCAGATGCTTAACAATCAGGCTTACTATTTATGAGTATAATTTTAAAAAATATTAACTAGGTTGAAGGAGCCTACATCAAAAGAAAAAGATGGCATTTGGGAACCTGCTTCTTTTGTTTTGTGGATTTTTTTGTTTTGTAGATTGCAGTGGTATATTATAAAAATTCACTTGCCTTTTTTATTACTAGTATTTCACAAAGAGGTATTGAATAATGAGGGAAGGGCTTTCGTCATGCGGAAGGTCTGTCGAGTCAGTCTAAATGTGTACAGTTCAGCACACTATTAGCCACCAAGTTCATACAAAGTTAATTATGTTCAATAGAAAATAAATCTGTTGGCTCAAGTTGCTTGCTATGTGAATATTCCATCACTGTTTCATTACTGCTATCAAGTATTATATATTAAGGGCACTTGCTTTAAACTTAGTTTTAATTTGTTTATCCAGTCCTTACATGCACATGATTTTGCTTTTTAAACCTAAAGGTGAAGCCTAAGGTTGGTTAAGCAATGAGGTGTAAACTATGCCGCTTCTGATTTTACTTGTTTTGGACTGCTTTGGGTCCTGCTCTGTACATCTGCTGTCTGGAATTTTGGAAGATGGAAATGAGAAAATAAAAATTAGTTTTAGATGTACTCTGTAGAAGTTATGGATGTAAGCCCCATCTCTGACCCTGTCCCCCTTTAGCCTCCCCAAACAGCTGGGCCACCGACCGCCTATGGCCCATCCTCACCCAGAAATTCACCAACAATAAATTTTAATAGTGCCCAGGTTAATTTTTAAAAAGCTGTCTATTTCTCATGTTGGTGGGTTTTTGGGTGGGGATGGTCTCTGCAGTGCCTAGGTTAAATAAAAAAAAGTGTAGGCAGTTTTCTCTGGGTGGACTAATGCGGTGGAGGTGGGCTCTACAGTGCCCAGGACATTAAAAAGTGTCTTATATTTAATGCCATGGGGGGAGGATAGGGAAGGCTGATGGTAGGCTACAGGGAGGGGTGGGGTCGTAGGATAGAGCTGGTGCTTAGCTATGGGATGGATGGTGGGGAAGGGAAGGATTGATACTGGGCTACAAGGATGGATGGGGTGGAGGGGGGTAAGGTAGAGAAGGGAAGGGTGATGCCAGGCTGCTGGGATGGATTGGGGGGGTTGGGAAGGGAAGGTCTTTATGTTTTATATGTTTTAAAATTATGTGTGTTGAATTGTGATCTGCTTAGAACTGCAGAGATAGTGTGGCATAGAAATTTAGAAAATAAATCAATACATTTCTAATTTTTGGTCCTTTATTCTGTAAAAGATGAGGGTTGGTCTGTGGTCTGCATGTGACCGAGCAGGGGAGAGTTTCTGCTGGCATGTGGTTTGTATGGGGATCTATGAGTCTGACTTGTCTGGCTTTTCCAATGGGATACGTATTATTGTTGTGTATATTCACTGCTGCCTTTTTAATGGTACTGTTATTGGAACTGGTGTTATGGTTTGCAATATAGGCTCTAAGAAGCCTCTTTGAAGGATTTAGTGTTACTTCACAAAGTACCTGGCAGTGACGGGATTTTGTTGCCATTATTGAGGTGCTACCAGAATTTGAATACATGGTTATATGTCATTGCTGTAATTATAATGCAGGATCCTGTCATGTGCATGAGATGTTTGCCATTATAGTAGACTTGTCTGGTCACGTTTGATATGGTATAATGTAACTAAATTTACAAAATATCGTTTTTTACGTATGTATATGGTTTCTATTGATGCAGGGCAGCTGTTGGGCAGCATTCTAAGGCATTATTTTGTAGTATCTCAAGAAACACTACTCATACCTATATACATAGTGTCCATCCATATTAGCTCTGGGCCCACCCAAAAGGTCAGGTCTGGCTACGCCACTGGGTCAGCATCTTGCTACTCATGGTTTTTATTGTTGTAAATTGCTCTGTTGCTTTCACGATGGGAGGTATAGCAAAATTTTGAATAAATATAAACATAAATCTAGGATTCTGTGTTTGTCTCTGAATTATAAAGGAAGTAATATGTGCATATATAGACTGTAATAAAGAGAAGTACATACCTTATAATGGGTGCGTTCAAGGTAGTGAATGGACATGTGCTGGGCAGGACACATAAGTAGATCATATTTATTTTCATTCATTGATGTTGCAGACAGCACTACCATGGTTAGAAGTGACATAAACATCAAAACATACAATAAAATATAATTACATCACACTAAATCAAAGCCCCTCCTTCTCCACCCTTCTGTAAAGGGACAGCAAAAATAGCCATGCTGTCACATTTTCGAATAGTCATAAAATCAGGCATCAATTTTGTATTCAAGGAGCAGCATTTGACAGGCTAGGTACCATAAATTCAAAAGCCTGATTATATAGGGCATTTGTATGTTCAACAAATTTCCAGGAGGTTCACTGATATCCTGTCTTTCAATAATCTCAACATTCAAGTTGGAACATCACTTCCAACAAATAACACAAAGTCGTCCCCCTTTAAGGTCTTAAAAATCCACTTGAAAGCTTTGCTCAAATGAATGTTATTATCTCAACCATGTAAAGATATGTATTACAATATTAAAATGTCTCTGACTGCAGTGAATTGTGTTCAATAAAATCATCAAATCATGCAATTAAGGAATTTGCTGCTGAAAAGCATTTATTTGAAAGGTTATAGAGACTGAAACATTCCTTTGCGTGTTTTCCACCCTGAACTTCAAGAGATAAAGATTTCTATGTGAACCACATCATCCCTTCTGCTAGTAATGTATTTGCTCTTTTTGTTGTATTAATTTCTACTAAAAATCGAGGAAAGTGTACTCTACTCATAACGCTTAATTCAGTTAGAATGTAATTCTTCGCCAATAGTTTCTTGAAACAGACTGGAATATTTTGACTATATTGTGTCAGCCCAATAATAGGACTTGGTCTTGAAAATCATCGAGACACCAAAGCTGAATTTCATTTTCTATTTAGATAAAACAGTGAAGTTGTAATGGTAGTCTGTTTGAATGCCTAGAAAAATGTTGCTTTGTTTTTGTATTTTATGTTTTTTTTTTATCCATGTTGAGAAACATTTTATAAGAGGATGCCTAGGTTGAAAGGGAGGGAAGGTGCATATTTTGTAAAAACACTTAGGGGTCCTTTTACTAACCCACGTAAGCGTCTTTGTGCACCCAACATACGCCAAAATGGAGTTACCGCCCGACTACCACGTGGCTCTTGCGGTAATTTCATTTTCGGCGCGTGTCCAATACATGCGTCTGGAAAATATTTTTTATTTTTGGGCGCACGTAACAGATGCGCCAAATGGCATTTGGCATGCATAGGTCATTACCGCCCAGTTACCGCATGAGTCTGTACTGCTAGGCCAATGGCTGGCGGTATGGTCTCAGACCCAAAATGGATGCGTGGCAATTTTGATTTTGCCGCACATCCATTTTTTGCAAAAAAAAAGGCCTTTTTTACAGGTGTGCTGAAAAATGATTCTGTGTGTGCCCAAAACCTGCACCAACACTACCGCAGGCCATTTTTTAGCGCACCTTTGTAAAAGGACACCCAAATTAGCAATAATATATTTAAAACAAACAAGAAAAAATATTTCTTCATTCAACATGTAACTAAACACTGGAATTTGTTGCAAGAGAATGTGGTAAAAGCAGTTATTTTAGCAGGGTTTAAAAAAGGTTTGGATAATTTCCTAAAAGAAAAATCCACTATTAAGATTGACGAGGAAAACCCACTGCTTATTTCTAGGATAAGAAGCATAAAATCTGTTTTACTGGTCTGGGATCTTGCCAGGTACTTGTAACATGGATTGGTCATTGTTGGAAACAGGATACTGGGCTTGATGGACCTTCAATCTGTTCCAGTATAGCAACATATATATTCATATGTTCTTAGTTTTAATTTCTTTATGAGGGGATATGTCAGGGGCAGAGAGTGGGTGTTCCTGCACTAATGAGTTAGCACAGATACATTACTGTGCATTAACTGGTTAGCGCAGGACTACAACGTAAGCCCTTACTGCCTTCAAAATGAGTGGTGCTAAGTAATCACACGATAAAAATTTTTAATGGCAACACTCTAATGGCAACATTAGCACATGATCATTAATACAAAAAAATACAGAATAGCCACCTGCCCCTCTGATACCATTCCCACTCACCTTCTTAACGCTATCTCCCCCCCTGTCATCCCTTTTATCTGTCATATCCTCAATCTTTTGCTTTCCACTGCGATTGTTCCTGATGCCTTCAAGCATGTTGTAGTCACACCGCTCCTTAAAAAACCTTCACTGGACCCTACCTGTCCCTCTAGCTATCGGCCCATCTCCCTCCTCCCTTTCCTCTCCAAGATACTTGAACGTGTTGCTCACCGCCGCTGCCTTGACTTCCTTTCATCTCGAGCTATTCTTGACCCGCTCCAATCTGACTTTCGCTCTCTTCACTCGACTGAGACGGCACTTGCCAAAGTCTCCAATGACCTGTTACTGGCCAAATCTAAAGGTTTCTACTCTATTCTCATCCTCCTCGACCTATCTGCTGCTTTTGATACTGTTGATCACGCCTTACTCCTTGATACATTATCCTCTTGGATTCCGGGGCCCTGTTCTTTCCTGGTTCTCTTCCTATTTCTCCCAACGTACTCTTAGCGTATACTCTGGTGGTTCCTCCTCCACATCTATCCCGCTAACAGTCGGTGTACCCCAAGGATCTGTCCTAGGACCTCTCCTCTTCTCCATCTATACCTCTTCCCTTGGTTTTCTGATCTCATCCCATGGCTTTCAATACCACCTTTACGCTGTTGATACCCAGATCTACTTCTCCGCACCGGATATCTCAGCTGAAATCCAGACCAAAGTATCAGCCTGCCTGTCTGACATCGCTGCCTGGATGTCTCACCGCCACCTGAAACTAAACATGACCAAAACCGAGCTTCTCCTCTTTCCCCCTAAACCTGCCTCTCCTCTCCCCCCCGTTCTCTATTTCGGTAGATAACACTCTCATCCTCCCTGTCCTGTCTGCGCGCAACCTTGGAGTCTTTCTTTCTCTATAATATTAACAAAATTCGCCCTTTCGTCTCCGAGGACGCTACCAAAACCCTTACCCACACCCTTATCACCTCTCGCCTAGACTACTGCAATTTGCTTCTCGCTGGTCTCCCGCTCAGCCATCTATCTCCTCTTCAATCTGTCCAAAACTCTGTTGCGCGTCTTATATTCCGCCAGAGTCGCTATACTCACGTTAGCCCTCTCCTCAAGTCGCTTCACTGGCTCCCTATCCGCTTCTGCATACAGTTCAAACTTCTACTTTTGACCTACAAGTGCATCCACTCTGCAGCTCCTCAGTACCTTTCCGCTCTCATCTCTCCCTACACTCCTCCCCGTGAACTCCATTCGCTGGGTAAATGTCTCCTGTCATCCCCCTTCTCCGCCACTGCTAACTCCCGGCTCCGTTCCTTCTATCTTGCTGCTCCCTATGCCTGGAATAGACTCCCTGAGCCAGTACGTCAGGCTCAGTCTCTGGCTGTCTTCAAGTCTAGGCTTAAAGCCCACCTCTTTGCTAATGCTTTCGACTCCTAACCATGACTCTCTTACTCAACACCCTCACTTATCACCCCTACCACTGCAATTTCCCCACCCCTAGCTGTCTGTTCATCTGTCCAATTTAGATTGTAAGCTCTGCTGAGCAGGGACTGTCTTTTCATGTTAATTTGTACAGCGCTGCGTAAGTCTAGTAGCACTATAGAAATGTTTAATATTAGTAAGAGTAGTAGTAGTATTTTTACGGCTGCAGTAAAAATGTTCTTAGTGCATGGGAAAACCCATGTAAGAGTGCACTAAAGCCACTGTTTGCCACAGCTTAGTAAAGGACCCCATGTCACTTTATAAAATATTCAGTGCCTAGAATGTGGATGCTGATATTTATACCTGCTCAAGAGAAGGCCTTAATATTTGTGCACAAAGTATACACGGACTGGGTGTATTTTATAAAATGACAACAGAAAAAGACCTGAATGGTCCATCCAGTCTGTTCAACAGTCACATTCATTATCAAATCATGATTAAACCAACAATGAATGTGATATAAATTACTTGATCATGGTCTTTCTTTGGTGTTTCTGGGACATAGACCAGCTAACAGAAAACAGCTAATCTCCATAGTCTTTTCCACTTAGTTTTAAAAGCTTTGTACCACAGCATTAACAGATAGAATCTAACAGCCACTGCAGGATCTAATTTAGTATTCCCACCCACCCCTAGGACAACTCCTCATTTATAGTCAGTTATTGTAATTAGGGTAACAAGCAAGGAGTGCTCTTATAGAGTTTTAAATAAATTTCATCACCATCTAAGAAGGAAATACTAAATAAATCATACAATATACTATATAAAGTAAAAGACACTTTTATATTAGGCTAATATCCTTAATACTGTAGCAAGTTTTAAATTATTGAAAAACTCAAAAACACTAAGATGGAGTCAGCAGTCCAGCAGCGAGAGGGGTGCTATCCAGTCTTTTGCATTGAGTGTCACATGTATGATTATCTCCCAGTTGGTGAGATGTCATATGTTTGCGCCCGATGCAAAGAGCTCCTAGCTCTTAGAGAACGTGTCCGTTCTCTTGAGGCTAGAGTAGCAGACTTGATGGAGCTGAGGGAGACAGAGAGGTACATAGAGGAGACCTACAGGGATGTTGTAGAGAAGTCCCACCTCCAGTCTAGTAGCCCTTGTGCTACCTTGGAGGAGGGAGGTCTCCTAGAAGGAGAGCATAACCCTGGTGAAGTAGGAAGTACTCCTGTAGCCAGGACCTGCCCACCAGGGGATGTACTATCCTCTCGCACCGAGGATATGTCTCCAAGTGCTGCCCGGGAGGGAAAGGTTAGGACAGCTGTTGTAGTTGGTGATTCGATCATTAGGCATATAGATAGCTGGGTGGCTGGTGGACGTGAGGATTGCCTGGTGACTTGCCTGCCTGGTGCAAAGGTGGCGGACCTCACGCGTCACCTAGATAGGATTTTAGATAGTGCTGGGGAGGAGTCCGCTGTCTTGGTACATGTGGGTACCAATGACATAGGAAAATGTGGGAGAGAGGTTCTGGAAGCCAAATTTAGGCTCTTAGGTAGAAAGCTCAAATCCAGATCCTCTAGGGTAGCATTTTCTGAAATGCTACCTGTTCCACGTGCAGGGCCCAAGAGACAGGCAGAGCTCCAGAGTCTCAATGCGTGGATGAGACGATGGTGCAGGGAGGAGGGTTTTAGATTTGTTAGGAACTGGGCAACATTCTGGGGAAGGGGGAGCCTATTCCGAAAGGATGGGCTCCACCTTAACCAGGGTGGGACCAGGCTGCTGGCGTCGGCATTTAAAAAGGAGATAGAGCAGCTTTTAAACTAGAAATGGGAGGAAGGCCGACAGTCGCTCAAAAGCTCATGGTTCGGGAAAAGGTATCTTGCAAAGATACCTCACAAACAGGGAAGATAGGGTTTCTGGATAGTGAGGTTGCACAACAGACCGTGGTAGACCAGGTGCCCTTAAATATAACTAAAGATCAATAGTGTCAGGTACTAAGCATCATGCAAATAAGAACAACAAACATACTCTGAAATGTCTATATGCAAATGCTAGGAGTCTAAGAAATAAGATGGGAGAGTTGGAATATATTGCACTAAACGAAAAATTGGATATAATAGGCATTACTGAGACCTGGTGGAAGGAGGATAACCAGTGGGACACTGTCATACCGGGGTACAAAGTATATCGTAGTGATAGGGTGGACCGGACTGGTGGAGGGGTAGCATTGTATATTAACGAGAGCCTTGACTCAGATAGATTACAAATTCAGCAGGACACAAATCACACCTTTGAATCATTGTGGGTTAAAATTCCATGTATAAAAGGGAAAAAAACGGTGATAGGAGTGTACTACCGTCCGCCTCGCCAGGATGAGCAGGTAGACACAGAAATGATAAAAGAAATCAGAGACGCGAACAAAATGGGCAATGTGATAATAATGGGTGACTTCAATTATCCAAATATAGACTGGGTAAATGTAACATCAGGACACGCTACAGAGATACAATTCCTTGATGAAATCAAGGAAAGCTTTATGGAGCAACTGGTGCAGGAGCCGACGAGAGAAGGAAAAATTCTAGACTTGGTCCTTAGTGGAGCGCATGATCTGGTGAGGGACGTTATGGTACTGGGGCTGCTTGATAACAGTGACCATAATATGATCAGTTTTGATATCGAACTTGAAGTAACTGTACACAGAAAGTCAAACACGTTAGTGTTTAACTTTAAAAAAGGAGTCTATGATAAAATGAGAAGAACGGTAAAAAAAAAACTTAGGGGGGCAACTGAGAGAGTAAAAACTGTACAACAGGCGTGGACGCTGTTCAAAAATACCATCCTGGAGGCCCAGGCCATACATATTCCGCGAATTAGAAAAGAAAGACGGAACTCCAAAAGACAGCCGGCCTGGTTGAAAAGTGAGGTGAAGGAAGCTATTAGGGCTAAAAGAAACGCCTTCAGAAAATGGAAGAAGGAACCGTCTGAAAATAACAAGAAGCAGCATAAGGAGTGTCAAAGCAAATGCAAGGCGCAGATAAAGAAGGCCAAGAGGGATTACGAAAAAAAGGTAGCATTAGAGGCAAAAAAACATAGTAAAAAATTTTTTCGGTATATTAAAAGCAGGAAGCCGGCAAAAGAATCGGTTGGGCCGCTGGATGACCGAGGGGTAAAAGGGGCGATCAAGGAAGACAAAGATGTAGCGGAGAGACTAAATGAATTCTTTGCTTCGGTCTTCACCGAGGAAGATTTGGGTGGGATACCGGTGTCTGAAATGGTATTTCAAGTGGACGAGTCGGAGAAACTTACTGACTTCACGGTAAACCTGGAGGACGTAATGGGGCAGTTCGGCAAACTGAAGAGTAGCAAATCTCCTGGACCGGATGGTATTCACCCTAGAGTACTGATAGAATTGAAAAATGAGCTTGCGGAGCTACTGCTAGTGATATGCAACTTATCCTTAAAATCGAGCGTGGTACCGGAAGATTGGAGGGTGGCCAATGTAATGCCCATTTTTAAAAAAGGCTCCAGGGGAGATCCAGGAAATTATAGACCGGTGAGTTTGACGTCGGTGCCGGGGAAAATGGTAGAGGCTATTATTAAAAACAAAATTACAGAGCACATCCGAGGACATGGATTACTGAGACCGAGTCAGCACGGCTTTTGTGTGGGGAAATCTTGCCTGACCAATTTACTTCAATTCTTTGAAGGAGTAAACAAACATGTGGACAAAGGGGAGCCGGTTGATATTGTGTATCTGGATTTTCAAAAGGCGTTTGACAAGGTACCTCATGAAAGGCTACAGAGGAAATTGGAGGGTCATGGGATAGGAGGAAATGTCCTATTGTGGATTAAAAACTGGTTGAAGGATAGGAAACAGAGAGTGGGGTTAAATGGGCAGTATTCACAATGGAGAAGGGTAGTTAGTGGGGTTCCTCAGGGGTCTGTGCTAGGACCGCTGCTTTTTAATATATTTATAAATGATTTAGAGATGGGAGTAACTAGCGAGGTAATTAAATTTGCTGATGACACAAAGTTATTCAAAGTCGTTAACTCGCGACAGGATTGTGAAAAATTACAAGAGGACCTTACGAGACTGGGAGACTGGGCGGCTAAATGGCAGATGACGTTTAATGTGAGCAAGTGCAAGGTGATGCATGTGGGAAAAAAGAACCCGAATTATAGCTACGTCATGCAAGGTTCCACGTTAGGAGTAACGGACCAAGAAAGGGATCTGGGTGTCGTCGTCGATAACACGCTGAAACCTTCTGCTCAGTGTGCTGCTGCGGCTAGGAAAGCTAATAGAATGTTGGGTATTATTAGGAAAGGTATGGAAAACAGGTGTGAGGATGTTATAATGCCGTTGTATCGCTCCATGGTGCGACCGCACCTTGAGTATTGTGTTCAATTCTGGTCGCCACATCTCAAGAAAGATATAATAGAATTGGAAAAGGTGCAGCGAAGGGCGACTAAAATGATAGCGGGGATGGGACGACTTCCCTATGAAGAAAGACTAAGGAGGCTAGGGCTAATCAGCTTGGAGAAGAGACGGCTGAGGGGAGACATGATAGAGGTATATAAAATAATGAGTGGAGTGGAACAGGTGGATGTGAAGCGTCTGTTCACGCTTTCCAAAAATACTAGGACTAGGGGGCATGTGATTAAACTACAGTGTAGTAAATTTAAAACAAATCGGAGAAAATGTTTCTTCACCCAACATGTAATTAAACTCTGGAATTCATTGCCGGAAAATGTGGTGAAGGCGGTTAGCTTAGCAGAGTTTAAAAAGGGGTTGGACGGTTTCCTAAAGGACAAGTCCATAAACCGCTACTAAACAGACTTGGAAAAATCCAAAATCCCAGGAATAACATGTATAGAATGTTTGTAGGTTTGGGAAGCTTGCCAGGTGCCCTTGGCCTGGATTGGCTGCTGTCGTGGACAAGATGCTGGGCTCGATGGACCCTTGGTCTTTTCCCAGTATGGCATTACTTATGTACTTATGTACCATAGAAGTCCGCCTGGCACTGTCCTTACATTCCAACTACTGGAGTTGCCATTGAAGCCCACTCCAGCCTATCCAAATCCGTCTTGTCATTTGCAGGACACTGACAGGTGAATTTTCGAAAGAGAAGAGTGCCCATCTTCCGACACAAATCGGGAGATGGGCATCCTTCTCGCAAGGTTGCACAAATCGGCATAATCGAAAGCCGATTTTGTGCGCCCTCAACTGCTTTCCATCACGGGGATGGCCAAAGTTCACGGGGGTGTGTTGGCAGTGTAGCTAAGGCAGGACTGGGGCATGCTTAGGAAATGGGCATCCTCGGCCGATAATGGAAAAAAGAAGGGTGTCCCTGATGAACACTTGGCCGACTTTACTTGGTCCTTTTTTTTTCACGACCAAGTATCAAAAAGGTGCCCGAACTGACCAGATGACCACCAGAGGGAATCAGGGAATCAGGGATGACCGCCTCTTACTCCCCCAGTGGTCACTAACCCCCTCCCACCCCATCAAAAAATATCTTTAAAAATACTTTTTTGCCAGCCTCTATGCCAGCCTCAAATGCCATACTCAGGTCCATCGCAGCAGTATGCATGTACCTGGAGCAGTTGTAGTAGGTGCAGTGTATTTCAGGCAGGTGGACCCAGGCCCATCCCTCCCTACCTGTTACACATGTGGTGGTAAATGTGTGCCCTCCAAAACCCACCAGAAACCCACTGTACCCACATGTAGGTGCCCCCCTTCATCCCTAAGGTAGTGGTGTACAGTTGTGGGTTTTGGGGGGGCTCAGCACCGAAGATAAGGGAGGTATGCACCTGGGACCTTTTTCTGAAGTCCACTGCAGTGCCCCCTAGGGTGCCCGGTTGGTGTCCTGGCATGTCAGGGGGACCAGTGCACTACGAATTCTGGATCCTCCCATGACCGAATGGCTTGGATTTGGTTGTTTTTGAGATGGGCGTCCTCGGTTTCCATTATCACCGAAAACCGGGGATGACCATCTCAAAAATGACCTAAGGACGACCATCTCTCTAAGGTCGACCTAAATTTCATGATGTGGGCATCCCCAACCGTATTATCGAAACGAAAGATGGACGCCCATCTTGTTTTGATAATACGGGTTGCCCCACCCCTTTACAGGGCTGTTCTGCGAGGACGCCCTCATGAAAACTTGGGTGCCCCATTTGATTATGCCCCTCAGAGTGTAAAAGTCTGCCTGGCACTGTCCGCATGTTCCAGATATTGAAGTTGTAGTCAAAGTCCTTTCCAGCCCATCTTTAACTGAATTGTCATATATGGGACACAGACCACACAAATCTGCCCAGAACCAGCCTTAGTTCTTCAAAGCTGGAGTCAGTATCTAAGCGCCACTCAACACATCCACATACATGAAGCCATTTAAGGTTTTGTTTTATTTTTAATGCCATCCATTTTATAATTAGAGATCCTCTGTGTTGATGCATCTTTTTGAATTTCATCACCATTTTTGTCTCTACCACTTTCCTCAGGAGGAAATTTCCTGATATTACTCCTAAGTCTACAACCTCACAACCTCAATTCATGTCCTCTAGTTTTACTGTTTCCCCTTCTCTGGAAAAAAAAATTGTTTCTTTATTAATATCTTTCAAGTATTTAAATGTCTGTTTCCTTTATTCTGCTGATTATGACTCTCACTTTATGCAGCTTAGCATCATCCTGGTTACAGCCACCACCTTGTCACATTGTTTTGTTGCCTTTAAATCCTCAGACACTATCACTCAAAGGTCCCTTTCCCTGTCTGTGCATATCAGCCTCTCACTGCCTAGGATATATGGCTCCCTTGGATTTCTGTTCCTCATATACATTACTCTGCACTTGTTTGGATTAAATTTTAACTGCCAAACAGACCATTCTTCTAACTTTTGCAGTTCCTTTTTTATGTTTTCCACTCCCTCCAGGGTATCCATTCTATTAAAAATCTTGGTATCCTCTGCAAAAAAGCAAACCATACCTTTTATTGCCTTGGGAAATGTTGCTCATAAATATATTGAACAAAATCAGCCCCAGTATCGCTGATCCTTGAGGCACTCCACTACTTACCTTTCCTTCCTCTGAGTGAATTCCACTTACCACCACTCTCTGGTGTTTGTTTGTCAACCAGTTTCTAATCCAGTTCACCACTTTCAGTCTTAACTTCAAGCTGTAAAGTTTATTCAAGAGCTCCCATGAGGAACCATGTTAAATGTTTTACTGAAACCCAAGAAGTTTACATCTAGTGCATGTCCTCGATCTAATTCTCTTGTTGCCCAGTCAAAGAATTCAATCAAATTTGTTTGGCACAATTTACCTTTACTAAAACCATGTTGCCTCGGATCTTGTAACCCATTGGATTCCAGGAAATTCACTATCCATTCCTGCACCTACTATGTAATTTCTATATTCAGAACAAAACACAATGTTTCCCCAGATCTTCATTTTCTGCCACTTTTCTAATATTCACGGATTCTGCTCACTTTATATTCCTGCAAAACCAATATATTCTTTCCATAACAGTTGAAATAATTATTTACATTCTGTCAGCAAAAAAATTCAGTGTCAAAGTGCTATGCTCTCTTTTCTCTGCAATTTCCATCTCTCACTTTGTTTTGTCCCCTTGTGCAGTTTGCATAGATTTCTAGATAGTTCTATATAGGCAACTGAAATCCTCTGTCTATTATCATTACAGCTATGAGCTTTGGTTCAAGGCCTGACTTTGGTTCAGGATCTAAAATGAGAAAAAAACGTACAGGCCCATGACTCTAACCTGAACTTCAGTGTGACTGCAGAACTCATGATTTGTTGTGACATATTCACGCAGCAGAATAAGGAACGGGCATAAGTGGAAAAACAGAGTAACATCGTTTAGCAACATGGTGGTCACAGACGTTTTAGTGAAGAACAAAACAAGATAACTCCTCAGGAAGATGACTTTTCTTCCAGGAACAGCTGGTCTATTATTAACTTTTCCAGTAAATACTAACCAACTCATTACTATAGCCAATCAGTGTTAACTATGACATTAACATAGATCCAATAAGGTGTGTTTACTGTCATATTATCTGTATCCTGAATGGACATATAAAAATGAGTGTGTTTCCCACTTCAATGGAGAGAGACAGTCACAGCCAGTACCTTTGTGCAAGCAGGGCTGCTCTCCCATGAGAAGCCAATCAATTGGCAAGTAATCCTATTGCTTTCTCATAAGTAGCCTTGAGTCTTTTATATCTGCAAGTTGGCTTTAGCTGGTAATTTGGGGTGAGGGCGAAAAAGACCCTAAAATAAAACATTAGAGACTCAGACCCAGAGAACACCTATGTGTAGCTGTGGTACTGTACTCCCATAAGCAATTGATTGTACATATACTTGGAGAATAATAAATACAAGTATTTGATTGTTTATATATAATTTGGAGTCTCAGATATAGCAGTACTTTTGTATAGCAATGTTCTGTACTCCCAGTGAGATATCACTGATCTGCTAATTGTACAAATACTTGATAAGAAATAAGGTATCTAATTAAATTCCTAAAGAGATGCAGCCTTGCATTTATTTCTTCCTAGGCAGTTTGCATTAGATAGTTCTATACAGGCAACTGAAATCCTCCCTTCCAAATGTTTATTTCAAAATGCTTTTTGGGCAAGACAAGTCTTTTAAACTCTCTCATAAGCCAGATATACTGCCTATAGTAGCTATTGTTGTGCTTCATCTTCCAAATGCTCCACGTACACAGTAAGATTGTTAAAGTATTTGAAGTTATAAGCACTAACCTGTTTCAGAGCATTATGCACCAAAAGAATTTATTACTGTATATATAAAGAACAATATCTCAATTCTTCTCCTTTATATTTCACTCTACCAGGAGCTGAGTCAAACATTACCTTAGGATGCAATCTTTGATGTATTTATCAAATTATTTTGGGCCCCTTTTACAAAGTGGCGGTACCCGTACTGCCGCTTTGTCATGCGCCAATCAAGCTGCCCCAATGCGAACCGTTTCCAGTGTGCTGGATTTTTTAAAATGTTTTATGCTGGGAGCTTACCGGTGGTGTTAAGGGCTTCCTGGGAAATAGCCACATGGCAAGTGTTTCACTTACCGCACGGCCATTTCTGTCCCCTGCTCGGAATTTCCTTTTTCTGGGTGGTGGTAAAAGGGGGGGGCCTCAATGCATGGCATAGCCATGCACCGATGATGCCACAGGGCTCCTTTTACCGCGTTTGGTAAAAGGGGTCCTTTATGTTTCAGTTCTTTGGCAAGTTCTTCCTAGTTCATTGGCAGGACTTTGAAATCTTTCCAATCTCTATAACAATTATATATCTCCATATCTTGAAACTCAAATCTCAGTTCAAAATAAATTTATCCAGCTGTCGTTGAAAGGAGTCAACCAGCTTTTCTCTTTGTAAATTCATCCCATCACTGCTTTAGCAACTGAAAAAAATAAGCATGTTTTTCAAAATATTGGCTTTCTGTTATTTTACACAGTTCTTCATGTAGCAATGCTTTACCAATGAACTTTTCAACACTACAGTTCCCTGCATCTTGATGCTGTGCATCACTTACGGGAAGCTCTGTATATTTGTAAATGTTTGTGTTGAGGGTAGGGGAGGCATATTTCAGGCCAATCAATACAACTACTTCTAATTAATACTCTGTCTTATTCCTTTTCATTCTAGCAAGCTATATATTCTTTCTAATCTTGTATATGTTTGAGTCAATAAGCAAGTTTTTGCTCTCTTCAAATCCATATCTCACCATGGTTAAATCAATAGATCCAGATTTCTATAACATCTTCTACAGCTGAAATTTATAAATCTTTCTTCATAGTTTCTGATGACATCTGTCTTATTAATAATAATAATAATAATAATAATAATAATAATATTCAGTTGGTAATAAATATAGTTAAATACGTTGTTGAGATATCATCCACATATATAGGACTAGATTCTTCATATCACTCCTAAAAATTTGGCGCGAAAATGAAATTTACGTATGCACATTCTATAAAGTATGTGTTAATGTAGGCATACTTTAGGAGTGGAGGAGTAGCCTAGTGGTTAGTGCAGTGGACTTTGATCCTGGGGAACTGAGTTCAATTCCCACTGCAGCTCCTTGTGACTCTGGGCAAGTCACTTAACCTTCCATTGCCCCTGGTACAAAATAAGTAACTGAATATATGTAAACCACTTTGAATGTAGTTGCAAAAAAACCTCAGAAAGGCGGTATATCAAGTCCAATTTCCCTTTCCCTTTATAGAATTAGACTACATGCTGTTTATAGAATACTAGTAAAAAATGCCTGCCTGTTTCTGACACGAGTTCCATGCCCCCCTCCCTCTTCTCCCTTCTGAGTTCCATGCCCCCCTCTCCTCGGAGTTCCAGACCCCCCACGCCTCTCTCCTCACCTCCGAGTTCCAGGTCCCCCTTCCCTCCAAGCTCCAGGCCAACCTCCCCCTTCTCCCCTCCCCTCCGAGTTCTATGCCTCCTCTCCTCTCCGAGTTCCAGACCCCCGTGCCTCTCTCCCTCTCTCTCTCCCCCCTCCGAGTGGCAGCCTAACCTGCATTGCCCGCCCTCTTCTCCCAGACCTCCGCCTGCCCCTCGCCTTTCTGTGTGCCAGCCTGAATTTAAAAGTTCTTACCTCGGGATCCGCTGGCAGCAGTAAAAGGCGAGCAGGCATGGCGCTTCAGCCTGCCTTCCCTTCTGTCTCAGCTCTGCCTCTGGTCCCACTCTCATTTCCTGTTTCCATGGAATGAGCGGTTTGTGGGCAGTTCTAAAATCTATGCACATTATAAAATACACCCAGCCCGTGCCTAATTTAGGCGTCAGCATTTACACCAAGTTTAACTTGGCATAACTGCCTGTGACTAAATTTAGTCATACAGACCAGCACTCGACATCCTATATAATAATTTGCACCTCCAACGTTCTACGTCTGGATGCCTGGGTTCATAACACAATTCCCATTGGTCCGCCCTCGCGTCAGAATGTGATGACGTCAGAGGGCGGATCAATGAGAGGGAAGGGAAACCAGCTTATGACCATGTCCACTTTTCAACTATGCGACTAAGAATTTGCATGCACCACATTATAGAATGCACTTAGTCCTTTTTTTTGAGTAAATTCTAATTAATGCCACTTACTGTCAATAATTGCTTGTTAATTGCCAATTATCAGCACTGATTGGCTTGTTAACCAATTAGGTTATGCGCAAAAAGGAATATGCTTCGATTTCCATGTGGAAATCTCAGCGCAATGTATAGAATTTGGGGGTTAAGACATAATGGGGGGCAATTCTATAATTGGATGCCTCTGTTTGGGTGCCTAGCTCTAACACAGGGAGTGCATATTCTATAATGGTATCTGTGAACACAGATATAAATACCCAGGGTACCTGAATGTAACTCACCTTGAGCTACTACTGAAAAAGGTGTGAGCAAAATCCAAATAAATAAATAAATTGGCATAAGATTTAGACGCACCCACTTAAGCCAGGTCCATGACAGGGGTAAATGGTGCACCTTAGTGTGGCACTTACATGCATAACTTACAGTAGTCTGGATAGCTTGGAAGAAGCATACATGAAGTCGAACTGAAAGTTGCAGCTGACATACTGTGAGTACGTTTTCTGGTCCCTGAAGCAGAACTGCAAAATGTATCTGGTCAAGTCTGGAAGCACTTCATATCTAACAACAGAAATAATGATTTTAAGATAAGAGCTACTTTTCCGCTTTTTTTGCTAAAAAGATAAAAAGTATTGAGAAAAGGCATGAATTGAGCAATCTTACTCCTGAGCAATATAAGCCATGCTTGATGCAAGCCTTTGATCTTTCTCAGGGTCCAGCATATTTCACTAAGGCAGCAGTAATAGTTGAACTGCAAAACACTGATCATCTCTGGAGAGCAAAACTGTAAAAATATGCCTTTTCCTTTCCTTTAAATTTAAACTTCAGGAATTTAAAATAGGAGGGAAAAACCCTCAGCAGTCAATGGCCAGCTGTACTTGAAAAATTCTTATTTTCACTTTAATACTGCACTAAACATCTTTAAATATACCATAAGCTCTTATCTTGCATGGCGCTGCTCGTGGTGTTTTTAAAGGTGTTTAGTATGCTTCACAGCATATTGATACACAGCTAGGGGCCCTTTAAATCAGCAGCATAGGCGTCTACGCGTGCCCAACATGAGCCAAAATGGGCACGGCTACCACGTGGCCCTTGCGGTAATTTCATTTTTGGTGCGCATCCGCTATGTGCCCCTGAATTTTTTTTTTCAAGTGGGATTTGGTGTCCATAGGTCATTACCGCCCAGTTACCTGGTGAGACTTTACCACTAGGTCAATGGCTGGCGGTAAGATCTCAGACCCAAAATGAATGAGCAGCAATTTTCATTTTGCCGCTCGTTCATTTTGTAGCAAAAAGTTTTAAGAAGGCATTTTTTGTAGTTGCGCTGAAAAATGATACTGTGCATGCCCAAAATATGCGTCTACACTACCGCAGGCCATTTTTCAGCACACCTTAGTAAAAGGACCCCCTAAATAGGTACAGAATTAAAGTGAAAATAAGAAAAAAAAATTATAAAGATTTTGAGAGCTATGAATGAAAAAGGGTCATTAAAGGCAGCTGATAAGAAAGGTCACAATAATTTTCTAAATGGTCATATATGCAGCAGGCCTTTGACAGATGAGGTCTTTTTTCTCCTGTTTTAAATTGCTCAAGTTTCAATGTAATCACAATAGGGCATCTTTTTACAGGTTTGCTGGTGCAATTGGGTATTTGCCCTGTAATTCCATTCTTTTTTGGTGGATTGAGTTGGTGATATTATCATTGGAGTAGCAAGCCCCATTGAAAATTATGAGCTGAGTTAAGTGTTTCTTTTCATTTTACTGATTAAAGTTAAATAGATAAATTTGTTTTTCAAGATTGCATTTGGGAAGTTTTTTTTAAATATCTATAACTCTACCTGGACCATAGTGGATGATCCAAAGAATCCTCTGAGACTCTGCTTCCTGAATAAAATAAAAATATAAATATAAAAGACATATAAACATAAAAAGATATAAATATATAAAATATTGGTTTTGGATGTGCTCACATACAGTACATATTTGAGGAGTAACATATAATTTGGATTGATTACAACCTTTCAAATGCATATGGGTATTTTCAGAATAGTGCTTAGGCAGAATTTTGGCATTTACGTTCATATGTAAACACAGATGCATTTAAATGCCATTATTCTAAACATACACAACCTAAAAAAAGGTTTGTGAATTTCACCTCTGTGTTTAAAAGCCAATCTTATGTGAAATTCCAGTTCAAATACACTCTTATCCACTCACATTAACTCACCACATAGGAGGAAGAAAAGACTTCAATGACTGAATTGGCTTATGACCAAGATTGCCAGATAGCCAAACGGCCTCACAACTGACACATTCTTAGTCTAAAAAAACCTCCCCTTATTTAAAGGTGAAACCTTTTTTTCTCTTTGTGAGACTTTTTTCTTTTTATTCTTTACACTCCCAATAAGATAGAGTTCAATGATTCAGTTTAGATGCCATGTCACAAAACTGCATATTATTCAGTCCATGAGGTTTTCAGTACAAAACAAATGTAGTGCAAACATTTCTCAACATTTATCTTTGAAGCTGTTCTCATCTACTCAACGGAGCTGCCCATATCACTGGATGCTTCATCAGGAGCTGCTTAAAAAAAGAAATGCTGTTTGTACCAGCACCAACCTCTCTAGAAAACAAAACAATCTTGTGAGTGTAATTGTACCTGGTATAGCAATACATTCTTCTTTCTACATATTCAATAATTTATTTATTTATTTGTTTGTTTGTTTGTTTGTTTATTTGTTTGTTACATTTGTATCCCACATTTCCCCACCTATTTGCAAGCTCAATGTGGCTTACATAGTACCGTAATGGCGTTCGCCATTTCCAGTATGAACAAATGCAAGGTGTTATTATGTTAGAATAGGGTTTATGTATGGTTGATATATTGGGGAACTTCTTTTATCCAAGAGCTTGCCTGAGTTAGCCTTGCAGATCTCCCAAGTTACACATTCCAGGAGGGAGACTTTTTGGCCAGTCCAGGATTTCTCCCAACCTCATCCTGGTGCATTATGGGACCTGTGGCACTGATTGCAATGGATAGAATCAGGGACTACAAATCAGGGGCGTAGCCACGGGTGGGCCTGGGTGGGCCCAGGCCCACCCAGTTTTGGTTCAGGCCCACCCAGCAGTGGAGGCAGCGGAGCGGAGGGAGCAGGCTGAGCTCCGATCCCGCATCTGCCTCCCTCTCTCTCACGGCAGCACTTCCCAAACACTGCCCACCGCCGCCACGATCGCAGGATTTACCTCCCTCCGTCTCAGCACTCAGCAGCAGCGGTAGCGAATCATATGCGCTGCCTCCTTCTAACCCGAAAGTGGCAGAGGAGACGCTTCCGGGTTAGAAGGAGGCAGCATGTATGATTCACTACCGCTGCTGCTGAGTGCTGAGACGGAGGGAGGTAGATCCTGCGATCGTGGCAGCGGTGGGCAGCGTTTGGGAAGCGCTGCCGTGAGAGTGAGGGAGGCAGATGTGGGAACGGAGCTCAGCCTGCACTGTAAATTTTTTTTGGGGGGGAGAAGAGGGCTCTGGGCGGGCAGGTGGAATCGCAGGACATGGATGGGAGCGGGAGGGGCGAGAGGAGAATCGTTGATGGCTGGAGGGAGGGGACAGGGGAGAAAAGAGAATTGCTGGGTATGGTATAGATGGATAGAGGGGGGCAGGGGCAAGAACAGAATTGCTGGGTATGGCTGGATAGGGGCAGGGCAGAGAGGAGAATAGCTGGGTATGGTATAGATGGATAGAGGGGGGCAGAGGCAAGAACAGAATTGCTGGGTATGGCTGGATAGGGGCAGGGCAGAGAGGAGAATTGCTGGGTATGGTATAGATGGATAGAGGGAGGCAGGGGCAAGAACAGAATTGCTGGGTATGGCTGGATAGGGGCAGGGCAGAGAGGAGAATTGCTGGGTATGGATGAATGGAGGGGGGCAGGGGAGGGAAGAGAATTGCTGGGGATGGATGGATGGAGGGGACAAGGGGAGAGAGAAGAGAATTGCTGGGTATGGATGGGTAGAGGGGGGCAGGGGAGAGAAAAGAATTGCTAGGTATGGATGGCTGGAGGGGAGAGGAGAGTTGCTGGACATGCGTGGATGGAGGGGAGGAAAGAGGAGATAGGAAGGTTGCTGGACATGGGTGTATGAAGGGGAGGGCAGGGGAGAGGAGGGTTGCTGGACATGGATGGAGGGAAGGACAGGGGAGAGGAGGGTTGCTGGACATGGATGGAAGAGAGGGAAGGGAGAGAGAAGAAATGCTGGACATGGATGGAGGGGATGGAAGAGTGAGGAAGGAGATGAGATGAGGGAAAAGGAAGAGAGGAGAAAAACTGCACATGGATGAAGAAAATAGGCAGAAGCTGGATCCACTGGACAGTCAAGTCTGCGGAGGACCCAGCTTTTACTTATGGATATAGAGCAAGAAATGAAGAAGAAAGGAGGAAAGTAAAGAAATAAATGGAAACCCTGGAAATGGAGTTAAGAGGACAGATAGCAGCAGAATCGGATACTGGGCCAGAATGATCAGAAAAACAGTCACCAGACAACAAAGGTAGAAAAAATTCATTTTATTTTCATTATAGTGTTTGGAATATGTCCACTTTGAGAATCAGGTGCTCAACATTAAAAGTTTATATTTATTTATTTACTTATTTATGGCATATTATCCCACATTAAACATGAATTAGAATGGAACCTGGGATCATTTAATTTTTTTTTCCTGGAGAGAGTAATGCATTGCCCCCCCCCCCCCCAGGCTCTCTCCCCGGCTATAGCCAGCTCTGCAATTTTGAGGGGAGGTGCACAGGTGGACGGGGGGGGGGGGGGTGCAGAGGTGGACCGGGGAGAGAGCCTGTTGTTAAACATTTACCAGCACACCACTGTCTAGTGCCCACCCATCCAACCTGTTGGCCCACCCAAAAATTGACTTCTGGCTACGCCACTGCTACAAATGCTATACTGCTTTGGGATACAAGTGTAACACCAGAACTGACCAAAAAGTCTCCCTCCTGGAATGGGTAACTTTGCAGCTCTGGTCTTGAGTTCCAGAATAGCACTAACATAAGTAAAAAAGAAACAAAACAAAAACCAATCAGCAGCAAACGTTCTACCCAGGTTGAATGGAAGAGCTCAGACCAATCAGAGACCTTCAACTAGTCCCTTCATGCATCTACTTTACAGTCAATCAGAATGACGGAACTACAGCCAATTAGGAAACTGCTATTTGTCCATTCACAGGAACACTTTCCAATCGATATTAGTATTTAGCCCTGCAGATTCTAAAGTATTGAGCTTGTATATCCATCTTTGTTTAGTTCTTAGTACAATTTTCCCCTATCCCCTCCCCTTCTATTTCTTTCAATATGATCATAGCATTGTAGATCTTCAAACCTGTGTGATTATAACATACAGTGAGATATCATAAGAACATAAGATTAGCCATATTGGGTCAGACCAATGGACCATCTAGCCCAGTACCCTGTTTTCCAAACAGTGGCCAAGCCAGGTCACAAGTACCTGCCAGAAATCTGATTAGCAGCAACATTCCATGCTACCAATCTTGGGGCAAGCAGTTGCTTCCCCATGTCTGTTTTAATAGCAGACTATAGACTTTTCCTCCAGGAATTTGTCCAAACCTTTTTAAAACCCAGATATGCTAACTGCTGTTATCACCAAAGGTGCATTATGGTTATGCCTATCAATACTGGACCGATGCCCATTCATCCATATGCAAAAAGTTCTGTTGGTGTTTTCCCCATTAAACTTATAACACGGGTAACCAATTATATATACTACAAAATAAGTATTATTCATTTAGATTTTGCTCACACCTTTTTTAGTAGTAGCTCAAGGTGAGTTACATTCAGGTATGCTGGGTATTTCCCTGTGCCTGCAGGGCTCACAATCTAAATTTGCACCTGAAACAATGGAGGGTTAAGTGACTTGCCCAAGGTCACAAGGAGAAGCAGTGGGAATTTAAACCAGGTACCGCTGGATGTCAAGATTAGTGCTTTAACCACTAGGCCACTCCTCCACCCACTTATTACAATCTGTCTGGCGTCTTAACTTATACAACTCTCTAGCAACAGACCCATCCATTATCCTCTTCCTCTCAGTTAAGGTAACTGCAAATGCAGAGAGGAAATTTCAAGTAAACAAAGACAGAACTTCAGAGGACAGCTGGGCCATTGAGCGTATGAGCCCTAGTTTGGGACACTCTTTGTCTGGTTTCTCCTCAGAGGCCTGTCTGATATGGGTAACCCTTCAGCATAGCCCTCTGAGTCATTGAAACACAGAAGCCCCTCCACCACTACAAGGACTGCAATATTTTTTTAATGCACTTTATCTCTCCCTATTATCAACCCCTCCTCTGAAAGTGAAGGCAGATGGACTTATCTAGAAATAAAAATTGGTGCTCATGGTGGAACTACCATGGCTGCCAGCGGTAGTTCCACCCTGAGCACGCGCTATTTTCAGGGGAAAAAGAAAACCCCTGGAATGACTTGCATGGCAGTAATCGGGCATCACCTCGTGCTGCCCAGTTATTGCGGGAGCCCTTGTTGCCACCTCAGTGGGCGGCAGAAAGGGTTCCCTGCTGCATTGCCTCATAGTAGGAGTTCTTTTACGGCATGGCCATGTTTGTCTGGTGGCTTTTTACCTGCTGCGGTAAAAAGGGCCCTGGGACATGGTAAATATGGCCCCCACGCTAATGCAGGGTCCTTTTTCCTGCAGTTTGGAAAAAGGAACCCTAAGTAACCATATAAAGTTAGGACATCAAAACAGCTTTCCTAAGTTTATAAGGCAAGTTAACTGTGCGCTGGTCTAAATATTGGCCAGTGCCCAGTTAACTTCCAGGTTAATGAACATACCCAGATATTGAGTGCCAGGAGCTGCACATGTCCCTGCATTGAATATTCAGAGTTAGCTCAGCCTGCAGCTTGTAAGCCACTTATTTATTTATTTATTTATTTATTGCATTTGTATCCCACATTATCCCACCTCTTTGCAGGCTCAATGTGGCTTACAATTCATCATGGATACTGGAAGTAGAAGAGAATATACATTTGGTTTACAGAGGATTATGTGTTACATGGTGGTGAAATACATAATAGTGATAAAGCAAAAGACATTATAAGACAATTCTAGAAGTTTTAAAGATTGTACAGTTACACATGTTGATCTTTGTGATATATCTTGTCGAAGAGATAGGTTTTCAGTAGTTTTCGGAAATTGGTCAGTTCATAAGTCATTTTCAGGTTCCGTGACAACGCGTTCCAGAGCTGTGTGCTCATATAGGAAAAGGTAGATGCTTGCATCAATTTGTATTTCAGACCTTTACACTTGGGAGGATGAAGATTAAGGAAAGTGCGAGAAGATTTTTTTGCGTTCCTTGGTGGTAATTCTATTAGGTCTGACATGTAGGCTGGGGCGTTACCATGGATTATTTTATGGACTAGGGTGCAGAGTTTGAATGTGATGCATTCTTTTAGTGGAAGCCAGTGTAGTTTTTCTCGTAGGGGTTTCGCGCTTTCGTATTTTGATGAACCGAATATTAGTCTGGCTGCCGTGTTCTGGGCCATTTGGAGTTTTTTAAGTATTTGCTCTTTGCAACCGGCGTAGAGTGAGTTACAGTAGTCCAGATGACTGAGTACCAATGATTGTACCAGATTGTGGAAGACAGTCCTTGGAAAAAATGCTCTAACTCTTTTTTAGTTTCCACATTGAATGAAACATCTTTTTAGTTATGTTTTTCGCATGATTCTCAAGTGTTAGGTGTCGATCAATGGTGACTCCAAGAATTTTTAGGGTGTCCGAAACTGGTAGATTTAGTTTCGGTGTGTTAATAGTAGTAAATTTATTCTTATTGTATTGCGAGGTGAGTACTAGACATTGGGTTTTCTCTGCATTAAGTTTAAACTGAAATGCATCTGCCCGGGAATTCATGATGTGCAGGCTTTGCGTGATTTCATTGGAGATTTCTCTTAGATCCTGTTTGAATGGGATGAAGATCGTTACATCATCAGTGTACATATATGGGTTTAGGTTCTGATTCGATAGTAGTTTGGCCAAGGGTGTCATCATTAGGTTGAATATGGTTGGTGAGAGGGGGGATCCCTGTGGAACTCCGCATTCAGGTGTCCATGTAGCTGATGTGGTCGAATTTGATGTCACTTGATATGAGCGTGAGGTTAGGAATCCCTTGAACCAATTGAGAACGTTACCTCCGATTCCGAAGTACTCGAGGATGTGTAGTAAAATTCCATGGTCAACCATGTCAAATGCGCTTGACATGTCGAATTGTAACAGTAGAATATTATTGCCGTTTGCTATCAGTTGTTTGAGTTTGGTCATGAGCGTGACTAGTATGGTTTCGGTGCTGTGATTAGAGCGAAATCCTGACTGGGAGTCGTGTAAAATTGAGAACTTGTCTAGATAATCCGTAAGTTGATTGGTTACCAAGCCTTCTGTTATTTTGGTAATTAAGGGAATAGATGCTACTGGTCTATAGTTCGTTAGTTCATTAGCATTTTTCTTTGCATCCTTGGGTATAGGGGTGAGTAAAATATTACCTTTCTCTCCTGGGAAGAGTCCATTTTGTAGCATAAAGTTCACGTGGTTTGTTAGGTCCGTTATAAATTGTTGAGGGGCCAACTTCATGAGGTTGTTTGGGCATATGTCTAATTTGCAGTGAGATTTGGCGAATCTTTTAAGTGTTTGTGAGATGAGAACTTCCGGTAGAATTGTGAATTCGGTCTAGATCCTGTCAACTGGATAAATTCCAGGGTCTGGGTCTAGGCAGTCTAGGATTATGGTGTATTCGATGGGGCTGGCAGGTATTTTGAGTCGCAGTTGTATGATTTTCTCCTTGAAGTACTTCGCCAAGTCAGCAGCTCCTGGTGTGTCTTTGCTGTTGTTGGTGACTGGAGTGGTGTCCAGAAGTTTATTCACGAGTTGGAAGAGTTTGTGTGTGTCTTTGTAATTTGGTCCACTTTCAGTTTTGTAGTATTGTCGTTTGGTTTGTCTTATGGTATATTTATATTTCCTTCGGAGTTGCTTCCAAGCGTTAAGTGTGGGCTCATCTTTCTTTTTGTTCCACGCACGTTCTAGTTTCCTGACTTGTGTTTGAGTTTTTTCAGTTCTTCGTTGAACCATGGTATTGAGTTCTTTCTGTGCGAGGTTCTGGTTTGGATTGGGGCAATGTTATCTAGTATTAATTTACATCTGTTATCCCATATTGAGAGGAATTGGATTGTGTCTGTTTCTATTGTCCATTCGTCGTTGTAGATCTGTTGCCAGAATTTAACCGGATCGATTTTTCCTCATGTGGTGTAAGTCTTTCATAATTGTTTGTTAGGTGAGTCTTTCATTCTCCATTGGAGGGTAATATGTGCTTTGTAATGGTCTGACCACAGTATAGGTGACCATTTAGTGTATGTCAATTTAAGGTTTGCATCGTGGTCAAATTTGTGTGTTATGATGTCTAATGTATGTCCTTTTTTGTGTGTTGATTGCGTATTTGGTCCTTGTAAATCCCATAGTTATAAGAACTCTTTGCAGTCTTGGGTGCTTGTTTTGGTGAGATCTTCCATGTGTAGGTTAATATCTCCTATTACGATGAGGTTAGAGGAAGAGATACATCCCACCATGGGATGAATATTTCCCCTCCCCTCCTACCCATAGTGGTTCATGATCAGGGATCTGATGATCACAGGATGATATGGTTCACTTTTAGGACACAGAGGGAGACTGCAAGGGTCCTAGACCAGGAAAATTAATTTGTTCAAGAAGATGGAATGCATCAGAGATCTGTTAACTGGATAGGAACATCTGTGTGCTGTAGAAAAGCAAATGGCAAAGCTGAAAGGTGGTATTTTAAAGACAATGAACCATTTTGTTAGGAAAGTAGATAAAAGTAAGTAGAAAAGGTGGCTACTATGATTTAAAAAAAAACATAGCTGGAAAAGTAAAGAAAACAGGTCAGCTTTCATAAACTACATGAAATTGCTGAAAGAGGAAGAATGTGCAAAGTTATTTGTAAAACCTATGATAAGCTGGGACAGTAATCAAAAAGAGTGAAGATGAAAAGGAGAAATAATAGCTAATACAGTAAAATGGAGGAAGTAGAGTATTTTTTTTTAGATATACTAGTGACAGGAGAAATTGCACCAGAGTGAAGGGGAAGAATATGTAGAGACTGGTGAGGATGAAACGTGAATTATTTAACAAGTACTTATGTGTTCTGTTCATGAATAAAGGGTCAGAGGTTGGACTACAGTAGGAATGATTGTGGTTGTGAGAAGCTAACTAACATAAGAGTATACTAAGGAGCTGGATAGGAGCCATCCAAGAGTAATGAAAAAAATTAAGAAAGATCAGGCAGCTCTACTGTTTTTTCCAGTGCTTTAATTAGAGTCAGAAATGGTCTCAAAGTGGAAGAAAGAAGGCCATCTGTAACTACAGGCTGCTTAGTCTCACCACAATGGTGAGCAAATTAATGGAAACACTGCTAAAACAGAGGATAATGCGATTTTATAATGGATTTGAAGATCCAAGGCAACATGGTTATTCGAGATAAGTCTTATTAGTCAAATCTGATCATTTCTATGACTGGATGACCAGACAGTTGGATTGTTTCAATTTATTTATTTATTGCAATTGTATCCCACCTTTTCCCACCTATTTGCAGGCTCAAAGTGGCTTACAGAGTGTGGCTATGACATATTCATTTCGTGATAACAGGTACAATTCTTATAGTTTGAATGTTGGTAAGAGAAGATAGGCATTCAGGGTACAAAAAGTTGCCCTGATTGAGCAGCTGACCAGTAGCGTGATGAAGACATGACTCCTTCCTTAATCTCCCAGTGGTTACTGACCCCCTCCCATCCCCCTAAAAAGTGACAATGACAGTGGATACCAGGCTCTATGGCAGCCTCAGGTATTATGGCCATTCCTAATAGAGCAGCAAGCAAGTGTAAGGAGTAGCTTAGTGATCAGTGCAATGGACTTTGAACAACAGGACTCTTTTACCCGCACTTGTTCTCTTTTATTTCTGTATAAATATGTGAGACTTCCTGAAACTTTGGAATACCTACTGTACCTGAATTTATAAGACACCTGCAAGCGTGATAGGTATTGTAATGATGTACCATTAGATACAGTAGGCTTTTATCTGTTCCTGGAGGGCTCACAATAACATATATGAATTAAGGTAGGGTTTTTTTTTTTAACCTGGGTTCCATTGTTTAAAGTCCACTGTGATGACCATTAGGCTGCCCCTCTGTTCTGCAGGGATATCTATGTGGTCATTTTTGAACAAATGATGCCAGGTAAACATTTTTCTTCCTGATATTTTGGTTTTCATTCTTTAGATATTTCATTTTGGGAAATGGCTGTTCATTTTTGGCATTTTCTGCATAAGAACATCCTTTTCACATATTTTCAAACAGAAAATCCTGACATTTTCCTTGTTCAAAAATGGCTGTGAAATGAACTCTTTTTTTGGATGTTATGAGCAGGATGTCTCGATTCTGACTTGGACATTTTTTTTTAAATGCCCCCCCCCCCCCCCCCCATCACTAACAATTATGATCACCATTGACTTGGCATAATTGTTGGTGCCTAACTGTAGGCAAATCAATGCTGACTTTAATGGAATATTGGCCCCCAGAAGCTGTTATAGAATTGGTGCTAAGAACAACGCATTGTGACACCTAATGTTGGTGCCAATTTTTAGAATTGTCGTCTACATGCACAAGAAGCAAACCTTTTCCAAAGGAGAAAGATATTATATCAGTATCAATTTATTGTTTGTATACTGCTGTATCCCCTCAAAGAGTTCACCATGGTTCACAGCAAAAGAGAGAACTTTTCTGGAATTACATCAGCAGCTTGAAAGACATTTTACATGGAATAGCAACATTTCCATAGTTGTTCATCATTAACACGAGGGATGAAAGAAAAAAAGGTAACAGACAGCAGTCTTTAGAAGTACCTTAACCACTCGGAGAATATTTTTCATGAAGTTCAGACATTTTACATGGAATGGAAAAATGTACATAGGTGTTCATCATTGAAGCGGTGCAAAGAAAAGCTACGAGAATGGTATGGGATTTGCGTTACAAGACGTATGAGGAGAGACTTGCTGAACTAAACATGTATACTCTGGAGGAAAGGAGAAACAGGGGTGCTATGATACAGACGTTCAAATATTTGAAAGGTATTAATCCGCAAACGAACCTTTTCCGGAGATGGGAAGATGGTAGAACGAGAGGACATGAAATGAGATTTAAGGGGGGCAGACTCAAGAAAAATGTTAGGAAGTATTTTTTCACGGAGAGAGTAGTGGATGCTTGGAATGCCCTCCCGCGGGAGGTGGTGGAAATAAAAACGGTAATGGAATTCAAACATGCGTGGGATAAGCATAAAGGAATCCTGTGCCGAAGGAATGGATCCTCAGGAGCTTAGTCAAGATCGGGAGGTGGGGCTGGTGGTTGGGAGGCAGGGATAGTGCTGGGCAGACTTATACGGTCTGTGCCAGAGCCGGTGGTGGGAAGCGGGACTGGTGGTTGGGAGGCGAGGATAGTGCTGGGCAGACTTATACAGTCTGTGCCAGAGCCGGTGGTTGGGAGGCGGGGCTGGTGGTTGGGAGGTGGGGATAGTGCTGGGCAGACTTATACGGTCTGTGCCCTGAAGAGCACAGGTACAAATCAAAGTAGGGTATACACAAAAAGTAGCAAATATGAGTTATCTTGTTGGGCAGACTGGATGGACCGTGCAGGTCATTTTCTGCCGTCATCTACTATGTTACTATGTTACTATCCAGCTTATAATTGAAAAAGAAAAACGCCTATATTGCGACCCAAATCGGGAGATAGACGTTTATCTCACAAAAACGAATAAAGCGGTATAATCGAAAGCCGAATTTGGACGTTTTCAACTGCACTCCGTCGCGGATGCGGACAAAGTTGATGGGGGCGTGTCAAAGGCGTGGTGAAGGCGGAACTGGGGCGTGGTTATCGGCCGATCAGAGATAGGCGCCTTTCGCCGATAATACAAAACAAATATGCGTTTTTAGCGAGAATTTAGGGCACTTTTCCTGGACCCTGTTTTTCCACGAATAGGGCCCTAAATGACCAGATGACCACTGGAGGGAGTCGAGGATGACCTCCCCTGACTCCCCCAGTGGTCACAAACCCCCTCCCACCACAAAAATATGCCGTTTCACAACTTTTTATGTTCACCCTCAAATGTCATACCCACCTCCCTGGCAGCAGTATGCAGGTCACAGGAGCAGTTATTAGGGGGTGCAGTGGACGTCAGGCAGGTAGACCCAGGCCCATCCCCCCCCACCTGTTACACTTGTGCTGGTAAATGGGAGCCCTCCACACCGCCCCCAAACCCACTCTACCCACATGTAGGTGCCCACCTTCACCCCTTAGGGCTATAGTAATGGTGTAGACTTGTGGGTGGTGGGTTTTGAGGGGGATTTGGGGGGCTCAACACCCAACGGAAGGGTGCTATGCACCTGGGAGCTCTTTTACCTTTTTGGGTTTTTTTGTAAAAGTGCCCCCTACGGTGCCCGGTTGGTGTCCTGGCATGTGAGGGGGACCAGTGCACTACGACTCCTGGCCCCTCTCACGAACAAATGCCTTGGATTTATTCGTTTTTGAGCTGGGCGCTTTCATTTTTCATTATCGCTGAAAAACAAAAACGCCCAGCTCACAAATTGTCGAATAAAACATGGACGTCTATTTTTCCCCAAAATACGGTTCGGTCCGCCCCTTCACAGACCCGTTCTCGGAGATAAACGCCCATGGAGATAGACGTTTTCGTTTGATTATGCCCCTCCACGTAACACAAGGAAATAAATAAATAAAAGTGACAGACAACTTTCCTTACAATTACATTAACCACTCGGAAGATGTTTTTCATAAAATTAAGAATATTTTACATAAGGCTTTATCATGAACTCACAGAACAGTTTGCAATTTCCAATGGGCCATTAGTTGTCGAAGAGGAAGGTTTTTAGTAAGAGAGTTCAAGGTGTATTGTGATCAGTTCCATAATGGAATTATTATAAAAGAGAATAAAGCATTAAAGTGTTTGAAATATCTAACCTTCTTAGCACTTGGGGAGCAGAATATCAATAGGTGTTGTAGTCATGCAGAGTGGCCAAATATGAAGTCTTTGATGATGATAATCAGCATTTCTGAAATTGATCCACATATAACTTGTTAAAATAAATAAACAGCTTTGAATAAACACTCTCTTCTGAATGGGGAGCCAGTATAATTGTTTCAAGAAGGTTCTAACCCTGTCAAATGTTCTCAGTCTGAAGATCAAGAGGGCTGATGTATTCTGGATAAGTTGGAGTTTAGGAATCAGTTTTGATGACGGGCCTAGATATAAGATGTTATAGTACTCTGCATGAGAGAGAACAAGTGCTTGAACAAGTATGGCAAAAGATGACTGGTTGACATAGAATCTAATCAGTTTTGAGCTGTTTGAGAATGTGGAATGTTTTTTTCAGATAGATGATTTAGTGGAGGTTCAAAGGTCAATGAGGAATCCAGAAACACTCCAAGTACCTTTGACTTTTTCTCCACTGGTAGAGGTAAACTGGTAGGAAGAACTAATGCATTTGGAGTGAAATTATTTGAAGTGTGAAACCACAGCAGTTTGTTTTTTTCATGTTCAGCTTCAACTTATTCTTAATGGCCTAATTATGAATGTGTTCCATGCAGCTCGATATCCTAGAGATGGTTTCTGATAAGTTAGCACAAACTGGTGTCAGCAGAAAGATGTCATCTGAATGTTAACAGGAGTTTGTCTTTCTGTAGCCTAATGTTCTTAAGAGAAAACATAAATATATTTAAAAAGGAGTGGTGAAAGTGGTGAACCCTGCAGTACCTCGCAAGCTGGGGTCCAAAATTAGGATATCTCTTTGTTCTTGTGGATGCAGTACCTCTTATTGATCAGGAAGTCTCAGAACTAATTGTGCACTAAATCAACAGCCCAATATCATTCAGCTTTAGAAATAAGAGATTATTTGTAAAGCTGAGCGATATTGGGCTGTTGGTACACTGCATCAAAGGCTGCAGAAATGTGGAATTGTAGTAATATGGTTTGCTTGCTCATAGATAGTACTGACTTCATATGTAAGGTATCACCTAACAGTAGAGTTTCTGTGCTGTGGGTTGCTCTGAAGCCAAATTGAATGGGGAGCAGACATGAGTAGTTGTCCAAATATTTTGAGAGTTGTTTGCTGACTGAAGACTCAATTAGCTTGGTGAAGATAGGTATGCTCACCACTGGGTGGTAACTGGAAGGTAATTCTGAGTCTAAACCAGCTGTTTTGGGAATAAGAGTCAGGTTCATTTGGTCCATCTCTACAATTAAGACAACCCTCTTCAACAGATCATTAGTCATTTCATTTATCCAACAGATCATGGAGGGGGGGATAGAGGAGAATAGGTAAAAGGTGCACATACCCAATGTGTAGTGAGACAGTGCTAGCTTTTTCAATGAAGAGGTAACATCTTATTTAGAAAGGGGTGAGAAGGTATTCCAATGGTGGTCAATTGTGATGCTGTGACTTCCATTGAAGATTTACTATGATGTTCTGTGGCCTGAGTATCGAGTTCTGATTGAATCTGATTGACTTTGTTTGCAAAGAAGTCAGCCAGTTCTTGCGGGGCGGGTTTGACACTAAGGTTGTGGGGTCAGGCATTGATGAGGATGTTAGTCCCTTGACTATGTTGAATAGCACCTTGGTGTTCAGGATGTTATTGCCTATAAGTTTGGAATAGTAGATTCTCCTAGCATCTGCAAGTATGCTTTTATATGTTTTGAACTGGAGGTACCAAGCCCGTTTGTGAGTGTATTCCTTATTTCTTCTCCAGGCTTTTTCCAAATGATGACATTTAGATTTCAGTGTTGACAATTCAGGAGTAAACCAAGGAGCAGATTTTCTCTTGATAGTGTTTCTCTCATTCTTAGTGGAACAATCTTGTCAAGCACTGATGTGGTCAGCGAGTCCCAAATAGGTTTCATCTTGGTAGCCTCCAAAGGTAGATCGTTCTTATTCTGCTACATTTGAAGTCAAAAGGAATCTCCTTTGATGTTGCCTCTGGAGTAAATCAATTTAGGAGGATTCTGGCGAGATGGTCTAGATAGGAACATGTATAGTACCACTTCAAGCAAATAATGATCTGACCAAGGTACCACATTTCATACAGGATCTTTTACTAGGTGTGGAGGAAATACTCCCAGAAATTCAAGAGTATGACCCCTTTCAAGTGCAGGGCCAGTGACTAAGAAGGAGAGTTCCAAGGATGAAACAAAAAAATTTATAACACTGGGTCTGTATTGTCTTCCAGATGCAAGTTCAGATTGTTCAGGGTGATGACACCGAGAAACTGGCAGAAGGCTTGAGAAATGATCTCTAGTAGTAGTGGTTCTGCTTTGGACCAAGAAATAGGTGGTTGATCTATGAATATTAGAACCAGAAGGAATTGCTTCATCTTGGAGATTATGTAGCATTATTTCAATCTCTGCAGAGACCATTGATTCTAGGGTGAGGTGGAAAAAACTTTTATATACTATAGCCAGTCCTCCACCTGATTTTCCCATACGAGGAGAGTTTAGGATCTTGTATCCCTGTGGGCAGAGGTGTGGAATAAGGGAACTATCAATATCAGTAGTTGTAGTTTGTTCCCCACTGATCGTGTGTTGATATAGATAAATGGTACCGGAGCGAGGTCGTTGTCAATAGGACAGGACAAATCTTGCTTAATCGGTTTTAGATAGCCTATTTTCCTGCGAATTGAATATGCATGGCCTGGACTATTTCCCATATTTGTTTCAACCTGAGATCAGTGTATATTAGACCTGTCAGTGAGACATCTGTATATTAGAGAACTACCTCTCCTGTGCTTGGAGTTGCATGTAGAAGTATGTAGAACTGGTATGTTCATAATCAGTGGGTCAATATCAGAGGTGGTGGCCATGTTAAAGAAGCCCAGAAGGACTAACCAGAGTAACCAAGCCCAATGCATTTTTTTTTATGAAGAAATAATTAAGGTATCGAAGTAGTAGAAGACTAACTACTAATAGCGAGTGGTAAACACATGAAATAGTATCTATATTGGTGAAAATTTGTACTGGAATAACAATTGAGGCTAAAGGTAAGGAGGAAAGATACCCTCTTCACTCACAGGATTCATGTACAGACAGATGAGAAGCAACATGCTGTGAGTCACGGGACTGGCAGTCAGCTCATGCACTTTCAAAAAGATGGGCTCCTTTCCTCCGAGCTGTCGTGTTTCCATGAATAGTCATACAGCTCGGATCCAGCCTTCACAGAGTCTCTGAAGAAAGTCCTCAGTATCAATTCACAAGCTGTGCTCTCCTGTTCGCGTCATCTGGAAAAAGTCATTGCTAAACTCTGTTCTATATGGGGTGCATACCCTTTATAGAATGGCACTTAGCATCAATTTTTATGCCCAACTCTGGGCTCCAGACTTATGCCAGCTGAAACTCAGCATAAATCCTGGCATGCAAATTCGGCATGTATCATCCATATTCTATAATACTGTGCAAAACGTTTGGAATGTCTCTGACCCACCCATGTCCCTCCCATAGCCATACACCCTTTTGAATTGTGTACTATGGGATTTGGGTGCACAGTGATTTCGAATATTGTGCAGCCAGATGTGCGTGCAAATCCTAATTGGTGCCAATTAGCATCAATATTTGGTAGTCAGCTTCTGATTATTGCTCGTTAATGGTTCGTTATCCAATTATGTTGTGCTGTGCATCTTTTATCAGTGTCCAAATGTAGGCATCATATATGAAATCCTAGGGTGAGCGCTTCAGCTCAAAACAGCAGTTAAATGACTTATACACTTCTTAAGAAACTTCTGTATGGTGTGCGGGGGGGGGGGGGGGGGGGGGGTTACCAGCATAGAACAACATTTACTAGCTAGAATGGATGGGCCATTTTGTTCTTTTTATGCCATTATCTTCTGTGCTATTATGTTACTATCATTATAAAGCAGAGATATATAAGAATAGGAAATGAAAGCTTTTCATGAGGTGCTTCATTGTGATAAGTTTAATGAATACATCTATTTTAATTTGAAAAACATTATTAATGTTAAATGAATAGATCAATTATAGTAATGAAAATTAGTGAAGAGTTTGCCATTATCTAATATCATAAAATATATTTTAGTGTCCCACTACTAACCTAATGAGTTATACACAAAATCATTGATTTTCAATAACTAGTGTCACAGGTAGATATTTGGCAATATGTTTTACTTTGCAGAATATATGGACATGTCAATAATCATAATGCTTTAGAATAATGCAGCAGTGCTAACAGAAATAAAAATTGGAGAAAGTTCAGGTGACAGTCCAGAAGGGGAGATGACAGTAAACTATATTCCAAAAAGATGGGTAGATGATGAACTGATCCAAATAACTACAAATATTCAATGCAATCCTCAATAAACATTCAGGTCTGTGAAGTAAATCTATAGATTTAAGCAAAGTGAAAAGTGGGTGGAAAAAGCCTCAAAGAGCTCCAGGTAGAACACCTTTGGAGCTAATAACTCTTCATCATTGGCAAAAAAAACACACCACAATTTACATAAGTGCAAAAGTGCCATCTTTTCACTTCTTATAATAATTTTTAACAAAATGAAATGCACTTGTCAAGCTTTCTCCAGAAGACTACTGAACTGGGAACTACTTTATTTTGCTCTAGAGCACAAAACAAGGAACGCCTGCCACCATTTCTGAGTTGCTCTAGATAAGTCAGCAAAAGCCCTAACTTTAGATGCCCCAAACAACTGATCCATTAAATGAAAGTAAAGTCTAAGAACCACATTTTGATCTATTTCTAGGGCAAATATCACCACAAGTTTTGTTCTTGATGTAAACGAAATCCTGTGATGACTCAAAGAACTCAATTAAGTTTACAGTGGATGTTTCTGTTTGTCCAAAAACTTTCTGGCCCGCAATAAATTAACATTGGGCCTGTACCATAGGTGGAATGATGTCAGGTGGCATCTTTAAAATTTCTTGCATAAATTTCCTTGTCATATCTAATGGAAACAACAACGGAGACTTGGGAAAATTAAGGAATCTTAAGGTATTCTTCCTTTGTTGGTCTTCTAAAATTTTCAACTTTTTATGAAGGACCAACTTGTCCTTAACTAATGATCCACAACTCTCTTGTTAATCACTAACCTTCTTTTCCATGGACTCCATTCTTGTGGTGTGTTGTTCCAGCATCTGGGAATGACCTTGTAAAGGTTTGGAAACCTCAGCCATTTGAAATTGAAATTCTGAAGATAGATTCATTAAGCATGGATTGGTTGAGAGACTGCATTGTTTCCCAAAATACATCCAAAGTTACTACAGTCAGCCTCTGTAACACTGAGACCACTACACCAGGACTCCGAACTACCCCATCCTTCAACAAGGCCATTTAAAGTTTGCTGCTAACAACATCCTGGTTCTGGAACTTGCTGTTGCACCTCTGGGTGGAAATCCCCATATGGAGCTCCCTCTGGGAGACATAGATGAAAGCAATTCTCTCCCCCCCCCCCCCCCCCACACACACCCCACCCTGAGCTCTTAGAATGGAGGAACACTTCCAGGTTCTTGAGGCCTCAGTGGGACAAAGCGAAACTCCACTTGCACTGCTGCCGGACCATCCCTCCAGCATGACTCAAAGAGGCAGAAAGCTTGAATCAGATGGCGCACAAAAACCCTTCATTGCTGGGGTAGAGGTGGACACTGGAGGATTCTGTCTCACCTTCCCCCTTCTCTTCCCTATGTCGAAACCGAGGAGAGAGCAGAGCAGCACAAATACCTCCAAACCAACAAAGAGGTAAGAGCTGCTGATCCAGGCATCTGATCAGGACGCTACCTTGGTTCTTGATTTTGGGGGGAGGGGGTTGGTTTATTTCATACCTTTAGTTAAACATAAAAATCTTTTTTTATTCTTTATTTTCAAATTATATATTACCAACAATAGTTCCGCCAGTTCAATTTTCAATTCTATCAGTACTCTGGGATGAATATCATCCGGTCCAGGAGATTTGATACTCTTCAGTTTGTCAAAATGCCCCATTACATCCTCCAGGTTTACAGAGATTTCATTCAGTTTCTCTGATTCACCAGCATTGAATACCATTTCTGGCACCGGAATCTCTCCCAAATCTTCCTCGGTGAAGACCAAAGCAAAGAATTCATTTAATCTCGCCAATGTTTTTACTCATTCCAAAAGTACTAAGACTAGGGGACACTCAAGGAAGTTACATGGAAATACTTTTAAAACAAATAGGAAGAAATATTTTTTCTCTGAATGAATAGTTCAGCTCTGGAACTCCTTGCCGGAGGATGTGGTAACAGTGGTTAGTGTATCTGGGTTTAAAAAAGGTTTGGACAATTTCCAGGAAGAAAAGTCCATAGTTTGCTATTAAGCCAGACATTGGAAAACAACTGCTTGCCCCAGGGTTGGTAGCATGGAATGTTGTTACTAATTGGGTTTCTGCCAGGTGCTTGTGACCTGGCTTGGCTACTGTTTGGAAACAGGAAACTGGGCTAGATGGATTATTGGTCTCATCTAGTATGGCATGTTCTTATATTATGTTCTTATTGTGAGTCCTAGCGATAGTACCCTGACTGTTTTGTAAACATTTTTTAGAAATGCTTGTGTTAGCCTAGAGACAGATTTTAAGTAATTTCTGAGAATAGTCATATTGACAAAAAATGAGAGATAGATGTTTTGCAAAAAACACGACTGAAAGAAGAATGCCAAACTCCTGACCAAACTGTAAATTCCTGGGGGAATATGAGTGCCTCATTTTCAGAGATGATCAGTGTGGTGAGGATGACGGAACAATAAGTAACAAAAAGACCCTTCTGAAACACACTTTAAGAGGGGAAGTTGTTAAGCTATGTTAGAGTAATAACCTGTGTTATTAGGTCCTTAACGTGACTTAAAGAGCACTTATGCTGAATTTTAACGTAGCACTAAGTAAGTCATCCTGTGGTACATAGTGATAAGATGCAAAATATGCAAATGCAATAAAGCGACTCATATTTGTGTGTGGAAAACTGGAGTTCAGGGGGGCTTGAGTGCTGGGAGGGCTTGGGGGGGGGGGCTATATATCATGATTAGGGAGGGGTGGGGTTATAATCATGGGTGGTGGGTGAAGCACTGAAGGCCCTGATAGATATCACTCGGAAGCATCAGGCCACACCTTGGCAACATGGTGTTTCTGGTCCAATTGACTAAGCTGCATGTGAGGTGGCTCACAGGCATTAGTCCATTACTTCAAGAAACCACTGGTTAGTGACTCCTGTGGTAAATCAAGGTGTAATAAAAGGTGCAGTAATTGTAGAGGTGATTCATGGGAACTTTAATTGAATGTTTTGAATATATTGATCAGACACTTGAATATATTTTGTTTAGTTTCAAACACTTTTGGTAAAAGAGTTATTGAACATTTGGGGTTAAGAGGATTAAGTGATGTCCCCAGTCTTTAATGTTGTTATTGTGTTTGTATTGAGATGCTGGCAGACCTTCAAAATACATTGACTGATGATCCTTCCTAATACATAAGTAAGCTGTTATGTATTAGGAAGGATCATCAGTCAATGTATTGTGAAGGTGTTATAAGCTCCTGCAGGCTTATCATTTGGGAAGTTTTCCTGTTATTTTTTCTTTTCAGTGATTACAACATAAAACATATTGCATCTAGTTGCTACTTCCTCATGATATCTAAATAACAACTGTGTGTTAAATGAAGCAAATAAAGTACTCTTTTGCTTATGGCTCTATTTTCTTTCTTGTTAAAAAAAACTATATATATATATATATATATATATTTCAAATAACATTCAAACATACCTTGAATTAAATGAAATACAGGGAAAAAATCAATATTAATACAAAACAGAGTCAAGGAAAGTTGTCCAGACCACATACGGGGAATAGAAAAAGCAAATAGAAGAAAAATAAAACTTTCCAGAGATATTGGGCAGTTTTATAAATTGGCACCTCAGTCTAGGTGTCCCAATGTCATATGTGTAGCATAATTCTATAATAGCATCTTGGTGCCAAAATTCCATTATAAGATACTAGACGGGTCCTGTTTACAAAGAAGCGCTAGTGTTTTTAGCATGCGCTAACCATGTAGACACCCACAGGAATATTATGGGCATCTACACTGTTACAGCATGCTAATTTTAGTGTGCGCTAAAAACACTAGCGTGCCTTTGCAAACAGGGCCCTAACATAAGTTTGCATTGTCATGCCTATACATAGGCACACACCCTCTTATTCTGTCAATTGGCACACCTAGGTGGGCCAAGTGATGCACATAGTTTATGGTATTCTATACACTATCCCCTTAATTTCATACATTGGCTGCCAAGTTTATAGAATAGGTCAGTTGTACGCACAAGTTAGTATAACTATTGGCTTAAATTGGTTTTAATTGGCACTAATTAGCAGCTGCACATGCAACTGACCTTAGTTTCTGTTCTAACTCCTGTGTGCACAATTTCTGTTGTGTGCAACTTTGAGGGGGCGTGGCCATGGGAGGGGCCTGGGCAGGTCAGGAGCATGCCTGTGAGTTACATGTGCAGGTTATAGAATGCTAGGAGTTATGTACCTAACTGTCGACAGTTGGGTGCGAGCACTTACACCAGCCTATGACATGAAGTAAATACTTGCATTTAAGGTTAGGTGCTAAACTACACTAGTATTCTAGATATACACTAGTATTCTAGAATGGCAGTTCTGCACAGAATTGCTGTTATAGAATTTTAACTAAGAGTGCATCATCCTGGTGCGTAAATTTCTGTGCCATTTATTAAATTTAACACACTGTATTACTATCTGCAAAGGGGGTGTACACATGAGTGGACATGCCCATGGTCCATTCATGTGTACACCCCCTTTGCAGTATACACTATGGCACTTAGGTGCTACTTGCAGGCAAACACAGAAAACGTAACACCAAAGATGATGTAAAACAAAACGTCCAACAGACTCAAAGAGTTCACATCAGAAGTTTTATTGAAGAAGTTTCTCACCTCCTGACACAGCTTCGGCGAAACAAGATGAGCTCCTTGTTGGGTTGTCAAAGTTTTGAAAGTTTGAAACGTTGTGACCTTCATTGGACCCTACCTGTCCTTTCAACTAGCGCCCCATCTCCCTCCTCCCTTTCCTATCCAAGATACTTGAACGTGCTGCTCACAGTTGTTGCCTTGACTTTCTTTCATCTCAAGCTATTCTTGATCCACTTCAATCTGGCTTTCACCCCCTTCATTCAACTGAAACAGCGCTTGCTAAAGTCTCCAATGATCTGTTCCTGGCCAGACCCAAAGGTCTCTATTCTATCCTCATCCTTCTCAATCTATCTGCTGCTTTTGACACTGTTGATCACAGCCTACTCCTTGATACGCTGTCCTCACTTGGATTTCAGGGCTCTGTTCTTTCCTGGTATTCTTCTTATCTCTCCCAGCGTACCTTTAGCGTATACTCTAGTGGATCCTCCTCTATCCTACTGTCAGTTGGTGTACCTCAGGGATCTGTCCTGGAACCTCTTCTTTTCTCCATCTATACTTCTTCCTTTGGTACTCTGATCTCATCCCATGATTTTCAGTATCATCTTTACGCTGATGACTCCCAGATCTACCTCTCCACACCAGAAATCTCAGCCGAAATTCAGGCCAAAGTATCAGCCTGCCTGTCTGACATTGCTGCCTGGATGTCTCAGCACCATCTGAAATTAAACATGACCAAGACTGAGCTTCTTATCTTTCCCCCTAAACCAACCTCTCCTCCTCCCTCATTGTCTATTTCTGTGGATAACACTCTCATCCTTCCTGTCTCATCAGCTCGTAACCTTGGGGTCATCTTCGACTCCACCCTCTCCTTCTCTGCACATATTCAGCAGACTGCTAAAACCTCTAATTTCTTTCTCTATAATATCACCAAAATTCGCCCTTTCCTTTCTGAGCACACTACCAGAACCCTCATCCACACTCTCATCACCTCTCGCTTAGACTATTGCAACTTGCTTCTCACAGGTCTCCCACTTAGCCATCTCTCTCCTCTTCAATCTGTTCAAAATTCTGCTGCACGACTAATATTCTGCCAGTGTCATTATTCTCATATTAGCCCTCTCCTCAAGTCACTTCACTGGCTTCCTATCCATTTCCGCATACAGTTCAAACTCCTCTTATTGACCTATAAGTGCATTCACTCTGTAGCTCCTCAGTACCTCTCCACTCTCATCTTTCCTTACATTCCTCCCTGGGAACTCCATTCACTGGGTAAATTTCTCTTATCTGCACCCTTCTCCCCTGCTAACTCCAGACTTCGTTCCTTTTATCTTGCTGCACCATATGCCTGGAATAGACTTCCTGAGCCGGTATGTCAAGCTCCATCTCTGGCCGTCTTCAAATCTTTGCACCAAAGCACCTTTTTGATGCTGCTTTTAACTCCTAACCCTTATTCACTTGTTCAGAACCCTTATTTTATCATCCTCAGTTTAATATTCCCTTATCTCTTGTTTGTCCTGTTTGTCTATCCTAATTAGATTGTAAGCTCTGTCGAGCAGGGACTGTCTCTTCATGTTCAAGTGTACAGCGCTGTGTACGTCTAGTAGTGCTATAGAAATGATACGTAGTAGTAGTATCAGCATTTCATGCTACTAATCCCAGAGCAAGGAATGGTTTCCCCCCAAAAATTAGGTACTAAACATGAAGGGACTTGTACCCTTAATCTTCTGTCCTAAAGTCAGACACCTTATTCATTAGGTTATACAACACAGCTGAGATAAGCACAGAATAGCTGAGGGTGCACTTTTCTTAAGGAGTGTGTACTATGTGCAAAAAGGGTACACTCTTCCAAAAAAGTACACACTTTTCTCAATAGTGTACATATGTGCACTCATACATGATGGTTTGTGCATGCATGTTATTTTGTGCATACTTACACTATCAGGAAAATAGTGCACACTGTTCACATAATGTGCACTTTTCCTCTGGATTCTGTAAAGGTCCCCCAAATTTGGGTGCAATCTTGAGTTGGGCATCCAACTAAATTAGTCAACTATTAACACTCAATAATAGGCTGCTAACAATTATTGGTGTTAATTGGCACTAATTTGGAGTTGTGTGTGCAACTGCCTATTCAGGATTCTATAAAGAACCACGCCTAAATCTTCTTGTGTGCAACCCAAAAGCGAGTATGACCATGGGAGGGGCAAGGACAGATTGGGCCATTCCCAAACGTTACGCACAGTGTTACTGAATGTGGGGGATATGCGCCCAACTTGTGCGCCAGGAGTTACACCAGGTTTCAGTTGGTGTAAGTCCTCATGCCCAAAGTTGAGTATGGATTCTGGCACTACACATCATTCTCCAAAGGACGCCCAACCCAGCACGCTCTATAGAATAGCACTGAGTGTGTATTTTTCCTGGTGCCTATTTTTGGCTCCATTTACTGAATTCAGCCCTTTAAGAAGAATGTACCATCTTTACACATACCCCTGGATTCTATATATGGCACCCAAAATTACACACTTAAATTTCACGCACAGCTTAATTAATTAAGGAGCCATTAACTAGCAATAATTGGGCACTATCAATCAATTATCACAGTTAATTGGCTCCAATTATGATTTGCACACACATCTTGCTAAGAGCTATTCTATTAAAATCTGCTTGCAAATCTTTTAGTGTGCAACCAAAAAGGGATATGGGTGGGTCAGGGTCATTTACTAAAGATACATGCAGTATTAAAGAATTCAGGGGGTCTGTACCTAACTTACATTCCAAGATTTACACCTGGTTTCAGTTGGTGTAAATCCTTGTGTCCAAATCTGAGCACAGATCGCGACATTAAGTGCTATTCTATAAACGCCACCCATTCTAGAGTGCCCTGTTATAGAATACCATTCAGTGTTGACTTTTTGATCACTGAAGTTTAAGTGCCTTTTACTGAATCTAGTCCATAGTGTGCATTTTTCAATGAGTACACACTCTTGACAGCATTTGTTCCAGACAAAAGAAAACCAAAACAAAACAGAAAAAACAACATGAAAATTTTGGCTGACCATTCCTATATGAATCATTCATTTATTTTATTTATAAGGATTTATTTTCTGCCTTTTTGAAAGAATTCACTCAAGGCAGTGTAATATGATGCTGCACTTGGGTAGAATGACAGCTGGCAACAGTATAACAGAGAACAACCCAGGAAAGAAAGATTAGGATTTAGGAGTAGTGGAATTGGGAAGTGTAGGCTCATCTGCCCCACACTAAAGCTTCAAATTTGCCACATCTACCCAGTTAGTGCTCCGACAACACACACCTTTCATACATGTGCTTCTATAGGAGGTTCTGCCTTCATAAATGCTAGTTTGGACAGACTCCAGAAAACGTGACAACTGCATTCTTCCACCACACTGGGAATGTGAACTATCTGATAGAATAGCTTATACCACTGCTGTCTCTTCTGTTCTGTACAGGGATATTTGAACTACTCAAGTATATAAGCCATAGTGGTGTCAGAAGAGACTTGAAATACATGGGAGAAAGCAGTGATCAAGGTTGTTTCTATTGATAAAGCAGCATTTTAGCCACTGATGTCAGGGCTTTAATTATTGCCCAACTTGTGAGCAGGTAAAAATGTGCAGGTTGTTTGGCAATGCTCATGCTTTTACCAACTGAGAACATCTACAACTCCAGGGATACAGCTTGCAAATACACACACACACACACACACACAAGTTTGAATAACCTGACAGAAATGTTGTAAGCAGGAAAGTGGAATTCTCTGCATGAAATTATTCCTGGACACAATCATCTACGCAAACGTTCATGCTGACTTTAACTTTATTTGTACTCACCTCACTGGTACCAATATAGCTAGTTTCAATTATTTTCCCTATGGTCATTGACTACTGATTGCTACCAGTTATGTTTTCCACTACTCTTCAGAAGGACCCAATAGGCAGAGAAAACAAAAATCTCTTCTCGCTTGAATCACGCCCAAGGAAGGTTCATGGTACCAGAGCTGAGATGTCTCACACAGCTAATAGATGAGAAATCTGGTCTAGAGAAATGCATCTCTCTGTCAGAACTATACATTCAATGTGAGATGAAGAATTCTCTTATGAGAAGCTCAGTGCCTTCTATTATAAGATTGCAACAAGAAAATCACCCACAAAGTCATTGATGTGCATTCCCAACAAATTCATCTTAACAATTCCAAAATGAAAGGAAAACTTATTTCTCTCCCTGCCCTATTTGTAAAGGCAGTTCTTTCAAAAAGAAATAAGATCAGAAGATACATTTCAGCTATGTGAACTAAGCTAGAACAGATGTTACCCTATTATGTTTCTCTACAGATCTGCTCTTTTATATGCTTTCCTTGGACACTATAAAAAAAAATTCAGGAGTTTTATACTGCTCTTCAATGCCACACTACTGACCTACATATGCCACATACCTTCATTCCTGCAGTTTTTTCAGACAGATGTGTTTTTTAAGATACAAGAGAAACTGCACTGGAAAGCTTTTCTCTACGTGTTGGAAAGATGAAATCTTCTATGAAATGCTTTAGAATCTCACACACTGAATAATGTATGTTGGAAGGTTGAAAGTGAACAGTCACTGGGCACTTTTCAGCTAGACTGTCAACTAAAAAGGTATCTCTGTTTTCCATGCTTCAGAAGGACTGTGGGCAACCTTCACTCTTTGCAGGGCTCGAGGTTTGAAATAAGGCAATATGTGCTCCAGAGTATACCTGTAATAGAAGGGACTACCAGGAGGTGTCACAGTTTGGAGGTAGTTGTAGTGGGTGATATTCAACCAAATTCTGAGTGCTTTCTTTAAGGGTGTATCGTGTGCTTGCCCAGTGGTTGAAACTTTGCTTTCATGTGTTGTCTGTGTATGTTTCTCATGGTGGCTTCGCCATTTGCTATCCTTCTGTTTTGAATTTATATACAATTTGGTTTCATGTGTACTACATGGCCCTTGCTTTCATGTTTGTGTTTTGTTATACATTCTGTTCTGTGTTTTGTTTAGGGCTTAGTTTGGCCCTTGCTGTATGAGTGAAAAGTAATTGCCATTTGTTGAAACACTATGAAATATCCTGCGTTTTAACATTTACTCAGGCAACAGTGAGTTGCCCAAATAAGTTGGCTGCCAAAAAAATTGTCCTCACTCAATTCAGCAGTAAATACATGAGGTAGGCATGTTTAGGGTAGGGTTGAAAGGTAATGCACATAGGTTGGCATTTGAAATCCATGAATATAATGTCCAGCAAAAATGTCCACTTCACAAGTGTGTGTAGACCTACATGAGTAAACAGGGGCTTTCAAAAATCACTATGCTGATGTGTGGGACATTTACACATGTAAATACTACACAAGACTTTTAAAATGATCTTCTTAGAGTATCAGAATAATACAATTTACAGACAGAGAAATATAAGCATATACTGTATAGGAGAATTCTATAAATGGCGCTTAAATTGCACTCACAAATTTGCCTACTAGTACCAATAATTGGGAGCTAACAACCAATTTTTGGTGCGAATTGACACCAAAAATTGGTTATTCTATGAAGATGCAAGCGTAAATCCTTTAGCGTGCAACTGAAAAAGGGGTATGATCAGGGAAGGGGCATGGGCAGACCAGGGTGGTTCACTAATGATGTGAGCAGTATTATAGAATTTGGAGGATCTGAACCTATTTTAGGTACAAGGATTTATTTATTTTTATTATTATTTATTGCATTTGTATCCCACATTATCCCATCTCTTTGCAGGCTCAATGTGGCTTACAATTCATCATGGATACTGGAAATAGAAGAGAATATACATTTGGTTTTACAGAGGGTTTTGGGTTACATGGTGGTGAAATACATGATAGTGTTAAAGCAAAAGACATTATAAGACATTTCTGGATATTTCCACCATAATTTAGTTGGTGTAAATCATCACACCTAAAATTTGGGTATGGATCCTGTCACTATGTACTATTCTATAAATGATGCCCAATTCAGAGCACCATTTGTAGAAAAGGGCTTAGTATGCATTTTTTTAGCACCCAAATTTGGGCACTATTTACTGAATTTAGATCATAATCCGCTTTAACATGGCTAGAGTGTTTTGAAAATTGTCTTTATTGTCTATGAAAGTGTCTTTATTGTTTAGAGTTCACTTTTTCCTTCATTTTTCCTTTATGAAATTTTCAAGCAAATACACAAACATAGCTTGATCAGGCAAAGTGTGGTAGTAAATAATAATGTGATGTTATGTGGTGGAAGCTATGACAAATATTGGTATCACTAAGTCCACAAAATAAGGGGGAAAAACCAGAGAAAACCCCAGAGCTAAGGGTGTGTAAAGTACAGAGCAAACCAAGGCAAAAAGAGAGACACAGACACATATATGGCTAAAGATCCCTTGTCTCCATGACAATGCAGTAGTAACTACGATCCCAGAGGTACATTGGATGAGCAGGTGGGGTACTCCTGTCACCTGGGCTCAATGATGCATCACTATCCAAGAAAACCACCAGTCCTAGCAAGCCCCCTATGACTGTCAGTGAACTCATGGGTGTGCTTCAAGAGACAAACTCAGGAATGGTAGCCTGGCAAAAAGAGGAATGCAGTTATAATTCAGAGGAGAAATCTCATACCATCCCCATGCGTTTCCTCAAGACACAATGTCATAGGTAGCCCACAGAGTGTATGTTCTCTTGAAAATGCCATCTTGGACCCCACAGATTTCTGTTCAGCATCTTTCTATCCACTTTCTATATTTTGTTTTATTTAGTTCAGGATGTATTGCGTGCTACTGGATACTCTGGACTCAATGGACTCACCCAATCCAAATTTTAATTAAGTGGATGCATGTTTGAATTCCATTCCCGTTTTCATCTCCCTCCTCCGGGAGGTGGTGGAGATGAAAACAGGAATAGAATTCAAACATGTGTGGGATAAATACAAAAAAATTGTATTTAGAAGGAATGGATCCAAGGAATCTTAGTGGAGATTAGGTGGCAATGCTGGTAATTGGGAAGCAAAATCGGTGCTGGGCAGACTTCTATGGTCTATGCCCTGATCGTGACTGAATAGATATGGATGGGCTGAAGTGAAAATTTTAAGGGGCTTCAGCATTAGCTTCAGAACTTAGTACAAGAACAGTGCTGGACAGACTTCTACAGTCTGTGCCCTGAAAATGGCAAGGACAAATCAAACTCAGGTATAAAGTATCACATACCATGTAAAATGAGTTTATCTTGTTGGGTAGACTGGATGGACTGTACAGGTCTTTATCTGCCGTTACTATGTATATCCTGAGGCATAGTGGCCCTTTTAGATGTAGATCTTTGTGTGTCACCCAGAGTCTTGATATTATCTACTTTTGAGCAGGCAAGGTATAGGATACAGATGCCAAGTAAGAATTATATGCAAAAGCTTAAACATCTCTACTCAAAAGTTATGTTTCAATGAATCCCCAAATGAACAGAAGCTGGCACAACCTCTGCATGTTATAAAGTTAAATATGATTGACCTGATGTTCAAACAATTTAGGCACCCAACTTTGAGAGTTCAAGAGTTGATATTCAGCATTGTTTAAGTATACTGGGGAAGCTCCACTCTGCTTAAACCATGCTCAGCATCCTGGCCGCTGATATTCATTGGCACTTAAATTGAAACCGCAAGACCAACCTGAACTTTCAGAACGACATGACTCAAGCACTGCAGACAGCTAAGTTGCTCGGGGAAGCAGGAATTCCATTGAGCTTCTGCCTCTGGAACCAGGTGAGAGGAAAGAGACTGGGTGAAGGCTGGGGAGAGAGAAAGAGATTTGACTTGGGGGTATAAGAAAAAGAGAAAAAGGCTGGAAGGTCATGAGAAAGAGAGAAAGACTGGTTGAGGCTTGGAGGGAGAACATGAGAAAGAGAGACTAACGTGAAGACAGGGGGGGATAAGTGAGAGAGAGAGATTGGGTGAAGACCGTGGGGGGAAGGGGGTTACCTGAGAGAGAGAGAGACAATGGTTGGACAAGCCTGGGCTAAACTTAAATTAAACTAATTTCTTCAGTGTAACAGCTTGACTATTGGTAATAGCACAACTTGAGATTCCCTTTCATTTTTTAATTAGGGTTTTTTTTTAACCACTGGGTGTTATCAGACAGTGCATAAGTGTGTGATTCTCAAAAAGACAGCATGAGTACACACGCATGTGTTTTGGCCCTCTGAATTTTACAAAATATAAAATGTGGAACAGCAACTGGCCGGTTAAGTGGCATTTAACCGATTATCTGGCGATATTCAGTAGGGATAGCCGGTTAATCCCCGCTGAATATTCCTGGCTAGTGCCCCAGAGATAACCGGCTATATCGGTCAGCTATCCCCGAATATTAATTCTATATCCAGCTATTGTAAGCGGCCACATCGGGCCGCTTAAATATCTGGTATATCTTTTGCCGGTTTAAAAGTTAATCAGCTATCTTTGAATATCAACATAGCTGATTAACTTTAAACTGGCTAAAAATAAACTGGATAATCAATGCCAGTCACTGGAAAGGGCCCAGCATTGAATATCCGAGCTCACCACCTACCGCGGGAGTCAGCCGGGCTCCATCCTGTGGTCTGGATACCACTGCCAAGGTATTTAATTGAAACAAATGCAGCATGAATATTACAATAATAAGAACCAGCAAACAAAGAAGCAATCATGAACATATCTCTTATTGCCACACAGATCCAAGAAATACAGCATATGCATAGCAAACAGTGTAGTCTTGAAGCTCAATTTAACCTCACTTTATATATGTTTTATGTTAAATCCCATCTCCCCTGCCAATCCCCTCATCTACCAGCACAACCAAACTCCAGAATGTACAGACTTCTCCCTCATGCCCCAAAATCACAGATAAGGTGAGAGCATTTTGTACAGACATTATCTCTTTCTTTGCTTTATTCCTTACCAATCATGCCATGCAATCATGCACTGTGCTCATCACAAACCAATCTTATGGTCATTCCCATTTTAATTAAGCTTCCTGTAGGTTGGATTCCTCTAGGAGCACAGCTTTTAGTTGTATGGCTCAGTCTTGTGGAATTAACGACTACTCAATCTTCATTTAGAATCCTCCTTTGTTTTAAGGCAGAGCTTAATACTTAGCTTTTCTCCCTGACTTTTAAGGATTTTCTTTAATCGACAGGACAATATCAATTTCCTTTTATCCTTGCATATTCTGAAATTTGTCTAAATTTAGACCATTTGTCTCTGGTTATTTTATTGTTGTATTGTCTAAATTTAGACCATTTGTCTCTGGTTATTTTATTGTTGTATTATTCATTCCCCCTTTCTTTTGTGTCTTCTCAGTGCTCTGTCTATTCCTGTTCCTGATTTAACGATTCAGTTTTACTTGGATACTGTAAACTGTTTTGAAGTGGACAAGTGGCAAAGTAGCAACACAGGAGACAAGAGTATAGGAGTTCAACAGTTTTGTTGAGAGCTGTACACCTGACGTGGCCACGTTTTATCTATTTTGGCTGCTTCAGAGGTAATTGAAGCTGCCAATACAGTAAAATACAGAGCATGAGTGGCCTGGTAGTTAGAGCACAGCTCTTGAAATCCAGAGGTGGCTGGTTCTAATCCCACTGCTGCTCCTTGTGATCTTGGGCAAGTTACTCAAATACAAAATTAGTTTGTGAGCTCTCCAGGGATAGGGAAATATCAGGTGTGCCTGAATGTAGCTTAAAAAGGTGTGAGGGAAAAACAAGGAATCACAATGTTTTGCTAATGGCGTGCTAGTGCTTTTAGGGTGTGCTAATCATTAGTGCATGCTAAACGTTAGCGGTGCCCATAGAAATCTATGGGCGACTCTAATTTAGTACATACTTATTTTTAGCGTGCACTAAAAACTCTAGTGTGCCTTTGAAAAAGGACCCCTAAGTGAATTCTGTAATGTGTTGCGAATTCTGTAATGTGTTGCAAACAAACAAAGGAGGATTCTAAATGAAGATTGAGTAGTCGTTAATTCCACAAGACTGAGCCATACAACTAAAAGGGCATGAGCAAAAAAGCAAAAAAGGGGGCATGGCTATGGGCATGGAATGGGTGGCTATGGATGTTCCAAAAATCTACACGCAGGAATATAGATATACATCAGCTCCGGTATTTACACCAAGTTTTTCTAAATGAATGTGCCTACAGTTGGGTGTTGTGATGGCCTCTAGGCGTATTCTATATACTGCGCTTAAATCTAAGCAGAATTTAGAGCATACACTGAGATTCTGCGCTGATTTTTATAGCGCTATATATAGAATCTGGCCCTAGGTGGCTAAATATAGGTGCCCATTTATAAAATTGCTCTCAAAGGTCTTTGTCACCCAAATGGCCAAGGATTATTTTTCCTTTTTTTTTTTTTATTGGCAGCAACATGTTAAACCCAGTATAGCCTGTTAATTATTCTTGTTTACTATTCAAACTATACATAATTTTTTCTGGCACAGCAAAGTTGCAAAGCTCTTCTGGCTGCTAGGTAACATTTACGTATGTATAATTCTTCACTAACATGATGATAATTTGTGGAACTGAAGTGTTTACTTGTAATAATGTTATATTACAAGGAGGATTATAAGTAGCAGAACATTAAAGGTCAAAGATCAGTCATCCACTCCTGAAACTCATTTTTGTGTAGTTTCAGGAAATATAATCAGTGCAGGAGACCTTGCTGTTCATACTATTTTCATAGGAAAGAACACACAGAAAATAGTCCTTCCAAATAAAGGTACTCAAAAAAAGAATCATCCTCATCTTTCTACAGAGCCCCCAAACACCATAGAGATAGGATAAGATTTTAATAATCTTTTAAAACACTGTAATGAACCTTCGGCCCACAACTCTATGAGAAGCGTATTCCACAACAAAGGCACCAATAGAAAATGCTGCCAGCACACGTAGATTCCCGAAGTGTATGGGCAAATGCAGGTACCTGTAGTTTACAAGCAGAGATTGAACTCAAGATGCTCCCAGCAAATATGGTCACACCATCTGAGAGATAGAAGAGGGAGAATCACTGTACAAAATCCTATGCTGCAATAATAAGGACCAGGAATATTTATGAATACAGTAACACATTGATGTGCAGGGCAGATGTTAAACATTAATACCTACAAAGGCTATAAAACATATCTATGCGCCAGCTCTACCTGACTGTTTGGCTTGCTAGCGTTGCGCTGACTGGAGGAAAACTAAGAGTGGACTGTTGGTCTGATTGGCATATCTGCCCACCCAGTTCCGTCATTTCCTAACAACCACTGTCCTGCATTGTGTCTGAGTCATATGCTGGAACCATACACTCCCCCCCCCCAAGCCTCCTATGCATACGTCCTCCATGGTACCCCTCCCAATCCTCCTCTCCCCCTCCCCACCCTCATGTGTGAGCCCAACCTGATCCACTGTGTATCTGCCTGCCTCTGCAGTGTTGTTTGATAGCCTCTCCAGTCCCATCTTTGTCTCTGTGTTTTGTGAGTGTGTCACTGTCTGAGTACTAAATGAAAAATTGGATATAATAGGCATTACTGAGACCTGGTGGAAGGAGGATAACCAGTGGGACACTGTCATACCGGGGTACAAAGTATATCGTAATGATAGGGTGGACCGGACTGGTGGAGGGGTAGCATTGTATATTAACGAGAGCCTTGACTCAGATAGATTACAAATTCAGCAGGACACAAATCACACCTTTGAATCACTGTGGGTTGAAATTCCATGTATAAAAGGGAAAAAAATGGTGATAGGAGTGTACTACCGTCCGCCTCGCCAGGATGAGCAGGTAGACACAGAAATGATAAAAGAAATCAGAGACGCGAACAAAATGGGCAATGTGATAATAATGGGTGACTTCAATTATCCAAATATAGACTGGGTAAATGTAACATCGGGACACGCTACAGAGATACAATTCCTTGATGAAATCAAGGACAGCTTTATGGAGCAACTGGTGCAGGAGCCAACGAGAGAAGGAAAAATTCTAGACTTGGTCCTTAGTGGAGCGCATGATCTGGTGAGGGACGTTATGGTACTGGGGCCGCTTGATAACAGTGACCATAATATGATCAGTTTTGACATCGACCTTGAAGTAACTGTACACAGAAAGTCAAATACGTTAGCGTTTAACTTTAAAAAAGGAGACTATGATAAAATGAGAAGAACAGTAAAAAAAAAACTTAGGGGGGCAAGTGAGAGAGTAAAAACTGTACAACAGGCGTGGACGCTGTTCAAAAATACCATCCTGAAGGCCCAGGCCATACATATTCCGCGAATTAGAAAAGAAAGACGGAAGTCCAAAAGACACCCGGCCTGGTTGAAAAGTGAGGTGAAGGAAGCTATTAGGGCTAAAAGAAACGCCTTCAGAAAATGGAAGAAGGAACCGTCTGAAAATAACAAGAAACAGCATAAGGAGTGTCAGAGCAAATGCAAGGCGCAGATTAAGAAGGCCAAGAGGGAGTATGAAAAAAAGATAGCATTAGAGGCAAAAAAACATAGTAAAATTTTTTTTCGGTATATTAAAAGCAGGAAGCCGGCAAAAGAATCGGTTGGGCCGCTGGATGACCGAGGGGTAAAAGGGGCGATCAAGGAAGACAAAGACGTAGCGGAGAGACTGAATGAATTCTTTGCTTCGGTTTTCACCGAGGAAGATTTGGGTGGGATACCGGTGTCGGAAATGGTATTTCAAGCGGACGAGTCGGAGAAACTTACTGACTTCACGGTAAACCTGGAGGACGTAATGGGGCAGTTCGGCAAACTGAAGACTAGCAAATCTCTTGGACCGGATGGTATTCATCCTAGAGTACTGATAGAACTGAAAAACGAGCTTGCGGAGCTACTGCTAGTGATATGCAACTTATCCTTAAAATCGAGCGTGGTACCGGAAGATTGGAAGGTGGCCAATGTAACGCCCATTTTTAAAAAAGGCTCCAGGGGAGATCCGGGAAATTATAGACCGGTGAGTCTGACGTCGGTGCCGGGGAAAATGGTAGAGGCTATTATTAAAAACAAAATTACAGAGCACATCCGAGGACATGGATTACTGAGACCAAGTCAGCATGGCTTTTGTGTGGGGAAATCTTGCCTGACCAATTTACTTCAATTCTTTGAAGGAGTGAACAAACATGTGGACAAAGGGGAGTTGGTTGATATTGTGTATCTGGATTTTCAAAAGGCGTTTGACAAGGTACCTCATGAAAGGCTACAGAGGAAATTGGAGGGTCATGGGATAGGAGGAAATGTCCTATTGTGGATTAAAAACTGGTTGAAGGATAGGAAACAAAGAGTGGGGTTAAATGGGCAGTATTCACAATGGAGAAGGGTAGTTAGTGGGGTTCCTCAGGGGTCCGTGCTAGGACCGCTGCTTTTTAATATATTTATAAATGATTTAGAGATGGGAGTAACTAGCGAGGTAATTAAATTTGCTGATGACACAAAGTTATTCAAAGTCGTTAAATCGCGACAGGATTGTGAAAAATTACAAGAGGACCTTACGAGACTGGGAGACTGGGCAGCTAAATGGCAGATGATGTTTAATGTGAGCAAGTGCAAGGTGATGCATGTGGGAAAAAAGAACCCGAATTATAGCTACGTCATGCAAGGTTCCACGTTAGGAGTTACGGACCAAGAAAGGGATCTGGGTGTCATCGTGGATAACACACTGAAACCTTCTGCTCAGTGTGCTGCTGCGGCTAAGAAAGCGAATAGAATGTTGGGTATTATTAGGAAAGGTATGGAAAACAGGTGTGAAGATGTTATAATGCCGTTGTATCGCTCCATGGTGCGACCGCACCTTGAGTATTGTGTTCAATTCTGGTCGCCGCATCTCAAGAAAGATATAGTAGAATTGGAAAAGGTGCAGCGAAGGGCGACTAAAATGATAGCGGGGATGGGACGACTTCCCTATGAAGAAAGACTAAGGAGGCTAGGGCTATACAGCTTGGAGAAGAGACGGCTGAGGGGAGACATGATAGAGGTATATAAAATAATGAGTGGAGTGGAACAGGTGGATGTGAAGCGTCTGTTCACGCTTTCCAAAAATACTAGGACTAGGGGGCATGCGATGAAACTACAGTATAGTAAATTTAAAACAAATCGGAGAAAAAGTTTCTTCACCCAACGTGTAATTAAACTCTGGAATTCGTTGCCGGAGAAAGTGGTGAAGGCGGTTAGCTTAGCAGAGTTTAAAAAGGGGTTGGACGGATTCCTAAAGGACAAGTCCATAAACCGCTACTAAACGGACTTGGAAAAATCCAAAATTCCAGGAATAACATGTATAGAATGTTTGTACGTTTGGGAAGCTTGCCAGGTGCCCTTGGCCTGGATTGGCCGCTGTCACGGACAGGATGCTGGGCTCGATGGACCCTTGGTCTTTTCCCAGTATGGCATTACTTATGTACTTATGTACTGGTGCTATGTGAGTGCTGATAGTGAGATATTAGTGGTGCCAATGGGGAATGCCTGGTATAAGTGGACTCCAACGAGTATGGCTCCAGTAATCTAGAAATCACTGGGAATAATTCAAGTGTTGGAGACTCGCCCAGAGGCAGTTGGGACCCAGTCGGTGGGAGGAGAGTGCTAGTGTAGAGTACAAGTGGCAAGTGCAAGCGGACCTGAGCTGTGCTGGGGATAGACTATGTATCCCAACTACCACGCATCTCGTCCCCATCTATATATCTGCACCTGGCCCCTCAGCTATATGGTAAGCTGTATTGTAGAAAAGTATTAGTATCATAGTAATGTTATTTGAATGTTCTAATTGTGTATTAGTTATTCCAACACAATTATGCTTACATCGTGTTAAGTCTCTGTAATTTGAATTTCAGTACTCTTGTGTGTATATTTTTGATCCTGTTTCATGGTAATCCTATTATTAGGTTTCATTTTGCAGCTTTCAAGTTTTCCTCTTTCATTGTGTCTATGTCTGTACTTGTTCATTTTGCTACTGTTATGCTAACAAAATTGTAAGTTTGGTATGAAACTGTACTTACTGTATACCACCTTGGGTGAATCTCTTCATAAAAATCCCAATAAATAAATAAATTATGTACTGTATATACAACAACTTAAATAACAATAGTAAGAAAAAGAGAAGACCATAACACTAAACCAGTAAACTTTAACCAAGCATTAGCAGGTCACACTATGAGGCAGCAAAGTCACCATTTAGGTGAGAATAGTAAAGGTCTTCTTCTGCTGTTACTTCCATGGTGAAGAGGATAGGGTAGGAAAGGAGAGGCAGGGGTGGCCCAACCATTAAGCCACATGAGGCAGGGGCCTCAGGCGGCACTCATCAGGAGTGGCATATCGGAGGGGCAGCATCTCCCCCTTCACGGCGTTTTACCTCAGGTTGATGTTCCAAACCCGGTAGCGGCAAAAATTCCCATATGCTGACCTGCCGCCACTGGCACCCGCCTCTTCCCTTTATTGTGACCACATCTCTGATGTAACTTCCTGTTTTGTCAGAGGTTCAGGCAGCTGCAGTAAAGGGAAATGGCGGGTGCATCGTATGGGAATCACTGCTGCTACCGGGTTTGGAATGTCACTTTGAGGTAAAACGCCGCAAAGGGAGGGGGGTGGCATATCAGCCCGAGGGGCAGCATGTCAGCTCTGCCTCAGGCATCATCTTGCCTTGGGCCGACCCTGAGAAGGGGGGGTGGCCTTGGTGCTTTGAAGGTGTGAAGGAGTTGTTTAGTTCTGAAATCAGGGGTTCTGGGGATCTTGACTTGCCTCCAGGTGGGTGCCTGGAGTATGAGTGGCTAGAGGGATGAGGTTTATTTAGCATCTTTCTTCCTCTTTCCACAAAAGAAAATAACATGGCCTCTTATAATGTATTTGCAGCTTCCTCATACCATAGTAGTTTATTTTATTGAGTGTTTATATCCTGCCCTTCAGCATTGTCAGCAGAGCAGTTTACAATCATAATTTCAAAGCATTCACATGTCTAAATGGCAGCCTGTAAATGTCAGGAGACACCCAGATGTTTAAATGCTATTTCAGAACAGGGAAATGGAACACAATGGGGCATTTAAACACTTGGGCATCTCCAGACATTTAAAGGATGTCATTTAGACATGTGAATGCTTCTAAAATAAACATCTTAGTCTCGCAGCACTGTTTCTTTGGAGGTATCTCTGATCTGGGGAGATTATTTTTCAGTGCTTGTGGAGTTGACAGTTCTTAAAGATTCCACTGAAAACTTATCGGTGTCTTTGGAGGATGTGGAGTCTTGTGCCCTGATGTAAAAGATTCAGCTGTGAATGGTTTCAGGGAGGAAAGAAGGGAGTCTAGCGCAATTTGAGCGAATCTGTTGTCATTTTTGAATATTTTAGCTTAAAACTTAACAATAAGATTGAAACAGAAAAAATGTGCACAATAAATTGCAGGTATGTTAATTCATTTACATAATTGTACAAGCAATTCATGTGCACTTTACATTGTTAGGTGCCTAACCAAATGCCTGCTCATGAGAGCAAAGTCCTACCCAGAAAGAGATGGACATCTAAATATTCCCCACAAAGTAGACATAGTCCTGCCAAAATCTTTGCATAAATCCCAATAATACTTCACTAGAATATAATTTTCAGCGCAGTTTCCAAAGGACTTAGGGGCCCTTTTACTAAATAGCATTAAGCACTAATGAGCACTTGACATGGGGAAATGGCCTAACGCAGAACATATTAAAGCTATTTGTATTAGTGTTGTTATCATTTGTGGGTGCTAACTGCATTTATTTATTTTGGGGGGGGGCATGTCAGGAGCGGAGAATGAGCATGGAAGTGCTACTCAGCTAGCGCACCGACATTAGCGTGTGTTAACTGAATAATGCAGACTTAATATGGTACCCTTAGCACCTCCTAAATAGGAGGTGGTAAGGGCTTCCATGTTAATTTTTTCAGTGGCCATGCGCTCATGCTAACTTTAGGGCATAGCCAGAAAATGACATAATTGAAAAAGGCTGAATTTATGGCTGTACTAGAAATTGGCTTAACATCAGAACACGTCCAAATTTAGGGGTCCTTTTACCAAGCTGTAGTAAAAAGGTCCCTGTGGTAGCAGCAGGGGCCATTTTTCCCACATACCAGGGCCCTTTTTACTACTGTGGATAAAAAGCCCCCCCCTCCCCCCCCCCAAAAAAAAGAATGACCATGTGGTAAGATTATTCTTACCGTGTGGCCATACAGGGGGGAGCAGTTAATGCCACCCATTGAGGTGGTGGTAAAGGCTCCTGCGATAACCCAAGGGTAAGCAGGCAGTGCACATCACTGCCTGATTACTGCCAGGTTAGCGCCATGCTAGAAACTTGGGAATATTTTTTGGCACTCTGGAAATGGCGCACACTCAAGCCGGAACTACCATAGGTGGCCATGTTGGGCTGGCGGTAGTTTTGGGTTGCCGCTCAGCAACCCTTTCATAAAAGGGCTCCTTAGTGCCATTTTGGAGTAAGTTTGGAATAGGATAATTTTAATAACGAATCTCAGACTCCCCTTAGCATGCAAGTTTATTATACTAAGATCTGCTTGTTTACCAAACTCAACATATGACAATGTTAAGAAACTATTTGATAGGCATATGACAACTGCATTAACGACAATAATTTACACACTGTAGGCTAGATTCTATATATGGTGCCTGAAAAATCCACACAGAAAAAAATTATGCCTAGGTGTATTCTCTAAAGTACGCCTAAATTTTATAGAATGGACTTACATTTATGCGCAATAAATAGAATATGTCAAGCCGTTTGCCACGTGACCACATTTGGTCATGTCCATTTAGACCATGTTTTACTTGGTGTAAATCCCAATGCCTCAGTTAGGTGCAGATCAGGTGCATTCTATAATAATGTGCATAGATTTTAGAATCAATTTGTGACATTGTTGTGATGGCAGCTTTCTCAAACCCAGTTGATTTTGGTGGTACTCAATTTTTGATTTTACTGCACATCCATTTTCTGCAAAATTTTTTTTTTCTTAAAGGCCTTTTTTACAGGTGCACTGAAAAATGAATTTGCGCGTGCCCCCAAACCCACGCCTACAATAGCGCAGGCCATTTTTCAGCGCACCTTAGTAAAAGGACCCCCTTAAATTCTTGAAAACAACCTTTTCCAAACATGGAGAAACTATGGCCCTGACATTGAGACAACTGAAGTTAAGAGTGAGCCATCTTTGCCAAGGGGACACATGCATTGCACACTATTATCAGCAAACAACCCCCCCCCCCCCCCCACCCCATACACACACAAAATGTATTTTTTTTCCTGCTCATGTTTGTGTGTTAACAACATGGGATATGTTCCCTTTGTTGTTGCAAACAACGGTCTATCACTACTGTTTTGTGTAAATGCAAGGCAGTGTTAATTCTAAATCTGAGCATAGTTGAATTTCATCTGGTTTACTGGAAGGGCAAAATGAAAGTCACTTAGACGATACTGAGACCTAATGCTTTGATAATGGTATTCAGAGAGGTTTATTTTCTTCATCTGATTTACATTTCCATTAGTGTGGTCAGTGGAAATTTGTCTTTTTTGGGGATTAGAGTACTACATTGACAACATCAATGACCTTATGGTCAGAATGGTAAAAGGAAATTTTAGAACAAACCAGGAACGCAAGACGTTTGAAGTTTAAAATAAGGTTCCCTGCAACTAATGAAAAAAGGAGTTAATAAAGATCTATGTTTCATTCCTCATTATAAACCATAAATTATTACTGCTCTGTCACCATCCATTTCTCCATCCCTCATCCTGTGCTGACTGGAGGAAGAAGGTCTAGGCTTTCAAATGCTAGAATATATCTATATCTATCTAATTAACTTAGGGCCCTTTTTACCAAGCTGCGGCAGGAGATGGCCATGCGGCAAGTAAAGCACTTGCCACGCGTTCATTTCAGGGGGGAGCCCATACCGCCACCCATTGAGGTGGCGGTAAGTGCTCCCGCATTAACCTGGCAGGTACACTCCAGTGCTACAAAAATACATTTTTGTAGCTCCGGAAATGACGGTGCGCTAGGGATGGGAAGTCCCACTGGGCTGCTGCGGCAGACCGGCAGTAGTTCTTGTATAGTGAGCAGTAAATACACGTTGGGCTTACCGCTGCTTAGTAAAAGGAGCACTTAGAAATGTTTATCAATCCTTATTTAACTGATAGAGCATTAGTGCATCCATGTCCTGCTTTGTCTGGGTATTTTTCCTTGTTATCTCTCTATCCAAAGTGCTACCATAGTGCTCAATGCTATTCACTGTACAGATTCAGACAGAGAAAGCCTTTCAGTCTTTTACAAATCTCATACTTTGCTGTAAGATCTCCCTCTTAGGGCACTGTCTGTAGTTTGGAGGCTTTATCTGTTTATTTATTTATTTTTTTATGTTATTTTTGCAATACAGCAAAAGCCTAGTGTCTTTTCCTTTGATCTTCTCTGTTTCAATGCAAGATCAACTATCCATTCCCCCTCCCACATTTTTTCTCTTTCAGACTGTCATTGGCATTCTTTTATGACTCGCTTATATATTCCAGTATTACCATCTTTTTTTTAATATATTGTTCTGTCCTGAGGAAGTGGGTTTTAGCTCCTGACAGCTAGTAAAAAAAATGCAATAAGTTAGTACAATAAAAAGGTATCGCTTTATATTCTCGTTAATTTTGTTATTAATCTTTATTTCTTTAGCGTACCTCAGGCATCTGGAAGAAAGAAGCAAACAATGTTACTGTTAGCAGAAGGTCTTACGAGACCAGAGCAGGTAGGCTCTTTTTGATTTAAGATAGGATACAGATTCTTGACGAAGTAGCGTATAAGGATGGGCTGCTTGCAGCAACATATGTCATTGCATCTCATTAACAAATGAAAATGAGCAGAAGAAACAAATGTTTTGTGTTTTTCCTTCACCGATAATAGTGTGCACTGTTTGGAAATAATGTGCATTATCCCCCTAATTCTATAAAAGTCACCAAAAATTATGCTCACAAATTTGGGTGCACAGTCTAATTGAATAATGAGCCAATTACTGCCAATAATTAACTTTTTATCAAGCAATTATTGGCGCTAATTGAAATCAATTAATATTTACGCACCTAAATTTAGGCACATAATCTGTGCCTAAATTTTACGTGTGTCCCAGAAAAGGGGGCACAGCAATAGGAGTGTCATGGGCATTTTGGGGCAGATCATGGGTGTGGATTAGAGATACACTTGCAATTATAGAATAAGGGGGTTCCATGTGTAAATCTAGTTTTGCATCACATTTTTGTTGGTACAAATGGACATGCCTAAATTTACACATGACCCCTGTGCTTATGCACTATTCTATAAACTGCACCTACCTTTAGGCGCAGATTATAGAATAGCACTTAAGTGGGGGGGGGGGGGTCCAAGCTGATTTTGTACATGTGATATATAGAATTCACCCCTATATGGAAAGAGAACAAACTAGTGTACATGAATAAACTTGTGCATGCATGCACGCCCTAATGAAGCAGTGCACCCTCTTTCTACAATAATGCATCCCTTTTCTACAAAAAAAACTAAATTCTATAAATGACGCCCAAAATAAGCACAAACGGTACTGTATAAATGGCACTCAAGGTTGGGTGTTGTTTATAGATCTACACCTAATTTTGCATGCAAAAGTTTACACCAACTGAACTCTGGTGTAAATGCTCACACCTAAATTACCCCCCTGTTTACTAAGCCATGCTAGTGGCTGCTGTGTGCTAATGCCAACACAGTCTATTCACTTTGAATGGGCTGTCAGCATTGCTTCGCGGCAGCAGCTAGCATGGGTTAGTAAACAGGAGGGGTTAGATGTGGATCCCCTGAATTCTATAACACTCTGCGCAAATCCTAAAAATGCTTCTGACCCACATATGCCCCTCCCAAGGCCACACCCCATTTGGATCCACACAGAAAACTTTACAGCACATCGTTATAAAATAGCAACTATAAAGATGTATGCATAAATTCCAATTATTGCCAATTAGCACTGATAATTGATTGCACCCAATTACCGGTTGGCTTGTTAAGAATTTATGTTGTTCGCACTGTTTGGGAATGACCAAATTTGTGCAGACAATTGTGAGCCCTATATATAGAATTAGGGTGATAGTGTGCACTATTTCCAAAGATTGTATACTATTATCAGCAACTGACAAAACTATAAAATGGTGGAAAAACGCAAATAAATCAAAAGTTCCCATAAATAACACATAAAACATCAAAAAGTGAACATTTTGTGGCTGCCCACCGCTAGAAGAGTTTTTGAATTCCAGACCAGTGAAGAAGCAGTGTCATGTTGTTGGTTACTGAGGAAAGAAAGAGGAGAAGAAACATAGAAACAGAGAAAAATGTAGGCAGTTAGAGACCATATGGCCTATCCAGTCTACCTATCAATGCCATCCCTATCAGTCCCTTAGAGATCCTATGTACTTGTCTCAAGCTCTCTTGAATTCAGATACTGTTTTCATCTCCACCACTAATCCCGAAAACTCACCACCCTTTCCATGAAGATTTCCTCAATTTACTTCTGAGTCTATTCCCATTCACCTTCATTCTAAGTAGCTTCATTGCAGAGCTTTCTATCAATTGAAAAAGACTCACTTCCTGTGCATTTATGCTGCACAGATACTTAAATGTCTCTATCATATCTCCCCTCTCCTTCCTTTATATCTTGAGATATTAAAGTCTGTCCTCGTACATTGTATGACGAAGACCACTGACAATTTTAGTAGCCACTCTCTGGACTGATTCCATCCTGTTTTTATGGTCTCCAGAATTGTACATAGAGGGGCATAATGGAACAGAAACGCCTATCTCCATGGGCGTTTATCTCCGAGAACGGGTCCGTGAAGGGGCGGGGCGGATCGTATTTTTTAAAAGAAAAAGACGCCCATGTTTTATTCGTCAAGGTGTGAGCTGGGCGTTTTTGCTTTTCAGCGATAATGGAATATGAAATCGCCCAGCTCAAAAACGAATAAATCCAAGGCATTTGTTCGTGGGAGGGGCCAGGATTCATAGTGCACTGGTCCCCCTCACATGCCAGGACACCAACCGGGCACCCTAGGGGGCACTTTTACAAAAACCAAATAAAAGGTAAAAGAGCTCCCAGGTGCATAGCACCCTTCCCTTGGGTGTTGAGCCCCCCAAATCCCCCTCAAAACCCACTGCCCACAAGTCTACATCATTACTATAGCCCTAAGAGGTGAAGGGGGGCACCTACATGTGGGTACAGTGGGTTTGGGGGGGTTGGACGACTAGTAGCATTAAGCAGCACAATTGTAACAGGTAGGGGGGGATGGGCCTGGGTCCACCTGCCTGACGTCCACTGCACCCCCTAACAACTGCTCCAGGGACCTGCATACTGCTGCTTGGGAGGAGTCGGTTGGGCCGCTGGACGAAAATGGTGTTAAAGGGGCGATCAAGGAGGACAAAGCCGTAGCGGAGAAATTAAATGAATTCTTTGCTTCGGTCTTCACCGAGGAGGATTTGGGGGGGACGCCGGTGCCGGAAAGAATATTTGAAGCGGGGGAGTCGGAGAAACTAAACAAATTCTCTGTAACCTTGGAGGATGTAATGGGTCAGTTCAGCAAGCTGAAGAGTAGTAAATCACCGGGACCTGATGGTATTCATCCCAGAGTATTAATTCTTTATTCAGATGAGGGATTACCTCAAGGAATTTCTGTCTGGATGGAACCATCTGGAAGAAGTTGTAAAACATCAGAAACACCCTCCCCATTAGTAAGAACTAATTCCAGTATGGCTCTATCCCATGTGGGTTCCATTACCAACTGCTGGAATACTTCCACTTGCAGAGAATCCAAGATCTCTCTGCTTCTAAAAGACCTTGCAATAGAGATACCCCACTCAACATCTGGCATATTAGACCTCAATCACCACCTGACATATTACAATCACCTATTAGTAGTACTTCCCTTTTCACAGCTATATTTTGAATGTCTTCAATTACATCTCTATCCATTTCTTCTGTCTGTGAAGGAGGCCTGTATATCACACCAATGTGAATACATTTGCCATTCCCTGTTTCCAGACTGACCCACAGTGCCTCTTCCTTACCCTGTCGATCCCGCAATTGTGTGGCTTTAATATTACCTTTAACATATAATGCAACTCCCCCTCCCTTTCTTTCTATCTTGTCTTTCCTGAACAGATTATAGCCTGGTATAACTATATCCCAGTCATAGTTCTCTGTGAACCATGTCTCTGTGATCACTTCTAAATCCAAATCAGCCTCTTCCATCACAGCCTCCAGATCTAAAACCTTATTTCCCATAATTTTGGCATTAGTATATACTGCTTTCCAGATACTGTCTCTTTTTTCCCATTTGTACAGAGGTATTTAATGCTTCACTCATCTGGGGGCTTGTATTTACCCTGCTCCAAAGATTCTAATTGAAAGCCCTTCTCAGTAGGTTGCCAGTCTGCTGCTGAAAACACTTCTTCCCTTCTTTAATAAATGGACACCATCTCTGCTCAGTAGCCTTTTGAGAAGCATCCCATGTTCCAGATAGTCAAAATCCTCGTGACGTCACCATCTGTGCAGCCACATAGTCTTCACAAGGATGCAAGCTTCTCTACCTTGGCTGTTACCATCAACAGGGAGGATCAACAAGAACACCACCTGTGCACCTGTCTGCTTTACCCTATCTCCCAGCGCCATAAAGTCACTTTTGATTCATTTGGAGGAGTTCTTAGTAGTATAATTTGTGCCAACATGGAGGAGCAGCATTGGATAATAGTCATTAGGCTTGATGAGTCTCCTCAAGCTCTCTGTAACATCTTGAATTCTGGTACCTGGCAGGCAGCACACTTCCTGGGACATCATGTCTGATCTGCAGATGGACACCTCTGGACCCCTCAGAAGAGAATTGCCAACCACCACTACCTTTCGCCTCTTAGTGATCACTTATCCAGCAACTTTGGGGATTTCGAGCTCCGATTCCTCACCTCTTTGGGATGCTCTCACCTCCTCCACTTCTAGGGCTGCATCTTGGTTCTTCAGTTTGAGGGCAGGTGGAGTCATGATATAGATCCTGCAGGGTCTCGTGATTTGAGTCCAGTTGTCCGCTGTCAGCACAGCTTCTTCTTCCCCACTGCTGGAAATCTTTAATGCTTCATGAAGCATTTCATCAATGTATTTCTCATTTTGGCAGATGCTTCTCAACCTTGCCACCTCCTCTCTCAGTTATTTCACTTTTTTCATGAGGGATTCAAACTGAAGACATATTGCACATGGAACTAGCCCCTCCCATGCTGTAGCTGCTCCAATATGCTAGGTAGGTGTGTGTACAATGCTGAATCCTTTTGTATTGGTGACTGAAGGAGGGTGACCAAAGGGTTCCTCCCTCCCCATTCCTTTCCATTTCATCTCATTTGTTGGGGATTGGGTGCAACACATATGGGGGTTGTGGGCACACTGTATGAATGGTAGCTGCATCCTCAGGCCTTGATCAAGGGCAGAGGTGCTATGTTTGTTGTACTTATATTGGGCCTAGAGGCACTCCCACATGCACTGTATTAAGGCAGTATCCTCCCTCTGAATGCACCGGTACCAGCGCTGAAATTACTCCATGCCTGCAAAATACAAATTGGTAGAGACAGGCCTTCTTGCCTTCACATACATTATTATTCTTTAAGATGTGTTGTGCAATGCTTCTCACCTAGGCTGTGACAGATGGCAACAGGCAGGTAGGGGTGGGGGGTACTGAGGGGGTGGGAATGCATTACAAGGGTACAGGTGCTATGTGAGCTAAGGTGGCCAAGAAATCAGAGGGTGGCATGGTGGCTTTCCTGTGCAGCATTTGCACTGTAGCTAGAAGGCGGGGATGGGCAGTGGGGTAAGGCAGGTGTGCACTAGGGCTTCTCAATGCACTTTAGTGGGCTGCCATAGTGATTGGAACATTAGTAGAATGTTCCAATCACTATGTAGGCATGGGCCAGGCTTCGGGGAGGGGGTAAGGGGTGCAGATCTATGCAGCCCCTAATTTTAGCTTAGCATGGATAGTGGAGGGGGTCCCCATAATTACTTGCCATTGCATATTCTGCACATTGAGAGTTCAGCAGTGCTTTGTTTTTTATTTATTTATTTTTATTTTGAGTTTTTCTTTTCTCTTTTATAATAGCTATGATATGTATTGCAACAATAAAGGGACCTCAATGCATGTGACCCTGCCTGTGTATGATGCTTGCATATTAGTGGTACTGTGATCCTAGGGGACACTGATGTACACTCACCTTCCCAGGGTGGCTCTTATTGTCCTCCATGACCTCAGGGAGACATTTATTGGGTTTTAATCAATTACTTTTGCATGTTGTAGATACTTCTGTTTTACACTGGTGTCAATTGGGATTCCATTTGCATCATAGTACGAAGACTGTCATTACTACATTCCTTAGTGAAATTTTTTCTGTTCAGGAGTCAATTTATTACTGATGGTATCACTGGACCTATCAACAGCTTTCAATTTTGTTGATCAATCTTTATTTCTCTCTAGACTCAGATATTGGATTAGGTGGTACAGTATTGAACTGGTTTGCTGCTTATCTGACCAATCATTCCTTTTCAGTTCTTACTTCTACACACTCCATTTCTCAACTCACTTGTGGTGTTCCACAGGGTTCAGTGTTATCGCCTTTACTCTTCATTAGTTCAAGATCACAATATCAAGGCTTTTTATTTCGCAAATGACATTCTCCTTCTTTATCCAGTTTCACCTTTTACATTGGATATCACACCCTTGCAGAAGTGCTTGTCAGCATTAGCTCAGTGGCTGTAGGCTAATAAATTAGTACTTAATCCAGTAAAAAACACAACTTGTTGGTTCCCAGGTTATCTTATTTATTTATTTGTAGCATTTGTATCCCACATTTTCCCACCTATTTGCAAGCTCAATGTGGCTTACATTTGACAACTTTGGTTCTCATTTGTTTGGCATGGACATAAAGGCAATCCAATCTTTTAGATATTTGGGGGTTATATTTGATTCATTTCTTACTTTTGATTCACAAATTTATCGTGTTACATTTGGGTTTTCTGACACTAAGTCATCTTCATGCTCTTTGGGCTTTTCTAAGTTTTTCTGCCATGCACACTTTTATCAAAGCATTTATAATATTGCACTTCAATTACTGTAAGTCAGTGTGTATGCAGGTATTACTAGCCATCAGTTACGTTTGCTTACAGATCTTGCAAAATACAGCGGTCCTGTTTTTGTTTCATGCGAAACGATATGATCATGTTACTCCATTACTTCATTCATTGCATTGGTTGCCTATCAAATTCTGTGCTCAATTTAAAATATTGTGTTTAGCTTTCAAAGCCTATCATATTGCGGTTCCCTCCTATCTGTCTAACATGATTACTCCTTATACTCCTTCTCAATCACTTCGCTCACTAGATGGGCATAGGCTTGTCCTTCCATCTCATAGATTGGCATAGTACTAGATCTTCAGCTTTTCTATTTTTAGCACCTAAATGGTGGAATGATCTGCCAAAATATATCAGAGTTGAATCTTCTTTTCCAAAATTTAAGTCCCTTCTTAAGATCCATTTTTTTTTTAATTAGTTTATGGTTTGTTTCTTTTTCCAGCAAGATTGCACTATTGGGCTTGTGAGATAGGGAATAGCCTACCCTAGCTTTGCATTTTCTTGATTTGCCTAAACTTCCCTCCTTTATTTCTCTTTTAGGGGGTGTGTGGAACTCTTTTCTGTTATTAGATGGTATTCCTTTCTTTGGCTTTTAATTAAGTTTTTATAAATATTGTAAACCACTTTGATCAGGTTCTGCATAGCAGTATATCAAGTCAATGAATAAACATGAACATAAATATTTATTTGGGGCAGGTGGTGCTGGTGCACAGGAGCAGTAGGAGCTCAGTTTCCTCAGCTGAATAATTTGGCTCCCTTTGCATGGATATTTTTCCACTCTGATGGAGGTATATATGGACATTTTGCATGTGAACGGAAAGTCCTGCCATTGCCATGGATGTTTTCTGGATGCGGGGATCAGTACTGGCGAAGGACGATTTTCAAACTATATTTTCTATTTCTGGGAAGTTTATCGACGAACAGCTATGATGGTTTAGTACATCCTTTTATAAAACATTTATTTTGGGTATTTTCATATACCGTAAAACATTTATCGCTTTCTTTCATTATGAGTGTTAGTTTTTGCATGCTTTCTGATAAACATTTATTTCGTCATTTGGACATCATATCGAAAATGTCCCTCCATGTGACTTTAGGATCATTTTGGGCACTCAGTTTGTAGAACCATCGGAAAGACCTTGTTAAAATGCAAGAGCACCATAGCTAGGGCTGTCCCCTAATCCAGCTCCATTCTCACCAAGCAAAAAAATTGATCAGTTTCATTTATCAAGATCTATCTCTGATAAAACCATGATGTCTTGGATTCTGTAATCCAATGGACTTCAAAAATTGTACTATCCTGTTTTAGCAAAAGAAATCCATTAATTTACTACTGAGGTCAAGCTAACTGGCCTGTAGTTACTAGGGATGGGCTGAATTTTAAAATGAATGTCATCTGTTGATAACAGTGTGCCCTGTGTGTACTTTCCTTAAAGAGTGTATGTTATTTGCACATAGTGCACACTCTTTCCTGATGGAATATGCATGTGCACACATGCACAATGGTTCACACTTAATTGTTCACAAATACATATCTATTGGGAAAGAGTGAACACTATGTGCAAATAGCACAGACTCTTTGAGTATGCACTATGTGCATATATGGGCCAATATTCAGACTATGGGATGGTGCCTGGTTAACTCAAGTCGGTGGTCAGCTCAGATATTCAATGCCGGGACGTTTCCAGTAACCAGCATTGAATATCTGATTTATTTTTGGCTGGTTTAAACTTAACTGGCTAAGCTGATATTCGGAGATAGTCTCAGTCTCTCTCTCCTTTGATTGCCTCTTATCTTCTCTATTCAATGCCAGCTGTGTTTCTTTGCAACAAATATCCATGTTTTGGTTTTTCTACCACAGTTTTTGCAATTTTCAGCAAGTGAGTAGAAACCCAGTGTCGATTAAAGAACAAGGTCTGTATTCTGTTACATAATATTCTCCCCTTCAGTTCAAAAACCACAGGTTCCATTAGTGTTTACCCCCAAAATACCATACTTGCCTGGAAGGGGTCAACATGTGAGGGGTAAAGAGTTGGTTTGCAAAGATAAGATGACAAGAAACCAATTCCAGAGGTTGCTCACACCAAAATAACTTTCTGAGTTACAAACCCCTCATTTGCTGATAATGAAAAGGACAGACTAGAAGAGGACTAGGAGAGCAAGAGTTTGTTCACAAAGCAAGTCAAAAGATCAGTATACAGAAGATTCCAATATTTCTATACAGATCCTATGACTAATACCTACACCAGCATAAACAAACACAATGTCCTTGATTTAATCACATACTTTAAACTCTGATAAAACAATCTAGCTATGCCGTGTGATCACAGCTCTTAACCCATTAGTGCCCAATGTTCCCATAATAAGCCATATGGGAACAAATTGATTTGTTCCCACATGAGAACATTGGGCACTAATGTGTTAAAATTTCAGCCCTGCTGAAACCGTTAGAATCCTCATCCTCACAATGGAAGCTGGACCTGATGCAGCGTTGTGACTCAAGAGATGAAGCACAGTGATAGAGCCAAACGGAGTCCTTTCCACAGCTTTATACACAATCTCTTATCAGTGATGATTTCCAATAACTTTCTGGATAAACATTGGACAGAGATACTGGATTTTATCAGCCTCAGATATGCTGATATGGGGTGGGATTCCTCATGTTTTGAAATATTGTTTGTCAGGTTCAAGGTCATAGTCTAGATGTTTGGCTAATGACTCCAGCTTGTGATTCAGGCATGTTCATATTAAGACCTATGATATTCTCATCAAATCCTGGCAAGGACTATATCACTTAAAATTAGCTTCTTTCTTAACCCCAATAAATCCTACACTTTTTTTTGTTACATTTGTACCCCGCGCTTTCCCACTCATGGCAGGCTCAATGCGGCTTACATGGGGCAATGGAGGGTTAAGTGACTTGCCCAGAGTCACAAGGAGCCTGAAGTGGGAATCGAACTCAGTTCCTCAGTTCCCCAGGACCAAAGTCCACCACCCTAACCACTAGGCCACTCCTCTTACAGTATGTTCTTTTCCTATTCAGCAATTACTTAGAATATTCCACCAATCAGTGCTGATTATATTTATCTCACTAGACATTTTCAGAATTAACTGAAATACTGACCACAAAAACCAACTAGTAAATGTCTGCTATCATGAGAGCTTCCTAGAGTGCCTTCAGTCCTTGTAACCCCCTTTTTCCAACCTCTGACAGATCTCTCCACTCACATATTCCCCATTTGAGAATTTATTTCTGAGCTGGAGTTATTCCCCACTCAATTATGACCTTCTCATTTCATTTCAATTCTCAAAAACAGAGCAGCTCACTCAAAGTTTTTTTTTTTTTTTGCCAGAACAAGGAGTGAAAACTATTTTTATTCAAGCTATTTTACCTTGGAAAATGGCTATTTGACTGGATAAATGGATTTGAATCATTATATAATTGGATCAAATCCCTGAGATTACAGGTTGACTCTTTCACCCTCTTCAACTCAGATCCAAACAATCCCAAGGAGCACCCTCAGATGCTGTAACTCTGAAATAACAGTTTCAGTTAATGGTGGCTCTTTGGATGAAAAAGAATTCAATAGTTTGAACAGAAAGCACAAACATCAGTATTATTTTGGCCTTTTCCCTCTTCTGCCTGTTGTTATCTGACAGAAATAATCTTGCAACTGCTTGCCAGAAAAGAATATATAGCAAGCAAATTATCTTACTGTACGTGTCCTTAAATAATCAGATGTCAGATTAGATTAGATTCAAAAAATTGTAGCATGGTTATCTTTAGAAAATTTACTATGCAGAGGCCGATCAAAGTCAGATCCAGCAAAGGAAAGTAATTGAGCATGTATTCAAGCCTTTAATTTACTAGAAAAGTTAAAGAATATTTGATGCTGATCTTTTCTGTGAGAATATTTTTCCTTGGAGACCTTTATAATTTATAGCTCATATTTTATTAAAATTTCCTATACTACCAGCCTAAAAACAGGTCACAGTAATTTACAGCAATATAAAACCTATATAAAGGGAAAAAACTCATAAGTACATAAGTATTGCAAAACTGGGACAGACCAAGGGTCCATCAACCCCAGCATCCTGTTTCCAACAGTGGTCAATCCAGGTCTCAAATACCTGGCAAGGTTCCAAAAAAGTTCAATACATTTTATACTGCTTATCCCAGAAATAAGCAGTGGAATTTCCCCAAGTCATTTTAATAATGGTCTATGGACTTTTCTCTTTCAAACCCCACTAAGCTAACTGCCTTTACCACATTCTGTGGCAATGAACTCCAGAGTTTAATTACACGTTGAGTGAAGAAACATTTTCTCCGACTTGTAACAAATTTACTACATTGTAGCTTCATCGCATGCCCCCTAGTCCTAGTATTTTTGGAAAGAGTAAACAAATGATTCATGTCTACCCGTTCCACTCCACTCATTATTTTATAAACCTCTATCATATCTCCCCTCAGCCGTCTTTTCTCCAAGCTGAAGAGCCCTATATGCTTCAGCCCTTGCTCATAGGGAAGTCGTCCCATCTCCTTTATCATTTTCATTGCCCTTCTCTGTACCTTTTCTAATTCCACTATATCTTTTTTGAGATGTGGTTACCAGAATTGAACACAATATTCCAGGTGCAGTTGCACCACGGACCCATACAAAAGCATTATAACATCCTCACTTTTGTTTTCCATTCCTTTCCTAATAATACTTAACATTCTATTTGCTTTTTTAGCCACCACAGCACACTGAGGTGAGGATTTCAATGTATCATCAACAACGACTCCGAGATCCCTTTCTTGGTCAGTGACTCCTAACGTGGAACCTTGCATTACGTAGCTGTAGTTCGGGTTCCTCTTTCCCATATACATCACTTTGCACTTGCTCACATTAAACACCATCTGCCATTTAGATGCCCAGTCTCCCAGTTTCTTAAAGTCCTCTTCTAATTTTTCACAATCCTCTCACGATTTAACAACTGAATAACTGTGTGTCATCAGCAAATTTAATTACCTCACTAGTTACTCCCATCTATAGATCATTTATAAATATGTTAAAAAGCAGAAGTCCCGGTGCAGACCCCTGGATAACCCCATTATCTACCCTTCTCTATTGAGAATACTATTTAACCCTACTCTGTTTTCTATCATTTAATCAGTTTTTAATCCACAATAGGACACTACCTCCCATCCCATGACTCTCCAATTTCTTCTGCAGTCTTTTATGAGGTACTTTGTCAAACACATTTTGAAAATCCATATACACAATATCAACCGGCTCGTCTTTATCCACACGTTTGTTCACCCCTTCAAAGAAATGTAATAGATTCATAAGGCAAGATTTCCCTTCACTAAATTCATGTTGGCTTTGTCTTATTAATCCATTCTTTTGAATATGCTCTGTAATTTTGTTCTTTATAATAGTCTACCATTTTGCCCGGCACTGATGGCAGGCTCACTGATCTATAATTTCCTGGATCCCCTCTGGAACCTTTTAAAAATATCAGCTTTATATTGACCACCCTCCAATCTTCTGGTACCATGCTCGATTTTAAAGATAAATTATATATTACTAACAATAGTTCCGCAAGTTCATTTTTCAATTCTATCAGTATTCTTGGATGAATACCATCCGGTCCAGGAGATTTGCTACTCTTCAATTTGTCAAATTGCCCCATTACATCCTCTAGGTTTATAGAGATTTCATTCGGTTTTTCCGATTCGTCAGCTTTGAATACCATTTCTGGCACCGGTAACTTTCCCAAATCTTCCTCGGTGAAGACTGAAGCAAAGAATTCATTTAATCTCTCCGCTGTGGTTTTGTCTTCCCTGATTGCCCCTTTTACCCCCCAGCTTCTTGCTTTTAATATATCTAAAAAAAAAATTACTATATGTTTTTGCCTCAAACTCAATCTTTTTTTCAAAGTCCCTCTTTGCCTTCCTTATCAGCGCTTTGCATTTGACTTGACATTTCTTATGCTGTTTCTTATTATAATATGATAAGGAAAGACATATCCAAACACACAAAGAAGCTCAAATACATACAAAAATACAAACCAGGCAAAGAAAATACAGTGGGTATACCTGACTGATTCTCCCTTTCCGTAAGTGACTGTAAGGTTCTCTGGGAACAAATGGCATAGCCAATACAGTGAGATAAGAAGCAACATTCTTATAACATACACTATAGGCAAAAACCAACAACATAAATACGATCCAATAAAGGATAAGAACCAGGAAAAGTAAATTAAGGTGTCATATGATCACACTTCCGGGCCTCACCAAGGAGCCATATAGCAGCATTCTGTAAAGTCTGCAGTCACCTCAGGTTGGAACAACATAAAACCTGCTTAAATAACATTCCTATAGTCTTTTAATCACATTAACAGGTCATGAAGAAAGCATATTAGATACCATATCATTAAAGAAACATCCAATGGATTGCAGTTGACATAAAGCAAAACAAAAAAAAATACCCGTTAACTGGAGTCACTAACAATACTGAGAACGATGATGAGTGATATAAATGGCTAGTAATCCAACAGGCGTGTGCACAGAGTTTGGATGTTTGGCACCAAAAAGTACAAAAAATGGTGCAATTAATACCTACCCAAAAAGTTAATAATGATCAAAATATGGTTGATAATAAGAAAATAATAATGATAAAAAATAAAAACTCAATGATTAAAAAAAAAGGTAAGGGCAAAAAATGGGATTCAAAGTATGCTAATACCTGTTGTGGGATAAAAAAAATTACATCATACAACTTGTATGTTGAAATGTGTCCCAAGCTTAGAAAAAAAAAGTATGTGTATATGTAATATAAATATATAATGATAAGAACATGGCACTTCTGGAACTAATAAAAAGGAACCGTTTGACAAAAACAGTCCAAAAATACATTTTATGTATATATAAAGTGCATAGCATAACACACAAACTGCTGGGGACCTACCATTGTAAAAAGCGAAGACGAAAGGTGCCAAAAAATACATTAAAAAAGTAAATAAAATAAGTGCATAATATGTGTGCAAGTTTAATGGTAAAATGTAAGAGCCAAAACATACTAAAAAAAACAAAAGCTATCAAATATGAGACGTTGCTTGCAATGAGACCTGCTCAAATTGTGAGTACAATTGTTAGCCTCTAGTATATGTGAATGTATGTGTGCTGCATAGTCGCTACATGAGAACAGTAAAAAAGAAAAATAATTACATCAGACTAACTCCAGGTGGGCAAGATCTATGAAGGGCCATCATACATATAGGGCTCACGTTTACTAAGCGGCGCTATGGGCGTGTTAGCATTTTTAATGCGCATAAATGGATTACGTGCGTTAGACACTAATGCACCTATAGAAATGTATAGGCGCATTAAAGTTTAACGCACCTTAAATTTACAGACGAGTTACAAACACTAATGCACCTTTGTAAACATACCGCATAGACTATAATCTAGTTCTAATTTCAGACCATGCAGATGAATTGTGTTGTTGGTAAATAAATATTTGTTCTTTTCTGGTCATTATCGCATCCATATCTCCATGTTGCCATCTACTGGTGAAGCTTTTAAATATAAAGAATCTCAGATCCATGATATTGGATCGCTGTATACCAATGCTCCATAGTGATGCTGAATGTATATGTCAGTGATCCTGGTCTTGCCAACATATAACATATTGCAAGGACAAGTAATAACATAAATAGCTTATGTGGTATTACAATCTGAAGAATGTTTGATAAAGCAGTTCCTGCCAGTTTGTGGATCTGCAAAAACTTTCACTGGAATAGCATGTGAGATACAGAACAACGCCACGTGTTTGATGTCCGCTGGGTGTAAAGGATTGAATAGTAAATTCTGGCAAAGTGGAAGATACCAGAAGGCAAAAGTAGAGACTAATAGACGATTCACCACTGGAAACGTGAGTCCAACAGTCTTTATTATATCAAAGATAATGACCCGACACAGGCCGTGTTTCGACGCTAAAAAAGCGTCTGCATCAGGGGTCAATAAATACACCAAGTAGTGAATGCAAAACGAGGAGTCCTACTTGTATGTGTGTTGTCAACTCACTAATCACATAGCACTAAACAGAAAATGCTGGACACAAACTATCAGAGCAAAAGTTATAACTTTTGCTCTGATAGTGTGTCGGGTCATTATCTTTGATATAATAAAGACTGTTGGACTCACGTCTCCAGTGGTGAATCGTCTATTAGCCTCTACTTTTGCCTTCTGTGATTCGTCATTGTAGAGAACTTTTCCTGTTCTATATTTTGGAAAGTGGAAGATACCTAAATCTCCCATAAGTTTCTGTTCCTTGTACTGTATAATCGACAGTTCATTTCTTATTCTTAAAGCAATTGCAGCCTTCCAATATATGCCAGTGCTTTATAATAGTCCTTTTGATATTACCGGACAAGTGTGAATACCTCAATATGCAGAGCAACTCAGATGATGTCCTGGAATGTTGTACAGAGAGTAAAAGATCTCAGTCCTCAAGCAATGCCTTCATGTAGCCTTCTCTGGTAAAAGTGTCAGGGTAATATCTGTTCTTAAAGCGTCTTCTAATCCAGGCTGCTTGTGTTTTGAATTCAGTGATGTCTGTGCAAAATCTTCTTAATCATAGAAATTGTGAATAAGGTAAATTATGTTTAAGAGTTTTTTGATGACAGCTAGGTAAACATTATTGTCTGTGGGTTTTTTGTAAATGGTGGTAACAAAAATATATCTTGTCTTTCTGATAAGGATATCAAGAAATGAGATGGCGTCTGTATGATACCCTATGGAGGCTGTTTAGCCATGTGAAGAATGCTTTCAGCCAATCTGTGCCACCTTTCTACAGTATCCTGATGTAGGCATTGTTGGCAAAACATGGCCCTGTCAACTTCTCTCGATACATTGAGCCAAGACTTTTCAATAAATCTGCTTTTTAGAATGCTTATTTGCTGTACCTCACTACTTCTCTTTGCTCCAACAAGATGGAACCATGCCAGCAGAAAGACTTTGATTAGCCATCAAAAGTATGAATGGCACTAAACCATAAACCAGTAATTTTAGCCATTTGGATGGAATAGGGTCCAACAGGTCATATTCACTGAAGATAAAATCATATCAAGTGATGTCAAAGCAGTCAGTTGGAAAACTAAAATCAAATGAAATTATATGATATACAGATTAATTATTTTGAACCTAATATGTAATTTTTTTCCTTGAAAATACAACCGAGTACTTTCATTTTTATGTGTTTTTTAATTCCAGCAATAACTTGAAAGTACTTTTTAAAAGAAGTCTGAATACAAAGGTGTGGGTATACTTGCCTTCTGTTTCTTGTAGCAGTAAATGCTGGGCAATTCAAAAATAGGAGAGATCTAAGCAAAAAAAAATTTGAGTCACAAGCTTTTATTAATAGCCCTGTTTCTAGAATCCCTATTCATGATTTACACATGTAAAGCCATATGACATGCATTTGAGAAAAAACATATTGTAGGCAGGGTAGGACAATACAGAAATCTATATGTGTATTCTCTATTTCATATAGGGAATACGTGTGTATATCCTGATAGAAAAAAATGTCAGGATTTATACCTGTTCTTTGCCACCAATAAGAGTTTTTTCTGGTTGGTAACGCACGCTCCAGCAGGTATGATGCTAAACATCTTCAGCCCAACGTGATCAATGGCATACTTGATGTTGGATTTCAACAGTGCTTCAGCATAACCTAATCTTACTCTTGGTGACACTTTTACTCTCTTTATGAACAATGATGCAGACAGGATTTTAGGCACCCTCAACTGCTTTCCATTGTGGGGACAACCAAAGTTCACGGGGCATGTCAGCACCTTACCCCCAGCCTGTGCTCCTTTAGCCTTTTTTGTTTTTACCCTTTCAGGCACCCCCACAACACATGTAGATAACCCCCCATCCATTTAGACACTCAAACATTCTATTTAACCACCCCACCCTGAGAAGCCTTTGGATCCTTCCCTTTTCTTGACAAACTAATGCTCTAATTCCTCTTGAAAGCCATAATACCAACCACCTCTCCCAACAAAATAACCCGCAATCTTCTCTTACAAACTCTCTAGAACTGAAAAGCCTAAGGGAAATCTAATTCTCCACTCCCCCAAACCCCCCTATAACCCGTTACCCAGAAAGGATATCAAAATGCTGAACTGCAACAGGAGGGAATTTAGGACCATGAACTCCATCAAAAATCGCACTCCTGCCTACATCCTGGTTCAAGCCTCCCCGCACTGCTCAAAGATGCTACGCATTGTTTATCAAAGATCGATGCAGTTCCAAACAGCGCACCACCAACTGAGAGCCCGTGGCCCACTCTTCTCGGCAAACCCCTGAAAATGTATCCTCTGTATCAGCACTACCAAAAAATTACCCCAGAAGCAACAAAATGAGAACACAACAACGAAGCCCAGGTGGACTTGGGAACCCAGAACAGGAACCCAAATGCTACTCCAGGTAAGCACTGACAGGTAAAACTGACTGAGGAAATGAATTAAGATAAACGAAGAGGAAAATTCAAAATGTCACAGGACTCACTACTACACGGAACATCTGTTCTCACCCACCTGGGCTTGAAAACCAACTACTCCAGCCCGCTCAAACTCAGCTCACTCACTCCCTTACCCTTACTCTGATTTGCTCCAACACTCTGCTAATCTGCCAATCAGATCCTCCCACTGTTACTATCCCTTGCCACTACCACTACCTCCTGCATACTTAACCGGACTGCTCATCCATGTTATACCACCCCAGGGTAAAACCTGGGGTACATCTATAATCCAAGATGAATGAATTGAAAGATACTAAATACTTTTGGTCAGCCAGGAAAGAGGTAAACAGACAGCAATCCTCCAACTGAGCAAGCAATAATGAATGATCCACCAGATCAAAAACTGCACTGAGACCCAGTGATACAATGAGAACAATATGCTCACTAGCTAGGAAACTATTAATTTCACTTTGCAAAATAACTATAAGGGTCTGAGTACTGTGAAGAGCTCAAAAGGCTACAAAATTCCTCAATTGTAAGGAAACAGCCATCTCTAGCAATTTGGCTAGGAAAAGAACATTGGACACTGATCTATAGCAAGTAGAATCTGATTTATTTAAGTTCTCTTTCTTTAAAATTGGCTTGATCACAGATTTCTTCAAAGCTGAGGGAAAGACCCCACACCCTAAACTTGAATTTATTATTGATAACACAAAGGGATGTAAGGAATGGAGTGTGAATTTTAACAAAGAGGACGATGTAGGATCAAAGGCAGAGGTTGTCAGCCAGGATAGAGAGAGAGGGCTCAAAGGGCACAAAGGGGTGGGGGAGAATACAAGAAGCCATCGCCACAATACAGAATTGTGGGTTTGAATCTTATAAATTGCAAATGTTCTGGAGAAAATTGGACAATGACATTTTTTTCTCATAGTCCATGAAATATGTTTTGGCCATCTGTGCTCTGCAGAGGATAGTCCTGTGAATATCAGTAATGTTTATATTGGTTTTCACACTGCGACAAACACATAAAATGCCTTGATTATGTTACTTTCTTGCTGGACTTGCAAAATGAATTGCATTTTTTCTTTCCTTTCCTTACAATGGTGCAATAGATTGAAAAACAAATTTCCTGAAATGTGAATTGCTTTTGCCATCTTACTACACAGTAGTACAGAATCTCGCACAAAATATGTCCTAGCTATTACTGTAGAAATAATGTATTTGAAAATGGTTGCACAGATTAGCTGTAAACTATTTCAGATTTGCAACTTCTAATGAGTTTGCCTCAAGCATTCATAACTTTATCAAACTGTGTTTACTATTTAAAAAAAAAAATATATATATATATATATATATGGAAGATGTTGTTAGTTAAAATGATGAAATGATTCATTGTCTTCTTTCTTTCTAGAAGGAATATCTCACATAAACTGTTCATTAGGGTGTGAAGGTCACAAATTTTCACTCCAGCTGATATTCAGCGCTATTTAACCTGACAAGAATGGCCCCTGGCTGGTTAAATTGCATTTAGGTGGCTAAGCTCTAATATTTGGGTGAGTTTGGAGGGGGGCTTAGCGGACAAGGTAAGGGAGGAATGGTGGGATGTGTGCCTGGGAGCATTTTATGAAGTCCACTGCAGTGCCCCTTAGGGTGCCCTATTGTTTTCCTGATATGTCACTTTTCCATTATTCTACCTGATGTCAAGCTTTCTATTTTTTTTTTTTATAACATCTGAGCCTTGTGTCTTTTGTTTATCAGTAGATATGGGCTTTGAATTCAGATAAAAAGGAGGTCTCATTGCATATATCTAAATACCAGAGTGCTATTTTTCCATACTTCATAGCAAGAGTGTACATTCCCTAATCACCTGTCCCAATGCAACTGAAGCTTTTACCTCCTCAGTGTATGTAAATAGTTTCATTCCTGTGTGGATTCTCTGAAGCCGTGTAAGGCTTTCTTTCCAACCAAAGCTTTTACCACACTCAGCACACGTAAATGGTTTTTTTCCCTGTGTGTATTCTCTGGTGCATTGTGAGGCTTATTTTCTGACAAAAGTTCTTATTACACTCTATACATGTAAATAGTTTAACTCTTGTGTGCATTTTCTCGTGCACTGTGAGGTTTCCCTTCCAGCGGAAGCTTCTACCACACTCTGCACGTATATATGGTTTCACTCCTGTGTGTATTCTCTGGTGCACTGCAAGCAATGCCTTCTTTCTGAAGCATTTACCACACTCAGAACATGTAAATGGTTTTACACCTGTGTGGATTCTCTGGTGAACTATGAGGGATGTCTTGCCTGTGAATCTTTTACCACACTGAAGACATGTAAATAATTTTACTCCTGTGTAGCTGGCACCACAGTCAGAACAAGCACTAGTCTCTCATTTTTCTGAATGTTTTGACATTTTGAAATATTAGTCTTCCTAAAAAATAATTTTTTCAGATGTAATAGAACTGACTGATTCTACAGCAGTTTGAACTTCGTTATCCTCTATGAATGCTTTCCTGTGACTGAAACTTTTCTTATGGTCTGTATCCTAATGGCTTGATTTTGTGCGTTTTTCATTTGGACGTTTTCTGTTTGAAAATGGACCGAAAAACAAAACGTCCAAAACATTTTCAAAACAGTATTTTCAAAAGTGTTTTTTGTTGAAAATTACCTTCTTTCCTGTTCTAAATTTGGATGTTTTGTGTAAAACGTCCAAATTCAGATTTAGACGTCATATCGAAAATGCCCTTCCACATAACACAAATATTGGGAAGTAACAGATTATTTGCATCTAATGCAGAGGGTCCAGAATTAGCATAGGCAAGTATTCAAAAACTTCATAAATATTTAATTAGGACTGAATGTCACTCAAGGACATTGGTAGAGTATTGTCATGCACACTGTGCTCCTAGGGTCCTTAGATTATATAAGGAATCTAGATTTCTGAATTATAATTGAATGTCTAACATCAATTCAAGAATGGGCTAAACACAACAACTTTTGCCTGAACCCAAGTAAAACTGAGCTTATCTGGGTCCCTAGCACAAGTGGATACATACCTGACATCAAAATCCCTTTTGGGAAGTATGAACTCCCCCTCAAATCACAAGTCAGGAACTTTGGAATACAGTTAGATTCAACACTTACTCTGATTCCCCAAATCCAAGCAACCTTCAAGAGCTGCTTCTACTATTTGTGACAGCTACGCTGCCTCTCTCCTTACATCGAGAAGGTAAATCTTATCCCAGTTGTGCATGCCATGGTATCATCAAGACTGAATTACTGCAATGCACTTTACAATGGTCTGACTACAAAGGGTCTGCACCAGCTCCAGTTGATTCAGAATACAGAAGCAAGACTCATAGAAAGTTGCAAGTGACGTGACCACATCACACTATTTTTGCAAAATCTTCATTGGCTACCTGTACAATACAGGGCTAAATTTAAAACTCTATGTCTGATCTTCAAGGCCCTGAAAGGAAATGACCCCGAGTAGCTGAAGAATAGGATGATCCTCCACACACCGCCAAGGACACTAAGGTCCTCCCAAGGACTTTCACTAACTACACCCTCTCCAAAAGACATTACACAATGTGATACCTGCAAGCGAGCCTTCTCCAGAGTAGCCCCCACACTCTGGAATGCATTGCCTGAAAGGCTCTGCTTAACACAAGACTACCTCTACTTCAGGAAGCAGGTGAAAGCTTGGCTCTTCAACCAAGCCTTTAATGGAAGAAGTAACTAACTTGTTAGTCTCGCTCACACACACAAGGATTGACTCGGGCTGCACATACTGCAGCAGGACATGTTTATCCACTCCTACCCTAGCTGAGATAATATTTAACCATCTCGCTGACCTCGCGTGCAACTTTCTTCAAATCAATCACCTTACTTTCTAATTCTTCCTACTTTCTTACTCATCTATGTTACAACTTTGCCTTAACCCTCACTATCAATTATAATGTTCTAGTACATATTGTGTTGTCATTGCAAGTAGTATACCATGCCATACTTTGTATTGTTGTTTGAATATTTTTACTGCTGTAATTGCCTACTGCTCATGTTTGATCTATTCTTACTGTAAACCAACATGAGTGAATTCCTTCAAAAAGGCGATAAATAAATCCTAATAAATAATGAATATGTGATGTAATGGAATTAATTAATATCTAAATGTTCACTGGATCTTATATTAATAACAATAGAGAAGCTGAAAAAGATCATTAAAATTAGTCAGGAAGAATTAGATCATAAGATTTAGGTTATGAAACAAAAAGGACCAGTAGCTCTTTTTGATCAATAATCTGCATAGCATTTACAAAGCATAGAAAAATATAAAATGGAAATAAGAGCACAAAAGATAGCAAAATTTAAAAGAGATGAAAACGATTACACACAGGGATGTGTTTTTTCCATGAACGGACCATAATCAAAAATCTACAAGAAATTAGAAAACCAAGAAAATGAACTTTATGAAATTCCTCAAGTGATTCATCAGAAGAGGAGGTTAGTCATAAAAATGTAGAACATGATCATTCTAAATTATTTTCAGTGTCACAAACCTTTTTAGAAACTTCTAATGTGGTACAAGGCCCAGCAGGGGTATCTCAACAATCAGGAGCCAGACCCAAGCAGATAGTGAAGAAACACAATTACATATATTTAATATCTCCTCATGAGTTAATGAAAAAGAGGTATTATCTGTGGGCCTATCCTTCATACCCACACAATATTATGATCCATTTGTTATACATCAGTATTTGTATACATTTTAAAAAAAATTAAGACTGAAATTGCATTTTGGGAAAAGAGATAAAGAGGAAGGCATAAGAACAGTAGAAAAATTAACATTTTCACAAAAATATAGGTTGCCATCCACGCGGGTCCCTTCTGGATCCATAGTTGTAGTATCAACAATGGGTGTTAAAGATGTGGAAGACATGGAATATGAGGGGACCCATACATATGGTACATAAGAACATAGGTGGTGCCATACTGGGAAATACCAAAGATCCATCAAGCCCAATATCCTGTTTCCAACAATGGTCAATCCAGGTCACAAGTACTACTACTACTACTTATCACTTCTATAGCGCTACAAGGCATATGCAGCGCTGTACACCATACATGAAAAAGACAGTCCCTGCTCAAAGAGCTCACAATCTAAATAAGACAGGTAAACAGAGAGAACAACTAAGAGGTAAGGGAATTAAAGAGGTGGGGTACAGGGCAAGTGAGTAGTGGCTAGGAGCCAAAGCAGTGTCAAAGAGGTGGGCTTTTAGCCTGGACTTGAAAACGGCCAAAGATGGGGCTAGACGTACAGGCTCGGGAAGTCTATTCCAGGTGTGAGGTGCAGTGAGATAAAAGGAACGGAGTCTGGAATTAGCAGTAGAGGAGAAGGGGACAGACAAGACAGATCTATCTGCAGAGTGGCGTACCCGAGGGGGGGCGTAGGGAGAAACAAGAGTGGAGAGGTACTGGGGAGCAGCAGAGTGAATGCACTTATAGGTCAGTAAGAAAAGTTTGAATTAAATGTAGAAACGGATAGGGAGCCAGTGAAGTGACTTGAGGAGAGGACTAATGTGAGCATAGCGACTTTGGCGGAAAATGAGTCATGCAGCAGAGTTTTGGACTGATTGAAGAGGAGAGAGATGGCTAAGTGGGAGGCCGGTGAGAAGTAGGTTGTATTAATCTAGGCGAGAGGTGATAAGAGTGTGGACAATGGTTCTGGTAGATTGCTCAGAGATGAAGGGACGGATTTTACTGATGTTATAGAGAAAGAAACGACAGGTTTTAGCAATCTGCTGAATGTGAGCAGAGAAGGAGAGAGAGGAGTCAAAGATGACCCCAAGGTTACAAGCTGATGAGACAGGGAGAATGAAAGTGCTATCCACAGAGATAGAGAAAGGGGGGAGAGGAGAGGTGGGTTTAGGGGGAAAGATGAGAAGCTCGGTTTTGGCCATGTTAAGTTTCAGATGACGTTGAGACATCCAGGCAGCGATATCAGATAGGCAGGCTGAAACATTGGTCTGGATGCTGGTTGAGATTTCAGGGGTAGAGAGGTAGATCTGGGAGTCGTCAGCATAGAGATGGTATTGAAAGCCATGGGATGATATCAGAGAGCCAAGGGAAGAAGTGTAGATGGAGAACAGGAGAGGACCGAGAACAGAACCTTGAGGTACACCGATAGGTAGTGGGATAGAAGTGGAAGAGGATCCACCAGAGTGTACACTAAAGGTGCGACGCAAGAGCTATGAGGAGAACCAGGAAAGAACAGAGCCCTGGAATCCAAGTGAAGACAACGTATCAAGGAGTAAGCTATGATCAACAGTGTCAAAAGCGGCGGATAGATCAAGAAGGATGAGGACAGAATAGAGACCTTTGGATTTGGCTAGAAACAGGTCGTTGGAAACTTTTGTAAGTGCAGTTTCAGTTGAATGAAGAGGGCAAAAGACAAATTGGATGGGTCAAGAACAGCATGAGATGAAAGAAAGTCAAGACAGCGGCGGTGAACAGCACGTTCAAGTATCTTGGAGAGGAAGGGGAGGAGGGAGATGGGTCAATAGTTGGAAGGACAGGTAGGGTCAAGTGAAGGCTTCTTAAAGAGTGGTGTGATCACAGCATGTTTGAAGGCATCAGGAACAGTCGCAGTGGAAAGTGAAAAATTGAGGATATGACAGATGAAAGGGGTGAGAGTAGGAGAGATGGTACTAAGAAGGTGGGTAGGAATGGGATCAGAGGAACAGGTAGTTCGTTTTCAGGAGGAGAGAAGATGAGTTGTTTCTTCATCAGTGACTTCGGGAAAGGAGAAAAAGGACGGAGGGGTTGGGGAGATAGGGGAACGGACAAGGGGAGGGAGAGGGGGAAGGAGAGGTGGGGGTGGCTTGGTTGAGAATTCAAGGTTTATCTTCTGAACTTTGTTGTGGAAGAACTCAGCTCGGGTCTGAGGGGATAGTGAGGGGGGAGTTGGAGATGGAGGCACCTTGAAGAGAGAGTTCAGTGTGGCAAAGAGAAGTCGAGGGTTTGAGCTGACAGAATTAGTCAGCTGGATGTAAGTCCTGCTTGGCAAGCAAGAGAGCAGAATGGAAGGAGGTCAGCATGAACTTGAAGTGTATGAAGTCAGCAAGGGCATGAGATTTCAGCACAAGTACCTGGCAAGATCCCAAAATAGTACATTTTATGCTGCTTATCCTAGAAATAAGCAGTAGATTTTCCCAAGTCCATCTTAATAATGGCTTATAGACTTTTCTTTAAGGAATATATCCAAACCTATTTTTAACTCCACTAAGCTAACTGCTTTTTTTAATCCAAAAGTCAGTTAAGAGTTTTAAAAGAGTTGCAAGATGATGATATGTCGGTTATTTCATGGGGTTGGGTAAACACCTGATGGACGCTAGGCCCACCCCCACCCCCATATAGGTTGCTTCTCCTGAAGAAGATGTCAAAATGTGGTTCAGCATTTTTTTTTGTTACATTTGTACCCCGCGCTTTCCCATTCATGGCAGGCAATGGAGGGTTAAGTGACTTGCCCAGAGTCACAAGGAGCTGCCTGTGCCTGAAGTGGGAATTGAACTCAGTTCCTCAGGACCAAAGTCCACCACCCTAACCACTAGGCAGGGTTTAATTACTTCCTTCCTGGTGTGTCCAGCGATATTGTGGAAGATATCACAGTCAATTGACATGAGTGTTATATTGAAGAACTGACTGTCGTCGGACGTTAAGTAATTTCTTCTGCCTGACAAAGTTGGATTATATTCTAATGGGTTATGCAGCATCAGAATCTTTCAGAAGGTTGATTGAGCTCACATAACCATGGGTGTAACAACTTTAGCAGCAATGACTTTGCCTTCAAATTGGAGGATTTAAAGGACTTAACGATCAATTAACATGCAATCTCAAAACTGTTTGATGTAATTCTGTCTTTATTACACCACAGTATGGAATGTGGGTAGGAATGAGTGATGAGTGAATGGATGAGGTTGAATACATTGCTTTATTAAATTTGATATTATTCTGAATGAATATAGTTTGTGCCGAGGTACTTTGATATATTGACAATCCTAGGTTATTTCATGAGCAGACAATGTGGAAGGGATAGTAGACCAAGATAAAACACAATATATTAAAGAAGCAGAGAAACAACTAGGAGGCACCATGGAGGTCATGCTGTCATGGAGGTGGGTACGGAATTTGAGGCTGGCATACAGGCTGGGAAAAAAATGTTTAAAGTGGGTTTTTTTGGTGGGAGGGGGTTAGTGACCACTGGGGGAGTATGGGGAGGTCATCTCTGCTTCCTTTCAGTGGTCATGTGGTCAGTTCGGGCACTTTTTAAAGCTTGGACCTGAAAAAAAAGGGACCAAGTAGAGGCTGCCAAATGCTCTTCATCGCCGCCTTTTTGTATTCCATTATGGGCTAAAGCCGGCCATTTCTTAACCCCGCCCATGCCCGCCCATGTCCCGCCTTCGCTTCGCTGATTTGGCCGCTTTTGCGAGATCGCGGCCATCTCCCGATTTGTGTCGGAAGATGGCCGGCGATCTCTTTCGAAAATAAGCTGGATGGACTCCACAGATCATGTGATTCCCATGGCATGCCTTCACATGAGATCAGCTCAATGGACCCTAGCCTCTCAGTGGTACCAAGGTGCTGGGGGTCTAGAGGACGTGATCCGACTGTCCACGAGTTTTCTCGCATCCCTGCAGTGGTGGAGAATTCATTCCAATTTGACCCTGGAACGTCCCTTTCAAATTCCTCAGCCGCAAAAAGTGCTAACTATGGATGCGTCCCTTCTAGGGTGGGGAGCTCATGTCAATGGGCTTCACACCCCAAGAGAGTTGGTCCCTCCAGGAACGAGGTTTTCAAATCAACCTCCTGGAGTTGCGAGCGATCTGGAACGCTCTAAAGGCTTTCAGGGATCGGCTGTCCCATCAAATTATCCAAATTCAGACGGACAATCAGGTTGCCATGTATTACATCAACAAGCAGGGGGGCACCAGATCTCGCCCTCTGTGTCAGGAAGCTGTCAGGATGTGGCTTTGGGCTCGTCGTAACGGCATGGTGCTCCAAGCCACATATCTGGCAGGCATAAACAATTGTCTGGCCGACAGATTGAGCAGGATCATGCAACCCCATGAGTGGTCCCTCCACTCGAGTGTTGTTCGCCGGATCTTTCAGGCGTGGGGCACTCCTGTGGTGGATCTCTTCGCCACCCAGCTCAATCACAAGGTCCCTCAGTTCTGTTCCAGACTGCAGGCCCACGGCAGACTAGCGTCGGATGCCTTTCTCCTCCATTGGGGGGAGGGCCTCTTGTATGCGTATCCTCCCATACCTTTGGTGGGGAAGACTCTGCTAAAACTCAGGCAAGACCGCGGAACCATGATTCTGATAGCTCCGTTTTCTTGTAATCTTTCACACTCCTCCCGCGATGAGACGACCCTGGATAACTTTGTGTCATCTGCGAATTTAATTATCTCACTAGTTACTCCCATCTCAAGGTCATTTATAAATATATTAAAAAGCAGTGGTCCCAGCACAGACCCCTGAGGGACCCCACTAACTACCCTTCTCCATCGAGAATACTGACCATTCAACCCTACTCTCTGCTTCCTGTCTTTTAACCAGCTCTTAATCCATAATAATACACTGCCTCCGATTCCATGACTCTCCAGTTTCCTTTGGAGTCTTTCATGAGGCACTTTGTCAAACGCCTTCTGAAAATCTAGATATACAATATCCACCAGCTCCCCTTTGTCCACATGCTTGTTCACCCCCTCGAAAAAATGCAGTAGATTTGTGAGGCAAGACTTCCCTTCACTAAATCCGTGCTGACTTTGTCTCAGCAGCCCATGCTTTTGTACGTGCTCCGTAATTTTATTCTTAATAATAGCCTCCACCATTTTTCCCGGCACCGACGTCAGACTCACCGGTCTATAATTTCCTGGATCTCCTCTGGAACCCTTTTTAAAAATCGGCGTTACATTGGCCACCCTCCAATCTTTCGGTACTACACCTGATTTTAGGGATAAATTGCATATTACTAACAGCAGCTCCACAAGTTCATTTTTCAGCTGTATTAATACTCTGGGATGAATACCATCCAGACCCGGCGATTTACTACTCTTTAGTTTGCAGAACTGCCCCATTACATCCTCCAAGTTTACAGAGAAATCATTTAGTCTTTCCGACTCGTCCGCTTCAAATACCTTTTCCGGCAACGGTATCCCTCCCAAATCCTCCTCGGTGAAGACCAAAGCAAAGAATTCATTTAATTTCTCCGCTACAGCTTTGTCTTCCCTGATCGCCCCTTTAACACCACCGTGGTCCAGCAGCCCTACCGATTCTTTAGCTGGCTTTCTGCTTTTAATGTACCTAAAAAAATTTTTGCTATGTGTTTTCGCTTCTATCGCTAACTTTTTTCAAAGTCCTCCTTAGTTCTCCTTATCTCCTTTTTGCATTTGGCTTGACATTCCTTATGCTTTATCTTATTGTCTTCCGTGGGTTCCCTTCTCCATTTTCTGAAGGATTGTTTTTTGGCTCTAATAGCTTCCTTTACCTTACCGTTTAGCCATGCCGGCTGACGTTTGGTCTTTTTTCCTCTTTTTCTAATACGCGGAATATATTTGTCCCGTACTTCTAGGATGGTGTTTTTGAACAGCATCCACGCCTGATTCAAGTTTTTTACCCTTTCAGCCGCTCCCCTCAGTCTTTTTTTCACCGTTCTCCTCATTTTATTGTAGTCTCCTTTTTTTAAGTTAAACGCTAGTGTATTTGATTTCCTGAGTTCACTTACTTCGTAGCCAATATCAAAACCGATCATATTATGATCACTGTTATCAAGAGGCCCTCGCACCGTTACCCCCCGAACCAGATCATGAGCCCCACTAATGATTAAGTCTAGTATTTTCCCTTCTCTTGTCGGCTCCTGAACCAGCTGGCAATATTCAGCGCTACTAGTTAAGTTTAGTGGTCAAATCAGACTGCATAAATAGCAGTTCTATATTTACCTTCTATTAACATAACTAGCCAGCACTGAATATTCACTCAGGGCCCTTTTACGAAGGTGCGCTGAAAAATGGCCTGTGGTAGTGTAGGTGTGTGTTTTGGCTGCACGCAGAATAATTTTTCAGTGCAACTTGTGATAAGTAAGAGGGTGTCCTAGCCGGGGTAGGCCACTAGAGGGCGCTAGTAGGAGAATAGGTGGAGGTCGCTAGGACCGGGGAGACCCTGGGATGTCCACAGGTGTAGGAGGTTATGGGCTGGGTCCTGTGTAGCTAATTAACCACTTTATACCCCACCTGAGTTGTGAAAGGAAGAGAAGTGAGCTGGCAGCAGAAGAAGAGAGATCCCCCTGGAAGATACGGGCTAACCTTATGGACTTGTGGTGGACTGGGTGTCCATAGGAGACAAGCAGGCTGAAAATCCTGGGGTAAGAAGGCCCTAAAGCATTAGTGTTGGACTGTGTGTCCTCAGTACTTATAGAACTGTGTGTTCAAAGGAGGAAGGACTGTGTGTCCCCAGTACTTGTAAAGAACTGTGTGTTCAAAGGAAGAACTGTGTGTCCAGGACTGTGTGTCCCAAGTACTGGTAAAGAACTGTGTGTTCAAAGGGAGGACTGTGTGTCCAGGACTGTGTGTCCAAAGTACTGAGAGAAGCAGGCTGCAAAGCCTGGGGTTGGGAGTCCCCAAAGTATTGAAGCTAGTACTGAGCCCATGTATCTGTGTGGGGAGGCTCAGTGTAAAGACCTATGAAAGCATAAAGTATTAAGCTAGAAGAAGTGTGCCCAGGGGCTGGAATAAAGAGTTGCCTGAGAAATATGCAGTTGGTGAGACCTGTTTAATTTGCTTAGTGGGAACCAGGTCACCCTGAGCGAGAAGGGGTAGCACACTAATTTGCATATGATCTGCATAATGAGAACCAGGTCACCCTGAGTGAGAAGGGGGATATCACAAACTGTAAAAACTTTTTGGCCGAAAATGGATGTGCAGCAAAACGAAAATTGTTGTGCGTCCATTTTCGGTCTGAGACCTTACCACCAGCCATTGACAGTAGTAAGGTCTCATGCGTTAACTGGGCAGTAATGGTCAATGCACATTAAAGTGCCGATTACCACCCGCACACCAGAAAATAAAAATATTTTCCAGTGCATGTAGTGGATGCATGTAAAAAATGAAATTACCGCCTGGGCCGCATGGTAGCTGGGCAGTAACTCAGAACTGATGAGCATTGTGTGAGCATAGGCGTTTACGTGGCTTAGTAAAAGGGCCCCTTAGCCTGTTAAGGGCTACTTTCACTAAAGCTACGGTAGTGATTCCCAGTGCAGCAAATGCATCAAAGCCCATTAAATTTCTATTGACTGCATTGTATTAGCCATGCGGGAATCACTACTGTGGCTTAGTAAAAGCAGCCCTAAGTTAGTGCTAGCAAACAAAAAGCCCTGGTTAGTCTATGCCAGTCACCAGAAAAAGCCCAGCATTGAACATCCGAGGTCAGCGCTGGCCCCGGCACTTATGCAGGCTGCCTCCTGCTGGCTGAATATCGACCCTACTGTTCTTTAAGTCTGTGAGCAACATATACTGATTCCGAATGTAGAATTTAGTTAATGGGTTTTTCCCCATTTGTTTGTCAATTATATAAAATAATTAAAATGTTTGAACCAAAAAATGTGCTTTGGAGATTCCAGCTCCTGTTGATATTCCTGCATTTTTTCTGGAGACTCCAGCTTTTGACCTTGTCTAAGTTTTATTCATGTTTTTTTTAATTCAGTTTGGACATCTGAGGCTCAGCCTCCTAGTATTAGTTTGGGGTTGGGATCCTGAAGATCTCATGTGGGCATCTGGAGCCTGCTCTTGAAGAAGGAAAGTGATGTAAGGCATCGCACAGTATTAGACCTGTGCTGTGTGGGTCATGTTTCTCTCCTTTAGAAAAAAGCAGTTTCCCTTACTGTCTGGATTGGTTGTGTTTTCTAGCATCTTCTGTTTCAGTCTGTCCTTGTTCTATATGTGTGTTCCTGTGTCTTGTAATGTCTTGGCTTTGTCTTGGCTGGTCTTGCTGGGTCCAGTCCAGAAAGCTAGGAATTTTTCTACCCTGCCTCTGGGCTGTTTCAGCACTGGGTCGTTGTGACTGTGTTTCTGATTGTGCTCCTGCTTTTCGTCCCTTGAATCTTAACCATATCTCTTGATTGTTCCAGCTTCTAGTTTGTTCCTGTTCCTCGGCTGGATTCCTGTTCCAGGTTTCTCGTTTGGCCTTGCCTTTTTTTTTTTAAATGGTAATCTTGCTTTGAATATTGTTTCGGACAATTGCTGGAGTAAATGCTATGTTTTAACTTAACCTTAGCTGCAGTCTAGTGATAATTAAACTGCCTTAACTAATTCTGGGGGTTTGTACTCTGCTTTTTTTTTTTGCTTCTATATGGACCTCTCTCATTTATTGCCCATATCCCAGCTAAGGTTCCCTGGGTGCACTACATAGTAACATGGTAACATAGTAGATGACGGCAGAAAAAGACCTGCATGGTCCATCCAGTCTGCCCAACAAGATAAACTCATATTTGTATACCTTACCTTGATTTGTACCTGCCTTTTTCAGGGCACAGACCGTACAAGTCTGCCCAGCAGTATTTCCCGCCTCCCAATCACCAGTCCCGCCTCCCATCACCGGCTCTGGCACAGACCGTATAAGTCTACCCTCCACTATCCTCGCCTCCCAACCACCAACCTCTCTTCCCCTACCTGCTCCGCCACCCAATTTCGGCTAAGCTTCTGAGGATCCATTCCTACTGCACAGGATTCCTTTATGCATATCCTACGCATGTTTGAATTCCGTTACCGTTTTCATCTCCACCACCTCCCGTGGGAGGGCATTCCAAGCATCCACCACCCTCTCCGTGAAAATCCAATGCTTCAATCAATAACTATGATCGCCCTTTCAGCAATGCCACCTACGGATCCAGATTTGCCCAACAGGGTTGATCCAGTCCTGGGTTTCCTCCTTTGCATGCAGGTACTTGTCTTGCTTTTCTTAGGAAATAAAATGGGAAAATTGCAAAATATAATTTTGTAAACAAAAATACCAGATGCTAACAGAAAGGAAATGTACAAAATGTAACACATTTCTATCATCTATTATTCATCTGTACACACATCTGTCAGTAAAACCCCACCATCGGTCAGAAAAAAGAAATACCAGATGGTAACAGAAAGGAAATTTGCAAAAAGTAGCACATATCTATTATCCAGTATTCATCTGTAAACACATCTGTTAATAAAGCCTCACATCAGTCAGAAAGCAATCATGTCTTAACAAACTATAGAAAAGAACGACATTCTATTAGACAGGGAACACACATGTGCACATCTGTATAAGCAAACAAAATACATTATGTTCTTAAATGATGCCCCCCTTACAGGGCACTCCTGTATCCGGGGCCCAGCCTAGCTGGAGCCTCCCTAGGGCAGTTTCTGTCGGTCCCTTTCTCACTTGGCACTTGTTTCCTCCACCTGAGGAAGAAAAGTGTTAGTGGGTGGGATTACCTTATTCTACTCCTAGGAAAAATCCAAGGCTGCTGTGAACAGGGCTGGTTAATAAATTAAACAGGTTTTACTGAACTATTTAAATAGACCTCTATATACACTATCTTATGCCCCAAAGAAACGAGGATTTCTTAGCACATCAATTCAGTTACCATAAACAACACATTTCTACAGTCTTGGTATTTAACCTAGTACTTGTACACTTAAACCAATAGCATTATTCTATAGCTCAGATCCTTAAACCAGTAATTCATAGTCTAACACCTTACATAAGAATATGAGTAGCTATACTGGGTCAGACCAATGGTCTATCTAGCCCAGTATCCTGTTTTCCAAAGAGTGGCCAAGCCAGGTCACTAGTACCTAGCAGAAACCCAAATAGTAGCAACATTCCATGCTACAAATCCTAGGGCAAGCAGTTGCCTCAATAGCAGACTATGGACTTTTCCTCCAGAAAATTGTCCAAACCTTTTTTAAACCCAGATACTCTAACCACTCTTACTACATCCTCTGGCAAAGAGTTCCAGAGCTTAACTATTCCTTGAGTAAAAAAATATTTCCTCCTATTTGTTTTAAAAGTATTTCCATGTAACTTCCATGAATATCCCCTAATCTTTGTACTCTTGGAGCGAGTAAAAAATTGATTTACTTCTACTCATTCCACACCACTCAGGATTTTGTAGACCTCAATCATATCCCACCTTAACCATCTCTTTTCCAAGCTGAAGAGCCCTAACCTCTTTAGCCTTTCCTCATATGAGTGGAGTTCCATCCCCCTTATCATTTTGGTTGCTCTTCTTTGAACCTTTTCTAATTCTGCTCTTTCTTTTTTGAGATACAGCGACCAGAACAGAACGCAATACTGAAGGTGCGGTCACACTATGGAGCGATACAGAGGCAGTATAGTATTTTTGGTCTTATTTCCCATCTCTTTGCTAATAATTCCTAGTATCCTGTTTGCTTTTTTGGCTGCTGCCCAACACTGAGCAGAAGATTTCAGTCTTGCTTGCCAAGGTAGTAGCTATAAGCTCTTCCCTGCTGCTTAGTTAAATCAATGTGTGGACATAGCTGTGTTGACTAGGTCCCTCCTCTCCTTTCCTTGTAAGTCTACCCTCCCCCAGCCGCCTCAGGTCTCACCTCTGTGCTGGAGACTTCTTGGGTTGGTGGATGCTGTTCTGGATTTCCAGGCTGGTTATGCCTGTCCATGATGCAGTTTCCTGAAAGCTTTTCCTGAGTTTTGAGGACCAGCTGTCCTCCTATGAACATCCATGGAGCCTTCTACCTTGCTGAGTTCCTAGTGCTGACCACATCCTGGAGGCCTTGACCCACAATATAATCTTTTCAAGAGGAGCCTCTGGGATTTCTCCCTGCTGGAGTTCAGGCTTACCTTAACAGGGCTCTGTTCCCCATTAGAGGGCTACCTCTGATCTTCTCAGCACAGTAAGTGTCCCATTGGCCACTTTCTTCTGCCCTGAGCTGCTCCCAAAGGCCTCCTTGTCTTGAGCAATGCTCCCAAGGGTTGTTGCGCTTTCTTCTGCCCTGAATTGCTCCCAAAGGCTTCTGTGCCACAAGTGATGCTCCCTAGGGTTGCTGTTCCATTTGTCTTCTGGAGATCCTCTAAGGGTATTCTTCTTACTGAGGTTCAGTATTACCAGCCCCTAACAGGGCCCTGCAGCTGCCAGTTACAGGGTTCCCCCTTTAGAGGGATGTCTTTCATTTTAGCCAGAAGCTAAGACCATTCACCAAAGGTGAACACAGCACCAAACTCTACAGTGAATTCCCAAGCATGCCACCAATCTGCCCCTTCTCTAAAGATATGGGGAACAGGTTACCTTACTAACCTAATTCTGATCCTGCTTTCTCCATTCAGTGTGCATTCATCATTTGTCCCATAAGCATTATTGCCTTCAGTGAATTAATCCACTCATAATGTGTAAAAGAGCTCCCCCCCCCCCCCCCCCCCCATTCTGCCTGTCAGTCTCCATTTACATGTAGGTAGAGCTGTGGGACCCATCCACTTCCTGCAAATGTAACAGTCACATTCCTGTGCAGCTCTACTAAGGCAAGCAAACTGATAGTTATGAACTCAGAAAGAATAAAGCTGTTTGTGTTTTGAAGCACTTACCAGGAATTCTTCTCTCTCCTTATTCTCATTAAACCCACCCACTGGGAGGGGGGGGCAAACAAAATACTTAAGAACATAAGAAAGGCCATACTGAGTCAGACCTAGGTTTATGAGCCCAGCATCCTCTCTCTGTCACTGGCCAGCCCAGGCCATAAGTATCTGTAAGTTCCCAACAATTAGATCTATTTCTCATTTGTTATTTTCAAAGTTATATTCTAGGTATATGCTCAATAATTGGTTGCAATTTGTATGTAATACACTCTCTTCAACAACCATTATATTTAATTATAAATCTTTATTAAATGTTTAATTCAAATTTTAGTCTTACCATCCATATTTTAAAACCTTTTCACGCAAACCACCATTCACACCAAACAGAATAACTTCATCTCTATTAAACATTCTAAAAATCAAATACAATTCTCATTTTTATGTTCCTCTAAAGTCATCACCAGAAACTACAATTCAATAGTCACTCTTCTTCTAGCCACAGTCCATTTTCCCAAAAGGGTTACTAATTCAGTTTTCACGTTTTCATCCACACTTCTTCTTATAAGTCAGAAATCATATCTGCTCATATACTCCAATTAATCCTCATCATATGATAACTTAATGTAAGCTTCATGCTCTATAGCCGCTTTGAATTTCTTCCAAAGTCAGTTTCAAAATTTACTCCTCTTAAGACACCAGGCTATAACTCTAGGGGTTAATCCTCTTCTTCAGTTTTCTGTTATCCATTTGTTATTTTTTACTCCCTTACATCAGATTGATGCTGACTCAAAGATCACATGATAATCTCGCCACTTCAGTCAATAAACTTTAACTTGATAATGTTTTTTTCTGTTGGAATGATATATCCATCTCGCCATCAAGACCCTACACGTACATGTTTCGCTCCATAGAGCGTCTTCAGGGGTCATATATTCTAAATGAACAACAATACATAATTATCTATCTTATCCCTTACTTATACATTCAAAATTACAAACATCATCATGCCTACCAGCTACCTCAGGTTGTTGGGCACTCGAACATCAGTTGCTAGTGAAGGCACCAAAGAAGGATGCCCACGCATGCTTACAGCTTGTAACAGGATCTCAGTATTTAAACACCATCAATTACAGTATATGCTGAGCCACTCTATTTCTTTATTAAGGCCATTAGAAATCACTGTATTCCACCTGAATATTAGGCGTTGTTCCTTTCTCAATAACATTAAAGGGACATTGCCCCCTCTCTCAGATTTTACTTGACTCAATACTACAAAATGTAACTCATCTGTAGTATGTTCCTTTAATTGCCAATGAGACACTATAGGGGCTTCTGTACGACCAGTACGTAGATTGCTCAAATGTTGGGCAATACGAGTTTTAATTTTCCGTGTGGTTTGGCCAATATACCAAAAACCACACGGACACTGAATCCCATAGACGCAATTCATTGTGTTGCAATCTGTGTATCACATCAATTTATATGTTTTCCCATTACTATATGGAATAACAATTTCTTGAACTTGTAATGCATAATTACAATACACACAATGATTGTAAGCACCATGACCATAACCATCTGATCTATTCTGTTGTATTATGTTTCTACTTGGATTCAAACCAAATTCACTCCTCGAAAAAAAACAATCTCGGGGTATTTTTAAACATATCATGTATGCCCAAAATTGACCAATGTTTTTTTTATAATTTGAGCTATATTTTTTGACATCTGCGTGTACGGAAGTACACAAGTTATCGGTGGACATTCTTTTTTCAAACTATTAGATTGACACCATTCCCGCTGAAAATTGAAAGCTCTTTTTGTTGCTTTTCTTAATACTTTGTTAGGGTACCCTTGCTGGACAAACCTCATCATCATCTGCTTAGCTTGTAATTTAAATTCATCTCTGGAACTGCACAGCCTACAGATACGTAATAACTGACTAGCAGGAATACTGTTTTTTAACATCTGCGGATGATGACTATGATAATGTAGTACGGTGTTCCGATCCGTATCTTTCCACTATGCTTTAGTTACAAACTGTCCCATATACCATTTAATGTTAACATCCAAAAAGTTGACTTCATGCTGACCTATGTGGTGTACAAATTTAATATGCACACTAATTGAATTCAATTGTTCCATAAACTTTATCAAGATGTTATTATCTCCACACCATATTAACAGTATATCGTCGATATACCGCAGCCAAGTAACCACTTCTCCAAAATATCTCGACGTATATACAAACTGATTTTCCAATTAATCCATATACAAGCAGGCCACCATGTAAAGTTAGGTGTGGGATCCACGCCTAAAATGTATGCATGTTCCAAAAAAGTGAGCGCAGAAATGGGAGAGTCATCGGCATTTTGGGGCAGAACAGGGGCATGGCTTTGAACTACATATATAATTAAAGAGTAATGGTGCTCTGTGCATAAATTTAGGTGTGAGCATTTGCACCATGTTTTTTTTTTGGTACAAATGGCGATGTCTATATTTACACATGACTCTCTGTTTAGTGTGTATTCTATAAACCATCAAGCAAAACACAGCAAAGGAGACAACAAATATGATGAAAAACATCCAACGGACTCTAAGAGTTTATTTTACAGTAAAAACTGGACTCGACATGAATCGTGTTTCGGCCACAGAGACCTGCCTCAGGAGTCCCTGTGATTTGGTTACTGAAAGTCCTAAAGTGTCTATGAAATGCTGAACCAATAAAAGTAGTACACCAAAAACGTGCAAACTGAAAAGCACCGAAAACACAGAATCAGTCTACTGACATGCACAGTAAATTGCGTCCAAACCATATAAACCATGCCAAATGTAAATGTCTAATAACAATGTAAGCCACATTGAACTGAAACTTGTTTTTGGATAATAGCGGGATATAAGAATGAATGAATGAATAAATAAATGTTAATACTACTTAAACAGGTTTTCTCAGTGCTGATTTTATAGGCATCATTTATATAATTTACCCTAAAACCTCTGAATGAAATGCATATAATTTTTAGTGTTTATTTTTTATTCCAATTAACCAAATTAAACATGCATTCATTTTTTTTAAATAAACAGAAAAAAAGACTAAAAATAGGCCAGAAATATTGAAAATGATCTGAAATCAAATTGATAATAGCTTTCATTCACACCACTTGCATAGTAAATTAACCATTTATCTTTGTTCCCCTATTAATTCATATGAGATTAAATTGTATAATTGCTTTTTGCCATATTTAAAGGAAGCAGTATGTTGATTGAGACATGAAAATTGCTTGTAGTCTCTTTACCCTTCTTTGATCATACATCAGAGCCAAAGAACACTCAGATCATTTTCTCCTAGCGAATCCAGATGGAGGTAATTGTCAGGATAGTGATTGTACATCTGATCAAGAAAAATGAGCCTAATAGGCATTTCAGAGCAAAGCCAGGCCCAAAAGCCTAAGAGGTTCTTTCACTAAATGGCGGTAAGCACTACCTTGTGCTTCCCATGCACTAAAATACACTACTGTGGATCATGCTAAGGCACCCTTCGGTAGTGCAGGCATTTGCATATGCTTTCCCGGTGCTAAAAATACTTTGTGCCCAGTTTACTAAGCTATGCTGTAGGCACACTAGCACTTTTAGCATGCACTAAAAATTAGTGTGTGCAAACGTTAGAGACAACCATAAATTCCTATATGGGTGTCTCTAGCATTAGCGCATACTAAAAACACTAGCACACCTTAGTAAACAGGGCCCTTTGTATTTTATAGTGTCGGGGGCACGCTTGGGGTGGAAAGTAGGCATGCCAAGTGCTGATTGATTAGCACAGCTGCATTGCCGCATGTCAACTGATTAGCACATGGTTAGTGCGTGAGCTCTTTTGACCTCCTAAATAGGTGCTGATAAGGGCTCACTCGCTAATGGCCATATGCCTGGCCATTAATAGAAAAAAATTGAAATGCGACCATTTTACAGCTGTGCTAAGTGGCCTCAGTCAGTGGAGAAACCCATGCACTAATCAAAGCGCATGGCCTCTTTTAGCACAGCTTATTAAAAGGACCCCTAAGTCAGGGGCGTAGCCAGACTTCGGCAGGAGGGGGGTCCAGAGCCCGAGGTGAGGGGCACATTTTAGCCCCCCCTGTGCCGCCAATCCCCCGCCATTGCCGACCACCGCCACCACCACCAACAACTTTGACCCCCCCCCCCCACTGACAACCCTCTCAACCCCCCTCCCGCCGACAACCCTCCATCGCCGTCGCCTACTTTGGTGGCGGGGGGCCCCAACCCCCGCCAGCCGAGGTCCTCTTCTTCATTCTGTTTCTGAGTCTGACATCCTGCACGTGCAGGACGTCAGACTCAGAAACAGAATGAAGGAAGAAGAGGACCTCGGCTGGCGGGGGTTGGGGTCCCCCGCCAGCAAAGGTAGGCGACGGTGGGTTGACGGTGTTGTGGCGGCGGGAGGGGGGTGGAGAGGGTCATCGACAGGGGGGTCCAGGGCCAAATCTATGAGGGCCCAGGCCCCCATGGCCCCATGTAGCTACGTCCCTGCCCTAAGTAAAGGTGATCTTTTCAGGTTTCTATTCACTTACATACAGGATCTCTGATTGACTTTTTTAACATAGAATTTAATTACGGTACTTGTATGAACTGAAGTCACCACACGTTCTATGTTCTAAATGTAAGTGTACAGGGTCTTTGGCATACAATATATTATCACAAATATTTATTGATGATACACGGAAAGTGGAATTGTAAAATATCTGTTTCATCAAGTCATTTTCAAATATTCCAGTTTAGTCTTTAAATGGATGTTTGAGTACAAAGTATGACAAGAGTTATTAAACTTGCTTTAAACTATGACATAAAATCAGAAATGAATAATATTATAGTAACAGAATGGACAGCACAGTGAAGCTAAAATGAATGTAAATTGGTTGAAATAAAGTCAATCCTATTTACTTTTTCTGTGCCTAAAAAGGTGGAATACAAAATCTGTGGTAGTATAGCCGTGAGATACTTTAATTACTTTTATAGCTAAAGTAGATCATAGGTGTGTGATTCCTACTGTGATGTCATCCAATATTTTAAATGTTCTTGATTCAAGTAGTTGAGAATGCAACTACTTGATGAAATTTTAACAAATAGATAAATTACAGATGTTATTACTTTGTTGGGCATACAATTACAAATCAAACATTTTTTCCTAACAGTGATTTTGATATCATTTTCATGGTGCTGTATGAATAGAGTATTCATTTTATAACTTAATACAATTAGGTTATAGGTTAATAAACCTGCAGACAATTACAATAAACCTAATGAATTCTAAGTGGACTAATGGATTTGAACAAATGATCAGACTGAGTAGATACAGTGCTAGTCATAAAAATGACAGCAAATGTCCATTCCACACCACCTCTTGTCTGTTACATTTGGTGAATGAGTTCATATGTTTGTTTCTTGCAGCTGTAAAGAATACTTGTAATATATTCTGTTACTATGTTGTCACAGTAACATAGTAATTGATGGCAGATAAAAACCTGAACAGTCCATCCAGTCTGCTCTACTGTCACACTCATTATCAAGTCATGATTATACTGACAATGAATGTGATATAAAATACGTGATCATTGTCTCTCTTTGGCATTTCTGGGACATAGACTGTGTCATGCCCCATACTCCATCCGTATGTCCCGTCCCCCCCCCAGGTGCACCATTTATGGAATGGCATCTAGCATGAAAAGTGCATAACTGCAATTAATGGTGCCAATTATACACATAAACAATAGCATTCTATAAACTAGGTGCACTATTGGCATCTAAATTTAGGTGCCAGCTTATAGAATTGCCTTTTTATGACAACTAAGTAGTCTACAAATATACAGACTTACAAAATGATTACAGTACATTTGGTCATCTTTTACTCATCTGCATATTAAGGAAAAATTATGCTTTCTAGTAGGTCCCATTTTTCATTTTCTTTTTAATGAATGTGATATATTTCATTTATTACCATTTGTATACCACTCTTATCCAGAGCGGAGTACAAAATAAACATATATAATAATAATAAAACGTAGCAATTACTAACATACACAAAGAAATAACACAAACAATACAAACAGACTGTGCTGTGTCTTTACTATACCAACATAGCCTGCATCAAAAAAAATTACTGTCAACAGTTTTTCTTTTTTAATAGTCCTGAGTTCTTCTGGCTCTGAAGGGTACCTGGGAGTTTATTCCATTCTGTTGGACAACTTAAAGAAAAAACAAATCATCCTCCTGGCATGTTCCAATTGAGAAAGTCAAAAGTCAGGCACCTCCAATGTACAGGAATTTCCAGAATGAAGTGTCCATCTTGGATAGTACCAATGAAGACCGTCCAATAAATACAGGAATGACTCATGATATACACACTGATGAACCATCACCAGAAGCTTGAACTTAGTCCTATTCTGTAAGACTTTCCCACACAATAAATCAGATGCTTTTGAAACTGAAATGGAATGCATTTTGAAGTCATTCAAGAGAAAGTTAGATGAGATCTGCATTGTATGTCCTGCCTCAAGCGCCATTTCCTCCTGTCTTTTCCAAGGCGCCCCATGTTATTGTTCTTGCCATATTACCAATGTCCTTTTATACAGGGAGACACATCTAAATATCCAAATCTTTTTCATTGAGTCTCTCTGGACAGTTGAGTCCTTTTCTTCATATGAATTTTCTGGGCTGTGGTAAGGCCCTAAGACACTGAAGACACCCAAGAATAGGTGCCTGTGCCACAGATCGTCAGATTGCACTGGGTATAGCACTTAAAGCCACTGGGAACTTTAGAGGACATGGACAGAAAAACTTCTGATGCTAAATCAAATGAAGCAATGGTGCCTGAAAAAAAGGAACAAGGCACCAGGAAAAAAAAAAAGGCGGGAAAATAAAGGAAACTTAAAAATTGGAGAAATTAAACTAAAAAGATATGGGAAGAATAGGGAAAACAAACACCTGAAAAGGCACCGTGAAAAACACGCTGAAAGGCACCAATAAAGAAGCTGTTCAGACCAGGCATGAAGTCACAAATATAGTCTTCTTCTCATTGCGGTAAAAAATGAACTACGGTAACCAAGCCCAAGCAGTGAGCGGGAAGGCACTCATGCATGCATGGTGGAGTGTGTCTCGCACTCCACAAAAGCTCTTGTGGCGTCTCATAAAACCCAGGCCAGGAAACACGGCGGCGCATTACCCAGCTGTGAGAATTAATGCCCTGCTTGTCCTCGGAGAAATAACATTCCATTCCAGCTAGAGAAACGATTAAAAATATTAATACCTGTCTGAACCTCATATTTATCAAATGATAAAGAAAGGATTCTATGTATACAATAAGTGTCAGTGTAAGCCCTTATTCTTTTTATTACTACTAGATTTTAAACCTCTTAGTTCAATTGCCTTATAATCTAAAGGAGAAAAAGACTTCAGATGCTTTACATGCCTGCAATCAAGTTTTGCAGATACCATTAACACCATCTGTCAGTCAATATTTAACTGCAGGGAAACCTTGAATTTTGTACTCATTACCCAGTAGTAGAAAAGATATCTTGTCCAATCAGAGTTCCACATAGCACAACACTTAATTATTTTACAAAGACACGGTAGCGTTTTTAGCATGTACTAATGATAGCGCATACTAAACGCTAGCAACACCATAGGAATATATGGGCATATCTAGCATTTAGTGTATGCTAAAAACACTAGTGCGGCTTTGTAAAAGGCCCACTTGAATCTTAATGGACCTTAGCGGTGACTCATTTCATATTATTATTTGTATTTTTTGCATTTGTATAGCACTACCAGACGCATGCAGCGCTGAACACCTGACACAGAGAGACAGTCCCTGCTCAATAGAGCTTACAATCTAAAAATACAGACAGACAAGGCAATTAAGGGTGAGGGAAGTACTGGGTGAGAAAGGAACAGGGGGAGGGCAATTGAGTAGTGACTAGGAGCCAAAAGCAGTGGTGAAAAGGTGGGCTTTCAGCGTAGATTTGAAAACTGGTAGAGATGGAGCTAGACGTACAGGCTCAGGAAGTCTTTCCAGGCATAAGGTGCCGCGAGGGAAAAGGAACGAAGTCTGGAATTAGCAGTGGAGGAGAAGGGGGGCGACAAGAGAGATTTGTCCAGTGAGCGGAGGTCACGGGGAGGAATGTAGGGAGAGATGAGAGTGGAGAGGTAATGGGGGGCTGCAGAATGGATGCATTTAAAGGTCAGTAAGAGAAGTTTGAACTGTATGCGGAAGTGGACAGGCAGCCAGTGAAATGACTTGAGGAGTGGGCTAGTGTGGGTATAATGATTTTGGCGGAAAATAAGTCGCCCATAGCTTATCTGCCTCCTCATCGGTCCCTCTCTTTTTCTCTTTTAATTTGAAATCTTTTAATTGTAAAACTTTTATCAGTAAGGTTTTAAATATCATCACTTATCTTTAAAGTGCAAAGGACCCAGGCACTAAACCACCAATATGCGGCATGTTTCGCTACTGCTGCCTCAGGGTGTGGTCCGGTATAACTTAAAACTCACAGTATATACACAATGCTCAAAACACGGCAGCCAGGCTTATATTTGGAAAAATGTGATTCGAAAGCGACAAACCCCTCCGAGAAAAACTGCACTGGCTCGCAATCAAAGAACGTATTGCTTTCAAAATCTGCACCCTGGTTCATAAAATTATCTATGGCGAAGCCCCGGGATATATGACAGACTTCATAGACCTACCAACCAAACACAACAGGATCAACACGAACATACCTAAACCTCCACTACCCAAGCTGCAAAGCACTCAAATACAAATCAACCTATGCATCCAGCTTTTCCTACATAAGCACACAACTATGGAACGCATTACCAAAAGCTGTGAAAACAACTTATGATCATCTAAACTTCCGGAAATCATTAAAAACTAACCTGTTCAAAAAGGCATACCCTACCGACCCAACTTAAATGCCTGTACCCTGCAACACAACGAAACCAAAGCTCGTAATGGACATATAATAACTCTTCCTCTCTACGATGCTCTTCCTCTCTATGATTCTGTAATGTGTCTGTACACTCGAACCTTATTCTACCACAACATTACTGTATTTGTTCATACTGGAATTGGCGAACGCCTTTATGGTACTATGTAAACCACACTGAGCCTGCAAATAGGTGGGAAAATGTGGGATACAAATGTAACAAATAAATAAATAAATGCACCAAATCCTGCCTCACTTGTACGATTATCGTGCAGTAACTGAGAGGTGGCTATGGTAGCTCCTAATGAATCTACAAGAAGTAAAATGGAGAGGCTCCGTAGAGCAAATTCAGCTGGTTTTCAAAGCTAAGTAGTGAATTTTTGAGTGCCTCTAAGCATTGTTGCATTAACTATGTTGAAGTATTGCTATATTAACAGCACACAGAAAGTGCTATAAAAGCAGCGAGAGTTTTGGGAAAAAAAGATACAAAAAAAGTAAAATAAAAAGTTGAAGACTCAAAGGGAGGGAAGGAGGATTTTTAGACTAATGATGTTGCATAATAAACCCTGTAACAGATGGTGTTAATGACATCTGTAAAACAAGATTGCAGTCATTTAAAGCATCTGAAGTTTTTTCCTCCTTTAGATTATAAGGCAATTGAACTAAGTGGTTTAAGATCATAAAAAGAACAAGGGCTTACATTGACACTTATGGTATTCATTGAAATTAAGTCAGAGCCTTTCAATTAATTAAGTTAAAGAAAGGATTCTATACCATGAAAAGTCTGAGGTGAATAAGATCAAATCTGAATTTTAGTGCTTTTTAGCACAATCATTGCTTTTACCTCAGATAGATTATTGTGATGCTGTATTGGTAGGTATATCAGAGGGACTTCTTAAGAAATTTCAAACATTTCAGAATACGTCAGCTAGACTTATTTATCGATTATCAAAATATGAGTCAGTGTCACCATTATTGAGAAAACGCCATTGGTTACCCGTTAGGCATGACTTGTATTTAAGCTATGTACACTTACTTTTCAGTTCTGAATGGGTTGGCGTCTGAATATATCTATTAGATCTTGTAACTCTCTCTTAGAGAAATGTCACTCTTTATAATAGATTGGCCACAACACTCTTTCTAATAGATTGGTACTGCTCCTGCAATATCCCAGCCCCAGGGGAGTAATTTATAAATCTGCTTTTAATGGTCTTTTCTCATTTCAATCTGCTAAGTACTGGAATGCTTTACCTTTCAATATTAGAGCACTGTCTGAGGTTAAAAGCTTCAGCAAAGCTCTTAAAATGCATCTTTTTCATCTATTCAACAAGCAATGATGTTTATTCTAGATTTTGTAGCTCTCTGGCAATGCCCAGTAGTATAGTGTTTTGCAAACCGCAAAGCACTCCATCGGGATTTTGTGAGGTGTAAATGTCTCTTGTGAATGTAAATGTAAAATGCTGTTGATAGTTGTCCATTAGAAAGAGAGGAGAGGATTATATAACCCGCGCATGTAATTGCCTGACATGCCCCAACCCGCTCATGCCCCTCCCATGTCCACATCCCCTTTGAAGTTGTGTGCTCTGGAATTTGAGTGCACGACTTATAGAATAGCAACTAAGGGCAGTTATATAACTGCTAATTAGTGCCAATTAAGGTCAATTTTAGGCAACCTATCCCCAGGTTTACTAAGTCACGCTAGCGGCTGCATTAGCGTGGCTTAGTAAACAGGGGGGTATGACATAGTATATGAGTATTGCCATACTGGGACAGACCAAAGGTTCATCAAGCTCAGCATCCTGTTTCCAACAGTGGCCAATCCAGGTCACAAATACCTGCAAGATCCTGAAAAAGTTCAATACATTTTATACTGCTTATCCTAGAAAAGAGCAGTGGATTTCCACCAAGTCAATTTAATAATGGTCTATGGACTTTTCCTTTAGGAAACCAGTCAGACCTTTTTTTAAACCCCGCTAAGCTAACCGCCTTTACCACATTCTCTGATAATGAATTCCAGAGTTTAATTACACGTTGAGTGAAGAAAGATTTTCTCTGATTTGCTACTTTGTAGCTTCATCGCATGCCTCAATTAACAGCCAATTATTGTATTAAGTTATACATGTAATTGGCCTTATTTTGTAACATGTGTGTGTGAATGTGCATGCTATTTGGAAATTTGGGAGGCAAGTGTATCAAAGAAAGAACATAAAAAAAGTACTAAAGGAATCAGCACATAATAGTAAAGGGGACACATTTCTAAAATATTTCCTACAAGATCACTTTAAAAAAATTCCTGCTACATTAAGTAGATCTTTGAATAGTGCAGTATCTAAGGCATAATTATGTTTGTGTATCATTTCCTTTTAATGTGTTGACTAGTAAATACACTAGTTTTCATTAATTAAATGTACAGTGTGTACGGTCAGAGTGTTATCCATTAAACTGATTTATTGCTGTCTGACAAATTATAAAACTGAATTTCAATTCTTTTAATTAAAACTCACCTGACTGTATCATGCTGTGAAACCTCAGTTAGTTGAGACCTATCAACCACCCGCTGTCACAACCACAATATAAAGTTTACCTAGCTCTCTGTTCTGTAGTCATTGCTATATGAATTATTAGACATTTATTCATTCATGGTACAGAAAATATAGCTCAAATAATTTCCAGTTTGAACCTGTTCATTTTCCAAAGCACAAGTCCTCCAATTAACGTACATGCTTTTAATAATGTCTGTTTAAACTGATTGTTTATTATCACAGAAGGAAGATGATATATAGATGAGCAAAAAGAAAAAAAGACAGAGAAGACAACATTTTACACTAATAAAATTAACATTTTCAGTGACCAGTTCTGGTATTGCTGTGTGTACATACAGTTCCCTGGCTAAGGGGTCCTTTTACTAAGGCATGCTAACAGATTTGACGTGTGCTAAATAAGACACCCATAGGAATAAATTGGGCTTCTTGTCATTTAGGGTACGCTAATCATTAGCATGTGCTAAATCCATTAGACACCAGGATAAGATGCTCCAAACACAATCGATGAGTGCTCAGTTTTATATCAACTGATGATGGAGCGCATGAATATATATCTCTTGGTCAAAGTGGGTATAGTGTCCAACTCAAACAAATTCAATTTGTTCAAATTGGACACTATACCCACTTTGACCAAGAGATATATATTCATGCGTTCATCATCAGTTGATATAAAACTGAGCACTCATCGATTGACCCCTGAGGAAGGCTTTTGTAGCCGAATCACGGACCGTGTAGGGTCCAAATAAAGTTGTGTTTGGAGCATCTTATCCTGGTGTTTGGACTGATCTCTTGGACTTGGTTCTTTTCCACCCTGTTTTTCTTGTGTTCTGTTCTTGTGGAAAGTGTGAACCCAGTTTGTTTTTGCGGCTAAATCCATTAGCGCATCTTAGTAAAAGGACCCCTAAGTGATGAGAATCCATTTTGTCTGAGGTGTAATTAGTGAGGAACACCCAGGGGTCCTTTTACTAAGGTGCACTAAAAAAATGGCTTGCAGTAGTGTAGGCGCTTGATTTGGACGTGCACAGATCCATTTTTCAGCGCACCTTCCAAAAATGCTTTTTTTTTTAAATTTAATTTTGCCAAAAATGGACGTGTGGAAAAATCAAAATTGGCACACATCCATTTGGGGTCTGAGACCTTACCACCAGCCATTTACCTAGTGGTAAAGTCTCACATGGTAACCGGGCAGTAATGACCTACGCATGTCAAATGCCACTTGGTGCGTGTAGCGTAGGAACGCCAGAAATTAAAAATTATTTTTTTGATGTGCATATCGGACACGCGCCAAAAATGAAATTACCGCAAGAGCCATGCGGTAGCCGGGCAGTAACTCCATTTTGGCGTGAGCTGGGATCACGTGGAGGGGCATAATTGAACAAAAACATCTATCTCCATGGGCATTTATCTCCGAGAACGGGTCCGTGAAGGGGCGGACCGAACTATATTTTCGAAAAAAATAGACGTCCATGTTTTATTCGACAATTTGTGAGCTGGGCGTTTTTGTTTTTCAGTGATAATGGAAAATGAAAGCGCCCAGCTCAAAAACGAATAAATCCAAGGCATTTGTTCATGGGAGGGGCCAGGATTCGTAGTGCACTGGTCCCCCTCACATGCCAGGACACCAACCGGGCACCCTAGGGGGCACTTTTACAAAAACAAAAAAAAAGGTAAAAGAGCTCCCAGTTGCATAGCACCCTTCCCTTGTGTGTTGAGCCCCCCAAATCCCCCTCAAAACCCACTGCCCACAAGTCTACACCATTACTATAGCCCTAAGGGGTGAAGGGGGGCACCTACATGTGGGTACAGTGGGTTTGGGGGGGTTGGACGACTAAGCATTAAGCAGTACAATTGTAACAAGTAGGGGGGGGAGGGCCTGGGTCCACCTGCCTGAAGTCCACTGCACCCCCTAACAACTGCTCCAGGGACCTGCATACTGCTGCCAGGGAGGTGGGTATGACATTTGAGGGTGAAAATAAAAAGTTGTGAAACATCATTTTTTGGGGTGGGAGGGGGTTAGTGACCACTGGGGGAGTCAGGGGAGGTCATCCCCGATTCCCTCTGGGGGTAATCTGGTCATTTAGGGCACTTTTTGGGGCCTTATTCATGAAAAAACAGGGTCCAGGAAAAGTGCCCTAAATTCTAGCTACAAACGCATACTTTTTTTCCATTATCGGCGAAAGGCACCCATCTCTCCTCGGCCGATAACCACGCCCCAGTTCCACCTCGCCATGCCTCTGACACCCCCCCAGTCAACTTTGTACGCTTCCGCGATGGAGTGCAGTTGAAAACTTCCAAAATCGGCTTTCCATTATACCGATTTATTCGTTTTTGTGAGATAAACGTCTATCTCCCGATTTGGGTCGAAATCTAGACGTTTTTCTCTTTCAATTATAAGGTGGATAGACACTTACACAGCTTAGGAAAAGGGTCTCCCAGTCTTTTAAAAGAGGGAGAGAGAGAAATCAAAGTAAAACCCAGTACCCGGTCCCTCATAGAATTCCACATTATAGAATCAGATCACCAGTTTCCTGATGAAAAACTGCAGCCAAATGCCACAAGGCACTAAGCAGTCAGCATACATTTTTCTCTTTTAAGTCCTCTTTCTTTATAATGTTACCAATGTACTTTTTATTTATAGTTATCTATGTATATGTATTGAGTTTGCACTAAGGAATTGTTTCATTGTTATTGACTTATTTTGTCCTTGGACTTCAGTTTTTCCTTCCATAAATATTTGTAGTATTTTCAACCATTCAGTAGCATATGTAATTGTGGCTTTCCACACAGCAGCAAAATAAATGCTAATTAAAAAAAAAAATCAGGAGAAGGAAGCTATGGTCAAGCAAAACACATGATTTGATAAGTAATATGAAAACCTAAAACAAAAAAGTCAGAAAATTCTCTAACTTGAAGCACAGCATGTCCCTTAGGGAAGACTTATACAACAGTTATTAGTAATTATTTATTTATTTATTTATTTATTTATTTGTTTGTATTGAACTGGCAGTTTTCTCTCCTGATTATTTTTCCCAGTTAGTCAGAACCAGGTAAGAATGTAGCAAAATGAGTCTTCAGTCACATTATCACTGCAGCAACCAGCCTGGGCTGCAAGCCATATAGCCTGGCTTCCTTTGAAACCTCACAACCATGGGACCTGATTCTATCTAGTCATCACTCCTATGCAATGACCATAACTCCCCTTCCCCTGGAGACAGTGAATGCTAGTTATTTTTCTAAGATATGATCAGTGGGGTTCATTGCACCAGTCTATAAGCACAAGCCACATGATATTCAAAGCAATTTAAGCTTGCAGTTATGCAGGTGTTGGCAATATTCAGTGTCAGCTAAGTGGGTAAATTTAGCAATCCTAAATTTGCTTGCTAGGTTATGTGGCACTGAATATTGGCTGGCACCTACATAACTACCTGGTCCCAGGCTGTGTGCCAATCCCTCTTCTGATCCCCTTCCTTCCCTCCCCCCTCTGAAGCACATCTATTTATTTATTTATTTAGAATTTGCTCACACCTTTTTCAGTAGTGGCTCAGGGTGAGTTACATTCAGGTACACTGGATATTTCTCCATCCCAGGAGGGCTCACAACCTAAGTTTGTACCTGAGGCAATGGAGGGTTAGGGGACTTGCCCAAGATCACAAGGAGCAGCAGTGGGATTTGAACCAGCCACCTCTGGATTGCAAGACTGGTGCTGTAACCACTAGGCCACTCCTAAGCTCCTCCTCCCTCCTATGAGGATGCCACTTTTATTTTCAGCAGACATTCTGTCCAATGAGCTGCACCAGGTAGGAGCGAGTAGGCATTGTTCTTGCCCTTAGAACCCTACTTCACCACCAACAATTAGAAAGATGGGTCTGGGGTGATCTACAAGGGTGGAAGTGGGTATACTAACTTCAGGGGGCAGAGAGAAGGAAGGAGAAAGGTATGGCAATTGGAATTGGGATCAGGATTGGGGGAAGTGGGTCCCACTGGCTACTGCAACTAGATTTAGCCCCAGATTTTCAGTGTCGGTGCCCAAATATGGCCCGGCAGTGAATATCCAAGGCAAAAAAATTGGATGGACAGATCATTAACCCAAGTCATTATAGGGGGATCTGTATTATCAGTACTATTAGCATGCTATTTTATAATTTTCTACAATTCCTAACAAACAAAGCCTTCACAGAAGTCAGATTGGGTTCTTTTCATAAGCACTAAACCACTGGCCACATATTTAACTTACACTGATTAACAAACATTTCACAAGGAGGGAATGATTGCATATGTTATTGGCTTAATTTAATTTTATGTGCCACCATATTATCAGCCTTAAATTATTGTAATCTGAAGGTGTGCAGATTTTTTTTTTTGACTCATTTTAGTTTTTTAAATTTCATTGGTGAGCTTTTTTTTCCGTTTCCCAGTTTGTTCTTCTCAGGCTGGGAAGTTGTCTCATCCCCTTTAGCATTTTCATTGCCCTTCTCTGTACCTTTTCTAATTCCACTACATCCTTTTTGAGATGCGGTGACCAAAACTGCACACAGTATTCAAGGAGTGGTCACACCACGAAGCAATACAAAAGCATTATAATATTCTCAGTTGTGTTCTCCATTCCTTTCCTAATAATTCCTAGCATTCTAAATGCTTTCTTAGCTGCTACTTGTGATGAGGTGCCCCATAAGGAAGTGTTTGCCTCTATCTGCAGGTTTCCCAATCGTTGTCTGGGTGACATCTCTTTGACCGAGTGAGCTCAATTTGAGGAGAATAGGGGTGTGGCCTGGAAGACAAGCAAAATGTCCGCTTGAGCTCTTCACTCCATGTTTGATCTCTCCTCAAACTCTTTTATACTACCCACAAGCTGCCAGAATTGCGTTAAATCTTCTAGTGAGATAGCAACAAGTAAGGGTGGTAAGGTTGATTTAGCATTTGCCTTAGCATCAGTGCTGAAATGGCATAAAACTAATCCACTGATCTCAGAGAAACTAGCGCTAAGCAAAGAACAGTCATCATCACTGGACACCATGATGGAAAAATTGCTGGTAATTAAGGCCATGATGCATCAGTAGCTAAAAGCATTCAGTGACATCAAGTGCTAATCCTTTACAAAGCAAGCCCAGACCTCGCAGACTCAAATCGAGCGATTAGAAGAATCAGCCTTTAAATTTGAGAAATGGGATCAGCAGAGCCAGCTTAATCCAAATGTGATATCAAAGCTTCAGAATGAACTGGAGGACCTGGCAAATCACAGCTAACAGAACAACATATGAATATTAGGCTCGCCCAAGGGAGCAAAAGCAATGAATATGATTGGATATCTGGAGCGGACACTACCCTCTTTATTGGGACTTACCTTCTCTCCGGCTAGAAATAGAGTGGACCCACCAGGTCCCTTCTGTCAAGCATGGGGAGATGGTGAAGCCATGGCCTGTTGTAATGCAGCTCCTGTGACATTCCCATATGCAGGTTATCCTGGCCATTGTCCATAAACAACCCTTTGTGGAGCTGAATGGCCAAAAACGTGTAATCATGCAAGATTTTACATCTGCAACTGCATGAAATCTAAGAGTTCCTTCATAGCTGAAATCCATAGGATGCAGTATGGACTGCTGTACCCAGCATGAATGATCGTCACCTGGAATAACCAAATGCGCGTTTTTGACAAGATTGAAGATCTGCACATTTTCATCGCAATTGAAACAGACGCAGCTCAGGTGGACAGCATTGGTACCTGATGTGCATTTTTGTCCTTTTAATAACTCCTTCTGTGTAGCAAATTGATGTTTCTCAAACTGAGGGTTTCCCTCCTGTGAGACTATATACCTGCCTGCTTCACTGTCCATTATTGGTTACATTTATTTGTGTATTTCCCTGTAGTACTTTTTGATGGAAGAGCAGGCCTTTGCCTTCAGTTCGCTAGCAAATTTCCTTTTTCTTTTCAATAAATAATATCACAGACAAGTAAGCTGATCTCTTTTATGGGTATTGATTGTGTTTTGGAATTGTCATCAGTTATCTTATTTTTCTATTTTCACTTTCTGCTGATTCTGTATCCAGGCTACATTAGCATTGTTCATGTTTACTGTGTGCATTTTTCTTTTTTATATAATCGGTATTCGTATGAGGGCTGGTCAACCATTCAAGCCCCCGCGTATGTTCTTTGTTTTGTATGTTTTTATCACATGCTTATTACCTTGCTGTTGAAAGTTATGCTGTTTGCTTATAGTGAATCGTATGCTATCTTTATTGTACATGTAGATGGTTTTATAATGATTAGTCCTGCAGCTGAAGGAGGGGTTTATATGTTATCATACTGGAGCTATGCTTCTCCATATTGCATTTTTTTAATGTGAATGGAATAAACCATTGCATCAAAAGTGCCAAGCGTCTGCAGTACCTTAGGAAAGATCAAATGGATGTTGCCTTTAAACAAGAAACTCATCTATAGTTGTGTCAAGAATGGAAAGGTTTTAGCTCTTTCTCCCCTGCTCTAGGGAAGAAAAATGGGGTGGAAGTCTTAGAGCGCAGTTCACTACATGTCACAGTATTATCTGAGGTGCAGGACTCTGAGGGCAGATGGACTTTATGTGCATTATCCCTGGACATTACCAAAATTTTATTTGGGTGTGTTTATGCACCCTCTGCAGACACCCCTGAGTTCTTAAAGTCTTTTTAAAATCAGCTGCCACCCATTTTGGCAGCTCATCTGATAAGCAGAGGAGATTTTAGTTTGCCAATTGATCCTTGACTGGATAGACAATCGAGATGCAGGCCCTCTAGTTCTCGATCACGACAGACCTTGAAAGATTTATTAAGCAAGTTTGGCATGGTTGATATATCGAGGACCTTGAAGCCCACTGGGAGAGATTGTACTTTTCGCTCTCAGCATCATATGAGACATATCTTTATCTCCTGAGATTTGGTCCCCTTAACAGATACAGTGTTTGTTCAACCCATTTTGATTTCTGACTATGCTGCTGTAGGAATAGAAGTCTCTGGTTTAATGGCCTCTAGGCACAGTTCATTTTGGAGACTTATTGACAAAGATCTTCTCCAGAAGCTCAGGCCAAGTAACATAGCACTATTTCACAGAAAATGTGTTGAAAGAGCACTCTCCAACAATTGTGTGGGAGGCCTATAAAGCAGTCATTTGACCAGAAGTCATTAGCTATGTGGCTGGACTCCAGAAGACTGGAGAGAAGTATATTAAGCAGTTGGAGTGTGATACTTCTGCACTGGGGTGGCAACATATTGCCTGTCTGAATTCTGTCACTTTAATAGGGGCTCCAGAGGTGTAAGTTTGAATATAATCAGCTGCTGAGCCAGCAAGCAGGCCACTCTGTATTTCTTCATGAAGGTTATTAATATGTATCTGGAAACGACAGGTCACGCTGAAAGGGTAAAGGATTCACAAATGGATTATCACTGTTAAAGATGCAATGGGTTAGCTCTGTATTGTGAAACAAGGTATTTCTACTCAGAGCTTTACACATTGTAATGTATTACAACTATGACACAATGAAACACTTTTTAAGAAGGTTTAGCTCATCCCATGTTCCTAGAGGATCAAAGACAGCAACTGGGCATTCCAAGTAAAGAAATGGAAATTATTTCTGCTATTAAACGATTACCATCTCGGAAGGCACCTGGCTCCTATGAGTTTCCTGTTGAGTTTTACAAGCTATTATCTAAGCATTTGTGCAGCCGACTACTTGATTAGGTTTCCTTTCTTTATCATAACCCAGTGGAATCTGGACATTTTAGCGAGGCTACCATGAAAGTGTTGGAGAAACCTGTTCGGGATCCCATGCAGGTGGCCAATTATTGTCTTTTCTCACTATTGTGACTACAAGATCTATGCTAAGATATTAGCAAAGAATCCATCTTCAGTTATGACAGAACTTAAACACCCAGCCCGGGTGGGCTTCATCCAAAGCCTCTGTCTCTCTGACAATACTAGACATTTGCAATGATTTGCTCTTACTAGCTTGCAATCAGCACTTCCAGTTGCAGCTCTTTCAAAAGATGAAGAGAAGGTGTTTGATTTTGTGAAGTGGACACACCTCTTCTCTGTTCTCTGCTGGTTTGGCTGTGGCAAGAACATTTTGTAACATGTCAGTTCTTTATAACTATCCGCAATCACGGATGTTGATCAATGATATCCTCTCTGACAGCTGTGCATTGGATCAGGACACCAGGCAAGAGTGCCCCTTATCACTCCCCCTGTTCAACATAGTGCTGGAACCTCTCCTTATCATGATTCAAAGTTTGAGGTACACTACTTGAGTGAGCTCTCACCACCTACTAAATAGGTGGCAGTAAGGGCTCAGGCAGTAAATGGCTGGATACTAAGGACCCTGTTTACTAAGGAATGCTAAAGGTGCGCTAGCATTTTTAGCACGCAGATTAGTACGTGCTAAGTACTAAAGAGGGGCATAATCGAAATGTCGGCTAAATCTGAATTTGGCCAGCCTCATGAAGCCAGCCAAAAACAGGTAAGTATAATCAAAAAATAATATGGCCGGCCATAGACATTCCATTATCGCGGTTGACAATGGCCAAATCAGGGGCGGCCAAAGTATAGGAAAACGGATGGCCTTAGACATTCCATTATCACAGTTGAAAACGGCCAAATCAGGGGCGGGCAAAGTATACGAAAAACATGGCAGTTATGTAAGAAACGCGTTACTGTACTTTATACTTCTCAATGTTTCTTATATTTTCCCCGTACCTGGATGTCCACAACTACATGCACTGTACTTGCAGAATATGCAGCTATGGGAAATATAAGGAATGTACATTTTTTATTGTGTGTATATATGAAGCTTGCTCATTTGATAATGATCCATATAAGGAAAACTCCGCACGTAGGCCCCACACGTGTGATGACAGTCCATGAACGTCCATGCATCACAGCTATCCATGTGTGGAGCCATTATAGAAGTCAGGACATGCACGTACTGACCTATCCATATATGGGATGGTGATCCATATATGGAGCTGTGCATGTAAGGACGCCCATCACGCATGGGCGTCCATATAAGGCGATGCACGCTTTCCAATGGTTATTCACTGAGAAACACGTCTCTCAGACATGAGCCTAACTTCTCCATCAGAGAGAATCTGCTCCTGGTACACCTGTGCTTAAAGCACAGGCATATTCTTTTTCCCCACCACCACCACCGGCCCCCCAGGACTCTCTCCATCGAAGCCTGGGCGAGATAAGGGACAGGTTGGAGAGGTGTTTGCCCTCCCCCCCCCCCCCGGGCTATCAGGGCCCCTCCTATAGCTACACATATAAGAGCTCCCTCAGCAGTGTAAGCACAAACTGGAGTCTGCATTCAAGGGTAATCAGTGATATGTGCACATGCACATTCATTAATAGAATCTATGTACTAGAAAGCAAAAACATTCCCACATCCCTACAATACTGCACACAAACAGTACTCTCTGTCCTCAAGTCCACCTCAATTACATCATCTGTACTAATGTAAAGCCCCCCCAATCAGTGTTATGAGTCTCTCCTATTTGATTTCCAAATGAATTTGTGTGCTGAAGGCAAGAAGGGCCATCCCCTGACTCCTGGTGTACAAACATATCTTGCAGAAGATTTGACATTGGGAAGATCCTCAAGTCCCTCCGGCGGAGGTTCCGCTGCATGAAGAGGCACAACCCTAACATCATCAGAGCAGTGAGATGGTGCTTCAGGGCTCAACGTAAGTATTATAAACAGGGCACCTGTACTCATTTGTAAATGTACATATATAAAATAATGCAAATGTCCTGTACAATATCAGTTTCCATGTGGCTAATAGGCAACTAGTAAGTCATAACACCTCTGTCCCAGATCAAGGCCTGAGGTTGCAGCTACCCTCCCGTGAGTATGGCTGCAACGTCCAACTAACTTCCTCTGAGATGAATGGGATATATGTATTTATTTATTTATTGCATTTGTACCCCACATTTTCTCACCTATTTGCAAGCTCAATGTGGCTTACATAGTACCGTCAAGGCATTTGCCCAGTCGGTTGATAACAGATACAAGGTTGTATAGTGATCGTATGTAGCAGCTAGCCTCTGGCCTGTGGGAGCAAACAGATGCATGTGCCTCCTCTGTATTTCTTGAACCAGCAGTTCAATTTCTGGCTCAGTGAAATTACCCTTGCGGGTGGGTGCTTGCTTTGGTGCCATTGTACCAATACGATGCAAAGAATCGAAAATACAGAGAAGGACGCTTATATACGCTTTCAGGGCTGGCCATGTGAGAATGAGATGGGCGGATCTGAGATGGCCGGCCTAATTTTGATTATTGACAAAATCCCTGGCCGGCCCCAGCTGCTTCGCCGAGATGGCCGGCCTAATTTTGATTATAGGCTGGGAACTATGGCCAGCCCCAGCTGCTCTGTGTTTTGGGTGTCCTCATTTCGATTAAGAGTGATATTGATAAACGTCCACAGCTGCTCTTCCCATTTGGAAGCTTGCATTTGCTTTATTGGCTCCTCTTTTAAACAGCTTATGGGGTAGTATTTGAAAGCGTTTTAGCTCCAGTTATAGTAAACCTTCTTTTTCCCACTGTATGCTTGTGTGCACTTGTTTGTTTGTGTTTTTTTTTTATTGGGGGGGGGAGGACTTTTTTGGCAAATCTTGAAAGGTAACTGGTGTGGGGGTTTTGTTTCAGACTGGGTGTTAGCTGGTAGCTTAGCATATACTTTGCATTTTCTACATGTGACCAACTCTCCATTCTCTACCCTCCAGGAGTTCATTGCTGTGTGTGATGTGCTCCCTCACTGCTATCTGCAAGACTTAAGATAATTACAAAACAAAATTTCAGGTGAAAGAAGATGGGTTTTTGGGAAAACTAAATAACCTAAGGTTTCTAATCCTTAGAGAATTTTCCAAAATGTCTACCTGCCTATGGAGAATCAAATTGTTCTTAACTCTAGCTGTCCCTAGAGATTGCAATTAAGTTAATTGAGAAGACAGATTATCACAGATGTCCTCAGTCCTATTAAGTCTATCATCAACCTCACTCATTTTCTCAGCAGTAGCAGTTGAGAACTTTACCACCTGATAAGTCATACCCTTAAATAATAAATTGTTACTAAACAACGAAGTCCAAATATCCTTTAAAGTAATCTGATCAGAAGTTGCAGGTCCAGGTATAAAGCCCACTGAGTCCATAGGCAAGGATATAGGTACTGGAATAGGCAAATAAGTCTTAGCAGCAACTGAAAGAGTACACTGACTCTCAGTCACAGTCAACCTACCAGAAGTAGCAAGCTCTTGTGATGTAGGTAATAATAATGTCTCAGATGAACCTCCAGATGGAGGGAGAGGTATACTCTCAATGGGGCTAAACGATGCCCCCAAACTTGAAGTGGACTGAGTTGAAGAGTTACGCAGGGTCATGTTACTCATCGACACTAGAGTTTATCCATAGGCCCACTCATGGCAGCCAATGGGGTTGAGGCAGCCTTCGCCTTAGCTTTCCTTTTCACCATTACCATTATAACAAAGAAATCTAAATCAAAAGGACCTTGCTTATCAAGTTGGCGCCAAAGGAGTGCAACCCCCTTTGGTCTCGCATCCCTTAGACCGCGTGGGCCACGCAGCTGCAGGCAGGAAGATTCCAAGAAATAGGCAGCTGGTCATGGACGTGACAGTAGGAGGGTATGGCTGACCGCCACATGTTGGACTGAGACCAAAGCTCTTCCTCTACTGGCACATTGCTCTCTCAGCTGCTACTGGCTCAAACTCACGAACACCAGGTCTGCTCCAAGGACCACAGGCAGGGAGACTCCAAGAAATAGGTAGCTGGTGATGACGTGACATTAGGGGGACATGGCCGACCACCACGTGTTGTACTGAGACCAAAGCTCTTCCCCTACCGGCTCTCTGATCTCTTAGCTGCTACCATCTCCAACTCCTGATACCAGGTTAGCTCCCTGTTGGTCCTATTGTAACACTCCTCAACATCTGTGTGGGATGAGCTATCTCATTTAAGGGTAACTCCTGTAATCTGTGTCAGAGTGTGAGAAAAGGCAGTATGATGTGCTGAGTAGGCACTTCAAGGGTGCTTAGAATATATGGTTGGTCCTGGTACTTCATTACATATGCATATAGATGTGTCAATGGGGGTAGTACAGGGATTGCCAAGTAACCAACCATTGACTACTCTCAAACTTGTCTTTGGTTCCAGAGTATGAAGGGATGCATACATCATGGGATCCTGGGAATCTGGGAGAAATATCTGTTCTTTTGCCTGGGCTGTTGCAGACTAGGAATAGGCTGTCATTTGCAATGACATAGGATATGCAAACGACATATCCCATGTCATTTCATGTCACTAACAAATGAAAATGTAAACACATTTTGTGTTTTTTTAGTTTGTTGATAATAATGTGTGTTATTTGCAAAGAAGGTGCACTGTCTGAAAAAAGGATTCACCATTTGCAAAGAGTCTGCATTCTTTTGTACAGAATATGCCCTCTTTGCAAACAGTGTGTGCATGAGTGTGCCATGGTGCATGTACAAACCACTGAGCATTGCACACTATTTGTGAAAAGGGGCTCACACTTTGCAAAGTGCACATTCTTATTAACATTGCTCCTGAAATGAAGTCTAATCAAATTAAAACAAAATGAAGAATTTGCACATTACATGGAAAATAAAACAAAATTACTATTTTGGGATTTTCCATCCCTATGGATATTGAGGGAGTGGAAGGCTCTTTTTTTCATATAGGTCCCCTCTCTCCGTTGATGGGCTTGTATGCACAATCAAGACAGATGGTAACTGGGCTACTGGTAGTTGGGCTACTTCACTGAAATGGGCCATAACTTGCTGTCTTTACTGCACACTCTGAGGAAGGCAATGTATTCAGAGGTAGATGCTCAGAACCTGCCCTTCTCTACATCTACCTTCAAAGTAAATACCATTGCATTTAGGTACCATTTTATGGAATAGTGTGTTGCCAGAATATAGGAATTTATGCACATATGTTCACACATACAAACAAATATATGCTTGTATATTTGTCATTCCTGATAATTAAATTTTCCTTATCAAATTACCTCCCCCCCCCCCCCCCCCTCATAGTGCAGAGAAATACTCAGGGTCCAGGTACACAGAAGATAAGACTTATACTAACTTCTTGAGTGGGGTGACTGAAGCCAGTCTCTCATTGGGGGGATAGCTGGAGCAAGGTAAAAGGATGAATGGGTGTCAGGCTGGGGCATTATTTGATTCCTTTACTGTGTGCTTTACATGTATAATACAGCTTGTGAGGTCAAAAACAAGTAGCATTACTCATTTTGTATAGTAATTAGCTTTGCATGGATTTAAAAACTTTGCATCTCATTATTAATTAACTTGCATTACACTAAAAACATATGTGTTAAGGGCAAATAATTCATAATTTTATAATTTCAGGGCCCTTTTACTAAACTGCGGTAAACATTAATGTATGCTTACCGCAGGTTAAAATCAGCTATCATGGGGCACACTCAGGTGTCCTTCGGTAGTTTTTTATTTGTTAGTTTTGGGGAGCTGAGAGTAGGCGTGTCCAGTACTAATTGGCTTGCGCAGCTACATTGCTGTACTCTAACCAATTAGCGTATGGTTAGCAGAGGAGCCCTTACCATCTAGAAAATAGATGTCAGTAAGGGCTCCCATGCTAATGGCCACACACTAATTGGGAAATTGGCCATTAATTGAGGAAATAGAAAATTGGGCCATTTTACAGCCATGCTAAAAGTGACCTCAGCATGTGGAAAACCCAGGCGCTAGTCATAACAGGCCACTTTTTAACTCAGCTTAACCAAAGGGCCCTTAATGTGTTACTTGGCAGGAAAGTGTGTTATTCTCTTAATGCACATTAGTAACTACCTCTCTAAGGGGCCCTTTTACTAACCTGCAGTAAGAGCAAAAAATGGCATAACATGGGGCATGCTGAGGCATCCTGTGGTGATTTTTGGATGTGCACACTATCCACATGCTAAAAATTTAAATTTAATTTTTAGCCCTGGGGAAGGGTCTGGGGCAGAGAGTGGGCATGTTCTGCACTAATCAGTTAATGCAGCTACATTGCCGTGCACTAACCAATTAGCACATGCTTTGTGCATGAGTCCTTATCACCTACATAATGGGTGGCAGTAGGGGCTCATGCACTAGTGGACACGCACTATTGGGAAAATTAACACATGGCCATTAATAGGGAAAATAGAAGAATCAGCTATTATACCCTGGTGGTAAAAATGTCCTTAGCATGCAGGAATGACACATGTAAGGGAGCACTAAGTCCACCTGTTACTGCATTTTGGTAAAAGGGCCCTTATTATTTGGGTTTTGCTCACACCTTTTCTGTAGTAACTGAAGGTGAATTACAATCAGGGATACTGGATATTTCTCTGTCCCTGAAGGGCTCACAATCTAAGTTTATACCTGAGATAATGGAGGGTTAAGTGACTTGCTCAAGGTCAGAAGGAGCAGCAGTGGGATTTGAACTGGCCAACTCTGGCTGTCAAGACAGATGTGTTATCCACTAGGCCACTCCTCCACAAAGAAACCCATTGTTTCAAAAGTCAGAAGAAACCATTTAAGAAGACCAAAGGCTTACAGATAAATGATCTGGAAATCAGAATGACGAGTGAGGTGATTACCTTTGCAGATAACAAGAAATTATTCAAAGTTGTCGAAATGCATGCAGATTGTGAAAAATTGCAGGAAGACCTTGGGAAACTGGAAGACTGGGCATCCAAATGGCAGAAGAAATTTAATGTGGACAAATTCAAAGTGATGCACATTGGGAAGAATAATCCGAATCATAGCTATCTGATGCTAGGGTCCACTTTAGGAGTCAGCACTCAAAAAAAAAAAAGATCTGGGTGTCGTTGTAGATAATATGCTGAAATCTTATTGGGAGGCGGGGATAGTGCTGGGCAGACTTGTAAGGTCTGTGCCCTGAAAATGACAGTTACAAATCAAGGTAAGATATACACAAAAACTAGCATATATGAGTTTGTCTTGTAGGGCAGACTGGATGGACCGTGCAGGTCTTTTTCTGCCGTCATCTACTATGTTACACGTATTGTGCGGCAGCAGACAAAAAGGGAAACAGGATGCTAGGAATTATTAGGAGAGGGATGCAACATAAGACCAAAAATATTATAAGCCTCTGTATTGCTCTATATTGCATTCAATTCTGGTTGCCATATCTCAAAAAAGATACAGCAATTTTAGAAAAGGTTCAAAGAAGAGCAACCAAAGTGATAGAGGGGATGAAACTACTCCCATATGAGGAAAGTCTAAAGAGGTAAGGGCTCTTCAGCTTGGAAAAGAGACAGCTGAGGGGAGATATGATTGAGGTCTACAAATCCTAAGTGGTGTGGAGTGGGTGTAGCTGAATCAATTTTTCACTCATTCAAAAAGTACAAAGACCAGGGGACACTCAATGAAATGTCATGGAAATACTTTTAAAACAAAGAGGAGGAAATATTTTTTTTCACTCAAATAATAGTTAAGCTCTGGAACTTGTTGCTGGAGGATGTATTGTTGCTGGAGGTGATGTGGTAACAGCAGTCAGCATATCTGGGTTTAAAAACGTTTTTAACATGTTCCTAGAGAAAAAGTCTATAGTCTGTTATTGAGATGGACATGGGGGAAGTCACTGCTTGCCCTGGGATTGGTAGCATGGAATGGTGCTACTAAATGGGTATTTGTGACCTGGATTGGTCACTGCTGGAAGCAGGATACTGGACTAGATTGCCATTGGTCTGGCCCAGTATGGCTACTCTTACCATCAAATACACATTTTTGAGAAGTGCTGTCTCATTACTGCATGTCTCTGCTCAGCAACTTTCCTCCTATGCTTCAATATTATTTCTCTAACAGTTTCAGCTAATTGAAAGTAAATTTAACAAATTTAATAGCAAGTTGGGAATGTCTTCAGCATAACATATTCTGCTCACCTACTTCTAATGTTCATGCTGTTAAAATTTCAATTACGAACTTTCCTTCAACTTCATCTTTTTGGTGTCTTAAATTCTTCCAAGCCCTGTAGTAGAACATCTGCATTATTCTAATTTATGTAGAACACTGGTAGCTTTTTCTAATGAGGATGGATCTGAAAGGTTTTTGTTGAAAAGTTATGGTTCTTGTTCAGACAGCTGATCATAAATCTTCTTCAGGTAATAATATGGCTCATGTTATTGCTGGCACTAAAGGGAAACGTAAGCTTGAATCCATTTATGCATAACATGGTAAAGGCTGACAAGGAGTTTGATCTTTGGGGCTTTTTTGTTATTATTGTCTGTCTGTGAAGAGAATTCATAACACAAAATGCTGAGCAGCAATTTTTGAGGATACGGTACTGCAGAAGAACACACTGGCTTCTTGCCTTCTTTTTTTGCTAATGAATCTGTATCAAAAGCCTACAAAAGAATTAAGATTGAATACTGCATCCTTGAAGTGCACTGGGCTTTGATCCTGGTTAACTGGGTTCAATTCCCACTGGAGCTCTTTGTGACTCTGGGCAAGTCACTTAACCCTCCATTGCCCCAGGTACAAAAATAAGTAACTGTATATAATAAGTAAACTACTTTGAGTGTAACCACAGAAAGGCAGTATATCAAGTCCCAACCCCTTCTTCCCAAAGAAGCAAAGGATTCAAGAGATATATTTTGAGGTCTGCTTATATCCATACAAAAAGTCTAAACAGTAAAGAGGTCCCATTCCCCTAATTCTAGACAGTTATGCATCCAAATTTGCGACTAGTATACAAACTTGCACTTGCAAGTTGTAGAAAAAGGTCAGTTGTGCATGTTAATTTAATAATGAGTTGATAATTGGTGTTTATGAGCAATAATGGGCTATCTTTGGCCTTAAGTGATGCCAGTTTATCAGTTGTGCATGTAACTACCCTCAATTGATAGTCTAGAAGTTGGGCGTTCAAATTCCAGAGTGCATAGCCTCAAGTGGGTCATAGTCCTAGGAGGGGCGTGGATGGGTCAGGGGTGTGTTATGCAGTTATACATGTGGGTTATAGAATACTAGAATTAACATGCCTAACTGCCTACAGTTTGGCATGAGCTTTTATGTCAGCCATTAAGCTAGCGTAGGTGGTCACATTTAAAGTTAAGAGTGTAAATGCAGACTTATGCTAGGATTCTATAATGGCAGCCATATGTACAACTACCATTATTGAGAATTTGTGCTTAATGCACATCATCCTGACACCTATCTTTAGGTGATCTTTTGAGAATTACCTCCCATAAGTACAAATTCCTGGTGACTCGTGTTGGCCCTATAAGATTAACCCTTTATTGTAAAAGCAAGAGAAAATTCCCCATCAGTTAAACAGAAATGTAAGGAGAGGTAAAGGTTTACAACACTTGCCTGACATACCGTAGTGGATATCAGCCATAGTTTTCATGAAGATAAATGAATGAATTGAAAACCGTTCAGCATGTAGAAAATCCTTAATTAATTCATGGTATCCAGCTTGAGCAGTTTAATGACTTTAAGTCTTAGCCAGATTTATAACTCTTTTAAATCCTGGTTCATCCAAATTAATCTTAGTATGAGGAGTATCAATAACTGTGTAATCTAGGCCTCTTGTTATATTCCAGTATACTCTGTGCAGGGAGACGTGGAAGGGCATAATTGAACAGGGCGCCCAAGTTTTCCTGAGGGCATCCTCACAGGACGTCCCTGCGAAGGGGTGGGGAAACACGTATTATCAAAACAAGATGGGCGGCCATCTGTCGTTTTGATAATACGGTCGAGGACGCCCAAATCTCAACATTTAGGTCGACCTTAGAGATGGTCGTCCCCGGTTTTCAGCGATAATGGAAACCGAGGACGCCCATCTCAAAAACAACCAAATCCAACTCATTTGGTCATGGGAGGAGCCAGCATTCGTAGTGCACTGGTCCCCCTGACATGCTAGGACACCAACCGGGCACCCTAGTGGGCACTGCAGTGGACTAACTGATGCACTAACTGAACGGAAAAAGCCCTTCCCTTACTGATCCCTTAGCAATTTGGAAAGGAACAGGCATGCATGAAGGAAATCACATGCAAATGAGCTGCTCACTGTTAGCTCATTTGCACACGATTTCCTTCCTAAGGAGGGGAAGCCAGTGCACAGCAGCCAAGCGTTATGCGTGGCTGCTCTGCGCATGCCAAAGATGGCTTCATACACGCAGACAAGCTGCATGTATAATAGCCTTCTACAACCTTAAAAAAACACAAGTCCAGGTGAAAACATCCAAGTACTCGTCAGGGACATCTTTTTTTTTTTAGTATGGGTGAAGGACGTGCAAGTGTTAGGCACCTTCGCCCTGCCTCTGTCCCTTTGATGGGCAGTTGAGGACGTCCAAAATGTGGATGTTTCTGTGAGAAGTACATCCATGCCTTTGCTATGCCTCCAACAAACACCCCGTTTATTTATTTATTTGGATTTTGGATCACGAGTTACAGCAGTGGGATTTGAACTGGTCATCTCTGGATTGAAAGACCAGTGCTCTAACCACTAGGCCACTCCTCTACTCCAGTCCTTTGAAATTTGGCCGTCCCTATGGGGGGGGACAGTTCAGGACGTCCAAAATGTTTGAAAGGACGTCCACGCCTTCGTTATGCCTCCGCTGACACACAAACACACCTCCCACCCTCCCCCCCCCCCCCCCCCCCCGAAACCTGCATACTGCTGCGATGGACCTGAGTAAGATATTTGAAGCTGGCAAAAAAAGTTTTTAAAGTTGTTTTTTTCAGGGTGGGAGGAGATTAGTCACCACTGGGGGAGTCAGGGGAGGTCATCCCCGATTCCCTCCAGTGGTCATCTGGTCAGTTCAGGCACCTTTTTGAGGGTTGGTCGTAACAAAAAATGGACCAAGTAAAGTCGGCCAAGTGCTCATCAGGGACGCCCTTCTTTTTTCCATTATAGCTCGAGGATGCCCATCTGTTAGGCACGGCCCAGTCCCGCCTTCATTACGCCTCCGACACACCCACGGGAACTTTGGTCATCCCCGCGACAGGAAGCAGTTGGGGACGCCCAAAATCAGCTTTCGATTATGCCGATTTTGGTGACCCTGAGAGAAGGACGCCCATCTCACGATTTGTGTCGAAAGATAGGCGCCCTTCTCTTTCTAAAATAAGCCTGCTAGTGGCCCAGTCTTTGATTGTTCTGGTAATACCCCAGAAACTTATAGAACAATGTAGAAACTTTGAGTTGAAGTAGGAGCCAAGTAGGAGAAGCATATAGTCCCCTGCTAAATGACCTGAAGCTCCTGGGAAGGTTTAAAAGGATAACCTCTATGTAATCTCCATGTAAACCCACTCCTAAAACCCTGAGTGTTAATGGGGTTTCTCTCATTCAAGGAGAAAGAGATTTGACTTACAGTCCAGATAAGAGAGAAAGAGATAGGGGAGTCCACTTATTAGTGAATGTGAGGGAGTGAGTGGTACAGCAGTAGGTTTCCCTAAGATCATTCCTTCACTAGTGTTCAATGTAAACTACCTTACAGCAGGTGGCGCTAACCAGACTCAGAGGGTCATGGCTCAGGCAGGGAGATGCTTAAATGCCTTGGTGCAGAACAGTTCAGGGAGGCCCCGAGTGAAGGCATCTTCCCAGAGTGTTCCCATTGGCAGCAGTACCTAGGGAGAGCCTGGGGAAGAGAAGTGGCTCTCAGAAGAGATTGCTACCCTGTGTTTGCCAGAAGCAGAGGCTTCAGTAGAGTAGGACAAGTTTCCTTAGAACATCAAAGTTAAGAGAGAGAGTGTTGTCTAGGCCTGTAAAACTGAGGGAGAGAGGCTACAAGAATCTTAGAATTTTACTGAAGTGTCCAGCCCATGAAGAGAACAAACTTGGAAAATCCTTACTTTGAATTTAATAAAGCTATTGTTTTACTTACCACCCTTGTGTGTGGCTGTATTCCTGAGAGTTCCAACCCTGGCCACTGAGCCATGCTGCCACAGTGCACATTAAGTTAATTCACACCTCTTAAAAATGTACTAGAAGAATAACAGTAGAGCCATAGCCCCACTTTTATTTCCTGCTTCTTATGGTCTTTGAGCACAGTAATACATCTGCTCAGTGACCACGCTTATAATCCTGATAATATCTCAGTGTGAATTAAGGTCAAAAGAACATAAGAGTAGTCATAATGGGTCAGACCAATGGTCCATCTAGCCCAGTATCCTGTTCCTAACAGTACCTAGCAGAAACCCAAATCGTGGCAACACTTTATGGTACCAGTCCAAGGGCAAGCAGTTGCTTCCCCATGTCTGTCTCAATAGCAGACTATGGACTTTTCCTCTAGGAACTTGTCAAAACTTTTTTTAAACCCAGATACGCTAACCGCTGTTACTACATTCTCCGGCACAGAGTTCCAGTGCTTAAATATTTGTTGAGTGAAAAAATATTTTCTCCTACTTGTTTTAAACGTATTTCCATGTAACTTCCTTGAATGTCCCCTAGTCTTTGTAGCTTTGTAACGAGTAAAAAATCGATTTACTTCTACCCGTTCTACACCACTCAGGATTTTGTTGACCTCAGCCATATCTCTCCTTTTCCAAGCTGAAGAGCCCTAACCTCTGTAGCCTTTCCTCATGTGAGAGGAGTTCTATCCCCTTTATCATTTTGGTCGCCCTTCTTTGAACCTTTTCTAATTCCACTATATCCTTTTCTGAGATATAGCGACCAGAACTGAATGCAGTACTCAAAGTGAGGTCACACCCTGGAGTGATTCATAGGCATTATAGTATTTTCAGTGTTATTCACCATCCCTTTCCTAATAATTCCTGGCATCCTGTTTGCTTTTCTGGCCATCGCTACACACTGAGCAGATTTCAGCATATTATCTACAATGACACCTAGATCTTTTTCTTGATTGCTGCCCCCAAATGTGGACCCTAGGATAAGGTAACTATGATTCGGATTATTCTTTCCAGTGTGCATCACCTTGCATTGTCCACATTAAATTTCAACTGCCATTTAGATGCCCAGTCTTCCAATTACCTAAGGTCTTCCTGCAATATTTCACAATCTGCACGTGTTTTTAATAGCCTTTAATAGTTTTGTGTCATCTGCAAATTTAATCACCTCACTAATTCCGATTTCTATATCATTTATAAAAATATGTTAAATAGCACCGGTCCCAGTACTGATCCCTGTGGCACTCCACCCTCCTCCATTGAGAGAAATGACCATTTCTGTCCAATAACCAATTTCTAATGTACACCAGAACCTTGCCTCCTATCCCATGACTCTTTAATTTTCTCAGAAGTCTCTCATGAGGAACTTTATAAAAAAAATTCTGAAAATCTAGATACATTACATCAACCGGCTCACCTTTATCCATATGTTTATTCACGTCTTCAAAGAAATTAAGCAAATTGGTGAGGCAAGACTTCCATTGGCTGAACCCATGCTAACTGTCCCATTAAACCATGTTTGTCTACATGTCCTATAATTTTATTCTCTATAATAGTTTCCACTATTTTGCCTGGCACCGATGTTAGGCCTACCAGTCTATAATTTTCTGAATCACCCTAGAACTCTTTTTAAAAATCGACATCACATTGGCCACACTCCAGTCTTCAGGTACTATGGATGATTTTAGTGACAGGTTACATATTACTAACAGCAGATCAGCAATTTAATTCTTGATTTCTTTCAGTACCCTTGGATGTATGCCATCCGGTCCAGGTGATTTACTACTATTTAATTTGTCAGTTTGGCTCAGTGCATCTTCCAGGTTCACCGAGATTTCTTTCAATTGCTCCACATCATCAACCATGAAAACCATTTCCAGTATATGCAGATCTCTTGCATCTTCTTCCGTAAAGACAGAGGCAACATTCTGTTTCTCTGCTATGGCTTTGTCCTCCCTGAGCACCCCTTTTGTTCCTTTGTGATCTAACAATCCCATGGATTCCCTCACAGTCTTTCTGCTTCTGATGTACCTGAAACAGTTGTTACTCTGAGTTTTAGCCTCTGTGTCAAGTTTCTCTTCATATTCTCTTTTAGCCTTCTTTATTAATGCTTTGCATCTGACTTCCCAGTGCTTATGTTGCTTCTTATTTTCTTCATTTGGATCCTTTTTCCATTCTTTGAAAGACAAACTTTTGGCTGTAAGGAAAAATTAGGACTTACCTGATAATTTTCTTTCCTTTAGTCACAGCAGATGAATCCAGGAACTGATGGGTTATATCCACCTACCAGCAGGAGGAGATAGAGAACACTGAAAGAAGGCAGTGACCCTGGACATTCAGCTCTTTCCATCTTCAGTATACGAAACTTCCAAAGCATAACACAGAAGAAACACAACACAACATGAACTTTCCTCACAGTGAACAACCGCTCCCTGAACTGGAGCAAGAACATAAACGAAGGAGGGACCTTCTCAACCTTCTGCTTCATAACAGCAATTATAAATTTCTTTGCATTTATCTTCAAAATCTCTGCATGAATCAAAACATCTGTATAAAACAAAGGCAGACAGGGAGGGATCGTGGATTCATCTGCTGTGAGTAAAGGAAAGAAAATTATCAGGTAAGTCCTAATTTTTCCTTCCTTATCATCAACAGCAGATGAATCCAGGAACTGATGGGATGTATCAAAGCACTCCCTAAATTGGGTGGGAACATGCAGCTCCATGAGAGACAACCTGTGCCCCAAATCGCTCATCCTGTTGCGCTGCGACATCTAGCCGATAATGCCGAACAAAGGAAAGCTGAGACGCCCAGATAGCCGCACGACAGATCTCTTGAAGAGAAAAGACACCCGTTTCAGCCCATGAAGAGGACATTGCCCTCATGGAATGTGCCTTAAACGCTTCTGGCGGAGACCTACCTGCCAACAGCTAAGCAGAAAAGATGACTTCCTTAAACCAGCGAGCTATGGTGGCTTTAGATGCAGGACAACCGCGCCTGAGTCCCGCCAACAGAATGAAAAGATGATCAGAAGACCTGAAATTCGACATCTGCAATTACTGAAACAGAGCCCTGCGGACATCCAAAAGACTCAACTGTCCAAAGGATTGCAGAAAGTCCTCCTTACGAAAAGAAGGCAGAAAAATTGGCTAATTGATATGAAAAGCCGAAACAACCTTAGGCAGGAAAGAAGGCACAGTACGAACTGTAATTCCTAACTCAGAGAACTGCAGAAATGGATCCCGGCAGGAAAGAGCCTGAAGCTCTGACACTCTCCGTGCTGAAGCCATGGCCACCAAATAAATCATTTTAAGAGTCAAATCCTTCTCTGAAGCGCGCTTGAGAGACTTGAAAGGAGGTTTCTGGAGCGCTTTCAACATGATCCCCAGGTTCCAAGATGGATAGGCAACCACAAAGGAGGGTGAAAATGTAAAGCCCCCCTCAGAAACTAGACAATATCTAGATGAGAAGCTAGGGACAAACCAGACACTCTCCCTTGGAAACAAGCCAACGCCGCCACCTGAACCCGAAGGGAATTGTAAGCAAGTCCCTTCTGTAAACCTTCCTGTAAAAATTCCAACAACTGCAAGACCGAAGCCAGCATTGGCGAAGAAGACCTCGTAGCACACCACGCCTCAAAGATGCACCAAACACACCGTGGAAGTGGACTGCTTGCGAGTCTGCAGAAGAGTAGCAATAACATTGTTAGAATAGCCCTTTTTCTTCAACTTTGCCATCTCAATAGCCAGGCCATAAGACTAAAGTGAAAGGGATCTTCCATAGCCACCGGACCCTGATGCAACAAGTCCGGCAGAAGAGGCAAACGAAACAGAGCTGCCACCAACATTCGCCTGAGATCCGCAAACCACGGACGACGCGGCCAATCTGGAGCAACCAGATTCACCAACCTGTAGTGCAGACGAATCCGAAGAAGAACTCGCCCTATTAAGGGCCACGGAAGGAACACGTAAAGGAGATCCGAAGGCCACAGATGAGACAGAGCATCCATCCCTGCAGAACGAGGATCTCTCCTTCTGCTGAAAAAGTGATTGACCTTGGCATTTGATCCCGACGCCATGAGATCTAATCGTGGAGTCCCCATTTGACACAAATCTGAAGAAAAACTTACTCTGCCAGCTCCCATTCTGCGGGTCGACCCGATGCCTGCTGAGGAAATCGGCCTGCACGTTCTTTTGGCCGGCAATATGGGCCGCAGACAACAGCACCAGGTGGCGCTCGGCCCAGTCAAGAATGCTGGCCGCATCCATCGCTAGAGCTCTGCTCTGAGTTCCTCCCTGTCGGTTCATGTAGGCCACTGCCGTCGTGTTGTCTGAAGGAACCCGGACCGACTGACCCTCCAGAGTCCTGCTGAAGGCAAGAAGGGCTTGGAAAATCGCTCTCAGTTCCAAGCGATTTATGGACCACTTCGCTTCGGTCATCCACTGACCCTGAGCATAGTGGCCGAGGCATTAAGGCCCCCCCCCCAACCTGTTAAACTGGCATCTGTAATCAGCAGCCACCAAAGAGAATGTGCCAGCAGCAACCCCCGGCACAACCTGTCGTTGGAAAGCCACCAAGCCATGCTGCGCTTGGCCGCAGGGAGCTATGGAAGCCTGTGTTAGTACTCCAGAGAGATTGGGGACCACCGACTCAGCAGGGAAAGTTGTAGCGGCCGCATATGCGCTCTTGCCCAGGGAACCACCCCAGGGTGGCAGTCATCAACCCTAGAAGCTAGACAAAATACCAAGCCTAAGGTCGAGACACCTGCAAGAGAAGCCGAATCTGATTCTGGATCTTGAGTCACCTACTGTCGGGAAGACCAAACCCAACGCCATGTCGAAACGAACCCCCAAATACTCGAGTGACTGCGAGGGGGTCAGATGACTTTTGGAGAAATTGACCACCCACCCCAGAGTCTGAAGAAGAGCTATAACTCTGGCCTTCGCAAGTCGGCTCTCTCTCTGAATCTGCACGGATGAGCCAATCATCATGTAAACCCCCTGGTGGCAGAGCAAGGTATTACAATGATGGTACCAAATATGTCACAGTGTTTCCCCCAAAATGACTCAACTCCTACCAGGGAGTTTAACAATAAAAAGAAAATATTTTTTTATTATTTGAATTATATTTAAATGTTAATGAAATTTTACCAACTTGCAAATTTAACATATGTATTTCAATTACAGGTTTGCAACACAAATCAGTTTAGAAACATTGAGAGCATTTTCAGATAAGTATAAATATTAGGTACATAAATCATTTAAGCACATTCAATTTTACAAAACACTAGATTCTTTAAACTTTCTGTTCTCCTGTCTTTCAGATTTCCAGAGACCTTCAAGGATCTTCTTCTTTTAGTTATCTCTCACTTATTGTTCAGGTTTCCTTTACTATTTTCTCTTATGTGCACTTTTTAAAATAGTTTCAGTCACTTAGCTGCTCTTTTTGTTTTCTCTCTCTGGCTCTCTTGAACGGTGGGTGCCTTTTCTTTCAGGTGGTGATCTCCAGCATCAACTTTCTTCCAGTCTTATCCCAGTAACATGGTCTCACCAATACAGCTCCCTCCCAACTGCCAGCCTGAGCTGTTTGTCGCTCTCCTGAAAGTTCCATCAGCATGCGGAACACTCAGTGCATGCACACAGACTACTCAGTTTCACTGCACTGCTGCTCACTGTCTCTACACCAGATCCAGAAGGAGCCAGATAATCTTTTAAAATTTAACCCATAGATTACAATCGAGATAGGGATGAACTCTGACACCTTCTCTCCAGAGGAAAGCGGCCACCACCACCATCACCTTGGAAAAAGTGTGAAGTGCTGTGGCCAGACCAAACGGCAAGGCACGAAACTGAAAATGCTGGCCTAAAACTGCAAAGTGCAGAAACCACTGATGCGGAGGCCAAATTGAGATATGCAAATACGCCTCCTTGAGGTCGAGTGAGGTGAGGAACTCCCCTGGCTGCACCGCCGCAATGACTGAACACAAGGTTTCCATGCGGAAATGTCACACCTTCAGGGCCTCGTTGACCCTGCGCAAGTCGAGGTTCGGCCTGAAAGTTCTGCCTTTCCGAGGCACCACAAAATAAATTGAGTAGCGACCGCAGAAGTGTTCATCGGGAAGAATGGGAACCACCACTCCGAGATCCAGCAGAGACTGTAACGTGTCTCTGATCGCTGCCCGCTTGACGGCAGTGACGCAACAGGCATATCAAACCGGAGTTGCAAACTGTAACCGGTACCTGTCTCTGAACAAATCTAGAACCCATTGGTCTGACATAACTTTGGCCCACTCCTCGAGAAACAGGGACAAATGACCCCCTACATAGGGCACCGAAGAGTGGACCAGCGCCCCATCATTGTGCAGTACGTCCCTGCACTCCTTGCTGCTGACTGGATGCTGCAGAACGTTTGTCAAAATGAGGAATTCCTCTTCTGAAAGCGGGAACATTGCGAAAAGCCAGAGGACCGCCCAGTGCAGTATCTCTGGGCCTCTCAAAAGCGAGGTCTAGAGGAGGAGGAGGAGAAGGAGGCGCTCTTGGAAGAAGACTTCTTATCCTCCAGTAGACGCTGGGATTTGGAATCCCCAAGGTCTTTAACAATCTTCTCCAAATCTTCCCCAAATAAAAGGTTGCCCACGAAAGGGCAACCTCACCAGACGCTGCTTCGAGGCCATATTAGCCGCCTAATGATGAAGTCAAAGGAGCTGTCGAGCTATCACTGCCAAAAACATTTGTTTAACAGATGCTCTGCCTAAATCATAAAAAGCATCAGCCAGGAAGGCCAAAGCCGACTCCATTCGAGGCACGACCTCAGAGAGAGGCACAGAACCCTCCAAGGGCTGCTTGGCCGCCTGCTGAAGCCACAAAAGACAAGCTCGGGCTGCATAAGAACTGAAAATAGCAGCCCGCAGAGCCAAGGCCGACACCTCAAAAAAGCGTTTCAAGGAGGGCTCCAAACGCCAGTCTTGCACATACTTCAAGGCGACCCTTCCCTCCACAGGGAGAGTAGTCTTCTTAGTAACCACAGTCACCAGCGAGTCCACCTTAGGCAGCCCAAAAAGAGACAAATGAGACTCTCCAGTCTCCAACTGGGTAAAGGTGAGACATTGCTCTAGCTACTTTCAAAGCACTATCCAGCTCTGACCACTGAGCCGAAATAAGCTCTTGGATGGAGTCATGCACCGATAAAGCCCGAGAAGGCTTTCTAGTACTGGCCAACTTAGGATTAAAGGAAGAAGCCGTAGCCACCTCAGGATCTTCAATACTGAGAGCCTGCAATGCATCAGAAATGAGAGACAGGAACTCGTCGCGGTGGAAAATACAGACCGCCTTAGGGTAATCTAATTCCTGTGGCAAAATACTACCTTCCTCCAGATATTCAATCTGCGAGGGCCTACCAGACCCCTCAGACTCCCCAAAAACAGAATGGGGAGGAGAATGAGGCGGCAGGGAGGCAACATCAGACAGGGAAGAAACCCGCCTGCGCTTAGCATCAGTAGCGAGTGCAGGGGGAGAAGACAGCAAGTAGCCAGCAGAAACTGGGGCCTCAGAACCTGAAGGACCCCCAACCTGCAAAGATATGTCGGAGGGCTCAGGCAGGGCTCTCTTTAAAAGGAAAGCCTGATGCAATAATAAAATGAATTCAGGGGAGAAGAACTCGCCCTGACCATCTGCCCCTGAACCCAAGGAAGCAAAGGCACGAGCGTCCCTCGTAAAATCAGAAGTCACCCCAGGCGCCCCCCCTTGCACTCACCATCATCTGCCACAGTAAGGCACGTGTCACATGGCGCTTCCAAGATGGCGCCCGCGCCAAAATCAGCAGGGCAGGAAGAGTCACTGCCAGACACAACCACCACACTACCTGGACCCAAAGCGTCAAGGCAGTTTGCACTGCAAAGTGGCGCCCACGCCAAAATGAGCAGGGCAGGAAGAGTCTCTGCCAGATGCGACCACCACACTACCTGGACCCAAAGCGTCAAGGCAGTTTGCACTGCAAAGTCCGGCCACAGTCCTGCATTTGCCGCAGGGGGAGCAGCACTTAACCGCTTCAGCCGCCATTGCCCCATAAGCAAAAACAAAATGGCGGCGACGCACCAAAAAAATAACCTTACCCTGCTCGGAAGCACTGATAGCGGGAACCCTCCCAGAAGGAGCTGAGCAGCATGCTCCACACAGTCAAACACCCAGTTAGAAGGAGCTTGGGTCAGGCTGCAGCGTCTCACCAGACAGGAAGAGAGCCTTAGAAAAGCTGCTTTGCTTTTTTTTTTTTTTTCAAACTGTGAGGAAAGTTGGAGGCTGGCAGCAAACAGACCAGAAGCTGGGAGGATGGGAGAAATGGAGTAAGGTAGGGACCTGGAAACCAAGTATGCCCTTAAAGTGGGCACCACTAGCCTCACACCCCCTGCTCAACTGGCCAAAGCGCAGGAGCCTCCCAAAGACAGAAATCCAGGAGCTGGAAGGAATCCATCCACCACCTGCTGGAGATAGAGATATACAGAAGATGGAAGGGGCTGGATGTCTAGGGTTCTTTCAGTGTTCTCTATCTCCACCTGCTGGTAGGCAGATACAACCCATCAGTTCCTGGATTCATCTGCTGTTGATGATAAGGAATGGCCTCTTTTACTTCACCTTTTAACCATGCTGACTGATGTTTTCTCTTCTTTCCTTCTTTGCAATTACGTGGAATGTATCTGGACTGGGCTTCCAAGATGGTATTTTTGAATAACATCCATGCTTGATTTAGTGTCCTAACCTTTGCAGCCGATCCTTTTAGTTTCTTTTTAACCATTTTCTCATTTTATTATAGCCACCCTCTTGAAATGCAGCTACAGTAGATTTCTTTTGCGGGCTCTTCCCAGATAGTAACTCAAACTTGATCATGTTATGATCACTGTTTCTCAGAGGACCTATGCCCTGCATGCCACCATGACCAGATCCAAAATGGTTCTCCCTCTTGTCGGTTCCTGGACAAGCTGCTCCAAGAAGCAGTTGTTTATTACATCTAGAAATTTTATCTCCCTGGCACTCCCTGATGTAACAAAGGAGAAAAGGGGGGGGGGGGTCCACTCCTTATCTGCTTGACTTGGCTGCGCCCCCTTTTTGCGGATTCAGCGTTATTATACTTGTGCTTTCCTAGCACTGAAAGTTGACTTGACGTCCAGCAGAGGATCTATTGACCCCTGAAGAAGGCTTTTTTGCAGAAACACGGACCATGTAGGGTCCCAATAAACTTTGTTTGGAGCTCTTACTCCTGTGTTTTGGCTGGCCACTTGGACTTGTTTTCTTCCACCCTGTGTTTGGTTTACTCCCTGATGTAACAACATTCCATGCTACCAATCCCATGGCAAGCAGTGGCTTCCCTCATGTCCATCTCAATAACAGACTATGGACTTTTCCTCCAGGAACTTGTCCAAACATTTTTTAAACCCAGAAGTAACCTGAGGAGATACTTCTTCACGGAGTTGGTGGTTAATTCATGGAGTGACCTCCCAGTGGAAATGGTGGAAACGAAAACACTATCTGAATTCAAGAGAGCTTGGGACAAGTACATAGGATCTCTAAGGGAGTGATAGGGAGAGTTGATGGCATTGATGGGCACACTGGATTGTTCATATGGTCTTTGCCTACATTTTTCTATGATTCTATGTTAATATGTGCACATGGTTTTTTTTTAACCTGTTTTTATGTTTAGGCCTATTTATCTGTGCCTTTTATATTTGCACCTCTTCCTAGGGTGTCCTATATCCCTTCATTTTATTGTGTAATTCTGTAAAGCATTTTGCCACCTGTACGAAAAACTGGCAATCAAATGATTAAACTATAAACATAACTGGTTAACATTATCTGCTTCATAATTTGTCTTCATTTGAGCTGTAGCCTGCTAAGTATAATGTTATAATAAGCAGGATAGAGTCATCCTATATCATGGAAAACTATTAGCTTCTGCTATTAAATGTGTTTTATGTAAGAACATGAAGGGCATTGTAGATCTAATTTAAGAAAGAGTGATAGCTGACCTTTAGGAGTTACTTTTTTTTCAGTTCTCAAGGTGGACATTTGATTCCACTGCTATGTGCTTTTAGGTGGCTCTCTGACAGTGCACATTTTGTCACAGATATATATTTCATGGTTTTTCAATTATATATTACAGAATTTAATACAAAGCTATATATGACATATATCTATGATCAGGAATGTCATTTGGCCTCAAATACTTCTCTGTATGACACATATATAGGGCTGACTTTGTTCTACTCTAGTCACAGCTTGTCCTCAGTGAATCCATGTTAATCCATCTTAATCAAATTTAATTGACATTCTATATAATAATAACTAAGTGCAAGTTTTTTTACATGTTAGGGGTTTAACCAATCCCACCAAGACATGGGAGGGTTGACTATTATCTCATGAAAGAACAATCAGATTTTATATTCCTCTAAGAAACATTAAATCATAAAGAATTTTAAGAGGTAATTATCAAGTAGTGGTAAAAGGCAGGGCTACCGTACTTTAATTTTCTGGAAGAGTCATCAACCTGCAGTATTTTAGTACCTTAGGTTGCTGATTCTCATGGCAAATGAATAATGCTGTTTTTGAGCCATGTTTTAAAGGGGAAGGTACTCTTTAGTCAAAATAGTAGGCAGAATGCCCCCTCCCTAAAGTGAAAGCCCCTTTTGAGTCTCCTCAATTAAGCCTCCTCCCTATATTGCTGGCCCTTCCATAACCTAAATTCCACCCCCGCCCCAGGAGGTGCCTCCCACACCCGGAAATTTCTCGTCCCTTAAGGCAGGACACCCAGGCCCCTTCACCCACCTGAAGACCACCCTCCCAGATCTATCTTAGTTGAAATCCCTGGGGCTAGTGCTCCAGAAAAGAGTGTTCCTTAGTTGCTCCTGCACTATCAGTGCCTTCATCCAAAATGGAACTGTGACCCCCTAGCAGTAGACTCATGGCACTACCCTTAGAAGTCTTGTTTCCGTAAAAAAGGGCTTTTACTTTAGGATGGGAAGGTGCTCTGCCCACTATTTTGACTAAAGTGTACCGGCCTCTTTAAAGTTTGGCCTATCCTGTCTGCCCATCCTCAGTAACCGTAAACTCATCCTTTTCCTAAGAGATCCCATGTGCCTGTCCCATGCTTTCTTATATTCAGACACAGTCCTTGTCTCCATGACCTCCACAGGGAGGTTGTTCCATGCGTCCACTAGCCTTTCTGTGAAAGAGTAGTTTCTTAGGTTAATCCCGAGCCTATTTCCTCTTAACTTCATCCTACACCCTTTCATTCCAGGGTTTTTTTTACTTTGAAAAAGGCTCACCTCCTGTACATTAATGCCACAGAGGTATTTAAACATATCTATCATATCCCCTCTCTCCCACCTTTTACCCAGAGTATACATGTTGAGGTCTATATGCTTTGTGACAGAGACCACTGACCAATATTTTAGCACCCTTTGGACTGACTCTATCCTGTTTATCTTTTTGTAGGTGTGGTCTCCAGAATTGCATACAGTATTCTAAATGGGGCCTCACTTGAGACTTATACAAGCACACTATTAACTCCTTTTTTCTGCTGGTCATCCCTCTCCCTATGCACCCCGGCATCCTTCTGACTTTGCCCATCATGGCCTTTTCTACCTGTTTGGTCACCTTAATATCATCAGATGCAATCACCCCCCAAGTCCTGCTCTTCTTTCATACACAGAAGTACTTCACCCCCTATACTGTACCATTTCCTTGGATTTTTGTAACCCAAGTGTTTGACCCTGCATTTTTTAGCATTAAATCTTAGTTGCTAATTATTGGACCATTCTTCAACCTTTGCTAGATCCTTCCTCATGCTATCTACACCCTCTGGGGTGTCTACCCTATTACAAAGTTTGGTATCATCTGAAACAGACAAACCTTACAAGACAGTCCTTCTGCAATATCACTCACAAAGATGTTAAAAAGAGCCGGTCTAGGGACCAATCCCTGTGGTATAGCACTGATAACATAATTTTCCTCGGCGCAAACTCCATTTACCACTACCCTCTGTCTCCTTCCATTTAACCAGTTTTTAACCCAGACAGTCACTTTAGTGCCCATACCGAGAGCCCCCCAGTTTATTTATAAGTTGCCTGTGTGGAACCATGTAAAAAGCTTTGCTAAAATCCAATTATACCACATATAGCGCCCCTCCCACATCCAACTGTTTGGTCACCCAGTCAAAGAAATTAATGAGATTTGTCTGCCAAGACCTGCCTCTAGTGAAACCATGCTGTCTCGGGTCCTGCAGTCCATTTGATTTGAGAATCTCCCACTATTCTCCGCTTTAGAAGTATTTCCATTAGTTTACTCACCACTGAGGTCAGACTGACAGATCTGTTATTTCCAACCTCCTCCCACTCTTGTGTAGAGGGACCACATCTGCTCTTCTCCAGTCCTCCAGGACCACTCCAGACTCTTAAAAAAGCATTGAAGAAGTTTGGCAATGGAGCCACCAGAATGTCTCCGAGTTCCTTGAGTACCCTCAAATGTATCCAATCAGGCCCCATCGCTTTGTCTATTTTTAGTTTAGCTAGCTCCTGGTGTCTTCAACATTCTCTCTGTAATACCCCTTTGCCTGGGTGCTTTTGGGTCCGGGGTATGAGTGGGCTGTAGACCCCGCGAAAGGCAGACTCTGTTGGACCTTCACTCACTCACTTGGCGTGCGGTGCCTCCACCTAGGGAAAGAAGTGTTAGTGGGTGGGATGACACTCTTCTCCCCCAGGAAATTCAAAATGAAGTCTAAAACCCCCTGTGGGAAACAAGGCTGGCAGTCAAACATAGACTGTCTTGAGAGGATAACGATACACTGTAATCCAAAATGACCACTCCGCAGTCAGCAGCTTAAAACTCAAACAGTTTATTCTTCAACTTGAAACCACAGGAACATTTCAACTGCATAAACTCTTAATCTCTTTGTGCAATCTTTAAATAAGTTATTCCTCAGATATTCACTCTGGGGAACTCCTATGTTCTCCTCCCTTAAGGTGTATTTTATAAGGCACACTAAAACAGAATTATTTACACTTTGTACAGCTCCGGTCCCCAAAGATAATGTTCCAAAGGCTTGGCTCCTTTCTATATCTTAGGTCCAGACCTTCATGGTCTGACCAACACCCACCATGACCTTTGTATTGGCCAATACTTTTTTTGTGCCAGTACACGCTGGTACGGCATACCGGCACCTTTTTTGTGTGGTCCGGCTCACCTGCCCGCTCCCTTCCGTTCGTGCACCCGGCAGTGCTCCCTGTGTTGCAAAACTTTTGTTTACCCAAAGTTTGCATCAAACTGGCAGTGAGAGCAGCAGGCAGGCTCACCTCCTCATCACTCGCTTCGCTTCCATTCCCTCTCAGCGCGTCCCGCCCTCCTCTGATGTAATTTCCTTTTCACGAGGGGAGGACACGCTGAGAGGGAAGGGAAGTGAAGCGAGCAACGAGTAGGTGAGCCTGCCTGCTGCTTTCACTGTCGGTTCACCGCGACTTTGGTAAACAAATGTTTTGCAATGCAGGGAGCACGGCCGGGTGCACAAATGGAAGGGAGCGGGCAGGTGAGGGCAGGCAGGTGGGGCTGGGGTTTGAATGATCTCGGCGGCAGGTGGAGGCATGCAGCGAGTCAGTGGACATGGAAGGGAGGAGGAGGATAGGGGGCAAAAGAGAATCACTGGACATGGAGGGGAGGGGAGAAAGGAGAGGAGAATCGCTGGACATGGATGGGAGGGGAGGACAAGAGAGAGAGGAGAATCATTCTGGACATAGATTGGATGGGAGGGGAGGGCAAGGGAGAGAGGAGAATTGCTGGACATGGATGGGAGGGGAAGGAAGGGAAGAAAGAATTGTTGGACATGGATAGGAGGGGAGGGCAGGGGAGAGAGGAGAATTGCTGGACATGGATTGGATGGGATGGGAGGGGAGGGCAGGGGAGAGAGGAGAATTGCTGGACATGGAGGGGAGGGCAAAGGAGAGAGGAGACATACTGGACATGGATGGGAGGGGAGGGCAGGGAAGAGAGAATTGCTGAACATGGATGGGAGGGGAGGTCAGCAAAGAGAGATTCACTGGACATGGATGGGAGGGGAGGGCCGGGAAGAGAGAAGAATTGTTGGTCATGGATGAGAGGGGAGAGAAGGGGAGAGAGGAGAATCACTGGTCATGGATGGCAGGGGAGGGCAGGGGATAGAGGAGAATCACTGGACATGGGAGGGGAGGGCAGGAGAGAGAGGAGACATGCTGGACATGGATGGAGGAGAGGGAAGACAGAAAGGAGATGCACATGGATGGGAGGGGAGGGCAGGGGAGAGAGGACAAATGCTGGAAATGGATGGAGAGGAGAGCAGGAGATAGAGGAGAATTGCTGGACATGGATGGATGGAAGGGTTGGCGGGGAGAGAGGAGAAATGCTGGACTTGGATGGAGAAGAGGGGAGATAGAATTATTGTTTTAGATGGATACAGGGGAGGGAAGAGAGAGGAGAAATGCTGTACATGGATGGAGGGGAAGAGAGAGGAGAAGTGCTGGACATGGATGGAGGGGAGGAAAGAAAAAAGAAGAAAATGCACATGGATGGAGATGAGGGAAAGGGAAGAGAGGAGAAAAACTGCATATGGATGGAGAAAATAGGCAAAAGCTGGATCCACGTTATACCTCCTCCAGTCAGTTCCATGGAGGAGGACCCAGCTTTTACTTATGGATGTAGGGCAAGAAATGAAGAAGAAAGGAGAAAAGTAAAGAAATAAATGGAAAGGAAGCCCTGGAAACAGAGTTAAGAGAACAGATAGAGAGCAACAGAATCAGAGACTGGGACCAATATGGATAGAAAAACAAAGTCACCAGACAACAAAGGTAGAAAAAAATCATTTTATTTTCATTTTAGTGTTTGGAATATGTCCAATTTGAGAATTTACATTTGCTATCTTATTTTGCACTGGGTATACTGGTGATGTAACAGCTTACAGAAATTATTTATAATGAAAAAAAATCACAATTTATTTTTTTCTCCTATACTAGTATAATATTTTCAATGATGTCTGTTAATATGCGCCATGGCTGGTATAAGGGGTGTGGTTAATGTGGGTGTGGCTATCATAGGGGCAGAGCTATATGTGGTGACCCCGTCCATAATGAGTACCGGCACCTTTTATTCTACAAAAAAAGCACTGGTGTTGGCTCACCTGACTATGGGATGGGCACTTCCTGGCTCCAATCCCGCGCTCCTGGGCTGGGTCTCTCTACTGCCCACCCAGAGTTTTCCTTCACAGTTATTTTTCCTAGCAGGGCCGCCAAGAGCCTGGGCTGGGCCCGTAGCAAGGCCGCCGCCCCCCTCGAGGCCGCCGCACCGCAGTCCCCAGTCTCCATCTGCCCACCCCAGAACCCGTTGACAGCCTCCTCCGTCTGCCACTGGGCCCCCTGCGTTCAAATCACAGCGCCTCACCTCCGTGTGAAAGCGCAGTGGCAGATCGCCTCCCTGCGGGCCTTCCCTCCCGTGTCCCGCCCTCGCGGAAACAGGAAGTTACTTCAGACGAGGGTGGGACACAGGGAAGGAAGGCCCGAAGGGAGGCGATCTGCCACTGTGCTTTCACACGGAGGTGAGGCGCTGTGATTTGAATGCAGGGGACCCAGAGGGGGGCTGTCGATGGAGCTGAGGGCGGGCGGGTGAGACCGGGGACTGCAGCGCTGGGCCCCCCCTTGGAGGCCCGGGGAATTTTGTCCCCCTTGCCCCCCCTCTCGGCGGCCCTGTTTCCTAGCAGCAACTCTCCTTGGCCTTAGCCAATGGATTCACTTCTTTTTAATGGGATCCCCCTTCTTCTTCTGGTCATTTGGCAGGGCCTTGCAGGCAACCAAAGACCCACAGCTACAAACAGAAACACAAAAAGAAAATAAGACCCAAAAAATGACCCACACATACACACACACACAGTCCCCTCCCCCCTTTGTCACTCTTCAGTCTCTTAACACTCTTTGCATTTTATTCCAAAACTACTCCCCTTGGTCTGGGCTTCTTCCCACCTGGGGACCTCTCAGTCACTCCCCAGAGGGACTTACTCTCTTAGTAATCACAACCTAATAGGGGATTATATATAGATGAAGCCTTTACTCTACTTCTTTATCTCATCAGACATACAATGTGATCAATTTATTTTGGGTCTCTGGTGCCTTGTTATCAATTAAAGAGGCTAAAATCCATGCTACTACCATTTCAGACTATGCTGCCATCTAACTGTTTCTTGAATTCCAAAATGAAATATGCTCAACTGCTTTTTGGAGATTTAATTTAGGCCTTCTACCAGAAGAAAGTTTTTGAGAAACAGTTATAAACAGCAATAGATACACATTTCTTGCATAAGTCTGTATCAGAGACATCTGTGACTAATTGGCTGGATGATTTTAAAGCTACTTTATATGGAGCTGTTATTAATGTCTCCATAGGTGTGCACAAAAAGCATAATAGAGCTTATGAACTTAGAAAGAGAAATGAAAACACTAAAAAGCAGCATGAAATAACACTTGATTGAAATTGCATCAGTTGAAGTATAATTTTGCCTCATCAAACAGGCTGGTTATGTCAGTATATTCTCAGAAGCTGAAATACTACGAGGAGAGCAATAAGGGTGTTATCTAAAAATAAGAAAAATGAGGGAGAGTGTAAAATCAATTATTACTCAATGTAACACTATAATATATACAGATCACGAGATTCTCCAGCAGCTTCAGGGCTACACTAAATTACAAGCAAGTAAGATTCCTCTCTTTTCTGCTCATATGAGCTCCTTCTTAGATGAAATGCTGAAATAATACATCCTAGCATTACAAATATACAGACAGCGAATCTAAAGGCTAAAATTAAGCATGCTACAAATGGCTAGATAAACTGTATACACTTTGTCTGGGCTAGTGATTCAATTAGAAGGCTATAATATATAACATATGAGGGGTAAAATGCATTAGGGTACAATATACTTAGATTGTGAGTCCATCTGGGACAGTGCAAGTACCTGAATAGTTATATATGTAAACTGCCTTGATTTGTTCTTCAATAGAAGACAGTATTTCAAAAATTGATAGACTTAGACTTATTCAAAGTGATTTAACTGGCCAGAAATAGTTCTTGGGTATATGGGGCTAACTGCTAATTTTCAGCGGTGCTTAACCGGTTAGTACCACTGAAAATAACTGGTTAGCACTAAAATGAAAAAGGCTATTTTGGGGCCATGCTGGGGTCAGAGTCAGCACTTGGCCAGTTATGTGCTGATATTCAGCATGTAACTAGCTAGTTTAACCACATAAATAGGACCGCATAAAGGTCTGTCCTTTCTTCATACGGTACCCCGTAGACGGTTAAGTGCTGGATATCACAATTAACCGGTTATGCGTTAGCCAGCTCTGGAAACCTGGAAATTCAGTGCTGGTGTCTGGATATGGTCCGGCATTGAATTTCCAGCTTTATCGCTGACGGCTGAATACGGATTTATTTATTTATGTCATGGATTTATATCCTGCTTTAAAATCAAAGCAGGTCACAATAAAAACAAACATTCACAATAACATATCCATCAGACATTAAACTGATATATAAACTCATAAATCTTAAGCACCATAAACATTCTAGAAAGAGCTGCTAAAACAGACTAATCTTCATCCATCAATAAATGCTTTTACAAAATAAAAAGTTTTCAACAATTGCTTAAATTGTTGATAATCTGTACAAAGTCTTAAATAACCCACCAGGTGATTCTATAAGTTCTCCCCAGTTAGCGAAAAAGCATGATTCCTTGTTTCTGATAAACAACAAATAGACACATCCAGTGGCTTAGCTACGTGGGGCCACAGGGGCCTGGGCCCCCATAGATTTGGCCCTGGACCCCCATGCCAATGACCCACTCAACCCCCCTCCCGCCGCCAACCCGCCGTCGCCGTAGCCTACCTTTGCTGGCGGGGGACCCCAATCCCCGCCAGCCGAGGTCCTCTTCTTCTGGCGCAAGGCTTCGTTCAGTTTTTGAGTCTGACATCCTGCACGTTGTATGTGCAGGACGTCAGACTCACAGAAACAGAAAAAAGCCTTGCAGGTCAGCTCATTTGCAAGGCTTTGTTCTGTTTCTGTGAGTCTGGCATCGCAGGACGTCAGACTCAGAAACAGAACGAAGCCTTGAACCAGAAGAAGAGGACCTCGGCTGGCGGGGGTTGGCGTCCCCTGCCAGCAAAGGTAGGCGACGGCGGGGGAGGGTTGGCGGTGGGAGGGGGGATCGAGAGGGTCGTCGGTAGGGGGGGTGTCAAAGTTGGTGTTGGTGGCGGCGGCAGCGGCGGAGGGTTGCAATGGTGGGGTGGTCGGCAATGGCAGGGGGTCGGTGGCGCCGAGGGGGGGCTAAAATGTGCCCCCTCACCTCAGGCTCTGGACCCCCCTCCTGCCGAAGTCTGGATACGCCCCTGGACACATCTAATAGTTTCTTCGTCACAGAACTGTAATCTCATTGAATACTGAGCCCATTGTAATTCTTAATACACAACCTAAAGTTAGGCACTGGGATGATGCATGCTAAGTGTGGATTCTATAAAAACAGTTGTGTGCAAAACTACAATTGTAATATACTAGTGTAAGTCTGCATTTATGGGCCTAATTTTAGCCGCAAGAACTTAGGCCAGCCAAATGGCAGTTAGGCACATACATGCTCGTATTCTGTAACCCGTGCACATAACTACCTGACATGCCTGATCCACTCATGCTAGGGTAGTTAGGCATTTAGGACTAGACTCTATATATCATGCCTAAAAAATCAGAGCCAAAAAAATACACCCGGGAATATTCTATTAAGTATGCCTAAATTTAGGTGAACTTTATAGAATTAGGCTAAATTTCCATGAAGTTTATAGTACATTGAGCACCTGTCCACGCGACTAAATTTAGTCAAGGGGCAGTTACGCCAAGTATATAACAACGCACATAGATTTTAGAAATGCCCATGACCTGCCCATTCCATGCCCAGGACCACACCCCCTTTTCAACTATGTGACTTAAAATTTACATGCATCACATTACAGAATACGTCTAAACAGTTGTGCACATAAATTCTAATACCAATTAGTGTCAATAATTGCTTGTTAATTAGCAATTATGAGCACTGATTGACTTGTTAACTAATTAAGTTACATGTGCAAATCCAGAATACAACTAGATTTGTGCATTCAATTTAAGTCTTACTATACAGAATCCGGAGGCTAGCTGCTAATTAGTGCTAATGAGCATCAATTATAGTCAATAATTGATTTTTAAGGCTAATTCACATCAAATTATTCTATTAAATTATATGCTCAACTGACCTTATTCTATAATGTGTTTGAGCAATGTTGCACACTAGTTGGAAATTTACGCATACCACTTTCTAGAATTAGGGGGATACTGTTTTTATTCATTAAGATAACAGGTGGAGTAAAAGGCTAAAGGGTGCAACCAAAGTGGCTTGCATATTCTATGCAGATATTTTCTCTGTCCCTACCGGGCTCAAAGTCTAGGTTAAGTAACTTGCCCAGGGCCAGAAGGAGCTCCAGCGGGCATTGAACCAGTTCCCCAGATCACTGCACTAACCATTAGGCTACTCCTAATTATTTTGACATATCAGTAAATGGCAACACAACCAATATCCAAAGAAATGACTTGGCTGAATTAAGGTTTATTTTATTTTATTTTTTTATTGCACTTGTATCCAGGGGTGTGCCGGTAAATTTTTAACAACAGGCTCTTTCTCCGGATGTAGCTAGCTCTACAGTTGGAAGGGCCAGGGGTGGCCGGGGGTGGGGGGGGGGGGGGGGAGCAACACTTGCCTCTCTCTCCTCCCTCCCTTCGTGTGGGCACGCTCAGCCACCACTCCCAATGTCTTGTTCTGAGCAGCATGCTGGAACTTCTCTCACATGCTCGAGAAGTCTCAGCCTGCTGTCCAGAGCTGGAAACAAGGAGTGGGGAGCAGCAGTAGTCTATTTACTTGGCTGGCAGGGCTCAGCATCCCCACCAGCAAAGTAAAAGAGAATTCAGCAGGGGGCCCAAGCCCACATTTTGGGAGTCAGTTGTTAAAGTAGCTATGGAGGGCCTTACTTTAACAACCGGCTCCCAAAATTCTTAAAAGCTTAACAACCAGCTCTTGTGAGCCTGTGAGAGCCTGCTCCAGCACACCACTGCTTGTATCCCACATTTTCCCACCTATTTGCAGGCTCAGTGTGGCTTACAAAGACCTGTTATGGCATGCCATTCCAGGGTAAAAGATACAATTTGTGTTACAAAAAGATTAGGCTAACATAAAAGACGAAGCAACTGTTATAGAAAGAAGAAAGAAGACTTCCGAATAAGGATGGAGTGGAAGGGACGAGGACATTCTTCCTTTCAGCTTCCAAAATGAGAGTGGAGGTGAAGATGATTAGGGAATAGAGGAAAATGCTTCTTGTCCTCTGGAATGGTGAACTGCTGAGGAAAGAGAGCCAGTAGCAAGGTAACTGCTAACTGCCTTGAGTGAATTCCTTCAACAAGGCAGTAAATATATGCTAATAATATAAATAGGTCTGCCATGTCTAAGAGTAAAAAAAGTGGAGGCCTTGAATCGAGTTATAGAAATTCCTTGAGAGGTGGAAGATTCACCACACTTTTGCCTTTAACAACAGTGAGTAAATAATACCTATTTTCAACCCATGAAGGAAGCGAAGCCATGAGAAAGGGGAGAACCCTGCTGCCAGTTCCACGCTCATATGTATGATAGATTTATGAAGAGTAAGAAGACAGAACAAGACTATAACAGAAAGAACAAGAAGAATTAAATTGGGGATGTTTGCACTACAATGATGCTTTCAGATATGGACATTGGTTTTAGAGTTGTTTGAAGAGATGAATTAAAATACTATTTTTTGGAACCACAAATTGGAAATGTCGTTTCCTGTTTTAGTGGATATATATCACTGGAGGCTCAAGAGAGTTGTCAACTCAAGGAGAACTCTGCATGAAAAAGGATTTTTTTTTTTTTTTACATAAATGAGCAGTCAGGGGGTTACACAGCTTTATCAATCCATTAAGCAACGTTGAATTGATTATATATACATTGCTTTCAGAAAAATGGAGTCTGAAAGATGTGTATTTTAGGACAGTAACTTCTCTCAAGTCTTCATTTGATCTGATTTTTACATAAATGGGCCTGTATTAAAGTGTGGTTAGTTTTTGCATTTACCAAGCATTAGGGGCAAAAATTAATCCACAGTAAGTGCAAAGCCTGCTTGTTAACTTTTTGGCATGTGCCAAGCATCACCCTGCAGTTACTATGCAAAGCAGATACTGCACAGTAGGTACACTGGTATATAGCACTAGATTCAGGCACAGTTACGATCCTTACTAAGGGTTGCTGTGCACCAATCCAGAACTACCAAAAGGCTACCGCAGGAGCCTGGCGGTAGTTCTCACCCCCAATATGTGCCATTTCTGGTGCTACAAAAATATTTTATATTTTAGTAGCACCGGTGCTTACCCGGCGGTAATTGGGCAGTGCCGTGCACTGAAATTTACCGCTGGGTTAGCGCAGGAACCTTTACTACCACCTCAATGGGTGGCGGTAAGTGCTCCCCTCCGAAATGACCACACTGTAAGTGGTTTACTTACCATGCCGCCATTTCTTTTCCAGAAAAAAAGACAGCTATTAACCCACTGCAGTAAAAGGTGGCCTCAGCTCATGTCAAAAATGCACTGATGATAGCGCAAGCCCCCTTTTACCGCAGTTTAGTAAAAGGACCCCTGAGATAGTATTCTGTAAAGGGTGCTATGCATAGAGCTTAGTTCTCATGTCACACCTAATTTTGGGCACGAGCACTTACATCTGTCAAAAACTGGTGTAAATGCTCACATCCAACTGATGGCAGTTGGATGTGCAAATGCATTGCGTCTAATTTCTGGGAACGCTCCTGTTCTACCCATACCCCTCACATGACCATACCCCCTTTTCAATTGCACACTATGAAATTTAGCCGTGAATGTTATAAAATAAGGCATAGGGCAGATCCGCTCATAAATCAATTAAGTGCTGGTTAACTCTAATAATTGATTGTTAATGTCTAATTGATTCATTAGTTTATGCATGGCTCTAGGATCCACACCCAAATTTGGGAGTCCTGTACAGAATCTGGGAGATAGTACTGTAAGTGCATCCATGTTATCTGACAATGCAGTTACCGCAGCCTCATATGGGAAACAATACAACTCAGATGATTATAACCCTCTAATCCCTTCCTCAGTAATATCAATCCTACCAATAACCATGTGTAGCATCAAGCCCCCCCCCCTGATGATGGACTTTGATCCTCCCCAAAGACATCAAGCACCCAAAGAGGATCCCGACCATCACCCTCCTCTCTGACTTCCTACAGCACTAACTGGTTTGGTATCATAGTTGTATTGAACTCCAAATGCTCCTGTCCCATTGCAATCCTACATTTAAAACAGCAGCTCTGATTACTAGCAGTAATCTCACAGTACTACCATTAGGGATCAAATAAGTAACACTATGAATTCCTAAGACAATGGGGGTTACAGTCCAATAGGGATGGTCAATAAGGTTAACAGTGCTTCCTCACTAAGAAGAATGGCAAGAACACTATGAGACCACAATTAATTATGCTTTTTTTCATGGTTAACCATTTGATGAGAATATTCTCATCAGTATTTATTGGGTTAAAATCTAAAATCAGAATCCCTCATTGTAGCATGTATATGTGTAAAGTTGTGCTGTCCGATTCAGCTACAAAATTTTCGAATCGGTACGATTCAATTCTCTCAAAAAATTGTTTTTTCAATTCAATTTGATTTGATTTAACTAGATTGAAATAGTACATGCAAATATTATATCACAAAGGGTAAAAAAAAAAATAGGCAGCAGCAGCAATTGAAGAACAGTGAAGAAAAATGGGCACAAACTACAGAGTTTATAATTGCTGTTTCTACCAGCTACAATAATTTGTGAAGCTGTTTTAGTGATATTCAATTGGTACTTCTTTTCTCCTCCAACTTTTAAGGCATTGCCTATCCAACTGAAACAGCTTTAGACTTGTTGCATTCATGTTCATCTCACTTCCTTTCTCTTCCCTCCCCTCCATGCTGTCCAGCATTTCTCCTCTCTCCCCTCCCCTCCATCCATGTGCATCTCCTTCCTCTGTCTTCCCTCCCCTCCATTCCTGTACAACATTTCTCCTCTCTCCCCTGCCCTCCCCTCCCATCCATGTCCAGCAATTCTCCTTTGCCCCCTATCCTCCCATTCATGACCAGTGACTCGCCACAGCCCCCACCTGCCCCCCTTTTCAGCCCTCAAGTTCCGGTTCCAACCCCAGCCAAGCCTGCCCGCCCTCTTCTCCCCCAACATCCCCCTTTTCATTCCTGCCACCCTGTGGGATTTAAATCTTTTACCTCAAGTAGCAGCAGTGGCAGTGTCCTGCCCTTGTGGAAAGAGGAAATTACATCAGAGTACATAAGTACATAAGTATTGCCATACTGGGAAAGACCAAAGGTCCATCAAGCCCAGCATCCTGTTTCTAACAGTGGCCAATCCATGTCACAAATACCTGGCAAGATCCCCAAAAAGTAGAAAGCATTTTATATTGCTTGTCCCAGAAATAGTGGATTTCCCCCAAGTCCATTTAATAATGGTCTATGGACTTTTCCTTTAGGAAGTCGTCCAAACCTTTTTTTAAACTCTGCTATGCTAACCGCCTTTACCACATTCTCTGGCAATGAATTCCAGAGTTTAATTACACGTTGAGTGAAGAAAAAGTTTCTCCGATTCTTTTTAAATTTACTACATTGTAGCTTCATTGCATGCCCCCTAGTCCTAGTATTTTTGGAAAACGTAAACAGTTGCTTCACATCTACCCATTCAACTCCACTCATTATTTTATAGACCTCTATCATATCTCCCCTATCAGAGGAAGGCGGGACACTGAGATGTAAGGGAAGGCTAGAGACGAGCCTGCTGGTTTCACTGCCGCCACCGTGACTTGAGATAAAATAAAAGATTTAAACCCTCCCCGGACAGCAGGAATGAAAAGAGGGTTGTTGGGGAGCTGAGGGTGGGCAGGTGGGATCCGAGAGCTGCCTGCAGGTGAGCTGCTCGGGCGGCGGTAAGCATGGCTTGTGTAGCCCTCCAGAGGTCAGCGCCTCCCGCCATGCTTACCATGATTACTGGGTTCCGTCAGCCCTGGACGGAAGCAGAGACTACGGCTTAGGTGACAGCAGGAGGGAGGGAAGCAGCGGCTTGGGTGACAGTGGGTGAGAGGGAGGGAGGTGAGGAAATCCTGAATCGGGACTCCCGATTTTTTTTCCAAAACGAATCGATTCATCCAAAATGAATCGAATAATCGATTTCAATCATGAATTGGACAACACTAGTGTAAAGCGGATGAGATTTGATTGCCTTTCTGTGGTTTCAATTAAAATGGTTTATCTATTATATGCAGGTACATTTTTTGTACCTAGAACAATGTAGAGTTGAATAACTTGCTTGGAGTCACAAGGAGCTGCAGTGTGAACTGAATCCTTTTTCTCAGGCTGCTGCACTAACCATTAGGCTACTCCTAGATTCAATATAATTATCTCCATTAATTGATGTCTTTAAAGGCATACCAACTGTTCTACAAAAATGCTTAGAATATTAATTCTACTGTCTCAGGATTGCAGTGGGGAATTCTCATCAGACTGGTCTTGTAGAATACCTATATGGCTCTTTGTAGCGCTGAACAGCGAATGTGATTGGGATGAGACTTTTCCTGTTATTATGGTTCTCTGATTCTCTGTTTATGTATTTGTTCTCTATCTCTGTTGGCATTTTTTTTTTTTGCAGTCTACCTGTCAATCATAGGTAGCATATCAATCAAATAGGAATATTATTATTATTATTATTATTAACATTTGTATAGCGCTACCAGACACATGCAGCGCTGAACACCTGACACAGAGAGACAGTCCCTGCTCGATAGAGCTTACAATCTAAAAATACTGGACTTCTCTGAATTTTTGCACTCAAAGTTATTTGTGTTCACCAGAAGCACCCATTTCCAATTAAATGCATAGTGACCTTGTGAATACACATGTACTTATAAAGGCAAAATGTTTAAAAGCATCATCTTTCAGTTTCTCACTTTTAACATCCTCATTCAATCTTCAGCTATGCTCCACTACCCCTACTCACCAAAATTGCCACTATCCTGATCTTGTTTTCTCCAACTGCTCATTCTCCAATTTCTCCACCTCAGTTTTTCCCCTCTCAGACCATCATCCTATACTTCCACAATCACCCTCTCCCCTCGGTCCCTCCAATCTCCACCAATACATTTAGTAATCTTCAGGCAATTGACCCTTGACCTCTCTCCACCAGTGTTTCATCCCTCCTCTCTATCGCTATGTTATCCAGGTCTGTCAATGAGGCTATCTCTTCCAATAATACTATTCTCTCTTTTGCTCTGGATATTCTCACTCTCATTCCCTATTCTGTAAGGTGTACCAAACCTCAGCCTTGGCTAACACTAAAATCTGCTACCTATGTTTCTGTGCCCGATTTGGTGAACACCATTGGCTAAAATCCCATGCTCATGCCAACTTCATACATTTTGAATTCTTGTTGACCTTTCTGCTCTTTCCATGGCTGGCAGGGAGCAAAGAGGGTAACTGCCCTAGGCTCCACAGCTCCAGGGGGCCCCCGGTCTGCCATTTCTTCCCTTTTCTTGCTACCCAGACTGTGTCTGCCCCAGTGCTGTTGCTCTTCCACCTTTCACCCACTTCTGACACAACTTCCTGTTTGGAATACAGTTGCAGCAGAAGTACAGTGCCAGGGCATTCACAGGCAGCATATCAGAACTGCTGCTGTGCCGACAATCCCCAGTCAATAAAAGCAGGATATGAGGTAGACAGGAAAGGATAGAGACCTAGATCAGGTGGAAAGAAGGGAGAAGAGATGGGGGACCTTGGGGGTGTCCTGTAGCTATTTTAAAGTAGATTGGAGGAGGGGATAGTAGAGGAATAAATTATGGGCCTGGGAACAGGGGGAGGAGGAGAGACAGATGGCAGTAAGGTAAAGGGAAGGAAGAGAGAGGGAAAGATATTAGACTTGGGAGTGGTGGGGAGGGATGGAGAGATTCTAGATGGGAGGTCAGTTGGGAAGAAAGAGAAAGATGTTGGATCCAGGGAAGGAAAGGAGGAAGAGGAAGGTGTTGAACAATGGGAGGGGAGGAGGTAGGGAGATATGCTGGCTCATGTGGGATAGGGTGGGAGAGGGAACTACAGCAGGAAAGAGAGAGGGAGCAATATTAGACAATGGAAGGGATAGAAAGGAAGAGAGATGATTGACCATGGGGAGGGGGCAGGAGAGTAGAAAGATGGGACAGGAATTTGATGGCAGTTTGGAGAAAAAGTACAGGGAGATGTTAGGCCATGGTAGGGGGAGGGAAGAGATAGGGAGAGGAAGTATTGGGGTACAACAGTGGAGGGACCGATGTGTGACAGTCCAAGAAGAGGTGGCAAGATAATGAGTGAGAGGCGGATAGTGAATACAGAGCTAGAAATATAGTAATGGAGGGTAGATGAAAGATGGAATGGAATAGTAGACTGGGGAAGATGGGAAATGGGATAGCTAGGGAATGAGAGAAGAATATGGAAAGTTAATAGGTAGCTGAAAAGTTAAAAGAAGAAGGGTGAAAAAGAAAATGAAATTTTAGTGGATAGAGAGGCTGAAAAGAAAAAAGGATGTAAGACAGATAAGGGAAGGATCGATATGTCATAAGTAATGCCACATTGGGAAAAGACCAAGATGCCATTGAGCCCAGCATCCTGTCCACGACAGTGGCCAATCCAGGCCAAGGGCACCTAGCAAGCTTCCCAAACGTACAAACATTCTATACATGTTATTCCTGGAATTGTGGATTTTTCCCCATTTAGTAGTGGTTTATGGACTTGTCCTTTAGGAAACCGCCTAACCCCTTTTTAAACTCTGCCAAGCTAACCACCTTCACCACGTTCTCCGGCAACGAATTCCAGAGTTTAATTACTCGTTGGGTGAAGAAAACATTTCTCCAATTTGTTTTAAATTTACTATACTGTAGTTTCATCACATGCCCCCTAGTTCTAGCATTTTTGGAAAGCGTGAACAGACGCTTCACATCCACCTGTTCCACTCCACTCATTATTTTATATACCTCTATCATGTCTCCCCTCAGCCGTCTCTTCTCCAAGCTGAAAAGCCCTAGCCTCCTTAGTCTTTCTTCATAGGGAAGTCGTCCCATCCCCGCTATCATTTTAGTCGCCCTTCGCTGCACCTTTTCCAATTCCACTATATCTTTCTTGAGATGCGGCAACCAGAATTGGACACAAAACTCAAGGTGTGGTCGCACCATGGAGTGATATAACGGCATTATAACATCCTCACACCTGTTTTCCATACCTTTCCTAATAATACCCAACATTCTATTCGCTTTCCGAGCCGCAGCAGCACACTGAGCAGAAGGTTTCAGTGTATTATCGACGACGACACCCAGATCCCTTTCTTGGTCCGTAACTCCTAACGTGGAACCTTGCATGACATAGCTATAATTCGGGTTCTTTTTTCCTACATGCATCACCTTGCACTTGCTCACATTAAACGTCATCTGCCATTTAGCCACCCAGTCTCCCAGTCTCGTAAGGTCCTTCTGTAATTTTTCACAATCCTGTCGCGAGTTAATGACTTTGAATAACTTTGTGTCATCAGCAAATTTAATTACCTCACTAGTTACTCCCATCTCTAAATCATTTATAAATATATTAAAAAGCAGCGGTCCTAGGACAGACCCCTGAGGAACCCCACTAACTACCCTTCTCCACTGTGAATACTGCCCATTTAACCCCACTCTCTGTTTCCTATCCTTCAACCAGTTTTTAATCCACAATAGTACTTTTGCTCCTATCCCAGAGACAGGTGTAGTGAAGGAAGTGAGCAAGACAGGAGAGAGAGAAGAAAAGACAAATAGACAAAAGTCACAGGAAAGAGAATTAGCAGAAGATGGCTGGAGAAACTGGAACCAACATAACAGAAAAATAAAATGTCCAGACAACAGAGGTAGAAAAAACGTGTTTTATTTTGAATTTATGTACTTTCTCTTCCTTTGCTGTGCTGACAGCCAGAACTCTTCCAAGCTCTGCAGCCAGTGGCAGTGTCCCCAAGTTGGTCACCATTGCTGATCCATGCCCGTGAATACTTGTTTTTTCTGCATATATGAAAACTGAGCACGAATGGGGGGGCAGCAGCAGAAGCTATCTCACTGGCCAAACAAGACTATTACATCCATTTGGCAAACTCTCTTGGCTCTAACCCTTGCCATTTCTTTGCTACACTGAACTCTCTACTCAAAGTGCCTTCACCTCTAACCCTCCCTCCTTCACTTTCTCCCCAGACTATGGCTGAGTACTTCCATCCAAGGTTCACAAAATTAACCTTTTCTCAACCAAGTCAACTCCACCTCTCCTTCCCTCAGTCCATTCTGTCAATTCTCCTTCAGCCCCTGCCACCTTTTCTTCCATTAGTGAAATAGCTGAAGAGGAAACTGCTTATTTTCTTTCCTCCTCCAAACTGACTATCTGTTCCTCAGATCCTATTCTCACTCATCTTCTCAGCACTATCTCTCTTATCATCATCCTTCTATCTGTCATATCCTCAGTCTTTCATTTTCCACTGCAACTGTTTCTGATGCTTTCAAACATGTTGTAGTTACACCACTCCTCAAAAAACCTTCATCAGACCCTCCCTGTCATTATAACTATCCTCCAACTCCATCCTCCTTTCTTATCCAAGCTACTTGAGCGTGTTGTTCACTGCCATTGTCTTGACTTCCTTTCATCTCAAGCTATTGTTCATCCACTTTAATCTGGCTTTTTTTCCTCTACATTCAACAGAAACAGCCCTTGGTAAAGTTTCCAATTACCTGTTCCTGGCCAGATCCAAAGGCCTTTATTCTATCCTTATCCTTCTCAATCTATCTGCTGCTTTTGACCCTAATGATCACTACCTACTCCTTGATAAGCTGTCCTCACTTGGATTTTGTGGTCAGTTCTTTCTTGGTTTTTTTCTTAGCTCTTCTATTACACTTTTAGTGTATGCTTTTATGGATCCTCCTCCTCTATTTTATCACCTCATGTATAGATTACTACAACTTGCTTCTGACAGGTCTCCCAGCAAACCATCTCTCTAACCTTGAATCCATTAAAAATTCTGCTGCACAACTTATATTCCACCATTGTCACTACTCTCACATAAGCTCTCTCCTCATTGTCTCCCTATTCTTTTCCACATACAGTTCAAATTTCTCTTATTGTTTTATAAGTGCATTCACCTTGCAGCACCTCAGTACCTCTCCAGTCTTTTCTCTCCCTACACTCTTCCCCAAGAACTCTGTTCATCAGGAAAATCTCTCTTACCTGTACCCTTCTCCTACAGGCATGGGTACTGAACAAGCGAATAGGAGTTAGGAGTTAAAAGCAGCATCAAAAAAGTAGGCTTTTAGCCTAGACTTGAATACTGCCAGAGATGGAGCTTGATGTACTGACTCAGGAAATGTATTCTAGGCATACGGTGTAGCAAGATAAAAAGGAACAGAGTCTGGAGTTTGCAGTTGAGGAGAAGGGCAGTGGCGTTCCTAGGGGGGGGGGCGTGGGGGCGGTCCGCCCCGGATGCACGCCACCGGGGGGGCCGCGCGCGCCTGCCCTCCGTTGTTCCATGCTTCTTCTCTGCCCCGGAACAGGTTACTTCCTGTTCCGGGGCAGAGAAGAAGCATGGAACAATGGAGGACAGGCGCGCGCGGCACCCCCCCCAGCGACGTGCACCCGGTGGGGGGTCCTTTGTGGGGGTGTCCGCGCTGCATCGGGGGGGTGCTGCACCCGGGGGGTGGGGCGAATCGGCGATCCGCCCCGGGTGCCAGCCCCCCTAGGAATGCCACTGGAGAAGGGTACAGATAAGAGAGATTTACCTGATGAACAGAGAGATGGTTTGCTGGAAGACCTGTGAGTAGCAAGTTGCAGTAATCTATGCAGAATGTTTTTGCTCTTGGTTTCTCTTCTGAGCCTTTTGTAAAATACATCATATGGATTGGGAGCATCAATTTCACAGATGTACAAATACTAAATAAGAGCAACATTACTCAGAACTTTACACATGTAAAATGTTGATCTTGCAATGTTCATGTGTATTTTCCACCACTTACATGTGTAAGTGTTGGATTTCACAAAACTATACGTATGAGGTGTCAATTGAGGAAGTGATTTATTAGTGAAGAACCAGATCCAAATAAGCAGGTAGCAGACACTTATGCCTCTCTCTAAGCAGGTGTAAATGCTGATGAGGAAACATTTTTTAATTGTAAACTGGAAAATACACATATATTTTTGGACTGCCCAGAACATGCCCTTTTGAATCTATGCATCTCACAAAAACTTTATATGACAATAGCCACATTTGAAAATCAGCATTTACATATGTATGCAATCTACATGTGTAAATTTGGCTATTTACACATAGAATTGCCATGCAATGCTTCAAAAATGTCTTCCTTAGCCTAAGCATTAACAATCCTATTGGCTCGATGTCCTGTCCTAGGCTTCTCCAGTGGGAGTCTGTTTTCCTAGGCGTGCACGCCCAAGAGGGCACTTTAAAGGGCCAGCAGAAGGGGACAGCTCCAGATGTCCCAAAGTGACATCATCAGAAGGGGGGCCATATAAGGGACTTGGGCCTTGCCTTTGCAGCAGGTCTTCTTGACTACTACCTATTCACTAAATCAAAATAATCCATGCTAATGTTAGTGACTCATGTTAATTTTATCATGGACTGCCATGCACAAATTAATGAATCAGGCCCAATGAAAAAAATGGATCAAGGATAATTACTCTGCATGTCAACCCACAGTAAAATTAGGATGAGTGGTGTGCTAATTTAGCCTGGGTTATTGCAATTTAGTGAAAACATCCGAAAGTGCAATACAATAATACAGCTGATGAACCTGACTTTTTGAAGGATTCATTGAAGAGCAGGCTGCAGAGGGACCAGAGATAGATGACTAGCTATGAAAGAAGGCTATATATAATTTTATTCACAGAGAACTAGCAAACTGAAAGTGGACAAGACAGTTGGACCAAACACTGTACATCTTAGGAATGAAAATAATTTTTATAAAATGCTAAATAATCAGATCATTGAGCAATCACAAAATACAATAGTAAAATATGAAATTTCTGAGGTCAAACAATAAAATCCTAGTTACTACTTGAGGGTTTGACAAAAGCTTCCAGAAAGAAATATGTTTGACTTAATTATGAAATGGGAGATTGGTCAGGAGGAAAACAATCTCTAAAGGTAAAAGCATTTCACAAATTAAGACCTGCTATTGTGAATGCCCATAGACACATCTCTATTTGTCTACTAAACACCCCAGTTTTGAAAGGAAGCTGGCAATACATTTTGCCACTAGAATGAAAAGTTTGACTAGATGTCTACTCAACCACAAAAGATTTTAAGAATTCAGGGTGCATCTTAAATCTTTTGTGGCTGAGTAGACATTCTAATGGCAAAAATTTATTAATTTTGTTAAATGGGTAACATTTAAAATAATCATGTTAGTTTTTAAAATAAAAGAAGAATTCAAGGTGCATCTTCTTTTATTTAAAAACTAACAAGATTATTTTAAATGTTACCCATTTAACAAGCATCCAGTGCAAAATGTGCAACATTGGATTACTATGGCCCCACAAACAACATATACACAGGTGTTTTAAATAAGTTATGAAATCTTCTTAATAAAAGAGAGCCCAGGGTATAGAGAAGTATATCAAATTCAATTCCAAGTATGTATGTATGCATTTATTTATTTATTTTCTACATTTATATCCGAGAGGAAATCCACCAGCAGGCTGAGAACTCAAAACGCCCCACGGTAAACACAACAATGCAAAGGAAGTGGGAGAGCGACCAAGGATACCAGAAACAGGAGGATGCACCTTAAAAATGCACATCTTTAATAAAGTCTTTTTTAAGGTGCATCCTCCTATCTCTGGTATCCTTGGTCGTTCTCCCACTTCCTTTGCATTGCTGCATTTATATCCCACATTTTCACACCTCTTTGCAGGCTCAATGTGGCTTACAAATACCGTAGTGGTGATCGCCATTTCCGGAATAAGAAATACAAGTACTATTCCAGTTAAAGAATAGAGAATACGCAATATAAATTGGTAGAAAAATAGATAAACAGTACAATTCAGGTATTTAAGAACAAGGGTAATGAAAAGCATTCAATAATAACAATGTGATAAAGTAACCAAATAAGAATAATTCAATGTTAGTTAATTGTAGTACAGTTCAATGTCATGTTTTTAAGAAGGATCCCTATGATAAGTCTCTTTGAACAGTTTAGTCTTTAATAATTTCCGGAGGGTTGCCAAATCATGTGTTGTTTTTATGGCACTCGGCAGTGCATTCCAAAGTTGCATGCAGATGTAAGAGAAGCTGGATGCATATATTGATTTAAACTTAAGTCCTCTACAATTGGGATAATGGAGGTTCAAGAATGTACGTGATGAATGTTGTTTTCTCCCTTGGTCTATTCACACCTCCAAAAAAACCTCTTTTTAATCTGAGTGAAAGTTCAAGCACTGTAAAAGCACATGCTGCATACATGTACCCACAACAAGATAGAGAAATTTCACCCAGGGAATCTAGTCTAGTAATTATTTAGTCTGAAAACTGTTATTCTTATGCATTGTTTGGCAGTCTTTTGAAACAAAAGATGCATTATCTTGTTTGAAATATTGAATTTATATACTTAAGTAAAATACCCTTTTAACCTTAAATTCTGTGTGGGAGAACACAAATTTCAAACCTACATAAAAAGATGCTATCCTTTGTATCCATTTTCAAAGAATTCTTTATTTTGACATCTGTGCTTTTATGCTTGAAGGAAACTTTCCCTTCAAAACCTTTTCAAACCATTTTCTTTTTTATCTCTGCATACTAAGTGGAACGGGAAAATGAGTTCACAAAGGGTTGCATCCATAGTTCCACAATCATTTATTTATGCTTGAGAAAAGAATGATCCTACAATGGCTGCATGAAAAAATCAAATGCTTTCCTATTTTGTTCTCATTTTTCTAGCTATTATGCTTTTTATTTGCAAACATGTCAACAATTAAACACTTATCAGTGTTAAAGACATTAATATATTCAGCAAGGAGCTATTTCACAGAACAAAATTATATTTTTCACTTGCACAATATGTTACATTTTGTGTTATCTGAATACTTTACTGTACTTTAAATCTTGCTGCACAATATGTTCAATATTACCTCACATTTTTCACCTGTATGTTAGAATTTAGCTTTTTTTTTATTACTTCAAACGTGTTTTCATGTATAACATGACATTAAAAAATGGAGGTTCCTTTAGAGGAATCTGTTTTAAACCTTTTGGACCTTGTCTACATGTTCTTAGAATCTTTTTAGAAATAACTTGTTTCATTTCGTGTATTAATAATGGACTTGGTTCACACATACGAATTTCATAGCTCCAGTATGAAAAAAGAGCACTAACTCGATCCCCACTCAGAGGAACAACAGACACCACCAGTATCAGGCAAAAACGCCCATTCAGTTTGTCCTTATGGTCCCCCACTGTCATGCCTAACCAATGCCTTCACTCCTCCATGCCCTAAAAGACTACGGGCCCTGTTTACTAAGGTGTGTTAGTGTTTTTAGTGCAACTAAACTTAGCGCACGTGCTAACCATGTAGGCACCTATAGGGATATTGAAGGCTGTACATGGTTAATGTGTGTTAAATTTGTTACCGCGTCTATAATGCTGCTTAGTAAACAGGGCCTGTGGTATCATCATGGTAATTGGCCTTATACAGCGTTGCATAAAGGTAGAGTAACTGAAATTATGGGGCTCATTTTTAAAACAGAAAAACATCCAAAAAAGTGGCACAAAGGGGCAGATGAACTTTTTTTTTTTGCCAAAACAGCCAAATTACTATTTTCAAAACAAATTTTTAAGACATTTTTCTATGCAGTTCATATGCAGTGCATCTGTATCACAAGGGGCATGTCAGAGGCAGGATTTGGGTGTTCCAAAAGCGTGGACATCTTTCTGCCATAAAATAGAACAAAGCAAAAACATCCAGGGCTAAAAGTTAAATATTTTGGTCTAGACCTGTTTCAATCATGACTAAATCACAAAAGGTGGCCTAAATGACACTGGAGGGATTAAGGCCACTTACTGCCCAATAATCATTAACCCCCTTCCCACCCTCACCCCTACCCCCAAAGATGTAAAAGAAATAGTTCATAATAGCCTCTATGACTGCTTCAGATGTTATGGCCAGTCCTATTAGAGCAGACCAATGATTGGTGCAGTGCAGTGTAGAGAAGGGGACCCTGGTCCATATCCAACTCTAACTGTTACACTTTGGGTGGAAAATATGATCACCCAAAACCCATTGACTGCTGGGGAGAAGATCATCAGGCCCCCTCCCCTGTGCCTATGTTCCACATCTGCTGAACAGCCTTGAGATGGCCATTAGATCACCCAATGGCAGCCATAGCTGGAGTGCATGCTGGTCTGCATAAAACAAGGGCCAGGGCAGGCAGTTATATATAGGATGTTCATCACCAACTTCACCCTTGGTGAACAGATAGGGCACGGACCCATTTCCAGGGACCCCATCCCCCACAGCTGCCCAGGCATGCACAAACAGCTGTCTTTATTCTAGCAGAATATGCACATATCCCCACAACTTAATTGTCACAGCATTAGAATAATAAATAATAAAGTCCCATAAAAGGTGGCTGAAAGTCCACAGCTGTCCCTGGTTTGCATGCTGACCATTGCCTATGCCTTAAACTGCCAGCGCCTGAAAATTGTGAGAAATCCTGGGTTACCAAACAAATCAGGCATACAAGGTGTCTGGTGATATCCCTACAAGAAGGGGAAGGGTGAGGACTAATTTCAACGCTTATCTGGAGACACTAGCATATGTTGAGTTCTGGTGATTCCTGACCTGTCTGGTGCTGGGGTGACATAGAGGGGCATAATTGAACGAAAACGCCTATCTCCATGGGCGTTTATCTCCAAGAACGGGTCCGTGAAGGGGCGGACCGAACCGTATTTTGGGAAAAAATAGACGCCCATGTTTTATTCAACAATGTGTGAGCTGGGCGTTTTTGTTTTTCAGCGATAATGGAAAATGAAAGCGCCCAGCTCAAAAACGAATAAATCCAAGGCATTTGTTCGTGGGAGGGGCCAGGATTCGTAGTGCACTGGTCCCCCTCACATGCCAGGACACCAACCAGGCACCCTAGGGGGCACTTTTACAAAAACAAAAAAACAGGTAAAAGAGCTTCCAGGTGCATAGCACCCTTCCCTTGTGTGTTGAGCCCCCCAAATCCCCCTCAAAACCCACTGCCCACAAGTCTACACCATTACTATAGCCCTAAGGGGTGAAGGGGGGCACCTACATGTGGGTACAGTGGGTTTGGGGGGGTTGGACGACTAATAAGCATTAAGCAGCACAATTGTAACAGGTAGGGGGGATGGGCCTGGGTCCACCTGCCTGAAGTCCACTGCACCCCCTAACAACTCCTCCAGTGACCTGCATACTGCTGTCAGGGAGCTGGGTATGACATTTGAGGGTGAAAATAAAAAGTTGAGAAACTTCATTTTTTATGCTGGAAGGGGGTTAGTGACCACTGGGGGAGTCAGGGGAGGTCATCCCCGATTCCCTCCAGTGGTCATCTGGTCATTTAGGGCACTTTTTGGGGCCTTATTCGTGGAAAAACAGGGTCCAGGAAAAGTGTCCTAAATTCTAGCTAAAAACGCATACTTTTTTCCCATTATCGGTGAAATGCGCCCATCTCTGTTCGGCAGATAACCACGCCCCAGTTCCGCCTTCGCCACACCTCTGACACGCCCCCATCAACTTTGTCTGCATCCGCGACGGATTGCAGTTGAAAACGTCCAAAAATCAGCTTTCGATTATACCGCTTTATTCGTTTTTGTGAGATAAACGTCCATCTCCCGATTTAGGTCGGAACTTGGGTGTTTTTCTCATTCGATTATAAGCAGGATAATAGGGAGGAAATGAGTTAGTTTGACAGGTGTGTAATGTGTCATCATGATAACAAGTCACTTCCGCCTTGGAAGCATTAGAGCAACAATGAGGATCAAAAATAGCATCTAAATCTCTCCATTTAGATTTCATTCTCCACCAAACATCCAAATATGTGGGTTATTATCAAATTTTGAACATCTCCACCCAAAACATCTAACTTCCCACAGCTGAGACATCTTGAATGCCCTACATAAATACCTATCTAGGGATTTTCAAACCTCCATATCCCATACTAGCCATGGCAGCCCAAAAGAATCCCCTACTGGGAAGGGGAACTTTAGCCCTGCTGAAGTGGAACTCCCAGTGAAGGAGGTAGTGGCACACCTAGCCACTCTCTTTGCACCTAAAGGAGCAACAAAGGGTTGGAGCATACACAAAACAGCAAGAATGGGTGGCTATCACGTGGCACAAACTAAATGCTGTCTTCTACGAGATGTGGAAGACTGTAAAAGAAAATTGAGGAAGCTGAAGAGGGATGTCAAGGCCAAGGCTGGGAAAGCAGCAATTAAGTGGAAGACACCTTAAACAAGTTCCAAGATGGTCATTCTATGCCTTTGGTGAGAAAAAGACATTGCAATTTCCCACTGACACTATCAACTTTGTGATCTAAGTAATGTTTGCTGGGACAAACACTAGACATACTTTGCTGATGTTTGACAGACCCCTGATGAAGAATTTGAAGAATAAATTGTGTCATTGGCCATCTTGGAACTTGCTTGTGGTGTCTTCCACTTATTTGCTGCTTTTCTGACTTCTTGTGGAAGTTTATTGGTTTCCTGTTTTTGCTTTTGAAGACCAAGGCTAGGGCCAACCCTCAGGAGACCAACATTCAGAACCTCACCCCTATGGAGCAAGTGGTTTGCCGAGTCCTTCTCAGGGCCTCCTTCCATGGCCTTGGAATCCAGGACACCTCAGCAAAGGCTGGAGAGATAAGTAGGGCTTTTGAAATCAAGATGTCCTGGCAGCTCTCTCTATCTAATCCTCTCTCCCTCAAGCTGATATTTGTTGTGTACTTGCTTTCACATTAAGATTATTAATGTCACTGGAAGTCAGGTCTCCTAGATTTACAGACCTCCACTACTCACACCCAAACTGTGATATGTTTCTCACTACAGTCGTCAGTTGGTACTGTACTGTTTTCTGTTCTTAAAATGAAAATTCTACATGAAAGTCGCAATATAAATGTTTGCTGATTGGTGTGATCTTGGACTTAGCATCCATTTTACTGTATTCTCTATGCTCTGTTTGGGTGCTCATGGCTTGATCAAATTTAGCATCATCATTCTGTTTTACATCTTATTCCTTTAACCTCAATGCGTATTGTCTCTCTTAATGCTAGAGAGTTAAATAATCCTATTAAACGTAAGTAGCTCTCTCTAAATCTTAACATTTGAATGCCAACATAGCTCTCCTACAAGAGACACATCTTATTGAAAATGATAACAAAAGGCTTAATGATATATTTTTTTCAATTTGATTGCATATTCTGCAGCTTCACACAAAAACAATGGGATTGCAAATCTCACCAGCAGAAATCACTCAGTCACCATCTTTAGATAGAGAGGGCCGTTAGAATTTTCTAGAAATCAATGTCTCGAAATCAATGTCTCCAATATTGTTTATACTCTGTTAAATGTTTACAGTCCCATCTCAGATGTCCCTTCCTTCTTTCAGTACCTCACTAACACACTTGTACAATTCAGATCTTCAAATATTATTATTGGGAGACAATTTAACCAAATCCAAGACATTATCCTAAACGATTAAAAAAAAAACACCCCATGCCACTCCAAATCCTTGGTTACTTTGGATCATTTAAAAAAAGACTCTTGGTCTTGTCAATCCATGGCGTAATTAGCATTCTACAGTTAGAGATAATACTCTTCCCCCCCCCCCCCCCCATCCACCTCCATGCCAGCTATTTCAGCATTGATTTTTTTTTTTCGTACAATCCTCCTCCATGCTACCAAAATCTTTGTACTTTTGGAATGAGTAAACAATTGATTTACTTCTACTTGTTCTACACCAATCAGGATTTTGAGAACCTCAATCATGTCTCCCTTCATCCGTCTCTTTTCTAAGCTGAAAAATCCTAACCTCTTTAGCCTTTCCTCATATGAGAGGAGTTCCAGCTCCTTTATCATTTTGGTCGCTCTTCTTTGAACCTTTTCTAATTCCGCTATATCTTTTTTTTGAGATACGGCAACCAGAACTGAACTCAATACTGAAGGTGCGGATGCACCATGGAGTGCTAGAAAGGCATTATAGTGTTCTTATTCACCATCCCTTTCCTAATAATTCCTAGCATCCTGTTTGCTTTTTTGGCCATTGTCATACACTGAGCATAAGATTTCTGCGTATTATCTACAATGACATCCAGGTCTTTTTCTTGACCATTGACCTCCAAGGTGGGCCCTAGCATTAGCTAACTATGATTCGGATTATTCCTTCCAATGTGCATCACCGTGCATTTGTCCACATTAAATTTCATCTGCCATTTGGACGCCCAGTCTTCCAATTTCTTAAGGTCTTCCTGCAATATTTCACAGTCCACACATGTTTTAACAACCTTGAATAGTTTTGTATCATCTGCAAATTTGATCACCTCACTCGTAGTTCCAATTTCCTTATAATTTATAAATATGTTAAATAGTACCCAGTACAGATAACTGCAGCACTCCACTGTTCACCCTCCTCCATTGAGAGAACTGACAATTTAACCCTACCCTCTGTTTTCTGTCCAATAACCAATTTCTATTCCACACTGGAACCTTGTCTTCTATCCCATGACTCTTTTCCCAGGAGTCTCTCATGAGGAACTTTATCAAAAGCTTTCTGAAAATCTAGATACACTACATCAACTGGATCACCTTTATCCACATGTTTATTCATGCCTTCAAAGAAAAGAAGCAAATTGGTGAGGCAAGACTTCCCTCGGCTGAACCCATGCTGACTCCGTCCCATTAAGCCATGTTTGTCTACATGTTCTGTAATTTTATTCTTTGTAATAGTTTCCACTATTTTGCCCGGCACCAACGTCAGGCTTACCAGTCTATAATTTCCCGAATCACCCCTAGAACCCTTTTTAAAAATCAGTGTCACATTGGCCACCCTCCAATCTTTAGGTACTACAGATGATTTTAATGGCAGGTTACATATTACTAACATCAGATCAGCAATTTCATGCTTGAGTTCTTTGAGTACCGTTGTATGTATGCCATCCGGTCCAGGTGATTTACTACTCTTAATTTGTCAATTTGGCTCAGTGCATCTTCCAGGTTCACCGAGATTTCTTCCAGTTCCTCTGCATCACCACCCTTGAAAACCAATTCTGGTACAGGCAGATCTCTTACATCTTCTTCCGTAAAGACAGAAGCAAATAATTAATTCAGTTTCTCTGCTACGGCCTTGTCCTCCCTGAGTGCCCCTTTTGCTCTTTCATGATCTAATGGGCCCATGGATTCCCTCACACGAATATTAGGTATATTAAAAGCAAGAAGCTGGCAAAAGAATTGGTTGGACCACTAGATGACAGAGGGGTAAAAGGGGCAATCAGGGAGGACAAAGCAGTAGCGGAGAGATTAAATTAATTCTTTGCTTCAGTCTTCACCAAGGAAGATTTGGGAGTGATACCAGTGCCAGAAATGGTATTCAAAGTTGACAAGGTGGACAAAACGGAATGAAATCTCTATAAACCTAGAGGATGTAATGCGGCAATTTGACAAACTGAACAGCAGCAAATATCCTGGACCGGATGGTATTTATCCCAGAGTACTGATAGAACTGAAAAATGAATTGGCAGAACTATTGTTAGTAATATGTAAATTATCTTTAAAATCGAATGTGGTACCGGAAGATTGGAGGGTAGCCCATGTAACGCCGATATTTAAAAAGGTTCCAGAGGGTATCCGGGAAATTATAGACCGGTGAGCCTGATGTCGGTGCTGAGCAAAATGGTAGAGACTATTATAAAGAACAAGATTACAGAGCATATACCTTTAGATTGTAAGCTCTCTTGAGCAGGGACTGTCCTTCCCCATGTTTTAACTTGTACAGCGCTGCGTAACCCTAGTAGCGCTATAGAAATGCTAAGTAGTAGTAGTAGTAGTATTCAAAAGCATGGATTAAAGAGACAAAGCCAACATGGATTTAGTGGAGGGAAATCTTGTCTCACCAATCTATTACATTTCTTTGAAGGGGTGAACAAACACATGGATAAAGGTGAGCCGGTTGAAATTGGAAGAAATTGGAGAGTCATGGGATAGGAGGTAGTGTCCTTTGTGGATTAAAAACTGGTTAAAGGATAGAAAACAGAGAGTAGAGTTAAATGGTCAGTATTCTCAATGGAGAAGGGTAGATAGTGGGGTTCCTCAGGGGTCTGTGCTGGGACTGCTGCTTTTTAACATATTTATAAATGATTTAGAGATGGTAGTAACTAGTGAGGTAATTAAATTTGCTGACAACACAAAGTTATTCAAAGTTGTTAAATCGCAAGAGGATTGTGAAAAATTACATGAGGACCTTACGAGACTTGGAGACTGGGCGTTTAAATGGCAGATGACGTTTAATGTGAGTAAGTGCATAGTGATGCATGTGGGAAAGAGGAACCCGAAGTATAGCTATGTAATGCAAGGTTCCATGATATGAGTCACCGACCAAGAAAGGGATCTCGGCGTCGTTGTTGATGATACGTTGAAATGATCTGCTCAGTGTGCTGCGGTGGCTAAGAAAGTAAATAGAATGTTAGGTATTATTAGGAAATGAATGGAAAACAAAAGTGAATTCGTTATAATGCCTTTGTATCGGTTCATGGTGTGATTGCACCTTGAATATTGTGTTCAATTCTGGTCACCGCATCTCAAAAAAAGATATAGTGGAATTAGAAAAGGTACAGAGAAGGGCAACGAAAATGATAAAGGGGATGGGATGACTTCCCTATGAGGAAAGGCTGAAGCATTCAAGGCTCTTCAGCTTGCAGAAGAGATGGCTAAGGGGAGCTATGATAGAGGTCTATAAAATAATGAGTGGAGTGGAATGGGTAGACGTGAATCTTTTGTTTACTCTTTCCAAAAATACTAGGACTAGGGGGCATGCGATGAAGCTACAAAGTAGTAAATTTAATACAAATCGGAGAAAATGTTTCTTCACTCAACGTGTAATTAAACTCTGCAATTAATTGCCAGATAATGCGGTAAAGGTGGTTAGCTTAGCAGGGTTTAAATAAGGTCTGAATGGCTTCCTAAAGGAAAAGTCCATAGACCATTATTAAATTGACTTGGGAAAATCCACAGCTTATTTCTGGGATAAGCATCATAAAATGTATTGAGCTTTTCTGGGATCTTGTCAAGTATTTGTGACCTGGATTGGCCACTATTGGAAATAGGATACTGGGCTTGATGGACCTTTCGTCTGTCCCAGTGTGGCAATACTTATATACTTATGTTTCCTTCCCTTGGTCCACATGCAGTGAAACATCTTTTAAGTTGAAGGTGACAAAGAGGGGCATTTTCGATAGGGACGTCCAAGTTTCGATTTGGACATCCTTGCAAAACATCCTGATCCAGGGGCAGGGAAACCCATATTTTCGAAACAAGATGGACGTCCATCTTTCATTTCGAAAATACGATCAGGGACGTCCAAATCCTTAAATTTCGCCATCCCTAGATTTGGACGTCCCTAGACATGGGCGCTTCTGATTTTCGGCGTTTTTCAAAATCAAAGACGCCCATCTCAGAAACGACCAAATGCAAGCCATTTGGTTGTGGGAGGAGCCAGCATTTGTAGTGCACTGGTCCCCCTGTCATGCCAGGACACCAACCGGGCACCATAGGAGGCACTGCATAAAATGCTCCCATGTACATAGCTCCCTTACCTTGTGTGCTGAGCCCCCCAACCCCCCCCCCCAAACCCACTACCCACAACTGTACACCACTACCATAGCCGTTACGGGTGAAGGGGGGCACCTAGATGTGGGTACAGTGGGTTTCTGGTGTGTTTTGGAGGGCTCGCTGTTTCCTCCACAAACGTAACAGGTGGGGGGAATGGTGCTGGGTCCACCTGTCTGAAGTGCATTCACTCACTAAAACTGCTCCAGGGACCTGCATACTGCTGTCATGGAACTGAATATGACATCTGATGCTGACATAGAGGCTGGCACAAAATATTTTTATAGATGTTTTTGAGGGTGGGAAGGGGTTAGTGACCACTGGGGAAGTAATGGGAGGTCATTCCCGATTCTCTCCGGTGGTCATCTGGTCATTTCGGGTACCTTTTTGTGCCTTAGTCATAAGAAAAACAGGTCTGGGTGAAAACATCCAAGTGCTCATCAGGGACGTCCTTCTTTTTTTCGATTATGGGTCAACAACACGCCCCCTTGAACTTTGGCCGTCCCTGCGACAGAGTGCAGTTGAGGACATCCAAAATTGGCTTTTGATTATACCGATTTGGACATTTCTGTCAGAAGGACGTCCATCTTTTCCGATTTGTGTCGAAAGATGAGCAACCTTCTCTTTCGAAAAAGAGCCCAAAACAAACCAATCGCCTGCCCTGTCCCAAAGCTCCACAGTCACTGAAGCTATGGTTGACAAATTATTGATTGTTCCATGGTTCATGTGGCTTATTTATTCCAGACAAAAATCTTAGGAAACTCATCCACAAAACCCATCCAGCACCCAACCACACAGACATTACAGCATCCAATTCTATTTCCAACCTATCCCATCCTCCTAAAATTCAAGGGCTCTCCAACATCACCTCTGCCCAAGCCTCCTGAGTTTCCAGGGAATATCTTTCCAGTGAGTGCACACAAAAAAGCAAAAACCTCAAGTCTATGTTCATGTCACTCACATATACCTCTTGCTTGGATAGACAATGATCGCAGTCTCTGTGCTATGCTCACCAGGAACATGCATCTAACAATGTTTCTATGTTTGATATCTACAGCCCAGCAACAAGCTGGTCACCGTATCTAACAAAAGATATAGGCGGCCAAGGCACTATCCCCTGCTGGAATGCAGCTCAGTCATCTCCTGCTGCTGTGGGACCAGTCTTGCGATAAGAGCTGCAAGATCTTATAGCTCTTATGATAAGATTGATCCCCTGGCAGCAGGAGATGATGTTGTATTAAGGAGTCTCCTGCAGTCAGAAAGGAAGTGGTTTGATGGTGCCAGGGCCACTGAATTGAGGTCTGTCAGGGAGTGAAGCCAGAAGGTAGAGTGGATGGGGACTGGGAATATAGCTTGATAGAGAAAGGGCTGGGGGCATGTCTTAAAATCTCCCTTTGAAAGATCTGGTCTCCTTGGAAGCTGTGAATGATGTTCCCTTTCTTCTATCCAACCTCCTTCACCTGCCTCTACCTGTACATGTTATGGTGCATTAATGTTAAGGTAGAGAGAAATATAACTATTCTGTTGTTTCTGAGAGAGCCATACTTTATAAACATTGTAAAGTGTCATTAAATTACATATATGGTGAATATGTAGGCTTTGGCTGTAGCTGCTGGTTACCCTCAAGAAGACATAGTAATGGTTTTCATTTGCCCTGTTTGATAATGTGCTAATGCAATTTTACATTTGGCATAATTTCATAAGTACCATTTTATGTGTGTACTGTTACATGTAAACATTTATTTTTTTTTTTCAGAAAAGGAGTACATTTGTCCAGAGCAGATGTAAAGAGGCACTACACTGCCTTATAAAAAAATATGTTTATAATGTTCACCATTTTGGACTTTTCACATCCCTGCCCTGCAGCAAAATTATCTTCAGCAAGCTTGAAATTTTCCACCTCATACGTTTGCTTGTTTGTCTCTTACAAATGTAGAAGTTTGTTTTTACAAAACAACTGAGAATATATTTCCGAATCTTGTCAGAGAAAACAAGAGAAGCTGAACAGCAGGAGAAAGGGGGAACATCTGTCCAAGAAATCAACTAGCATTTGGTATCAGAAGAAAAAAATGGCATGAGCTCCCTGTACAGCTACAGAGCACATTCTGTTTCTGGGTCATTTGGAGAAGCCCAGATGATCAATATATGTAGTAGTAGCGGTGGACAATATATCAAGGGAGATACAATTCATTTTCAAGTGCCTCCAGTTTACCATCTGGTCCTCTATAACCTCATTGTTTTCTGACAAGAACTGCATCTCACTGAAGCATAACCAAAGATGTTTGAGAGCTTCACTATGGGGTAGTCATAAAGTTATTCCATATTTCAAAAATGTTTTCAGAAAAGTAGCATACAGAGTAAGTTTTAAAAGTGAATGCCGTAGGCATTGCTCATAGGTATGCAGACATGCCAATTCATACCTGTTAGGCATATTGGAACATAAAAAAATGAAGGCAGATAAAGACCGAATGGCCTAGTCTTCTCAGCAATGCCATGTACTATATAAAACACAGAAAAATTAAGGAACACATATTTTGCCCCCTTCTTCATCTCACATACCTAATTGCCCTTTTCTAATGCATTGGTCCCTGATCTTAACATTGACATTCACACATCAGTCAGTCTCTTACCACTCGACTCCTTATATATATTTTAAATAACACCACAACACTTTATTTGGAATAAAATTTGGCTGCAGCTTTATTCACCATATAGCAATATATAAACTCAATTCACAACTTAACCTTTTACTTGACAACATTCAAGTCTTTTATCACCATGTTAACTTCCTAGAGTGGTTTAAGAAGGCTAAGCCATTCGGTAACGAAACTGGCTCTCACTTGCCACACTTTACCCCCATTAACCCATGTGACTTACGGTGCCATCCAGCCACATCTTACTCGTGGCAATTCCGCCCCCAAGTTCTTCCATTCAATATCATTATCAAATACTCACTTAACCGCCTCTGGTGCCTCTTTATTCCCATGAAACAGGCCTTTACTTACAAGCTGCTACCGGTCTCCCAGACTCTACCTCTACACCTTCCCCACACACCCCCTTTGTAAATACCTTTAGCCAACTACACCTCCTCCCTTCAAATTGCCACACCCCCCACCTAGGGTTACCATATGGCTCCAGAAAAAGGAGGACGGATTGAGCCAGCTGGGTTTTACTTCCATTGCTTTCCATTGAAAGCAATGGAAGTAAAACCTGGCTGGCTCAATTACTTCCATTGAAAGCAATGGAAGTAAAACCCGGCTGGCTCAATCCGTCCTCCTTTTTCTGGAGCCATATGGTAACCCTACACCCACCAAAAATGGGCGAGCTAGAAAGGGTCAGCAACTCACACTCTATCCACCCTTACCCACTCCTACCCACCCACATAATAATTTTGCCCGCCAAAACCCTTTTTCCTTCTACTACTACTACTACTATTTAGCATTTCTATAGCGCTACAAGGCGTACGCAGTGCTGCACAAACATAGAAGAAAGACAGTCCCTGCTCAAAGAGCTTACAATCTAATAGACAAAAAATAAATAAAGTAAGCAAATCAAATCAATTAATGTGAACGGGAAGGAAGAGAGGAGGGTAGGTGGAGGCGAGTGGTTACAAGTGGTTACGAGTCAAAAGCAATGTTAAAGAGGTGGGCTTTCAGTCTAGATTTAAAGGTGGCCAAGGATGGGGCAAGACGTAGGGGCTCAGGAAGTTTATTCCAGGCGTAGGGTGCAGCGAGACAGAAGGCGCGAAGTCTGGAGTTGGCAGTAGTGGAGAAGGGAACAGATAAGAAGGATTTATCCATGGAGCAGAGTGCACGGGAAGGGGTGTAGGGAAGGATGAGTGTGGAGAGATACTGGGGAGCAGCAGAGTGAGTACATTTATAGGTTAGTAGAAGAAGTTTGAACAGGATGCAAAAACGGATAGGGAGCCAGTGAAGGGTCTTGAGGAGAGGGGTAGTAGGAGTAAAGCGACCCTGGCGGAAGACGAGACAGGCAGCAGAGTTTTGAACGACTGGAGAGGGGAGAGGTGACTAAGTGGGAGACCAGCAAGAAGCAGATTGCAGTAGTCTAAACGAGAGGTGACACTCTCTATTTCCTCCAATCATCCTCACCCTCGACTAACCAATCACCTTTCTTCCCCTTGTTGCTATCCTGCCTACCTCACACTTCTCACACTCACCCTTTCCCCCTCCCCCTATTCTTTCCCTACCACCCTTTTCTTTTATCTCTCCCTGACTTCAGCTTCGCCTTCAGTCAATGTTATCACCCCCACAGTTTAGACTGTGAGGGCCCCCTTATCCTCACAGTCTGGTATATCTCTCCATTTCCTTCCTTGTTCCCGTGCTCTGGCATCTCTCCCTCCCCTTTCACCCTACTTCTCCCTCCACCACAGTCTCCAAACTTGCTATAGGTCACTGGCAGCAGCAGCAGCACTGGGGCCTTCCTTCTGCCATGCCCTGCCTACAGGGCTGATGCCGCAGGATGCAGCAGAGGAAAGGCCCCAGAGTGAATAGAGGCAGCCTGTCTTTATCATTGCCGCTACCAACAACAAAGGCAAGTTTTAAAAGACCACCCATGGGGGGGGAGGAGAGGAAGGAATGCCGGACCCAGAGGAGGGAGGTTACTGGGATCTGAAAGGAAAGGAGAAAGAGGTAGATATGCTGTACCTGTGGTGGGGAGGAGGGAATACAGAGGGACAGTTGTTAGTCCCCCTGAGGAAAGGGGCAATAGGGAGGAAAAGGAATGGAGAAATGCTGGCATAGGTGGAGGGGGCAGAAGGAAAGGAAGATAAATGGTGATATGGTGACCTTGTGAGGGGGCAGGAGGGAAGGAAGAGAAATGGAAGATGCTGGCTTTGGTGGGCAGTGACAGGGAAGGAGAGATGCTGGCCTGGACGGAGGCAGTATGTGTGGAAGAGAAGAGTGAAGGTAAAAGCTGGAAATGGGAAGGGGTAGGGTCACAGGGGGTGTTGCTAGACATAGGGAGGGGGAATAGAGACACAAAAGGCCAATTCTGGACATGTAGGGAGAAGTAGCCTAGTGGTTAGAGCACCACCCTGACAACCAGGGAAGCCCAATTCGCAAATTACCCTGCTACTCCTTGTGATCTTTGGCAAGTCACTTAACTCTCCATTTCCTCAGAAACAATTTTACCCTCCTGCTTACTAAGCTGCATTTAGGATCTGGAAAATGAAATTTAAGAAGACTACAGGAAGATCTACCCCGACTACATAAAGAAGATAGCAAAAGTTGATACATATAAGTAGGTGTTAGGGCATGTATACGTTTAAAAATCATTACACACAATCTGAAGTTCACAGGTTTCAGTACTGGAAGTCAGTGTAATTTAATGAATAGCAGAAAAATCCTATCATATTTTTTGAGGAGTACAATAGGCAAGCTGCCATATTTTGCAAATTTTAAATAGATATTTTTAAACATGTGCTATATTGTGTTATCATGCACTACTCAATTTTATGTGCACTATAGTATTCAAATGTGCACTAATTGACTTCATAAGTTAGAACATGTTAAATCAGTTTAGCGTGCACTACATTTTTTAAGGTGCATGCACTAACAAATGCACATCCTACTATTCTGTGATTATATTGACAAATATAGTTCTGTACATTTCACATATTATTGTATCTGTAGTTTCAGATATGGAATTCTGCCATTAATTCACTTTCTTTGACCCAGTGGTTTTCTCTTGCTCCTTAGTATTTCAAGCTCAGTTGGACCTAGGACTGGAATCTGGTGCCACGCAATTATCTGGAGATGTTTCCTTTATTTTAATCCATCTGACCCCAGTATTCCTAGTCTCAGGACAAAAGCCATGCACCAGACCTCCTTCCGAGAGTCTACAATTATAGAATCTAAGGGGCATGTTTAATAGATGTTAATATGTGCTAACACTCATTAACATAACTTCCACCACACCCAACTTATTCCTATGGGTGTGATAGTAATAGAGCATGCTGATGCACATTAGCCTATAATAATAGTTAGAGGAGAAGTTATCAAGCTGTGTTAGGACTCGTGGAGGGGCATAATCGAACGCAAATGCCCACCTCCATGGGCGTCTATCTCTGAGAACAGGTATGTGAAGGGGCGGGACAAACCGTATTTTCGAAAAAAAAAATGGGCGTCCATCTTTTTTCCGATAATACGGTTTGTGCCAGCCAAATGCATCGGATTTGTGCGGATTTGAGCTGGGCGGTTTCGTTTTTTAGCGATAATGGAAACCAAAGGCGCCCAGCTCAAAAATGACCAAATCCAAGGCATTGGGTTGTGGGAGGGGCCAGGATTCGTAGTGCACTGGTCCCCCTGACATGCCAGGACACCAACTGGGCACCCTAGGGGGCACTTGTAACAATTAAAAAAACAAAGCAAACTACCTCTGAAGTCCATAGCTCCCTTCCCTTGGGTGCTGAGCCCCACAAATCTACACCATTACCATAGCACTTATGGCTGAAGGGGGGCACCTAGATGTGGGTACAGTGGTTTGGAGAGCTCCCATTTACCACCACAAGAATAACAGGTAAGGGGGGAATGGGCCTGGGTCCACCTGGCTGAAGTCCACTGCACCCACTAACAACTGCTCTAGGGACCTGCATACTGCTGTGATGGAGCTGGGTATGACATTTGAGACTGGCATACAGGCTAGAAAAAAAAAAGTTTAAAGTTGTTTTTTTTTGGTGGGAGGGGGTTAGTGACCACTGGGGGAGTCAGGGGTGGTCATCCCTGATTCCCTTCGGTGGTCATCTGGTCATTTAGGGCACTTTCTTGGGACTTGTTCGTGAAAAAAAAGGGTCCAAAAAAAGTGACCCAAATTTACGCTAAAAACGCCTTTCTTTTTTCGATTATCGGACGATGACACTCATCTCTCCTCGGCCAATAAACAAGCCCCAGTCCTGCCTTCACCACGCCTCCAACATGCCCCTGTCAACTTTGGCCATTTCCGCGACAGTTTGCGGTTGAAGACGCCCAAAATCGGCTTTCAATTATACCGATTTGGATGCCCACGGGAGAAATATGGGCGTCTTTCTCTTTCGAAAATAAGCTGGTATATCACACAATTTGCCTCTTAATGTGGCTTAAAGGGTCCTAATGCAGCTTTACTTGTCTTACCGTGGTGAAATTTAGGTCACCGCAGGTTGGACAGTAATGAGGTGCAAATGCATATAAAGCAGCTCATAGCTATGTAAATTCCAGAACTCAAATTGGGCTGTGCACTAGATGCACACCACACGTCACATTATGGGCAGAAAATTGTGGTAAAATAACCCCTATGTCAGGAGCATCAGGCCTCAAAGCCATTGCCCGATGCTCCCAGCCATAACTTAAAAAGGCTGTGGTGCCAATTTCAGACCCCCACTCCCTGATCCAAGTCCCATCCCCGATCTCATCTTCTCTCTCTGATCCAAACCCCAACCTTCCCGATCACATCCTCAATTTACCCATATCAAGGCCCCCCACTCCTCCTGATTAAAACTCCCAACCCCCCCCCCCCCCCAAGGACCCTCATTCCCCCAGAAAGGGACTACCATTATTTTCATTGGTAGTTCAGTGATCCCCAGTCACTCCTGCCCTGGACAATGCCATCCTCAATATGGTGTCCCGGCAGTAATCTCACTCTACTACTGCTAAGGGGTCATGGGGGCCATCAGGAGTGGAGGAAGCTCTGATAGCCCTGTAAGATGTGGCCCAGGAGCATTGGACTGCAGCTTTGTGGCCTGATGCTCCTGGGCTACTGGAATAACTCTTCTTGTGAATTGGTTTGCAAGCTGCCTTATTCATTTGCCATGATAGTCAGCAACCTGTGGACTGCTATACCACAGGTTGCTCACTCCCGTGGTAAATGAAGGTGCAGTATATGCTCACCTTTTAACTTCCCCCTTAGTAAACATGCCCCTAAATCTGGCCACTGGTTGCAACCATTAAACAATAACCATGACTCCTTTTCCCTTCCTAAGGTCTGTGAACTCTGTCTCTGTTGCATCCCTGGCCTTAGCTGACCTGGGACCTAGAAGACATGGTTCAGGGATTGAACTATGGATTTCAGCAATACAGTGCACAGTATTTGCAACCTGAGCCACCAAGCCTACTGAATTATTCATTTTGATGTAAATTCTAATTCCTAATTTGATTTTAGGAAGTCAAAAATTAATAACAATTCTGACCATAGCATATTCTGGAGCCTTAGTCTTCACTTTCAGTCCTTGAGGCCTACCAATGGGTCAAGTTTTCAGATATGCCTGTGCATGAAAGAAGAGCATGGCTTGGGGACAAATTTGATGATCTTAAGGTGACCAAAGAGGTAGAAAAGGCGATAGCAAAAGCCAGAAAGATGCTTGGGTGCACAGGGACAGAGATAGCCAGCAGGAAAGAGTACATGATAGTGCTTTTGTATAAATCTCTGATGAGACCCCATTTAGACTATTGTGTACAGTTCTGGAGACTGCACCTTCAAAAAAATATAAACAGGGTAGAGTAAGCTCAGAGGGTGTCTACTACAATGACCACTGGTCTTCATCAAAAAACATGTATTAATGCAGTCTCTGAGTGTTACTCTCGATCTAGCTAAGATAAAACATTTTATATATGCAGATGACATCACTGTGGTTCTACCTGTTTCTCAACTATGGTTTGATATGTTATCTCTTATTAGATCCTGTGTTTGAATGATAGATAACTAAATTGTGTATCATAGGCTTAAATTAAATTAGATCAGACAAAAACTGTTTTTTATGGCTGGGTTCTAAATCAGGTCCAAGATATGTTGAGTCTATATCCTCAGATGGTAATCTGTTTTCTTTCAATCTTCATTCAAAAATTCTGGGGGTGGAGATGGACCATTTATTGTCTATGCAGTATCATACTCAGTCATTAGATACTCTTTTATAATGTTGAGAAAGTTGAGGATCCTTAGAAAATATTTCGGTTAAGAGGCTTTCAGAATCTTGGTCCAATCTTTAATTCTTCCCAGACTGGATTATTGTAGTCTCACATTAGCTGTCCTAAATCACTCATCCATCATTTACAATTGGTACAGAATTCTGCTAGATTGATTTTTGGATTATCTCGATTTGAGTCACTTCAATCTTATTACTCCAATCTTCATTGGTTACCAGTTGCTGAGAGAATTCAGTTTAAATTAGGTATTACCACCTTTAAAATTCTTACTGAGGAAGTTCCTGATTATATGCTGAATTTAGTATCCTTGTTACAAGGGACTTCTTTGTCAACTAAGATGTCCAATGTACAAGAATTTAAAATCAATCAAATGTCTTACATTGTCTGTTCAGTATCAGTTAGCTAACTTGTGGAACCAGCTTCCATTGTTTTTGAGGTCTTGTGCTCATTATCTTCAATTTAGAAAACATTTAAAAGCTTTTTTATTCTGTAAGGTGGGTCAATCCAATGTTTAGTATATGTTAATATGTTAATAGTCTATTTTGATTATTTTTAGCTCCTGATTATTGTAATCCGCCCTTGAACTGAATAGGTATAGGCAGAGTACAAGAACTGGCATAACATAACATAACACACACACACACACACACACACACACACATATATATATATATATATATATATATATATATATATATATATATATATATATAAAACACTCTGGAAGAAAGGCAACAGAGGAGAGACATTTAAATACCAATGAGGCATAAATGTACAGAAGAAAGGTTTCTTTCAATGGTAAGGCAGTTCTGTAATGAAGAGGCATAGGATGAAGATGAAAGGGAATAGGCTCAGGAGTTTTCTAAGGAAATACTTCTTCACAGAAAAAGTGGTGGATGCATGGAATGGCCTAATGGTGGAGGTGGTGGAGATGAAGATTGTACCTGAATTCAAGAAAGCATAGAACAAGCACATAGGATCTCTAAGGGAGAGGAAGAGATAGTAGATGGTATATATGACAGATTGGATAGGCCATATGGTCTTTATTTGCCCTTATTTTCTATATTCTTATGTTAAGAGGGGCATTTCAATATGACATCTAAATCCAACTTTGGATGTTTTACTGAAAACATCCAAAAATCATGAGGTGAACAAGGCCATTTTTTAACCCAAACTGGCCACATCCTAGATAGTTTTAGTTTTGTGCTCATTGTGTTTTTCTTTTGCGACCATTTTTAAAAAATGTCCAAGGGAAAAATGAACAAAAACAAGCCATTTGGACATCTGTGGAGCCAGCATTCTGCTACCACAGACATCCCAGCAGAGCAGTGGGCACCCTAGGTGATACTGCACTGGATGTCACATAAAAGGACCCAGGTACATCGCTCACTGTTACCCCCTTATATTGTATGGTGAACCCTCCAAAATCCACCAAATGCCTACTGTACCCAACTGTGCACCACGTTGTGGTGGGTTTTAGACTAACAGTTAAAGTGGGATATGGACCTGTGTTCCCTTCTCTACAGTACACAGCACCAATCATTAGGCTACTGCAGGGATCTGGCTGCTGCTCTAAAAAGATTGGCCATAACATCTGAAGCTGTTTGAGAGACTGGTATGTATTGCATCTTTCACATCTTTGGGGGATGGAAGGAGGGTCATGCTTTAATATCTCCAGTGATCATCTAGTCATTTAGGGCACCTTTTTATGACTTAGTCATTATTGAAATAGGTCCAGACCAAAAAATCCAACTTTTAGCCCTGAACATTTTTGCTTTGTTCCATTATTGCTTTGTTAAAGCGATAGACCAGAATGAGTACCAAAGTTTCACATTACAGTGGGTGGCATCCTCAAGCCCACTCTACATCCATGGCCATAAGCCTTGGCTTCCTTGATTTTAAAAGGAACATACTGCTTCTTTCCTCTGCTCATAATTACCAGTAACTCACTAAACGTTTGCTAGATCCCTGTTTGAACTCCAAGTACTTAAACTATTCTGCAAATTAGTAAACTGAAATTGCTTTTCGCTTATGCTCACAGCAACAAGAAAATTAGATTTCTACTTCAATTCCTCTCAGTGAGCAATTTGTTACTTCATCTTCAGAAGTTTTTTTCTTTTTACTGGCAAACTTGTGAGAACATACAAATGTAGCTTTACTAAATGTTATATGCACAGACCTGCTGTAGTCTAATAGTAAGAAATTCCTAATCCTAAACCACAATTTTTTGAAAGCTGTTCTCATCCTGAACCTTGTATTCTTCATTTCCCCCTTCTTTTATCAAGACGAGCGGCAATGCCAATACAGCCCATTCAAAGTGAATGGGCTGTGTTGGCATTACCTCACCGGCAGCCGCTAGCACGGTTTGATAAAAGGGGGCCTTTATGAACTTGATTCACACTGCCAGAAATAAGGAAATTTATTTATTTATTTCATTTGTATTCTGCATAAGACTATTTGGCTCATTTTCAAAAGAGAAGGATGTCCATCTTTCGACATAAATTGGAAGATGGACCAGCCATAATAAAAAAAAACAAGGACGTCCTTGACGAACACTTGGATGTTTTTACCTGGTCATGTTTTTCTTACGAGTAAGGCACAAAAAGGTGCTCAAAATGACCAGATAACCACCGGAGGGAATCGGGGATGACCTCCCGTTACTTCCCCAGTGGTTACTAACCCCCTCCCTCCCTCAAAAACATCTTTAAAAATATTTTCTGCCTGCCCCTATGCCACCCTCAGATGTCATACTCAGATCCATGACAGCAGTATGCAGGTCCCTAAAGCAGTTTTAGTGGGTGCAGTGCACTTCAGAGAGGTGGACCCAGCCCCCCCCCCCCACCTGTTACGTTTGTGGAGGAAACAGCGAGCCCTCCAAAACCCACCAGAAACCCACTGTACCCACACATCTAGGTGCCCCCCTTCACCTGTAAGGGCTATGGTAGTGGTGTACGGTTGTGAGTAGTGAGTTTGGGGGGGTTGGGGGGCTCAGCACACAAAGTAAGGGAGCTATGTATCTGGGAGCATTTTTCAGTCCACTGAAGTGCCCCCTAGGGTGCCCGGTTGGTGTCCTAGCATGTCAGGGGTACCAGTGCACTACAAATGCTGGCTCCTTCCATGACCAAATGGCTTGCATTTGGTCGTTTTTTGACATGGATGTCTTAGGTTTCGAAAATCGCCAAAAATCAGAAACGGCCATATCTAAGGACGTCCAAATCTAGGGATGACCAAATTTAAGGATTTGGACGTTCATGATGGTATTTTCGAAACAAAAGATGGACATCCATCTTGTTTCGAAAATACAAGTTTCCCCGTCCCTGGATCGGGCCGTTTTGCAAGGACGTCCAAATCGAAACTTGGATGTCCATTTCGAAAATGCCCCTCCACGTGGATTATATCAATACATATATAATCAAATACATATAAACTATAAACAAGTTAAACTGACAATTGCCACCTAACATAAGTACATAAGTAGTGCCATACTGGGAAAGACCAAAGGTCCATCTAGCCCAGCATCCTGTCACCGACAGTGGCCAATCCAGGTCAAGGGCACCTGGCACGCTCCCCAAACGTAAAAACATTCCAGACAAGTTATACCTAAAAATGCAGAATTTTTCCAAGTCCATTTAATAGCGGTCTATGGACTTGTCCTTTAGGAATCTATCTAACCCCTTTTTAAACTCCGTCAAGCTAACCGCCCGTACCACGTTCTCCGGCAACGAATTCATAAGTACATAAGTACATAAGTAGTGCCATACTGGGAAAGACCAAAGGTCCATCTAGCCCAGCATCCTGTCGCCGACAGTGGCCAATCCAGGTCAAGGGCACCTGGCACGCTCCCCAAACGTAAAAACATTCCAGACAAGTTATACCTAAAAATGCGAATTTTTCCAAGTCCATTTAATAGCGGTCTATGGACTTGTCCTTTAGGAATCTATCTAACCCCTTTTTAAACTCCGTCAAGCTAACCGCCCGTACCACGTTCTCCGGCAACGAATTCCAGAGTCTAATTACACGTTGGGTGAAGAAAAATTTTCTACGATTCGTTTTAAATTTACCACACTGTAGCTTCAACTCATGCCCTCTAGTCCTAGTATTTTTGGATAGCGTGAACAGTCGCTTCACATCCACCCGATCCATTCCACTCATTATTTTATACACTTCTATCATATCTCCCCTCAGCCGTCTCTTCTCCAAGCTGAAAAGCCCTAGCCTTCTCAGCCTCTCTTCATAGGAAAGTCGTCCCATCCCCACTATCATTTTCGTCGCCCTTCGCTGTACCTTTTCCAATTCTACTATATCTTTTTTGAGATACGGAGACCAGTACTGAACACAATACTCCAGGTGCGGTCGCACCATGGAGCGATACAACGGCATTATAACATCCGCACACCTGGACTCCATACCCTTCCTAATAACACCCAACATTCTATTCGCTTTCCTAGCCGCAGCAGCACACTGAGCAGAAGGTTTCAGCGTATCATCGACGACGACACCCAGATCCCTTTCTTGATCCGTAACTCCTAACGCGGAACCTTGCAAGACGTAGCTATAATTCGGGTTCCTCTTACCCACATGCATCACTTTGCACTTGTCAACATTGAACTTCATCTGCCACTTGCACGCCCATTCTCCCAGTCTCGCAAGGTCCTCCTGTAATCGTTCACATTCCTCCTGCGACTTGACGACCCTGAATAATTTTGTGTCATCGGCGAATTTAATTACCTCACTAGTTATTCCCATCTCTAGGTCATTTATAAATACATTAAAAAGCAACGGACCCAGCACAGACCCCTGCGGGACCCCACTAACTACCCTCCTCCACTGAGAATACTGGCCACGCAATCCTACTCTCTGCTTCCTATCTTTCAACCAGTTCTTAATCCATAATAATACCCTACCTCCGATTCCATGACTCTGCAATTTCTTCAGGAGTCTTTCGTGCGGCACTTTGTCAAACGCCTTCTGAAAATCCAGATATACAATATCAACCGGCTCCCCATTGTCCACATGTTTGCTTACCCCCTCAAAAAAAAATGCATTAGATTGGTGAGGCAAGACTTCCCTTCACTAAATCCGTGCTGACTTTGTCTCATCAGTCCATGTTTTTGTATATGCTCTGCAATTTTATTCTTAATAATAGCCTCCACCATCTTGCCCGGCACCGACGTCAGACTCACCGGTCTATAATTTCCCGGATCTCCTCTGGAACCCTTCTTAAAAATCGGAGTAACATTGGCTACCCTCCAGTCTTCCGGTACTACACTGGATTTTAGGGACAGATTGCATATTTCTAACAGTAGCTCCGCAAGTTCATTTTTTAGTTCTATTAATACTCTGGGATGAATACCATCAGGTCCCGGTGATTTACTACTCTTCAGCTTGCTGAACTGACCCATTACATCCTCCAAGGTTACAGAGAATTTGTTTAGTTTCTCCGACTCCCCCGCTTCAAATATTCTTTCCGGCACCGGTGTCCCCCCCAAATCCTCCTCGGTGAAGACCGAAGCAAAGAATTCATTTAATTTCTCCGCTACGGCTTTGTCCTCCTTGATCGCCCCTTTAACACCATTTTCGTCCAGCGGCCCAACCGACTCTTTGGCCGGTTTCCTGCTTTTAATGTATCTAAAAAAATTTTACTATGTATTTTTGCTTCCAACGCTAATTTCTTCTCAAAGTCCTTTTTTTGCCCTCCTTATCTCCGCTTTGCATTTGGCTTGGCATTCCTTATGATCTATCCTGTTACTTTCAGTTGGTTCTCTTCTCCACTTTCTGAAGGATTGTTTTTTGGCTCTAATGATTTCCTTTATCTTACTGTTTAGCCACGCCGGCTGACGTTTAGTCTTTTTTCCCTTTTTCTAATACGTGGAATATATTTGTCCTGAACCTCCAGGATGGTGTTTTTAAACAGCATCCACGCATGATGCAAGTTTTTTACTCTGCGAGCTGCTCCTTTCAGTCTTTTTTTCACCATTTTTCTCATTTTGTCGTAATCACCTTTTCTATAGTTAAACGCTAGCGTACTTGATTTCCTAGTTTCACTTCCTTCAATGCCAATATCAAAACCGATCATATTATGATCACTGTTATCAAGCGGCCCTCGTATCGTTACCCCCTGCACTAGATCATGAGCACCACTAAGGACTAAGTCTAGTATTTTTCCTTCTCTTGTCGGCTCCTGAACTAGCTGTTCCATGAAGCTGTCCTTGATTTCATCAAGAAATCCTATGTCCCTTGCGTGTACAGATGTTACATTAACCCAGTCTATATGCGGGTAATTGAAATCCCCCATTATTATTGTGTTGCCCAGTTTGTTTGCGTCCCTGATTTCCTTTAACATTTCCGCATCCGTCTGTTCGTCCTGGCCAGGCGGACGGTAGTACACTCCTATCACTATCCTTTTCCCCTTTGCACATGGAATTTCAATCCACAGTGATTCCAAGGAGTGTTTTGTTTCCTGCAGAATTTTCAATCTATTTGATTCAAGGCTCTCGTTAATATACAATGCTACCCCTCCACCAATCCGATTCACCCTATCACTACGATATAATTTGTACCCCGGTATGACAGTGTCCCACTGGTTATCCTCCTTCCACCAGGTCTCAGAGATGCCTATTATATCTAATTTTTCATTTAGTGCAATATATTCCAACTCCCCCATCTTATTTCTTAGGCTCCTGGCATTCGCATATAGACATTTCAAACTATGTTTGTTGTTCCTAAGTACATCATGCTTAGTACTTGACAGTATTAATTGGCAATCTTTTGTCTGATTTTTATTGTTATTTAAAGATACCCGATCTACTACAATCTCTTTTGCAATCTCACTATCAGGATACTCTATCCTACCAAGAAACAAACAATGGGGAGAAGACATGTAAAAAAAATGAAACAAAAAACCCCACAAGCTAAAAAGGATTTTAAAAAGAGTCTGTGTCTAAGTAAGCTTAAATTAAACCTGACCCGAACACCACCTCTTAAAAGATAATGACTTAATAATGCTAACTTGAAAACTTGATAAAATAGGGGATGAACATGGATATAAACATCAATGTTATCAACTTTAGGCCAGTTCCAGATGCTGCACTGAATATATAACAATTGTTAAAAATACAGCAATGCTTTCTTGAGCCTGAGGAAAATGGCAGCCTAGAATTCCGGCTCCTAGGATCCCTAACATTTTTTTCACAAGAGTGCCATTGTTGATTCTGGTGTCAAAATATGGTTAATAATGTTAAATTGGGCAAACTTGATTTTCAGATGCCAGTGTAGAGAGGAAAGTGAAAGAAACCTATATGGCCTCACCGGTGAAGGATGTAACAAAAGAGAGGGAACAAAGTACAAACTAAAGTCCAAACAAAAAAAACAGCACCACGGGCCTTTAAAAATGGAACACAGTTCTTTAATGAATGAGCCTTGACAAAAAGACCCGACACGGGCCGTGTTTCGGTGACTAGCACCTGCGTCAGGCGTCTACATAGAATACAAAACATAGAAATAATATATTTTTAAAAAAATTTTTAAAATATAATGAGTAAAACCAAAGATTAATATTTAGACTCATCAAGCATACATATATAAGCCTATATAAACACCTAAAGCATTTAATATTTTAACATTGCATTTAATATTTTAACATTCTCATATATTATTATATAGTAATTTGAAAATAAATGGATAATTAATCAAAACAAAAATGGTAACTCACCACAGTGATGACGTGGAAAACTTGGGGAATAACTCGAATATATTCCTCTACAATATATTATTCCTTACTTTTGGACAAAAAATTTTTCATATATTAATATTATATGTTTAAAACGCTTATTTTAATTATTTATAATATATTTTATAAAAAGGTCATATTATATAATACTGGCTATAACTAAATTTCATATTCATAAAAGCTTAAACTAACAGGTGTGTGTGTGTGTGTGTATATGTATATATATATATATATATATATATATATATATATATATATATATATATATATATATATGTATATGTATATATGTGTATGTGTGTGTATGTACACATGCACATATAGTGACAAAATGTTGTCTTTTTAAAATTAAGATCAAGTAATGCCACTAGATATTATAGTTTTGGCTTTTTTATATTTGAAGATGTATATATTTATTCATTTCTGTGCTGATTTGAATGTTTTTGAAGGTTTATGATATTATCAGTGTAATGTTTGAAATTTATTGTATATTTTAAAATGTTTTAAAAAATTATTTTTGACCTGTTAGTTTAAGCTTTTATGAATATGAAATTTAGTTATAGCCAGTATTATATAATATGACCTTTTTATAAAATATATTATAAATAATTAAAATAAGCGTTTTAAACATATAATATTAATATATGAAAAATTTTTTGTCCAAAAGTAAGGAATAATATATTGTAGAGGAATATATTCGAGTTATTCCCCAAGTTTTCCACGTCATCACTGTGGTGAGTTACCATTTTTGTTTTGATTAATTATCCATTTATTTTCAAATTACTATATACTGTAATAATATATGAGAATGTTAAAATATTAAATGCAATGTTAAAATATTAAATGCTTTAGGTGTTTATATAGGCTTATATATGTATGCTTGATGAGTCTAAATATTAATCTTTGGTTTTACTCATTATATTTTAAAAAAATTTTTAAAAATATATTATTTCTATGTTTTGTATTCTATGTAGACCCCTGATGCAGGTGCTAGTCACCGAAACACGGCCCGTGTCGGGTCTTTTTGTCAAGGCTCATTCATTAAAGAACTGTGTTCCATTTTTAAAGGCCCGTGGTGCTGTTTTTTTTGTTTGGTCTCACCGGTGAAGGAGCCATTGCTGGAGGTAGATGATATTTCTCTTCGACTGGTACACTTTTCCAGGAGGTCCTGTAAATTAAAGATGTTATTAAAGGGAATCTTAAGGTAATGTAGGACTTGAAGGATGAAGCTTTTTTGGTAAAACAGCAGGTGTCGGCTGTGGCTACACATGCAGAGCAGCTGGAGGAATGGGTGCAGGCGCAAGATCAGCAGTTTGTTGAGGTGGGCTGCACGGCAAAACGAATACAGAGACTGGAGTGCATGAATAACTGCATACAGTGGAGTAATTTATGGATCCTTGGCTTGTCGTCAGAGGGGTTTGAAGGTGCAGATACACTGAAGATTTTTTTTACAGTAATTCATCCCACAGCTGCTTGGGCTGAAGTTGGAGCTGCTGTTGGAGCTGGAACAGGCACATTGGACACCATTACGTAGAACGATTGGAAGGAAGTATCCAAGGCTTCTTGTGGTGAGAGCTTTGATCTACTAGAAAGCACTGTTAATACTTCAAACTGCGTGAATTAGAGCTCCGATTTGACATAATGGTGGCATGATTTTGATTGTACCATATTTAAGCAAACATACTGTTCTTCAGGGAAAGCAGTTTTTAGCAATACGATCTTATCTGAAGTACATTAATGCTAAATATGGACTGACATTCCATGCACGAATAGTGCTGGGCAGAATTATACGGTCTGTGCCAGAGCCGATGGTTGGGAGGCAGGGCTGGTGGTTGGGAGGTGGGGATAGTGCTGGGCAGACTTAGACGGTCTGTGCCCTGAAGAGCACAGGTACAAATCAAAGTAGGGTATACACAAAAAGTAGCACATATGAGTTATCTTGTTGGGCAGACTGGATGGACCGTGCAGGTCTTTTTCTGCCGTCATCTACTATGTTACTATGTTACTATGAAACGACAACTAACAAAAATCCATACAACACCAAACATAGAAGCCCCATACCAAAAAATTCAAGTGGGTTGCATTAACGCCAGATCCGTAGTAAATAAAAGAACAATAACAGACTGGATCATGTCAGAAAACCTCGATCTAATTTTCATCAATGAAACCTGGATCCACGATCAAAAAGACCCCATAATCCTTAACCTATGCCCTCCAGGATACAAAATCACTCACTGGACCAGAAAGAAAAAGAGAGGTGGAGGTATAGCACTAATCTACCGCTCCCACTTCACCACCGAAACCACTGCCGAGTCCATAACAACCCAACTTGAAATTGCTTCAATCAGAATCCATAACAAATCCTTGCTTGATCATCTGAACTGCGTCTTGTTTTACAGACCACCCAGTAATTGGAATGAAAGCCAGCCAAATTTCACGGACTTCATCTCAAACACCTGTGTAACCAACTCCAACATACTAGTAGTAATGCTAGGAGACATAAACCTTCACCTAGAAGACCCAAACTCCACCAATGCACGAGAATGCAAGGAATTCCTCCACTCATGGGATCTCAAATGGCCACACATTCAAGCTACCCATGTCAAAGGGCACACACATGACCTCTTCTCACATAATTTGTCTACAGACCACAACCTACTAATAACAGATATGAAATGGTCAGAAACACCTTGGACCGATCACTACAAACTAAACCTATCCCTAAATTGGCAGACAAAGGGATCATACCATGTACAAGAACATACAACCTACAGCACAAGGTGCCAAATAGACCCTAAAAGCATTCTGGCAACAGATATACAACAACGAATGGACAGCACAACTGGACTCCATACATTACCTCTCTGACTGGTACAAAAGATGCAGAAGCATACTAGATGAAATAGCACCCTTAAGAACAAGAACATCACGAAGACAAAACCCGATACCATGGTTCAACGACAAACTGAAAAAACTCAAAACACAATCCGGGAAACTCGAACGAGCATGGAAAAAAATAAACGATGAACACACACTCAACGTATGGAAACAAATACAAAGAAAATACAAATATGGAATAAGACAGACCAAAAGGTCTTATTACAAAACTAAAATAGGACCGGATTACAAAGACTTGAAGAAATTATACCAACTCATAAATAAACTACTAAACACCACCTCAGTCACCACAACAATGGCACAAAAAACCTACTAGCCATGGTCACTATCAACAGAAAGAAACAAAAGGACACAACAAACCTATACAGCTGATAAAAATTATCATTACCTCACACCCAACTGAACACCACCAAAAAATACAAATAGGATACATCAATGCCAGATCGGCAGTCAATAAAACCATGATACTAACGGACTGGATTACAGCTGACCATCTTGACTTCCTACTTATCAGCGAAACTTGGATCCATGACCCCAAAGATCCAATAATCTCAGAGCTCTGTCCTCCAGGATACAAAACTACCCACTGGACAAGAGAAGGAAAAAGAGGAGGAGGCATAGCAATAATCTACAAATCTCAATTCACAGTCACAACAATAGCAGAATCTATTCTTCCTCAACTCAAAATAGCCTCAGTCAGAATCAACCACTCCAACCTATGTGATCACCTAAACCTAATTTTATTTTACAGACCCCCGGGCAAATGGCAAGACTCACAAACACACTTTCTGGATTTCATATCGAACACTTATGTTTCCACCTAGAACCTTCTCATAGCAGGAGACATCAATCTTCACCTTGAAGATACTAACTCAAGCAATGTACGAGAATGCAAAGACTTCCTCCAACTATGGGAACTCCACTGGCCAAACACACAACCCACCCATAACAAAGGACATACACTAGACATTGTCACCCACAAATTCTCATCAGAACCAAATATCACACTAATAGACACAAAATGGACAGCCAGGCCATGGTCCAACCACTACAGTGCAAACCTTTCCCTCCACTGGAGAACAAAAAAGACACAACAAAAACAAAAACAACAAACATTGTTATGATTGTGGTCATAACCCCTCTCAAACTTACCTTTTTCCTGGTGGTCAGCTTAGCTGGCTTCTGTTTCTTTTGTTTGTCCTTTCTGAGCAGCTGGCTCTCTCTCTCTCTGTGTGCTGGCAGCTTCCAGCAGCATTACTCTAATTGTTTCACTTTACCACAGCTGTGTTGGTGGGCTGAGTTAGCTCTACCTCTCTTTGGGTGTACTGGCTTCAAGTGCTTCACGGTGTTGCATTGGTGTGGGTTGGGCCTCTCTGGGTCAATGTGCTTTTGCCTAGGTCTAGGGAGTATGACATCATCAGGGAGGGCCTTGATAAGGAAGTGGTGTTGTTTCCTTCACAGCCTTTGCAACGGTGGTGTGTGCTTTAGGTAAGGTGGTGCAGTGTGCACTTCTGACTTTGTGTCTAGTTTCCCTGCTTGCTTTTGCTAAGGTCCAGGTTAGTGTTAGTGCAGTGTGCACTGGTGTCTGTGTGTTTAGCTTTCCTGCTTTTCCCTTGTGGTTCCCCTGCTTTTCCCTCTTGGTTTTGGAAGCATTGCTGTGAGTAGGGCTTTGGGAAGCTCTGTTACTGTTAGAAGTACTTCAGGGTTTCGTGTTGTTAGGAACACTACAGATTTTGCTGTTAGAAGTACTTCTGGTGTTTGTGCTATTGGGAGCATTGCAGTCTTTGCTGTTTGGGTTTTGGTGCTGTAGGAAGCACCTTGTTAGTTTGGTGTCTAGCTTGCTAGAGTAGTGCTTAGGAAGCACCTTGTTAGTTTGGTTTCTAGCTTGCTAGAGTAGTGCTTAGGAAGCTTGTTAGTTTTGTGTTTAGCTTGTTAGTATAGGGCTTAGGAAGTCATTTTGTTAGTGTAGGCCTAGGAGTGCCCTGGTTAGTCCAGTTCCTTGGAGCACTGCTGTCTCTTCTGTTTCCAGTCCTGGTCCCTGTATCATCTGGTATCCGGTAAGTCCTGCCGGCCACTCGAACCCAAGGGCTCAACCCTTGGGGGGGTAGTGGCCAAGTGCAGGTGAAGATGTACGGACCAGTCCAGTGTGCTCCAGTCCAGTGTGTTCCGGTCCGGTGTGGGTTCCAGTCCTGTGTCCTCCAGTCCAGGGGATTGCAGTCCCGTGTTCCAGTCCTGTGTCCTCCAGTCCGGGGAATTCCAGTCTGTGTGTTCCGGCTCGCTGGGTGGTGCCTGCAGTCCCTGCCGGTGCCGGTGTGCTTGCCCAGCGTTGGTTGGTGGGTTTTGCCTGCTGCTGTCGCTCCTCATCAGCAGCCCAAGGGCTCACGTTTGCTCCAGAGCCCGGCCCCGCAGGCTCTGAACCTGAGAACCTGACACTTATACTATGAGAGGCAAAATAGACCCACTAATATTCTGGCAACAATTATATACCGACGAATGGACAACACCCACAGACTCACCCCAATTTCTTCAAGAATGGGATAACAGATGCAGAACAATACTAGACAATATAGCACCATGGTTTAACGAAGAACTGAAAGAACTAAAAACACAGGTCAGAAGACTAGAAAGAGCATGGAGCAAGAAAAAAGATGAAAACACACTTAAAAACTGGAAACAACTACAAAGAAAATACAAATACACTATCAGACAAACTAAAAGGACGTATTACATAACCAAAATAGGACCAAACTACAAGGATACACACAATCTCTTCTCACTCATAAATAATCTCCTAAATACCACTATGGTTACATCCAACAACACAGATATCCCATCAGCAACCAATCTTGCAAATTACTTCAAGGAAAAAATCATAAAGCTCCGACTCATGATACCTACTAATATAACGGATTACACAAATATCCTTGAATGTCTAGACCCAAAACCCGGGGAATGATCATGGACCAACTTTGACACAATCTCATCAAATGAAATCTCACATTGGCTCGGAAAATATGCCAAATCGCAATGCAAATTAGACATTTGCCCTAATAGTCTAATAAGATCCGCACCCAAATATTTCAAAACAGATCCCACGAACCACGTAAATCACAGGCTTCAAAATGGGCTCTTTCCCACAGATAAAGGAAACATCCTACTAACTCCGCTACCAAAAGATGCTAAGAAAAGCACAATGGACCTAACCAACTATCGCCCAGTAGCATCTATTCCACTTATAACTAAACTCATGGAAGGCATAGTGACGAAACAACTTACTGAATACCTAAATAAACACTCAATTTTGTACGAATCTCAATCAGGATTTTGGTCAAATCACAGCACCGACACTGTTCTAGTGTCCACAATGAATTCATTTAAACAAGCAATTGCAACTGGTAACAACATACTCCTCCTACAATTCGAGATGTCCAGTGCCTTTGACATGGTTAATCATGAAATAATATTACATATACTAGAATACTTCGGAATAGGAGGCACAGTTCTCAAATGGTTCAAAGGATTCCTGACCACAAGATCATACCAAGTAACAACGAACGCGGACAGATCACCCCCGTGGATACCTGAATGTGGAGTCCCCCAAGGATCCCCCCTCTCGCCAACCTTATTCAACCTGATGATGATACCATTAGCCAAACTGCTAGCCAATCAAAACCTCAACCCCTACATATATGCAGATGATGCCACAATCTACATCCCGTTCAAACATGATCTAAATGAAATCACCAACGAGATCAACCAAAGCCTCCAAATAATGCACACCTGGGCAGATGCATTCCAACTGAGACTTAATGCAGAAAAAACACAATGTCTTGTACTCACCTCACAACATAACACAAAACACTTCTCCATCATAATCACATCATACTGTTCTCTTCCTGTCTCACAAAGCTTGAAAATTCTTGGAGTCACCATTGATCGAAACCTCACTCTCGATGCCCACGTGAAAAACACGACGAAAAGGATGTTCTACTCCATGTGGAAACTTAAAAGAGTAAAACCTTTCTTCCCGAGATACATCTTCCGTACCCTGGTACAATCAATGGTAATAAGTCATCTGGACTACTGCAATGCATTATACGCGGGCTGCAAAGAACAGACTATCAAAAAACTACAAACTGCCCAGAATACCACTGCCAGACTCATATTTGGAAAAACTAAATATGAAAGTGCAAAACACTTAAGAGAGAAGCTCCACTTGCTCCCACTTAGGGAATGCATGATGCTCAAGATCTGCACGATTGTACACAAAATCATTCAAGCAGGCGCCCCAATCTACATGCTAAACCTTGTGGACCTACCTCCAAGAAATGCCACAAGATCATCCCGCAAATTTCTCAACCTACACTTCCCCAGTTGTAAAGGACTGAAATACAAGCTGATGCATGCTACTACCTTCTCATACATAAGCACGCAATTATGGAATGCAGTGCCTACAGACCTGAGAATAATCGACAAAACAACTATCTTTTGCAAATCTCTGAAGAAATATCTCTTCAACAAGGCATACAATGAGAACTGATAGCCACACTAATCCACCTTACAACCCACTCAGTTAAGAAAGCCCACCTACTATAATTACCCTAATCATTCCCTTCCTTTTTCTTTCCTCTCTTATTTAATCTCTGCACAATACTAAATGTATTTGTTATCCTGTAATGACAATGTTAACAAAACTATGTAAGCCACATTGAGCCTGCAAATAGGTGGGAAAATGTGGGATACAAATGCAATAAATAAATTAAATAAATAAATAAACAACCAACACAGACATCCCATCTGCAGACAAACTTGCTAAATACTTCAATGAAAAAATAACAAATCTACGCAATACACTTCCTCAGTATAACACCGATATCAAAAACTTCATCAATGGCTTGGACCCAATCTGTGGAGAATACCCAGCGGACTGTACCTGGTCAAACTTTGCTCTCCTCACCACCGAAACAATTACCCATACGACTCATAGGTTCTCCAACACCCACTGCAAATTGAATACCTGCCCCAGCTACCTACTTAAATCCACCCCTGACCGCTTCATAGCAGACCTCACATCCCACCTAAAATACATGATCCAACAAGGTATCTTCCCTAAGGAATATGGCAACATTCTACTCACCCCATACCAAAAGATACCAAGAAAAAAACAAACAAACTCGCCAACTACTGCCCAGTTGCATCTATCCCACTAGCAGTCAAACTGATGGAAAGCATGGTAACCAAACAACTTACTGACTACATAAACAAATTCTCAATATTACATGAATCACAATCAGGATTTTGCCCCCTCCACAGCACTGAAACTGTGCTAGTCATTCTCTTGGCCAAATTCAAGCAGGAAATAGCTACAGGTAAAAGCATGCTTCTCCTCCAATTCGACATGTCGAGCTAATTCAACATGGTAAACCACAATATACTACTAAGAGGCATATTTTCAAAGCACTTTGGGAGGCTAAGTTCCATAGGTTTCTATGGAACTTTGGGAGGCTAAGTGCTTTGAAAATGAGCCTCTAAGACTCCTAGATTACTTCGGGATTGGTGGAAATATGTTTAGTTGGATCAAGGGTTTTCTAACCACTAGATCATACCAAGTGAAATCAAATTCAAACATATCACCACCGTGGAAAGCAGACTGTGGAGTATCTCAAGGATCACCACTATTACCAATGCTTTTCAACCTAATGATGATCCCACTAGCCAAGTCCTTATCCAACTAAGGCCTCAACCCATTCATCTACGCAGACGACATCACAATATACATTCCTTTTAGACATGATCTGTCAGAAATCACCAATGAAATCAAGCTCGGTTTGAATACCATGGACTCATGGGCAAATGCATTTCAACTGAAATTGAATAATGAAAAAACACACTGCCTCATCCTCTCATCTGAATACAATACGAACAAACCCACAACTATAAACATCCCAGACCAGTTGCGTAGCCAAGGGTGGGCCCGGGTGGACCCAGGCCCACCCACTTTGAGATCAGGCCCACCCGGTAGCAGTACACTTATGATGTGGCTGCCAGGGATCCCCAAGCCCCACCAGCTGAAAAATCCCAACAACTGTCCCTCCTGCATACCTTGTAAATAGCAGATCTTCGCCCGCAGTGACTGATACATACTGCTCGCACTGGACTCACAGCCTTCCCTCTGATGTAGTCTCACTTATACGGAAACAGGAAGTTGCATCACAGGGAATGCTGTGGGGCCAACATGAGCAGTGTGTATTAGTTGCTGCTCGCTGCCAGTGAAAATCTGCTATTTAAAAGGTATGCGGGGGAGGGGGATGTTTGAGAGACCATATGGCATGCAGGCGAGAGAGGGAGAGACCAAATTACTTGTGGGACAAGGCTGAGTTCATCTGCCCACCCATCTTGGGCTCTGGCCCATCTAAAATTGGGTGTCTGGCTACGCCCCTGCCCCAGACTACACCCTCCCTATCTCAGATAGCCTAAAAATACTCTGCGTTACAATCAATCGTAACCTTACACTCGAGAGCCAAGTGAATTCCACAATTAAGAAAATGTTCCACTCAATGTGGAAACTTAAACGCGTGAAACCATTCTTCCCTAGGGAAACATTTTGCAACTTAATACAGTCAATGGTACTAAGCCATGCAGACTACTGCAATGGAATTTATGCGGGATGTAAAGAAAAACTCACAAATAAACTCCAGACCACTTAAAACACAGCAGCCAGGCTCATATTTGGAAAAACTCGATTTGAAAGTGCCAAACCCCTCCGACAAAAACTGCACTAGCTCCCAATCAAAGAACGTATTACCTTCAAAATTTGCACACTGGTCCATAAAATCATCTACGGCGAAGCCCCAGGATACATGACAGACCTCATAGACCTATCAATCAGAAACGTATTCGGATCATCACGAACATATCTAAACCTCCACTACCCAAATTGCAAAGGACTCAAATACAAATCAACTTATGCTTCCAGCGTCTCCTATATAAGCACACAACTATGGAATGCACTGCCAAGAGCTGTGGAAACAACCTATGACCATCTAAACTTCAGGAAATCACTAAAAACCACCCTATTCAAAAAGGCATACCCTACCGACCCAACATAGGTGCCTGAACCCTGCAACACAGCAAAACCAAAGCTCATAATGGACATTACATAACCCACCCTCTCTTCGATCCCTATTGAGTTTGACACACATAAACCTTATTCGACCACACCATCAACTTGTATTTGTTTCTCTACTGGATTTGGCGAACGCCTTTACGGTACTATGTAAGCCACATTGAGCCTGCACATAGGTGGGAAAATGTGGGATACAAATGTAACAAATAAATAAATAAATGTTCTGAGAACTGCTATATTGGCCACCACTATCTTGGATTATGTGGCAGTGGTATTAGAGGTAAATTATAGACAGGTCTTGAGGCTATGCCCGTTGTGGAGATGTAAAGAGTCAATGTTGGAAGAGCAAGAATTTGTGGAGAAACTAAAGAAGACTATATTGGATTATTATGAAACTAACAGAATGGGGGTACCTCTGTGGGTAATTGGTGGGATGCGCTTAAAGCCATTATGGCTTTACTTGGAAGTGCTGACAGAGGGATATAACTGGGTTGGATGGAGAAATTAGGCACTTGGAAGGGCAGTTGTTGGGATGCCAGAATGGAGAGATAACTTTGCCTTTGCAGACTTTTCATTACTAGCATGCACAAAGCTGATGTCTTTGAAGGCCCATTATTATGTTGAGCAAAATCAGGCAGGGAAGCTTTTATCACAGTATTTGAAGGGGAGGAGGGATAGGTTACAGGTTACAAATTTAACAAAGGCTGGAGGTAAATACATTTATAGTGCTAGGGAAATTTTGGAGGAGTTTCAGGGCTTTTTTAAATCAAACCCTTTACACTTTAGAGGGGCAATTTAATTTGGGGCATGTGAAAATGAACCCCTTGGTGACATGCCCATGGTTTGCCCATGTGCATGCCCCCTTGCAGTTACACATTAACCCTTGCATTTGCTATATGGTGCTCAAAATTGTGTGTGCCCAATTTGCACATGCAATTTATTTGAGTAACAAGCTGATAACTAGCAATAATTGGGTGCTAACCAATTATTACAGTTAATTGGCTCCAATTAGGATTTGTGTGTGCATCTTGCTAAGAGCTATTCTATAAAGATGTACATGCAAATCTATAGCATGCAACTGAAAAAGGGGGGCAGGTCAGGGGCATTCATTAAACATACGCATAGTATTAAAGAATTTGGGGGATCCATGTTTAACTTATGCACAAGGTTTCATTTGGTATAAATCCTCACGCCAAAGTTGGGCATGGATTCCGGTGACATGGCTATTCTATAAACAGTATCCAAGTGCCATTTATTGAATAATGCTCAGCGTGCATTTTTCCGGTGCCTAAATTTGAGCTTCATTTACTGAATCTAGTCCTAAGTCACTTTGGTGCATTATTTATCAAATTAGCACCTAGCCCTTACGTACCTAAATTCCAGTTATTGACTCCAATGACATTTATGTTATCATTCTATAAACTACACATGCACTTGCTGCCTAACAGTAGGTGCCAAGTTACAAAATGAAGGGGACTGAAAGTATATTTTTAGTAGTTTTAATATATATAATAATGACAATGTATCATTATGTCATTACTATAATTTATCTATTTTCAAGTTCACCTTACTGTTCTAATTATGTATTATGCTAATATGTGGTCACATTACTACAGTTATACTATTCCTATAGTGTGAACTGACTATTGGGCTCATTTTCAAAAGAGAAAAATGTCCAAAAAGTGGCATAAATCTGCATTTGGACGTTTTTCTCACAAAAATGTCCAAATTGGTATTTTCAAAACCAATTTTTAGACGTTTTTCTATAAAGCCCATCAGAAGTGCATTCAAATCACAAGGGGGAGTCAGGGCGTGTTAACGGTGAGATTTGGACATTCCTAACACTTGGACATTTTTCAGCCATAATGGGACAGAACAAAACCGTCCAAGACTAACACTAAGACGTTTTGAACTACACCTGTTTTTATAAAGAATAAGGCACAAAAGGTGCCCTAAACGACCACCACTGGAGGGAATCAGGGGTGACTTCCCCTTACTTCCCCAGTGGTCGCTAACTCCCTTCCATCCCCCTTTACATTGTAAGCTCCTTTGAGCAGGGACTGTCCTTCTTTGTGAAATTGTACAGCGCTGCGTAACCCTAGTAGCGCTTTAGAAATGTTAAGTAGTAGTAGTAGCACTTGCCAGCCTCTATACGAACCTCAGATGTTATACTTAGGTCCATTAGAATAGTATGCAGATCCCTGGAATAGTCTAGTGTTGGGTGCAGTGCACTGCAGACAGGTGGACCCAGGCCCATACCTCTCCCTACCTGTTACACTTGTGGAGGAAACTATGAGCCCTCCAAAACTCACCACAACCCACTGTACCTATATATAGGTGCCCCTTTCACCCGTAAGGGCTATGTAGTAGTGTACTGTTGGGGGTAGTGGGTTTTGGGGGGACTCAGCAGACAAGATAAGGGAGCAATGGTGAGATGTGTACTTGGGTACATTTTATGAAGTCTACTGCAGTGCCCCCTAGGGTGCCCTATTGCTGTCCTGGGATGTCTGGGGGACCAGTCTACTAAAAATGCTGGCTCCTCCTACATCCCAATGGCTTGATTTTGCCTTTTTTGTACTTGGAGGTTTTTTGTTTGAAAATGGACTACAAAACAAAAAGTCCAAATCATAAAACCTTGTTGAAAACAGTATTTTCGAAAACAAAAGATAGATGTTTTTCTTTTTTGAAAATGACCTTCTTTCCTATTCAGATTTCCTATTCTTTCCTATTAAATGTCATATCAAAAATGCCCTTCTATGTCAAGCTAATTCACACTGTAGGAATAGTATAACTGTAGTAATGTGACCACATGTTAGCATAATACATAATTAGAACAGTAAGGTGTACTTGAAAATAGCTAAATTATAGTAATGACATACTTGTCATTATATATATATATATATATATATATATATATATATATATATTAAAATTACTAAAAATATACTCTCAATCCCCTTCATTTTATAAGTTGGCACCTATTGATAGGCAGCAAGTGCATGTGTAGTTTATAGAATGATAACAAAATTGTCAGTGGCGCCATTAATTGGCATTTAGGTGCGTCAAGCTATATCTGTTCTACCTGCTGGGCTTGGTGGACCTTCGGTCTGTCCCAGTATGGTAATACTTATGTAAGCATTTAAAACAGCTGTATGGCTGGCATAACTGTTCACACTTAACTGCATATGCACATGTAAACCCCGTTAAGCTAATATTCTATAAAGGAAAATAGGTTATCTGAGCACTTATAGATACACTGATATATAATTACTCCCATTTGCCATATTTCTAGCCATCAAACTAAGCATGTAGTAAAAAAGAATGTATTTCCCCAGTCTACTGAACCTCATGTAGGTCACACTTCCTAGGGCACCACATGATCTTAAGTCTAAATACATTACTGAATCACTGAACAATTAATTATAGGTTATGCTCACTTAAAATTCACAATTAGAGAAGTTGGTATTGGCTCAAGAAGCTGTAAAGATATAGCACCTATATAGATAATAGAGGAAATATATTATCTAAAAGTACTGGATGTTAGAATATGCAGATATTGCTTAATTAGGGTGTAGATATGATAAGCCATTTTTGTCTGAGATGGCTGTCTCCTCCCATTTTTCTTTATAAATTTCTAAAACTAGGAATGGAATTGGATATTTCTATTGGATTTTGTGTACCCATTATTGTTATTTTCATGGCTTTTCTCCTTTCTATCATGTCTTATGAGTTAATATTGTAAATTATGCTTAAAATAAATAAATACAATTCTCCCCATTTAATACCTAAACACGTCACCTACCATTTAATATGATCTCATCTAAATCCAGTTTCCATGGACTTTAACTTCATTAGCAAATTTCAGTGTAATTTCCAGATGCAAAACAGTGCTTTACTTAGACATTTATAAAAATGATCACCTTATCCCCCAAATTCTATATATGGCGCTCAAAAGTGTGCACACAAATTTGGGAGTGCACCCAATTTTTGTGTGTAATTTAATTGAATAACAAACCAATTAGTGCAAAAAAGTGGGCACTAACAATCAATTACTGGTGCTAATTGGGAAGAAATTTGAATTTACATGTGCCTCTTAGTTGGTATTCTATAAAGATGCACATGTAAATACCAGGGGTGTAGCCAGACCTCGGTGGGAGAGGGGTCCAGAGCCCAAGGTGGGGGGGCACATTATAGCCCCCCTCCTCAGTCGCCGACCCTCCCCTGCCAATTTCGACCCCCGCCGGCACTGCCAGGTTCCTTTGCTGGCTGGCAGGGGTTCCCAACCCCCGCCAGCCTTAGTCTTCTTCAGTGCCGGAGACCGGCGCTGAAGAAGACTAAGGCTGTGGGGGTTGGGGACCCCCACCAGCAAAGGTACCTGTGGCAGCGGGGAGAGGGTTGGCGGTGGGAGGGGGGGGGTCGAAAGTAGAGGGGGCCAGGGCTAAATCTGTGGGAGCCCATGCCCCCGTGGCCCCATTTAGCTACGCCCCTGGTAAATACTTACATGTAGATCTGGAAAGGGGGCATGGCCATGGGAGGGGCATGAGTGGGTCAGAGGTGTTCCTAGAATTTCTGCACAGTGTTATAGAATATGCCAGATCTGCACCTAATTTAGGCATGAAGATTTACACCAGGCTTCAGCTGATGCAAACATTGTGCCCAAACTAAGGCATAGATCCTAGTGGTAAGTGCTATTCTATAAATGGCACCCAATTCAGAGCACCATTTATAGACTAGCACTTAGCAATTATTTTTTTTTTTTTGTTGGTGTCCAAATTTGGGCGCTATTTACTGAATTTAGCCCTATATGTGTATGAAAAATATAGATGCTATGCCATGTCATACATTCCTTTACCTACTGTAAGTAAGAGCATAAGAACACCAATGCTTAATTAGACCAGGATCTGTGGATTGCAGCATCCTATCTCGAACAGTAGCCAGTGCCTAGCTCAGTGGTGTGCTGGAGCAGGCTCTCACAGGCTCGCAAGAGCCGGTTGTTAAGTTTTTAAGAATTTTGGGAGCCGGTTGTTAAAGTAAGGCCCTCCATGGCTACTTTAACAACTGGCTCCCAAAATGTGGGCTTGGGCCCCCTGCTGAATTCTCTTTTACTTTGCTGGTGGGGATGCTGAGCCCTGCCAGCCAAGTAAATAGATTGCTGCTGCTCCTCGCTCCTTGTTTCCAGCTCTGGGCAGCAGGCTGAGACTTCTCGAGCATGTGAGAGAAGTTCCAGTATGCTGCTCAAAGCAAGACATTGCGCAGCAAAGGTATGCCTAGCATGCCCGCACGAAGGGAGGGAGGAGAGAGAGAGGCAAGTGTCGCTCCCCAGCCACCCCTGGCCCTTCCAACTGCAGAGCTGGCTACGTCTGGAGAAAGAGCCTGTTGTTAAAAATTTACCAGCACACCCCTGGCCTAGCTGATCCCAAAACTTAGGTCTGTTTATCATAGTTTATTTCCAGGGATGTGCAATGTTTCTCAATAGTAACCTGGCTAATAGTTTTTGTACATTTTCTTCTGAGATCTTGTCCAAACCGTTTTGAATCCCACTGTTAGTTGACTTTAATCACATCCTCCAGCAACAAATTTTACAACTTAATTATGTGCTGCATGATTAAGAAAAACAAACTTTCTATGATTTGTTTTCATTCTGCTGGTCATTATTTTCATGGGTGTCTGCTTGTTTTAGTGTTGCATGAAAGGTTAAGTGACCAATCCCTATTTAACCATTCCACATCACTCATGATGTTATAAACTATTATATTCCCTCTCAGTTGCCTTTTTCCAAGCTGAAGAATCATAATGGAAGTATTCTTTTATTTATTTAATATTTATTGAGAACTCTTCAGAAGGCAGGTGTAGGAGCAAAATAAGCACTATAAAGCACTATATATAGCACTGTATGTTCCTATATAACAAAGATATATGGGATTATAATATGTAACACTATCCAGCATTAACAGCCTGGCTTTAAAATGCAGACTCAGACTTATTTCATCTTTCATTGCTAAAGCCTGTTGCTTTATGAGCCTCGTCCTTGCATACAAACAAAAGAATGCTGCTAAGGGTGCCAGTCTACCAGAATAACAATGTTGTCACCAGTACTGATGTCATGGCCAGACTAACCAAGGACTCTTGGAATATCCCTTGCATATGGAGGGGCACTGTGGCTGGCAAAACCACGGATCCGCTGCACTCACCGTGAAGCTGAGGATGGTGGCGGATCTGTGGTGAGAGCCAGAATTCTGGAGTCGGTCCCAGAGAAAACTCCTCAGCTCCTAGTCCCCCCACAACCCAGTGCAATGGGTTCCAGAGGTGGCCTCAGCAGCAATGGAATTGGAGTAGAGAGAGAGGTGGCATTTCCCTGCCGTGCGGCACACTCGTGTGAGTGCCATGGGTAAGTGATGCCCTAACAGGCATCATGGACAACTGCAGCAGTGTGTCCTAGGAGACCTGAGGTTGGCGGGTGCTTCCCTATTCGTCAAGAAAATCTGTTCACTGTGTTCACCGAGCAAACCCAGATCAGTGTTGGACACATGGCCGCTAATTAGGCAACTACCGCAGACTCCCAGAGCCTTCACGGATCTGCACAGAGGACAGAGAGCCATTCCCCAAACACAGCCTGTAAGTCCTTCTCAATTCTTCTGTGTTCTAGATTCTGACTCCAGCCAGACCTCAGAGCAAGGCTTGCAAGTCTCAAGCAGGAAACAAAAGTGACTTACCTCAGCTAGATCACAATCATTAAACGTGAGTTGTAGTATCGTATGCTAGGGCTTCGATTCTTCCTCTCTGGGCCTCCTCAACCTCAGTCTGGCCCTGCATTTTATACTTCTTGGTTCTGACTCCACCCCTCTCAGCTCACTTCCTCCTGGGGTGGGACTAGTGTTGTTAAGGATGTTCAGGCTATCTGAGGTATTATTCATACATTGTCAGGGCAGTGTTCCATAAACCCCCTCACAGAAACATAGGTTAGCAATGCCTGAGACTATGGATTCACTCATTGCTTTCTCTTTAATCTCTCTATATAAAACGCACCTCCAACGTTCTAATGAAGCTGCCACAAGTCTCAACATTCTAAAACCATGGTGGTGTAGATTGCTTTTTCTCCATAAGTGTTTGCCCCGCCCTCGTGTCAAACGTGATGACGTCACGTTTAACGCGAGGGCGGGGCACACATCGATCTACAACACTACACAAACGAAGGAACTTTTGCAGGCTTCAAAACAACGTCACAGGTACGTTTAAACCTTAAAAAAAAACATGAACAAACTACACACAGACCCAACGTCTGGTCTGGGGCACTTAAAACAAGTAAGATGGTAAAGATTGAAAAAAAAAATACGGGGAGGAGGGGGCGAGAAGGATACATAATCATCCTCCTTCCTTCCAAGAAGACAAATATAAAAAGGGACTCGGGCAGCTTTGGCTCCCCACAAAGCCTGCACGGAGCTACCCCTGCAATGCCAAGGGGGGGGGGGGGGGGGAACACATTCAAACAAGCACTGGGTACCTCCTCCCTCTCCACACCTGCCTGGGTGAAGCTGCAGCCTGGCCTGGCCTCACAGCACTGGCTTTGCTCGCATTAACCCTGAGGGCACATGCAGGGACGGAGGAGGAAGCGGGTGCTCTCCGTACCTGTCCCTCCCTCTGCTCTGCCTGCTTGCTTGGTTCTCCCCACCCCCTTCCTCAACACTGACTGCCAGGGTTGCCAGGTGGAAAATTTTTTTCCCATCCAATCCAGCCTAAAAACAGCCCAAAACCCGCCCAAACTCAAACCCCGCCCCTGACACCCTCACCCCCGCGTCATCACCCCCGCCCCCGCCGTCATCAACCCCGCCCCCGCCGCCATCAACCCCGCCCCCGCCGTCATCGGCCCCCGCCTCCCCCGTCATCGGCCCCGCCCAGAACGTCACTAACCCCGCCCAAAACGTCACTAACCCCGCCCCCCGCGGCCGAAAAAACCACCCGAAAAACCGCGGAAAAGAAAAAAAAGAAGCCCAAAAACCCAAATTTCCCGCGGCGGGTCGCGGAAAACCGCCCAATTGGGCGGTAAAACCGCCCACCTGGCAACACTGCTGACTGCTCAAGCAGCAGCTTCCTTGGAAGAAGGGGTTTCATTCCTTTCAATTTTTTTCTCCAGTCGTTTCCTTTAATTTGCCTTCTCCTACCCCTCATCCCTTGATGTCCCTCCCCCTCCCCTCCGTCTAACCTCTTGCAACCCCCTCCTCATCCTCCTCGATTCCTTCTGACTTTTGGAAAGTGTTTTGCCGTTTCCTTCGCTTCCCTTGCACTTCCAAGGGCATAAAAAGAGCAGAAGACAGTGGAAGGGGTAAAAGGGGGAAGGGAAAGATTGAAAAAAAAAATACAGGGAGGAGGAGGCGAGAAGGATACATAATCATCCTCCTTCCTTCCAAGAAGACAAATATAAAAAGGGACTCGGGCAGCTTTGGCTCCCCACAAATCCTGCACGGAGCTACCGGCGCGTCTACCCCCAGCAGGCACAGAAACGCCAACGCGACACTTTCCCCACCAACATCGCTAACATTAAAGCGGTACACACACCAAACGGCAAAAGCGCCCCAGCTCTCCTTCCTTCACACATACACGCGACGCGTTTCAAGCAGATGTAGCTAAAATTACAGTACAGCGAAACACACACAAACTGGCAAAAGCGCCCCAGCTCTCCTTCCATCAAACATACACAATGTCTCTCACTATCTCTCTCTTTCTTAACTGCAAAAGCACCCCAGATCTCCTTCCTTCACACATACACACTGTCTCTCACTCTCTCGCTACACGTACACCTATAAGGAGCAACTGACCCTCCACTGTGACAGGGAATACACACTGCCTCTCACTCTCTCTCTCTTTCATAACTGCAAAAGCACCACAGCTCTCCTTCCTTCACACATACACACTGTCTTTCACTCTCTCTCTACACTTACACCTACAAGGAGCAACTGACCCTCCACTGTGACAGGGACTCCTAGCACCTCTCTCTCTCTCTCTCTCACACACACACTCGGGACACGGAGGGGATGGAAGGGGAGGAAAAAAATCATTCAGTATGAAGGGGAGGGCAAAGGAAAAAAGGAAAAGAACTGGCTCAAATGGTTGTGTTGTGCTATGCCAAATTTTCAAACAGACTCCATTTTTACACTAGCCTTGCACACTCTCTTTCACACAGACGCACACGCACACGCACACAACCACGCACACACACAGTGTCTCTCTCACACAAACACGCACACACACACACATATACACACACTCTATCACACAGACCCACACACACTTTCTCTGTCTCACACACACACTCGCACATTCACTCTCTCTCTCTCTCTCTCTCTCTCTCTCTCTCTCTCACAGTCACTCTCAAACACACTCTCTCAAACAAACACACTCCCAGGAAAACCTTGCTAGCACCAGTTTCATTTGTGCCAAAAACGAGCCTTCATTACTAGTCTATTTGTAAAATGCACCTCTAAATTTGAAATTATTTTCAATTATTTCTGCAATCTGTACAATAAATGTTGTAGGAATTCTCAGAAAAATCATGTCTAGACGTTAGTGTTAGTGCTTTCTGAATAACATGAATGGTTTTAGTTTGGGCTATGTTCAAAAGACTGAGGGGTAGATATTTATCAGGCAGCGGTCAGCGATTTATGGGGGGGGGGGGGGGGTTGGTTGCTGCTGCTGGCATTATGCCTAGATATTCAATATTGGGCCATGTCCAAGCACCAGCATTGAATATCCAGATTTGTGCAGCTGCCTATCCCTTATCCAGTGATATTCGGCAGTTGTCCGCCTAGGTTAAACTGAAAAAGGACAGGAATGTGTTTTATGTGGTCCTATTTGTCTAGTTAACTTAGGTGGTTAAGTGTTGAATAATGGTATTTAACCGCATAAGTTATCCAGGTGCAAGGGATATTCCAAGAGTCTTCAGCTAGTCTGGCCATGACATCAGTACTGATGACAACATTGTTATTCTGGTACATTGGCACCCTTGGCAGTATTCTTTTGTTTGTATGCTGGCAATTTTATAGGCACCCCCAGGCTGCCCATAAAATTGCTGGCTTCATGTTTGGCAGTTAGTGCTGATATCAGCCACTCCTGCCCGGATAAATCAATTTGAATATCATTCCCCCAAATGTCTGAAGTCACAATGAAATGGGTATTGTCTATTCCAGGGATTTCATCTAAAAATGTGATCATATATGAGGACTGATGAGTCTTGGACATATGATGGTATTAATGGTATAAATGGCATCAGGAAAGGAAGTGAGTTTATGGTAATTCTGAGAGCCGTAGTCATTGAAAATCCTGAACTGGCAGGGAGTGAACATATTTGAGCAATGCAGTCTGAGTGATCAGAACACAAGTGAAGGTCATTGAGCATCTGAAACCAATCTTAAAAGCAGCTGGAAACTAAACTATTTTTGGAGGAGATTAGAATAGACAGCAGGATTGATCAGACAGAACACCTAGAAGTGGAATGCATTTGGCTTAATTGTCAGACTCAGAAGTGTGGTAAAAGTTTGATGAGAAAAAAAATGTTGCTGTAGACTATATTAAGGAATTGTCCATAGTTTGGGAAGTTAAGAGGAAGGCAATGTTTTTGCTGTCTAGAAGTCATGGCAAAGCATCTATCTAGTAGTTTAAAATACCTAGGTAGGTAGTTTGTGTTGGCTAAACATAAACTAGGTGGAAGAGATAACTTCATTATAGAGGGCTGTATGTTGGCTGGGAGTTACTGACCAAGGGGAGAATTCTATAACTTTGCACCTCAAGTTAGATGAACATATGCTATGCATTGAGCATCAAATCTATAAGAGCATCTGTGCACTAAGATGCCATTATAGAATCCTAGAATAAAGCTGAATTGGCATGCCTACATTTAGGCATGCCCATTTATGCCAGATCAATGGCAAGTGTAAATGAGTATGCCTAAGTGCACCATGCAACAGGTATAAGTTATAGTATTTCATAAGTTGTGTGTATTAAATTGGAAACCCACCCATGTTCTATCCATGTGTACACTCCACTTGCAGTTATGTACTAAGGCACTTAAGCACTTACTTATAGAAAAGCATGTAATGCGGAGAACCAGCAAGCTGTATGAATCAGAGAAAACCTTTCTTCAATCAACGTATAATTAAACTGGAATTCGTTGACAGAGAATGTGGTAAAGGTGGTTAGCTTAGCAGGGTTTAAAAAAGGTTTGGGCGGCTTCCTAAAGGAAAAGTCCATAGACCATTATTAAATTGACTTGGGGAAAATCCACTGCTTATTTCTGGGAAAAGCAGCATAAAATGTATTGAACATTTTCGGGATCTTGCCAGGTATTTGTGACCTGGATTGGCCACTGTTGGAAACAGGATGCTGGGCTTGATGGACCTTTGGTCTGTCCCAGTGTGGCAATACTTATGTACTTACCTGCTGCAGGAAGTTGGCGAGGCACCCTGGAGCATCCCCTGGTGAGAGGCCCTAATTGAATAAAGCGGTGTCCTTGCCGTGGCAAAGCTGAGAGCCTACAGGCTGTACTGCTTATCTGCTGCAAGTAGTTAGAGAGGCACCCCAGAACATCCCCTGGTGAGAGGCCCCCAGTGGAATAAAGTGGCATCCTTGTTTTGGCAGACCCGAGAACTAGCAGGTTGTACTGCTTACCTACTGCAGGCAATGTATTTATTTATTTATTTGTTGCATTTGTATCCCACATTTTCCCACATATTTGCAGGTTCAATGTGGCTTACATTATTCCGATCGTTGGAGAGGTGCCCCAGAACATCAGCTGGTGAAAGGCCTCCAGTGGAATAAAGCGGTGTCCTTTCCACAGCATGTGGCCCGTGGGATGTGCACTTTTGCGTGTGCCCAAAGGGGTTGACCAAAAGGGAAGGTCATTCCCCTTTGGAGCCCCTTCAGAACAAGTGAGGAACTAGGAGCATGCTACCTTGCACCTCTCAATGGGTAAACACAAAGGTATTCAGAAGGGGCCTACACAGCCTGCTATTATACAAGGACCCATGGATTTTCATCTTCAGCAGGCCATGGCTGCTCAATCACTACTAAATATGAGTACCTCTTCTTTATCCAGAATGTCTCTTTCCCCTCATCCTGATCTTCCTGTTGGTACGGGCAGCCCTAAAGTGGATGCTACCTTGGAACCATAGTGGGGTATTTCTGTTGACACCCTCTCTCTCTCTCTCTCTCTCTCTCTCTCTCTCTCTCTCAGCAAGTTCCAAGTATTGGACTACAGGGAAAAGTAAGGATACACTCTCCGGTCTCTCTTACATTTTCCTTAGTTACTCCATCTGTTCTTAGCCCTTCCCAGGAAGTTTCATTGAAAGATGTTCTACGTGCTATAATAAGAGATGAAAAGTTTCTTCAATATAATCTTTTTAATGTGGCCAGATTTATAGAGGAAACAGTAACTAAATTGACTGATCAAGATTCCAAAGTTACTACATTAGACCTGCTACAATGATCAAGGATCATCCCATCTTCAGTTGGAATCCCTTAAAAATGTACTAAAGGCTAAGAATCTGCAGATTTTGAATTTTCCTAAGACACATTTTTTGCACCATTAGAGGTCTTAAGGATATATATGAAAGATGTACTTCAGTTAACATATGATGATTCAATGGTTGTTAAATTATTCTATTTGCCTAATGGAACTAGAAAACCTGATGATTGATAATGAAGGCCCATGTGACATAATTGTTTCACCAAATAGTCTAGATTTATCTAGATTTTTAGAATTTTTGTAGGAGCCACTTACTAAAAGAGCGACCCTTTTGGTAACTTTACATAAGGAAGAGCTTAAATTGCTTGTTTTGAAAACTTATTTAATTGAAAAAGATATGTTGTTCTTTTGTCAGAAAGTTACTATTTTCCCTGATGTTTCCAGACCTACTCAATTACATCGTAAAGCATTCTTGCAGCTTAGATCACAGATTCTTGCTGTGGGTGCTACGTTTTTATTTAAGCTCCCTTGCAAGTGTCTGGTCATGTCAGGGAATAATTCTTGCATTTTCCTGAACCCTTCTCACTTGGAGAAGATTTTTTTTTGAGAAAGACTAACTTACGGTTTCATGATTTGTTTCTTGATTTGTTTTGCAGGTTAATTAGGGCATTATTTTACTGCCTAATATAGTTGATGGAAATTCTTTTTCCTTTTCTTTTTTATGTTTCTTCAGTCTCTGGTCTCCATAAAGTAGACTTGTATGCAAAGTTTTCTATTTCCTTTAAATTTGCTTATATTGTGATGATGCATATTTCTGTTATGTAATTGAACATAAATTAAAATGTTTATTTAAAAAAAGAAAAGAAAAGCATTTAGTGCAATTATGTGCATACGTTACAATTGTCTTGGCACTTAAACGTGCAAGACGCTTAATTGCTGGCACCCACTTAATTGCTGCCCTATGGTGAAGTATCTTCTTGATTGATTAATGACATGAGTGTAAGATCTGTGCCATGTAGAGACAGATGAGTTACAGTCAGGAATTGAGAAGCTAACAAGAGACATTAGATAACATATTAAAGCTCACAAGCTGTAGTCAGTATAATGGATGATAGACCAGCTGTCACTGGGGAACTGTATTGTTTGTTTTGAAATTCATTTTGAATTAAGTTGTGCTAGAAGACTATCATGTAAACTGTGAAAGTAACTGAAGAGAAGCCCATGGTGAAACATTCATACAAGTTTGTAAATATAGCATCTATAGCATCTAAATAGCATACCAGTGGCCTGTCTCATATATAGAAAAAGAAAGATGTTGCTGAGTTTCTGACCAAGAGACCTGACCTAGAGGGACAAGACTGTGACATTTATTTTTCTTTCTTTCTTTCTTTATTTATTTATCTGTTCTTGTATCCCACTGTTATCCAAAAACAAATTTGAGCCTTTGTCCATGCAGCCAATGCTGGGCTACGTCTCTTCCTATTTCCAACATCTTCTAGGTCTCTCTTTTAAGTATAACAATCGGCTTGGATTTTTTTTTTTAACTGTGTCATCTTGTTTTCCAGCATTGGTTTTTGTTCTTCTATCTGCTCTACTCAATTTTGACATAACTGCAATTGAGCTGTCAGTGCTACCACTTCAGCTTTTAAATCTTTCATTGCTGCATGATTCTCTTTAAAAGTTTTTTTTTTTAATAGCATGCAATTCTTCTATAATTAGTGCTGTTGAAGTCTCTGAATCCCTGTCAAATGAGGCTTTACAGGGATTTAGTTTCAGTTGCTTAACACCTTGCAATGTTTCAAAAGCAGTTCCAGGTTTGTTTGTTTAATTTATCCACAAATGTGATAAACCCCACTTTTTAAAAATAAACTTTAAAAATATAAGAAAACAAAATCTATTTACAGAATGAATTAATAATGTCCCTGTCACCATGGATCAAGCTTTACATTTGTCTATTTACACCAGCAACACTTTGCACCCATTGCTATGCCCTTCCCCACTCACATTGTTTTTATATAATGCTTTTCCGTCCTCATTGTCCAGCAAGCATTTTGATATGTTGTTCAAATTCTTGTTCATTTGAGCTGGTCACTTAGTTATGTTGGACTATGGAATATTCACTATAAAGTTCCTAACTGCTGCCAAGAGACAAAGCCAGACCCGGGCAAATAATATTAAGGGGCCTGCCACTGCCCCCACCGCAGCTGCCTCCCCCACCACTGTCCCTCCTCTACTTGCCTGGGGTCATTGAATGGTAGGCAGCAGCGATCAACAGATACTGCTCTGCCGGCCAGGGGTTCTTCTTCCTGCTATGTCCTGCCTATGCAGAAACAGGAAGTTACTACATAGGAAGTGAAACACGTGAGGAGGGTTAGAAGGGAGAGAAAGATGGTGGATCTCAACTGGACTGCTGACACCAGGCCCCCCTTGGAGGCCAAGCCTGAGGGAATCTTGCCCTCCTCTTGGTGGCCCTTTCCTAATAACATCCATTCTGGTGCCCTAAGGATGCACGGTGGGAGCCTATTCTATATTGGAATGGACTTTGAGAAATGGACAGTGGGGTCATGCATGTTGGAATGTATTGTATTTTACATGCATTGTCACCTATTATTTCTCTGTGATTACTCTGTGACCTCTGATGTGAATTACTTAGAGAGGTCACACTGCTATGCAACTTCCTGTGGGGGTTAGACACAGCAGATGCAGCACATGCAGCACATGGAGCACATGGAGCTCATGATCTCTCCTAACCTGAGAGGATCTATGGTGGTGTGAGCATCCATTACCATCTAAGCACATGGAAGGAGCTGATAATACAAATGTATAGTAATATGTATATATAAGCCTGTCTGATTATAATCTAACTACAAACTGTGAGTAAACAGATGTTTTGTTACTTCAACTTTAAAGTGACTCAGCAGTGAATTATTCAGGGGTGAATGAGAGAGAGATGAAGAAAGAAATTAACATTTCTAAAGCTGAAGCTGTGTGTACTAAAATCTGCTAATTATTTACTACAAATAATCCAACAAAAGGGTTATGGGCCCAGGGCCAGGAATTGAAAAAGAAGAGAAATATTACCAGGCAGTAAAAAAGCCACATTTTTCTCTTAAGTTTTAAAGGAAAGATTCAGTCTGTCTCTCTCTCCCCCCACACAGCAGACAGAAGGCTAAGAAAATGGCTGAGGGAAGAAATTCACCATTGTTCTATTCTCTCAAGGTGCCTAAATTAACTGAGTTTAATTATCAGCAGTGGGAACTAAGATTCATATGTCTCCTTCGAGCAAAAGGATTATATATATGCTTAGATCAAGACAGAACAGCTGAAAATATGGCTGAATGGGACAATGCAAACTATTATGTGAAGTGCATGCTTTTGGAAGCTCTCTCAGAGAAACAAGCCATATTAGTGGAGGGAAAAGATACACCAAAAGACATTTTATATAAACTGAGAACTATGTATGCAACTACATATGCAAAGCAGCAACCAATTTGGCTGGCAGAGTTGAATGAAACCAAATTAAGGGATAAAAGTAAATGTAATGATCACATTATGCATCTTATGTCTTCATTTCAAAAGCTAGAACTTTCTGGAATTCCCATGTGTGATGCATTGAAAAGAGCATTTCTTTTTACCTCACTATCAAAGAAGTTTGATGTTTTTAGGTCTGTAAATGAGGCCATTGAAGGGCAATCTTTTGAACAGACAACATCAAAACTAAGGCAGGAATGCATAATAAATGATTCTGAGGAGATGTGTTCTCAAAGCAAGTCAGAGAGAAATGAAACAAATTTCTTGGCAAAGAACAGAGGAAGGCGGAGCTATGGGAAAACTCCACCCAAGGGCAAGCTGATTTGCTACTCATGTGGAAAGGAGGGACATGTATCTAAATGGTGTAAGGAAACACAAAACACTCCCTCTAGCTCACCTAAGCCAATGGAACTAAAGAATTTTCAAACCAGGAAATGTATGAAGGACAAAGATAAACACAAGGGCTTTCTAATGGCAGAAAAATCTTTGACTATGGTAAATAATAATTCAAATGAAAGTACTTGGATTTTGGATTCGGGGAGCACATGCCATTTAACCAATTGTAAGGATTTCTTTCAGGAAATGTGTCCAGAGGAAGGTATTCTTAAAACTGCAAACGCAGGGACTGCTAAGATCCAAGCAAAAGGGATTGGATTCTTAAAATGCAAAGTGTCTAATGAAGTTAAAGAAATTCCTGTAAGTGATGTCTTGTATATTCCCCAAGCAGTTTGCAATATGCTTAGTGTATCTACATTAGATAAGAAGGGATTTGCGATTCATTTTGAAAACAGTAAGTGCACAATCTCTAAAAATGATGAAGTGTATGCTGAAGCTTTTATGCATAATGATGTTTATAAACTGAGCATTTCAGGTGAAGCCTCACATATGGCGCAAGTAAGGAAGAATGATGGTAAATGTAGTCTGGAAATCTGGCATCGCCGCCTGGGACATCGTGATTGTAAGGTGATCCAGGATCTTTACAGTAAGCAACTGGCCACCGGCATTCAGATAAGTGCAGATGCTGGTAAAATGGAGAAATGCATAGACTGTGTTACTCAAAAAGGTGTAAGACCCTCATTTCCTGCATACACAGGAAATAGGAGTAATAAAGTGCTGGACTTAATACACAGTGACTTATGTGGACCGTTTAATATCCCATCATTGGGAAATAACAGATTTGTGCTAATATTCTTGGATGATTTCTCTAGATATTGTGTGGCCTATTTGCTGAAAGAGAAAAGTCAAGTCACAGACATGCTGAAGAAATACGTAGCCATGGTGAGCAATAAATTTGAAAGAAAACCAAAGGTTCTTCAGACCGACAATGGTGGTGAGTTCACTTCACAAAGCATGCGCACATTTCTAGAACAAGAAGGCATTCAGCATATCACAACAGTAGCTTATACACCAGAGCAAAATTCTGTTGCAGAGAGAAAATTTAGGTCACTTGTGGAAATGACCAGATGTATGCTGTCAGATAGCAATCTCCCTAAAAGACTATGGGGGGAAGCCATTCTCACAGCAGTGTACCTACAAAACAGAATGCCAACTAAAGGCGCTGAGCGCACACCACATGAGACATGGCATGGTAGGAAGCCAAACCTGTCACACATAAGAACATTTGGAAGTACAGCATATGCTCATGTACCAAAGCAAAGAAGGCATAAGCTGGATTCCACAACACAAAGGGGCATTTTAGTTGGCTATGCTCCAGGACACAAAGGATATAGAATTTTGAATCTGAAAACTGGCATTGTTGGCATAAGACATGTTACATATTTTGATGAAAACAAAAGGGTTGATAAAGGCTGGATTATCCCAGATGAGCCTTATCATCCAGAATATGAAACTAGAACCATAATAGACATGCCAGTGTATATAAATGCCATACCAAGGCAGATGTCTGAAAGCAACTCACCTGTATCTAACGAGGAACAGGCAGAGGAAACAGACACAGAAAGGATCATTGAAGAAGACAGTACAGTTGGAGAAGGGGAATCAATTGGAGAAGAACTCTCAGATTTAGAGGATGCGGAAAGGTCAGACCAACCTGTTGTCAGACGCTCATCCAGGGAAAACAAAGGTGTTCCACCCCCAAGACTGTCTTACCTAACAAAGTCAGCAGAAGCTCAAGAGCCCTTAACATGGGATGAGATTGAGAAAATGCCAGCAGAAGAAGCTGCTGAATGGCATAAAGCTGCACAAGAAGAAATTGATGCATTGGATAAAAATAATACTTGGATTCTTACAAATTACCTCCTGGCAAGAAAGCTATAGGATGCAAATGGGTATTCAAGTTAAAAAGGAATGCACAAGGAAAAGTGGAAAGGTATAAAGCCAGATTAGTGGCAAAGGGATATCTTCAAAAATATGGAGAAGATTTTGATGAAGTGTTTGCACCTGTAGTGAAACACACGACAATAAGAACACTTCTGAGCATTGCAGTCTCAAAAGGCATGCAAGTCAAACACATTGATGTGAAAACAGCATTTCTTCACGGAGATATAACTGAAGACTTGTACATGGAACAGCCAACAGGTTTCATAAATACAAAACAAAGACAGCTAGTGTGTAAATTAAACAAAGGTCTTTATGGATTAAAGCAAAGTGCAGAATGTTGGAATGATAAATTGCATGAAATATTGACAAATTTGGGATTTAAGCAAGGTGAAGCAGATAAATGCTTGTACACTAGGTGCACAAATGGACAATATGCATACATTTTAGCTTTTGTTGATGATCTGCTCATTGCAAGCAAAAGTGAGCAAGAGTACAAGGACATTGTAAAGTGTTTAAACCACAATGTTGAGATAAAAGAACTTGGTAATGTGTCATACTATCTTGGTATAGAAATTGAGAAACAAAATGATGGTTCTTATCTTCTAAGCCAGAAGCAGAAAATAAATGAGCTTATTGAAAGTTTAGGTATGCAAGATGCCCAAGTTGTAAGCACTCCCATGATCACTGATTTTCTGAAGGATGAAACAGTAAGAGAACCTTTACCAGATAACATCCAATATAGATCAGCCATAGGTAAGCTTTTATATCTAGCTACCACATACAGGGCTGATATAGCAAATGCAGTAGGAATTTTGAGCAGAAGGGTCAGCTCACCTACCAAATCAGATTGGACTGCAGTTAAAAGGATGGTAAGGTATTTAAAGGGTACCATTGATTGTAAATTAAAGATTTCAGCCAATAGTAATCCAAAACTAATATGTTACTGTGATTCAGATTGGGCAGGGGATCATTCTGATTATAAGTCCACAAGTGGATATGTGTTTATGTATGGAAATGTACAAATTTCATGGGCCAGTCATAAACAAAGTATTGTGAGTTTGTCTTCTACAGAAGCTGAATACGTGGCTGTATCGGAAGCGTGCAGAGAACTGATGTGGATTGAAAAACTTATGCTGGATTTTGGTATAGCTGAACAGAGACCAATCCAGATAATGGAAGATAATCAGAGCTGCATCCGACTGTCACAGAATGACAAGGTTCAGTCACGCACCAAGCACATCGCAACGAAATACCACAACGTGCGAGAGTTGGCGAAAGAAGGGGTCATCAGTCTACACTATTGTCACACCAGTGAGATGACAGCTGACATCATGACCAAACCGTTACCCAGAGAACATTTTGTGAATCTGCGTATAAAGCTTGGACTTTGTATGAATAAATAATTGCATGACAGTTATGCATGAGAAGGGGTTTGTTGGAATGTATTGTATTTTACATGCATTGACTGTCACCTATTATTTCTCTGTGATTACTCTGTGACCTCTGATGTGAATTACTTAGAGAGGTCACACTGCTATGCAACTTCCTGTGGGGGTTAGACACAGCAGATGCAGCACATGCAGCACATGGAGCACATGGAGCTCATGATCTCTCCTAACCTGAGAGGATCTATGGTGGTGTGAGCATCCATTACCATCTAAGCACATGGAAGGAGCTGATAATACAAATGTATAGTAATATGTATATATAAGCCTGTCTGATTATAATCTAACTACAAACTGTGAGTAAACAGATGTTTTGTTACTTCAACTTTAAAGTGACTCAGCAGTGAATTATTCAGGGGTGAATGAGAGAGAGATGAAGAAAGAAATTAACATTTCTAAAGCTGAAGCTGTGTGTACTAAAATCTGCTAATTATTTACTACAAATAATCCAACAATGCAGAGCTTCATGTCTTCTATATTGTTTAATGTCTATTCACAACCATTATGCAAAATTATCAGATTGAGATGTGCCTTTTATTTTTCATATCTGGAAGGCATTCAGCTATTTTCTAGGTTAGGCCAAGATAGAGAGACCAATATGAAAAATATACAGAGTTGAATGAATGAATGAGATTAGTGTTTTGACTATGGGCAAATAGTTCTTAGCTTAGTACTAATAAAGCAGAGGTCCTAGAGACCCATAAGTCTTTGCTTGAAGAGGCTCAATCAGAGCTGAAACTAAATGGTGTAGTGCTCTCCATTAGCTCAGAAATACACATCATTCGAAAGTTAACTCGATAAACAGAAGCATATTTCTAATGTTGGATGCACATGCATTACTTTGTTTTTAGCGACAGACCTTTAGACATATAAGTCATATTTGACAAGAAAAGATTTATTCATTGTGACTCATGTTTTGATTACTGCAACTTGTTGTATGTAGGTCTGCTTAGCAGGCAATGGGATTACAAGTTGTTCAAAATATTGCAGGCCCATTCATTACAAGGTCTGAAGAGCAGGAAGCAGGAAATGATTCTGGTTGCCAGTAATGTCTCAAGTCCAGTTTAAACTACTGTCACTCAGTGGCGTTCCTAGGCTGCCTGACACCCGGGGCGGATCGCCGATGCCTCCCCCCCCCCCCCGTGTGCAGCGCAGCCCCCCCCCCCCCCCCCGGCAAAATTACACCTCCCTCCCCGGGTGCATTTTTACCTGCTGGGGGGGGGGGAGTGCCGCGCGCCTGTTGGCCAAGTCCGCTCGTTCCCTCCTTGCTGCTCCCTCTGCCCCGGAACAGGAAGTAACCTGCTGATGGAGGACCGCCATGATGGAGCCCCAGGAGGAGAGTTGACAACACTAGTTCCCTCTCTAACCTGGAAACCGGTTCCTGCTCTTTCACTTTCCTTTTTTTTTTTGCTTTTCTTTGCTCCTTTTGCTTTTGTTTTGCTCTTCTGCGACTAAGGCAGGCTTTCACCTGGAAAGCGGTTCTGCTACTGGAGGACCATCACGACGGAGTACCAAGAGGAGAGGTAACTAGCTCCTTCTCTCACCTGGAAATTGGACTCTGCCTCTGCTGTTCTCTGCTCTTTTTGCTTTGTTTCCTGCCCTCTGCGACCAAGGCAGATCTACACCTGGAAAGCGATTCTGCTTTCTGTTTTCTTCCACTCTTTTATGCTTTTCTTTTCTTTTTTTTTAAGACTCACACAAGGCCAGTGCTAGCCCATGTGGCACGTATTGACTCGCACAAGAATTATTAAATATGAACCCTGTCAATGGATTCTATTGCAGCCCCAAAACTACCTGTCTTTGTCTATAATATTAATAAGATCTCTAGTCATGCTGATTATTTTTGGATGAGTTAGGAAAACTGACACCAAAATGAATACAATCAAAACACTTCTGGTAATCTACTCACTTTCACTGATCCACCTAGTACTATCCATCCCACTCACAGAACATTACTCCATACCTATTCTACAAAATCACCAAAGACTGATCAAACATTCCACACTCCACCAAACTGACACTCACCACACTAAAGAAAGATTGTTTAAACATGGACATCACCAACAAAATGGGAGGAACGACCACAACAAACACACACCACCCAAGGAACGACAAATAACAAAAATCCACACAACACCAAACCTAATAGCCCCATACCAAAATATCCAGGTGGGCTACATCAATGCCAGGTCCGTAATTAACAAAACAACAACAATATCAGACTGGATCACCTCAGAAAACCTCAACCTTATCTTTATCAATGAAACATGGATCCACAACCAAAATGACCCCATAATCCTTGAACTATGCCCTTCAGGTTATAAAATCACTCATCGGACCAGATCGGAAAAGAGAGGCGGAGGCATAGCACTAATCTACAGAGAACAATTCATCACCAAAACCACTGCCAACTCCATAACACCCCAACTAGAAATTGCCTCATTTAGAATCCACAATTCCCTGATTGATCACCTGAACTGTGTCCTGTTCTACAGATCACCCGGCAACTGGAACGAAAGCCAACCCATCTTCATGGACTTCATATCAAACCACTGTGTAAACAATTCCAACATACTATTACTAGGCGACATTAACCTTCACCTAGAAGACCCCAATTCCACTAACGTACAGGAATGTAAAGGCTACCTACAGTCCTGGGATCTCAAATGGCCTCACACGCAAACTACCCATATCAAGGGACACACATTGGACCTCCTATCACTTAAATCGTCCGCAGATCATAACCTACTAATAACAGACATCAAATGGACAGCAACACCTTGGACTGACCATTAGAAACTGAACCTAACTTTAAATTGGCGGAAGGGTTCAAATCGCACACCAGAACATACAACCTACACAAGAAGAGGACAAATTGACCCTCGTGCATTCTGGCAAAAGATATACTACAATGAATGGACTACACAAACTAATTCCATACTCTATCTCAACTGCTGGGATGACAGATGCAGCAGCGTACTAAATGAAATAACACCCTTAAAAACAAGAACATCAAAAAGACAGAACACTATACCATGGTTCAATGACGAACTAAAAAAACTCACAATCCAGGAAACTTGAACGAGCATGGAGAAAGACAAAACATGAACATACACTCAACGCATGGAAACAACTACACAGAAAATACAAATATGCAATAAAACAAACCAAAAGGTCCTACTACAATACCAAACTAGGACTGGATTACAAAGATATGAAGAAACTATACCAACTTGTAATTAAGTTACTAGACACCACCTCTATCACCACAACCAACACAGAACATCCCAACCGTAGACAAACTCGCTAACTACTTTAATGAAAAAATAATAAAACTTTGCAGCACACTTCCACATCACAATACCGACATCGAAAACTTCTTCAACGATCTGGACCTAACCTCCGACAGACACCCAGCTGACCGCATAGGGACAACATTTAATCTCCTCAACAACGAATCAGTTACACAAGCCACTCACAGGTTTGCCAAGACCCATTGCAAACTGGACACATGTCCCAGTCATCTACAAAAATCTGCCCCCGATCGCTTCATAGCAGACCTCACATCCCACCTAAACTTCATGCTACAACAAGGTCTCTTCCCTGAGGAATATGGCAACATCCTACTCACCCCAATACCAAAAGACGCCAAGAAAAGCACAAATGATCTCACCAACTACCGTCCAGTTGCGTCTATCCCACTAGTAGTAAAAATGATGGAGAGTTTGGTGACTAAACAGCTTACGGATTACCTGGGCAAGTTCTCAATACTACATAACTCACAATCAGGATTCCGATCCCACCATAGTACCGAAACTGTCCTAGTCACCTCCTGGCCAAATTCAAACAGGAGATAGCCATAGGTAAAAGCATACTCCTCCTCCAGTTCGACATGTCGAGCGCATTCAACATGGTAAACCACAACATACTACTAAGACTACTTGGCTACTTCGGGATTAAAGGAAATGTACTTAACTGGATCAAAGGCTTTCTAATCACCAGAACTTATCAAGTAATACCAAACTCAAACATATCACCACCGTGGAAAGCTGTTTGCGGAGAACCTCGAGGATCACTACTATCACCAATACTCTTCAACATGATGATGATGATTCCACTGGCACAGTCTTTATCCATTCGAGGCCTTAACCCATTCATTTACGCAGATGATGTTACAATCTACATCCCCTTCAGATATGACTTGACAGAAATAACCAATAAAATCAACGATGGCCTTAACATCATGGACTCCTGGGCAAACTCATTCCAACTGAAACTGAACACTGAAAAAACACACTGCCTCATCCTCTCCTCTCAGCACAACAACTACAAATCCACAACCATAAATACCCCAGGACACACCCTCCCTACCTCAGACAGTTTGAAAATACTCGGCGTCACACTCGACCGCAAGCATACTCTCTCGAGCCAGATAAACTCTGTAATAAAGAAAATCTTCTATTCAATGTGGAAGCTCAAATGACTAAAACCTTTCTTCCCAAGAGAAACCTTTCGAAACTTAATACAATCAATGGTCCTAAATCATGAAGACTATTGCAATGGAATCTACGCGGGATGCAAAGAACAATTCACAAAAAAAAACTCCAGGCCGCCCAAAATACAGCAGCCAGATTGATATTCAGCAAAACACGATTCAAAAGTGCAAACTCCCTTCGAGAAAAGCTGCATTGGCTCCCAATCAAAGAACGGATCATCTTCAAAATCTGCACTTTAGTCCATAAAATTATATACGGCATAGTCCCAAGATACATGACAGACCTTATAGATCTACCAATAAGAAACAGAGTCAGATCATCAAGATCATACCTAAACCTACACTACCCAAATTGCAAATGACTGAAATACAAAACAACTCATGCATCCGGCTTCTCCTACATAAGCGCACAACTATGGAATGGCCTCCCAAAAGCGGTGAAAACAATCCATGACCAACTGAACTTCAGGAAATCACTAAAAACCAACCTCTTCAAAAAGGCCTACCCCAACGACCCCACGTAAACCTCTTCACCCAGGAACATAACATGACTAATGATCGTACTGGACATCACGCAATCTTCATCCCTTCCTATCCTCCACATATACCTCATTCGATCACTATACAACCTGTATTTGTAATCAACCGACTGGGCAAACGCCTTTGACGGTACTATGTAAGCCACATTGAGCCTGCAAATAGGTGGGAAAATGTGGGGTACAAAATGCAGCAAATATTAAAAAATTAATAAATAAAAATTTGGTAACAGTCCATCACCTGCAGTAGCAACCTATGGGGTTAGAAGATCAGCCCAAGAAGGTGAAAGAGTATATGGCACAGATGCCAGATGTTTCATTGAAATAGACTTTTACATTGATGATGGTTTGAAGTCCTTACCTACCATTGGAAAAGCCATTGACTTGCTAAAGTAAACACAAGCGATGCTGACAGAGGCCAGTCTGGGACATCATAAAATTGCCTTCACACAGTCCAGAAGTAATGAGGACATTTCCTGAAGAGAATCATGCCAAAGATTTAAATGACTTAGATCTAAAATTAGACACTGTTCTGCTTCAAAGAAGCCTTGGGTTACATTGAAGGGCATAATCGAACGGGGCCGGCCATCTACAAGGGCGGCCATCTTCAAGGCTGGCCCCATAAAGCAGCGTCCCGACTGTATTATCGAAACAAAATGGCCGGCCACCTTTCGTTTCGATAATACGGTCAGAGCCGGCCAAATGTCAAAATTTGGGCCGGCTTTAGACATGGCCGGCATTGGTTTTCAACCATAATGGAAACTAATGTCAGCGATCTCAAACCCGGCCAAATGCAAGCCATTTGGTCGTGGGAGGAGCCAGCATTTTTAATGCACTGGTCTCCCTCACATGCCAGGCCACCAACCGGGCACCCTAGGGTGCATAGCTCCCTTACCTTGTATGCTGAGCTCCCCAAATCCCCCCCAAAACCCACTCCCCACAACTGTACACCACTGCCATAGCCCTTAGGGATGAAGGGGGGCACCTACATGTGGGTACAGTGGGTTTTGGGGGAGGATGGGCCTGGGTCCACCTGCCTGAAGTGCACTGCCCCCACTAAAAACTGCTCCAGGGACCTGCATACTGCTGTCATGGAGCTGGGTATGACATTTGAGGCTGGCGTAGATAGAGGCTGCCAAAAAATGTTTTTGTAATTGTTTTTGTGTGGGAGGGGGTTGGTGACCACTGGGGGAGTAAGGAGAGGTGATCCCTGATTCCCTCCAGTGGTCATCTGGTCAGTTGGGGAACCTTTTTGAGGCTTGGTCATGAATAAAAAGGGACCAAGTAAAGTAGGCCAAATGCTCGTCGGGGCCAGCTTTCTTTTTTCCATTATTGGGCGAAGCGGACCATCTCGTAACCACACCCCCATTCCGCCTTCTGTACCCTGCCGACACGCCCCCTTGAAGTTTGCCCAGCTCCGCGACGGAAAGCAGTTGAAGCTGGCCAAAATCATCTTTCCTTGATACCAATTTTGCAGGATTAAGGAGATGGCTTGCCATGTCACGATTTGTGTCGGAAGATGGCCAGCCTTCTCGTTCAAAAATAAGCAGGATCGGTACCTAAAAAGCTGTTTTTATCTTTCAAGTCTCCACCTAAGAGAAACCATATATATGCAGAGGTATCTTATCCATGGGCAATAGTCTGTATAATCCAGTGGCTTAAGTCACAATCCAAGAGAGATCCTTATTAAGGGAGCTTTCCCAAAGTAATGGTGAGTGGGATGTCCCACTGTCACCAGAAATGTGATAAGAATGGGAGAGATGAAAGATTCTCTAAAGATTCTTGAACTGCACATCCCACATACAGTAGTTACATCCCTGCAGCACTCGGTAGTGCCTCTCACAAAGAGATTGCATCTTCATCTCATCAACCAGTTGTTGAAAGATCAGACAACTACTACCAAAGTGCAATCAAAGATGCAGAACTGCAGATCATCAATGACAACTTGGCACCACCTGGGAGTCTTGATGCCAGACTCCTATAGAAGACAGTAAACTTCTTCAGCAGAGCTATCACTGAGCCAGTGTTCCACACCACAAAGAGATGAGGACTTGATGGACTGTTGTCCATTCCAGAAATTCAGAAACTTTTTCTCTCTTTTTTATTGTTGTTATTTGTGTTGTCTGTCTCTCATTTCAGCTCTGTGAGACTGCAAGACAGAAGTCACCAGAGCAACAGATAACCAGAGATAAGCAAGAAGTTGCCAAGCTTTAAGATCCAGATAAAAATGACTTTTTTTAAACAATGTTTATTGTTTAAGAAGTTAAATAAATATATTAAAAGCAAGAAGCCATCAAAAGAATCGGTTGGACCACTAGATGACCGAGGGGTAAAAGGGGCACTCAGGGAAGACAAAGCCATAGTGGATAGATTAAATGAATATTTGCTTTGGTCTTCACCAAGGAATATTTGGGAGAGATACTGGTGCCAGAAATTGTATTCAACGCTGATGAGTCAGAGAAACTGAATGAAATCTCTATAAACCTGGAGGATGTAATAGCGCAGTTTGACAAATGAAGAGTAGCACAAGTATTGCCATACTGGGAAAGACCAAAGGTCCATCGAGCCCAGCATCCTGTTTCCAACAGTGGCCAATCCAGGTCACAAATACCCGGCAAGATCCCAAAAATGTATAAAACATTTTATACTGCTTATCCCAGAAATAGTGGATTTTCCCCAAGTCCATTTAATATCGGTCTATGGACTTTTCCTTTAGGATGTCGTCCAAATCTTTTTTAAACTCTGCTAAGCTAACTTCCTTTACCACATTCTCTGGCAACGAATTCCAGAGTTTAATTACACGTTGAGTGAAGAAATATTTTCTCCGATTCGTTTTAAATTTACTACATTGTAGCTTCATCGCATGCCCCCTAGTCCTAGTATTTTTGGAAAACGTGAACAGATGCTTCACATCTACCCGTTCAACTCCACTCATTATTTTATAGACCTCTATCATATCTCTCCTCAGCCACATTTTCTCCAAGCTGAAGAGCCCTAGCCGCTTTAGCCTTTTCTCATAGGGAAGTCATCCCATCCCCTTTATCATTTTCGTTGCCCTTCTCTGCACCTTTCCTAATTCCACTATATCTTATTTGAGATTCGGCAACCAGAATTGAATTGAACACAATATTCCAGGTGCAGTCGCACCATGGAACAATACAAAGGCATTATAACATCCTCATTTTTGTTTTCCATTCCTTTCCTAATAATACCTAACATTCTATTTGCTTTCTTAGCCGCAGCAGCACACTCAGCAGAAGGTTTCAACGTATCATCAACGATGACACCTGGATCCCTTTCTTGGTCCGTGACTCCTAATGTGAAACCTTGCATGACGTAGCTATAATTCGGGTTCCTCTTTCCCATATGCATCACTTAGCACTTGCTCACATTAAATGTCATCTGCCATTTAGACGCCCAGTCTCCCAGTCTCCCACGATTTAACAACTTTGAATAACTTTGTGTCATCAGCAAATTTAATTACCTCACTAGTTACTCCCATCTCTAGGCCATTTATAAATATGTTAAAAAGCAGCAGTCCCAGCACAGAGCCCTGGGGAACCCACTAACTACCCTTCTCCATTGAGAATGCTGACCATTTAACCCTACTCTCTGTTTTCTATCTTTTATCCAGATTTTAATCCACAATAGAACAACACCTCCTATCCCATGACTCTCAAATTTCCTCTGGAGTCTTTCATGAGGTACTTTGTCAAATGCCTTCTGAAAATCCAGATACACAATCCTGCTTATAATCGAAAGAGAAAAACGCCTATATTGCGACCCAAATCGGGAGATGGGCGTCTTTCTCCCGTGGGCGCCCAAATCAGTATAATCGAAAGTCGATTTTGGGCGTTTCCAACTGCAATCCATTGCAGAAACGGGTAAAGTTGACGGGAGCGTGTCAGAGGCGTGGTGAAGGTGGAACTTGGGCGTGGTTATCAGCCAAGGAGAGATGGGCGTCTTTAGCTGATAATCGAAAAAAAAGGCATTTTTACCGCGATTTGGGGTCACTTTTTGTGGACCCTTTTTTTCACAAACAAGTCCCAAAAAAGTGCCCCAACTGACCAGATGACCACTGGAGGGAATCGGGGATGACCTCCCCTGACTCCCCCAGTGGTCACTAACCCCCTCCTACCAAAAAAAAAACACTTTAAAAACTTTTTTCCCAGCCTGTATGCCAGCCTCAAATGCCGTACCCAGCCTGTATGCCAGCCTCAAATGCCGTACCCATCTCCATGACTGCAGAATGTGTTCTATCCTGTGACAGCCTTTCCCTGGTTCTGATGTGGCTCTCAGGTGAGTGTGACACCTTTTTTGTTATGCGCACTGCAGAGTCACATCAGCAATGCATTGTGGTGGGTGTAGGGTATTGCGCTCCGTGATTCCACTAGCTTGTGGCAAATGCTCACGATGTTGGTAGTTGGTAGGCTCTACTCCCATGGTGCTTTTCCCTCTGCTGGGTCAGAGTGTGCCCTGTTTTGTTTCCGGTAGTCCATGAGGTAGTGGCCATTTTTGTAAGCCAGGTTTAGATCCCTTTCACGTGTTAGCCACGTTACAGAACTTAGTTCTTACTTTGAATGTTGCTGAAAGAGGGCATTGTACAGCATTCTGCCAGCTCTGACCTACTGCTAATCTCAGTACCAGGGAGACTCATTGCCAGTGGAGCACAACCTCTGATCTGCAGTTAACTGTGAGTAAGCGTGCTTATTCCAATAAAGGACGTTTTCGGAGACATTAGTCTTCAGGTGTCAACTGGTGTGCCAATGTTATATAGCAGCAACAAGTCCTAGAGGCCTGCGTGTATGCAGGTCCCTGGAGCACTTTTAGTGGGTACCGCAGTGCACTTCAGCCAGGTGGACCCAGGCCCATCCCCCCCTACCTGTAACACTTGTGCTGGTAAATGTGAGGTCTCCAAAACCCACTGTACCCACATGTAGGTGCCCCCTTCACCCCTAAATGCTATGGTAGTGTTGTACATTTGTGGGTAGTGGGTTTTGGGGGAGGGGGGTTGGGTGCTCAGCACCCGTGGTAAGGGAGCTATGCATGTGGGAGCGTTGTCTGAAGTCCACCGCACTGACCTCTAGGGTGCCCAGTTGGTGTCCTGGCATGTCAGGAGAGCGAGTGTACTACGAATCATGGCCCCTCCCACGACCAAATGGCTCCATTATCGCTAAAAAAAACAAACACCCAGCTGAAAAACGTCCATTTTTTTGAAAATACGGTCTGTCCCGCCTCTTCACGTACCCGTTTTCGGACATAGATGCCCATGGAAATAGGCGTTCGCGTTCAATTATGCCCCTCAATATCAACCGGCTCACCTTTATCCACATGTTTGTTCACCCCTTCAAAGAAATGTAGTAGATTGGTGAGGCAAGATTTCCATTCACTAAATCCATGTTGACTGTCTCATTAATCCATGCTTTTAAATATGCTCTGTAATTTTGTTCTTTATAATAGTCTCTACCATTTTGCCCGGCACCAACATCAGACTCACCGGTCTATAATTTTCCGGGTCTCCACTAATCTTTATGCCAGCCATAAACCTGGTATAAATGTTTCTGCCTAAATTTAAGCATTCATCCCCAAATACTGATAGAATTGAAAAATGTACTTGCAGAAAATCAAGCATTGTACCAGAAGATTGGAGGGTGGCCAATGTAATGCCAATTTTTTAAAAAGGTTCCAAATGAGATCCGGGAAATTATAGACCAGTGAGCCTGACGTCAGAGCTGGGCAAAATGGTAGAGATTATTACAAAGAACAAAATTACACAACATATTAAAAAGCATGGATTAATGAGACAAAGCCAACATGGATTTAGTGAAGGGAAAGCTTGCCTCACCAATCTATCACATTACTTTGAAGGGGTGAACAAATATGTGGATAAAGATGAGCGGGTCGATTATTGTTTATCTGGATTTTCAAAAAATATTTGACAAAGTACCTCATGAAAGACTCCAGAGGAAATTGGAGAGTCAGCATAAAATCTGTTTTACTGTTCTGGGATCTTGCCAGTTACTTGTGACCAGGATTGGCCACTGTTGGAAACAGGATGCTGGACTTGATGGACTTTCAGTCTGTCCCAATATAGCAATACGTTTGTACTTATGATTCACTTTTGCCCATTCTACACCACTCAGGATTTTATAGACCTCAATCATATCCCCCCTCAGTCAAGCTGAAGAGCCCTAACTTCTTTAGCCCTTCCTCATACGAGAGGAGTTCCATCCGCTTTAATATTTTTATTGCTCTTCTATGAACATTTTCTAATTCCACTTAAGTCACTTCACTGGCTCCCTATCCGTTTCCGCATTCAATTCAAACTTCTCTTATTGACCTATAAGTGCATTCACTCTGCCGCTCCCCAGTACCTCTCCACTCTTGTCTCTCCCTACGCCCCCCCTCGGGTACCCCCTCACCTTTATCCACATGTTTATTCTCACCTTCAAAGAAATGAAGCAAGGCCTCTTGGCTGAAACCATTCTGACTCTGTCCCATTAAACCATGTTTGCTCTGTGTTCCATAATTTTATTCTTTATAATAGTTTCCACTATTTTGTCCATCACTGAAGTCAGGCTCACTGGTCTGTAATTTTACAGATCTGTGTTTAACTTACTAGAGTTTTCCTTCTATGGTTTGAGTGACCAGAGACAGTGCTGGTTGCTGGTTGCTCAGGTACAGCTGATGGGCAGCTAAGGACAAAGGCTAGAGTGAATTCCTTTGACCCAAGCCAATGGAACCTACAGGGAGTTAAAGGACTATGGCTGATTGAATTCTGTAGAATTGTGATGCAATTTGGCAAAGATTCAGTTCGAGAGCTTAGAAGAAGCCAAGATTGACACTGAAGATGCAGTTGGGCTGCAAAACCCTACAGGACTCTTTGCCGTTAGGCCCTAGGGTTTCCAGCAAACATAACTGAATTGCTACTGAGTTTCAAACAGAGAGAAAAGTAAAGAATAATATCAGCTATCTGGGTTGTGCCACTTCCAGGTAAGTGGAACCAAATTTCAGCCCTTATGCTGTGGCATTCTTCAGGGTGTATTGTGAAGTCTACAGGGTTGACTTTATATAGTGACCTAAGAGAATACAGAGAAAGTTATTTGCCTGTTTAGCACAAAAAATGTTCCTGTGAAAACAGAGTTGAGCTTATCCAATAGCCGGAACCCAGAGAAATCACAGAGGGACTTCTACAGAAACTCCTCACCAGTAACGAAAGGTAACTGGTGTTTTGCTGACTGCTTCTGGCATTATCATTGGAAATTTAATACCTGGCTGTGTCCTGGCTTCGGTATTTATTTATTTACTACATTTGTATCCCACATTTTCCCACCTATTTGCAGGCTCAATGTGGCTTACATTATGTCTCAATGGCGATCACCATTAACGGAATGAGAAATTCAGAGTATTGTTACAATTAAGGTGCATAAAAAATATCAGGTAGATTAGAAGTAAATAAATAATTCATATTGGTAAATGAGATCAAGGACAAGGTATAACATCCAATAATAATAATGTGATTAAAGTAACCAAATTATAAAAGTTCAAAGTTGGTTTGTTCAGGTGTAGTTTTTAAAGTTAAGTCTTTATGAAGGATTTGTTTTATAAGTCTCTTTAAACAGGTTTGTCTTCAGTAGCTTCCGGAAGGTTGTCATATCGTGTGTTATTTTTATGACATTCAGTAGTGCATTCCATAGTTGCATGCAGATGTAGGAGAGGCTAGATGCATGTATTGATTTATATTTAAGTCCTCTACAGTTGGGGTAGTGGAGGTTTACGAAAGTGCATGATTAACTTTTTGTATTTCTTACTGGTAAATCTACTAGGTCTAACATATATGATGGGGCCTCTCCATGAATGACTTTATGAACCAAGGTGCAGATTTTGAATGTAATTCGATCTTTTAGTGGGAGCCAATGTAATTTTTCTCTGAGGGGTTTGGTGCTTCCATATTTCATTTTTCCAAATATGAGTCTGGCTGCAGTATTCTGGGCAGTCTGGAGTTTCTTGATAGTTTGTGCTTTGCATCCTGCATAGATGGAATTGCAATAGTCCAGATGGCTTAATACCAATGATTGCACCAAATTGCGGAATACCTCCCTTGGGAAGAAAGGTTTCACTCTTAATTTGTATTGAATTTCCAGGTATACAGAGCTGGCAAAATCATAGCCAGATAAGTGTGATATTCAGCACTTAACCACCTATGACGAACTGCATAAAGGTAGGTCTGACTTTTATACAGTCCTATTTATGCAGTTACCTTGGCTGGTTAAATGCTGAATATTGGCACTTTATTGGCCAAATTCTGACTCTCCGCTGGAATGCCCTCAAAATAGCCGGTTTCACATTGGGCAGTAATTGGACATTTTCAGTGGCATTATCCAGTTAAGCGCCACTGAATACGAGCAGTTCGTCCTGAAGAAGCAATTTAATCAACCAGGAACCATTTCTGGCTGGTTAAATTGCTTTGAATATCAATCTCTACACTTCTTACCCAAAACTAAAAGGAGAAAGGAACTGTATTTGGAGCCATTCGGCCCAGGAAGAAACTATTGTGCAATGCACCACACCTTACACAAGGAACTGCCTAGGAAAACTAACATCGATTCTATCATATATTAGATCGCATCAGAACTGTGCATACCCCAGCATAGCTCTTTACTCATTTTTCAGTTTTTATTTTTTAAACTCAGCTTTTTTTGTCTGTCAAAACTTGCAGCTGGGTATTTGGTCCCTTATCTTTGCTGCAAGGTCAGTGTTCTTTTATATTGAAACTTGACTGAATGCCTTATGTGATATCTATTTAATTACCTCAGTGCTTATATTCAAAATTTTAAAAATATATAATTTCTCTGCTACTATGTACAGTGAAGTACTAAGTATATGCCAGTAAAGGTATTTGTTGTTGAATACAGTCTGTTCTCTGATAAATTCTGGGGGTACAAAGGGATTATTCACAAATCTCAGGAAGCTACTGTCTCTTTTGATACTAGACATCCACACATTAGCAGGCACAAGTCCCAGAATCTTGATTCCAAGTACAGAGGAGCTGTTTCACACAAATCACACTCCAAAAACATGAAGGTGTACTGGAGCTTGCCTCCTGCAGGGCATACGCAGCCACAGGAAAGAAAGAGGGCCCTTGGTGTTACATAATATGCAATCCAAATCAGCAATAATTAATCTACATGCACAAGTACCATATTAAATTATCACTATCCTTCCTAAAAGGCAAGACAGCCTCATTATCTTAAAAAAAATCATAAATCAATTCTTGCCTCCTCATCAATAAAATAAAACTTGTATTTAAATCAATTACATACCGATGTATTGCCAAGAGCATATTCTAATTTATGATCTCTTGGGAAATTTTCTCATAACTACAATCTTTCTAAATGAGAAAAATATATCTCTAATAGAGGCTTTTAATATGTAAATAAGAGATCTGAAAATAAGAGATACCTTTAAGTAGATTTAAGCATACCTATACATGGATTAAAACATATGAACCAAAGTCATTCGCTAATAAATTACCTAAATATATGTCAAGTCTTTTATTGTCAAAGCAGTGTTCAATAGTGGCATTCTATTTTATAGATCTCCATACTTACAGCAAATCATTCTCTTGTGTTATATATCTCATTTATTGACCTTTCTACGAAGCTGCATTAAGTAGCTAACAAAGGGGTCCTTTTACTAAGGTGCACTAAAAAATGGCCTGTGGTAGTGTAGACATGTGTTTTGGGTGCACATAGAATTATTTTTCAGCACACCTACAAAAAATGCCTTTTTTAATGAAAATGGATATGTGGCAAAATCAAAATTGTGCGTCCATTGTTAAGATGAGGCTTTTCCTCCTACTCTCCAGCAGGCCTGTGGCTCCTGACTCCTGAGCAGGACTCTGGCCAGTCTCTTCATAGCACCCTGAACACACCAACCTCCAGGATCCTAGGTCCCTTGTTCACTCAGGGTGACCTTGTTCTTAATATGCAAATTATATGTAGATTAGACAGTTCTCAACAACAGCATATTCAGCAGGCAGCTCTTTATTCCAGCTCCCTGGGTACACTTCTTCCAGCTTAAACACTTTCACAGGTCTTCCCACTGAGCCCTCACACACAGACACCTGGGCCCAGTGCTAACAGGGCCTGAACAGGATATTCTTCCCCCACTCTGAGGGTACAGCTCTGTCCTCCAGCCCCTGGCTGCTAGTTCCCTGTTCTTACTACAGTTCTATCCACAACACAATTCATCAAAAGTCCACAGAGTCCAGCCAGTACCTTCAAGGGGAGCTTCTTCCACCAGCTGCCAGGTCTCCAGCTCCTCTCTCTTCTCTTTCCTTTCACAAACTCAGGTAGGTATAAGGAGGTTGATTAGCTTATCTACCCCATTAGGCTCTTCCCCCTAATTCCAGGCAGGACCCAGCCCATAACAACTTACACCTGTTTCTAACCCAGGACTCTCCTTGGTCCTAGCAACCTCCATCTGGACATTCCCCTACTGGCTCCCTCTAGTGACTCCTCAGTAATAACATGACCTGGGCATTTTCCCCCATTTCTATGGGACCAGATCCCTCTAGTGGTCTACCCAGGATAGGACAGCCCCTTATTCTTCACACTATTTTGGGTCATAGACCTAGCAGTACTTATATCTTCCTTTTCTTTTTGAAGATACAAGTGAACACGTCTAGCGTTTTTTGTACTTAGGTTACGAAGGTCTTTTTCAAGACCAGCATATATTGAGATAACCAATCCATACTTTTACCACTAAAGACTCCTGAGGCAGGCCTGTGGCCGAAACACAGTACTGTGTCGAGTCTACGAATAAAGATTGTTCATCATACATCACAGCTTCCTGGTGTCATTGGACATGACAGGGGCAAGCAGAAGTATGGCAGCTGTGACAGCTATATCATGTGTCTTTAGCAAGGTACTCCCAGGATGGTAAAATAATGCTGCTTGTGAGGTTGATCATAAGCAGGGTTATTTTTGTACTGTGGGAGTGACTAACTTGCGGTACTGAGCTACCTGTAGTAAATTAAGCACAACCTTTTTTGCACCCGAATAACTACCCCCCAATTTATATCAAGTTTTGCCACCTTAGGTTTATGTTTATATAGTACAAAGTCCCATCCTTGCAAATAAGTTAAAAGGTGGTGATCAGACCACAGAACAGATACATGAGATAATCTAAAACATTACCAAATGTAACTATGTAACCATGGCCATTAAAAAAAAACATTTGGGCACTTATTTTAGAAGTGTTATTCACATTTTATACATGCATAAACCAATGTGTATATTGTATATACAGCTAGAAGGCAGAGGTGCCATCTTGGATTTGTGGATCCTGAAGCTCTCCAAGGCAGCAGTGTAGGAGGACCACTGTTGCCTAGGAATACTGACACAGGCCATCTACAGTGCAGGTAAGTCCTGGTGGGCTGGACAAAGTTCAGGATGGCAGGGGATAGGTCTTGGGTGGGCACAGCATTTGTGTCTGAGCCTGGGTTTTGTGAGTGAAAAATCGGATGTCAAGGGGAGGGTTGGGAGGGAGATTGGAAAGTATGGGGAGTCAGGAGGGGATCAAAACTGTTGGTGGAGGTCAGGAGAAGGATTGGAGAACATAGGAGAACAGGAAGGGATCAGAATTGTTGGTGGGGGAGGTCAGAAGTGGGATCATACTTTTTTTGTGTGGTGGGGGAACAGGGCTATGGACCTACCAGTGGGCCAGGAGGGACAACATGAATTTGGAAGTGCACCACCATGGAAGTGCACATTCCCTGCATGTAACACACAAGCTTTGCATTTATGCTGTATTATGTTTTGCACTTAACTCAGGGTAAGAGCAAACCATTACAAGGTCCCCCTAAACATTTCAGATAGTAGGTCTAACTCCCTATATCGACTTTTATGCGCATGGACATTCCTTTCTCTTCTGCCACGGGAAATGAACATTTTTAACTCACCCAAATCCCATTCAAAACACACCCAGACCACACCCCCTTGCCAAATGTACATTCTGAAATTTTAGACATTCATATTCTGACTTTGTGAAATCAGGATTTGGACATCTAGGTGTCAATTTATGAACATCTAAAACACAAATCGTGTTTCTAAATAAGCACAGTAGTCAGAGGATGTTTTCAAAAACATTAAAAAGCAATCCAATTTTGAAATAAATTTAAAAGGCCCTCATTTGGCTAGCATTTTTACTTTTCCATATAACTAAATCTTGTACGGTAATAGCTCCATTTGCATGTAATAAAATAATAACATCATCTGATCTATCCTCCATTGTGCTTGATTAATGGAATAAATACTGATAAACTGCAGAGTTTGTCTGTCTTGGGGAAGAGGAAAAATAAAAATGCTCTAAGACCTTAACTTGTCGTACTGTCTCTTTTATTATTATTATTTACACAATTTTCTGTCTTTATCCAATTTTTAATTTATATGTAAATGATGATCTACACCTTCATAATTGTTAATTTTTCTGCCTATTGTCTTAGCTTCTATATGAATTCATATTTTGCTTCTAGCACAATAATTGTAATATTATTTGAAGCATTGTTTTTATTTCTTTCTAGGCTAAACGATTAAGAGATCACTGAAACATCTACCTTTTGTCTCAAGCTATCTATATAGTGTAACTAGAAAAGGGATAGAGAAGGGTAAAATAAAATGATAAAGAGAATGAAAAGACTCCTCCATTTAAAAAACAAACAAACAAACAACTGAACACATGAGAACTCTCCAGCTTGGAGAAGACAGGGGATATGACAGATGCTTAGATGGGGTGGAAAGGGGAAATATAGAACAGCTTAGAATAGAAAAACAGCTGTCCAAAGTTCTCCAGTATTGTTCAATCAAGAAACAACAGAGCTGTGAACTGGTTGCTGAAAAAATGACGTGAAGGCCTCCAGCACAGCTGGGTTTAAATGGGCTTAGAAGAAATTCCTGAAGAAGTTCACAAACAGTTATTAGGCACTCACACTCTTGGAAAGTTATCCTCATCACCATCAGCTCTGAGCAGGTTGTAAATAAAACTCGCGACAGGATTGTGAAAAATTACAGAAGGACCTTACGAGACTGGGAGACTGGGCGGCTAGATGGCAGATGACGTTTAATGTGAGCAAGTGCAAGGTGATGCATGTGGGAAAAAAGAACCCGAATTATAGCTACGTCATGCAAGGTTCCACGTTAGGAGTTACGGACCAAGAAAGGGATCTGGGTGTCGTCGATAATACACTGAAACCTTCTGCTCAGTGTGCTGCTGCGGCTCGGAAAGCGAATAGAATGTTGGGTATTATTAGGAAAGGTATGGAAAACAGGTGTGAGGATGTTATAATGCAGTTATATCGCTCCATGGTGCGACCGCACCTTGAGTATTGTGTTCAATTCGGGTCGCCGCATCTCAAGAAAGATATAGTGGAATTGGAAAAGGTGCAGCGAAGGACAACGAAAATGATAGCGGGGATGGGACGACTTCCCTATGAAGAAAGACGGCTGAGGGGAGACATGATAGAGGTATATAAAATAATGAGTGGAGTGGAACAGGTGGATGTGAAGCGTCTGTTCACGCTTTCCAAAAATACTAGGACTAGGGAGCATGCGATGAAACTACAGTGTAGTAAATTTAAAACAAATCGGAGAAACGTTTTCTTCACCCAACGCATAATTAAACTCTGGAATTTGTTGCCGGAGAACGTGGTGATGGCGGTTAGCTTGGCAGAGTTTAAAAGGGGGTTAGACGGTTTCCTAAAGGACAAGTCCATAAACCGCTACTAAATGGACTTGGAAAAAATCCACAATTCCGGGAAAACATGTATAGAATGTTTGTACGTTTGGGAAGCTTGCCAGGTGCCCTTGGCCTGGATTGGCCGCTGTCGTGGACAGGATGCTGGGCTCGATGGACCCTTGGTCTTTTCCCAGTGTGGCATTACTTATGTACTTATGTATTTATGTACTAAAAACATTCTTTGAAATGTTGGTTTACAAATGCTAGAAAGCATGAAAAAATAAAGATGGAAGAGTTAGAATTTAAATGTGGCTAAAAGAACTTATTACTCAGCTTTGAAGGGATTAGACAAAATTAACTTGAGCAAATTATTTGATTTGGTCAATTTCAATTTGATATCTTCTGTTTTAGCAAGTGTTTCCCAGCCTTCTGCTGAGGTACTAGCTGCTTATTTTGCAACCAAAGTAAATTCAATCTACTATTCATTTGATAGTTCTTCTCATTGTGATCTATTAAAATCCAATTTTATATCAGATGATGTCCCAGCAGATGGATGTTGGTCTTTTGATCCAGTTTCTGTTTCTGAGTCATCATCTTTGATTAACAGATTAGCCTGTTCCTACTGTCCATTAATCTTCCTTCTTATTTAATGATATTCCTATTGATATTATGAATTGGATTGTCTTATCTATATAAATAAAACCCACCTCAAACATTCTGAAGCTCACTCCGTGGCAGTAAAGCACTGAACTCCTGCACTCTTGGTAGGACTCTTGGTAGGCTAGGGTATCAGGAACACTCACCCTCACTCATAGGTCCGCCCTCAGCCACGCCCCATCTGTACATAAAACGCACCCTCAACGTTCTAAGGCACACTTTGTGGCTTCAGGGTTCGTAAGTTCGAAGCTCTGTAGCCACTTTTAAAGTGCCCCGCCCTCGCGTCAAAATGCAGTGACGTCGTGCTGACGTCGTGCCCGCCCACAGTCAGCTTCAGAACGTTCAGGTTGTCTCCTACACAGACTACAATGCACTGACATCTGTGACAGCTGATTCCAAACCAAAGGGGAGGAGTAGGGAAACACGCGCAGCGTGTTTCCCTACTCCTCCCCCTATGTCGACATCAGCTGTCACTGCACCGGACCAAGTATCAGGGAGCCGCCAAACACAGACCCCCCCCCCCCCCCACTAGCCGCATCAACACACGAAACTCCCCACTTGACGAACATGCACATCCCCTGTCCCCTCACGGCCCTGCCACCGACTTCCTGGCTGACACTTGCCTCCATTTTCAAAACCTCCGCCCTGCACGTTACGGCCCCCTCTACCCCCCTTCCGCCACCCTGTCCGACAGTTATCTTCCACAGCCCACCCTGCACCCTGTGCCATACACCTTTCAGCTATACCCGTCAATAACAGACAACTCCCCGCCCTCAGCTCTGTTCCTCACTCTAAAGATAGCCAATAAGAACGGACCTCTTCAACTCTAGGCCACTCCCCACTCCTCAATTCAGCCAATAACAGTGCAGCTTCTTCAACCCCCTGCTCCGCCTCAATTTCTTTTATCAGCCAATGTTCCTTTTACATCATTCTACAACAGAGCCTGCCAGTTCCCTCCCGCTCTGCTATTGAAGTTGTGGACCGAGGCTTGCGACGAGGTGGGCGCCTTGCAGCTTTACATGCTGCAGCTCCGGTAAGGGGGTTTCACTGAGCTCTGTACCACTTGCCACTTATTTTCCTACAGCTTTATGGAAGTCCTTCAGGTTTTGGAGGGGGGGAGGCGCGATGGCACCCTGTCGGGGGGGGGGGGAGAGAGGTCAGCGGTTGTGACTTCGGCAGGGGCGTGGCGGCAGGGGTCGGACCTCAGACTACAGAGGCGGAAGGGGTCCTCAGGCCACAGGGGACGGGGGTCCTCACACCACACAGGAGGAGGAAAATAAACATGAGAGGGAGTGGCCATACGGAGGATGAGGTCCACAACGGCTCTTCACACCACAGATGGGGGGGAGGGGGTCCTGAGACCAAAGACGAATGGCGGATCAAGACACCTGACAGGAGGGGTGGAGGGAGACCTGTGAGCACGGCGACTGACAGCATGGGGGAGGGGTCCTGTGACCACACAGCGGAAGAGGCAGGGGGAGCGGGTCTACCCAACACAGAGAGGCAGGGGGGAGGTATCTCTGTCACACACACAATCTCTCTCTCTCTCTCACTCACTCACAGTCAGTGTCTCTCTCACTCTTATACACTGTCTACAACACACGCTATGTCTTACACTGTATCACATTCACTCTCTCTCTCTGTCACACAGTCACTCTCAAACACTCTCAATCTCATACACTCGATCTCACAGACAGTATGTGTATCGTACACGTACTCTCTCACACTGTCTCACATACACAGTCTCTCAAACACTGTATCTGTGTGACACACTCTCTCACACTCACTGTGCCTCACATACGCACTCGCACACACTCTCAATGTCACACACACATACTCTGTAACAGACACACTCTCACTCACACAGACACTCTCACACACACTCTATGAAACATACACACTCCCAGGAAAACCTTGCTAGCGCCCGTTTCATTTGTGTCAGAAACGGGCCTTTTTTACTAGTTTGTTAATACAATGTTGACAAATAGTTGGTTTTCATCAGATATGAGAAATATTGGGGCCCTTTTACTAAGCCACGTAAGCGCCTACACGCGCCAACCCGTGTGACAAAATGGAGTCGCCGCATGACTGCTGCATGGCCCTTGCGTTAATTTCATTTTTGGTGCATGTCTGCTATGTGCGCCCGAAAAATATTTGTTATTTTCTGACGCTCATCAGCTACGCGTGCCAAGTGGCATTCGGTGCACATAGGTCATTACTGCCAGGTTACGGTGTGAGACTTTACCACTAGATCAACAATGGCTGGCAGTAAGGTCTCATACCCAAAATGGACGCATGGCAATTTTCATTTTGCCACACATCCATTTTTGCCAAAAATTTTAAAAAGGCAGTTTTTGCAGATGCGCTGAAAAATGATTCTGCTCACGGCCAAAACACGCTTCTATGCTACCGCAGGCCATTTTTCAGCACACCGTAGTAAAAGGACCCCATTGTGTTAACTCCAATTGCAAAACAAATTAATGGTGATTTATCACAATCTTCCAATTACAGATCAATTGCTAGTATTCCATTTTTAACAAAGTTAGTTGAATTTATGGCTAGCTCTCTGTTAGCAAACTATATAGAGTGGTTTAATTTACTTCATAATTCTCAACATGGGTTTAGAGCATTTCACAGCACTGAGACCTTACTTATATCATTTACTTCTGAGGTCAAAACAGTTCTTTCCTGTGGAGGTAATATAGTTCTGTTACAGTTTGACATATCGGCTGCTTTTGATACAGTAAATCATGTTCTGTTATTGAATTTACTTTCTGTTTATGGTCTGACAGATTCAGTTTTTCAATGGTTTAAATCATTTCTTACCCATAGACATTATTCTGTATTGAAAGAAAAGGGAAAGGGGAAGGGAAATGGGACTTGATATACCGCCTTTCTGTCAACTCCCTGGCGCTTGCCTTGTGGAGTGCCCCAGGGATCTCCAATATGTCCTCTAATTCCACTATATCTTTTTTGAGATGGAGTAATCAGAATTGCATGCAATATTTGAGGTACGGTCACACCATGAAGCAATACAAAGGCACTATAATGTCCTCATTTTTGTTTTCCATTCCTTTCCTAATAACATCTAACATTCTATTTGCTTTCTTAGCTGCCGCCACACACTGAGCAGAGGGGTTCAAAGTATCATCAACAATGACACCTAGATCCCTTGCCTGGTCAGTGACTCCTAAAGTGGAAACTTCCATTACATAGCTATAGTTTGGGTTCCTCTTTCCCACATGCATCACTTTGCACTTGCTTGCATTAAATGTCATCTATTTGGATGCCCAGTCTCCCAGTTTCTTAAGGTCCCCTTGTAATTTTTCATAATCCTCTTTCAATTTAAGAACTTTGAATAACTTTGTGTCATCAGCAAATGTAAATACCTCACTAGTAACTCCCATTTCTACATCATTTATAAATATTTATAAAAAAGCAGCAGTCCCAGAACAGGCCCCCGAGGAACCCTACTATCTAACCCTTCTCCTTTGAGAATACTAAAGGTTTGTGAGGAGAGTGTTAGTTTTGATACCAAGCAGGGAGTGGATCTTTTTTAAAGTAGGAGGGATCTCACAAATTGTTTTCTTCAGGGATACAGCACTGCATCCCTGAAGAAGCCTGAGGATGAAACGGGCCCTATTGGAACAGATAAGTGCGCTACATGCTGCATATGAGTTTTATGTACAACTTTGTGGAATATAATTTGATACAATTTAAATAAAATATTTGCACAATTTACATAATTATTGGTGAAGTCATAATATATGGTGTTTTGAAAGTTTTTTTCTGGCCAATGATAGATTGGGTCTAGTGGACAAAGCACTAATTGGGCTATAATAGGGCACCAATACAGCATACTACAGACCGGTCACCCATTTACATCTACACACGGATCGCTTCTCACATGGACAATGATATGTTGCATGTTCTACAGTCGGCAAACCAGACAATCTCTATCTCTGCACACACAATGGAACAACAAAAAATATTGTATACCCACAAGCATTGTGAAATTAAACATATTAGAAACCTGTGCTTCCTCTTTTCTTTCTTTTCCATTTAACCAGACTGAGCCACAGCAACGCGTGGCCGGGTAGAGCTAGTAAAAAAATAAACAACCTGTCTCCATGGATATGAGGGCAGAACAGCCTTCTATCTCTTCATGAAAACTGACTAGTTGTGCCCACATACAAAGACATACTACACGAGCATACAAGAGACTCCATATTTTCTGTGCAGGACCCCTATCTATGGAATCTGCTATCACAAATCTGTATGCAAACATCCTTTCCCCAGTTCAAAACTGACCTCAAAGTGTTCCTTTTTTTCTGATGCTTTTCACTGACTGAATCTATTAATTACATGATCTCTGGAAGTCACAAGCACATACCCTCTCATGTGTACCCATCCCTCCTTTCCTGTTTTTTTTTTTTAATTCTATTCCCCTACCCTCATTGTCTGTCTAATGTCAAGCAGAAATTGTTTTTCTTCCTAATTAGAATGTGAGCCACATCAATAGAATACCCAGGAGGTGGAGTAGAAAGTTCTTAATAAACTTGAAACTTTCCACATACAGTTAAAACATTCTACATCACTCTGATAACATACTCTAAAAATCCTTCATCATTCATGTTTTCCAAAATGGCAATTTAGCATTTATAAGCTTAAAACAACCAATCAGAGCCCATCATTATTAATCTTATGAGTTCCAGCGATGCTATTTACCTATCAGATATCTTTGAAATTCTAACCAACTCTGAATGATTTAAACTCCTATTCATTTGATAACATAATGCTCATACAATCAATGTAATCACATCATTCTAACTCCCATTTCTACTTGTGACCATCTTTAAACCCAACTGACCATTCATTACTGAACCAATGCCAATGATAATTATACAGATCTATCAATAGTGGCTTTGATTGGTTAGTTTAAGCTTAAAAATTCTGAACTGCCATTCTGAAATGCTTTGGTGATGCAGGATTATGGAATGGAGACAAAAGTACATCTTACTGTCACAATAGAGAATGTTGCACTGTATGTGGAGAGTGATATGAGAATGTTTCACTGTACAAGGGAATTAAAATTTATTTTATTAAAATTATGGTTTCAGGGGCCCTTTAGCAAATGGCCTACTGCATGCTAAAAGAGCATTACCGCGGGACATGCTGGGGTATCCTGCTGTAGTGTTCCGCTTAGCACACGCTAATCCCGCGCTGAAAAATATATTTTTATTTTCTAGGCTTGAAGGTGTTCTGGGGATGGAGAGTAGGCATGCGTATGCTTATCAGGTAGTACAGGCATATTACCATAAGCTACCCAATTAGCATAGGAGTAGGGTGGAAGCTTTTACCACCACTTAAATAGGTGGTGATAAGGGATCCCGGCGGTAATGGCCACAGACTAAGGGGTCCTTTTACTAAGGTGCGCTGAAAAAAGGCCTGCGCTGATGTAGACCCATGTATTGGATGTGAGCAGGTCCATTTTTCAGCGCACCTGCAAAAAATACCTTTTTTTTGGCTGAAAACGACGTGCGGCACAATAAAAATTGGCGCACAACCATTTTGGGCCTGAGACCTTACCACCACCCACTGACTCATTGGTAAGGTCTCACGCGATAACCAGGCAGTAATGGTCTACGCACATAGAATGACGATTACCACCAGGTTTCCGCCGCACGCCAGAAAATAAAAATAATTTTCCAGTGTACATAGAAGACGTGTGTAAAAATTGAAATTAGCACCTGGGCCACACGGTAGCCAGGCGGTAACTCTGAATTGATGCACATTGGGCACGCATAGGCACCTCACGTGGCTTAGTAAAAGGGCCCCTAAGAGGGAAATTAGCGCGTGGTCATTTAAAATTTAAAAACCTGGCCATGGCCATTTTTTAAGCTGCACTAGAAAGTGGCCAGAGTGCAGGGAAAACCCACATGCTACTCGCAGTGCCGGCCACTTCCTAGTGAGCCTTAGTAAAAAGACCCCTCGGTTCTTTATTTAAAATGGGGTTCAGATTTGGATGGTTGTTGCATGACATGTCCCTATAACCCTGATATTTGTGGCTTGGGGATAAAATTACTCTCCACATATACTTTAGTATATTGTAATTCGAATTTCCTTTCTGTCCATTCACTGATGGTGGTGGTTAACCTCTCCCTCATTCAGTTTTATCGCATATCAAATGCAAATATTGTCTCAAAATAACGGTATTTGTAAGACAACATGTGAAACAGCTGTGCGGTATTCATTTTTATTTATTTGCTACATTTGTACCCCACATTTTCCCACCTATTTGGAGGCTCAATATGGCTTACATAGTACTGTAGAGGCGTTTGCCAATTCGGTTGATAACAGATACAAAGTTATATTGTGGTCAGATGAGGTAGGTGTGGATCAGGCATCAAGGGGTTGAAGGAAGTGAAGATTATAAATTGTCCAGTACGATCATTAGTTATGCTGTGTTGCTGGGTGCTGGGATTTATGTTGGATCGGTGGGATAGGCCTTTTTGAAGAGGTGTGTTTTAAGTGATTTCCTGAAGTTTAAGTGGTCACGGATTGATCTCACAGTGTACCTGAATGTAACTCACTTGAGCTACTACTGAAAAGGTGTGATCAAAATCTAAATAAATAAATAATACATACCCCCCCCCCCCCCCCTAAGTTATGGAAAGCTTTGGCTTACATAAAAGAATCCAAAATCATTTTAGGTCCTTGCCCTTTGAATTTAGATATTGCTAAAACATACAATTTCACTATCAACTATACTTTTCAATGCTTTCAATTTGAAAACCATTTTGGTATGTACAGCATGCTTTAAGCACAAGCTTTTAAAAGTTTGCTTTCAATGAAATATGTATGACTGAATAGATGTTGAAAGGAAAAGGCTTTCAGTTGCTCTCAACCTGAACAAAATTTGAGCTGTCAGGACATGATTGAGAATACTGTGTCAGTCTGTCACTCTACTGAGAATTAATTCCTATAAAATGAGAAAAAAAAAAGAAAAAGAAAACCACCATCTTTTTCAAATATGTCAAAGTATTCTAACTTTACCATCACTTTTGAAGAACAGCTATTTATTTATTTATTCATTCATTTGTTTGTTTTTACCTGGTAAGTTCTTCCTTTTCCTTTGAACTTCCAGCTCAATGGAACTGTTCTCTGTCTAGCTACAGTCTTCCTTGATCACTTGGGACATCAATTACAAATGGTTAGTATGGGCTGATGCTCACTAAATAATGCCTCCTGGCTGTATCTCTCTGCTATTTTGTATTCCTGCCCCAGTTCAGGGCTATATTTACTAATGGGTTTTACCATGTGAAGGATAATTTTATTTTTTTTTAACTTCCTATATATATAAAAGACTGATATACGTCCATAAATGTGCTCTTATAAATTAGTATAAACTTCACAAAATATCCTTGCACTTTCCTGATGTTACTAGATAATTATTTAACGGAGGAAAAAAGCCTCATATTTTAAGAGAATACTCCGTCATTGGTAAACCAATATTAGGGAGGTCTCCTAAATCATCATGGGCAAAAACCTCCTTATATTTTAATATTGTGTGTGAAAATGTGGCTACTGCTCAAAATATTTCTGCACATAAAGCAGTCTAATTTAGATTTAGATTGCTCTTATAAATTAGATCACACCTACAAGTAAGCACATCAGAGCTTGGGCACAATTTCTTTCAATCTATGCATGATTTGAGCAGGATTTGTGTCACTATTTTATAAAGACCCCCCTAGGTAACTTGAAGCCTGATTTTAGAAAGAACATGGAGATAGGAATTGAGACGATCAAGTCAGGATGTGGATTATTCCCCACTGTATGCTATAAAGGCTCTGTCAAAGGCAGATCCTTTTGAAAAATATGGATAAGTACTAGAGGTGTGCACAGGGACATAATCTGGTCTCCATCCCCACCCATCTACAGTCAATTCTAATCCATCCCCACCCTGTCCCTACCCCATTCCCATTATATTGTTACTCCTCACCCTCCCCAGTCAATTCTTTTCCATCCCTGTACTATCTCCATCATACTGGCGCTGTCCCCGCACTAACCCCACAGTCTTCTTTCCCATCCCTGTACGTAATCCACATTTAAAAGATCTTGTAAATTTCAACACAACATAAAAATACATCATATAACTTTTTAAAATTTAACACAAAACAGTAGGCATAACTTTGCTAAATATGCAAAAAAAAAAGCATATTATTTCTTAACATAGAAACGTGATGGCAGATAAGAGCTAAATGGCCCATCCATTCTGCCCATCCATAGCAATCACTATCTTTTCCTTTTCCTAAGAGATCCCACATGCCTGTCCCCGTGCTTTCTTAAATTCAGACACAGTCCTCATCTCCACCACCTCCACTGGGAGGTGATTCCATGCATTCACCACTCTTTCTGTGAAAAGTATTTCTTTGGATTACTCTTCAGCCTATATCCTCTTAACTTCATCCCATGCCCTTTCATTCCAGAGTTTTTCTTCATTTGAAAGAGGTGCAGCTCCTGTACATTAATGCCACAGAGGTATTTAAACTTCTCTATCATATCCCCTCTCGCATACCTTTCTTCCAAAGTATATATATATTGAGAGCCTTATGTTTGTCCCGATATGTGTTACGACAGTGACCACTTACCAATTTTGTAGCTACCCTCTGGACTGACTCCATCCTGTTTAAATCTGTAGATGGAACATGCTGTCTCAAGTATGCTGACAGTTTGTGCTATCTTGGGACTGCAGCAGGGACTTGAATGTTCTAAATATAGAAACATAGGAGAAAATCATGCCAGAACCCATGCCGTGCCCTCGCCCACACTGGACAAAAGATGCGCGAAAAGGAGACACGGGGTAGTGCTCATTCCATTGCTGAGATCATCCTCAAATACAGCATCTTTTGAAGCAGTCTGGTTGTGAAAGAGAACCGGCCTCAGAGCCCTCACCCTCTCCCACACCCACATCAGACACCGGACATAAGAGGAACCGATTCACCTCAGCTGCTGAGGAGATCATCCGCTCCACTGCAGAGGATGTCATCTACTATACTGCTGAGGAGGTCATCCTCAAATACAGCAGACATCAGATTGGTCTGGCTGTGAAAGAGAACTAGCCCCAGCACCTTCGCCCTTACCCACGCCTACACTGGATACTGGATGTAAAGAAAAAATGATTTGCCCAGTGACATGAAGGGGCATAATCGAACAGCGATGACCATCTCTAAGGGCGCCCATCTCTAAGGACGTCCAGGGAAAGGGGAGGGGAAACCCATATTATCAAAACAAGATGGGCGTCCATCTTTCGTTTCGATAATACGGTCGGGCATGCCCAAATCTCAACATTTAGGTTGACCTTAGAGATGGTTGTCCTTATAGATGTTTGTCAGCAATAATGGAAACCAAGGACGCCCATCTCAAAAACGACCAAATCCAAACCATTTGGTTGTGGGAGGAGACAGCATTTGTAGTGCACTGGTCCCCTCACATGCCAGGACACCAACCGGGCACCCTAGAGGGCACTGCAGTGGACTTCATTAATTGCTCCCAGGTGCATAGCTCCCTTACCTTCGGTGCTGAGCCCCCCAAGCCCCCCACCCCCAAACCCCACTCCCCACAACTTTACACCACTACCATAGCTCTAAGAGGTGAAGGGGGCACCTACATGTGGGTACAGTGGGTTTTGGGTGGGTTTTGAAGGGCTCACATTTATCAGCACAAGTGTAACAGGTAGGGGGGGATGGGCCTAGGTCTGCCTGCCTGAAGTGCACTGCATCCACTAAAACTGCTCCAGGGACCTGCATACTGCTGTCGGAGCTGGGTATGACATTTCAGGCTGGCATAGAGGCTGGCAAAAAAATTAAAATAAAGTTTTTTTTAGGGTGGGAGACGGTTGGTGACCACTGGGGGAGTAAGGGGAGGTCATCCCCAATTCCCTCCGGTGGTCATCTGGTCAGTTTGGGCACCTTTTTGAGGCTTGGTCATGAAAAAAAATGGACCAAGTAAAGTCGACCAAATGCTCGTCAGGGAAGCCCTTCTATTTTCCATTATTGGCCGAGGACGCCCATCTCTTAAGCACGCCCCAGTCCCACCTTCACTACGGTGACGACACACCCCCATGAACTCTGGTTGTCCCCGCGACGGACTGCAGTTGAGGGTGCCCAAAATCAGCTTTCGATTATGCCGATTTGGGCGACCCTGAGAGGACACCCATCTCCTGTTATGTGTCGGAAGATGGGCGCCCTTCTCTTTCGAAAATGCCCCTGACAGCGAACAAAACCAGGAGTGAAGGAGCCAAGCAGGAGACTGAGAGAAGAAAATGAAGCCCTAGCAGTTTGAGAGAGTCCTCCTCTGGATTGTGGCTTCTCCTGGGTGCACCCTGAGCCCGGTGAGGAACTGGGCCACTGCTCCTCTGCAGAGGGTGTGATCCTGCCAAGTACAGTTGAGAACAATGAAGGGTGAACACAGTAAAGGTAGCACAGAGAGGGCTCAACACTCCTGCAGCTCAGCCGGTTCAACTGCAACCAAGATCGGAATGATCTTTCCCCGACAACCTGAACACAAACAAAGAACCCTGCTCAAGGAATGCTCACCCAGGGAAAACTACAAGAGCATCAGGGAGCACAACAAAAACTCAAGCAAAGAACCTTGTTGAGGAAACACTCTCCCAAAGAAAACAATTGTAAGTTCACCACACTGCACCCCCCCCCCCCCCAAAAAAAAACCCATCACTTCAACAACCAAAGGTACACTTCACCTACACATTAAAGGGTGCCAAGGCCCACACTAAAGACAACCCCAACCAATCTCATCTAGCAAAGAGGCACACAACAATTGAAAATCCACCTTTCCCACAGAAAGTGGCCAGACATAAAATTACCATAGGCACACTCTACCTACAAAAAAAGCAGGATCCAGGGAACTCACCAACCTCTTTCTCACACTAAAGGGGCAAAATGCTTATCTCAAAACTCCTAGTAGGGCTACTACCCATCGAGGAAACCATAACACAAGAGGAAACCTACAGAATAACAATACGTTTCAACCCAAACCACCTAGCGAAAAGCAATGCCTCCTTCCTAGGAAGACCTCAAACAGACAGGCAGGAATTTAAACAATGGAAATAATCCCACAAAGGTCCAAACACAACAGAAAATGAGAAAGGAACACTCCCCCCCCCCAAAAAAAAAAAAAAAAACATAAACAGGAGCTCAAATGAACACCAATTAGTGACAATGACCACAGTCACTACCACAGAGGACAATTACCAACCAATACCAGTGGGATATATCAACACTAGTTCTGCGATAAACAAAACAGAAACAATAAAAGACAATATAATGGATGAAGACTTCAGACTAGCATTCCTAAATGAAACATGGATCCATGACAGAAGAAATCCAATTATCCTGGACTTATGTCCCCAGGCTACAAGATCCTGCATTGGACCAGAAATGGGAAAAGAACCGGGGGCATTGCACTGATCTACAGATCCTTTTTCACAGCAAAAACAATAGCAGAATCCATAACACCGCAACTGGAAATTGCCTCAATCAGACTCAGTGACAAATCTCTACATAACCAACTATGCTTTACCCTATTCTACAAGCCCCCTGGTAATTGGAGAATAGCCAAACTTCATGGAGTTCATCTCAAATACATGTGGAGCCAACTCTAATAAGATGGCAATAGGAGATATCAATTTACACTTGGAAGACCAAAGTACAGACAGCCCCAGTGACCATAACCCACATCAAAGGCCACACATTTAATCTACTTGCATATAGATTCTATCGGCCAATTACTTCAAATTACAGAAACTGAATTGGACAGAAACTCCTTGGTCTGATCACTTCAAACTGAACATGACCCTCTACTGGAAAGAACATGGAACTCTTTCCATATATTGAAAAGACGAGTCTGACCTCAGTGGTCCACGTCATGATAACATCACGACTAGACTACTGTAATGCCCTATACACTGGCCAAACCAAAAAGAGTTTGTATCAGCCCCAAAATAATTCAGAATGCTGCAGCATGACTGTTAGAAGGCTGTAAGCATTGTTACTTTTTTCACAATCTTCCTGCAAAAGCAACAATGACTACCAGTACCTTACAGGGCTAAATTTAAAACTCTTTTTTTTATTAACAAGGTCCTCAAACAAAATGGGTCAGAGTACTTGAAGAATAAGTTAGCCCTTTACATACCTTTATGACCTTTAATATCCTCTCAAGGATCAACACAATCTGTACCTTCGTAAAAAAAAAAATGTATGATATAATACCTACCAGCAAACCTTTTCAGGAGTAGCCCCCACACTCTGGAATTTACTCCCAGAGGGGCTAAATATAACTCAAGACTACCTGTACTTCAGGAAGCAGGTGAAAGCCTGGCTGTTCTCCCAAACCTTTAATACCTAAGGTGACTGATTATATACTCATTCTGTACCTGGACTAGCTTGCTACACACACTGTAACTTAGATCATTTCCTCATACCTTGCTTAATGTAAATATAGAAAAAAAAGAAGCCTTTACCTTGTCTTCCCCCCCTTTTTTTCTCCTGGGAGGGGGGCATCCTGCAGAGGCCAGGGAGGTACAGTAGTCTCAGGGCAGCACAGCACTGACACCTTTTAGTTAAAATGCTTAAAGTGTTTAAAATGCTCCAGCACTGTTGTACAAAGAATTCAGATGTCCATGGCTGCTAGATGTGTGTGTTTTTAAAGTTTCACAAGTTTGAATCTGTGTGGAAGGGACAGGGAAACTTGTTAGAAAGCTTCTGATTGGCTGTCTGCAAGCCCAGAGTGAGCTGAGCGCTAGGGGAGAGACAGTGTGAAAGTCAGCCAATAGGAGCCAGGATCTGCTAAAGGGCATGAATTTGGACCAATGGGATAGCAGGAGGCAGTCTGATCCTTAGATTGGCGTGAATTTCAAGTCAATCCAGGGGACAGAGAGGTGGGACAAAGAAGTTTTACAGTGCAGAGGCTGCCTGGGAAGGAGAAGGCAATCGGAGACCATGGAGATTGCAAGCATGGCCTGAGAGAAAAAAACGGACTCATGCAGAGGGACACGCTCGGGCAGGCTGGATAAGCATAAGATCCAATCCAGACAAGGAGAGGCAGCTGCAGGCTGATAGAGGACCCACTGATGAGCCCCAGATGAAATCAAGAGAAAAAGAGAGCTGGTGAGTGTGGCTGGGCACTGAAGCAGAAAGGAACAGGAGAGGGGAGAGGGGGTTTGGAGTGAGCTGGTGCAGAATATTTGCTGTAACACTGGGAAGCTGGCTGGGAGCAGTGCAAAGCTGAATAGCAACATGGCAAGGACCCTGGATCACCAGAGAAGTCTACCCAGTGTATCCGTGTGTGTGTGTGTGTGTCTGTCTGCCTGTCCAGAGAAGAGAGACACCTCCCCCCTTCCTGCACTGAATGCCCAGACTCCAAAGGAACTTTTTTTGAGTACCTGCCAGCAAGTGTCTACCTCAGGAGAATATAGACAGAAGCCTGTCCTGGGAAGGAAACTGCCCAGCCGGTCCTGGGAAGGAAACTGTCCAGCCTAAGCCTGCATCTGAGCCCTGAGAGCATCTGCATGTAAGAGTCTGCCTGCCTTTTATGAGATTTAGTGTAGCAGCCCATCAGTGTGATTAGGGGTGGTTGTATAACAGAACAAAAAAAAAGGGGGTCGTGTTTTGGGAGGTTGAGATAGGAATTTCCCCTGCTTATCTTTTTATTTGAATCTAGTTAGTCCACAAGTTCCACAGAAAGTCAGGGTTTTCCTTTTTTTGAGTTTTTTTGAGTCAGAGCAGTAGGTACTCTGGAGTTCCTGGACCAGTGAACTGACCTTGCAGCCGAGGAGACGTGGACATGGAGAAGACCAAGGTACCCAATGCAAGGAAGCAGCAATGTTAGCGAAGATTTGATATACTGGTAATATTATTGTGTGCACACAAATTGAAATATATATATATATATATATATATATATATATATATATATATATATATATATATATATTTATTTATTTATTTATTTATTTATTTATTTAATTATTGTTGTAATTCACCTGCTCCACGACTAGGGGGTTTACATTAACTATACTTGCCTTGAGTTTAGCTAACTAGGGCAAGGCAACCGCATAGGGCCTTGTGCTCAAGGGGGCCCCGCGTGGCACGCCTGAACTCTGCCCCAACTGCCCGAGTTCCAGTCCCCCTCCCTCTGAATTTTAAAAGTCATCTAAGTTACCTCATCGGGGTTACAGCAGCAGCAATGAAAAGTGTGCGAGCTGCTCGGCGCTTCAGGAGCCTTTTCTTCCCTCTCTCTGCTCTGGTCCCGCTCTCCCACCCTTGCAGAAACAGGAAATGAGGACAGGAGTCAGGACCAGAGCTGAGAGAGAGAATGGAAGGCTCCTGAAGTGTCAAGCTCACAAGCTTTTCACTGCTGCTGCATGCCGCTGTAACCCGACGAGGTAAGATGATTTTTAAAATTCGGAGGCAGGGCAGTAACATAGTAACATAGTAGATGACGGCAGAAAAAGACCTGCACAGTCCATCTAGTCTGCCCAAGGGAGGGAGGCAGGCCTTGGAGCTGGGAGGGAGGGGGGCCCTTGGAGCTCAGAGGGAGGGAGGGGGCCCTTGGAGCTCAGAGGGAGGGGTGGCCAGCTCTGGAGTTTGGAGGGAGCTCGGTGGGGTGGAGCTAGGGTGGGGGTGGAGCTAGGATGGGGCCCCATCAAATTGGTCTGCACAGGGCCCCACACTTGCTAAGACCGGCCCTGTAGCTAACCATCAAATTATCCCAACTCACTCTGTACCATACATGTTGCTCCCATCATATATCTGTTCTTGGTCCCTCAGCTATATGGTAAACTGTATTGTAGAAATTCTTTAACCTCATATCTATGTTAGGTGAATGTTCTAATACATGCTTATTTGGCGTATCATTAGTATTATGATAACATTGTATTATATATCTGGTAAATTGAATTCCAGTGCTGTTAAATGTGTATATTTTTATACTGTTTCATGGTAGTTCTATTATTAGGTATCAATTTATGGTTTTCAAGTTTACCTCATTTATTGTATTTATGTTTATTCTTGGTTATTTTATCATTGTTATGCAATTAACAAAATTGTAAGTGTTATGTTAAACCGTACCTGCTGTACACCGCCTTGGGTGAATCTCTTCATAAAGGTGGTTAATAAATCCCAGGAAATAAATAAATAGGACAACACCAAAACGTATACCACACAAATCTTGAGGAAAGGTTGATGCAATTAAATTCTGGACTGCTATATATGAAAATCAGTGGATACCAAACACTCACTTGGAAAAATGTCTATCAGAATGGGATGAAAGAAGCACTACCATACTAGATGAAATAGCCTCATGAAAACAAAAACTGGTCAAAGATGCAAAACAGTCCCATGGTACGATGAAGAGCTGAAAAACCTAAAAATTCAATGCAGAAGAACAATCATGGACAAAAAAAACAAAAATAAAGCGAACCAAACCATATGGAGAGAGGCACGAAATAAGTACAAGATCAAAATAAGACAGGCCAAAGAACAAATAGGTTCAGACTATAGAGACACAAAGAAATTCTACAAACTCGTAAACAACCTACTAAACACCTAACCTTTGATAGCAGAGAATGAGGATCCATCAACTGCAAACTAATTGGCAAGATACTTCGAAGAGAAGATCATCAACCTAAGAATGACTACAACACAATGACACCCACTTAGAAACCCTAATAGAAGAACTTGATAACTGTCCAGATGAATCTCCAGCAGACAGAACATGGCTGGTCTTCACACAGCCCACAAACAAGATAGTAACACAAACAGTAAGAACATTAATCTCCACTCACTGCATGCTAGACACATGCCTTGTCCACATCTTGAAAGCAGCCCTGAACTATTCATAGACCAATTCACTTCACACCTGAACTTCGCAATGGAAAAGGGCAATATCTTGCTCACACCTATCCCAAAGGATGCCAAGAAAAACATAAAAGATACCTCAAATTACAGACCAATGGCATCCATACCTCTAAAGACTAAAGTTATGGAAAGCATAGCAGCCAACTAGCTAGCTGACTACATTAACAATTTTCTATACTAAATGAATCCCAATCTGGTTTCCAACCTCTCAGTACAGTACAGAAGCAATGCTGATCACACCACTGGCTAACTTCAAAAAGGAAATCTCAAACTGAAACATCATACTCCTACTTCAGTTTGACATCTCAAGTGCATTTGATATGGCCAACCACCAAATACTACGAAGAATACTCGACAAAATCGGCATTGGAGGGAAGGTGCTTGAATGGTTAATAGGATTCTTGTTCTCCAGATCATATCAAGTAAAGATAAACTCCTCAATTTTTCCCCCATGGAAAGCAGAATGTGGGGTTCACCAGGGCTCGCCATTCTCACTAATACTATTCAGTTTAATGATTTTCCCCCTTGCCTGGTCACTATCCAAACAAGGTTTCAACCCCTTTATATATGCCAATGATGAGTCCATCTTCATTTCTGCACAAAATCATGACTAGGATCATGGATGGCTTTAACACCATGGAATCCTGGGCATCAGCTTTCAAGCTAAACAGGAAAAAATACACTACCTAATACTTCACCACACAATACTGAACACTTCATAAAGATCAATGCTATGGGAACATCCCTACCAATATCAGATGAACTATAGACCGCAATCTAACATTTGACAACCAGATTTCAAACACTACGAAGAAAATGTTTCATACAATGTGGAAACTGAAATTAACTAAAAACTATCTCTCAACAGAAGCATTCCATACTAGTCCAATCCATGGTCCTTGCCCATGCAGATTATTGCAATGGAATATACACAAGGAACAATCACTAAAGAGGATACAAACTGCACAAAACAAAGCTCAGGACCACAACTCTAAGACCTACACTTGCTACTATCAAAGCACGCATTTTCTTCAAGATTTGTTCTCTGGCCAACAAAATAATCTTCAGCCTCAGACTGGAATACATGACAAGCCTAATAGAACTACCAATATGCAACACAATCATGAGTGCATGAAACTACCTTAACCTACACTTCCCAGATGTCTAGGCCTAAAATACAAATCAACATTTGAAACCAGTTTCTCATACGTATGAACCAAACTATGGAACACACTACCAAAAGACCTCAAATGCACGATCAACTATCTCACATTCCGAAAACACCTCAAAGCCCACTTCTTCAGAAAATCCTATTTTGTTGAACCCTCATAGTCAAATAAACCATCAGCCAACACAGCACAACACTGAACACTATCAACACTGAAGAAGACCTGTATCGACCCTAAACTGATCTGTAACATGTTACTTGACATAATTTAAGTAAATGTCAGCTACACTGAACTGACAGTTTGGAAAATGCTGAAATAAATAAAAATAGTTCTTAATAAGGTCATTAAATTGAACAAGAAAGTAATTAACTGCTGGTAAATTTGCGGAAAGTTGTTCACCATGGATTTCAATTGGCCTTATTCCGTGGCGGTGCTTGAAATTTCGAAGCCATTCAGTGCTGGCTTTGAAGTCTGAATTCCCCTGAAGTTGCTTATTGAAAAACATCACCTTTTCAGCAAATAGCGGCCCAGAAATTGAATGGTCCAAAAATATAGAACCAAAATATATAGAACTTTACCTACCTGTTTCATGGTTTATCTGGAAAAACTTCCTTCTTCTTTTTCAAGAACTGAGACATAGTTTACAATAGCATCAATTTTTTTCTTTTTATATCAAATATTGATTATGTTCCTACACGATATTCTTCTGCCACTCCCTTTCTTAATTTCTCCACAATTTCAATTTTGTCTTTTAATGATATAATGTGCCTTTTTCGCTTTGAAGCCAATTTTAACACTGTTATGTCCCCTCTCTCATTGTATGAATCTGAAAGGGCAAGGCTTTTCTCTATCATGTCCCCTCAAGCTGAAATGACAAAGCTTTTCTCTGCCACATCCCTGCAAGCTGAAAGGGCAAGGTTTTTCTCTGCTGGGCCTCTCAAACTGAAAGGGCAAGGCTTTTCTATGCCGCATTCCTGCAAGCTGAAAGGGCAAGGCTTTTCTTTGTGAGTCAAGAGAAAAAGGAAAGGGCTGGAAAAGGAAAGGGCATGGCTGTTCTCTGCTGCATCCCCACTCCCATTTACATCATTTCCTGCAGTAGACTGTGCGGACCACAAGGATAATTGGCTAGGAAGGTACTGTACTGTTCTACCTGGTAGATTTACATGGGGGTGGTTAATGGGCCACAGGCAAGGGAAATGAGACAGGGAGTGATGCGGGTGGGCATGTTCCCACTTTGGCCAAACTGGTTCAGATAATTGGACATCTGGATAATCGGTGTTTGAATAATCGATGTTATACTGTATTTGTTACACATGTTTATGCTATAGAAGGAGTAGTAGTAAAAATATTCTGCATGATATTCAGAACTATTTAACCATTCAGGAATGGCTCCTGGCCAGTTAAATACTGCTTAACCATCTATCATCAAATATTCAGCAGGAGATAGCTGGTTATCTCCCGCTGAATATTCACAGTCAGCGCTTAATAAATAACCGACTATATCATGTGATATAGCCAGCTATCCGCTAATATTCAGCATGGCGCACCCCCCCCCCCCCCCCCCCCCCCCGCGCGTGCACCCCACCCGGAGTACATTCTTACCAGCATTAGCATAGGAAAGGAGGCAGGCGTTAGGGTCAGTCCACCCCGAGTGCACGTCGCTGGGAGCTGCGTCGGCTCCGCTGGTTCCCTGCTCTCTCTGCCCAGGAATAGGAAGTAACCTGTTCCGGGGCAGAGGGAGCAGGGAACCAGCGGAGCCGACACTCCCCAGCGGCGTGCACCCGGGGCGGACCACCCACCGCCCCTCTTCCTACGCCACTGCAGAAAACCACAAGGAGAGCACAGAGCTAAAAGCTCAGACAGAGCGCAGGTAAGGCTTCAGCAAGATAGGGATAACGCCAAAGCATGGGTTGTAGGGAAAGGTAAGCTTAAGTAGATCAGACTGACATCAGCTCAGCCCCTGATGGACCAATCAGGAGTGATTCCAAGCATTTCTCTGTCTGACTAGCAGAATTCTAACAGAATCATAACAGAACACTTTTGATGCATGATCTACTTGGGACTATTCTATTTGGCACAACCCTATATGTTGTTTTGGAAAATTGTCTTCTCATGAGTGTGGGACTATGGCTCTATATTGAAATTTTTGAATTTCATCCATGAAGCACAGATAAGTCTTCTTTAAAAAAAAAAAGAATTATATTAAGACATCTGATCTAAGAAGAATTGAACTCTTCCTGTTAGGTTCTGGTGCAATGATTGAGCTTGGTGTTTAACAGTTGTACACCGTATGAACCCTTGATTCAGCCTGATGGTGAAACATGTTGGGTCATTTGATGTATAAATAGGAATGTCTGATGCATGGATAAAGGATTTTTAATTCAGAAATAAAAAGCTTTATATGTTTTTTTCTTTTTAGTGCACACTTACATTTTTTTTTTCAAATTGTTGTGGTGCACCAGCCTCTCTGATTTTTTTTGGTGAAGGGGTATTATCCTCTGGCAAAAATAGTTTAAAAGCCTGTTAGTAAAACAAGCCTGTGAACTTTGTTTCTATTTGGGAAGTAATGAAAAGTGGTCTTCATTTATGATATATTTATTTTGTATTGCACTGTTTTTTATTTGTAATATCATATATTTGTTAATGCATTTGTAATTCCTCTTCCTGTCATGGAATAGTGAAATATACATGTAAATGTAATAGAAGTCTGTAAGACCATCTGAAGTACTGATATGTAATACCAGTCACAGTCTCAGCTCATAACAGAAAGAAATGAGTTTCCAGTTGACTGCCTTATTCATTCGCACAGGTGCACTTCTGAATATTCCCTAAGTGTTTCTTAAACAAAACATAGTGATTGCCAGTTATCGAAAATTACATCCATTAGCTAGACTATGTTAAGCTAATGCTTAACTTCTGGCACTCATATTTTTTTGTTTCTCCATAGCATTTGATAATTTTCATGTTTCATCTTTTAAACTGCAGTTTTCCTGAAAATGAAATAAAAACATAAGAAAAATGTCATGCTAAGTCAGACCAAGGTCCATCAAGCCCAGCATCCTCTCTTTGACAGCGATCAGACTGGGTTACAAGTACTCGGCAGATCCAAAATAGTATCTCTATTTCTCATATTTCATTTCCAGGAATGAACAATGGTTTATCATGAATTTTGCATAGTACAGAAGGAAATTTCATTTAATTTCTCCAAGCAGAAAGCTCTAACCTGTTGAACCTTTGTTTATAAGGGAGCTGTTTTATCCTTTCAACCTTACTCCCCAAATTCCCCGATTAACTTACTGACACTATCCTTTTCTGAACCTTTTCTAGTTCAGCTATATCCTGTCTGAGGTAGAACGACAAAATCAATATTGCAAATGGAAAATTTCCGCATGGGAGAAAATCATCAGAATTTCAGATGGAAATTGGAAATAATTTACTGAACATAGAACTACCTGAGAAAAATCAAACCGCAGGATGCTTTAAAGTGATTCAGGAAAAGGTAGATATATTCATTGGAGGGTTGGCCATTTTGCCACGTGCCAGGGCCCTTTTTACTGCAGCAGGTAAAAAGCCTGAAAAAACACATGGCCATGCAGTAAGCTTGTGTCCATGTGGAGGTGGAGCAATTACTGCCACCCACTGAGGTGGTGGTAAGGGTTCCTGCGCTACCCTGGAGGTAACTAAGCAGAATACAGCACTGCCTGATTACTGCTGGGTAACCTCCTGCACATGCCCAGGCACAATCCTCCTGCAGAAATACCCCTATGATCAGAGCTAATAGCGTGCCTAAATTTGTATGCTATTAGCTCTGATCATAGGGGCATTATTGCCCCATGCTGTTCCAGTGCTAATTTTAGAGCACTGTTTGGAACTGCATAGGGCTTCTGATAATCGGACTGTCAGCTTTATAGGAAAGAGATATTTGTGGAAATAGGACAGAAACCTCAGCTGCATAGGTTGTTTGCATATAATGCAGGGACAATTACTTTATAGTCATATGCTTGCTACTAAATCCAAATACCTTTCTCTTTCTAATTTATATAGTGTGAAAACTGTTATTACATATTCATGCATGTCTAACATTTCAACTGTTTTGTTCAACTACTTCTGTAAAATGTATCTGTTGCAGCTCTGATCTGAGTAATTTTTTCTGAATACTAGAGTTACTGCATGCTTGAAATAGCAATTACACAGGAGTGAGTGGGGATTTCTCCATTTCTGAGTTACTGTAGAAATTGCAGCCACGTTTCTTTTAAAAGAAACCCTTCAACCAATGGTACAAGAATAAGCCAGATGTGGGAGGATTAACAAGGAATCATTTTATGGTATAGGGTGGCATACTAATGTTACCCAAGCAAGATAGAGACCTTGGGGTGATTATGAGGCTGAAATACTAAACTGCATTTTGGGCTCTGCTAGCGTATTTAACGTGTGCTAAAAATTAGCATGCACTAACCATGTAGATGCCCATAGGACTATTATGGGCATCTACATGATTAGCACACGCTAAATACGCTAGCGCGCCTTTGTAAACAGGGCTCTTTTTTTGTTTATTTATTTATTTTTGGGCAATATGGCCTTTGAGGTTTAAAACATGCAAAAATACCAGCAAATGCATATAAATACAAACATGCTGGCACTTTTACATGCTGTAACATGTAACGCCCATTTTTATGAAGACAAAACAATCAAAGAATTGAGCGTATGATGTAGTAAACTTTAACACCTGAAGCCATTTTCCTTCAGAGACTTTGGTAATGATGGGGTAAGCTCTGGAGGGGCAAAAGTGAGGAATAGGTTAACCTGGCATAAGTGTCAGGACAGGGCTGGGCCAAAAGGGCCATAGCCCCACCAACATTTCTACACCTGAGTCCCAGTCAGACTGAAGCTGTGACTGCCTCTCCTGCCTAGGCTTACAGCCTCTTTCCTTGCTTCTGCTATCATTTCAGGTATGACTATTTACATAGGCCAATGCGAATCAGCTAAAGATCACCAACAGCTACTGGTAGGGGCGTAGCCATGGGGGGGGGCTAGGTGGAAAGAAGAAAAAAAGAGAGGAAAGAACTAAAAAAAAGAACGATCAATATGTCAGAAGCAGGTGTAGTGAGGGCAAGAATGACAAATGGACAGCAACCGCTTGAAAGAGAATTAGAAGACAACAGATAGGAAAGCAGAAGAGAAACTGCAACCAAAATGATGGAAAAATACAATGTCCAGACCACAAAGATAGAAAAAGCTATTTATTTTGAATGATTTAAATGGAATATGTTGGCTTTGGGAAATCTACATAGCAAATGTGTTTGTATTGTGTTCAGTAGAAAGGAAATGTTATTTCTAATTTTATTTCTCCAGTGTTGCAGTACATGCTAAGTTTAACTTTTGGGGATTCCCAGTTCATTTTTTGTGTATATATTTTTATTTCTGATTTGTGATCGCTTGTTCTGTATTTGGTGAGGGTATGTCAGTGCGGCAGTAATGGCAGGTGGGGAAATTGGAGGGAAAGCTGGGAGGAGTGGGGATCAGGGAGGGGGGGCCTAGCATGTCTAACCCCAGTTCTGACCCTTGCTGTATAGCTGGTAGGGATCCCAAGCCTCCCCAGCTGAGGACCTCCTCCAAAGACATCCAGAACTTCCTTCTATGATGCTCTGCAGTCGGCGACAGCATCCTCGAGTCACCAACAGCTAAGCATGCATAGGGTGCCGGCATCAGTGGCTTAGAAATGTTGCTGCTGCCTGCCAAGCTTGGTAAAAGGGAGTTCTGGCCACCTTCAGAGAAAGTCTTCAGCTGACAGATCTTGAGAATCCTTATTAACTAATGTATTTATATTTTGCAGTCGGGGTAAGGCAGGGCAGAGAAAATATTGTGCCCACCCATTTTGGGCTCAGGCCCATCCACAATTGGCTGTCTGACATAGAGGCTGGCACAACATATTTTTAAAGATGTTTTTTGAGGGTGGGATGGGGTTAGTGACCACTGAAGGAGTAATGGGAGGTCATCCCCGATTCTCTCTGGTAATTTCGGGCACCTTTTTGTGCCTTAGTCAGAATAAAAACACGTCCAGGTGAAAATATCCGTGTTTGTCAGGGACATCCTTGGGTTTTTTTTCGATTATGGGTCAAGGACGTCCAAGTGTTAGGCACGCCCAAGTCCTGCCTTCACTACGCCTCCGACATGCCCCCTTGAACTTTGGATGTCCTTGCGACGGAGTGCAGTTGGGGACGTCCTAAATCAGGTTTTGATTATACCGATTTAGATGTCCCTGGGAGAAGGACGTCCATCTTCCAATTTATGTCAAAAGATGAACGTCCTCTTTCGAAAATGAGCCCATAAATCACTTTAAAAGGTGACACAGAATAACCAGAACTGCTATTTCTGGAGAGATACATTCAGCTGACAATGAGGCCACTTGCTCGTATCCTGCCCAGCTTCAAAAGATAATTCAAGATGGTGGCTATACCACAGAACAGGTATATAACTGTGATGATACTGGTCATTGTTATAAAATGTTACCAAATGCCACTCTGGCTTGTAAGAATGGCAACCAGCAAAAGCAAGGATTCAAGCAAATGACGGATAGAATGACTATTTTCTTATGTGTTAACCAAACAGGAATCACAAATTGAAGCCATTTTGTGCAGGCAAGTTTAAATCACCTCGGTGCTTCTACCATGTAAGCATGACCTCTATGCCTTTTTCCTACAAGTTTAGCAAAAATGCTGAGGTACGTAAACACTTGCGGCAACAAAGGTCTGATGTCAGAATTCTGTTGTTTGTAGACAACTGTCCTGCCCATCCATCTGATGATAACCTAGTAAGCAGAGATGGCAAAATCCAAGTCAGCTACTTGCCCAAAAACATGACATCAAAAATACAGCTGCTTGATCAAGATGAACTTCCGAAACTATCAACGTTCAAGATGAACTTCTGAAAACCACTGACTGTTTCTTTATGTCCAGTGTACAGCGCTGCGTATGTCTAGTAGCGCTATAGAAATGATAGGTAGTAGTAGCAGTAATAATCATGAGCGAGGATCCAATCACTGCATTTTTAAAGAAGCTAAACCTAAAAGAAGTTTTTTACATTGGTGGTGAATCCTGGGATGCGATCACAGAAATTTGCATTTCTAAACGTTGGAGAAACCTAACTGGTGCAAGTATAGTCCTGGATAACTCACAGGTAGCCAGTGACAATGATGAAGAGAATGACTTTGAAGGTTTTACAGAGGAAGATGTTGCTGCCTCCAAACAGAAGGCTTCACAGAAAATGACATGGCCAATGCAGAAAGAGTGCTGGAAGTGTTTGTTGATAAGGAGAGTGGGGCCACTATAGACTCTTGGACTGATGGGCATAACAGCTGTCCTACATATGAGCACATGACTGATTCTGGAATAATTGAAAACATTACTGGCGAAAATCATGATTTGGATGCAACCGAGGATGATGTGGATGTGGAACCTAGGACACCACCTAAGATCACAGAGGTGCTACCAGGCTTCAGATCTGCTGGCCTTTAGTTTACTGTTGAGTTACCAAATATGTTTCAAATATGTTTCATCTGTATTAACTGTACCTAATGCTTTGAGCAGCAGTCTGAAAACAAATCTCACTACCGCCTCTTGAGATCTTGGACAAATCACTTAACCCTCCATTGCCTCAGGTACAAACAGACTAAGCCCTTCAGGGACAGGGAAATACCTACTGTTCCTGTAAGTAACTCATATTGAGCTACAACTTAAAAAGGTGTGAGCTAAATCCAAATCCAAAATCTAATACCAGGCATAATATGAAGTAATTTTTTTTTTAACTACAAAAGTCACCTAGAACCTATAAAGCAATTGTACCATACCATAACAGCACTAATTTCCAGAAGTCACACAACAAGAACCTATCTAGGAAAAGGCAGCACCATAAACACTGCAGCAGGTATTAGAACATCAGTTTATGTATTGGGAAAACTAAACAAGCCTAATTAGCATGGATTGATCCTACACTGATATTCAGTGCTAACAGAAAATTTGTTCTCTTTCACACATGCACACAGACTCTCACCAAGTACAGAATAAATAATCACAAAATAACAATAGAAATGTGCACACAAAAATTAAATTGAACCTCCAAAAAGACTGACTCTGCATATAATGCAAAAACCAGGAGAGAAGCAGTGACATATTCCCCACCTCTGCTTTGTAAAATATAAAGATAATAGATGTAAATTTCAAATGCTGACATATTGCAATCACTACATTACAAATAACAAACACAGAAAGTGATGGACTAACATAATATAATTTTTGACTAGCTTTCAAAGACCAAAACCTCTTTCTTAGGTTAGGACAGGATACCACAACAGCAGTATACTGTCTCAACCTGAGAAAGGAGGCTTTGACCTCCGAAAGCAAGAAAACTACTCAAAAATGTATTTAGTCCAATAAAAAGGTATCATCTTATTTTCCATTTTTAATTTTTATTTAACATAGTTGCCATGTTACTTCATCCTAAATAAAAAAAAATAAAAAATAATTTTCTACCTTTGTTGTCTGGCCACTTAATTTTTCTAATTGTGTTGACCCCAATCTCTGGTTACTGCTTTCTGTCTTTATTCCATTCTCCTTCCAAAGCTCTCCTGTCCATTTATCATGTTGTCTCTCCATCTATCTTCTTTTCCTCCTCTACTACATCCAGCTCTAACACTTTCAGCTTTCTTCCATTTTTTTTCTGCCTATCTATTCAGATTCTATTCATTCATATTATCCAGTATCTCCCTCATTACTGCATCTACCTACAGCTTTCCATCTCTTTCTCTCACCCTGGCTCTCCCGTTATCCTTCCTTTTAGTCTCCATTCTTTTACCAATGCTTTGCTACTTCCCCACACTCCCTTCGCTTGTGCCATCCAGCTTATCTATCTCTCTACCCCTGCCAGCCAGCATCTCCTCGCTCTACTACCTGCCATCCAGCAGCTCCTCTATGTATCTTCCTCCCCTCCCCTCCCACCCTCCACCATCCAACATCTCCTCTGTGTGTGTGTGTGTGTGTCTTTCTCCTCCACCCAGCATTTCCTCTTGTACTTTTCTCTCTCTCCTGCCACCCTGCATGTCCTCTTTTGTCTGTCTACACCCACACCACCATCCAGCATTCCCCCTGTCTGTCTCTCTCTGCCCCTGGCATGCAGCACTTTCCCCTTGTCTCTGTTTCTCTATCCCCCTGCACCATTCTGCATTGCCAATGTCTTTCTCTCCACCTGGTAAATTGCTCCTATTTCTCTCTCTCTTCTCCATCCATCATATTATCATCTCCCCCCCCCCCCCTCAAGCAGTATTGCCTTTCTTTATGTCTCTGCTCCCCATTATGCAGCATTGCATATGCGTGTGTCTCTCTTTCTTTCTCCCCAAGCCATCCAGCATGGCCTTCTACCACCCCCTTCCAGCATTGCCCAGATTGTCTGCCTCTTCTCCCCCTCACCATTCAGCATTACTCCTGCCTTTCTCTCTACCATCCAACTAGCATTGTCTAGTCTCTTCCCCTTACCAACCATGCTCTTGTCTCTCTCCCTGCCCCCCGCCTGCTCCTGGTTTTCTCCCTGCCCACCCACCCCCATACTGTTCTGTCTCTCTCCCCCTGAGACAGCCAAATGCAGTCAGCAGTTTTTGTTTTCTTCCTCCTTACCATCTCTGCTGGGCCCTCAGTATAAATTACACAGCAAAGCTGTGTAGGACCGCAGCTCTGTGCACACAGTAGAGGTTTCTTATGGGTCAACCCCACCTCCTCTGGTATAGCTTCCTCTTTTGAAGGAAAAAGACAAAACCTCCTACTATTCCAAATTCATTGGTGATACAGTAGTCAACCCGAGGAAACTTTACTTATTAGTTAATAGTTTATTGGACACTCAACTAATAACCAATTCAATTGATCCCACACCTACTGCCGACCACTTGGCTACTTATTTTAAACAGAAAATAGCTAAAATCAGACTAGAACTATAAACTTCCTCTATTTACAAGATCCTTTACTGCCTCATTCTTAAGCAGATAGAATCTGGTCCATTTTTCATTCAATCACTACTGATCAGGTCAATCACACATTATGCAAATATGCAAATTCACATTGCTTGATATATGCCCTACTTATCTCCTCAAGTCAGCTCATGATTTATTCTCACATCATTACTTGAATCTTACTTTGATGTTGTCTCAAGGTTTCTTTCCCTCTGATAATGGCAATATTATTTTGACTCCTAAACTTAAAAATGCCCAAACTAACCTAAGTTTAGTTTCTAGCTATAGACCAGTAGCCTCAATTCCTCTTTGTGTTAAAGTAATGGAAGTACTTGTCATGCGCCAACTTATGGAGTATCTCCAGCTTCATGCCATTTTACGTAATTCACAATCTGGTTTTAGTATCTCTTACAGTACAGAAACTGTGCTTACTACCCTCTTAGCCAACTTTAGGAGAGAATTAAGTTTTGGCAACAAAATAAATATACTTCAATTTGATCTATGCAGTGCCTTTGATACTGTTGATCATAATATTCTTTTTAAATATTCTTGACTATTATGGAATCTGTGGAGTTGTCCTGAAATGGTTTTCTGGTTTCTTAAGTTCTAGGTCGTATCAAGTCAAACAGGTGTACTTTCTTCCACTTGGTCTCCTGGCTGTAGGGTCCCTCAGGGTTCTCCTCTTTTCCCCATCTTTTTTACCATTATGATGATACCTCTTGGTCATCTTTTAGAAAAACATGGTCTTTTGACATACATATATGCTGATGGTATCAACATTTATATCCCATTCTCTAAGGAATTACTTGACATAATGCACATGATTAGTCTAGGGATAAAACTTATGGAATCATGGGCTTCTAATTTCAAACTAACACAAAACAATGTTTCTCATTATAACTAGTTCTCATCATCCTATGAATCTTAGTAACTTTACTATTAAGAACAAAACCTATTCCCTTGAGTCATCAATGAAAACCTTGTGAGTCACAATAGATTGTTTCCTCACCCTTGAAATCCAAGTCTCTAAGTTGATCTCAAGTGTCTTTCACTCACTTTGGAAGCTAAAGAGATTGAGGACATTTTTCTCTAAATCTGTCTTTTGTATTTTGGTTCTATCCCTTGTCCTCACCAACTTCAACTATTGCAATTCCATCTATGCTGGACTTAAAGGTGGTCTTCTCAAAAAAATTACAAACAGCTCAAAATACTGCTGCTCATCTTATATGTAGATCTCCTTGCTTCACCAAAACCACTCCTCTTTTATATGAGCTACATTGGTTACCAATAAGATATAGAATATCTTTCAAACTATGCATTTTCATTCACCAAATTCTGTTTGGTCATGCCCCATCATATATGAATAATCTTATCGAATTACTCCCTCGTAATGCTGTTTCATCATCTAGAGAATACCTTGTCTTACATTTCCCTATCTGTAAGAATGTGATATATAAAACAACTCTGCTAATTTCTCCTATCAAGGCACCAAAATTTGGAATCCTCTTCCTAAATCAATCAAGTTTACAGATGATTACCTAATTTTTAGAAGTCTTCTAAAAACATATTTCTTCAGTCTGGCCTTTCTGAATACAAAGAACTCTATTTAAAGTTTGCCCACACCCTTTTCTTAATCTCGTTTCCCATCTAGTCCTGCCTAATTATGCTCTCACCTATCCACCTTTAATTATTTGTTTGTCCTTGAGATAGTCTAAATCCCTGGTTACTTACTGCACATGTATTAGTTTGCTTCTTGACGTTATTGTAATTTGTGTTATATTCTTTACATTATTATGTTTTATTCACTTTATTGTTTGTTCATAAGCCACATTGAAGTTGAGCCTATTTTGGGCTAATGTGGGGTATGCCATGAATAAATAAATAAAACAATAGGAAAAGACCAGTGTATAGTCACTGAAGTATTTTGGATTTGTATTAATACTGTAATAATACTGTAATAACATGACTTCCTAGAGCCTTTATCATCCTTTCACTCTGTCCTTCAGACCTCTTATATGTGCCTAGATTATTTGTATGTATAGAAGCTCTTGTTTCTGGCCTTAGGGATGCAAGAATTGAACAGAGACATTTTTTGGATCATGCTTCTGTCACATTCACGATGAAAGTTGGCCCTAGCACTGACAAGACAAAGATTTGGAGATTTAATGCAGCCCTATTTGAAGATGATGTTTTTCTCAAAGAGGCAACGTTTGTTATATAAAAAGTATAATAAATGAAAAAAAAATACTGTTAACAATGTATCGCAGGTCATAAAAACCTCCTTTCAGTCCATTGTGCAAAATAATTTTTTGAAATAGTAATTTATCTTAGATGTACCTCTGTGCTGGTTACTGTGCCTGTAGGCATTCTGTGTGCAAACAATGGCCACTGTTTTGCCCACTAGGGCTGCTTCAGAACAAACTCCTCATATGGCACAACGTAGCAAATACCTTCTATTAGCTTTTAACTGCCAGTTCTTTCTATAGCATATTTCTAACAGCCTGGATATATTAAGCAGCCAATATTCAAAGGCACTTACCTGGTTAGTAGGTTTTACTAACTTAGGGGCCCTTTTACTAAGGTGCGCTGAAAAATGGTCTGTGGTAGTGCAGGTAGGGGTTTTGGGCACGCGCAGAATCATTTTTCAGCGCACCTGTAAAAAAGGCCTTTTTAAAAATGTTTGTCTACAAAATAATGAGTAGAGTTGAACGGGTAGATGTGAAGCATCTGTTTACGCTTTCCAAAAATACTAGGACTAGGGGGCATGCGATGAAGCTACAATGTAGTAAATTTAAAACAAATCGGAGAAAATATTTCTTCACGCAATGCGTAATTAAACTCTGGAATTCGTTGCCAAAGAATGTGGTAAAGGCAGTTAGCTTAGTAGAGTTTTCAAAAGGTTTGGACGGCTTCCTAAAGGAAAAGTCCATAGACCATTATTAAATGGACTTGGGGAAAATCCACTATTTCTGAGATAAGCAGTATAAAATGTTTTGTACTTTTTTGGGATCTTGCCAAGTATTTGTGACCTGGATTGGCCACTGTTGGAAACAGGATGCTGGGCTTGATGGACCTTTGGTCTTTCCCAGTATGGCAATACTTATGTACTTCCGATGTGCAGCAAAATGAGAATTGCCACACGTCCATTTTGAGTATGAGACCTTACCACCAGCCATTGATCTAACGGTAAAGTCTCATGCAGTAACTGGACGGTAATGGTCTACACGTGCCAAATGCCACTTGGCACACGTAGCTGACGCGCGCCAGAAAATAAAAAACATTTTTCGGGCGCGCATAGCGGATGCGCATCAAAAATGAAATTACAGTAAGGGCTGTGAGGTAGCCAGGTGGTGCCTAAATTAGGTGTGGTTTGGCCAAATTCTGTATTTGTGTCTAAAATTTTAGAATGCCCCCAAGCCATGCCCCCAAAAATGTATGCGCATTCGGATTTACGTGCAGATCACTATAGAAAACAATCCATGCATAAATCCTAATTAAGGCCAATTAATGCTAGTAATTGGTAGTTAGCAGCAGCTGGTGCTGATTGGCTTATTAAGCAATTAAGTTGTGCACGTAAATTGGCAACACATGCTGATTTGTGTGTGCAACTTTAGTCGCCGTTCATAGAATCCAGGGGTTAGTGGCCATATTCAGTCCACAAACCAGATAACAAATCAGATAGTTAGGATAGCAAAATGGCTGTCCTAACTTTATCTGGTTTGCGGCCCGAATATTGCCACTAGATGGATAGCACTGCTAGTCATCGCTAAAAAAATGGCTATTCAAAGCTAGCCAGTATGTGGCAACCAGTGCTGAATATCTGGTGTCATTTTAACTGTGGTGGTCGGCATTTTAAAGAATGCTGACTGCCGCAGGCTGAATCTCGGCCCCTAAGTGTTTTATATCAAATAATGGGCATGTCACACAAAATTGTCTCAACAAGAAAAAAATTCTTTTCTGAATAAGAGATGACAAATGAGGTTCCATGGTAGACTACATTAATCACAGTTCCCAAGCTGGTCATCTTGTCTCTCAGTAGGACGGCCATATCACCTGCATAAATCCCAGGGGAAGGATAGAATTCCTGATCCACAAAGCTTTACTTGTTGTGTTCCATTTCAATTTAATTTGCCATTATCTAGTCCGATATCTCAGATATACAGAAATTTTAATCTTTATCTGCCTCTGCATACTTAGAGCTCAGGGGGGTATAGAATTGAAGATCATCCACAAAAATATGGGACTTTCTCCCACTTTTCTTGTTCAACCCATAATTCCTTATTTCTTGACCATTTGCTTTGTGCTCATTACCCTCTTCTTCAAATGCAAATACTGAGAACAAATATTTGTTTGTGGTAGCTGCTCTTTTCAAATCCTCATGCCTTCCATGTTAAATATTATTATTCCAATTTCCATTTACCTCAACGAAAACATGGCGTAAATGGTATAAAGAAAATATGTTGCTGTCTTTACTGATTGGGCAATGTGCTGTACTGTTCTATTTGCCTTTAATGACTCTCTTTTCCACCATCCCATGATTAGTAGGGTACGTGCAAACCTTCTTTTTCTCAGTTCTTACCAATCATGCAATGGTTGGGAAGAGTAATTAGAGACAAATAAGAGGGTTTGTAGAAAGTTCTGAGCAATCACAATAAAACTGGTTATTTTTGAAGATTGTTTTTTAGTATTCACCAGTCACTCTCTTTGTGCATTACAATATTTGAAGCGTAGCTCTCGAGCTGCTTGGAAAGAAGAAAATAATTATTAACTTTTCTGAAGCAACTGATATCACAAGATTACTTGAATGCCAAACTAATGCTTTCTTCAGGCTGTGATTCAATGTTCCATCATTATACCTTTGCAAAGCATTTGCTTCATGTAAGAGCAAATAAATCTTTTGACAAGCGAGTTACCAAATCCACTTTGCCCAGCAAAACCTTCGATTTATGGTTGCTTTAGTACAGTCTGACATTTCCTCAGGATATTGTTATAAATAAAATGGTGAGCGCATCTAAATAAATAAAGTAAACGAACGCTTGTGGCACAAAAGAATAATTTCTATCCTTTACTCTAATCTGCATGTTGACTCAGGATCCATATATTTAGAAAGAGAATGTCACATAGAGGAAAATAAGATGAATACATGTGTTTCTATTGGGGTAGATGACAGAATCAGTGAGCGTGATCACTTTTAGATGTTCCTCTCTTTGAGGTCACACTGAGTTGTTTTCTGATACCACTTTGAAAATTTTGTTGTTGAGTGTTTACCTCCTCACTCCGTCACAGGTTACCTAAGTTTAAACACCTTCGTGCCCTTCAGGGCTCTTTTACTAAGCTGTGTTGCACACTAACACGTCTAATGCAGCTTAAAATTGCCATTTTTACTGCTGCGGTAAAAATGGCTTTTAATACACAGGAAAGCCCACATAAGGGAGCACCAAGGCCACTTTTTACTGGAGATTAATGAAAGTGCCCCTTAACCCCTGGATTCTATATAGCGGTCCGCATGGAAATCCAAGCGGATTCTATAAGTGTGTGTAACTTAGCCAATCAGCATTGGCAAAAGCGCTTAACAAGCAATGAGCACTAATTGACAATAATTAGAATTTATGCGCACAAATCGCTAAGCGTATTCTGTAATGCAAACCACCTAAATTTTAATGTACACAGGCGAAAAGGGACGTGGTTATGGGTGGGAAAATTGGCATTCTCAAATTTACATGTGTAGTTATTTAATATGTCTCAGTGCGCCTAAATCTACGTGCCAGGATTTACGCCATGTTTTCGTTGAGGTAATTGGATGCACGTAGTTTTAGTTGCTGGGGTATCAACTAAGCATATTCTATATACCAAGCCTAAATCTAGCCACTGCTTAGGCAGAAAGATTTAAAGGAAATTTCCAATGACATCAACCAAAGTCTACATATCATGCATTCATGGGCAGATGCATTTCAGCTGAAACTCAATGCAGAAAAAACCCAATGCCTAATACTTACCTCTCAACATAACATGAACAAATTCACCACCATTAACACACCAAAACTGAATCTTCCAATTTCGAACACCCTAAAAATTCTTGGAGTTACCATTGATAGACACCTAACACTTGAAAACCACGCGAAAAACACAACCAAGAAGATGTTCCACTCAATGTGGAAATTAAAAAGAGTAAGACCTTTCTTCCCAAGGACTGTCTTCCGTAACCTGGTACAATCAACGGTACTCAGTCATCTAGACTACTGCAACGCACTCTACGCTGGCTGCAAAGAGCAAATAATCAAGAAACTTCAGACAGCCCAGAAAACTGCAGCTAGACTCATATTCGGTAAAACAAAATATGAAAGTGCAAAACCCCTACAAGAAAAGCTACACTGGCTCCCACTTAAAGAACGCATCACATTCAAAATATGTACCCTAGTTCACAAAATCATTCACGGAGATGCCCCTGCCTACATGTCAGACATGATAGCCTTACCACCCAGGAATGCTAAAAAATCATCCCGCACATTCCTCAACCTTCACTTCCCTAACTGTAAAGGTCTAAAATACAAACTAATGCATGCGTCAACCTTTTCCTACCTGAGCACAATTCTGGAATGCGCTGCTGCGCAACTTAAAACGATCTATGAACTAACTAACTTCCGCAAACTACTGAAGACCCATCTCTTTAACAAGGCATACCACATAGATCAACAAATGTGAACTCCTCCACATATATCCAGTATTGTCTTACAATATTTGCTTGTTATACTAACATCATGCTTTTTCATTATCATGTTACCCAAGATCCCTCCATAATACTAATTGTCTATCTTATTATATATTTCCACTATTCATGATGTATTGTAAGCCACATTGAGCCTGCAAAGAGGTGGGAAAATGTGGGATACAAATGCAATAAATAAATAAATAAATATGTGCTAAAATGGCTTATGTAAATTTTAGGGAAGGGGGCGTAGGTGAGGCTGATATTTGAGGGTACAACTTATAGGATTATGTGCATACATAAGTACATAAGATTTGCCATACTGGGAAAGACCAAAGGTCCATCAAGCCCAGCATCCTGTTTCCAACAGTGGCTAATCCAGATCACAAATACCTGGCAAGATCCCAAAAAAGTACAAAACATTTTATACTGCTTATCCCAGAAACAGTGGATTTTCCCTGTCCATTTAATAATGGTTTATGGACTTTTTCTTTAGGAATATAAAACAAAAAGTGAGGAGAGTGAATAAGGATACCAAAAAATATTTATTCACATGAAAAATACAAAATAATATAATTTGTTTTATATCTCACGGTTCCATGAGGGTTTTTACCTCCTTTTTTGTTTCGGTTTCGATTTCTTTTTCTTTAGGAAGCCATCCAAACCTTTTTTAAACTCCACTAAGCTACCCACTTTTAACACATTCTCTGGCAACAAATTCCAGAGTTCAATTACATGTTGAATGAAGAAACATTTTCTCCGATTCATTTAAAATTTACCACATTGTAGCTTCATTGCATGCCCCCTAGTCCTAGTATTTTTGGTAAGCGTAAACAGACGCTTCACATCTACCCGTTCAACTCCACTCATTATTCTATAGACTTCTATCATATCTCCCCTCAGCCGCCTTTTCTCCAAACTGAAGAACCCTAGCCGCTGTAGCCTTTCCTCATAGGGAAGTCGTCCCATCCCCTTTATCATTTTTGTCGCCCTTCTCTGCACCTTTTCTAATTCCACTATATCTTTTTTGAGATGCGGCGACCAGAATTGAACACAATATTCAAGGTGCGATACAAAGGCATTATAACATCCTCATTTTTTCCATTCCTTTCCTAATAATACCTAACATTCTATTTGCTTTCTTAGCCGCAGCATCACACTGAGCAGAAGGTTTCAATGTATCATCAACGACAACACCTAGATCCCTTTCTTGCTCTGTGACTCCTAATGTGGAACCTTGCATGACGTAGCTATAATTCGGGTTCCTCTATCCCACGTGCATCATTTTGCACTTCCTCACATTAAACGTCATCTCCCAGTCTCGTAAGGTCCTCTTTTTTCACAATTTTTCACAATCCTCCCGCGATTTAATGACTTTGAATAACTTTGTGTCATCAGCAAATTTAATTACCTCACTAGTTACTCCCATCTCTAGGTCATTTTATAAATATATATTAAAAAGCAGCGGTCCCAGTACAGACCCCTGGGGAACCCCACTAACTACCCTTTTCCATTGAGAATACTGACCATTTAACCCTACTCTCTGTTTTCTTTTAACCAGTTTTTAATCCACAATAGAACACTACCTCCTATCTCATGACTCTCCAATTTCCTCTGGAATCTTTCATGAGGTACTTTGTCAAACGCCTTCTGAAAATCCAGATACACAATATCATCTGGCTCACCTTTATCCACATGCTTGTTCACCCCTTCAAAGAAGTGTAGTAGATTGGTGAGGCAAGATTTCAGTTCACTAAATCCATGTTGACTCTCTCATTAATCCATGCTTTTGAATATGCTCTGTAATTTTGTTCTTTATAATAGTCTATACCATTTTGCCTGGCACCAACATCAGTTTCACCGGTCTATAATTTCCCGGATCTCCATTAATCTTTATGCCAGCCATAAACCTGGTATAAATGTTTCTGCCTAAATTTAAGCAGTCCAGTGCTAACTTAAAAGTCTTGACTTTGGACATTTTACACTTGGCTGTTTTTTTTTTAATGGCCGAAAATCAAAGACGTCCAAATCGCAAAATGACCAACTCACAGGACATCCATGGTATTTTCGAGCACAAAAGATGGACGTCCATCTTTTTTGAAAATGACCTTCTTCCCGGTTCGGAATTTGGACATCTTTGTAAAACGTCCAAATTCTGACTTAGACGTTTCTTTCGAAAATGCCCCTCCAAGTAAGTTACATGCACTGTTGTATAATACACTTCAATTTCTGCCCGGAAATTAAGGCGTGATATATAGAATCCGGGGATAAGTGCAAAATCATACATACAAGTTTATAGAACTAGGTAGATATGTAAATAGATAGATATAGATGTTTTCAGGTCTGAAAGAGTAAACAATCGATTAATTTTTATCCATTCTACTCCACTCATTATTTTATAGACCGTTATCCTATCTCTCCTTCTGCATTCTAAAGAACCCTAATCTCTTTAGCCTTTCTTATAGGGTGCCATTCCATCCCCTTTGGTTGCCCTCCTTTGTACCTTTTCCAATTCCATTATCTCTTATTGGGATACTGCTATTACACACAATACTTAAATTGCAGTTGCACCATGGAGCAATACAGAGGCAGTATGATATTTTATTTTATCCCTAGACATTCGTGCATTGATAAGTTCTCAAAAGCAGTGTTTTTTTTTTTTTTTAGAACCTAACAGTGCACGAGTGTCTAGTGTTGGAAGACTTATCCTTCAACCTCACTTCTTTTATTGACTGTCTCCCAAATTCTGTATATGGTGCCTTAAGTTGTGTGCGCTAATTTGGCCAAATAGCCAAATTGTGTGTACAACTCAATTGATTAACAATCCAATCAGTGCTGATAACTGGTACTTAACCAATTAGCAATGCTAATTGGCTTTAATTAGAATTTACACGAACAACTTTCTAGGCATATTCAATAATGCAGTGCGTGTAAATTCTAATGCTCATAGTCAAAAATGAGGCAAGGCCATGGGTGTGGAATGGGTGGGTTGTGAGCATTTCAAAAAACTATGTGCATGCTTATAGAGTGGAGGAGTGGCCTAGTGGTTAGGGTGGTGGACTTTGGTCCTGAGGAACTGAGTTCAATTCCCAGCTCAGGCAGCTCCTTGTGACTCTGGGCAAGTCACTTAACCCTCCGTTGCCTGCTACATTGAGCCTGCCATGAGTGGGAAAAAGTGTGGGGTACAAAAAGAATACACCCAGTCTGCACCTAACTTAGGTGCAGGTATTTAGGCCTGGTTTTAGGTGGCCTAAATGGGTGTGCCTAAATTTTAGTCATAAGAACGACGTTTGAGTGTATTCAATAAACTTGGAGAGGAAGGGGAGGAGGGAGATGGGTCAATAGTTGAAAGGACAGGTAGGGTCAAGTGAAGGCTTCATAAGGAGTGGTGTGATCACTTAATATGCCAAATCCAAATTAAAAGATAAAGGGAAAACAAAACTGAGATTACACATACAAATTTGTGTGGGCACCAGTGAATGGAAGGTGTGCACAAGCAACTTATAAAGGGCCCCTTTTACTAAGCCGTGTAGGTGCCTATGTGCGGCCAACCCATGCCAAATTAGAGTTACCGCCCGGTTACTACATGGCCCTTGCAGTAATTTCAATTTTGGTGCGCGTCCGCTATGCATGATTGAAAAATATTTTTTAGTTTCTGGTGCACTTAGCGGACATGCGCAGGTCATTACCACCCAAATTCTTTACTGCTAGGTCTATGGCTGGCGGTAAGGTCTCAGACCCCAAATGGATGCGTGGCAATTTTGATTTAGTCACACATCCATTTTGGGCAAAAATAAAAGGCCTTTTTTACAGGCGCGCTGAAAATGGATTGGTGTGCGCCCAAAACCCGCGCCTACACTACTGCAAGCCATTTTTCAGCAAGCCTTTGTAAAAGGACCCCAAAATCTTTAAAAACCTTAAAACAGAAAGTAGATGCAAATCACGGAAACTCTCACAGGAGTTCAGCCTAGATGTTGTGGTGATCTTAATACTAAAAGCGAGTGAAAGTGATTTAAGAAACATTGAATGCTTTAAGAATTAAAATAGAAGCCATAATACATACCAAAACATATGGATACAGATATTCAGTTTCATCACATATATATACACACAGATGTCTAAAAATATGTGAAGCAATAGTTCATTAACATTTGGAATTTATGCAAGCAGCATAGAACACACATCACCAGTGAGAGTGATTACACACAAATTAATATGGGATCTTGCATGTGAATCAGGGAACATTTCTTAGAATGCTGTCCTGGAGATTCTGGATTTCAATTTTGTAGCTAAAATGCAAAATTTGATTTTCAGAGCTTCCATCTTGCATTTTTCCTACATCTTTACCATATAAACTACAACAGTTGGCTCCTTCCTAGTACTATCTAAAATCCTGTCTAGGTGACTAGTGAGGTCTGCCACTTTCACACCATGCAGGCTAGTTACCAGACAATCCTCACATCCTTCTGTCACCCAGCTATATACCCTTTCAGACCCAGAAGATCAAAAGCAAATGCAGGCACTAAAGGATGTTAGCACAGGACTAGCATCTGCATTTTCTTGCATCCCAGGATCAGAGCCGGCGAGCGTGTTCAATAATGTGCTCGCCAGCTCTAAATGCTAATAGGATGGAAATGCATGTTAAACAGGGACATTAGTATTCTTCCCCAATGCTGAGTGGGCAGCATGCCAAACTAGCGCACTGCTACTGCTGTAAACCCTACACCAGCTTGGAGCTGGTGTTAGGGCTTACAAAGCATTGAGGAAAAATGGTGATCCCTGTCTAGCATGCATGTGCATGCTAGCAGGCCCAAATTTCCCCCAACAGAAGACCCAGACTCAAACCCAAAAAGAGCCCCCCCCCATGCAGGAGCCCCAACCCCCCACCCCAAGCCAGTCCTTCTGTCACCCCCCCCCCCCCCCCCCGACACAAAAGTACGGAGACTGGAGAACCAATGAATTTCCAGACCCCCTAACTGTTGGATTATTTGTAGTAAATAATTAGCAGATTTTAGTACACACAGCTTCAGCTTTAGAAATGTTAATTTCTTTCTTCATCTCTCTCTCATTCACCCCTGAATAATTCACTGCTGAGTCACTTTAAAGTTGAAGTAACAAAACATCTGTTTACTCACAGTTTGCAGTTTAGATTATAATCAGACAGACTTATATATACATATTACTATACATTTGTATTATCAGCTCCTTCCATGTGCTTAGATGGTAATGGATGCTCACACCACCATAGATCCTCTCAGGTTAGGAGAGATCATGAGCTCCATGTGCTCCATGTGCTGCATCTGCTGCATCTAACCCCCACAGGAAGTTGCATAGCTGTGTGACCTCTCTAAGTAATTCACATCAGAGGTCACAGAGTAATCACAGAGAAATAATAGGTGACAGGCAATGCATGTAAAAATACAATTACATTCCAACAAACCCCTTCTCATGCATAACTGTCATGCAATTATTTATTCATACAAAGTCCAAGCTTTATACGCAGATTCACAAAATGTTCTCTGGGTAACGGTTTGGTCATGATGTCAGCTGTCATCTCACTGGTGTGACAATAGTGTAGACTGATGACCCCTTCTTTCGCCAACTCTCGCACGTTGTGGTATTTCGTTGCGATGTGCTTGGTGCGTGACTGAACCTTGTCATTCTGTGACAGTCGGATGCAGCTCTGATTATCTTCCATTATCTGGATTGGTCTCTTTTCAGCTATTCCGAAATCCAGCAAAAGTTTTTCAATCCACATCAGTTTCTCTGCACGCTTCCGATACGGCCACGTATTCAGCTTCTGTAGAAGACAAACTCACAATACTTTGTTTATGACTGGCCCATGAAATTTGTACATTTCCATACATAAACACATATCCACTTGTGGATTTATAATCAGAATGATCCCCTGCCCAATCTGAATCACAGTAACATATTAGTTTTGGATTACTATTGGCTGAAATCTTTAATTTACAATCAATGGTACCCTTTAAATACCTTACCATCCTTTTAACTGCAGTCCAATCTGATTTGGTAGGTGAGCTGACCCTTCTGCTCAAAATTCCTACTGCATTTGCTATATCAGCCCTGTATGTGGTAGCTAGATATAAAAGCTTACCTATGGCTGATCTATATTGGATGTTATCTGGTAAAGGTTCTCTTACTGTTTCATCCTTCAGAAAATCAGTGATCATGGGAGTGCTTACAACTTGGGCATCTTGCATACCTAAACTTTCAATAAGCTCCTTTATTTTCTGCTTCTGGCTTAGAAGATAAGAACCATCATTTTGTTTCTCAATTTCTATACCAAGATAGTATGACACATTTCCAAGTTCTTTTATCTCAACATTGTGGTTTAAACACTTTACAATGTCCTTGTACTCTTGCTCACTTTTGCTTGCAATGAGCAGATCATCAACAAAAGCTAAAATGTATGCATATTGTCCATTTCTGCACCTAGTGTACAAGCATTTATCTGCTTCACCTTGCTTAAATCCTAAATTTGTTAATATTTCATGCAATTTTTCATTCCAACATTTTGCACTTTGCTTTAATCCATAAAGACCTTTGTTTAATTTACACACTAGCTGTCTTTGTTTTGTATTTATGAAACCTGTTGTCTGTTCCATGTACAAGTCTTCAGTTATTTCTCCATGAAGAAACGCTGTTTTCACATCAATGTGTTTGACTTGCATGCCTTTTGAGACTGCAATGCTCAGAAGTGTTCTGATTGTCGTGTGTTTCACTACAGGTGCAAACACTTCATCAAAATCTTCTCCATATTTTTGAAGATATCCCTTTGCCACTAATCTGGCTTTATACCTTTCCACTTTTCCTTGTGCATTCCTTTTTAACTTGAATACCCATTTGCATCCTATAGCTTTCTTGCCAGGAGGTAATTTTGTAAGAATCCAAGTATTATTTTTATCCAATGCATCAATTTCTTCTTGTGCAGCTTTATGCCATTCAGCAGCTTCTTCTGCTGGCATTTTCTCAATCTCATCCCATGTTAAGGGCTCTTGAGCTTCTGCTGACTTTGTTAGGTAAGACAGTCTTGGGGGTGGAACACCTTTGTTTTCCCTGGATGAGCGTCTGACAACAGGTTGGTCTGACCTTTCCGCATCCTCTAAATCTGAGAGTCCTTCTCCAATTGATTCCCCTTCTCCAACTGTACTGTCTTCTTCAATGATCCTTTCTGTGTCTGCTTCCTCTGCCTGTTCCTCGTTAGATACAGGTGAGTTGCTTTCAGACATCTGCCTTGTTATGGCATTTATATACACTGGCATGTCTATTATGGTTCTAGTTTCATATTCTGGATGATAAGGCTCATCTGGGATAATCCAGCCTTTATCAACCCTTTTGTTTTCATCAAAATATGTAACATGTCTTATGCCAACAATGCCAGTTTTCAGATTCAAAATTCTATATCCTTTGTGTCCTGGAGCATAGCCAACTAAAATGCCCCTTTCTGTTGTGGAATCCAGCTTATGCCTTCTTTGCTTTGGTACATGAGCATATGCTGTACTTCCAAATGTTCTTATGTGTGACAGGTTTGGCTTCCTACCATGCCATGTCTCATGTGGTGTGCGCTCAGCGCCTTTAGTTGGCATTCTGTTTTGTAGGTACACTGCTGTGAGAATGGCTTCCCCCCATAGTCTTTTAGGGAGATTGCTATCTGACAGCATACACCTGGTCATTTCCACAAGTGACCTAAATTTTCTCTCTGCAACAGAATTTTGCTCTGGTGTATAAGCTACTGTTGTGATATGCTGAATGCCTTCTTGTTCTAGAAATGTGCGCATGCTTTGCGAAGTGAACTCACCACCATTGTCGGTCTGAAGAACCTTTGGTTTTCTTTCAAATTTATTGCTCACCATGGCTACGTATTTCTTCAGCATGTCTGTGACTTGACTTTTTTCTTTCAGCAAATAGGCCACACAATATCTAGAGAAATCATCCAAGAATATTAGCACAAATCTGTTATTTCCCAATGATGGGATATTAAACGGTCCACATAAGTCACTGTGTATTAAGTCCAGTACTTTATTACTCCTATTTCCTGTGTATGCAGGAAATGAGGGTCTCACACCTTTTTGAGTAACACAGTCTATGCATTTCTCCATTTTACCAGCATCTGCACTTATCTGAATGCCGGTGGCCAGTTGCTTACTGTAAAGATCCTGGATCACCTTAAAATCACGATGTCCCAGGCGGCGGTGCCAGATTTCCAGACTACATTTACCATCATTCTTCCTTACTTGCGCCATATGTGAGGCTTCACCTGAAATGTTCAGCTTATAAACATCATTATGCATAAAAGCTTCAGCATACACTTCATCATTTTTAGAGATTGTGCACTTACTGTTTTCAAAATGAATCACAAATCCTTCTTATCTAATGTAGATACACTAAGCATATTGCAAACTGCTTGGGGAATATACAAGACATCACTTACAGGAATCTCTTTAACTTCATTAGACACTTTGCATTTTAAGAATCCAATACCTTTTGCTTGGATCTTAGCAGTCCCTGCGTTTGCAGTTTTAAGAATACCTTCCTCTGGACACATTTCCTGAAAGAAATCTTTAGAATTGGTTAAATGGCATGTGCTCCCCGAATCCAAAATCCAAGTACTTTCATTTGAATTATTATTTACCATAGTCAAAGATTTTTCTGCCATTAGAAAGCCCTTGTGTTTATCTTTGTCCTTCATACATTTCCTGGTTTGAAAATTCTTTAGTTCCATTGGCTTAGGTGAGCTAGAGGGAGTGTTTTGTGTTTCCTTACACCATTTAGATACATGTCCCTCCTTTCCACATGAGTAGCAAATCAGCTTGCCCTTGGGTGGAGTTTTCCCATAGCTCCGCCTTCCTCTGTTCTTTGCCAAGAAATTTGTTTCATTTCTCTCTGACTGACTTTGAGAACACATCTCCTCAGAATCATTTATTATGCATTCCTGCCTTAGTTTTGATGTTGCCTGTTCAAAAGATTGCCCTTCAATGGCCTCATTTACAGACCTAAAAACATCAAACTTCTTTGATAGTGAGGTAAAAAGAAATGCTCTTTTCAATGCATCACACATGGGAATTCCTGAAAGTTCTAACTTTTGAAATGAAGACATAAGATGCATAATGTGATCATTACATTTACTTTTATCCCTTAATTTGGTTTCATTCAACTCTGCCAACCAAATTGGTTGCTGCTTTGCATATGTAGTTGCATACATAGTTCTCAGTTTATATAAAATGTCCTTTGGTGTATCTTTTCCCTCCACTAATATGGCTTGTTTCTCTGAGAGAGCTTCCAAAAGCATGCACTTCACATAATAGTTTGCATTGTCCCATTCAGCCATATTTTCAGCTGTTCTGTCTTGGTCTAAGCATATATTTAATCTTTTTGCTCGAAGGAGACATATGAATCTTAATTCCCACTGCTGATAATTAAACTCAGTTAATTTAGGCACCTTGAGAGAATAGAACAATGGTGAATTTCTTCCCTCAGCCATTTTCTTAGCCTTCTGTCTGCTGTGTGGGGGGAGAGAGAGACAGACTGAATCTTTCCTTTAAAACTTAAGAGAAAAATGTGGCCTTTTTTTCTGCCTGGTAATATTTCTCTTCTTTTTCAATTCCTGGGCCCTGGGCCCATAACCCTTTTGTTGGATTATTTGTAGTAAATAATTAGCAGATTTTAGTACACACAGCTTCAGCTTTAGAAATGTTAATTTCTTTCTTCATCTCTCTCTCATTCACCCCTGAATAATTCACTGCTGAGTCATTTTAAAGTTGAAGTAACAAAACATCTGTTTACTCACAGTTTGCAGTTTAGATTATAATCAGACAGACTTATATATACATATTACTATACATTTGTATTATCAGCTCCTTCCATGTGCTTAGATGGTAATGGATGCTCACACCACCATAGATCCTCTCAGGTTAGGAGAGATCATGAGCTCCATGTGCTCCATGTGCTGCATCTGCTGCATCTAACCCCCACAGGAAGTTGCATAGCTGTGTGACCTCTCTAAGTAATTCACATCAGAGGTCACAGAGTAATCACAGAGAAATAATAGGTGACAGGCAATGCATGTAAAAATACAATTACATTCCAACACTAACCCCTATCCTCAGCCCCCAAAAAAGCCCTGGTGACACAGACCCAAACCCCACTCCCACCTAGTGGTCTAGAATCCCCTGTCTCCCCACCCATGCCTCCACGATTGAGGAGGGATTGGCACACTCCCTCCTCTTCCAGCACCAACTTCAAAATGGCAGTACCCTGCCCTGCCCAGTGCATCATGAGATGTGCTGAGTGGGGCTTTCCTACCATGTAAGGGAGAAACTCCATTGTATGGTAGGGAAGCCTCACCCAGAGCATCCCAGGATGCATCGGGCAGGGCAGGGCTCTGCCATTTTGAAGCCAGCACTGCAAGAGGAGAGAGTGTTCTATGCCCTCCTCCATCAAGGAGGTACGAGGGAGAGGGGACCACTAGACCACCAGTTTGGGGGCTTGGGTCTGTGCTCCACTGGGCCACCAGGGATTTTTTGAGGAATCTGGGGGGAGTCTGGGGGGGTTAGGAGGGCTGGAAATCCACAGGATCTCCAGCCCCCCTGCCCTTGTGTGACTGGAGGACCGTCGGATCTTCAGCCCATGTCGCTGTTGGAGGAGGGGCTTGGGGTGGCACTAAGCTACCAGGGCCAAAGGGATGGTGGAGGTCCATGAATCCCATGGACCTCCATCTCCTGTGTTTGACAGATCCAGGCTTTTGACATGCTCAGGCAAACTTTTTTGCACTTTATGATCAGCGTTAATAGCAGGCCTAAATTAGCATTCTATTAGCTCTGATCATAGGGGTGTTATAGCCCTGCGCTGTTCCAGCGCTATTTTTAGAGCACTGTTTGAAACAGCATGAGACTTCTGATATCGGCACCTCAGTGATTGAATCATCTACTATGATGACCTACCTTTCTCTACTGGGAACATGCCCATGGAGAGGATACAGCAACACATTGAAGGTAGGCCAAACTATAGGACTACTGTATGTCATACCAAGTTGATTCCTTCTTTTCAGTTAAACTTTCCTATCCAAGGCAGCATAGAGTCTGCTAGAGTGGAGAAAGGACTGCTATGCTATGTTCTTGAAAGTCTCCCCTATATAATCTAACTCCCTCAGCTCTTCTAGGTCTATCACTCTAGCCTCCAGACATTGGATTCATTCTCTGAGAGCTAGCAAGTCTTTACACTGAGTGTGCATATAAAATCTCTAATCAATTGTTAGGCATGTGGTATTCAGTGCAAAAGACCACATAGCTCCCTCATACTGCTGGACTATGTGTGCAACTGAATTTTGTCTATTTGTTAGTTCATTAGGAATTGACTGAAAACATAACCCATTTCCAGCCCTTGAAGCTTGAAGTCAAAAGCCACTGACTTACAGTATCTTCAGCAAATTCAGTGTCTACAGGCCTCCACAGTAAAAGATCAGACAATAGGACAGAGATTCAGCAACAAAGCAACATCCTTATCACAACAAATTCATATCTGACAACATTCAGTGTAGAACAAAACAATAGAGATGACTAGAAGCAATCAATGGCGTAAAGCTGGATTTATTAGATGCTTTCTAAAATGACTCAGCAAGGGCCATGTTTTGGCTCGTAAGACCTGCCTCAGGGGTCTATAAAATACTTAACAAATAACACATAAGAATATGTCATTACTATCAATGACGGCTGATAAGAACAACAAAAGATGAGTATTTGATTTTTTTTTTTAATTTTTAAATTTTTTTGATAAAGTGGGTGTGTAAATCTTGCCATGCTAAAATTATCTGTGGTGAGTGTCACTGCTGAGGTTAGCGGTATAAATGACTCTAGAGGGAGTGTGTTTGAGTAGTGAAGTAAGTGAACACCCCAAAAAATAGTGGTGCAGATTAATGGTATAATTACTATCAATGAAACATATCATTGCAAAAATTCCATAAAATAATTTTTTAAAAAACCTGTCAAGACATACAAATCCAATTAATAACCTTACAATGTGCAATAAAACAATGAAACGTAATGCCTAATGGTTAATAACAAAATCACAAACACAAAGTCTATGAAATTGTATATTAAAAGTGACTAAAAATACAATATTTTTCAATTGAAGCTATATGTAACATTACAACAAAACATACCTGCATACATATCATAGCAAGCTGAGAAACACCTTGACAGCCTTGTAGGTCCAAAACCTACCCTACAATAATATAATCATACTGACATGACTGTCAATGAATAAAACATGTTCATGTAAAGCTGAACACAAGAAAATTACAAACTGGCAAAGAAAAAGAAGAGGAAAAATGTTTAAAGACACATGGCTCAACTTAGTGAGATAAAATGACACACAAAGATTTACTGACACCTGATGTGTTGTATAAAAATAAAATAATATAGTCTTAATTGGTACCATTAAATCTAACAATAAAATGAAGTTGAACACTACTGAAAAATCAAACAACCTCATACACATTCTCCACAAAATATTAAAAAGAAATGCTTGTCAATCACTGTAGGATAAATGAAAACCAGATGAAAACTCAAGTACTACATTGAATCTAATGCAAACACTCTAAACATGCTGGAGGATTTGCAAAAGATAATTACTCACCAACAGAAATGCCTTCTACAAATCTCAACTGCGTGGAAAGCAGTGCAATTAAAAATGCTGGCTAACACACTCCTTTTTAACATCCAGGGTGACGTCAACACTGTCATCATCAACCCACAAAATTTTAAACTTACCTACCAAAACATTCCTTCCTGTTTACTAAGCTGCATGACAATGCCAACACAGCCCATTCAAAGTGAATGGACTGTGTTGGCATTAGTGCATGAAAGCCACCGGGGGAATGTTTGTTACGATAACAAATTAATAAAAAAGGATCCTGCAATAAAACATATGTGTATCGAAAAACTAAGAAGCTGAACCAGGGGCGTATCTGGACTCTGGCAGTAGGGGGGGCCAGGGCCAGAGGGAGGGGGCACATTTTAGCCCCCCCCCCCGGCACCACCGACCCCCCCTCCTGCCATTGCCAGAGCCCCCCTACCACCAACGACTCCCCCCCACCATTGCCAGAGCCCCCCTACCACCAACGACTCTCTCCACCTCCTCTCCCGCCGCCAACCCTCCCCCGCTGACGCGCGTACAACGTAGTGCGACGTCAGACTCCGAATCAACAGCATACAGCATGGCCACGGACGGAGGAGGACGATGAACAAGAACTTTGAAGACCTCGGTGGCTGGCGGGGGTTGGGGTCCCCCGCCAGCTGAAGAATTATTTTTAAAAGCAGGCGGAAGCGGACCTCGGCTGGCGGGGGTTGGGGTCCCCCACCAGCAAAGGTAAACAACGTCAGTGGGGTTGGCGGCGGGAGGGGGGCCAGGGTGAAATCTGCGGGGGGCCCAGGCCCCTGTGGCCTCACGCAGATACGCCCCTGAGCTGAACAGAAACTGCCAACATCACAGGATGATTAGTAAACAAGCTGCTAGAGAAACTAACCCTGACATGAAAAAAAAAATATATATATATATATAGTGCAAAAAAAAAAAAAGATTAGCCAATGGCATATACAAAAGAGAAACATGCACTACAGCTGCAAATGTTCAAATACAGCATAGCTCATAAGTACCAGTTCCTATATTTACTGAGATCAGAAGTTGAGATAAATGATGTCGCATTCGGCACATAACAACTATACCTCTACTCAGGGAATCTAGTCTGCCCCAACTTGACATTTCGTCCTTTAGATTGTAAGCTCCTTTGAGCAGGGAATATCCTTCTTTGTTAAATTGTACAGCGCTGCGTAACCCTAGTAGCGCTCTAGAAATGTTAAGTAGTAGTAGTAGTTCTACCAAAGACTTCTACTGCTGACATTTTCATAATTCTTCACGTGTTCTTCAGAAAGAAGAAGTCTTTTAGCCTAGGAGTAGATTTTCTTATTTGTCCCATTCATGGAAAATCTGCAGCCAAAGTTTTTTGTTTCAGCAACAAGCATGAAAGAAAAATGAACAGAGCAGCAGATAACTGGAAAAACTCTGCTTCCCTAGGAACTGCAGAAACAAAAGGAACTCAGTGCTCACTGCATGTCTTACCTTTTATACACACTAGTATGGCAATTCTTTAACAGGGTGCCTAGAATTAGGTACCCAATAATCTCCTGGTAGGAACCAATAACACGAAGCAACAAAGGGCCCAATATTCAAAGTGATTTAACCACTTGGCAAGTTGACCAATTAAATTGCACATAAATGGCTATTCATGAATATTCAGTGGGAGGTAACTGTATCTCCCCAGAATATTCTTGGTTAGTGCATAACTGGGAGCCGGCTATCTCAGGCCATTCCGGGGACAGGTCACACTTAGGAACCGATATTCAGTGTTAACTGGGCAAGGTTAGCACATAAATACGACCACGTAAATAGCTGTCCTATCTTTATGCGCTAGCTGATGGCCAGTTAGCACTAAACATCGACTTAACCAGTTATCAGCTAGCGTCCAAAAATGAAACTGGATATTCAATGCCGGTTGCCGGAAATCGCCTGGCATTGGATATCAGAGTTCAGCACCGGCGGCAGGCTTTAACTTCATTGCCCACTGTCAGCTGGATATCAGTAAGATTGTTGCCTGCTTTCCTTTATAGAATACTATTCTAATTGGGTATATACACTCCTAACAGACATGGAGGGGCATAATCGAACAGAAACGCCTATCTCCATGGGCGTTTATCTCCGAGAACGGGTCCGTGAAGGGGCGGAGTGAACCGTATGTTCCAAAAAAAATAGACGCCCATGTTTTATTCGCCAAGGTGTGAGCTGGGCGTTTTTGCTTTTCACCAATAATGGAAAATGAAATCGCCCAGCTCAAAAACAAATAACTCCAAGGCATTTGTTCGTGGGAGGGGCCAGGATTCATAGTGCACTGGTCCCCCTCACGTGCCAGGACACCAACCGGGCACCCTAGGGGGCACTTTTACAAAAACAAAAAAAAAGGTCAAAGAGCTCCCAGGTGCATAGCACCCTTCCCTTGGGTGTTGAGCCCCCCAAATCCCCCTCAAAACCCACTGCCCACAAGTCTACACCATTACTATAGCCCTAAGAGGTGAAGGGGGGCACCTACATGTGGGTACAGTGGGTTTGGGGGGGTTGGACGACTAAGCATTAAGCAGCACAATTGTAACAGGTAGGGGGGAGGATGGGCCTGGGTCCACCTGCCTGACGTCCACTGCACCCCCTAACAACTGCTCCAGGGACCTGCATACTGCTGCTTGGGAGGAGGGTATGACATTTGAGGGTGAAAGTAAAAAGTTGTGAAACATCATTTTTTTGTGGTGGGAGGGGGTTAGTGACCACTGGGGGAGTCAGGGGAGGTCATCCCCGACTCCCTCTGGGGGTCATCTGGTCATTTAGGGCACTTTTTGGGGCCTTATTCGTGAAAAAACAGGGTCCAGGAAAAGTGCCCTAAATTCTAGCTACAAACGTATCCATTATCGGCGAAAGGCGCCCATCTCTGTTCGGGTGATAACCACGCCCCAGTTCCGCCTTCACCACGCCTCCGACACGCCCCCGTCAACTTTGTCCGCATCCGCGACGGAGTGCAGTTGAAAGCGTCCAAAGTTCGGCTTTCGATTATACCGCTTTATTTGTTTTTGTGAGAAAAACGCCCATCTCCCGATTTAGGTCGGAACTTGGGCGTTTTTCTCGTTCGATTATAAGCAGGATGATAATTTACGCCAGACAAAGATCTGTATGTGAGTTGCTGTTCCTCCTGACACAGCAAGGTGAAACAAGGGGGATCCTTATTCTTTGTCAAGGATTTTGCTTGTGCTTTCAGAAATGTGGATGCTGTATGTTGTAGTTGAAAAGAGAGAGGTGGTGAAGTCATTCTTTGTTCAGATAAGTGACCTGTTTTAGTAGCTGTGCACAGCATGAAGTTCTTTCTCCAATAAGACTGCTTATTTTTTTGAAATTTTGTTAATCAAGAGAATTGTTATTTCAGTGCCATTAAGTAATTTTTTATGCTTATGTTTTGGGGGGTTTTTTGGGAGCAATTTTTTCTCCCTTTTTGTTCCTGGGGAATTTTTTTTTTTAATTATTGCTTTCTGTTTACCAATAATTATTTGCTGAAACCAGTGATAGGAGGCAATTGTAGATGGATAGTGTTGACTGATCTCTCTGGGCATTTGAGGTTTAATTTTTTAACCTTAATTATACTTATGGTTTAACTGATTATTATTTCTCTCCTTAACAAATTAGCAGAGGTTTTCTATGTGGTAGAGTGTTGGTTACCTTTGCTTTCCAAATTGTTTTTGTTACTAGCAGGTAGTAAATATTAATATAGCATTTTTGATGCAGCACACGATACACAGGATTAGTTTCTCAGATGTAATACAAAAAAAACCCCTGATGCAGCAGAAGCGAAATGGGGACTCCCTGTTGGGTCGATCAGCTGGTGATATTGAGGACAGCAGAACATTGAAGCGATTGGACTATGAGCTAAGTTGTTTATGGCTGGATCACCTTGGCTGAGATAAGTAACCATTGAATTGATAGAGATTGCATGAATTCAACTGAAAAGAACTGATTTAAATTATATTCTGTGATCAGTTTAGACATATACACGCTTGTCACCCTAGCAATAAAGGTGAGAGAGGTATTCTACATCCATTGTAGATGCACTGAGTGGAGTTTTTTTTAAGCCAGATGATGGTACACCGGGCTCATGCCTTATAGTCCGAAGTATTGGGCTGGCTGCATGGTGTTACTGAGGCTTTTTTTTCTCCACCATTTAATGCATAGTGTGAGGCTTGGGAGTGACAGCGGTAATAAGCAGTGTTCGAGTTACACAGTGGGTGTGAAGCTGTGGTTGGAATTTCATTTATTAATTCTAAAAACAGGTCTACCTCAAAACATCTTAGTTTTAGTTCTGGACTTTTTGTTTTGTTCCATTATGGCTGAAAAACGTCCAAGTCTTAGGAACACCCAAATCTCAGCCTTAACACCCCCCCCCCCCCCCCCCATCATACCACCTTGAAATTTGGACACACTGCAGATGAACAGCTTAGAAAAGTGTCTGGATAATGGGCATCTAAGATGGTATTTTTAAACAACATCCATGTCTGATTTCATAGGAGCCAACTTTTCAAAATGATTGGGGGTGCTTAATTTTTTTTTTACAGGTGGTGCATTTCTCCCCCCCCCCCCTTGCCCCCTCTCCCCCTCCCCCTCACCCCCTCTCCTCAGAGTTCCAGGCCCCCCCTCTCCTCAGAGTTCCAGAACCCAATCCCTCCCTCCCTCCTTCCTCAGAGTTCCAGACCCCCCTCTGAGTTCCAGATCCCCCTTCCTCCCTCCCTCCCTCCCACCCTTTGAGTTCCAGATCCCCCTCCCTCCCTCCCTCCCTCCCTCCCTCCGACTCAAGTTCCAGCCCGACCTCTTCTCCCACTCCCACAACAGTCCTTCGCCTGCCCCTCGCCTTCCTGCATTCCGCCCATATCTTAAAAGTCATCTTACCGGGGTCCCGGCGGCAGCAGTAGTGGAAGGCGAGCACGAGCAGGCTCGGCGAGTCGGCGCTAAGTTCAGCCTGCCTTCCCTTCTCATTGCTCTCAACTCTGCCTCTGGTCCTGCCCTTGTGGAAACAGCAAATGAGGATGGGACCAGAGGCAAAGCTGAGAGCAACGAGAAGGGAAGGCAGGCTGAACTTAGTGCCGACTCGCCGAGCCTGCTCGTGCTCGCCTTTCACTACTGCTGCCGCCGGGACCCCGGTAAGATGACTTTTAAGATATGGGCGGCATGCAGGAAGGCGAGGGGCAGGCGAAGGACTGTTGTGGGAGTGGGAGAAGAGGTCGGGCAGCAGGATGGCTCCTGGGGAACTTCCGGTTCCGGCGGGGAAATATTGGGGGTGCTCAAGCACCCACGGAGTCGGTGCCAATGCCTGATTTAAAGTCCCAGCCTTAGAAGCTGATCATTTTTAGTTTTTTTTTTTACCATTTCCTCATTTTATCATAGTTGCCCTTTCAAAAATTAAGGACCCTGTTTACTATGTCATGCTTTAGGTGCGCTACTGTTTTTAGCATGCACTAAAAATTCGTGTGCACTAAGACTAGAGGAATGTATGGGTGTCTCTAGCATTAACGTGCACTAAATTTTAGTGTGTGCTGAAAATGCTGGCTCACCTAAATACTGCTACAGTAGATTTCCTTAGTGATTTCACTCCCTTTTTAAGCAAATTTGATCATGTTATGATCACTGTTTCCCAACAGACCCAACACCATTGTTCTCGTACTGCTTTCTACTAAGGACTAGATCTAAAATAGCTCTCCCTCATGTCAGTTCCTGGAGCAGCTGCTCCAAGAAGCAGTCATTTATTACATCTAGGAATTTTACCTCCCTAGCACTCCCTGATGTGACATTTATCCAGTCAACAATGGGGTAGTTGAAATCATAGAAGATCAGAGAGAGGAGATTTTAAAAGCTCTGGCGTTAATGGCATTGGATGATCAGAACACAGTGGATCAGGATTAGCTAGACATTTTGAATAATCATAAACTTTTTAACCCACTTGAAATTATATAAGGCCCCTTTTACAAGGCTGCAGCAAAAGGAAGCCTGTGCTGGCTTTGGCACATGTTTTTGATGTGTGTTGAGGCCCCCTTTTACCACAGCAGGTAAAAGGTAGTACTTTGGGTTTTTTTTCAGGAAATGGCCATGCAGCAAGTGAGGCACTTGCCACACAGCCATTTTGGAGGGGAGTACTTACCACCACCAATTGAGATGGCAGTAAGGGTTCCCATGCTAACTCAGCATGCTAGGGGTGTGAACAACTGCCAGGCTGCTGCGGTAGCCCGGCGGTACTTCCCTTTTAGCAAGCGGTAAGCTCGCATTGGACTTACTGCCACTTTGTAAAAGGACCCCCTCAGTGCTTCATTGGTGGAATATTGTAAACAAGAAATTATTCCCCAGGGTTTACATATGTTGAGAGCTCCAAAGATATCTGTTGAAGATACAGAGTTTGTTAACCAATGGAATATGATATTGAGTAGATGTTCGTTAGATTTGATGCTATCAGTGAAACAACTACAGATGAAAATTGAAGAACAGAAAGTGCATTGCGAAACATTATTGGTGACATGTAAAGATAGAGTAGATTATGATGAAAGGGTACAAGATTTGAATAGCAAAATAGAAAAATTTCAAAAAGATTGATGGACATTTAAGATTAAGAAATTCCATAGAGATGAACATGATTACAAAGAAGTGTATGTTTATCCATGGATGAAAAAGGATCAGGAGAGTCCATGAGAGGGTAAGAAAACTCAATTTCAGTTTTCCTCAGATAGTGCAAGCAGTGGAGATGAAGCAAAAACAAATAGGTAACCAGATCCTTTTGAAGGGGATCATGTTTCCTGAAAAACAGTATGGCGTCTCAGGGGTCAACAAAGGAGGAGGGACGCAAAGATCCAGTACTCAATCACAACAGAAATGAAATCAACTGTATGTATTAACTAGAAAGGAAGAGTTGGTATTCTTAAGAGGTCTGTCATTTGTGCCCACTTGCTTGCATGATCCTTTTCAATCATGTGTAGATCTAGAAAGATTTATGAGAAAATTACAGATGAGATTGTTTTTTGCTACTATGAAGGTGGACATTTCTATAGTTAAAGAATCTTCTACTTGGACCCCTCCTGGTACGTTTGACCCCATTTAGCAAACGTTTAGATTTTTAATGTTGAAAGATGTTGAAGCATTGGAATCTAATTTACCTTGGACAAGGATGAATGTAGCAAAACAGGAGCATGATGATGTTAAACAATTGAAAATGAATTCTGCCATAGTAATCCATAGGGCACATAAAGGAAATGGCATCGTACTTCAGAACACTTGAGATTAAATGAGAGGCTTATCATTAATTGAGAGATGAAGCTACCTATTGTGAATTACCAGATGATCCTTCTGAACAGATTGTGGCTATTGTAGCCAAAACTACTAAAATTGGTAGAAAGATATGCTTCTCAACCAAATTTGAATATCAAATTTTGAATTACAGATGGTTTAAAGCTTCTATTTTTTATATTTTGCTCAAAATCCACAAATGTTTGGTCAGTCCACCTGGTAGACCTATTATAAATGTCTACCAGAGAGATTCATTATTGGAATGGTTATGTAAATTTGTGGATCAATTTTTGCAACCTTGTCCCATTGGTTGTCCTCCTTCCTCCAGACTGGACTGATTAATTATAAATGTTTCAACAATCAACATCACTGTTTTTTTAGGAGCTATTTTATGTGCATATGTGTTTTCGGAAGTGTGTGTGGAGTTTTTTGGCCAGTAATAGAATATGAGAATATGAGCTTGCTAGTTCATTGTTTGAAGGCATAGCTCTTTTTTTTTTTTACTGAGGCCTCTTTTCTCCACTTTTTTGAATTAAAACAGAGCATTAATAACTTTCCACAGTGTATTGGATCCACATTAATGGATATGAATATGCAAAGTGTGTACTTGATGTCCATCTATTCCTGTTAACATAGTAACATAGTAGATGACGGCAGAAAAAGACCTGCATGGTCCATCCAGTCTGCCCAACAAGATAAACTCATATGTGTATACCTTACCTTGATTTGTACCTGCCTTTTTCAGGGCACAGACCGTACAAGTCTGCCCAGCAGTATTTCCCGCCTCCCAACCACCAGTCCCGCTTCCCATCACTGGCTCTGGCACAGACCGTATAAGTCTGCCCTCCACTATCCTCGCCTCCCAACCACCAACCCCTCTTCCCCCACCTGCTCTGCCACCCAATTTCGGCTAAGCTTCTGAGGATCCATTCCTACTGCACAGGATTCCTTTATGCATATCCCACGCATGTTTGAATTTCGTTACCGTTTTCATCTCCACCACCTCCCGCGGGAGGGCATTCCAAGCGTTCACCACCCTCTCTGTGAAAAAATACTTCCTGACATCTTTCCTGAGTCTGCCCCCCTTCAATCTCATTTCATGTCCTCTCGTTCTACCGCCTTCCCATCTCCTGTTGGTGGTTATTGTGATTGAAATCACCCATTATTATACTGTTGTCCAATTGCTGGCTTTCCTATTTTTCTGTTAACATTTCTTCATCTGTCTATTCATTCTGGCCTGCTGGACGGTAATATACCCCTACCAGTATACTCTTTTCTTTCACACATGGAATTTCTATCCATAAGGATTCTACATTGCTATCTGTCCCCTGCATAATTTTTATTTTGTTTCACACAATACTCTCTTTAACATAGAGCACAACCCTCCCCCTGCAATCGGATCCACCCTATCATTGTAATATAATCTGTACCCTGGCAACACAGTGTCCCATTGGTTGTCCTCCTTCCACCAGGTCTCTGAGATGCCTATTATATTGAACTCTTCATTTTAGTGCTATGTACTCTAAGTTTCTCAACTTATTTATTAGGATTCTAGCATTTGTATACAGGCACTTCAAATTGTGGTTTCTCCTTACATCTACAAGCTGCTCAAAAGTTGACAGAGATAATTTGCAACCTTTAATCTGTTCTCTCCTTAAACACTCCTGGCTTTCTTTCGCCTTCATTGGATATTGGGATTCCAAAGATGTCCTATTTCGATAGTATCCTTCAAGGATACCTCATTCCAACTCATGTGTTCTTAAGCAATGTTGGCATCCCCTACCATTCTAGTTTAAAAACTGCCCTCTTTTTTAAATGTTAGCACCAGCAGCGTGGTTCCAGCCTGGTTAAGGGATGTCCAGTATTTCTCATCACCCTACAACTCCCAGGTTCAGCATTCCCTTTCCGTGTCCTTCTTCTATCCATATGTCCCTTTTTCTTCCTTACCCAATCCAGCATATCTTCTCCCTTCCCCTCCTTTAAGACAGCATCTTCTCCATCCCATTCCAGAACCCCTTTCTTCCCCATCCCAATCCAGCATTACCCTTCTGTCATTCTACTCCCCCATAGCCACCATCTCCCCTTCTCCTCCTGAGCCAGCATATTCCCTTTCTTTCTAACCTTCTCTGATCTAGCTTCTCCTGTCTCTTCCCCCAACTTTTGTCTAGCAACTCCTTTCACTCTACTCCTCCATCCAGCATATTTCCCCTTGTCTCCCTACTTGACTCCATCCAATGTGCAGTATCTTCCCTTTGTCTCTCTACCCCCTTATCACCTTCCCTCTGCCTTTCTACTCTCAGCAGGGTCCAGTATCCTTCTTAATGGTCCTATTCCCTCCCCCCCCCACCATGTCCACAATTTTCTCCCTAATCCTCACCCCACCCCATCCTAACCAATATCTCCTTTCTGTTTCTCCCTCCCTAAGCCAGCATCTTCCTTCCCCATCATCTTTCTTCAGTCACCCTACTGCATGGCTCATGTCCAGCAGCCCACTTCTCTCCACACTGTATAAGTAAGCATATCTACTTTCTTCCCCCTCCCCCGATTCAGCAGCCCCACTTTGCTCCCTCAGCTCCGATCCAGTATCACATGTCTCTTCTCCTTGCTGCCTCCTGCAATGTGTAACAGCAGCAATAAAACAGAGTGAAGCTGTGGAAACTCCCATCTTCTGTGTGCTGCTAAAAGCTCTGCTGGTCTCAGTTACGCCCCCTCTGAAGTCATATCCTGTTTTTGAGGGGCAGGTCCAGAACCAGAAGACCCTTTAGCAGCACACGTGAGATGGAAGGCCCTGTGGTTTCACTCTGCTTTCATGAAATTCTGCCATAAATCTGTGCCTTATTGAAAAAAAAAGTGTGCACTTTTTCAGAAGAGCGTGTATTCCTTGAAGAGAGTGTATGCACTCTTGATGATGTTGCCACTGAAATGAAAATGAAGGAAGATGAAGCAAAACAAAATTAAGAAAATGGCATGGGAAATGAAACAAAAATGAAAATGTTTGGGCTGCCCATCCCTATTGTGAATTAGCTTAAACTGCTGTCATCTTCTGCAAGTAATATATTTGCCATTTACATTTTTCATGTAGTACATTAGAAAAACAATCATATTTCAAAACATCATCAAAAGAATGTAAAACTAATTCTGGGGAAGGGGGAGCCTATTCCGAAAGGATGGGCTCCATCTTAACCAGAGTGGGACCAGGCTGCTGGCATCGGCGTTTAAGAAGGAGATAGAGCAGCTTTTAAACTAGAAATGGGGGGAAGGCCGACAGTCGCTCAAAAGAGCATGGTTCGGGATAAGGTATCTCTCAAAGATATCACCATAACAGGGAAGATAGAGTATCCTGATAGTGAGGTTGCAAAAGAGATTGTAGTAGATCGGGTATCTTTAAATAACAATAAAAATCAGACAAAAGATTGCCAATTAATACTGTCAAGTACTAAGCATGATGTACTTAGGAACAACAAACATAGTTTGAAATGTCTATATGCGAATGCCAGGAGCCTAAGAAATAAGATGGGGGAGTTAGAATATATTGCACTAAATGAAAAATTAGATATAATAGGCATCTCTGAGACCTGGTGGAAGGAGGATAACCAGTGGGACACTGTCATACCGGGGTACAAATTATATCGTAGTGATAGGGTGAATCGGATTGGTGGAGGGGTAGCATTGTATATTAACGAGAGCCTTGAATCAAATAGATTGAAAATTCTGCAGGAAACAAAACACTCCTTGGAATCACTGTGGATTGAAATTCCATGTGCAAAGGGGAAAAGGATAGTGATAGGAGTGTACTACCGTCCGCCTGGCCAGGACGAACAGACGGATGCGGAAATGTTAAAGGAAATCAGGGACGCAAACAAACTGGGCAACACAATAATAATGGGGGATTTCAATTACCCGCATATAGACTGGGTTAATGTAACATCTGTACACGCAAGGGACATAAGATTTCTTGATGAAATCAAGGACAGCTTCATGGAACAGCTAGTTCAGGAGCCGACAAGAGAAGGAAAAATACTAGACTTAGTCCTTAGTGGTGCTCATGATCTAGTGCAGGGGGTAACGATACGAGGGCCGCTTGATAACAGTGATCATAATATGATCGGTTTTGATATTGGCATTGAAGGAAGTGAAACTAGGAAATCAAGTACGCTAGCGTTTAACTATAGAAAAGGTGATTACGACAAAATGAGAAAAATGGTGAAAAAAAGACTGAAAGGAGCAGCTCGCAGAGTAAAAAACTTGCATCAGGCGTGGATGCTGTTTAAAAACACCATCCTGGAGGTTCAGGACAAATATATTCCACGTATTAGAAAAAAGGGAAAAAAAGACTAAACGTCAGCCGGCGTGGCTAAACAGTAAGATAAAGGAAATCATTAGAGCCAAAAGCAATCCTTCAGAAAGTGGAGAAGAGAACCAACTGAAAGTAACAGGATAGATCATAAGGAATGCCAAGCCAAATGCAAAGCGGAGATAAGGAGGGCAAAAAAGGACTTTGAGAAGAAATTAGCGTTGGAAGCAAAAATACATAGTAAAAACTTTTTTAGATACATTAAAAGCAGGAAACCGGCCAAAGAGTCGGTTGGGCCGCTGGACGAAAATGGTGTTAAAGGGGCGATCAAGGAGGACAAAGCCGTAGCGGAGAAATTAAATGAATTCTTTGCTTCGGTCTTCACCGAGGAGGATTTGGGGGGGACACCGGTGCCGGAAAGAATATTTGAAGCGGGGGAGTCGGAGAAACTAAACAAATTCTCTGTAACCTTGGAGGATGTAATGGGTCAGTTCAGCAAGCTGAAGAGTAGTAAATCACCGGGACCTGATGGTATTCATCCCAGAGTATTAATAGAACTAAAAAATGAACTTGCGGAGCTACTGTTAGAAATATGCAATCTGTCCCTAAAATCGAGTGTAATACCGGAAGACTGGAGGGTAGCCAATGTTACTCCGATTTTTAAGAAAGGTTCCAGAGGAGATCCGGGAAATTATAGACCGGTGAGTCTGACGTCGGTGCCGGGCAAGATGGTGGAGGCTATTATTAAGAATAAAATTGCAGAGCATATACAAAAACATGGACTGATGAGACAAAGTCAGCACGGATTTAGTGAAGGGAAGTCTTGCCTCACCAATCTAATGCATTTTTTTGAGGGGGTAAGCAAACATGTGGACAATGGGGAGCCGGTTGATATTGTATATCTGGATTTTCAGAAGGCGTTTGACAAAGTGCCGCACGAAAGACTCCTGAAGAAATTGCAGAGTCATGGAATCGGAGGTAGGGTAATATTATGGATTAAGAACTGGTTGAAAGATAGGAAGCAGAGAGTAGGATTGCGTGGCCAGTATTCTCAGTGGAGGAGGGTAGTTAGTGGGGTCCCGCAGGGGTCTGTGCTGGGTCCGTTGCTTTTTAATGTATTTATAAATGACCTAGAGATGGGAATAACTAGTGAGGTAATTAAATTCGCCGATGACACAAAATTATTCAGGGTCGTCAAGTCGCAGGAGGAATGTGAACGATTACAGGAGGACCTTGCGAGACTGGGAGAATGGGCGTGCAAGTGGCAGATGAAGTTCAATGTTGACAAGTGCAAAGTGATGCATGTGGGTAAGAGGAACCCGAATTATAGCTACGTCTTGCAAGGTTCCGCGTTAGGAGTTACGGATCAAGAAAGGGATCTGGGTGTCGTCGTCGATGATACGCTGAAACCTTCTGCTCAGTGTGCTGCTGCGGCTAGGAAAGCGAATAGAATGTTGGGTGTTATTAGGAAGGGTATGGAGTCCAGGTGTGCGGATGTTATAATGCCGTTGTATCGCTCCATGGTGCGACCGCACCTGGAGTATTGTGTTCAGTACTGGTCTCCGTATCTCAAAAAAGATATAGTAGAATTGGAAAAGGTACAGCGAAGGGCGACGAAAATGATAGTGGGGATGGGACGACTTTCCTATGAAGAGAGGCTGAGAAGGCTAGGGCTTTTCAGCTTGGAGAAGAGACGGCTGAGGGGAGATATGATAGAAGTGTATAAAATAATGAGTGGAATGGATCGGGTGGATGTGAAGCGGCTGTTCACGCTATCCAAAAATACTAGGACTAGAGGGCATGAGTTGAAGCTACAGTGTGGTAAATTTAAAACTAATCGGAGAAAATTTTTCTTCACCCAACGTGTAATTAGACTCTGGAATTCATTGCCGGAGAACGTGGTACGGGCGGTTAGCTTGACGGAGTTTAAAAAGGGGTTAGATAGATTCCTAAAGGACAAGTCCATAGACCGCTATTAAATGGACTGGAAAAATTCCTCATTTTTAGGTATAACTTGTCTGGAATGTTTTTACGTTTGGGGAGCGTGCCAGGTGCCCTTGACCTGGATTGGCCACTGTCGGTGACAGGATGCTGGGCTAGATGGACCTTTGGTCTTTCCCAGTATGGCACTACTTATGTACTTATGTACTTATGTACTATTAAATGAAGTTTGGATAAACCAAAGTCCTTTTCTACAATACACCATAATGTGTTATGATCCTTTGAGATCATGATAAGGTTAGGTACATGGTTATATCACTAACCCTTGTCCTTACAATTACCTTAAGAATTGCTTCCCTAAACTTCACTGCGGCAAAACTTTCTCAGAACTTTAAAGCCATTTGCTAGGCTTAATTGTTTATCTGACGCCTATTGCTCATCTGTGAACCCAGTTAAAAATAGCTGAACTGAGAATTTTTTGATGTGTTTAACAGATGAATTTGGCTTTTGAAATTGCACAGTGTGCACAGATTATGAAGCGCAGCTGAGGCATTAATGGATAAAGGAAACTGAAGGACAGAAATATGAAAACTTTCATCTTTGAAAAAGCCAGTTGCTGACAATTCTTGGCTATCTATAGAAAGAGAAAACGCGGGGGAGACAGAGAAGAGTACGTGAAACAGCAAGTGGGACAGACCGGGTGGAACAGCTGGTGTAAAGACTTTTGAAAAGATGCAAGAAAGTGATTTCAAGAGAAATTGCTATATTGTTGATGAGAAATAAGCCATTCCAGGATCAGGATGTTAGACTGAAAGGGGAAAATGAAGAGCTGAGATGATAGTGAAGGAGAATGGATGGCTCACTTTTTTTTCCATTTTATTTATTTATATTTTTTGTGAAGGAAAATAAAATTGGTTTATGTAACTGGAAAGTGCCAGAAAGAATGAATTCATGAAATAAAGAGAAGTGGAGAGGCAGCACAGCAATTGCTATAAGTGGAAACAGATGAGGTAAGCAAGTGTTGGGTTTAAAAGAAAGAAATTGCAAGAACTTGTGAAACCATTCTTGCTGATTTAAATGCCCAAGCTTCCATTTTTTTGACAGATGACAGATGTAATGTAGTGTGGCTAGTTATTTGTAGTAGCCTAATGGTTAGAACAGTGGGCTGCAAAGCCAGAGTTCAAATCGAGCTACTACATGTTGGGATCTGGGGTACAACCCATAACTCTTAGGGCTTTTTTTTTTTTTTTACTAAAGTGCACTAACAATTAGCTTGCACTAAATACTATGAAGCCCATGTTATGCTGCTTAGCATTTAGGACTAGATTCAGTAAATTGTGCCCAAATTTAAGAACCAAAAAATCTAGTTGCAGCACTATTCTATAAACTGCGCTCTGAGTTGCATGCCATTTATAGAATAGTACTTAGAGATGATTTTTATACCAAATTTTGGGCACAAGGATTTGCACCAACTGAAACCTTGGGTAAATCCTGGCACATATGTGTTGATCCCTGATAACCAGTAATACTGCATGCATCTTGAGTGAATGCCCCCAAGTCACCTGTGCCCATCCCATGGCCATGCCCCCTTTTGAGTTGCACACTAAATGATTTACACATGGATCTTTATAGAATAGCGCTTAGCAAGATGCATGCAAATCCAAATTGTTGTCAATGCCAATAATTGATAGCATCCAATTGGTTGCTAATTGGCTCGCTAGCCAATTTTAGTAGTGCATCTTGGAATAGTGCACAATTTTACACACATAAATTGTGGTGCACATTTTCATGCCTAAATTAGGCATGTTTCCCCCTTATTCTATAACTACATGCATTAATTTTAGGAATGCCCCCGTTCCAGCTATGACCCTCCCATTTCCGCACCCCCTTTTTGGTATGGATATCTAGCCTAAATTAACATGCATGTATTCTAATTAAATCTAGTGTCAGTAATTGCTTGTTAACAAGCCAATTATCAATGCTAATTAGCTTGTTCAATTAAATTGTATGCAAATTTGGCACACATCCAAATTTGTGCGTTTATATTTTAGCAACTTTTATAGAATTTGGGGTTAGTGCACACTAATCTTTAGCAAACCTTAGTAAAAGGAGCCCTTAATTGCCTTAGTTTACAAGCCTTCCAGGGATAGAAAAATACTTACCACATCTGAATATAACTTGCCTTGAACATATTACTAACAGCAGATCAGCAATTTCATGCTTGAGTTCTTTGAGAACCATTGCATGTATTCCATCCGGTCCAGGTGATTTACTACTCTTTAATTTGTCTATTTGGCTCAGTACATCTTCCAGGTTACTGATATTTCTTTCAGTTCCTCTGTATCATCACCCTTGAAAACTACTTCCGGTACAGGCAGATCTCTTACATCTTCTTCCATAAATACAGAAGCAAAGAATTCATTCAGTTTCCCCACTATGACCTTGTCCTGCCTGAGCACCCCTTTTGCTCCTTTGTGATGTAACAGTCCCACAGATTCCCTCATAGGCCTTCTGCTTCTGATGTACCTGAAAAACTTGTTACTGTGAATTTTAGTCTCTGCAGCAAGTTTATCTTCATATTTTCTTTTAGCCTTCTTTATTAAAGCTTTGCATCTGACTTCTATGTTGCTTCTTATTTTCTTCATTTAGATCCTTTTTCCATTCTTTGAAGGACTATCTTTTGACTGTAATAGCCTCTTTTACTTCACCTTTTAACCATGCTGGCTGTCATTTTCTCTTCTTGCCACCTTTGCAAATATGTGGAATCTGGACTGGGCTTCCAAGATGGTATTTTTGAATAATGTCCATGCCTGATTTAGTGTCCTAACCTTAGTAGCCAATCCTTTTAGCTTCTTTTTAACCATTTTCCTCATTTTATTATAGTCGCCATTTCAAAAATTAAATGCAGCTACAGTAGATTTTCTTTGCAGGTTCATCCCAGATAGTAGCTCAAACTTTATCATGTTATGATCACTGTTTCTCAGGGGACCCAACACCACCACCTCTCATACTATACCCTGCATGCCACCAAGCACCAAATCCAAAATGGCTCCCCCTCTCTTCAGTTCCTGGACCAGTTGCTCCAAGAAGCAGTTGTTTATTACATCTAGAAATTTTATCTCCCTGGCACTCCCTGATGTAACATTTTTCCAGTCATCATTGGGATAATTGAAATCACCCATTATTTATGGGTATTTCCTAATCTCTATAAACATAGCCCCACCCTAAATGTTGCTCCTTTTGGTGATATCACAGCCACACCCCCTTTTTCAAGATGGTGGCCACTACTGTAGATTTAGGTGGGTTGCATCTCTCACGCTCCTGGTAGGGGAGGAAAAAATTACCTAACCCTGTAAGGCTACAGATTATTTTAAACATTGTATGCTTCCTAAAATGAATACTGTTAGGGGCAAAGCAATCCCTTATAAAGCATTTATTCTGCCATGTTTTCTTTTTTTTTTTTTTACTTCTCTACTAAAAGAAAATAGAAGCATTGCAAAAGAAAAAAAAGTTTGCTTACCTAGCTTTGAACAGCTTTCCAAAAAAAGGAAGCTGGAGGAGTAGCCTAGTGGTTATTGTGGCAAACTTTGATTCTGGGGAATTGGGTTAATTTCTCACTTCAGCTCCTTGTGACTCTGGGCAAGTCACTTAACCCTCCAGTGACCCAGGTACAAATAAGTACCTGTATATATTATGTAAACCACTTTGAATGTAGTTGCAAAAACCATAAAAAGGTGGTATATCAAGTTCTCTTTCCCTTCTGGCAGTGTGAAGTCTGGAAGCCTGATTTGAGCTCACACAGAGGTCTTGAAAACAGGAGGGGGAGGGTTTGTCACACAAAGCAGCAGCACTCTGCCTTGAGAGATGAGTTAGAAAGGGGATTCCTTTTAAGAGGGGCTACAGAAATACTTAAATCAGCTACAGGCTGATCTTACACAGGCAATCCCTGTTTTGAGGAAAATGTCCAAAGTTGCACTTAGGCGTCATATCGAAAATGCCCCTCCATGCAAGTTAGGTGCTCTGTTTATAGAATAATGCCTATCACTTTTGCATCTAACTGCCAATTATTGGTGCCAATTACATGTGTACGCACTAGTATTCTATAAACTAGGCACACTACTGCCACCTAAATTTAGGTGCCAGTGTTGAAGAATTTCCTTTTTCAGATTATTTTGTGAAAGTACAATTACTCCTATATCTCCACAGTTAAATATTCTTTGTCCCTGGATATTTCTGTTATTCTACTCATCCTCCTCCTCCTTCCATTTTTGGCTATGGTCTTTGAGTTTTTTTCATATATGTGATGCCAATCAGAATCTGTTGGTATTGTAAACTGCCATGATGGACCTCTGAGGGTACTCAAGGAACTCGGAGAAGTTCTGGTGGCTCCGATGTCTGACCTCTTCAATGCTTCCTTAGTCTGGAGTGGTCCTGGAGAACTATAGAAGGACAGATGTGGTCCTTCTGCACAAGAGCAGAAGCAAGGAGGAGGTTGCAAATTACAGACCGGTCAGTCTGACCTCAGTGGTGAGTAAACTAATGGAAACACTTCCAAAGCAGAGGATTGTGAGGTTTCTTGAATTGAATGGGCTTTAGGACCCGAAGCACAAGGCTGCTGAAAGACATAGCTACGCCCGGTTTAGAACTGGACCACTGCAAGCCACTTCCCCGTATTGGCTCCTCCCTCTCCCACTCGCACCACTTCTCCTGCCCGCCCCTTACTTTTCTGTCTTTGCCTCCTAGGGAGGGCCCATACCCAGGCTCGGCATTGGCAAGCTGCTTCCTGTGTGCCTTCTCTACAGTCTGTCCTCTCCTGCTCCTGTCCATGCCGAGAGTCAGGACTCAGATGATTGCATTAATGTGATATTGCGCTAATGCAATCATTCAGGTCCTCCTGGGCGGCATGCAGGAGCAGGGGAGGACAGACCCAGAAGCAGGCAGCAAGAAAAAGATTACTAGCACCAGGCCGAGCCCCCCCCCCCCCTTGGAGGCCGGACCCAGGGACTTTGCCCCCTGCCCCCACTTTCAGTGGTCCTGCCGAGGCTGCATGGTTTCACCAGAGGCAGGTCTTGTCAGACAAATCTGTTTGACCTCTTTGACTTGGTGACCAAGCATTTGGACATGAGAGGGGCACTAGATGTGGTGTACTTGGATTTTAGCAATGCCTTTGACATGGTTTCACATAGGCGACTGATAAACCAAATGCCCTCGGTATGGGACCTAAAGTGATTGACTGGGTCAAAAACTGGTTAAATGGAAGGAGACAGAGGGTAGTGGTAAATGGAGCTTATTCCAAGGAAAAGGATGTTATTAGTGGTGTACCTCAGGGATCGGTCCTCGGGCCGGCCCTTTTTAACATCTTTGTGAGTAATATTGTAGAAGGACTGTCTGGTAAGTTTTGTCTCTTTGCAGATGATACCAAACTCTGTAATAGGGTGGACACCCTGGAGAGTGAAGTTAAGTGGAAATAGGCTTAGGAGTAATCTAAGAAAATACTTTTTCATGGAAAGGGTGGTGGATGTGTGGAATGGCCTCCTGGTGGAGGCCATGGAGATGAGGACTGTGTCAGAATTTTAAAAGGTGTGGGACAGGCACCTGGGATCTTTTAGGAAAAGAAGAAGTTAGTGGTTACTGAAGACAAGCAGACTAGATGGGCCATTCGGCCCATATCTGCTGTCATGTTTCTATGTTTCTCTTGAATGGTAGTCTATCAAATAAAGGAATAAATAAAGTAAATAAAAAGATAGAGAAAGTGATGGCTAAAGCCAATAGGATGCTTGAGTGGAGAAGGAGGAATGGTCAGCAGGAACCACTAGGTTATGGCTCAGTTTCAAATCACATAGACGTACAAAGTTACATATGTTTCTATGTAACTTTGTATGTCTATGTGCTTTGAAAATGAGAGGCATTGACCCTCTATAATTTCTAGTGAGATCTCATTTGGAGTACTGTGTGCAATTCTGGAGACCACACCTTTGAAGACATAAATTAGGGAGTGGCATGATGCTTTAGTGGCACTAGGGATCCCATCTGTCCTTAAAAATATTTGTATTCCACTTGCAACTATCAATTCTTTTAACCTACCCCCATTCAGAATAGTTTTTTAAAAGATGGCTATTTTTAGCCTATTTTATAAAGACACATGGATGCATATTTATAAAATACTACCACAAATACTTATTTTGGCCAAACTGTTTAAAGAATTATCCAGGGTCCCACAGAGTATGATACCTCATCCCTAACTGTCAGTGGCATAGACAGCAATTTTTGACAGGGGGTGCAACAATAGGATCTTCCAATCGTGAGCCTTCCAGCTGCCTCTGTATGCATTCCAAGCCTCATTCTGGTGCTCCAATAGCCTCTCTTGGTTTATTTCATACCTCATTCTGGTGCTTTCAGTGTGTTTCAAGCCTTAATCTGGCATTCACACTGAGGGGACAAGGGGTGCATATGTAACAAACACACCTTATACAGCAGATATGCCACTGCTAATTGTAGAGGAGACTGAAATGAGTATCTTGACCCTGGGTTAAATAGCTCATTTCTTCCCTGCTAGAGCTTCAGACTATTAGTAAAGTGTTTGAGCTTTAGGATGCCAGGAGGACATGTAACCCTAATTGTATGGATTTTACTTTCTACTCCCTGGTTCATAAATAATACAGTATAATTTTTTTTCTTTGTATCTTTCACCTTCAAACCAGAACCAATCACTGCAAGACAGTATGCTACTTACAATGTCAACACAATACACATTAAAACATTGACATTGTGCTCCCCAAGGATGGTGATCCAGTATGGAAATTGTCTTTGTTAAAGGACAGGGGGAGTTTCACTACCTGGTAATCAAAACAGTAGAGGAATTCACCTCTCAAAGAGTTATACAGCTTGGTTCTGCTGAGTAAAATTATTTTATTTATTTATTTTATTTGTTGCATTTGTATCCCACATTTTCCCACCTATTTGCAGGCTCAATGTGGCTTACAATGTTCCGTCACGGCATTCGCCATTCCAGAGTAAAAGGTACAATTGGTGTTACGTAGAGAACATGGATCATCTATATAAGTTACAAAAAAGACTCAAGGAGCAGGGACAGTATTTATTTATTTATTTATAGTGTTTATATCCCACATATTCCCACCCAAGGGCAGGCCCAATGTGGCTTACAGGAATTACAGAAAGCATACATCAAGTGTACAACAAACAGTCAATGGCATTGTAGTGAAAGAGGCTAGTAAGTAATAGCAGAGGTGGGGAAATGTGGAAAGAGAAATGGAATTCAATAGACAGTGGTGCGGGGCGGGTCAGGAGCGTAAGCTTTCCCGAATAAGAAGGTCTTAAGGTATTTTTTAAAGGTCGGATGATCAGGGTTGATTTTCACAAATTTAGGTAGACCATTCCACAGTTGTGCGCTAATGTAGGAAAAGGTGGAAACGTAGGTGGTTTTATACTTGAGGCCTCTGTAGATTGGGTATTGCACATTTAGGTACAAGCGAGCTGATCTGTGAGAGTTACCTGGTGGTAAGCTGACAAGGGTGTCCATATACACTAGGGCCTTTCCATAGAGAATTCTGTGCACCAGTGCGCAAATTTTAAATGTTATGAGGATGCCCAGGACCAATATTACTTTTCAGCAGCTCCTTAGGGACCACTGGTATGCTGGAACTCTCCAATTTGCCTATTATTACGTGGGTTCTAGGTTAGTATACCTAGGTGGCTGAGTAGATGCTGAACAGGGATGGTGCATTTTACAATACTCTCAAGCTGCAGAGCATAGTCTTGTAGTGCTTTTGTACTGTGCACCAGGGTCTAGCACAGTCAGTAAGTTGAGTAGACTACATCCTATTTTTGTATATATGTGGAAGGTTTGCAGGATGACAACCATGGTAGTGAGAATGGGGGAGGAAAAGCTGCCATCTATTTAATGTGAAATACTTTTTTCCTTCTGGAAGAACATCTGGACATATATTAAAGCTATCATTCCAATTAAGATAAAACTCACATCTGGACACATAGTAAAGCTGTAATTCCAATTAAGATAGAACCTTCACTTGACATTATCTTTTTTAGATCCCTGCACTCCACTTTAAATTTACCTAAATACCAGGATACTTTTCTTTGATATTTTAACATCAATTACTATTCAACAAATTATAAGCAATTGGAAGGACCTATCATCTTTGAATCCAGTTTTTTGGTTGAATATGGTATGCTTAGCTTATAAATAGAAAAAGAAAGCATCTCAAAATACAAATAAAATGTGGAAACCTGAGGCAGACTATCTTACTAACAACTCTAACTTTAATCCTCGACATTCCATTTGATTACAGTTTTTTATTTTCTTTTTGATGGACTCCATTCATTTATTATATTTTCTTAATAAGTACTGTTTTTGTTTTCATTGTTCTTTGTTAAATCAGTGAACCGTGTATACTGATTCATAATGTACCATCTAGATAGTCTTTTATTTTTTTTTCCTTTTCCTTTTGTTCATTATTCAAACCTGGTCCTGGAGGCACCCCAGCCTGTCAGGATTTTAGGATATCCACAATGACTAATCATGAGAGAGATTTGCATGCACTACCTACACTGCAAATCTCTCTCAAATATTTATTGTGGCTATCCTGAAAACCTGACTGGCTGGGGTGCTTCCAGCGCCAGGTTTGGGAACCACTGATATAAAATATATAAAATATTTGAACTAAAAAAAAAAAAACAAGCAAAATGAATAAAGCTGCAAGCTAAACACAACAAAATGTTTTTGCCTGCATACCCTAACATGGATATTTATTACAAGTAAACCTCCTTTGCATTATGAAAGTAAAAGTCAACTTCTAGAACAAGGAATGGTAAAATCCTGTTTCCCTCAGGTTTAAGGTTGCATACTGGATCCAAATTCACCAGTCCTTTATTTTTCTTACATTTGTACCCTGCGCTTTCCCACTCATAGCAGGTTCAATGCAGCTTACACATTATATACAGGTACTTATTTGTACCTGGGGCAATGGAGGGTTAAGTGACTTGCCCAGAGTCACAAGGAGCTATCTGTGGCTACAGTGGGAATTGAACCCAGTTCCCCAGGACCAAAGTCCACCACGCTAACCACTAGGCCACTCCTCCACTTGCATGCAGGGACTTGTAGTTTACCTGTTCTGGTTGTTAAAACTAAAGGTTAGCATGGTCAGTATGCAAGTAGCATTCAAAGCTGCTGAATTGGTTAATGTTCTGGATTCTTTCACTTTCTCTTTAACACAGAATCTTTATTTGAGCAGTGTATTTGATTCAAAATAGCCATTTTAATTTTAAAATCTTTGCATGGTTTAGGCCCATTAGGCCTTATTCAAATTTTAAACTTTCCTAACAGTTTTCCTGATATCAATCAAATTTAAGATTGAACTATCCTATGATGAAAAATATTCAATCAAAATCAATAGTAGAACATTTTTTTCTCCTATCAGGGTGTAAAAATTTGGAACAATATTCCTGCATAACTAAAAACTATTCCTTCATAGTTTCTTTTGAAAATGCTTTAAAGATGTTGTGAAAGTTCTCTTTTGTCGTGATCCGCCTTGAATCAGTAGTTGAAAGAAGATGGAATACAAATTCGGAATAGAATAGGTTGAAAGGAAAGATGCTATGTGGGTGCAACAGGATCATCTGAGGTGAAATTCGGCACTTCCCAAGTGAAACTGGTAGCTATTCCAAACCCTACACTATCTGATCCAGGGTAAGCATGACCTGATCACCCAAGATCAGGCACCAAGAGACCCTCCATGCTGCTGAATTCCACCCCCCCCCCCCCCCAACCAATAATACTTACCTGGTCAGGAAAGCATCCAGTAACACTCTTCCCTTGCAAAATGACAATACCTGACCCTTAGCATTGGGATGGGGGCATATCATATAATCATATAATCATAGAGTTATAGTCCATACCTCTATAATCCATATGCCATACATAATAAAAAATAAGTGCTTGTAACTAAATACAAACTTAATTTTGCCCAGGAGCTCAGGGTGGGAAATGGGACGTCCAAATCAGGATGGTCACATTTTCCTGGTCTTTTATGCAACGTTCTACCAAATACGGATCCTTTTGTAAAATACATACAAGAATGCTGGTAAACACCTCTTCTGTAATGTCAGTTGGAGCAGCAATTTACAAAAACATACATGGGAAAAACAGCATGATCACACAGCACCTTCCATGTAAAAGTGCTGGTATTCATATGTGGAAGAGGTGTTTTTGCAATGTTCACATATAAATTTATTTATATGTATATGCATAGTGTTCCAATTAACAACTATATCTATCTATCTATCTATCTATCTATCTATCTATCTATCTATCTATGTGTGTGTGTGTGTGTGTGTGTGTGTGTGTAGCTGTAATTAACTAGCAAAACTGCCAAATGTTTTTTTATTGTTTTTTTCACTTGTGATGCAAAAATATAAAACTTTGGATTAATAAAAAATTACCCCCCCCCCCCCCCTTAATCTCTTGTTCAAAGCACAGGCTAAAAAATAATGAAATTTATGTGTGCCTCGAAGCTGGTGCAAAAGCCAGTGGGGACAAATTTTCAAATATACATGCATTCCCATTGTAAAATGGGAAATATACATACAAATGTTTGGTCTGCCCAAACCATGCATAAAACATATACCCTCCAAATGTCTTGGCCATTATTTGTCATGTAATAGTGATTTTCTGAAATTTCCATTTACATATGTAGCCAGTTTATATGTGTAAATCCACTATTTACACATGTGGGTGCTTTTTAAATAACCTATTTATAGTGCTCTGGGATGCTGCAAAATCTCTTAAACCTCCAAGTGCAAAAAATTGAAAATTTGCTTAAAATACACACTGAATAAACATGCTGATCTTTGAGGCATGATATTTAGCACTGGAATCCTTCTGTAATTAGAAGGAACAGCAGCATCTCACAGTGCTAAGGTCAACCAATTGTTCTATTAACAAAGCAGCACAATCGCAGTCTTCAAAAGCTGGTGCAGCATGTGTATTAAATCCAACTATCCAATTCGGATAACAACTGTACCTGCAATGGGGAAAGTACCTGCAAAAAAAACGGCAGACTTTTATAAAAATATTACTGTATATTTATGAATTATACAATATTATAGTCAAGAAAAAAAACAAACATTCAATGCTGAAATAATATTTGAAGTTAAGAAAAAACATTTCAAGGAAAAATAACAAGTACAAAATCTAAATAAGAACAAGAAATATATTAATCACCCACAATACTTAAGTAATGAAAGAAGTGGTATAGTATCTGTGTTAGTCTACTCAGGGATGGCCCAAGGCAAGATGCCGCCTAAGGCGGAGCTAAAATGCCACCCCCCCAGGCCGAGGTGCCGCCCCCCACCCCATGCTGAGATGCCTCCCCCTCCCGGGCCGAGATGCTGCCTTCCTTCCTACCTCTAACCCATTCGCTGTGTTTACCTTGTCACATTCCAAACCCGGCAGTGACAGCGATTCCCATATGCTGCCCTGCCGCCGGCACCTGCCTTTTCTCTTTACTGCAGCCGCCTGAGCCTCTGACAAAACAGGAAGATACAACAGAGAGGTGGGTGGCCGCAGTGAAGGGAGGAGGCGGGTGCCGGTGGCAGGGCAGCATATGGGAATCACTGCCACTGCCAGGTTTGGAAGATGACGAGATAAAGGGAAGGGAAATGGGACTTGATATACCACCTTCCTGTGGTATTTTGCAACTACATTCAAAGCAGTTTACATATATATAGGTACTTATTTTGTACCTGGGGCAATGGAGGGTTAAGTGACTTGCCCCCAGTCCAAGGAGCTGCAGTGGGCATTGAACCCAGTTTCCCAGGATCAAAGTCTGCTGCACTAACCACTAGGCTACTCCTTCACACACTGTGAAAGGGGAGATGCCGCTTCCTGAGATGCCACTCCTTAACAGTGATGCCTGAGGCCCCCGTCTCAGGTGGACTAATGGTCAGGCCGCCCCCAAGTCCACTTTTAAAGGTAATAAATAGAAATAAGATAAAACATACACAAGAAAATAAGATGATTGGCCTAACAATATATTTATTGATTAGCTTTCAGATCAGAAATCATTGTTCTTATAAAATCTAAGGGACCTATTTACTAAGGCACGCTATCGTTTTTAGCATGCACTAACACTAGAGACACCCATATATTCCAATGGTTGTCTCTAGCATTAGTACACACTAATGTTTAGCGTGCTAAAAACAATAGCGCACCTACAGCGTGGCTTAGTAAATAGGGCCCTAAATAAGAACAAGATCTAAATATCACTTATTTTCTGATCTCAAGAAGAAAGGTTACTTTCGAAAGCTAATCAAAAAATGAAAAGGTATCATCTTATTTTCTTTTCTCTGTTTTGTCTTATTTGTATTTATAACCGTAATAAAAGAAAATGGGGAATGAGTAAATCTTAGGGTCCTGTTTACTAAGGTGCGCTAGCATTTTTACCATGTGCTAAAATTAGTGCATGCTAAATGCTAGAGACACCTATATATTCCTATGAGCGTCTCTAGCATTAGAGTGTGCTCATTTTTAGTGTGCGCTAAAAATGCTAGCGTGCCTATAGTACAGCTTAGTAAAGAGGCCCTAAGAGAATCAAGCCTAGTGCAATCACACCATTCCATTTCTGGACTTTAACTGATACTCTGTGTGGATTACCCCGCTGCTTTATTACTTTTTGTCTTGGTCAGTAAGGATCTTAGGTGCTTATTCCATGCTTTTTTGAATTCCATTATGCTTTTAGTCTCCACCCTCTCCTCCAGGAGTCCATTCCATGAAATCTGCACTTATTCTGTGAAGAAATATTTTCAAGTATTGCTCCTGAGTCTACCACGTCCCCCTTCTACCATAATTCATAATGCAACCTCTTGTTCTAGAGCATTCTTTCTTCTGAAAAAAGTTTGCTTATTGTGTTCTACTAATACCTTTGAGATCTTTAAAAGGAGGTTTCTATAACCAGACATCCATGTTTACATGCTCCCTGCACATATTAATGTATAAATTATATATTAACAGTTATGTAAGTATATATGTACTTGCAGTGCTTTTTTTGTAGGAAAAAAGGTACCGGTACTCATGGGTGGGGTCATCACCCTATATACTAATATACTCTGGCCCATCCTGTTACCTACATTACTATTCCCGTGACCTGGTTCTTCTCTTTATGTGCAGGTCACTGTACCCACATTAGGGGATCTTCACCTTTACTGCTTTTATCTTCCAAACTTTACCCTTACTCCCTGGATGGACATGGCCTATGCTCGAGTGTAGGCTATGGGAAGATGTAACCCTTCCCCAGCACAAAGTAGAGGCCATATATTGGGCTGCCAGGTGCTGGACCAGGAATCTGTCTTCAGACACATGTGATTGCAGTGGCCACAGTCCTTTAACATGTCTGTCAGACAGGTGCCCTGCCCATCTCACCAACTCAGGGGCCAGCCTACCACCTGGACCTAGCAGGCCAATATATGGCCCCTTGAGAGAAGTTGGAAAAGGCCACATTCCCACATGGCCTAAAACCATGAGATAGCAGAATGGAGTGGAAAGAGAGACTGCAGGCATGTGGTTCCTAACTCCTCTCCCCCTCAGGAGCCCTTGCATCAACTGTTGTGGTGTGCCACCCTAGTTCCACTGATATCACAGGCTGGTGGAGGCCCTAAGACAGTTGACATCACCTTAAATTAACTACTAGAGACCCACAGCATGGTGGATTGGGGTGTGGGCAGTTATGAGACCTACAGGGCCTTTCTCCACTGAAGAGCCCATTGGAGGCTTGTACTCTGTAGCCCAGGCCTATGGTACAGCATTTGACATTCAAGGAGAGTTGCTCTGAATATGCATACAGGCGGCCCTTTGCACACTCCCTTCCCCCCATGTATGGAGTCTCCCTTTTCCAGGGTTTGCCTAGTACTTTTAGCAGCATAACACCAGTCAGTCTGACATGTCAGGCTATCAACACATTATACACAAAGTGGAGATACAGACCTTTGTATGACAAATGTAACATATATTGCAAGGTAAAAAATAAGTACAAAATTGAGGGGTGGGGGGGGTGTTTCCTCTCATTAAGGGTGGGTCCACTTCTCACTGAGCAGCTGGAACAGCTTGACCAGCAGTACTAGGATCTGTTGCTGTGCCCCCATCTCGTGCCATGACCTGCCTCAGTCCAGCCACCAAACAGTTGTGAATAGCAGAGCACATTAATCTATGCTCTCTTGATTCAAAACCAAGAGAAGGAAGGAAACTAAAAGGATTACGAGTCAAGGACCAGGCAGGTGTTACAACATTAAATGGTGTTTATTATTAACAAGTCTGGGAATTTTAAATTAGACAAATTGATCATTTTTTGAACAACTTCACCTTCAGCTCTTTATGAATAACCTTTTTTTCTCTTGCAGGTGCAACTAAATATTCCTGACAACAATTAATTGGTGAATTAGTATTTTTCTAAATAATTTTTCTTTTATTATTAACCTTCTCTAAAGGAATGCTTTTTCCCTAGGAAATGGCTCTTTGTGTCTAATTTTTGTCTTTCAGACCTGTAAGGCTTTGAATCTTCTCTACCAGGTGAGTATGTCAGTACTAGATGTGTGTGTCAGTGGCATTCCTAGGCTGCCTGACACCCGGGGCGGATCGCCGATGTGCCCCCCCCCCGGTGCAGCGCGGCCCCCCACCAGCGAAATTACACCCTCCCCCCTCCCGGGTGCATTTTTACCTGCTGGGGGGGGGGGGGGGTGCCGCATGCCTGTTGGCCGAGTCCGCTTGTTCCCTCCCTGCTGCTCCCTCTGCCCCGGAACAGGAAGTAACCTGTTGTTTTGGGGGTTTTTTTGTTACATTTGTACCCCGCGCTTTCCCACTCATGGCAGGCTCAATGCGGCGGGCAATGGAGGGTTAAGTGACTTGCCCAGAGTCACAAGGAGTTGCCTGTGCCGGGAATCGAACTCAGTTCCTCAGTTCCCCAGGACCAAAGTCCACCACCCTAACCACTAGGCCACTCCCACACACACACAGAGGGAGCAGCAGGGAGGGAACAAGTGGACTCGGCCAACAGGCGCGCAGCACCCCCCTCAGCGGCGTGCACCCGGGGCGGACCGCCCCCCGCCCCCCCTTGGTACACCACTGGTGTGTGTCCTTTCTTTCTTTCTTTCTCAGATGTACATGTGCACTTATCTGTAGAAAATTTGGTCTTTCTTGAGTCTTCTCTCTTCTTCTTGATTGGACAGTGGGGCCCTATATGTTTCATACCTGCTCTGATGTGGACTCTAAAAAAGTGACCTACTGCCCTGAATTTAAATAAAAAGTCAAAAAGAAACTCTAGCTTCCTAACTTCATTCAATTTGTTCTCAATGAGAGGTATGGGAATACTGGGGCCAGCTAAACACTAAAGAAATGATTAATAACTTGTCACTTTTCACCTAGACTAAGAAGGGCACAGGTATTTTTCAGTTCACTTTCTCTCATATACATACAACAACCCATACACACTCATACCTTGCCTTATTATTAGGGCATAGTCATCATCAAACCCAATGATTCTATGCTTTATTCTGTATAATAAACTGTTCAGAGCAGAATTATAAGTCACAGACCTCAGTGGCAACTTGTTTCACAAAAGTCAGACATACTCTTGGCTCGCTTTGCCTCCTCACTGGTCTGTATAGACTTACGTTACTTTATACTTTTTAAATGTATGTATGTATATATTTTTTTTTAATGTATCACAAGTTTAAAAGTGAATATTCATAGCACTTAGCTTTATTATATTCAGTTGAGGGACCACCAGCCGACATGTGGCATGCTTTGCATCAGCTGCATCAGGGCCTGGTCCTTTAAAAAGTAATAACAGTTTTAATCCTAAAATTCATATTGCTCACAAACACATTATATACAACACTCAGCAATTTTTGCGTGCCATATCATTTTAGCTTCAAAAGTGGTGGCACCCAAATAAATTAAAATGTCTAAATCACATGATCCCTATCTAATCAGAAAAAGCAGGAAGTGCTCCCATTTCGAATCAAAGATCCCAAATCTAATTCACTGTTTAAACCACCAGGGGTCAGTGTGTCCACTGTATAAATCCAACAATGTTCTTTGTAATTCAGCAATTTTTCTAACTCGCCACCTTCTCGCCCCAGTTTGACTTTATCACTGACGCGCCAACATAAATCTGAGAGGGTGTGTTTATAATCCAACCAATGCTGTTCAATGGATGCTGTCACAGTCTTTGTATTTATGCATGATTTGTGTTCAGCCAATCTCAATTTGACTGGCCAACAAGACATGACAGGACATACACCCCATCACATGCACCCAATATACTTATATTGGATTTCTACCTCATGAAATTCCTTGTTACTTCAGGAACAGATGTTGATGAATCATTCCTAAAGCATTCTTTAATTTCTCTGTCTCTAAAGCTTGGGAACTAGGCTATAGGGAGAGCTATGGGGACTGGAGTTCTCTATAATTCAAGTTCCCAGTTTCTGTCAACTGGTGTCAGAGAACAGAAACTGGATCATGTCAGTAAAACATAGTGCTTTCCTTAATCAAAACTGACTTTGTTTCCTGGCAACTTTGCCTTGAATAATTTTTTCTTTCTTTAATCCTTTTTTTTCCACTTTGTGTCTGGCTTTTATGATTTATGACAAATAATGAAGCCATGAATGCGCTCAAATTCTACACTATTATATTGAGAATAATTATACAGTATGTACCTTTGGATTTATGGTACTTGACTGTCACATCTAGTGAAAATGGAATATAGAGGAGGCTACATCTTAATTTATGAATTCACCATCTGCATATTATTATTACTGCACATGTGACAGTAGTAGAGTATTAAAATAATCAGATTAGATAAAGCATTGTTTTTTTTTGTTTTTCAGACATCTACAATTGTGTGCATTATAATGCACTGAAAGTAAAAAAGCCTTAGACTCCTAGTTCTGAAAATTGTATAGAAATACCAGCAGCAAAAGGGGCAACTTTACTGTTGCTCAGCAGAGTCTTTCTGTGAGATAATTGCTGAAAATCAGGGTTCCTATCTATTTTACTTGTTAGTTTTTCTGTATTTACTTTTGACATATATTTGATTAATCTCAACATTAGCCCTTCTAAGTGCCAGGTGCCAATTATTTGACTCACATAATACCACAGAAGCATTTCAACTAACTAACCACCCTGTTTACTAAGCTGCGCAGCAATTCTGACACAGTCCATTCAAAGTGCATGGGTTGAGTTGGCATTAGCGCACGGCAGTTGCTAGAACGGCTTAGTAAACAGAGGGATAAGGCAGCTTAAAGCTTTGAGATTTTAACCATGCATGGCAGTGTTCAACCATTTAATTTCAAAGCTGAAATTCATTGTATCACTTCTTTGATGGTCACCTCCTACTTCACGTGTGAAAAATAGAGGATACTTAAAAAGAATTAATTAGAGCATAAAGTGAACACACATCCGATCTGAGAAACCTTTATGTTGCAGCAGCAGCAGGTGGGAAGTGACAGCAGCACAGAAATCAAATGAGGCAAACAGAGGACAGAGTGGTTGATTTATCTACATCTAGTAATGCAATTACAACCATAGTAAGCTGCTGGGCGATGTTTAATTCCTATTCCTTGCCATGCAAATAAGACTATTCTTAATCTACCTAAATAACATCATAGTAATTTTTAAAGATTTCACTGTTTGTTCTTTAATTTTTAAGATGCTGTGCCCGATTCTAATACTTTGTTACACTATAGTAGTTTTCATCCTAAAAATGTTAAGGATGGGATTCCCACAGGCCAATTTTTAAGGTTAAAGTTGTGTGGAACCCAAGAAAGTTTCTGATTTTTGTTTTCGAGGGAACTTCAGGAAAGATTCAAACAATGAAGCTATCCTAATAAAATCATCAATAAAGCATATAAGCGAGCGGCGAATGCTCATTGCCAGTGGTTATTACAAACACCTTCCACTACTAGGGAACAGGAAGACAGGCTGACCTGCATTTTACCATATTCAAGTCAAATGCTAGTCATATTCAAGTCATTATACAGATTAGTAACCTCATTTATTTTTACTTTTCCACAGACAGTTTCTTTGGTTCAGATCATTTTCTCGGCTAATTAAACTCAAGCACAGACTCTGCTTGCTTAGAAATGCATCTAAGCTTGTTAATGACTTTCTCTCATTCACACTGGTCACTTCCACACTTTGTGCTTTGTTAACCAGGTGCACTCTGAAGCTCAGTCAAGTCCTCACCTTGTCAGAATTCTGCCATTTGTAACTCACTCAGATGCCACAACACACTCTATTCCACTGCCCTTCAACAAAGGAACAGGTTCCAGGTTTTTACCTGTTTTCTCACTTTTAACTTTTTTTTTTCTTTGCTTTTCCTTCTATCTTTCCACTGTCCTGGCCAGGTGTGGCTTGCATAGCAGCCCCAAACACACTCTTCTGTTTTTTTTCTGGCTCCTCCAAACCAAAGTTTCTGGTTGCTGTTCAACTCTGCAACATCGTTTGAACCCCCACAGAAAACAAAAATCCTGTTTGTCCAGTACTTGCCAACTCTTATATTTCCCTACGCTCTGTAAGGCAGAGCTAATATATTTTTAACCCCCCCCCCCCCCCCCATTCAGCTGTATGAATGTACCCCCAAGCCCTGGAGGTAAGTGATTTCAGTTTCTTTTGAAACAGAAGCTCAGATCCCACCACTGTCACAATAATGTGATAGCATGACTTGGCAGTGTAAGGTCAAAAAGGAAAACTTTTCTACTATGTACAAGGGAAATAAACAAGCACGGTTCCTCACAGATTCAATACTTTTCATTGAAGTCTCTCAATCAGAATCTCATTTTCATTAGTCTGCTTCTGGCATGGCTATTCTCTTGCATATACACTGTCTTCATTACTCGCAACCATGGAATTCTGAGCCTACCTTGGCAGACTTCTTTCTTGCAAGCGTTCAACCCTAGAATTCCTTCAAGCATAAGCTTCAGACTTCTCACTCAGCATACAAGGTCTGAGCTAGGGCCATTCTTTTTCTCCAGAAATCTAGCCTAAGCCAGATCACCTTGTGAGGATCTCTGCAGGAGACCTCTATCCTCAGGGCCTCTCTCACTCTACCCTAACTCAGGACATTTAATGCCATCCTGGCCTTAGCCCTGCCCCTTTGACTCAGCTTCTGAGATGGCTGTTTAGCTCCACCTGCTGTAAGGAGGCTTAACTGTACCACCAGTGAGGGAGCGGTCTTGGGGACACCTGTCGCTACACCATTCACTCCCTCACAGTCCCACACAACCTGAGAGAAAGGGTAGGGCCCTTGGTTCCCAAACCTGGTCCAGAAAGCAACCAAGCCAGTCAGGTTTTCAGGATATTCACAATCAATATTCATGAGAGATATTTGCATGCACTACCTCCACTGCATGCAAATCTCTCTCATGTATATTCATGGAGATATCCTTAAAACCTTATGGGCTAGGGTGCCTCCAGGATCAGGTTTATGAACCACTGAACTGCAATAGATTTTTAGTATGTGTTCAATTCTAAAACAAGGTCCCCACATGTATGCACCCCTTGTGTAACCTGTGTAAAATAAGCACTTGTGTACATAAGAACCCTGTGAATTATTCCATAAGCAGGGCTTTTTTTGAGGGGGTACTTGGTTGGTTTATTCTCCAACGTAAAATGCAGAATGTGCTCACATTTCTTGACCCAACACAGCCCTGTTTCAGCTATAGGCTTTCCTCAGGGGTCCTCACAAATAGACAAGCAAGATAACAATAAATATACATGAAAATACAGATATAAAAGTAAGAATAACAAAACAAGTTTTGATATGTGTATGTGAATAGTTGTGTGTCTCATAAACTATTATAGGAAAGCAATGAATGTTTATAAAAATAATAAAGGAAAAAGTGAAAATGGATAAGATATATGTGATGGTGAACTAAACAAAACACACACACACACACCATAAGAAGTGATAAACCTCAAAAGTGTAATTTTACAATTTTATCATAAAGAGTGACAAGAAGGAAAAGACTGGGAAAGGCTGATAGAGATAAAAGGTCTAAAAAAGTGTGTGTGTGTGTGGGGGGGGGTCCAAATATCACTGCTAAGATCACTTGAAGGAAGTATTAAATAGTATTAACAACCAACAGGACTAGGATAGCATTTGAAAACAGTATTTAAATTTGAGAGTGGGTGGAAAATGTCACAACGTCCTATTTAGAATCTATGCAGTCAGAGCTCTTTTGGTTTCTGTGACATTTCCCTTTTTTAGTTTATATTTTTGCTGAGCATTTTTCATTTTTGTTACATAGGATCATTTTTTGTAGTTTTAAACACAGTGCTGTGTTCTATTTAGTGTCCTTGCAATCACAGCCTCTATTTTTTTGTTATTTTTCACCCCTACTCAGGTTATATGCTACTTTTAGATGTGATGTTCGTCACGCCAGGTTTCTGTTCTATTTTTTATCTGCACTCACATTTCAGTGCTGCCTTTAAGTTATCTCAGCCACTAAGTTACAAACCCCTCTTTTTTATATTCTCTTCTTCTTTATAGTCACATCTCTGCATGCAGTTTTTTTGCATCATTTGGTCAGTTTTATTATTTGGTTATTGGGGGGGGGGGTAATATATATATTTGGCAGGCTATACTCCCAGTTTCATCTGCATTGCTGACAAATATCTTAATATTGTAGTACTTTTCCTTTGATCTCTAACAGCCTTTCCCAGTCTTTTCTTTCTTGTCACTCTTTATGGTAAATTTGTAAAGTTGCACTTTTGAGGTTTATTATTTCTGGTGTGTTTTTTTTTCATTTGGTTCACCATCACATATGTTTTATTTAATACAGAGGCTTGATATGCTACCATATGCCATGGGGAATGGCTTCAAAGCAGTGTAAAACATACAATGCTACGTGGAGGGGTTTAGGGTACAGTGAGGGGTAGTGTAAAGCGCAAGGGTAAGCGAGAGTAAAAGGATGAGTTTTGAAAACACAGTAGGAAGATTCTAGGTGAAGAGCAGAAGGTGGTGCATTCCAAAACTTCTGTCCAATATAACTGATAGCACAAGCCCTAGTAAATTTTAGATGAATGACAGAGGGAGGGGATAATGCAAGTAATTCTGCTTCAGAAGAACATAGTGCGCGGGATGGGGTTTACAGTATCAGAAGACGAGAGAGGTAATCTGGGGACATAGAAAGATGTGACTTCAATACCAGAACTAAGATCTTTGCACAAAAAGTGGCAACCAATGCTCTTGAAGGAGTAAAGGAGTGATGTGGAGGGGCATAATCAAACGGGGAGCCCAAGTTTTCCTGAGGGCGTCCCCTTGAAGGAGCGGGGAACCGCTATTATCGAAACAAGATGGGCGTCCATCTTTCGTTTCGATAATACGGTCAGGGATGCCCAAATGGTAAAGCACGATTCAAAAGTGCCAAACACCTCCGAGAAAAGCTGCACTGGCTCCCAATCAAAGAACGGATCATCTTCAAAATCTGCACCCTGGTCCACAAATTCATCTACGGCATTGTCCCAGGATACATGACAGACCTTATAGACCTACCAACCAGAAACAGAGCCGGATCATCAAGAACATACCTAAACCTCCATTACCCAAATTGCAAAAGATTCAAATACAAAACAACCTATGCATCTAGCTTCTCCTATATAAGCACACAACTATGGAACACACTCCCAAAAGCTGTGAAAACAATCCATGACCACCTAAACTTCAGGAAATCACTAAAAACCAACCTGTTCAAAAAAGCTTACCCTACCGATCCAACGTAAATCCCCACACCCGGCAACACAGCAAAACCAATGATCGTACTGGACAATATACAACCTTCCTCCCTTCGACCCTCATGGTGCCTGAAACACACCGACCTTATTCAACCACAATATTACCTTGTATTTGTTCTCTACCGGACTTGGCGAACGCCTTTACGGTACTATGTAAGCCACATTGAGTCTACAAATAGGTGGGAAAATGTGGGGTACTGTCCTGACTGATGAGTTGTGAGCCCTTGGGTCCCCCAGGAGAGCGTAAGGAATGCCTCAATGTTCCCCCAAAGGACAGCTGAGCACCACGAGACTTCACCCGCGGCGACCACCGTTCACCACGGGTTGAGCCCCCAGCTGCAGGTGGCCAACGGGACTTCCGGAACCGCGGGGGTGGACGGACTGACCGGACACCAGGGGACTAGCCTCCCAACCCCAGCAGGGGAGAGGAGCAGGCAAGGTGAGCAGCATAGTCCAGGGACAGGCAGGAGGTCAAGGCAGGCGGCGAGCAGAGTAGTCCAGGGACAGGCAGGAGGTCAAGGCAGGCGGCGAGCAGAGTAGTCCAGGGACAGGCGGGAGGTCAAAGCAGGTGACAAGCAAAGTAGTCCAGGAATCACCACTAGGCTGGAGCCTCACGAAACAGAAGCCGAAGCAATATGCCTGCAGGAGGCTATGCCTTAAATACTACCAGTGATCAGCAAGCAAGCAAGCTTCAGCTGACAGGGGTGGAGACTCCGGATGATCTCCCTCGAGGAACCCTTTGGAGTGGTTCAAGGCCGGTCTTTAGGCGGAGCCTTGGTTCCAACCACCCAATCAGGGTCCTCCAGGGCGGGGTCTTGGTTCCCGCGTTCACTAGGCGGAAGAGACGCTGGCTCCAGGTTCCCGGCGCCATCTTCCCTGCCGGAGCAAGCGTGGATTCCATAGCCGGCAATGGAGAACTGGAAGTCACAGTAGGTCGGTCTTCAGCCGCAGTCTCGGCGGCGGCCGGCCCTCGCTCTTGGCCGGTATCGCCTCGAGACCGGAATGGCCGGCCATCAGGGCGAGGAGCAGGCGCATCGCCCGGCGACGGGGTCAAGGCCGACCATGGCCGCGGGCCGGCCTCTAGGTGAGCACAGACGGAGTTAGCGAGGGATGTGACAGGTACAAATGTAACAAATAAATAAATAAAATCTCAACATTTAAGTCGACCTTAGAGATGGTTGACCTAAATGTTGAGATGGTCAGCCTTTGAGATGGTCGTCCCCAGTTTTCGGCGATAATGGAAACCGAAGACGCCCATCTCAAAAATGACCAAATCCAAGCCATTTGGTCGTAGGGGAGCCAGCATTCGTAGTGCACTGGTCCCCCTGACATGCCAGGATACCAACCGGGCACCCTAGGGGGCACTAAAGTGGACTTCACAAATTGCTCCCAGGTGCATAGCTCCCTTACCTTTGGTGCTGAGCCCCCCAACCCCCCCCCCCAAAACCCACTCCCCACAACTGTACACCACTGCCATAGCCCTAAGGGGTGAAGGGGGGCACCTAGATGTGGGTACAGCGGGTTTTGGGTGGGTTTTGAAGGACTCACATTTACCAGCACAAGTGTAATAGGTAGGGGGGATGGGCCTGGGTCCGCCTGCCTGAAGTGCACTGCACCCACTAAAACTGCTCCAGGGACCTGCATATTGCTGTGATGGAGCTGGGTAAGACATTTAAGGCTGGCATAGAGGCTGGCAAAAAAAAATTAAAAATTTTCTTTTAGGATGGGAGAGGGTTGGTGACCACTGGGGGAGTAAGGGGAGGTCATCCCCGATTCCCTCCGGTGGTCATTTGGTCAGTTCGGGCACCTTTTTGAGGCTTGGTCACGAAAAAAAGTCGACCAAATATTTGTCAGGGACCCCCTTCTTTTTTCCATTATCGGCTGAGGACGCCCATCTCTTAAGCACGCCCCAGTCCTGCCTTCGCTATGCCTCCAACATGCCCCCGTGAACTTTGGTTGTCCCCGCGACGGACTGCAGTTGAGGGTGCCCAAAATCGGCTTTCAATTATTCCGATTTGGGCGCCCCTGAGAGAAGGATGCCCATCTCCCGATTTGTGTCGGAAGATGGGCGCACTTCTCTTTCGAAAATGCCCCTGATAGTCAAAACAATTTCTTATCCATTTTTTACGTTTTCCTTTATTATTATTTTATTAACATTCACTTCTTTCCCATAATAGTTTGTGAGACACCCAACTTTCATCTAACATGTTTTTATTCACATACACATATCAAAACTTTTTTTTGTTATTCTTATGCTTATATTTTCATGTGTATTTATTGTTATCTTGCTTGTCTATTTGTGAGGACCCCTGAGGAAGACCTATAGCTGGAACATGGCCTGTGTTGGGTCAAAACATGCCAACGCATCCTACATTTTACATTGGAGAATAAACCTTTTTTTTTTTTTTTAAAGCTTTTTGATTCCTTGAGTGCTGTTTTTGCAATTGTTTGTCTTCTTGGGACCCCTCCCTTGGAGTCTTTCACTCCCTGGTCATTTGTGCATTTGCCATAAACTTGGCCTGCTTAAAACACGCTCAGTGGTCTGGCTGTCAATATTCAATGTCACCTAACTGGGCTGTGCAATGGAATATTGACTCATCGGCCATTAGAAGATTCTGCAGGAGGATACTCTAGAGGTGTAGTTGGGGAAGAGCTGAGAGCTATGCAGATACTGGCAGTATTCAGTGCCAGCACCCACATAATTAAATGACTAAATAGGACCACATAAGTAGCAGTCCTAACTTTGGTCACTAATTAAAATTATAAGGGTCCCTTTTACTAAGCCATGTAGGTGTGTACGCGTGTCCTATGCACGTCGATTTTGAACTACCACTCGGCTACTGTGTGGCCTGGGTGGTAATTTCATTTTTACATGTGTCCACTTAGTACGCCAGAAATTTTCCGGCATGTGGCACTAACCAGGCGGTAATCTGCATTGTATGCGAGTAGACAATTACTGCCTGGTTAATGTGTGAGACTTTATCGGTAGGTCAATGGGTAGCGGTAAGGTCTCAGACCCGAAATGGACGTGCGCCAATTTTTATTTTGCCACATGACTATTTTCGGCAAAAAAAGAGGCCTTTTTTGTAGGCACACTGAAAAATGGACCTGCACGCATCCAATACATGTCTATACCTGCGCAGGCCATTTTTCGGTGCTCTTTAGTAAAAGGACCCCTAAGCTGTGTGGGTGCTGGCACTGAATATTAGCTAGCACCCACATAGCTTCCAGATTGCAGTTGCCATTGTGGGATGCTCTCCCTTCCCTCCCAAATGTTCTCCTCCCTGCAATCAGGGCCCCTATCAATCTCCAGACAAGCCTCCCCAGCAAGAACTCCCTCAGGACCAGGCTCCCCCATGGTCAACACCTCCCTGAGCAGGTTCTCCCATAATCATCCCCCCCATCAGGATCCCCAGACAAGCCCCTCAATGAGGGATCTCCCCAAAATCAACCCCCTAAGCAGGTCACCCCATTATCAAACCCCCCAGAAAAGGTACCCAACAATAGTAACTGTTTCACATGAAACCCATAAACCCCATTTTTTCTCCTTGACAGAACTTTTTTAAGAGTCATGGATTTGACATACCGCTTTTCTGTGGTGCAACCAAAGTGGTTTGCATTTATTATATACAGGGGGGGGGGGGGGGGGTTCTGTCCCTAGTGGGCTCAAAATCTAAGTTTTGTACCTTGGGCAATAAACCCAGTTGATTTTCTTAAGTGTATATTTTTGCATAGTGTCACTCAGACTATAAACAATATAAAACAACAATGACTTCATTTATTCTTGCAATCTATTTTTGGCAGATACATTGAAAAGCTATGAGCAATAAATATAATTTACTGACCAGTTGGTTCACAATTAGCTTTACAGTGGCTGAATGTTTAAAAATGAGTTGAAACTACTTTGCTAGAGAATGATCGCACATTGTAAAAGAATTGCCTTAAATACGTCAAGCCCCTTCTTTTGTTAATGTGCTAGTCTTTTATAGCTCTGAAATTACAGGTTTTCTTCAAAGAAATCCACTTATAAAACACTATAATTACCCTATGATGCATTCAATTGCCAATGAATTTAGCATGTGTTACGTTATAGGTTAACAACTCCCCAATTTCTGCTCCTGACAGTGTATTATCCACATATTGGCTTTAAAGATCAAACGATAGGCACATCCAGAAGGAAAATAATTATTGCAACAGGTAAATTTCCTTTACAAAGTACAGATAGATGATTTGAAAATGTGATTTGAAAATGTGTTTAGCTTTAAGAGTTACATTCCTTTAAAAATTAAGTAGATGCTGCTTGGAAAAAAAAAATCCAAATTATCCCTGTGACAACTGCTATGCTTTCTACACTGTTATATTGATTTGCACTGTTTAGTTCCTGATGCCGTAGCTGAGGCTTGTCGCTATAGCAAGGTCACTACTTTCTGCAGTGACTTAGGGGCCCTTTTACTATGGGGCGAAGGGGTAGCTCAGACTCGGCGCACAGCAAATCGGGTCTACCCAAGAACCCAGCAGTATTCCCGCCTTTGCTGTGTGCCACTTCCGGCGCTAGAAAATATATGTTTACTTTCTAATGCTGGGAGTGTGCCGGTAGTAATCGGGCAGCTTGGTTACTGCTGGATTAACACTGGAGCCCTTACCACTTTCTAAATGTTTATCCACTCCTCCATGGGCAACTTTCTTCAAATCAGTCACCTTACTTTCTAATTCTACTACTTTCTAACTTCCTACTTTCTTACCCATCTATATGTTACAACTTTGCCTTACCCTTCACTACCAATTATAATGTTCTATTACGTATTGTGTTGACATTGCAAGTAATATACCATAATCTATAATCTCTCACTCCCAAGGATTATCGGATGTGTTGACCAGGACCTCCAATATTTAATCCATATTGTTAATTTACCAAACTGACCTCAACACCTCCACCCCTGGTCTATCACCAACTGGTGAAACAGAACCTTAATATAAGGATTCCAGGGATTCTGTGGGGTTGTTCTTATCATAGGCCTTTAATATCCAATTATCATAATTTTAACCATGCTGGGAAAAACTCTTCTCGAGAAAAAACCCAAGCCTGACAAAATAATTATCTTTCCATACATTGGCTGCCCTATGTCAACACATACTATACATCTTACATCAAAATTTCTTTCTGTCTTAACAAAACTATTTATTTATCCCACATCCGAATGCACTCATTGTTTTACTAATTTTACCTAACCACACTCTTCCCTCAATCCCCTGTGTGATACACTTAGCTGGTTTCTTTAGTCTTCTCCAGCCGGCTGGTAAACGCTCTCTTTTCTTTCCAACAGCGTCTCCTATTCATGAGATCATTGCGGTTATGTTTTCACTGACATAAGTGGATTCGGTTCTCCTCAGGGCTCCGCTCCTTCCTTTCTCTTTTTAATTTAAACTTTCTTCGGCAAGTACGTCTTGTTTCGCGATACCCATCGCTGCTTCAGGAACTTTTTATAACTCTTATTTCATGCTTTTGATTCCGATGACAATATGGATTAAATATTGGAGGTCCTGGTCAATACATCCGATAATCCTTGGGAGTGAGAGATTATAGATTATAGTAGACCAAGGAACCCAATTAAAGGAAAAATAGAGAAGTAGTATACCATGCCATACTTCATATTGTTAGTTGAATATTTTTACTGCTGGAATTGCGCATTGCTCATGTTTGATCTATTCTTACTGTACACCGCCATGAGTGAACTCCTTCAAAAAGGCGGTAAATAAATCATAATAATAATAATAATAATAAATAGGAGGCGGTAAGAGCTCCAGCTGTAAATGGCTGTGTGGCAGTATTTTGCTTACCTCACAACCATTTACCAGTAAACCTGAAAAAAAAGGCCTATTACCGACGGTGGTAAAAGGTGGCCTCAATGTGCAGAAAACCTATATGCTGATGCCACCGCAGGCCACCCTTTATCTCCGTTTGGTAGAAAGGTCCCTTAATGATAGAACAGATTCACCCTTTCTCTTTCATTATAACTTTAAATTAGACTTTAGACCTTAAGGGGCCTTTTTACTAAAGGGTTGCTGTGCAGCACCTGGAAATAATGCCAGCCCAACGAGGCCGCCGGCAGTAATTCCACCTCAAGTGCATGCAATGTCCGGTGTCAGCTAAACAACTGTGATTGGCTGACAGAAACTTGGAGGGACTTAATGGAAAGGGAAGGGCATGTAAACTTCTGAATAAGTGGTGCTGTGGTTAGAGTACATGTCTTGTAATCAGAAGGTGGCTGGTTCAAATACCCCTATTACTAATTTGGACGTCCCTGACTGCACTTGCATGTTTTTTTTTCTTCTGATTTTTGCTCTCTGCATGGGTCCCGCGCAGCACCAACAAAACTAAAATTGCTCCGGGGACCTGCATACTGCTGTCATGGAGCTAGGTATCATATTTGAGGCTGGCGTAGAGGCTGGAAAAAATATTTAAACATTTTGTTTTTTAGGGTGGGAGGGGGTTAGTGACCACTGGGGGAGACGGGAGATCATTCCCGATTCCCTCCGGTGGTCATCTGGTCATTTAGGGCACTTTTTTGGGACCTGTTCATGATAAAACAGGGTCCAGAAAAAGTGACAAATTCTCGCTAAAAACGCCTTTCTTTTTTCCATTATCGGCCGAGCGTGCCCATCTCTCCTCGGCCGATAACCACGTCCCAGTCCCGCCTTCACCACGCCTCCGACACGCCCCCATCAATTTTATTCATTCCCGCGACGGAGTGCAGTTGAAGACGCCCAAAATCGGCTTTCGATTATACCGATTTGGGCGCTTTTGCGAGAAAAACGCCCATCTCCCGATTTAGGTCGATTTAGCTGGATTGTCTTTTGCTTTTCAGTGCATTTTTCAGTGGTAGAGTTACAAAGGAACTCTGATAAGCAGGGGCCATTTCATACAGTATTTGGAATATTGTTGCAGAAATTTTGAAGTAGACTCTGCCTTTTCACAATCCCATTTTTAATCATTTCAATATAACTTTAAGAATTATAAAGAACAAAGATGAATTTTCCAATTAAACACATGTGTATCCTAATGGATTAAATGCTGAACTACAGTGGTGATCTCTGATTTGACATTTTACTTGATTGACAGGATTGCTGAACCAATTAGATGTTACCTTCTCTCATATGATTTTTAAATACGATGTTACACGTCATCACCATTTTAAGAGACAGATATGAGAGTATGCTATGAAACCAAAGTATAAACCAGTCATCTTTGAAGCATTTTTAGATAAGATACCTGAATAATGAGAATTTTTATTAGGGTTTTTTTACTAAACTGCGGGAAAAAGTGGGCTGCACTAGTTTTGATGCGTGATATTGGCATTCGCTGGGCCACTTTTTACCGTGGCAGGGAAAAGGCCTTTTTAAAAATGGGCCAGTAAACGGCTATGCACCAATATTAAAATTAGCATGGCTATTTACTGCCTGAGCCCTTACTGCAACCTATTTAGTGGGCGGTAAGGGCTCACACAGTAACCCCGTCATAATTAGGCAGCGTGCAACAATTTGACCACACTGCCAATTATTGTTGGGAGTGCCCCCCCCCCCCCCCTTTGGTAGAAAATAGAAAATTATTTTCTACCACGGGAAATTGAATGCGCCAACTTCAGCTGGGCTCCCATGCTAACACAGCGGTAGGGTCGATTTGGTGCATGCCACACATGCGGTAGCCCTACCATGCCTTTGTAAAAGGGCCCCTTATTTTTTTCTATATTAATATGTTACAGCGGTCCGCTTCCCTGAAGAAGCTTGTGAAGCCTGCCATGTTGGCAGTGAGTCCATCTGTTGAAGCTAAGTACTAAGCATTATTATTAAAATTTATATCAAAATGATTAAAAGATAGAATTGTTAAAAGGACTTAAAGGACTGATGATGATTTGAGGCATTTGACTAGAAGTTACAGTCTGCAATTGGATAAATGCTGTCTCTGATGGTCCACAAAAATATTTACAAATTATATCATTGAGTTTCTTTGACTATTTATTGAGACTATATGAATAGTAGTATTGAAGATTATGTGTTACTGGGATATTCTTGCTACTGATTATTATTGTTTCCCTGCACATTTATAAAGGTTGAGCCTATTTAAGTGATTTATCAGTATATAATAGGCAGGAAACAAAAGCTGACCTCTATTTCAGCCTCCATACACCTCTCTGAATCAATTCTTCACCAAGGCTCCAGAGAAATCAATATCTTAAGTACTCATATAAATGTAAAAATTGTTTATTACAGTTGAAACTCATAATGTCAATGCTTCAGCTAGCTGTATTGCATGAGGAACTGCTGGCCTACAAGGCCAGTCTGAGTCAAAATGTGACGAAACATGCAAACAGTTCATTGTTCCCATCTACACAATCAGTGTTCTCTGTAAGCCACTCATAGCCCCTTTGCAATGAAGGAACCATATTTACAGGATGACAGCCTGGATGTTTCTGTGAAGTGAACAGATCAGACCTTGAGGTTTGTGCCTTGTTGAATTTTAGGGGTCCTTTTACTAGGGTGTGTTAAGCACATGGGGGGTATAATCCTATAAAGAGGCACCAATAATTAGGCACCAAGAAATCACATAAATGACTAGAATACTGACCTAGTATATGTACATATGTGTACACTACACACATGTGTATAAATGGCAATATTCTGGCAACTTGCTATTCTGTCAAACCAAAAGGAAGTAGAGGTAGACCGAATGGCAAGCCAACTCGAGATGTAGCTTTCAAATACTTTTATTCAAAGAACCAGGAGAGGAACCCAACACGGACCGTGCTTTGGCAGGTGGAACTGCCTGCCTCAGGGGTCACAACAATGTTCAGGTGCAGTAGCATGCCTAAGCAATATTCTGTTCTTATGTGCTTAAATGGCATAGCATGTATTTGTTAGAGGAGCTGGGAAAGGCATAGGCCCATGTATGTTGCACATGTAAATGTTGAATTTAGGTGCTAACATTTGTGCAAGCCATTGAGCTGTCATAAATGTGCATGCCTTCATCTTGGCATGCTGATGCCAGTTTATACTACATTCTATAAGGACACTTAAGTGCTTAAGTGTCCTTATAGAATAAACACACTATCCACATTATTAGGGCACCTAAATGGGGGCACCCAGTTGTAGAATTCCTCCCTAGTGCATCGGCCTATATATCATGCATTTAATGGGTAATTCTATATATGGTGACTGAAGTTACATGTACAAATGTGGCACTGCAGTGAAATTGTGCACACAACTTAATTGATTATAACAATCCAATCGGTGCCGATAATTCGGTGATAACAAGCAATTATCATCACTAATTAGAATTTACGTGTGCAACTTTCTAAGCATACTCTGTAAAATGGTGCATGTAAATTCTAATACGTGGATCTCAAAAGGTGGAATGCCCATTGGGAGGGGCATAGGTAGCCCATGGGTGTTCCTAAAAAGTATACACAGTGTTATAGAATCCACGCCTATTTATTTTCAAAAATTTATATCCCGCTTTAAACACAAAGCAGGTTACAATAAAAACATACATAATATCAAAGAAAAACATCAAATGGTGACAAACAAAATAAGAGTTCATTAATACATCATTGACTTCTGGAAAGAGCTGTCAAGACAAACTAATCACTATCCATCCATATACGCTTCTACAAAATAAAAAGTGTAAATGGCTACACCTAAATTTTAGTCATGGGGACAGGTGTACATGTATTCTATACACCATTGTCTTTTTGGCACTGATTTCCCCCCTTAATGTATGGTAAATACTTTTTTCTCTATGGTACTTTATGGGCAGATGCATGACGTGTTCCCTACCGCTGCCACAGAGGCTTGCGGTTAGCACACATTCAGTTCTGCAAGTTAATAAAGGTTACACATTAATTTTCTACAAAAGTTCAGTTTCAAAATTTCCAAGTGGCACCTGGAAAAGAGGAACAAAACAGAATCATCGTCATGTGTTTTGCTGTGTTAAGCTTCAGGAATTTGGTAATTCAGATTAGTTATATGAGAAATTGTTTGGAAGATAGTTTCAGAAACCAAATTCATTTGATCACTACCTTCTAGTTCTGATTCATACAGCTCTTCACTTAAGTTCTGTCCTCGATAAATGCTAGTTTCTTTTCTTCAGTATTTCAATATTTTAACTTGCTTCTAGCAATCATTCTTCTTCTAAGTGAAATGCCTTCTCGTACAATATTTATGTTCCGGGCATCTCAAATTCTTCTCACTTATAGTCTTTCACTTAGATTGACTTATTTGTCAACATTTTGATGACCTCTTCTGAACCCAAAGATGATTCTTTGTTGTTCTTGTTCAAGGTATGTGCCATCCATCTTTACATATAGCTATCATCATAGACTTTCAGATTGCATGCAAGGCAGAGGGAAATAATAGACCTTCCTAATGTTTCTTGACAATTCTGTACTTCTATTGCACTTATTATCTTTTACTGGTTTGACTATCAGCAAATGTCTATAAATAAAATATATTTTTCAGCCTTATGTCTTTTTGATATATTAGATGAACCAATACCTAAAGAAAAAAAGTTGGAAGTTCTGAAAACAATAGTTTCAGCACAAACTGCATTTAAATCTAGACTATATAGTAAGAGTTAGATCAGTTTTATTTCAACTGGTGTACTACAGCTGCTTTCCAGGTATGCCATGGGGATCCCACAGGAATCCCCTCCACCATGCCAACACATATTCCACCGCCCTCACATGCTGAGCGCCCCTCTTGACATGCATTTGGGGACCAGTCCACTCCCCATGGTCTGCCATCTCTCCCACTCTCCTCAGTCCAGTTTATCTCCCTCTGTCCTCCCCGTCAGGAAAAGGAAGAGGGGAGACAGGCTGCAGATGAAGGGAAGAGAGAGGGAAAACAAGATAGATTTGAGAAGGAGGCAGAGAACTTGAATAAAGCTGAATGTGAAAGATCAGTTCCAAACAGACATATGGCAGGAGGTGAGAAAAGAAATAGCAAATGGAAAGGAGAACCTGGAAACAGAGTTAAGAGCATATACAGAGGAAAGCAGAACCAAATATTGGGAACAAGATGATTGGAATAATAAAATCTCCAGACTACAAATGTAGGAAAATTATTTTATTTTCAGTTTAGTGATTGAATTATGTCAGTGATAAGAATTTACATCTGTCAGCTTTATTTTGTACTATATTAGGAGGACATGCATTTCTTTCTATTTCTCTGGTGTTGCACGACATGCAGAGTCTGATATCTCTGCTTTCAGTTTTTGTCTGCATTTATTATTTATTTATTTATTAAAATGTATTTACCACCTTTTTGAAGGAATTTACTCAAGGCGGTGTACAGAAAGAATAAATCAAACATGAGCAATAGACAATTACACCAGTAAAAATATTCAAATAATACAAAGTATGGCATAGTATACTGCTTAAAATGCCAACACAATACATAATAGAACGTTTTAATTGACAGTGAAGGGTATAAGCAAAGATGGAACATATAGATAGGTAAGAGAGTAAAAGGAGTTAGAAAATAAGGTGACTAATTTAAAGAACTGTGCACATGAGGTGCCTGTGTCACTCGTATGTGTGAGTGAGACTAATGAGTTAGTTACTTCTTCCATTAAAGGCCTGCAAGCTTTCACCTGCTTCCTGAAGTAGAGATAGTTTTGCGTTAAGCAGAGCCTTTCAGGCAGTGCATTCCAGAATGTAGGGGCTCCTCTGGAGAAGGTTCGCTTGCAGGTATCACATCATGTCTTTTGGAGAGGGTTTGGTTAGTGATATTCCTTGAGAGGACCTTAGTGTCCTTGGTGGTGTGTAGAGGATCATCCTATTCTTCAGGTACACAGGGCCATTTCCTTTAAGGGCCTTGAAGATCAGACTGAGTTTTAAATTTAGCCCTGTATTGTACTGGTAGTGTCACAGATAGTAGAAGCAGCTCTTGAAGGTTGCTTGAATTTGGGGAATTAGAGTAAGTGTTGAATATAACTGTATTCCAAGGTTCCTGACTTGTGATTTGAGGGGGAGTTCATACTTCCCAAAAGAAATTTTGATGTCAGGTATGTATCCAATTGTGTTATGAACCCAGAGAAGTTCAATTTTACTTGGGTTCAGGCAAAGTTTGTTGAGTTTAGCCCATTCTTGAACTGATGTTAGGTAATCAGTTTATTCAAGGCTGTAGGTAAGTCAGGTTCAGTGGGTATGAGTAGCACATCATCTGCGTAGATGTAGAACTGAGTGTACATTGACCGAATCAGCTCAGCTAGTGGCTTGAGGTAGATATTGAACAGAATAGGTGACAGTATTGATCCTTGTGGTACCCCACAGGTCAGTGCCCATGGTGGCAATAAGTTGCTTCTTGTTACTTATTGAGGAATGTAGCTTATAATGAGAGTACGACAATTGCTAATCGCTAATACAAACAGTATTCCACTACTAAATTGAACTCTATTAATATTTTTATTTTTGTTTTTACACTTTAGTTAATTTCCACGAACACACAGGCCATCATACAACTCTCTTTCAAATGTCATACATGTCATCAGCCACTCAGTCAAAAACAGCATTGTATGCTATGCACAAATGTAACTCCTTCAAATACATATAGTCTTAATAGGTAATTAAATTTGAGTCCATTGCTTGCACAAGTACTTGATTCGAAATCTGTTGTTCTTAGTCTTATGTTGGTATAAGTTGGTTCCCTCACCAACCATACACAAACCGAATCGTTAAAGTAGTTGTTACCAACCCACTCACGATAGTTGCATGTCACAAGTTAATGGATCACAAATTGTATTCAATGCTCGGTTTTATACATCACCACCGGATGTCATGTTTTAACTGTTCTTGTGGATCCGCTGCATGGCATAAGAAAGGCTTACATGGATAGCCTCCAAAAGAGATCACTCTCATATTCTAATCACAATTCCACCTGAATTTCTGTGGTTCCTCTATTTGCGAGACCCAGTGGCGTAGGAAGGAGGGGGCGGGGGGGGGCGGTCTGCCCCAGGTGCATGCCGCTGGGGGGGGTGTCGGCTTCGCTGGTTCCCTGCTCCCTCTGCGCCGGAACAGGTTACTTCCTGTTCCAGGACAGAGAGAGCAGGGAACCAGCGGAGCCGATGCAGCTCCCAGTGACGTGCACTCGGGCCGGATCGCCCCTCGCCGCTTCCCTATGCAAGTACGAATGCGCTCCGGGGGGGTGCGCTCTGGAGGGGGGAGGGTGCTCGCTGAGGGGGGGTGCACCGTGCTGCACCCGGGGGAGGAAGTGCGCAGCAGCGACCCGCCTCGGGTGTCAGCCGCCCTCGCTACGGCACTGGCGAGACCACATTTCCTGATGTTCTTCATCAGCAGGAACAATTATCCAGAACCTATAACCATTTAACAATGCAATAGAAACTCAAAATATCTCATTCTACCAACAAATGGTTCTAAGTTTAAATTTTAAGCCTTAAATCTTAAAGTTTAATGGCTGCTTACCATCTGGGCTTCTCAAATGCCGAGCAATCCGAGGATCCGCCCACAAATTTCTCAAGTATGAGTTCCTGTTGCAGGAGTTAAATACTCCCAGGAACTTCCATTACAACCACTTTGCACAAATGTTAAACCCATTCTACTTCCAGATTGAGGCCTCTAGGGGCCACCATATCCCAGGAGAAAATAAAGCGCTGTTCTATGTTCAGCAACTGAGCGCTGACGTCACCGCCTCTGCTCGAGGCGATTTGTGTCAAAATCACACATCTCAAATCATCAATCTTGTGTTTTTGAGCGTGCCAATAGGCTACCAAAGGAGCTTCACTTCTTTGTATTCTGAGGTTGCTAAAATGTTCCGCTAATCGATGTTTTAACTGTCTCTTAGTATGCCCTATGTAATATAAAGAACATGGGCATATAATGCAGTAAATAACTCGTTCACTGTTGCAAGACGTGTTACTCCTGAAAAACGTGGTACTGCCCAATTACCGCCAGGTATACTCCGGCACTACAAAATATATTTTTGCATTGCTGGATATGATGGCGCGCTAGGGGTGGGAAGTACCGCTGGGCTGCTGCAGTAGCCCAGCGGTACTACCTGTTTAACGAGCGGTAAGCCTGCTTTGGGCTTATCGATGCTTAGTAAAAGAAGCCCTGAGTATCCTGACTTTGGCATCCCAGAGGCCATATGCATAATTGAGCATTACATCTTTTTGAAAATGATCTTTTTGGGGACAAATTTTCAACAGCTGGTTGCATAACAAGGTGCAAATGCAACATTTATAAGAGAGCACCATTTGGCTAATTTTGAAAGGGAATGGCTTTGAAAATTAACCTTGTGGGAAGTGATTTTCAACAGCTGTTTACCTGTGCAAATGAAAGTACATGAGAGAGGATTCCAAGATGGCTGCACGCTAACGCGACTTGCTGCTGCAGTAACGCTTACCGAATAGATGCCTAAGCGTCGAGGAAGGGCTGCTGCCCGAGTTTCCCAGACCCCTTCCCAGACTTCTGGACCCTTAGACCGGTTTATGCAGCGGAGGATTGGTGAAGATCCCGGGACTATTTCGAGGCGAGACGCTGACGGGATTGAGGAACTATCGGCGTCCCTCGAGCTTGAAACAACTCTTAGTCCTGAGCAGAGGGTTCTCCCCCCCCCCGCAACCAATGGCGTCGAGTTCCCCGCTTACTGGTTCGTCAACGTCCACCTTGAGTGGTGAGTTAGCGACGGCGAAGGAGACTCAGCTTCACTTGTTACAGCGGGAGAAGGGAGGTTACTACCTCCAGGAGAGACTCACCAGCCGGTAGAATCGGCAGGGGATCTACAAGCGGTTGGAGAGACGAGATCTGAGCAAGAACTTATATTTCCTCCAGAACTCACTATCAAGCCTACGGAGGTAACAATGGATTCATTGTGGCATCTTATGTCCCGTTTGGGACAAATCTTTCTAGCAGGTACAACTAAACATTCCTTAAAAATAAATTAGTTGGCGCAAAAGATTGAAAAACAGAAACTTGAGGTTGAAAAAATGACTCCTAGAATGGAAAAAATTGAACAATCTATAAAGAAATTGGAGAATACTCAATTTCTACTTTTGAAAGATATATCTAATTTAAGAATTAAATCCGAGAATTTAGAGAACTATGCTAGGAATCAAAAGTTTGTGTTTTATTAATTTTCCTTATGTATCAATGATAAAACGTGGAGATATGTTGAAGAGATATTTAATGGAAATTTTATGTATACCTGAAACTAACTTACCGCTGTTTTCAAAGGTCTTTTATCTTCCTCAAAAAATTCCAGAACAAAATATGCAACAGACATTGGACATTTCTGCCTTCCTTGAGATCTCGATTACTCAACAGGTCACACCAGCAACTTTGGTTGCAACGGTGGCCCTAATTCCTGATAAGCAATGGCTCTTCCAGATGTTTTTTAAGCATCGGGAGAAGCCATTCTTTGGTTTACGGATCCCCTTGTTCCCAGACTTCTCAAGGGAGACACAGAAGAAAAGGAAACAATTTCTCTTAATGAAACCAGCAGTTGTTCAAGCAGGGGGAACTTTCTTTTTGAGGTGCCCCTGTAAGTGTATTATAAGGCTTACAGGGGCAGCACCGGCGATTCATTTCACAGTCAGCCTTCTGCCAGCGTCGGGGCCTCTCTCTCCTCAGGCGCGTCCCTTCTACTCTATTGCAACATTCTGTTTTCCGCAGAGGTGGGACACGCCTGAGGAGAGAGCGGCCCCAACGCTGGCAGAAGGCTGACTGTGAATCGCCGGTGCTCATACGAGGGAGACGGAGAAGGCTTCAGGAAGTAAAAAGTGACCATGCAGATGGGATGGGAGAGACGGGCAGAAGAGGACTCTGGAGGGAGGGAGCAGAAAAAAATATTTATTGCCACAAGGCGCATAGGCGCCATTTTTTCAAAACAGCTGTTTAGGAGAGCGACCGCTCCCCCTTCGCCCCACCTAGCTACGCTTCTGCAGCCAGAGTCACTCCTTGTGTGTGTGTGTGAGTGAGATTAACAAGTTAGTTACTTCTTCCATTAAAGGCCTGGTTGAAAGAGCCAAGCTTACACCTGCTTCCCGAAGTAGAGATAGTCTTGTGTTAAGCGGAGCCTTTCAGGCAGTGCATTCCAGAGTGTGGGGGCTTGCTTGCTGGTATACAACCTATAAATGTCTATTGGAGAGGGTGTGGTTAGTGATAGTCCTTGCTCTCCTTGGCACAATGCAAGTACTACTGTGAGAATTAGTAGTAAATTTGAGAGACAGAGATCATACTCCACACACAGGATTGAGGTTCATTCCTGTCACAGTATGCTCAAAACTAACCCACAAGGAGACATTGAACCTAAACTGTGGAAATTAAAAATAAAAAAAAAAATCTCACTCGTCTAAAGCACAGTATTGTAGCTAATTTTATTCAAATGTTGGACCCTATTTAATAAGCATTTTTAATAGACACAAAATGGGGAAATCTCTTTAGTAAATAAGTTCCTTGGCTTTTCAAAGTTTAGTTATAGCAGAAGTTGTGGAACTAATTAATTTATGAATAGTAAAGCTTCATTATGATAAAGAAACAAAATGTCATGGCAGAACAAAGGAGCTATCATGCTACAGCTTTCCAGTCATTAACAAGCAGAACAATATAAGCAGGGAGAAATAACTTAGAGCTCCACGCATATTAATAAGATTGCATTCATTTTGTAAGGGTTTGGGGGCATTTTCGTGATGACAATAATTGAAACAAAAGCAAAGACATGGAAAATATTTTAGAAAAAGAAAACTCAAAATAATTAGTTTCAGTATATAAAAGTGTCTCATTGGTAGTACTAAAATGTATTCTTGTATTAATTTTCATTAGAATATAATTATAAACAAACTTTCAGCATACAGCAAATTACTTGGATGGATATGATTACCATTTCCTATTTCAGTTGAATCTATTTTTAGTGATCCAACTTGTAGGGAGTTGAATCCCATAAAAATCACAGCGCTAAAATAAAAGCTGAACTTTAAAAGGGGAAAGGGAAATGGAAATGGGACTTGATATACTGCCTTTCTGAGGTTTTTGCAACTACATTCAAAGCAGTTTACATATATTCAGGTATGTATTTTGTACCAGGGGCAATGGAGGGTTAAATGACTTGCCTAGAGTCACAAGGAGCTGCAGTGGGAATTGAACTCAGTTCCCCAGGACCCAAGTCCACTGCACTGACCACTAGGCTACTCCTCTAGTGCTGTGTATGTCAATTAAGACACTGGGCTTGAGGGACCTAAGTAGTTGGCAGAGAGGTTGAGCTGGTATGTTCTAGTTAGGCAGCTATAATTTAGCGAGAGGTCATCTCTTAGGTTCTATCGGTGAGACAGTTCCAGAGGATTAGGCTGAGGGCTAGAGCTTTCTGTAGCAAGTGCCCCACACTATGGGATACCTTATCTTAAAAGTTAAGACAGGTGAAGAATTATGGGGTGTTTTATAAGAAAATTAAGACGTGGAAGGGCATTTTCGAAAGAAGCGTCTAAGTTTGAATTTGAACATCTTTGTAAAATGTTCAAATCCAGAGGCTGGGAAAACCATATTTTGAAAAATGATGGACGTCCATCTTTTGCTTTTAAAATACCGTCAAAAACGTCCAAATGCAAGGATGTCCTTAAATTTGGACGTCCCTAGATTTGGACATCCTTGGATTTGGACGTCTTTGCCTTTCGGCCATTTTCGAACACAAAGATGTCCAAATGCAACACGTCCAAGGCAGAGCGGCTTAATGTTTAGTGCAACGGGCTTTGATCCTGGCAACATGGGTTCAATTCCCACTGCTGCTCCTTTTTACTTTGGGCAAGTCAGATGCACAAGGGGCATTTTTCAAAATCAGAACAGGAAAGGTCATCCAAGATGACCGCTGCATAGATGGTCGCGAGAGCAGCTAGCTCTGAGGACCCTCGGCGGACTTGATTGTTATCGGCCACAGATTGGCCCGATTTCGTCGGGAGGTGAAATCGTGACATGCAGCAGACCCTGTGCTGGCTCCCGGTCGCCCAACCTGGGCCAGAACACCACACTGAACCTGCCGAGACTGCCACACATGAGTACCCACGACCACGTTGCTGAACAGCCTTGGCGATCGCCCAACCTCACCTCCGGCGTCACCAGCGGGCCACGACTGCCCCTGCACTGCCAACCACCAGCCGCCGATGAGCATTGCCTGTGCCGACTGCCGTCCGCTCACTGGAGCCCACCTCTTAACATTGATCAACTGCCGAACCCACCTCTGGCACCACCGACCGGGCTGTTGACACTGAAAACTGTGAGGGGTGCTGGCCGGCGAGGAGAGAGCAGAGCGTCGCACAAATTGACCAGCGGGACAGTAGGAGGCTAAGAAAGAGTGGCAGCACGTGGGCAAAAGACACTGCCTATCCAACAATAATAGTGTTGAACAGTACTTGTTACGGATGGACCGACAGCAAAAAACGACAACATGGATGCAGTGGCTCACAGGTTTGCTTGCTGTGTTTTGAGTGAACGCTAATGACGGCTAAGCGAAGGAGTGAAACAGAGATTAATTAAATGTCTTCCTTACCTACAGTGGACTAGATAGGCTTACTTCCACTCCAGTCTATTACACCTCCTTGGTTTAACCTCCTTGGAGATTCGCTGTGGAGGGAGGAGAACAGAGAATCACAGCGCTGGGATATGGCTGTGATCGCTTCAGTGTACTATAAGCAGCAGCGGCCGCCAAAACATAGACCTGCTTTAGTCCCAAGGCCATACTTAAACCCAGGGGATCCTACAGATCCGGCTTTTCCACTGTCCCCAGCGCGCAAGATGTTAAGGAGCCGGCGGCAGTCACGGGGTGTAGCCAGATGGCGACTCTGGGAACCAAGACAGCCTGCAGCCGGTGCCACGACTCCTAACCTCAGGGCACACCATACACAGCTGAAGGAACCTGAAATCTTGGAACCAAGACAGCCTGTGGCTGGCGCTATGACTCCTAACCTCAGGGCACGTCGTACACTGCTGAAGGAACCGAAATCCCTCATTTTCAAGGCGCAGCTCAGGATCCAATGAAGCAACCTGCCACCAAGTCAGTAAAGAAGGCAAACTCAACAAGCTTACTTCCTCACCTATTGCATGTCCCAGAGATGAGGAGCATTAGCGGCAACCCAAGCTGCTAAACACCTCGACTCTTCCCCCTGTCACTGGAGCAGCACATGCATCCCAGGAAACCCAGCATACAATCCCTGCTGATGACAAATGACAGAGCTCTGCGCAGCTTGTTGTTGATGAACCACAGAGCTCTATGCCCAGGACAACACTTCAGAGCATCTGACTGTGAGTACCCTATCTATCCCAAAGTGACACCAAAATGAACACAATCAAAATATTCCTAGTCATCTACTCCCTTTCATTGACCCATCTAACACTATCCATCCCACTTACAGAACATAATATTATACCCATCCTTCAAAATCACCAAAGACTGATCAAACACTCCACACTTCACCAAACTGACACCCACCAAATTAAAGGAAGACCATCTAAATATGGACAACACCAACAAAACGGAAGGAAAGATCACAACAAACACACACCATCCAAGGAATGACAACTAAAAAAAAATCACATATCATGAAACTTACAAGTCCCATACCAAAATATCCAAGTAGGATACATTAATGCTAGGTCCATAGTCAACAAAACGACAATATCGGTCTGGATCAGCTTAGAAAACCTCGATCTTATCTTCATCAATGAAACATGGATCCACGATCAAAAGAACCCCATAATCCTCGAACTATGCTCTCCAGGGTACAAAATTACTCACTGGACCAGATTGGGAAAGACAGGTGGAGGCTTAGCACTAATTTACCGAACCCAATTCACCACCAAAATCATTGCCGAATCCATAACACTCCAACTAGAAATTGCTTCATTCAGAATTCATAACAAATCCCTGATTGATCACCTGAACTGTGTCCTGTTTTACAGACCACCCAGTAACTGGAATGAAAGCCAGCCTATCTTCATGGACTTCATCTCAAATACTTGTGTAAACAATTCCAATACACTAATACTAGGTGACATAAACCTTCACCTAGAAGACCCCGACTCCACCAACGCACATGAATGCAAAGACTTCCTACAATCTTGGGATCTAAAATGGCCTCACATGCAAGCTACCCATACCAAGGGACACACACTGGATCTCATATCATACAAACTGTCCATGGATCATAACCTATTAATAACCAATATCAAATGGTCAGAAGTACCTTGGACCGGCCACTACAAAATGAACCTATCTCTAGACTGGCGGAAAAGGGATTAAACCATACAACAGGACATACAACTTACTCTACGAGAGGGCAAATAGACCCACAAGCATTCTGGCAAATGATATACGACAACGGATGGATAACAAGATCCGATTCCACATAGTATCTCAATCAATGGGAGGATAGATGTAGAACCATATTAAACGAAATAGCACCTCTAAAGACATGGTTCAATGACGAATTTAAAAAACTCAAAACACAAACCAGGAAACTTGAACAAGCATGGAATAAAAATAAAAGATGAACATACACTCAATGCATGGAAACAAATACATAGAAAACACAAATATGCAATAAGACAAACCAAAAGGTCATACTATAAATCTAAAATAGGACCAGGTTACAAAGATCTGAAGAAACTACTCCAACTCGTAAATAAGCTACTAGACACCACCCCTATCACCACAACCAATACAGACATCCCACCCGCAGACAAACTTGCTAACTACTTTAACGAAAAAATAATAAAATTACGCAGCACACTTCCTCAGCACAACTCCAACATTGAAAACTTCATCAACGACCTGGACCTAATCCCTGACCGCATCTGGACAACATTTACCCTCACCATTTAATCAGTTACACAAGCGACTCATAGGTTCGCCAACACCCACTGCAAACTGGAGACATGTCCCAGTCATCTACTTAAATCTGCCCCCGGTCACTTCATAGCAGACCTCACATCCCACCTTAACTTCATGCTACAACAAGGTCTCTTCCCCAAGGAATATGGTAACATCCTACTCACCCCAATACCAAAAGACACTAAGAAAAACACAAACGACCTCACCAATTATCGCCCAGTTTCGTCTATCCCACTAGTAGTCAAACTGATGGAAAGCTTGGTAACCAAACAGCTTACGGAATACATGGACAAGTTTTCAATACTACACAACTCACAATCAGGATTCCATCCCCACCACAGTACTGAAACTGTCCTAGTCACTCTCCTGGTGAATTTCAAGCCACAGGTAAAAGCATACTCCTACTCCTACTCCAATTCGACATGTCGAGCGCATTTGACATGGTAAACCACAGTATACTACTAAGACTCCTTGGCCACTTTGGGATTGATGGAAACGTACTCAATTGGATCAAGGGTTTTCTCGCCACTAGAACATATCAAGTAAAATCAAACTCAAACGTATCACCACCATGGAAAGCAGCCTACGGAGTACCCCAATGTTCATCATTATCACCAATAATCTTCAATATAATGATGATCCCACTAGCAAAATCCCTATCCAATCGAGGCCTCAACCCATTCATCTATGCAGATGACGTTACAATCTATATTCCCTTCAGACATGACTTAACAGAAATAACCAATGAAATCAATGACGGCCTGAACATCATGGACACTTGAGCAAATTCATTCCAACTGAAACTGAACACTGAAAAAACACACTACCTCATCCTCTCATCTCAACATAACAAGTACAAACCCACAACCATAAACACCCCAGGACACACCCTCCCTACCTCAGACAGCCTAAAAATACTCGGAGTCACAATTGACCGCAACCTTACCCTTGAGAGCCAAGTAAACTCTGTAATAAAGAAAATGTTCTACTCAACGTGGAAACTTAAACGATTAAAGCCTTTCTTACAGAGAGAAATTTTTTGAAACCTAATACAATCAATGGTCCTAAATCATGCAGATTACTGCAACGGAATCTACGTGGGATGCAAAGATAAACTCACAAAAACACTCCAGACCGCCTAAAACACAGCAGCCAGGCTGATATTTGGTAAAACACGATTTGAAAGTGCCAAACCCCTCTGAGAAAAGCTGCACTGGCTCCCAGTCAAAGAAAAGATCATCTTCAAAATCTGCATCCTGGTCCACAAAATTATCTACGGCGTAATCCCAGGATACATGATAGACCTCATAGATCTACCAACCAGGATCCGATCATCACGATCATACCTAAACCTACACTACCCTAATTGCAAAGGACTTAAATACAAAACAACTTACGCATCCTACTTCTCCTACATAAGTGCACAACTATGGAATGTTCTCCCAAAAGCTGTGAAAACAATCCATCACCATTTAAATTTCAGGAAATCACTAAAACCCAACCTCTTCAAAAAGGCTTACCCCACCGATCCACTGTAAATCCCCACACCCAGCAACACAGCAAAACCAATGATCTTACTGGACAATATACAATTTACATTCCCTTTGACCCTCATGTCGCCTGATACACACCTATCTCATTAGACCACAATACAACCTGTATTTGTTATCAACCGAATTGGCGAATGCCATTATGGTACTATGTAAGCCACATTGAGCCTGCAAATAGGTGGGGAAATGTGAATAAATTTTCTACAAAAAAAAGTCTATCTTTTCCTTTTGAAAATGCTGTTTGGAAAAATGTTTTGTGATTTGGGGGAGTAAGGGGAGGTGATCCCCGAGTCCCTCCAGTGTCATCTAGTCATTTGAGACACATCTTGTGTGGAGTAGAGGAGTAGCCTAGTGGTTAGTGCAGCAGACTTTGATCCTGGGGAAGTGTAGCTAGTCATTATAAAAACAGGTCTAGCTGAAAGCATCTAAGTTTTAGTCTTGGACATCTTTCTTTTTTTCCATTATCGCTGAAAGACATCCATGTCTTAGGAACACCCAAGTCCCGCCTTGAACACACCCCTGACACGCCCCCTTGAGATTTGGACGTCCTTCTGACGGTCTGCAGTTGGAGATGTCCAAAATCAGGTTTCGATTATACCAATTTGGACGTCCCTGGGAGATGGACGTCCATGTTCCGATTTATGTTGAAAGATGGACGTCCATCTCTTTCGAAAATGAGCCTGATAGGGCTCCTTTTACTAAGTGGCGGTAAGCAATGAGGTAATGCAAGGTAATGCAAATGAGGCAGTGCATGCAGATCTCTTGCACATTCATTGTGGATATCCTGAAAACCCAATGGGACTAGGACTGGGTTGGGAATGGCTGCTCCAGCTGCTGAAGACAGGAGGACTCTGACGATGCCTCCCCACCCCCCATCTGTGTAGGCCTCCTTGGGCTTACCTAGGATATCCCTGGTGAACTGGAGGGCCCAATGGGCAGAAACAATTCCCACTCACTCCTGCCCATTGTGGATCCGAGCTCAGAATGACCGCTGTGACCTCTAGCTAAGTGTCTTAGGTGGGCCCTGGCTGAATATCAGCCAGATCCTGCATGAGACCCGGTGGTCAGCACATACCAGCATGTCCCTGAATATTCAATGTCAGTGCCCGGACATGGCCCAGCATTGAATATCCAGACCTAATTATGCCTGTGGTAATCTGCGTTTTAAAAAGCACTGACTCTTTAGCCTGGAGAAAAGGTGGCTGAGGGGTGATATGATAGAGGTCTACAAAATAATGAGTGGGATAGAGCGGACAGATGTGAAGCATTTGTTTACGCTTTCTAACAATAATAGAACCAGGGGACACAAGATGAAATTAGAATGTGGTAGGTTTAAAACAAATCGGAGAAAGTTTTTCTTTACTCAGTGCATAGTTAGACTCTGGAACTCATTGCCGGAGAAGGTAGTGATGGCAGCTGGCCTTGCTGAGTTTAAAGGGGGTCTGGACACATTCCTGAATTCCTGAAGGAAAAGTGAATTGATCGTTATTACATTTTGGGGTTTTGCCAGGTTCTTGGGGCCTGGATTGGCCACTGTCGAGTGCTGGGCTTGATGGACCTTTTGTCTTTTCCCAGCGTGGCAGTGCTTATGTGCTTATGTGACTCCCACTGGCTGAATAGTGAAGGAGTGAACAAACATGTGGATAAAGGGGAGCCGGTTTATATTGTGTATCTGGATTTTCAGAAGGTGTTTGACAAAGTACCTCATGAAAGACTCCAGAGGAAATTGGAGAGTCATGGGATAGGGGGACCGCTGCTTTTTAACATATTTATAAATGACCTAGAGATGGGAGTAACTAGTGAGGTAATTAAATTTGCTGATGACACAAAGTCATTAAATCGCTGGAGGATTGTGAAAAATTACAAGAGGACCTTACGAGACTGGGAGACTGGGCATCTAAATGGCAGATGACGTTTAATGTGAGCAAGTACAAAGTGATGCATGTGGGAAAGAGGAACCCGAATTATAGCTACGTCATGCAAGGTTCCACGTTAGGAGTCACAGACCAAGAAAGGGATCCAGATGTCGTCGTTGATGATACGTTGAAACCTTCTGCTTAGTGTGCTGCTGTGGCTAAGAAAGCAAATAGAATGTTATGTATTATTAGGAAAGGAATGGAAAACAAAAATGAGGATGTTATAATGCCTTTGTATAGCTCCATGGTGTGACCGCTCCTCAAATATTGTGTTCAATTCTGGTCGCCGCATCTCAAAAAAGATATAGTGGAATTAGAAAAGGTGAAGAAGGGCAACGAAAATGATAAAGGGGATGGAACGACTTCCCTATGAGGAAAGGCTAAAGTGGCTAGGGCTCTTCAGCTTGGAGAAAAGGCGGCTGAGAGGAGATATGATAGAGCTCTATAAAATAATGAGTGGAGTGGAACGGGTAGATGTGAAGCGTCTGTTCACGCTTTCCAAAAATACTAGGACTAGTGGGCATGCGATGAAACTACAATATAGTAAATTTAAATGAAAAATTAGATATAATAGGCATCTCTGAGACCTGGTGGAAGGAGGATAACCAGTAGGGACACTTATACCGGGAGTACAAATTATATCATAGTGATAGGGTGGATCGAATTGGTGGAGGGGTAGCATTGTATATTAAGGAGAGCCTTGAATCAAATAGATTGAAAATTCTGCAGGAAACAAAACACTCCTTGGAATCACTGTGGATTGAAATTCCATGTGTAAAGGGGAAAAGGATAGTGATAGGAGTGTACTACCATCCACCTGGCCAGGATGAACAGACGAATGCAGAAATGTTAAAGGAAATTAGGAATGCAAACAAACTGGGCAACACAATAATACTTTTTGGGGATCTTGCCAGGTATTTGTGACCTGGATTGGCCACTGTTGGAAACAGGATGCTGGGCTTGATGGACCTTTGGTCTTTCCCAGTATGGCAATATTTTTGTACTTATGACAATTACCGCTAAGTCAGTGGGTGGTGGTAAAGTCTCAGGCTGAAAATGAATGTGCACTGGTTTTAATTTTGCTGCACATCCATTTTTGCCCCCCCCCCCCACCCCCTAAAAAAGGCCTTTTTTGCAGGTGTGCTGAAAAATGGACCTGTGCTCATCCAAAACACGCGCCTATACCAGCGTAAGCCATTTTTCAGTGCACCTTAGTAAAAGGGACCCTTAATATACCACCATTCATAAGGATATCACAGCAGTTTACAAATAGTAAAATGAGAAGATAGACAAAGGAGTAGAAAGATTAAAAGTAAAAAGAAAGCAAAGATGGAGTGGAGAAGATCCATTGCAGAGTCCACTCCTACACTCAAGACTTTCAGTCCCCAAAAGTTTGGAAAATGAAAACGCAAGAGCAAATATAAGAACCATGGTTGATTGCTATGTTGTGTTTTATTTGTTTTATTTATTTTGTTTTTATATTAACAACAATTTTACTTTGTTATGCTTTTTTATGATTATGTGTATAACTTTATTACCTGCTTTAGGCTATAAGTGAATAAACATAAACATATGCCTTAAGACCTGCCTTGAACCTAGGCAGTGATGACCTCAATACAGAGGTATTTTGGGATTGAGTTCCATTGTAACAGGGCCAATATAAAAATTATGAATTGCAAGTTGACTCCAAATGTGCTTGGGAAGGAGGTGGACCAGAAATGGAGAAGTATGTGGGATCAGAGTGTTAGAAAAGAATGAGCTGGCTGATTATTAACGAGGCTTGTTTTGTTTAAAGCTTCAACAATATTTTTAGTGATGACTCTCTCAATTTATTGAGCAAAACAGTTCATCAGTTTGTTGTGAACATTTTGCTCTTCCATTGTGATTTAGTTTTTTTTATATATCATCCATGCCTGATTTAAATTCCTAACCTTTGCAGGTGATCCTTTTAGCATCTTTTTAACCATTTTCCTCATTTTATCATAGTCTTCCCTTGTTTCTTTCCCATTTATCATCTCCTCAGCAAATTCTCCAATGCTACTCTCTTCCCTTGTTTCTCCCCTTCTTTGCCATGTTCTTTCCTCCATTCTTATATTAAACCATGACACATATGACTTCAGTTGCATGCAGCTTAGGGATAACTTAAGATTTATACTTCTCTGAAATTCCTTCTCTTCAACTGCAGGTGTTTCATCAAAACAGATTATATGTGGTGAAAGAGAAATTAAGTGCCAGAGACTAGATACTTGGCTTTTAGTTTGTCCCCTTGCTATTTGCTACTGAGGATGTGCTGCTGCAAGATAGGTGAGAAAGACATGGTCCCGTATCATAAGAACATACGTGTTGCCATACTGGGACAGACCGTCCATCAAGACCAGCATCCTGTTTCCAAAAGTGGCCTATCCAGGTTACAAATACCTGGCAAGATCCCAAAGGATCTCTCTTTGCTGTCTGCAAATAATCAAGGATTTGATATATATATTACCTTTCCATTGTACAGCCAAAGAGGTTTTACATATATATAGGTATTTTCTCTGTCCCTAGTGGGCCTCACAATTTAAGTATGGTACCTGGAGTAATGGAGGGTTGTGACTTGGCCAGAGTTGCAAGGAGTTGCAGTGGGAACTGAACCCACTTCCCTAGGATCTCAGTCTACTGCACTAACCATTAGGCACTAACCATTAGGCTACTCCATGCTGAAAATCTAGTTGCTCACCAAGTGAAAATGGGATAGAACAGCTGCAATGTCAATCCACTTTGTTCTGACTCTATCACTATTTAATATTATGCAGCCTTTCAGTATAGTGTATATTTTGAGTGTGCTAAACTGTAATGCGCTTCAAAAGACATGGTAAACTTTGCAGAATAGCATGCTTAAAAAAACAGGTACTGTGCATCACAGCATCCTTGCCAACATGGGTAATTTGTTATAACTTATATAGCAAGAGAAAGAAATTTGCAGTACAAAAATTCTGAAATCATTAGATTTCAACACTGATAAAACATTTGCATAAATCCCATTTGGTGCTAAATAAGCACTGTGTATTGATGTTGGTCTCTAGGGAAAGTGCAAATAAATTGCTTTCAGTGTGTGAACCCATCATGAAGATCATTCCACAATAGCTAAATAGTGTTCACAAACAGACCAATGCATCATTCATGAGGCTGCAGTATTGTATGATTTAGGGCTGAGGGATTTAAAAATGTAAAATCTCAGAACGTTGTATTGTTCCTCACTTGCTAGCTAGCAAACTCAGGGGCAATTTATGTGAAATGGAAACCTATACCATCACCCAAACACTTCTTCTGAAACCCATGGAAGTACAGTATGTAATAGGTAAAGTTTTACTCTCATTCTTCCTTCCATGTTGATTGGAGCTCAGTCTACAAAGATAGCATGCATGTTGTCAAAGGTGGTTTAGTTTAGAAATCAGAAGGTAGATTAATGCTGAACATCTTTATTTCTAATGGATATATTTAATGATTTTTCTATTTACAAATTTGCAGATTTTTCCTTGGTATTGTTACTTCAGTTCATATAGCAGAATTAAATGTTAAGTTTTAAATTTTAACAATCTATTTCAACATAACTCTACTAAATAGTTCAATCTGCAACAACTGTTGGATATAATGCTTGTCAAGCAATTTGGACTGAAGCCCTACTGTTATTTATCTCTTGTTTACTGCCCATATTGTATTTTATTGGAAATGTAATAGCTAAATATAAATAATGAAAAAAAAAACCCTCTAAAGCCTTGCTAATTCATTTAAGCCTTTAGCTTGTTTATGTTTGGGTAAATAAAGCCAGTACTTTACAATAAATATTGTATTATGCTGTTGAAAATATCCGCATACAGAAGCACCTATAAGCATACTTCTGCCCATTCATTCCAGCACACAGATCTGTATATAAAATTGCACAAGACAACACAAGGGCAAACGGTCTGCAAGCTCCAAGATGGAAAACAAACGAAGCAGATCGCAAAAATAAAACAGGGCTGCTTCAGGGGCTATACAACAATCCTTTACTCACAAGTTTAATTGATAATATTGGATATGTGCTGAGATGAACTGAAATTTCATACATAGGAGATCACTTTAGAAAACAGCTCTATCAGAGATGCCAAAAGAGTATTGACACAACGTCAAATGATCAGTCTCTTATCTCTGAAATCAGCGATTTCAGAGATAAGAGACTGATCGTTTGACGTTGTGTCAATGCTCTTTTGGCATCTCTGATAGAGCTGTTTTTCTAAAGTGATCTCCTATGTATGAAATTTCAGTTCATCTCAGCACATATCCAATATTATCAATTAAACTTGTGAGTAATAGATTGTTGTATAGCCCCTGAAGCAGCCCTGTCTGGCGAAACACGGCCTGTGTCGGGCTATTTATGTATATATAACTTCAGGTTTTAATAATAAATTACTGTTTTATTTTTATAAAATTGCACATTCAGTGCATTACACTAAGACAGTTCTTGTTGAAATACATCTTGCAAAATACCTGATGCCACAAAGTTTCTTGAGAGTTATTGTTTGACTTACTCAAATAAAGAATTTAAGAAAATTTTAACTGATACGCATTTGCTGACTTCAGTGAAGAACACCAGTCATATGTTATATCTGCAAAACATAACTCAAGAGCTCTACATGACATCTAACTAGTTGGGTGTTATATACTAACCAACAAGAAGATTTGCAAGTTAGTGGCTTTTTTGCATGAAATTTTAGCTACACATGCAAATGGGAAATTTTTCATGTGTCTTATCTTTGGGAATTGTCATGCCTCTCACCTGTTTCCAGAAGTCCTCTAGGGACCACCAGCAGGAACTCTACACTTCCTGTCAAGAATCTGTGTCAGCCAAGGAGGTTTGATAACAGGAGGTGGCATGTCACAAGACTGAAGCCGGTCTCCACCCATTCCACCCAAAGAGGTTTAAATTCTCCGTAATGCAGTTGCTGCCATCTTGGTACACCCAAAACAATGAAATTGATAGGGTTACAAGCTCCGCCTACTGGCTTTAGCCCACATAATTGGCCAGATAGACTCCTGTTATCAAACCTTCTTGGTGTCAGCAGCTGTTAGCGAGTACCTGTGCTGCGCTTGCACTGCACAGGTGGAGCCAACCTCACTACAACACAAGGGCTCACTTTCCTTGTATTGTGATGGTTTGCCGAGGCAATGAGCTCAACTGAAAATCTGCCTTTACAGTTCCTCCAGGACCTTGCTCTGGTGGGCCAGCAACAGTAGACTCAACTGCAATAGCTTATGGGAACCTTTCAGGGGGGTCTGTGCTCAGCTAACAGCAATGCAGACCACAGTCCCTTCAGTCAAGAATCTGCTTCCAAGACCCTCTCACGTGGCTCTGCCTCCAGTTCACCTGATATCTGAGCCACAAGTTTCAGCATAGCCAAGCTTTGACAGGGACTCCAAGCTGTGTTGAGGATTTATAAACCAGTGCCTGATGAATTACAGCCCTCCAGCTTTCCATCTGATAGGATCAAGATCACCTTTATTGTCTTCCTCCTGTCTGGGCAATCTCTAGCTTGGGCATTTATCCTGTGGAAGCAGGATGATCCACTTATACTCAACCTGACAGACTTCCATACTCACTTTTGGCAGGTTTTTGATGAGCTAGAGCATTCCTCCTTGGTAGATTCTGAGCTCTTGTGCCTGCACCAAGAGACACAGACTGTGGGTTAGTAAGTCATTTGATTTCAGACCCTGATTTCAGAACTGCAGTGGAATCAAGAGGCCCAAGTGGCTGTCTTCTGGCAGGGCCTCACGGAGCACATAAAAGATAAACTTGTGGAGTGCAACCTCCCTAACAACGTGGATGACCTTATTTCTCTATGTATTAAGATTGACATCCAATTCAAGGAGAGGGCTAAGGAACATGAAGACAGATGTTGCCCTATACATCTGACACAGAAGCCTATACAGCCAGAGGCCCCGTTCCTCTCTGTGACTGGGAGAGGAGGTTCCCAGGTGGGGCATTCTCGACTGTCAGAAGAGGAGAAACAATGTCAGAGAGTGCAGGATCTATATTGCGCAGACCCAGGACATTACATAACTAGATATCCCAGGAAACTGGAAAACTTCAAGGCCTAGGGTTGGTTGGGAAGCCACCCCTAGTTCCATTTCAAAGCAGTTTGAAATGGAACTAGGGGTGACTTCCCAACCAACCTTAGGCCTTGAAGTTTCCCAATTTCCTGGGATATCTAGTTATGTAATGTCCTGGGTCTGTGCAATCTCCCTCATTACCTTACCAATCACTCTTCAGCGCTGAGATAAGCAAATTATTGTCCAAGCCTTCCTTGACTCTGGGGCCACTGGGAACTTTGTGGACAAATGGCTGTATGATAGTCTTATAAATCCCTTCAGGAAACCTCTTTGTATCTCCTCGGCCACAGGGACCCACTGCCTGGCACCTGTTGTTGATTATTAGCCCTATTTCTCTTCAGGTGGACCTCTTGCATCAAGAAACAATAGCAACATAGTAACATAGTAGATGATGGCAGAAAAAGACCTGCACGGTCCATCTAGTCTGCCCAACAATTTAAACTCATATGTGCTACTTTATGTATATACCTAACCTTGATTTGTTTCTGCCATTTTCAGGGCACAGACCATAGAAGTCTGCCCAGAACAAGGCCCACCTCCCAACCACCATCCCCACCTCCCCCCACCGGCTCTGCTCCGTAGATCAGTTAATCAGATCATTTTTGGCCTTCTTTGGTTGCAGAAACATGAACCTCATATTGATTGGCGCTCTGGAGATATTCTGGGCTGGGAGCCAACATTTTTCATTCCTGCCTCAAACCTGTTCAACCTTTTGCCTGCTCTGGCTAAAACTGAATCATCCCTGCCTCATGGTCTTCCAGCACCATATAGTGCTTATGCTGACGTCTTCTGTAAGAAATAAGTTGAGAGACTACCACCTCATTGGTAGTATGACTGCCCCATTGACCTCCTACTGGGTAAGATGCCACCCAAGGGCAAAGCTTACTCACTTTCCATTCCCAAACCAAAGACTATGGAGGAGTATATTCAGGACAACCTGTGATGTGGTTTCAGCCATCCCTCCACCTCCCAGGTTTGGGAAGAAAGACGGATCCTTACAGCCCTGAACGCTATCATCATTAAGAATAAGTACGTCTTACCGCTCATAGTAAAGTTATTTGACTGCCTATAAGGAGCGACCATTTTTTGAAAAACTTGACCTCCGCAGGGCCTATAATCTAAACTGTATTCAAGAAGGCAACAATTGGAAGACGACCTTCAACAAATGGGGTGGGCATTATGAATATCTTGGTGGTGATACTTTTTGGGCTGTGCAATGCCCCAGCAGTATTTCAGCACTCATTAATGAGCTGTTTCAAGACCTCCTCTACTCCTGCATTTTAGTGTAGCTAGATGACATCCTAGTTTTTCTATATCATTCCTTGAGCATTGGATCCATGTTAAAACTGTGCTACAATGCCTGTAGGATAGCAGCATATATGCTAAACCGGAGAAGTGTTCCTTTGAGCAGATGGTCCTTCCTTTGGGAAACATAATTTCATCCTTGGGCCTCCAGACAGACCCAGTCAAATCTGCTGCTATCCACAAATGGCCGCAACCCATGGGCCTCAAAGCCCTCCAGAGATTTTTGGGTTTTGCAAATTATTACTAACAATTCATCCAGAATTACTCTAGCCTTATAGCCCGTCTTATCACACTCACACGAAAAGGGGTGGGCATGCAACTGGTGGCCTTTTCAAAGCTGAAGGAAGCCTTTCTATCAGCCCCAGTGGGCTGGAGCCATTCTTTCCCAGACCTCCCCCAGTGGGAAACTGTTGACTTTCTCCTTATTTTCAAAGAAATTCTCCACTGTCGAACAGAATTACACCATTGGGGACTGCGAACTCCTGGCTAATAAATTGGCTCTGGAAGAGTGGAGACATCTACTGGAGGGGGCTATGCATCCTTTCATCATATCTACCAATCACAAGAACTTGTTATATTTACCATAGGCCAAAAGGCTGAACCCTCGTCAGGCCAGATGGTCTCTCTTTTTCTCCCCCTTTGATTTCTGGCTGACCTACTGCCCAACAAAGAAAAATGCTCGAGCAGATGCCGTCTCCAGGTCTTTTGAAACCACAGAAATTATTTCCAACCCTCAAACCATCATTGATCCTGTCAGGATTCTGGCTGTCTCCCAGATCACTGTACCTCCAGGGAATTAAGAGGAAAGGTCTTGCAGTGGGCACATGACTCCAAATTGGCAGGACATCTGGCACTAAAGAAAACTTTGACTTGTGGCACATCCATATTGGTGGCCTCAAATGTCTCAAGATATACTAAAGTATGTCAACTCCTGTGTCACTGTGCCAGAAATAAGTCTATGCATGCTCGTCCTTGGGGCCTATTCCAGCCTCTTCCAGTTCAGGAGCAGCCCTGGTTGGACATTGCCATGGATTTCATTACTGACCTTCCGTCCTCTCAGGGATGTACTATTATATGGGTGGTAGTGTTAGAAGAAATGATTTATTTTGGGGAAAATAGCTCGAGAGCAACTCGCCACTGTTTATAATTTAAGAGCAGGTGCTGTATTTATAAGTTTTAGGATATTAATTTCTCCACCAATCACCAAAGGTGATAATTGCAATAAATTAAATAGATTAAGTATATATATACTCAGAACACAAAGAGACCATATTTTTAGCTTCAAAAAGGTTGATTTAATATACAATTGCACACGAGAGGAAGGTTTTAAAAGATCTTTACAGGTAATCTGTGCATAAAATAGAACAAAGTAGCAGGTAGGTTAACTTACAAGTCCTTGTTACAAGCATGCTGTGGTCCAGCTGATTGATGAGCACATGTTTCAGGAGCAAGGCATCAGCAGACCCCAAAAAGAGCAGCAGGTCCCAAGAGGAGGAGGCAGTTGATGAGAATCTGACTCTTGGGAAACAGCTTGTCCTTTTATATCTTGCAAGCTGCAGGAGGATATGCCATGTAGATCTTTGTCCTGGTTTCCACACGACCCTTGGGTATTTGCAAAGCATTGTGGTATCTTGGTCTCATGTCTGCACACGACCCCTGAGTTGGTCTCATGTCTTATGACATCACGAGACTTACAGTCTGGATTTTCTTTTGATGTCCTGCTCAGTCTCTGGGGCAGATACACATTACAAGTCCTTCCTTTCTGCACATGTCTGAAAGCTGATGGGAGGGGCAGGTATACCTTTGACAAGCAAATGTCCTGTTTTTGCTTCTCCTGAGTTCTTTGTTTTATTCAGGTGTCCACCTTAGTCCATCTTTTGTTAGGTGGGAGGGCAGAGGAAGCTCTTTTGTGTTTGTTAAGTGTTTGTGATTAACTATTCCTGCTCTCAGAAGTTCCCAGAAAAGGGAATGGAGAGAGAGGGGCTTGAAATGAAACTATTCTCTCTGCTGTAGTGTCAAATATATAATTTTAAAAGATACACAAATATATTGGTGTATATATAATCCAGCAAATATGCTACATATTTCAGTAATAAACTGATACCATTACAGTAGTAGATCATTTTTCCAAGATGACTCACTTCGTTTCTATGAGCTCCCCAGTCTAATGACCAGATGGAAAGGGTAAATCAAAACTAAAAATCTTCCTCCGGGCCTATGTTAGTGAGCACAAGGATGACTGGTCACCTCTACTTCCCTGGGCTGAGTTCTCTTATAATAATAAGGTAAATGAATCAACAAGATCTTCTCCATTTTATGTGGTGTATGGACAAACATCACTGAATTCCTGTACCAGTTGGCCTCTCTTCTTCTAATCCTGCAGTTCAACAGGAAGTCATAAATATCTGGGGAATCTGGGATCAGACCCTGGGCTTACACACTAAGGCTTCAGTATCCTACAAGAAACAGGCCAATCATAAATGATGACCAGCTCCAATATTTCACCCGGGAGAGAAGGTGTGGCTTAGCACCAAATATCTCAGGCTGAAGGATCAATGTCAGCTAGGCCTAGTCACTTATGAATTGTGACTCCCCCCCCCCCCCCCTTGTGTATCCCTAATGCTGGTTGTTTTGTTGAGAAACAAGAGAGCCTTCATCATCCCCACCACCAGTTGCAGATGATCCAGAATATGAGGTGCAAGATATACTGGACACTAAGAGGATTAGGGGCAAACTACATTATCTTCTTGTTTAGAAGCGCTTTAGATCCAAGGATAATATGTGAGAACCTGCTGACAATGTTCATGTGCCTACATTTATCAGACACTTTCATTGCCTCTATCCCCTTAAGCCCAAGACTAAGGGGCCAGGGAGGGGGGCTTAGATGAGGGGGTGCTGTCATGCTTTTCACCTGTTTCCAGAAGTCCTCTAGGGTCCAACAGCCTCCCATGTCTGAAGAATCTTTTCTACTTCCTGAAACTCTGCACTTCCTTTTTATAGCCCTACAAGATGGTGCTGATGAGCCCGCAAAAAGGTGGGAAAATGTGGGATACAAATGAAATAAATAATAATAATGTATTTAAGGAAGTTCACCACACTCAACCAGTGCCTCAGAAGTGTATCTGCATTGTCTTGTTCCAGTGTTCCTGCCTTGCCTTATTCCAATATTCCTGCCAGTCTGTTCCGGCCCTGCCTTGCTTCAGCTTTCTGCCTACGCCTGCCTGTTCTTGACTGCTTGCAGCCTGCCTAGATCTTTGGGCTAATCCTGAACTCATCTGTCTGCTGCTGGGCTTGACCCTTGCTACTTTTAGCTAGAGTTTGTTGCAGCACCCACTACAGTGCCCTGGACATTGTCAAGAGTCTGTGTCAGCTGTTGTCAGAAAGAACATGTGCTGTACTTGTGCTGCACAGGTGGAGCCAACCTCGCTATGGGCCAAGGGCTCACTTTCCTCAAATCGTGACAGGAAAGTGTAAAAAATTCCTCCTTTGTGCTGCAGCAACTGTGCATAAAGGGGCCATGGCTCTAGCGTCTGGGGCCTTGTCCAAGGAGGGATCCTTAAATCCTAAATGAACTATTGCACCCTCTCCCCAGTGTTGGTTCAGGGCTAAAAATAGTAAAAAATGAGGATTCTCTCCTAAGCCCAGTTCCCATTGTTACCGTAGGTTAAAAAGCACTACCACAAGGCTTGCTCAGGCATCCTGCATAGTTTTGGGATTGGCGTGCCCTACCCACGTGCTAAAAAACAGAAACTATTTCTTTGCATTGGGGGTGGGTCTGGGGGGTAGAGAGTGGGCATGTTCTGCACTAATCAGTTTGCACATCTACACGCTGATTAGCAACTGGTTAGCGCAGGAGCCCCTACTGCCTACAAAATATGTGGCAGTAAGGGTTCCCACGCTACTGGGCACACATTAATGGGGAAGGAAATTCAGAAGAGGAAAACAAAAGTTCTGCAGAAAAATCAGTGCAGTCCACAAAAGCAGAACACACGTCTTCAAAAATTAAAAGGCTTTTATTCTTGCATAGGAAAGACCAGCACTGGGGATAGCACAGGCCACGTTTTAGCACAGCTTGGTAAAAAGACCCCATAGATATATAAAAATGCTCCCTCATCCTCAGTGTGTACTTTCCCTGGTCTTGACACAGTTATGAGAAGCACTGCACAGCTATCACAAATAAGACTTGGATATTGTTGCTATTACAGAGATGTAGTTCAATGAGCCACTGACTGGGATAAGGCCATGCTGGCCTATAATCTTTTCAGGAGGAATAGAAATGGCAGAAAACAGGTAGCAGAAACTCCTTGGGTGCAATTCTTCAAAGAGTGAGCATACACTTAGGCACCATATATCTGCATAAGTTATAAAATATCAATGTTTACCCATATATGTGCATACATATGCACATAATTGCCAAGTAAGCAGCTTACATATATGTGCATTCCTTCTTAGCATGGAAGTGGAAGGTGTACATTTTCATTAAGGAGCCTAGATGGGGTATGGGCATGGTACACCTTTACATGTGTATTTTAAGTTATGCGTGTATCTTCCACAATTAGACATGAATATTTATACCAGTTCTCTGACCTGTGCAAATCCTCAAGCCAAAAATATAGGCACATATTTCACCTGTTATGTTAGTATCTATAAAGGTTCACCAACATGACTTTTTCCATACACCTACCGTCAAACTGAAGTCCTTTTGACTGCATCTATGTATTATACTGATTTATCTACCTGCTAACCTGCTCTGTAATCTGCTATGAAACTGTACATAAGTAAATAAGTATCGCCATACTGGGAAAGATCAAAGGTCCATCAAGTCCAGCATCCTGTTTCCAACAGTGGCCAATCCAGGTCACAAATACCTGGCAAGATTCCAAATGCAATCTTGTTGAATTCTCTTTACTCTGTAATCTGTTCCGAACCTCTCGAGCTGTGAGCGGATATAAGCACTAAAGTACAGTAAAGTTATAGAATAGGCTTCTAGTGGGTGCCCTTCTAAACATTATTTTATATAAATGACCCATACATATCATTAAAAAATATTAAGTGTCTGTAGTCAGAGTCACTAATAGAATATCTAATGGATATTGATGCTCAAAACTAAGAGCCACTTCTCCTGTTAGATCTCAAAGAGGTCAGAACAACTCTTTCACTCAATATTATCGTGTCATGATATTATCATCACATACTATATAAATAAGCTGCTTTGAACTGGAAAGGAACTCGGGACAAAAAAAAACCAAACAAACATGAAAATGAAAAGAACTTTTAGCTGTATTTTTCTATATAACCCACCCTGAAGCAATCTGCATTTTGCTGAAAAAAAAAGCTTTCAAGGTGGGCTAAGTGGCTGATTTGAGTATCTACAGAGCATAGCAATATAGATGAGATCATTTAAAACTAGAATTCTTCATAATAGTTTAAAAAGAGGCATGTGAACCATTAAAGTGTCACCATAGTGTTATATTACCAAACAAACTGCAGTCTGCTTAGATGTAGCAGCAATCACTGCTAAATGGCTAGTATTTAAAAGAAAGAGGCACCAAACAAAGGATTCTGTCTAGTCAATAAATGATCCATGCCACAACAATCATTGGATTAGATTTACTAATGCATTTACTGGTTCAAAGCATGATCATACTATTAACGCACCTTATTTGTAAACTGGCCCCACTGCATAAAATGGGACCTATGGTAAAGAAAAGGTGTTAGTGCCTTCTCAGTGGTACCTTTTAGTACATCTAAGAATAAAATAGGTGCCGTGTGCCTATCCAGCTTATTTTCAAAAGAGATCACCGGTCATCTTCCGACACAAATCGGGAGATGACCGGCCATCTTCTGAACCCGGCCAAATCGGTATAATCGAAAGCCAATTTTGGCCGGTGCCAACTGCGTTCCGTTGTGGAGCCTGCCAAACTTCAAGGGGGCTTTTCGGCAGGGTAGCAAAGGCGGGATGGGCATGGCTTCGAGATGGCCAGCTTCGCCTGATAATGGAAAAAAGATGTCCGGCTCTGACAAGCATTTCGCCGGCTTCACTTGGTCCATTTATTTTCAGGACCAAGTCTCAAAAAAGTGCCCCAATTGACCAGATGACCACCGGAGGGAATCGGGGATCACCTCCCCTTACTCCTCCAGTGGTCACTAACCCCCTCCCACCCAAAAAATAAACAAAAAAAACTTTTTTGCCAGCCTCTATGCCAGCCTCAAATGTCATACCCAGCTCCCTGACAGCAGAATGCAAGTCCCTGAAGCAGTTTTTAGTTGGTGCAGTGCACTTCAGGCAGGTGGACCCAGGCTCATCCCCCACTACCTGTTACACTTGTGGTGGTAAATGGGAGCCCTCCAACCCCCAAAAAACCCACTGTACCCACATCTAGGTGCCCCCCCCTTCACCCATAAGGGCTATGGTAATGGTGTAGAGTTGTGAGGAGTGGGTTCTGGGGGGGATTTGAAGGGCTTATCACCCAAGGGAAGGGAGCTATGCACCTGGGAGCTATTTAATTTTTTTATTTTTTAGAAGTGCCCCCTAGGGTGCCCGTTTGGTGTCCTGGCATGTGAGGGGGACCAGTGCACTACAAATGCTGGCTCCTCCCACGACCAAACACCTTGAATTTGGCCGGGTTTGAGATCACCGGCATTAGTTTCCATTATGGGCGAAAACCGATGCCGGTCATCTCAAACCCGGCCATCTTTGACATTTGGCCGGCCCCAACCGTATTATTGAAATGAAAGATGGCCAGCCATCTTTTTTGATAATACGGTTCGGGCACCCGCCATCTAGATGGCCAGCGCCGTTCGATTATGTCCCTCCACGTTGTGGATTCCATTCAAGGGGCTCTGCTTAGAAAAATGGTCAGAGAATCCATGATGGGAAGGAGTGATGCTGAACCAAATGGAGACTGTGGGGGTAGCTCTGTACAGGTCGCCTAAAGTTAGGCACGCAAATGATATGCACAAATTCTATAACAAACATTAGGTGCATAATTTCCACATTTATGCACGTAATTTTAGGTGTGATCACTTACTTCATGTCAATGGCTGGTGCAATTGCTCATGTGCAACTGACTATTTTAAAAGTGTAGCATGTATCTGCTTGACATGTTCATGCCCTTCTTGGGGGGGGGGGGGGAATGGCACTTGATATACTGCCTTTCTGAGGTTTTTGCAACTACATTCAAAGTGGTTTACATATATTCAGGTACTTATTTTGTACTAGGAGTAATGGAGGATTAAGTGACTTGTCCACAGGCACAAGGAGCTGCAGTGGGAATCAAACTCAGTTCCCCAGGATCAAAGTCCACTGCACTAACCACTAGGCTACTCCTCCACTCCAGTTATGTGCTATAGAATAGTACTGTAACTGTAAATTAGTACCAATTAACTCCAATTATCAATTGGTTGTTAATGCCAATTCACTCATTCGTCAATTAACCTATACGTGTTGTTGCTACTATTGTATAACCTATGTGCGTAAAGAAGCATGTAAATTTGTGCACTAGATTATAGAATGAGGGACTGTGGGCCTAATCTCACAAGTGAATTTCCATTTGACCACCACTTCGGTCTGATATGAAAGCTAAAGCAGAGTCTACACATTCCAAGCTCAAAGTCCTGAATTTCATAGAAACAGACAGAAAAATGAGTGCAGATGAAGATCATGTCTCTGCTGGGAAGGTGCTCCATTAATCCTATCTGTGCAAAAATATTCCCTTAAATTATTAGCCACAAGTCTGCTCCTTTTCACCCTCATCCTGACCCCTCATTCCACTTACTCTGTGACCACTAGAGCTTTAGCAGGTGGGCTGGCACACAGTGGGTTGATATGAATGCACTTTGGGTTCACTGATTCCTGCTCAGCATGTGATCTTTGGGATTTTCAGTTTAAGGTCAGGAAGCACCACATGCAAATGTGGTTCTAGAGGCTGTGGAGCAACTGATTGCTGAGCTTCGAAAGTTTGTGCATACAGGTGGTGGCAGTGACGATCCTAGGTTGGCTGCCACCCAGGGTGGATCGCCGATGCGCACAGTACCCCCCCCCCCCCCCGGGTGCATTCTTAGCTGCTGGGAGCAGCCGTGTGCCTCTCGGCTTCACTGGCTCCCTGCTCCCTCTGCCCCGGAACAGGAAGTAACCTGTTCCAGGGCAGAGGGAGCAGGGAACCAGCAGAGCCAACAGGTGCGCAGCTGCTCTCTGCACCCCTCCAGCAGCGTGCACCCAGAGCGGACTGCCCCCCACCGCCCCCCGCCCTTGGTACGCCGCTGGGTGGTAGAGCAGTTCATAAGGCCTTTCTAGATGTGGAACTGCTATTATATTTCAGTCTGAGTTCTAAATATAAATGGTGTCTGGGGCTCTGAGAAGGGGGAGTAGGAATGTGATCCTTGAGAGGACAAGTGAGGATAAAAAATTTGAAATGTGAATGAACCTGCTTAGGAGGTATGAGGGATAGATGAGCCTAACCTGCAAGGGAGGAGCATTGATCAAGGTAGAGTGAGAGGGAACCTAATAGAGGGAAGAATTTGTAGGGGGCCAGGCTGGTCAGGTCAGAAGAAGAAAATAGAGAAGTATATAATGGGAGAGTGGTGTAGGTACAGAAGGGGGGCGATATTAAGCATTGGGAGAAAGAAATGAGGGAAACACAATAAGAAGATGAGAGGAGGAAGTAGACGTTAAGATGGGGAGGGACTGAGAAAGAAGTGGAGATGGTCTGAGAGAAAAGAAAGTGTATGGTGTGCCTATTGAGGACTGGCTGGGAGGGGGAGATATGGGTTATATATGGACCAGGGAAAGCAAAGCATGAGTGTGGTGTAGATTGTTTGTGAGTAGGATCGTAAACTATGATGATAAGTTGGGGATTGTGGAGAAAGAGAAACTGGTAAGACTTACAGTGCTACCCCTTGCATTTCTTTAACCCACAGGTCCTCCCAGTGTGTGCCCCACCTGCTGTGCTCTTCATTTACAGACAGCCTGACCTGTTGTGTTCTCAACCCACTATGCTTTAATTTCCTTTATATGGACTTGGTCATTTGTGCCAAATTGAGCACCCTCAATCATTTTGAAAAGTTGACTTCTATGCCCATAGGGAAGTGAAAGACCACATCTGCTTAGCTGTCAGTGCCACTTGAATCTTTCCAGGCTGGTCCAATGGTTATTAATCAACTGGTTTTACTAATGTGTTTTAAGGGAATAGCATGTGATATTTTCAACTTAACAGCTCTGAGTAAACTGACTGCCTGCCTAGCCGCAACTCAGAAATGGGCAAACAACAAAAGACTTTGCTTGAACCCAAATAAAACAGATATTCTTTGGGTTCCAAACACAAGTGGACAAATACCCAACTTCAAAAATACCTTTCTGGAAGTATGAACTCCCCTAAAATCACGGGTCAGGAGTCTTCGGATACTGCTAGACTCACTCTGATCCTACAAATTCAAACAACTTTCAAAAATTGTCTCTGTCACCTACGGCAGCTATGAAATCTCTCTCCGTATATTGAAAAGATGAGTCTGACCACAGTGGTCCATGCCATGATGTCATCACAACTAGATTACTGTAATGCCCTGTACACTGGCCAAACCAAAAAAAGTTTGTATCAGCTCCAACTAATTCAGAATGCTGCAGCACGACTGATAGAAGGCTGCAAGTGATGTGACTATATCACGCCCTTCCTGCAAAAGCTACACTAGCTACTAGTACATTACGGGGCTAAATTTAAAACTCCAATTTTCAAGGCCCTCAGACAAAATGGGCCAGAGAACTTAAAGAATAAGTTAACCCTTTACACACCTTTAAGACCTCTAAGATCCTCTCAAGGATCATCACTATCTGTACCCTCATCAAAAGAAATTGTATGATGTGATACCCACCAGCGAGTCTTCTCAGGAGTAGCCCCAGGGTCTGGAGTTTACTTCCAGAGGGGCTACATATAACTCAAGACTACCTCTACTTCAGGAAGCAAGTAAAAGCCTGGATCTTCTCCCAAGCCTTTAATATGTAGAGTGACTGACTATATACCAGTTCTGCACCTGCACTAGCTTGCTACACATACTATAATTTAGATCAATTCCTTATCTCTTGCTTAACTATACAAAGAACTTGCCTTGACCATCAACCATCTAACCATCAAATTATCCCAACTGACCCTGTACCACACATCTTGTTCCCATCATGTATCTGCTCTTGGTCCCTCAGCTATATGATAAGCCGTATTGTAGAAAATCTTTACCATCATATCTATGTTTGTTGAATGTTCTAATGGATATTTATTAGATGTATCATTAGTATTATGCAAACATTGTATTTTACCTCTAGTATTTGAATTCCAGTGCTGTTAAATGTGTATATTTTTTATATTGTTTCACGGTCATTCTATCATTAGGTTTCAATTTACTGTTTTCAAGTTTACCTCATTTATTGTATTTATGTTTATTCTTGGTTATTTTACTATTGTTATGCTATTAACAAAATTATACATTTTATGTTAAACTGTACCTGCTATGCACCACCTTGGGTGAATCTCTTCATAAAGGTGGTTAATATGTCCAAATAACTAAAAATAAATTTGGCCCAGGTGACAGATCATTGGGGATACAGGCAGGAGGAGGACTGTTAACTCATCTCCCTGATCTTGATACTCCTCTTAGCCCTGACCTTTACATCATTCCCAGTTCTGGCCAAGATGTACATAGATTTTTAAAGCTGGCTGAAGTGTAGACTCAGGCTGATAATGCACACGTTGGTACTGCTTCTGCTGAGACACAGTCTGCTGTGATGGTAGCAGAAAATGTCATTTCATCTAGGGAGTATTGGGAAGAATCAAACCAGTGAGAGACCAGGCAATTAATATGTCTGGGCCACTGGTGTCAAGTGAGGTCAGATTCTAAGGGGTGAAAATAATTCATTGCTGTTCTGATAAAACTTCAAACTGTAAGTTTAGACACAGTTTAGGGCAGATTAATTTGCTGTCAGATCAGGTCCAGATCTCCATTATATCATTTGAACAATATGAAACAGAGGATGGGATCTGTAAACAATAGGGGATGCCATATGGGAGTTTTTCTAGAATAGACAAATTGCTTATTTAAAGGAAATGCGGGTGGGGTACTTACTAATGTGTTTTAAGGGAATAGCACATGATATTTGCAGCTTAACTTATTAAATGGCCAAATAGGGTATGATACATACCTGTAGCAGTTGTTCTCCGAGGACAGCAGGCTGATTGTTCTCACGACTGGGTTGACGTCCGCGGCAGCCCCCACCAACCGGAAGAAGCTTCGCGGGACGGTCGGCACGCAGGCCACGCCCACCGCGCATGCGCGGCCGCCTTCCCGCCCGTGCGCGACCGCTCCCGCCAGTTGAATGACAAGCAATAAAATATGAAACACACAACTCCAAAGGGGAGGAGGGAGGGTAGGTGAGAACAATCAGCCTGCTGTCCTCGGAGAACAACTGCTACAGGTATGTATCATACCCTTTCTCCGAGGACAAGCAGGCTGCTTGTTCTCACGACTGGGGTATCCCTAGCTCTCAGGCTCACTCAAAACAATAACCCAGGTCAATTGAACCTCGCAACGGCGAGGGTACAACAGAAATTGACCTACGAAGAACAACTAACTGAGAGTGCAGCCTGACCAGAATAAATTCGGGTCCTGGAGGGTGGAGTTGGATTTACACCCCAAACAGATTCTGCAACACCGACTGCCCGAACCGACTGTCGCGTCGGGTATCCTGCTGGAGGCAGTAATGAGATGTGAATGTGTGGACAGATGACCACGTCGCAGCCTTGCAGATCTCTTCAATAATGGCTGACTTCAAGTGGGCCACCGACGCTGCCATGGCTCTGACACTATGAGCCGTGACATGACCCTCAAGAGTCAGCCCAGCCTGGGCGTAAGTGAAGGAAATGCAATCTGCTAGCCAATTGGAGATGGTGCGTTTCCCGACAGCGACCCCTAGCCTGTTAGGGTCGAAAGAAATAAACAATTGGGCGGACTGTCTGTTGGGCTGTGTCCGCTCCAAGTAGAAGGCCAATGCTCTCTTGCAGTCCAATGTGTGCAACTGACATTCAGCAGGGCGGGTATGCGGCCTGGGGAAGAATGTTGGCAAGACAATTGACTGGTTAAGATGGAACTCCGACACCACCTTCGGCAGGAACTTTGGGTGAGTGCGGAGCACTACTCTGTTGTGATGAAATTTAGTATATGGAGCATGAGCTACTAGGGCTTGAAGCTCACTGACCCTACGAGCTGAAGTAACTGCCACCAAGAAAATGACCTTCCAGGTCAAGTACTTCAGATGGCAGGTATTCAGTGGCTCAAAAGGAGGTTTCATCAGCTGGGTGAGGACGACGTTGAGATCCCATGACACAGTAGGAGGCTTGATAGGGGGCTTTGACAAAAGCAAGCCTCTCATGAATCGAACGACTAAAGGCTCTCCAGAGATGGCTTTACCTTCCACACGATAATGGTAAGCACTAATCGCACTAAGGTGATTCCTTACTGAGTTGGTCTTGAGGCCAGACTCTGATAAGTGCAGAAGGTATTCAAGCAGGTTCTGTGCAGGGCAAGAACGAGGTTCTAGGGCCTTGCTCTCACACCAAACGACAAACCTCCTCCACTTGAAAAAGTAACTCTTTTTAGTGGAATCCTTCCTAGAGGCAAGCAAGACCCGGGAGACACCCTCAGACAGACCCAACGCAGCGAAGTCTACGCCCTCAACATCCAGGCCGTGAGAGCCAGGGATTGAAGGTTGGGGTGCAGCAACGCTCCGTCGTTCTGCGAAATGAGAGTCGGAAAACACTCCAATCTCCACGGTTCTTCGGAGGACAACTCCAGAAGAAGAGGGAACCAGATCTGACGGGGCCAAAAGGGCGCTATCAGAATCATGGTGCCGCGGTCTTGCTTGAGCTTCAGTAAGGTCTTCCCCACCAAAGGTATGGGAGGATAAGCATACAGGAGGCCGGTCCCCCAATGAAGGAGAAAGGCATCTGACGCTAGCCTGCCGTGTGTCTGAAGTCTGGAACAGAACAGAGGCAGCTTGTGGTTGGTCTGAGAGGCGAAAAGATCCACCGAGGGGGTGCCCCACTCTCGGAAGATCTTGCGTACCACTCTGGAATGGAGCGACCACTCGTGCGGTTGCATGACTCTGCTCAGTCTGTCGGCCAGACTGTTGTTTACGCCTGCCAGGTACGTGGCTTGGAGAAGCATGCCGAACCGACACGCCCAACGCCACATACCGACGGCTTCCTGACACAGGGGGCGAGATCCGGTGCCCCCCTGCTTGTTGACGTAATACATTGCAACCTGATTGTCTGTCCGAATTTGGATAATTTGGCAGGACAGCCGATCTCTGAAAGCCTTCAGTGCGTTCCAGATCGCTCGGAGCTCCAGGAGGTTGATCTGCAGATCCTTTTCCTGGAGGGACCACAGACCCTGGGTGTGAAGCCCATCGACATGGGCTCCCCACCCCAGGCGAGATGCATCCGTCGTCAGCACTTTCGTGGGCTGCGGAATTTGGAATGGACGTCCCAGGGTCAAATTGGTCCGTATGGTCCACCAGAGCAGTGAAGTGCGGCAACTGGTGGAGAGGCGGATGACATCCTCTAGATTCCCGGTGGCTTGGAACCACTGGGAAGCTAGGGTCCATTGAGCAGATCTCATATGAAGACGAGCCATGGGAGTCACATGAACTGTGGAGGCCATATGACCCAGAAGTCTCAACATCTGCCGAGCTGTGATCTGCTGAGACGCTCTGGTCTGCGAAGCCAGGGCCAAGAGATTGGTGGCCCTCGCTTCGGGAAGGTAGGCCTGAGCCATCTGGGAATTCAGCAGCGCTCCTATGAATTCCAGAGACTGAGTTGGCTGGAGATGGGACTTTGGGTAATTTATCACAAACCCCAGCAGCTCCAGAAGTTGAATAGTGCACTGCATGGACCGGAGGGCTCCTGCCTCCGAGGTGTTCTTGACCAGCCAATCGTCGAGATATGGGAACACGTGCACTCCCAGCTTGCGTAGGTGGGCCGCTACCACCACGAGGCACTTTGTAAACACTCGTGGGGCAGAGGCGAGCCCAAAGGGCAGCACACAATACTGAAAGTGCCGTGCGCCCAGGCGGAATCTGAGATACTGTCTGTGAGCTGGCAGTATCGGGATGTGAGTGTATGCGTCCTTTAAATCCAGGGAACATAGCCAATCGTTTTTCTGAATCATTGGCAGAAGGGTGCCCAAGGAAAGCATCCTGAACTTTTCTTTGACCAGGAATTTGTTCAGGCCTCTCAGGTCTAGGATGGGACGCATCCCCCCTGTTTTCTTTTCCACAAGGAAGTACCTGGAATAGAATCCCTGCCCTTCCTGCCCGGGTGGTACGGGCTCAACCGCATTGGCGCTGAGAAGGGCGGAGAGTTCCTCTGCAAGTACCTGCTTGTGATGGGAGCTGAAAGACTGAGCTCCCGGAGGACAATTTGGAGGCAGGGAGGCCAAATTCAGGGCGTATCCGTACCGCACTATTTGGAGAACCCACTGGTCGGAGGTTATGAGAGGCCACCTTTGGTGAAAGAATTTTAACCTCCCTCCGACCGGCAGGTCGTCCGGTACGGACACTTGTAGGGCGGCTATGTTCCCATGGATCCAGTCAAAAACCCGTCCCCGGCTTTTGCTGTGGAGGCGCAGAGGGCTGCTTAGGCGCACGCTGTTGACGGGAACGAGCGCGCTGGGGCTGTCCCTGTGCCTGACGAGGCCTTCGGGCCGGCTGGTTGTACCTACGCTTCGCAAAAGAATAGGGTGCAGCCTGCCGAGCCCGGGAAAAACGCCCGCCCGCGGGGGCGGGTGCTGAAGGCGCCCGGTGGGAGAGCTTGTCGAGAGCGGTTTCCCGCTGATGCAGTTGGTCAACCATCTGCTCGACCTTCTCGCCAAAAATATTATCCCCCCGGCAAGGGACGTCAGCCAGTCTCTGCTGGGTGCGGTTGTCCAGGTCAGAGGCACGCAGCCATGAGAGCCTGCGCATCACTATACCTTGGGCCGCAGCACGAGATGCCACGTCACAGGTGTCAAAAATCCCCCTGGACAGGAACTTTCTGCACGCCTTCAGCTGCCTGACCACCTCCTGATAAGGCCTGGACTGCTCCGGCGGGAGCTTATCGACCAGGTCCGCCAGCTGTTGCACATTGGTCCGCATGTGGATGCTCATATAGAGCAGGTAAGATTGGATGCGGGTCACGAGCATGGAGGATTGGTAGGCCTTCCTCCCAAATGAGTCCAGAGTGCGAGACTCCCGCCCCGGGGGCGCCGAGGCGGTATCCCTCGAACTCCGTGCCCTCTTGAGAGCAGAATCCACGACCGCTGAGTCATGGGGCAACTGGGGCCGCATGAGCTCTGGGTCAGAGTGGATCCTGTACTGGGACTCTGCTTTCTTGGGAATGGTGGGGTTAGTTAGTGGTCGCACCCAGTTCCGAAGCAGCGTCTCCTTCAGGACATTGTGCAGCGGTACCGTGGAGGACTCTCTAGGTGGTGATGGATAGTCGAGGACCTCGAGCATCTCGGCCCTCGGCTCTTCCACAGAGACCACGGGGAAGGGAATGCTTATAGACATATCCCGCACAAAAGAGGCAAAGGAGAGACTCTCAGGAGGTGAGAGCTTCCTCTCCGGTGAAGGCGTGGGGTCCGAGGGAAGGCCCGTAGACTCCTCTGAGGAGAAATATCTAGGGTCCTCCTCTTCCCCCCACGAGTCCTCATCCTCGGTATCGGACATTAGCTCATGTAGCTGAGTCCTGTACCGGGCCCGGCTCGACGTCGAGGCACCGAGGTCTCGGTGTCGTCGAGCGGTGGACTCCCGCGCCGGCGGGGACGGAGCTCCCTCCATCGACGTCGACTCCACCTGCGTGGCGGTCGAGACCGGCACCGCAAGCGGCGGCGGTGTCGTCAGCCCCGGCGCCGGGCTAGAGCTCGCCGGCGCCACAGTCATCGGCGCCGAGGGCGCAAGCACCCCCGGCGCCGGCACAGCCTGGCGCATCAGCCCTTCCAGGATCCCCGGAAGGATGGCTCTGAGGCACTCGTCCAGGCCCGCTGCCGGGAAAGGCGGTGGGGCCGGTAAGGGTGTCGGTGCCAGAAGCTGCTGGGGGCCAGGAGACGGCACCGAGGTGCCGGAACCCCGACGCGTCGGTACCTCCACCACCGACGGAGATCTCTCCTCTCTGCGATGACGCTTCGGCGTCGAGTCCTCTCCAGGGTGCACCGAGGGCTCCCGGTGACGGCGCTTCTTATCTTTTTTCCGGTGCACGTCACCGGCGCCGGAGGGCATGGAGGAGGAGGAGGTCGATCCCCCTCGGTCTCGAGGTACCGGGTCCGACAGGGTTCGGTCCCGTGGCTCACGAGCTGAGGGAGTGACCGGGGCCGACTGCCCACGCGGCCTCTCAACCCCACTCTCACCGGCGGACCGGCGGGCCGACGGGACCTGTTCTCCTGGGGTCGCTGCCATCGGTGCCGATGTCTCGGGCATCGATACCGGTACCGAAGAACCGGCCTTCGATACCGATGCCGTCGAGGTCGACGTCGAGGGGCCGGCGCAAGTTCCAAAAAGACGGTCCCGCAGAACTTGCCTCGCAACCTGAGTCCGTTTCCGGAGACCGAGACACAAAGCGCACGACTTGAGATTGTGCTCCGGCCCGAGGCACTGGAGGCACCAAGCGTGGGTGTCGGTCTGCGAGATCGGCCGGCCGCAGCGACCACACTTTTTAAATCCACTCGGGACCTTCGAGGACATCGACGGAAAAATCGCGTCGGCGAAGTCAAAGTCGGCAATGGTGGCTAAAATCACACCACGAAAAAATCAATCGACCGAGCGGCCACTAGGCCGCAACGTGGCGTCCCCGCTAGTAAGCGAGGGAAAAAGGGAACGCGTGCTCCACACGCGCGAAAAATTTCTTTTTTTTTTTTTTTTTTTAAAACAATACAAACAAGATGAGAGGAAACCGAACGGGAATCCAAGCAACGATCCGCGTAAACGCGGTCGAAAATCTGGCGGCTGAACAGAGAGAGAGGCAATTGCACAACTCTCTCAGTCGCGGAAAAAAAGTAACTGGCAGGAGCGGTCGCGCACGGGCGGGAAGGCGGCCGCGCATGCGCGGTGGGCGTGGCCTGCGTGCCGACCGTCCCGCGAAGCTTCTTCCGGTTGGTGGGGGCTGCCGCGGACGTCAACCCAGTCGTGAGAACAAGCAGCCTGCTTGTCCTCGGAGAACGTAAGATATTTTACTGTAACACACACTAGTTTAAGGCAATGTATGTCACATAATGATATGCAAAGTGCCTCATTATTTTGCAAATCAAATAACACAGCTTCTGTTGAACTTCACAAAATGCGTTATTCATAGAAAAAAACACTGACTGAGCTGGCTTTATTCTTCTTCCCCAGGAGCATCAGGCTGCTAATACATGGCCTGATTCTCCAAGCTAGGAGCTTTCTTAAAGAGGTTGGAGCTAAAAAGCCTAGCAAAGACTCTGACTCCCAAAAAGAACCCCCTGTCCTCTAAACATAGATCCCCACACCCTACTGGTGCCCCTCTGGCCACCCAGCAAGATTCCCTACAACCCTGGTTGGCACTCCCAAACCTCTAACCCTCAAAGACCTCCTGCATGCACTCTGGATTTCCCTGATATCTAGCAGATGGAGCAGGAATGATTTCTATTCACTTGTGCCCCATCAAGCACAGAATTCAAAATGGCCCTAGTGGTAGTCTTGCAGTACTGCTGTTGGGGTTCAAGCTGACAAATGGAAGGCTGCATGCCCTTATTTGGCAGCTTGATCCTAGCAGTAGTATTGAGAGTAGGGTAAGCCAAAAGAGATTTGAAATGAAGCTTTCCATAAAAATAAAACATTCATTGTATTTTAGAAACAGGAGTCTGTAAGGCAACGGTTGGCCCATTAAATGGCAAAGAGACAATAGGGGGCAGTCAATGAGCATGACAGTATACTATAATAACAAAAAGAATTCAGTTTTTACTAAGGAAGATGTTAGGAAAGTACCTATGCTTGCAATAGACTTTGTTGGTGGTAATTCCGGAGAATTGAAAGAATTTATGGTGAACCTGGAAGCATAATAAAACAAATTGACAAGCTAGAGGCCATATGGTATATATCCTAGGTCTATGAAATATCCCCTATTAACTGGAGGTGAGAAAGTACAAGACTGTAAGATGTTGTATGGGGACCTTACAAGACTAGAAATCTGGCTGTCTAAATGGTAGATGAAATGTAATGTGGGCAATTGTAAGGTGATGCACTTAGGGAAATGTAATCCAAACTAGGTAAATTATGTTGGGCTCCATATTGAAAGCCACCAACCAGGAAAAGAATCTTGGTGTCTTTCCTCAAGCCTAACATAGTAATAGTTTTTGGACTTTTCCTCCAGGAACATTTTTGTAAGCCAACTAAACTGACTGCTTTTAGCACATCCTCCGGCAATGGGTTACAGAACTTAAATATGTAAGTAAAAAAACACCTCTGATTTATTTTTAATGTACTACTTAGTAAGTTCACGACATGTCACTTAGCCTTTGAACTTTTTGAAAGAGTAAACAAACGATTCTTGGTTATTTATTTATTTATTTATTACATTTGTACCCCGAACTTTCCCGCTCATCGCAGGCTCAATGCGGCTTACATAGTAACAAGAGAATACAATCTGTAGTATCAGAATCAACAAAGGAGGTATGTGATAGGACAAATGAGCAAGGAGTAAATGGGATAAAAGAGGTATGAGAGAAAGGATATGGACAGGTAAGAAGGTGGAGTGATAAAGGAGAAGTTGGGAAGAGCATGGAGGGAAAAGAAGGATTGGTAGGAGATATTTCTGAGTCATGTTGTTAATGATAAGATAAACCGGTAAAAATAGATGGGTTGCTTATGGTAGGTCAAGTCGTTCGGGTAAACCTGTTTGAATAGATGGGCTTTCAATAATTTTCTAAAGGGAAGGTATTCACTAATTGACCGAATGTATCTGGGTAGAATATTCCAGAGTTGGGATCCGAGGTAGGGGAAGTTAGATGCATGATATGTTTTGTACTTTAGTCCTTTGCAATTGGGAAGGTGCAGGTTAAGATACACATTCTAATCTACTCAGGACTTTATAGACCTCTATTATATGCCCCCTCTGCATCTCTTTTCCAAACTGAAGAGCCCCAACATCCATAGCCTTTCCTTATGTGAGAGTTTCCAGTTTCTTAATCATTTTTTTTGTTACATTTGTACCCCGCACTTTCTCACTCTTGGCAGGCTCAATGCTGCTTACATATTGTATACAGGTACTTATTTGTACCTGGGGCAATAGAGGAATAAGTGACTTGCCCAGAGTCACAAGGAGCTACCTGTGCCTGAAGTGGGAATTGAACTCAGTTCCTCAGGACCAAAGTCCACCACCCTAACCACTAGGCCACTCCTCCACTCCGCTATACCTTTTACAATTCCAGTATAATTTTGAGATAAGGTGGCTAGAATTACACACAATACTCAATGTGTGATTGCACAATGGAACAATACAAAGGTATTATCACATTCTTTGTTTTATTCTTTATTCCTTCCCTAATAATTCCTAAACATTCTGTTTGCATTTTTGGCCACCACTATGCACTGAGCATAACATTTTAACATATTGGGAGAACTCCTTCCCTTGGAGCTTCTCTCCTGGAGACACCTTCACTCTGGAGATCACGATCACCTTGACCTTGACCCTGACCCTCCCCCTGAATTGTTCTGCCCCAGGGCATTTAACCACCTCCTTGCCTAAGCCCCACCCCTCTGATTAAGCATGTTAGCACCACCTGCCGTAAGGTGGTTTGACTTCAACACCAGTGTGGGAGTCTTCCTAGGAGCACCTGCTGCTATAGCACTCACTCCCTAACAGTGGGAGTCCTCCAACTCCGTTGCTGCCAATGGAGAAAGGGGGGTGCTTCAATATCATATTTCAATCACTAGGGACGGGTTCCCTGGAGTACTGCAGAGCTTGTCTGTCCCTCACTATTGAAAATGTGACAGCAAAACAGCACTCCCCACTGGCAGGACTGTAGGTGGAGGATTCTCGCTCAGCTTAGAGGAAACCGTGATAAGGACAACCCAGTACATTGTTAGTTGTTTACACTGGTTAAAACAAAAATCTCATGTCTGTGAGATCTTGATGTAAGACTACTATTTTGGACCATCTGCTCTAATCTTTGAAATCATTTAAACTTATTTTATAAAGAAATTGATATCTGGAGACTAGATGAGAATATGTGGTGATTTTACCCCAGATGTTAATACCAGTTTTCTACAAACATTTTCTTCAAGAGTAATACAAATTCCCATCATCTTTCATAGCATGCATCAAATTCTTGAACTGCTTTCTCTTTTTTACAGTGAAGACGTAGCTCACAGATGTTGGACAAATAAATAGGTCCCTCCGCTGCTTCTTTACATGCTTTACAAATAGCACTGCATGTGTATAACTCACTAAACAATACATCTGAGTAAATATTTGTTCTTCACAAGAATTTGAATTTGATGCCGAGCGTGAAGCATAAGAATGGCCACTGTTCAGAAACAAATTTATAATTTGGAGATTTATAGGCTGTAATTAAACTTTTTTAAAGACTACAGTAGTTGTAGAACATTAACAATGACATTTCCTATGTATATCATTTCTCATAAGGCTGTATGGTCTATTGTGGGGGCTTATTCCAGTGACTGCTGGTGACTTACTAAACCAGTGAGAGAAGGTAGGAATTGAATAACAAAAATAATTTCTCCCTTTTTCTGTCTAATCCTTACCAATTTCTTTCCTTTTTCCATTTCCCTTCTTTCATTCTTATTTACTCATTCCTTTTTTTTCTTTCCACTTGTCTTGTATAACTCCTGTTTTTCTTCATTTGATGAGACTTTGTCTTCCTTCCTAATCTTCCACTGCTACTACCTGAATCTATCTGTCTCATTTCTTTGAATAGCTGTATCCCTTGCTTATGCACAGTTGTAGATGCAGGGCTTGACTGTTGTGGTCATTGTAATTGCTGCACTGCTCTGCTGGATTTAACTTTAACATAAGAAATGTCATACTGGTTCAGATCAAAGGTCCATCAAGCCCAGCATCTTGTTTGCAACAGTGGCCAATCCAGGTCACAAGTATTCAGCAGGAACCTAAAGAATCAGTCCTTATCCTATTATTTCTACCCAGGGACAGTGGTGTACCTACCTTGGTTGCCTCCTGGGGCACAGAACCCCACCCCTTCTCTGAGCAAGGGGGTCGATGAGCAAGTCCTAGCCAGGGAATGGTTATACTGCTCATCTACCATTACATAAATCTTTACTGCCTTTTATGGTTGCTTTTTTGGGTATACTTCAGCTACACATATCTTGGTGCATGACCTTCCATTGAGGCCTCCTCCACACACTTGTGTACAGTTTGGAGTGACGTAGGGTGGTGACGCTTGCTCTACCTCCTTCTCCCCGCCATAACTTGATTCTGAGCCTGGAGTTCCTGGAGAAGTAGGCTTTATCTTGTCAGGGTGCAAACCAAGAACTTGATTTTGCTGTGTTTCTGTAAAACATGGTGGTCTTTTCATGCAGTCTTTAGCACTGCTCATACTGTATCACAGCCTTTCCTGTTTATGATTGTTTGGACTGTCTCTGTGTTGGTTTCATCATTTTTATTACATACCATGCATTTTAGATTTACTACCATTTTTAATCTGTTTGTAGGAGATGGTTTACCCTGATTTTTAATTGTGATTTTTTAAAAAATCTTTTATTTTTGATCTGATGGACTGGTAAAATCTATATCTAGCTATTTTAACTCATTTTCTGTAGTTTTTGGACCTTTTTAAGCTTTTAAGATGTTGTTCTTCATGTGTTTTAAGGACTCCCTGACACTCTGCAATTTCTTCCATGGTTGGAACACATTGATGACATCACTGAAATGCTCTGACATCATTGAAACACATAATTAAGCTCTCTATGCGTTCCACCATGTTTTTTGAAATCATGTTTTTCAATTTTAAGGACTTTTAGGAAGGTTTTTTTGCAGCAATTTTAGTTGTTATGGATCCTAGAACATCTCAGGATCTTCCATTTTATATTTTTATTGTCAATCATTTTAACGACTTTCCACAGATGTAAACACTAGAATTTTTTTTTTTTTTTTTGGGGGGGGGGGGGTTTAAGGACACTCTCATGCTGTTTTTAGTGGTCTGCATTTCAGGCACATGTTTTTACTAGTTTTTGAACCAAGTATTGCATGTTTTGAACTGGTTTTTAAAGTTGTTTTTTTTTTTTTTGCACTAATTATGTTTGCATGGCCTCAGCATATATATAATCTTAGTTGATACAGTAAGTTTGCTTTCACTGCAATCGCAGCATTTTTATGAGACTGTACATACCGTAAGTACATAAGCATAAGTACATAAGCACCGCCATACTGGGAAAAGACCAAGGGTCCATCAAGCCCAGCATCCTGTCTCCGACAGTGTCCAATCCAGGCTTCAAAAACCCGCCCCCCTCAAAAAAAAAAAAAAAACTTAATTCTTAATAATGTTCAATGGACTTTTCCCTCAGGAATCTGTCCAAACCCCCTTTAAAGGCCAGCTGCTGTCACTACATTTTCCGGCAATGAGTTCCATAGTCTAACTACATGCTGAGTAAAGAAAAACTTTCTCCTATTTCTTATAAATCTACCATATTCTAGCTTCATCTTGTGTCCCCTGGTTTTGTTGTTGTTTGAAATGGCTGAAATGGAATGGAATGGAATAGCTAGAATCCTAGAGTAGAAACAGCTCATAGGAAAAAAGCCAGAAAACCTAATACTGGCTTGCTCAGGAGGCACATGAAGGAGCGTGCATATATCACAGCATTCTCTAAGTATACTCCTTTAGCGTGCACCACAGACCAAAAGCTTTTAGTGCACTTCAGGGATGGTTCTTTTGGTGTTTATAGATAGGTATTCTTTAACTATAGATAGGCATTATTGTTTCTTTTCAGTTATATAGCTAATCATTATGTATATAGCTTAATTATTGTATATTTTAGAACCTCTAATAAAAGTCTCATTTACCTAATACGAATCCAAAAGAATCCACAGTAATTACTGAGTAGTCTGTGTCAGTAAACCAGTTTGTAAAACCAGGTCAGAAGCCAGCTTATTTTTGAAAGAGAAAGATGCCCATATTTTGACCCAAATCAGGAGATGGGCGTCCGTTTCCCGTGGGCGCCCAAATCGGTATAATCGAAACCCGATTTTTGGCGTCCTCAACTGCAGTCCATCACGGAGACGAACAAAGATCACTGGGGTGTGTCAGAGGCGTGGCGAAGGTGGGACTGGGGCGTGGTTATCGGCCGAGGAGAGATGGGCATCTTTAGCTGATAATCGAAACAAGAAGGGCGTTTTTGACGAGAATTTGGTCTGCTTTATTTGGACCCTTTTTTTTCAGGTCCAAGTCCCAAAAAAGTGCCCCAACTGACCAGATGACCACCGGAGGGAATCAGGGATGACCTCCCCTGACTCCCCCAGTGGTCACTAACCCCTTCCCACCAACAAAAACCCATTTTACAAACTTTTTTCCCAACCTGTAATGCCATACCCACTTCCATGACAGCAGAATGTGTTCTATCTTCTGACAGCCTTTCCCTGGTTCTGATGTGGGTCTCAGGTGAGTGTGACACCTTTTCTGTTAAGGGCACTGCAGAGTCACATCAGCAATGCATTGTGGTGGGTGTAGGGTATTGGGCTCCATGATTCCACTAGCTTGTGGCAAATGCTCACGATGTTGGTAGTTGGAAGGCTCTACTCCCATGGTGCTTTTCTCTCTGCTTACTGGGTCAGAGTGTGCCCTGTTTTGTTTCCGGTAGTCCATGAGGTAGTGGCCATTTGTGTAAGACACTTTTAGATCCCTTTCATGTGTTAGCCACGTTACAGCACTTAGTTCTTACCTTGAATGTTTCTGAAAGAGGGCATTGTACACCATTCTGCCAGCTCGGACCTACTGCTAATCTCAGTACCAGCGAGACTCGTTGCCAGTGGGGCACAACTTCTGATCTGCAGTTAACTGTGAGTAAAGGTGCTTATTCAAATAAAGGTGCTTATTCAAATAAAGGTGCTTGTTCAAATAAAGGACGTTTTCAGCGAGATTAGTCTTCAGGTGTCAACTGCTGTGCCAAGGTTATACACCAGCAACAAGTCCTGTCCCTGGAGCACTTTTAGTGGGTACTGCAGTGCACTTTAGGCAGGCAGACCCAGGCCCCCCCCCCCCCCCACACCCATAACACTTGTGGTGGTAAATGGGAGGCCTCTAAAATCCACTGTACCCACATGTTGCCCCCTTCACCCCTAAGAGCTATGGTAGTGTTATACATTTGTCCCTCCCACGATCAAATGGCTTAGATTGGGACGTTTCTGAGCTGGGCGTTTTTAGTTTCCATTATCGCAAAAAAAAAAAAACGCCCATCTCAGAAGGGACCAAATCTATGGCATTTGGTCCGACCAAACCATATTTTCAAAACAAAAGATGGACGCCCATCTTTTCGATAATACAGTCTGTCCCGCCTCTTCACATACCCGTTTTCGGACATAGACACCCATGGAGATGGGCGTTCGCGTTCGATTATGCCCCTCCAGGTCTCTGTCTACTAAGTGCAGCTCCTGATCCCTGACCCTGAGCATTTCTTAGCATATACCAGGCAATGCTATGGTATCTGTACTTGGGATTAGGCCCCACTCCAAGCCTCATAATCATTTTAAGGGCAGTAAATTCATGATGAAATGATTTTAGAATGGCTGGGTGCAATTTACATACACATGTAATCAGCAAACATGTTTAAAAATCAGTTTTAAAACATCCTTTGCCAGCCAATAGGAAGAGGCTGCTTGCATTTTGTAACAGCAATTTTCTCTAGGCCCATATCATTGAGTAGATAAGGCAGCTTGGAGCCAGTTTTTCTGTAGCCTTTCTGTGAACTTGTTCATTCCTGCACCTGTCAGGAAATCACAGCTTCTCACACTAGATGTTTCCAGAGGGGTAGAGAACTAATGGAATCATGGAGAAAAGCCTCTGGAAGTTTGTGGAACTACAGTAAGAGGATTTATAGTAATAGGGGGAAGGACCTGGTAGCAGCAGTAGCCTCCCCCGCCTAAGTGTTATAAGCCTGCTTACCTGCCAAATTTGTCTTGGGTTCCATCTCCTTTGACCTATGTTAATAGGGAGATTCCTCCTGTCCAGCCTGATACAGTAACCTGAATTCAGAATTGGCCTGCTATACTCCCATAAGCTGGCACTTCACAGTCAATTCCTAAAGGAGCAAGGATTCATTGGACCAAGAGACAAGTAATAGACCTGAAATCCGGCTGTTGGCTTGTTTTAGTGGGAGGTATGAGGAACTTTCCCCACCCCAGTTTAGTCCTGGAAAAGAAGAGAGGATTTGTTTATCATTTGTAAAGAACTGTGTGAGCCAAGCCCTCATCTATTCCATAAGTAGGCTTGAGAAAAGAGAATAAGGAGAATCTGTAAGTGTTTTGGTGTATGACTGAAGGAGAGGAGAAAAGCTATTGTATATATTTGGCTATTTGTTTGAAATGGTTGAAACTCTACCCGTAATGTAACCCGAGGGGGAGAACAAACTTATTTTCCCATGTTGTTTAAACAAGTTTAATTCAATAACTAAAGCATTTAAAACGAATCAGCGATGTTATAGTCGTGGATGCTGTCAGAAAACACACTCAGGATTAGGGGACTAGTGCAGGATACTATCCTCGTCTTCCGCCCTCAAAGGACGGAAGAGGAATGAAAACTAAAGTTCAGGATTTTTCTGATCAAGGAGAACAAACTTATTTTCCCAAGTTGTTTAAACAAGTTTAATTTAATAACTAAAGCATTTAAAACGAACATAAACTCAACTTTCTTGTACAGTAAATCAAATTTTGCTTAAAACTCTATAACCAAACATATACTAATAACTTTTTATCTTCCTACAGATACCAACATCTACTTGTATCTAGCGCACATTCAGATAAGTGTCTTTTTCTGCAATCTGTTCCTTAGGAAATGTAAATGTTATTATGTATCATTCACGTGAGTATAGTCTGACAAGAATTTGATTCTTTGCTTTGCTCTCTTTTCAGGTTTTCAGTCACTTTTCTTTGCCATGGACTTTGGGTAAGTATCTCTTTTTTTATTTTCTTTCATGTGTTTCTGTGTATGCCTCTTTCCTATTATGTTTCTTGTTCAGTGTATACAGTTACTTAGCTGTCGAAGCTTTGTTTCTTTTTCTTCCCGGCCTTGCTTGCGTTGGAGCTCGTGAGTTGTCCGGTTTTCTTCACTTTTTCTTTGGTCTTCCTCCTTCACCTCTCTCTTAATTAAAATAATTGGAAGGAAAACCTTACTCTTCCTACTTTCTTCTTTTAATAATCTTTATCAGGGAGTGCTGTCAACAGCGGAACTGTGGGCTCTATTTAAGTAAAATCAATATAAATAAATGGCCCTTACTTTCCAGTGCCTATGCTATTGATTTCTTTTCCCTACTTATTCAGAGAGAGATTGACCGTCCCTTTCACACAATTACTCTTGCACAATTCTCAATCACAGTTATTCAAATTCCCATTGGTAAATTTTCCTTTAACTATTACTCTACCTCCCTTGAATTATTCCTTAAATTTATCCCTAAAACCTTACCCAAATACACCTAAAGCTACTATTACTATTACCCCAATAACCCCTTATTAACAAATTCCACTTAACTCCTACCCTGTACCCCAGTTCATACAAACCTAACAAAATTTTAAAACTTATACTAGAAATCACACCCTCCTTACACACCTTACTTTCATTCACCAACAATCCCTAGAAATTTCCCCCAAAATCCTAACTTTTACCTTTAAAACCCTCCCCTCACTACCAGCACCTCCTCAACACCTCCACTCTCTCTGACCAACAATCTCACTCTGACCAACTGCAACACCCCGGTTGCCTTGGTAACCCCTTGGCTTGCGTTCCAACCCAGCCTTGGCTTGCGTTCCAAGACCTTTCCAGCCAATCCCTGACTAGAACCAACATTCCACTCTCCACTGCTGACCAGCGGAATTCTGGCCAGCAGTGCAAAATCCCCATTTTAACCCCATAGAAACTAATGGAAAAGTAATAAAATTAAATAAAAACCCTATAAAACTATATCCGAATCACCCCAAAATTTCTACACCAATTAAACTTCCCATTCCCTATTAAATCCTGCTTTTAAAATTTAAAAATACCATTTTTTTCAGTCCGCCCGCAATTATCTCTCCTAAACCCCCCTCAAAAATCCCAAAATAATTTAAAACCACTCTAAAAATTCAATCCCCTTCCCCTCTACCTGCTACGTCGAATTTAAAATTTTACCCCTTTATTAACCCCTTCAAACTAGCACCCCTCCAAAATACCCCCTAAAAATATTTAAATTTAAAAACTAACCCACCCCAAAAATAAACAAAAATACCCCGATCCCAAATATGTAAAAATATTTCCAATCCGTCAAACCCCCGATTTTTTTAAAAATAAAAAACCCAATTTATGTAAATTAAAAATCAACCAATTAACATTTTGGGTCAAGTAACCCCTTACCTGATCCGGGATGTTCTCCTCACTCGATGGCTTCCCTGGGTTCTGGTCCCGGACGTCCCTACGCGAAAACGGAGCCAAAACAAAAAAAGCTCCGAAGCCGGCCCAAAATCTAGGCCCCGGCTTCGGCCTACTCGCTAAACCGCGCGCCGCCGATTCGTGCATGAGGCGCGCTGCCTCATGCACGCTCACGCACGACTCCCTCGAATCGCCGGCCATCTTCCTCTGGCTCCAATCACGAAACGGCCCCCTCCTCGGCCGAAATCGGCCCGCAAAACCCCAACGCGCTGCCCACAGCGCATCGCTCCAGCGCTCCTTCTCCAGCGCTCCCTCTCCAGCGCTCGATTCGACGACCAGCCCCGAACACAACAACGGGCCCAAAACAACCTGCCAGACCCAAACCCGGCCCCAAACAGCGGACTCCCCGCTCCCAGTGTCTCTCTCCACTCCCGGGGCCATGCCCAATCGTCCCCGGGAGCTCAAAAACGGCACTGCTCCTCCAACAGCGCCCTCCCTTCTCTTCAGCTCCCAGTCATCGACGCCAGGAGCCCCCCTAGGCGGACCTTCCCAGGTAAAAATAAATAAAAAAAACTTTTCTATTTTTTTTCTCTTTCTACCCCCTGTTACATTCGGCCGGCCTTAAAATAAATATTGTCCCCAATATTCACAACCCACCATTTCAACCATTCCAACAAATATACAGGCCCGAAGTATCAGACTTACTCAACACAAACCTCATCCACTAACAAACTATTTATCACATTCATCATTTCCATTCTCCCATCCCTCCTTTCAATCCTCTCAAGCCCCAGTTCAGCAATTTCACCTAAAACCAACTTTGGATGTACATTTTAAGCATGTAACAAACTAAGCACACTTCATCCCACCAATCAACCTTTCACATTTAGCCCAACATCTTCACATAAACATTCCTAACTTAATTATTGAAAAAAAAACCCTAAAATTTTCCAAAATATCACTGCTAACTTTTCTATTCAGCAAACAACATTTCACATCAGAACTCAAACAGTAATACATTTTTTCAGTCAGCATTCAAATAATCTAGAATGCGTGTGGATGAGGGAAAATAGAATTTTGATCTGTGATCTATCAAAATTCTTTACAATGACCATCCCTCCTCCACCAGCTTAGCTCTCCCCGAATCTGGAGATACGAAGTAACCAACTTCATTTTTATCAAAACAACCAATATCTAACTTATTTTAATATATAATTTTCAGTTAGAAATGTTGAACACACCCCTTTGTTACTTCTATGTGAAGTTCTCACCTTTCCATCAGTTATACATTCACTTGTCAAAACCCCAGGATTAAACACAAATTCGGTAATAACAGCATAACCCTTTTGTTTCTCTTTTGGAAGTACTACCGGAATACCTTTCTTATCCTCTGGAAAGACCAATTTTTCTTGAGTTTGTTCCCCTTCAATATTTATTTCCTCTAACACAAATTTTCTTAACAAATCCCTGTGAACTGTTTTATCCCCAAACTTTTCATTTCTGATTTTTATAACATTGAAATTCTCCCCAAACATTTCCACCACGCTATAAGGGAAAGGTTCCCAGGTGTCCTGTATCTTGTGTCTGCCTGGAAATCTCTGTCTCCGCAACAAGACCCGATCCCCCTCCTGCAGCACTCAAGACATCTGTGAGGAACCTGGACCAGCATCCTTTCTTGTGTCTGGAGGAGATACATAAACTCTGGTTGAATTTCTCTTTGCTCAAGGACGATTCAGCTGCTGGACCCTGTCTGGCTCCACTGATAAGACGACCAGAATGGGTAACTGTCCCAGCCTTCCTTTTCAGTTCTACCGCCTCAGCCTCTGCGTACTTCTTGTCTAACACATCCACACTTTCAGGATATTCTTCAGAACCTGTATCATCCAGAAATGGGCGGTTCAACTCTTGAAGACTTAGTCCCATGGCTTGTTTAATGTGCACGTCTTTTTTCAATTTTTGAGCCTCCAGTTTCAGGGTACTCTGTGCTAGTGTTTGCTTCCGATCCCGTCTGTCCCTCTCACGTTCCAGACCATACTGCTGCAGCCAGACCATCTCACTCTGGAAACTTGCAGGCCTCTCGTTCTCTTTGCTCCCTTCAAACTCTTTGATCATGTCCCTGATGTTGGAAGGATCAGGATCCGCCTCACGTGGTACCACCAACTCTGCTATTTCCAACAACTCAAAGTTACCCAGCACTTTCTGTATCTCTTTCTCTTCATATTCAGTGTCCGGGCAACTGGTTAGCTTTTCTTCTTTCTTCTGTCCAAAAATCAGCATTTCCTTCTTGCTCGTTTCCAAGCCAGTCACGATCACTTCTTTTTTACTCTTCCCACAAACGTTACCTCTTAACGATTGATCACTGTCTGTTCTGGTTTGTTTTTCCCTGTGCTTCTGCGTAACCAGGGTATCAGCTACTAAGCTCCTCTCGGGTAAGTTCATCTTTTTGGTAGCAGAAACCAGTACCGCTGTTGTACTCTTCCTTGTTTGATGACCAATTAAGAACTTTTCTGGCATTACCGGTATGATTTTGCTCACATTTCCCTGCATCTTTATCATGCTACTAGATTCCCTATTTTTGTTGCAACGCTTCTGGGAAATGCTGGACCGAATACTCGCCATCTTCACGGGCTCGCCCATCAAAGAAAACAGGTCTCTGAATAATCCTTCCAGGTACCGAAGGACATTCATGCCCACTATGCCGTGTACTGTCTGACTCTCTACTTGTCCATTATTGAAATTATCTTTGACAACGAAAATGCATCGCTCCGGCACTAATTGTCCCAAGCACTGAACATCGGCATCGATATATCCAAGCACAGGCAGATCAGTCCCATTCACTGCTACCAACTTCAGTTGACTGGCATCTTGCAGGCAAGCAGTATCCGGGAAGTTTTTATAGAAAAAGCTCGCCAAGATGGTTGAGACGCTGGAGCCAGTATCTACTGTGCAGAGCGTTTCCACTCCATTTATTAAAACTTTTAGTACCGGGCTGTTTCCAATCGCTCGTTCCCCAAAATAACTTTCTTCCGGATTCTCTTCTTTATTCACATATTTCTGCATCCGGACAGATGGCTTTCCATCACCCCCCTTCACAGGAGCCAAAGTATCCTCCCGAGCATTATTTGTTTTAAAAGTACCACTTGTACTGGGTTGTTCTGGGTTATTCCTGTTGTCCCTAACAACCGGATTTTTGCCTCCTTGCTCACTTCTTGGAAGGTTACCTCTCTCAGACTGGCAATTCCTAGCTATGTGCCCCGGCTCCTGGCATCGATAACAAATCAGCTCACCCATGGCAGTTCTTGAGGGTCTCTCTCCATAGGAATTCCTAGGGTATTCTCTTCTAATATTGGAGTACCTCATTTGCTCTCTCTCCATCCTTTGACGTCTCCATTCTTCATCTTGCCTTTCACATAATTTAGCAACCATGTTAGTCAACTGCTGCATCATGGAAACCGTTGCAGACTCCTCAGGACGATAATAATCTCCTGCATCTTCTCTCGGTCTCTGTAGAATACGTTTAGGCCCTGACTCCCAGGTTGCCAGACCTCTTTCCTCTCCAGCCCACCTGATGGCTGCTTGCATCAGCTCAGCGAAAGATAATCTTGGGTTGTCCTCGCTTCGCTTAGCCACTTCTCGCTTCAATGACTCATCTCTCAAGCCCAAAATAAACTGCTCCTTCAATGTCTCGTCAGGGTCTCCAACACGTCTTCGGTCTCGGGCGATGATTGCCTCCAGCTTCTCCTGCAATTTATATGCATACACTCGGATAGAATCCCTATCCCCTTGGTGAAGATTGTAGAATTCTTGGATTCGTAAGCCCAATGCCACCTTGTCGCCATACACCTGCATCAACAGTTCAAAGATCTCCTCAACTGTACAATCCCTGGGAAGAGAGTACTTTACTGTGTCCAAGGCTATCCCCTTCAGATGGTCATGCACCATGTCAACCTGGTCTTCTGCTGGAATCCTCATAAGTCTCATCCAGGTCCTCATTTTCTCAATCCACTCACTGATCTTTAAATCCTCTGGTCCTTTAGGAAATCCACTAAAGTCAGGAACAGACCTGTCCTGCGGGATGATCACCGTATGCGCTATGACTTGAGGCACGGGAACAGCGTGAGCTCCAGATGCTTCCCCTTCCATGTTCTTCTTGCTCTAGGAACGGGCGTTACCACCGAAACAGAGACTCCAGGCAAACTCAAGAACACCTAACCAGAACACTTAACCTTACCCTAAATAAATCACACTTTTATTTAATTAATTATCTTTATTGATAGTTACCTCCCTTTAAAGAATCTCTTCCGGAGTGGCTATACCCACACTCCAAATTCTGCAGATTAAGCCCCCAAATTTAGGAAAATCCTGCCGACTACGCCAAATCTGTACTTAGTCCCCCCCCCAGACAGGGTTAATTCCCAGAAATGTGGTCTCAAATCAGCGATGTTATAGTCGTGGATGCTGTCAGAAAACACACTCAGGATTAGGGGACTAGTGCAGGATACTATCCTCGTCTTCCGCCCTCAAAGGACGGAAGAGGAATGAAAACTAAAGTTCAGGATTTTTCTGATCAAGGAGAACAAACTTATTTTCCCAAGTTGTTTAAACAAGTTTAATTTAATAACTAAAGCATTTAAAATGAACATAAACTCAACTTTCTTGTACAGTAAATCAAATTTTGCTTAAAACTCTATAACCAAACATATACTAATAACTTTTTATCTTCCTACAGATACCAACATCTACTTGTATCTAGCGCACATTCAGATAAGTGTCTTTTTCTGCAATCTGTTCCTTAGGAAATGTAAATGTTATTATGTATCAAGCCAGTGCCGCTGCTATACTCTTCCTCTGAGACCCAAACTCGGGTCAAGCCAGTGCCGCTGCTATACTCTTCCTCTGAGACCCAAACTGAAAAAATGGTTGTCGTAGATAAGAAGTACGCAGAGGCTGAGGCGGTAGAACTGAAAAGGAAGGCTGGGACAGTTACCCATTCTGGTCGTCTTGTCAGTGGAGCCAGACAGGGTCCAGCAGCTGAATCGTCCTTCATCAAAGAGAAATTCAACCAGAGTTTATGTATCTCCTCCAGACACAAGAAAGGATGTTGGTCAAGGTTCCTCACAGATGTCTTGAGTGCTGCAGGAGGGGGATTGGGTCTTGTTGCGGAGGCAGAGATTTCCAGGCAGACACAAGATACAGGACACCTGGGAACCTTGTCCCTATAGCGTGGTGGAAATGTATGGAGAGAATTTTAATGTTGTAAAAATTAGAAATGAAAAGTTTGGAGAGAAAACGGTCTACAGTGACTGGTTAAGGAAATTTGTATTAGAGGAAATGGATAGGGATAGAGGAAATGGATAATGGATTGCTCACAAGAGATAAAAAAAAAAAAAGTATGCCAAAAGAGACACAAAAAGGTTACGCTGTTATTACAGAATTTGTGTTCAATCCTGTGTTCAAGTCACATGTAACTGAGACAAAGGAACCAATAAGAAGTTCCACAAGGTGTAACAAGGGTTTATGTTCCTCGTACCTCAAGGAAAATTTTATTTTGGGTTGATTTGGGAAAAAGAAAGGGGATTAGCTTAGAGAATGTGAGTATGAGATGGTGAATAAGGTAAAGTGAAAGTAGTTTATTTAATGGATGAGGTTTGTATGGAGTAAGTTTGCTTTGGGCTGTATGAAAGGATGAGCGATTGTATGAATTTTGGAAGTGGTGGATTGTGAATATTGGGGACAATATTTATTTTAAAGCCCGGACGAATGTAACCCGAGGGGTTAATAAAATAAATAAAATTACCTGAGTCCCAGAGTTCCATTGTGGCCAGCAGCATAGGTCCTTAGAATTTGCTGAGACCTGAGCTTCTGTTGACTTGGTAACAGCAGCTGGCAGTTGAGAGAGAGTGAGTTTGGGTCTCAGAGGGAGAGGAAGCACTGCACTGGTTGTGTGTGAGTGAGAGAGGAGTAATTTGAGTGGAAAAAGAAAGGAAAAATAATTTTAAAGGTAGTTGGGATAATTGAAGGTGGGGAGAGAAGTAGGAGAAGTGTCTGTTTTAAGAGGGAAGTGTTTTTGCTGCAATTTATGTGTTTGGTGGGGTTAGTGTGTGAAAGGTATGTGTAAGAGCTTAGTTAAAATTTAATGAATGTGAGAGAGAGGTTAAGTAGGGAGGTTAAGTAGGGGGGTTGAGTAGGTTTAATACATTTTTGGGGAAAATTATACATTGTAAGGGGAAAAGAATTTAAAAAAAAACTGTGTATGTAGGGTGAGAACAGTGAGTGGAATGTTCAGAGCTGTGCTGCTGGTGGAATGTTGAAACTGCTGCACCACTGAGAGAGAGACCAAACGTACTGGTTAAGAGTAGGGAAGAGAAATCAATAGCATAGGCGCTGGAAAGTAAGGGCCATTTATTTATATTGATTTTACTTAAATAGAGCCCACAGTTCCGCTGTTGACAGCACTCCCTGTTAAAGATTATTAAAAGAAGAAAGTAGGAAGAGTAAGGTTTTCCTTCCAATTATTTTAATTAAGAGAGAGGTGAAGGAGGAAGACCATAGAAAAAGTGAAGAAAACCGGACAACTCACGAGCTCCAACGCAAGCAAGGCCGGGAAGAGAAAGAAACAAAACTTCTACAGCTAAGTAACTGTATACACTGAACAAGAAACATAATAGGAAAGAAATATACACAGAAATACATGAAAGAAAATAAAAAAAGAGATACTTACCCAAAGTCCATGGCAAAGAAAATTGGCTGAAAACCTGAAAAGAGAGAAAAGCAAAGAATCAAATTCTTGTCAAACTATACTCACGTGAATGATACACAATAACATTTACATCTCCCAAGGAAAAGGTTAAAGAAAGAGACACTTATCTGACAGTGCGCTGAATACAAGTAGATGTTTGATTTATATGTAGGAAGATAAAAAGTTATTTTAATAATAAAAAAAGTATTATATGTTTGGTTATAGAGTTTTAAGCAAAGTTTGATTAACTGTACAAGAGAGTTGAGTTTATGTTCGTTTTAAATGCTTAAGTTATTAAATTAAAACTGTTTAAAACAACATGGGAAACTAAGTTTGTTCTCCTTTATCAGAAAAATCCTGAACTTTAGTTTTAATTCCTCTTCCGTCCTTTGAGGGCAGAAGACGAGGATAGTATCCTGCACTAGTCCCCTAATCCTGAGTGTGTTTTCTGACAGCAGCCACGACTATAACATCGCTGTCCTGAGACCACATCTCTGGGAAATAACCCTGTCTGGGGTGGGGGACTAAGTACATTATCAACTGAAGTTCAGTAAAGATTCTGCTTTTCAGCTAAAGAACTGGTGTGGTCTCCATTTTGAATGAAGTATGAAGTGTGATGCAGAGCTTGCTCAGCCTCCCTGGGAAATCCTGGTCCTACCCTGGTCCCATAAGAATTAATAGTGTGCACCCCTCTTGTCTAACTATCTCGGATCTAGTCTAGGCCACCACCTAGACTATTTTAAGCAGGGGGTTACATACAAAATACTATTACAGTTTTACACATACTAAATGTCCATATATCAATGTATCTGTAGATACCCTACATAAAGTTAGGCTGCTGGTGTTATTGGCAGCACAGAAAGTAGCTGTGAAAGTGGGGGTTTTCATGCTTTTTTTGAAGGAATTATTTTTTTTTCTATGATCTATTCAGGGTCTCGCTCGTCCCAAATATGCTGCATTTTTTACTTTGCTGTAATGAATTAGCACACTGTAGCTATGATACCAGGTGATAATGAAGTAAAAAAAAAAGATACCATTCAATAATTATGCATATTATTCACATTGTAAACATTGTGATATCAGCTGGCTTTTAGTTGACATGTAACAATGTGGTTTACTTGCTTATGGTAACCTGCAAAATTATAAATACTTTAGTGCAAACATATCCACAAATGTCTTGCTTTATTTCTTAAGGCTTACCAAAATTGTTCTGCATGGGTGCAATCCAACAGAGGATCAGGAATTGTATATTAAGAGCTCTTTGCTGTCTCCTAAATGCTTGCTCTTACCTCTTGTTAACAGCCTCACAGCACTGTGTCAAAGACAGCAGAAGTTATGTGATACAGGCTTTCAATGAAAGCCATTGTAGCAGTGAAATTCCAATAATTAATCAGTGGAAAGCTTTTTAACATCAACACCTTTTGCTGTCATGATGGCAGATTTCTTAAGTGCATATGTTAAATGACCATGAAGTATGGCAAATTTTACTTAAGTTGTTTACAATAAATTCATATTTAGATTCAGTGCAGAAGTGTGTTATCTGAATATTTAAACCAGATACATCATAGCATTGCCAGTGTCTCTTCAGATAAGAGAAAATAACAAATTGGCAGATTGATGCAGATGCATAGGCAAGTACAATTAACAATAATGTCTGCATCTGCACGAATCTTTCTTCTGTCTTTAGCTTTCAATCTTTACCCCTAAATAATTTTTAAAAAAAAAGATATAGTAGAATTGGAAAAGGTACAGCGAAGGGCGACGAAAATGATAGTGGGGATGGGACGACTTTCCTATGAAGAGAGGCTGAGAAGGCTAGGGCTTTTCAGCTTGGAGAAGAGACGGCTGAGGGGAGATATGATAGAAGTGTATAAAATAATGAGTGGAATGGATCGGGTGGATGTGAAGCGACTGTTCACGCTATCCAAAAATACTAGGACTAGAGGGCATGAGTTGAAGCTACAGTGTGGTAAATTTAAAACGAATCGGAGAAAAGTTTTCTTCACCCAACGTGTAATTAGACTCTGGAATTCGTTGCCGGAGAACGTGGTACGGGCGGTTAGCTTGACGGAGTTTAAAAAGGGGTTAGATAGATTCCTAAAGGACAAGTCCATAGACCGCTATTAAATGGACTTGGAAAAATTCCGCATTTTTAGGTATAACTTGTCTGGAATGTTTTTACGTTTGGGGAGCGTGCCAGGTGCCCTTGACCTGGATTGGCCACTGTCGGTGACAGGATGCTGGGCTAGATGGACCTTTGGTCTTTCCCAGTATGGCACTACTTATGTACTTATGTACTTATGTACACAGAGGTGACAATATATTTTAGAAGCATAATGAGGAAGGAAATGTGTTTGAACATCATAAGAAAAAACTTTTTTAGAGTAATTTTTAATCCAGGTAAATCTGTAACTACAAATAGATACATCTAGTTGGGGATTTGGATTTAGCTTACACCTTTTTTATTAGTAGCTTCCAAATTGGGTGCATACCCAAATTTGCACGCACAATTTTGCACACTATATATAGAATCCAGGGGTATGTGATTAGAAGGGATACAGAAGGGTGGTGCTTACCAGGGGCGTAGCCAGCCACCGCTGCCCCTTCCACCTTGCCCCCACCCCCACCGCCTTGCCGCTCCCCTGCCACCCTGCCGCTCCCCACCCATTGCTGCAGCAAAGTACCTTGGCTGGCGGGGGTCCCCAACCCCTGCCAGCTAAAGCCTTCTCCAGCACTGGTCTCCAGCGCCACCATGTTGCCTGCCCTGCTCTCTCTTCCCCCTCACATCCTGCATGCTCCTTTAAGTAAAACTGAGCATGCTCAACTTCACTAAAAGGAGCATGCAGGATGTGAGGGGGGAAGAGAGAGCAGGGCAGGCAACAAGGCATTGCTGGAGACTGGTGCTAGACAAGGCTTCAGCTGGCAGGGGTTGTGGACCCCCATCAGCAAAACCAGGGGCCCGGAGGAAATTTTGGGGGGCCCAGACCCCATGGCCCCATGTAGCTATGCCACTGGTGCTTACACAACTATGTTGTGTAAGAAGATTCTTGGATCAAGACTCCTTTTATTCCCTGGTCCTATTCCTGCTGATTACAAAGATAGATTATTGAAACATTGTCTTTGCAGGGTTACCTAAGACTTCCTTGAAAAACTTCAAATCTTACAAAATACTACTGTTTGTCTCATCTGATATGCCTGTAAATATGATTCAGTTTCACCTCTTTTTCAGAAACTTAATTGGCTTTCCGTTTGCTGTTGAATCCAATATGAAACATTAATTCTGGCATTTAAAGCTTTCAGACTATAGGTTCTCTGCCTTACCTCTCCTCTCTGCATGTAATTAATGACCATTATATGGTAATTCCAAGCCCTAAAGCCACCAACTATGAGCAAACACATCACAGTGCCTTCTACATTTTAGCCCCAGCCTCTTGAAATAATCTTCCAGTAGATATCCATGGAGATCATTCCTTTCACAAATTCAAAACTGAAATAAAAACCTGATTATTTAAGCAGGTTTTCAGACAGTGATGGTTGAGTCCTAGTGCCCTCCTTCCCTTCCAGTTTACCCTTTCTCTCCTCTATTTCTTGTTACCCTACTGTTTTTTCCCCATGTTTTTATTTGTTTGGATGATGTTTGAGTGTTGTCTTCTGTTTCTCTTTATCCTATTTTTTATTGGAGTTATTTTCTTGTCCCCTGGAAGTTTATAATTTAAATAATTTTTTATATAAACTGCTTAGCTCTGTGCGTTAATTTAGGTGATATAGCAAGTGCAATAAAAATAAAAAAAGAATAAAGAGTCTCTACCCTCATGCATCCAGCACAGGTTAGCAACTTTCTAGATTCTGGTTTCTGTAAATTCAACCTCACTCTTTATGCCTAAGAGTCACTAATCTGGGTGACACAGCAAAAAGTCTTAGCATTAATGGGATCTATATTGACTAAAAGACTCTTTCCTAATGGAAAGGTTAGAGGCCAGGGAGGTTCTGGAATCTAAAATATAGATGCAGAACATATTTTCTATTTTATAGTAAGATGGGTTTCTGCATTTCAACTTTAAACCTAAAAGCCTAAATTTGGCTTTCAGAACCTCTCTCCCACACTTGTTATGTTATTGGTGCCCACATGTACCAAAGCTTCTCCCCAGCACTACCAACTATTTTACCCAGGTGACACATGAGGTCCACCACTTTTGCACCAGACAAGCAAGTTCAAGTGATTCTTGCATCCATCAGCCATCCAGCTATCTACGTGCCTAATGATTGAACCACCAACTACCACAGCTATTCCAATCCTTCCCTCTTGGACACATGCCTTTCCAGACTCGTCCTTGGTACAAGAGAACATTACATCACTTGGATGACGAGTTCTGGCTACAAGATCACTTCCTGCCACACCAAGATGATGCTATCATTCCAGGTGACCTTTCTCCTCCATGGCTACACAGAGGCTCCTGGACTGGAGGTGGGACCTCTCTACTATGTCCTTGAATGTCTCCTCTATATACCTGCCTGCCTCAGCTCCTCTAAGTCTGCTCCTCTAGCCTCCAGGGATCAGACTCATTCCCTAAATGCTAGGAGCTCTTTGCACCAAGTGCACACATACAACCTTTCACCAACTGAGAGATAATCATACATAATACACTCAATGTGTAATGGTTAGCCCCATATCTTGCTGCTGGACTGCTGCTTGAATCTTCATATTGGTGGGCTGCTAATTAAGGTTATTAAGGGGGTAAGGATATATAAACAAAGACAAACCAGCTTATTTTTGAAAGAGAAAAACGCCTATAGTGTGACCTAAATCGGGAGATAGACGTTTGTCTCGCAAAGGCGCCCAAATCGGTATAATCAAAAGCCGATTTTGGGCGTTTCCAACTGCATTCCGTCGCGGAAACGAATAAAGTTGACGGGGGTGTGTCGGAGGCGTGGTGGAGGTGGAACTGGGGCGTGGTTATCAGCCAAAGAGAGATGGGCGTCTTTAGCTGATAATCGAAAAAAAAGGCGTTTTTAACTGCGATTTTGGGTCACTTTTTTTGGACCCTTTTTTTTCACGAACAAGTCCCAAAAAAGTGCTCCAACTGCCCAGATGACCACAGGAGGGAATCTGGGAAGACCTCCCCGGACTCCCCCAGTGGTCACTAACCCCCTCCCACCAAAAAAAACCCACTTTAAAAACTTTTTTTCCAGCCGCTATGCCAGCCTCAAATGCCGTACCAACGTCCGTGACAACAGAATGTGTTCGATCCTGTCACAGCCTTTCCCTGGGTCAGATGTGGCTCTCGGGTGCAGTACAGGGTCACATCAGCATTGCATTGTGGTGGGTGTAGGGTATTGGGCTCCGTGATTTCATTAGCTTGTGTTACAGTCTCACGATGTTGGTAGTTGGTAGGCTCTTCTCCCATGGTGCTTTTCCCCCTGCCTACTGGGTCAGAGTGTGCCCTGTTGTGTTTCCTGTTGTAGTCCATGTGGTAGTGGCCATTTTTGTAAGCCAGTTTTAGTTCCATTTCCTGTGTTAGCCACGTTAGAGAACTTAGTTCTTACCTTGAATGTGGCTGAAAGAGGGCATTGTACAGCATTCTGCCAGCTCTGACCTACTGCTAATCTCAGTACCAGGGAGACTCGTTGCCAGTGGGCACAACCTCTGATCTGCAGTTAACTGTGAGTAAAGGCGGTTATTCCAATAAAGGACGATTTTGGAGAGATTAGTCTTCAGGTGTCAACTGGTGTGCCAATGTTATATAGCAGCAACCAGTCCTAGAGGCCTGCGTGTATACAGGTCCCTGGAGCACTTTTAGTGGGTACCGCAGTGCACTTTAGCCAGGTGGACCCAGGCCCATCCCCCCCCCCCCCCACCTGCAACACTTGTGCTGGTAAATGGGAGGCCTCCAAAACCCACTGTACCCACATGTAGGTGCCCCCTTCACCCCTAAGAGCTATGGTAGTGTTGTACATTTGTGGGTAGTGGGTTTTGGGGGAGGGGGGTTAGGAGCTCAGCACCTGTGGTAAGGGATCTATGCATGTGGGAGCTTTTTCTGAAGTCCACCGCACTGACCTAGGGTGCCCAGTTGGTGTCCTGGCATATCAGGGGGGCGAGTGTACTACGAATCTTGGCCCCTCCCATGACCAAATGCCTCGGATTAGGACGTTTTTGAGCTGGGCGTTTTTAGTTTCCATTATTGCAAAAAAAAAAAAAAACGCTCAGCTCAAAAACGTCCATTTTTTCGAAAATACGGTTCGGCCTGCCCCTTCACTGACCCGTTCTTGGAGATAAACACCCATGGAGATAGGCATATCCGTTCGATTATGCCCCTCCACGTCTCTTAAGCTTACTAGTTATATGTTATTCTTTTTCAGGCTTTCCCTAAGGACCTAAAACACTGTATAGATCAAATCATTAGCTGATGATGGTACCCTAATTAAAACTTCTATACTCCTAATTGCCTGAAGAAACCAATAAAACAAAGATTAAGCCTAAAACGGGTGGATGGGAATCAAACATTAAACAGTGACTTTAATGACTGTTATGCTAAGCTTTAACTGCTTTTATAATCAAACATTAAACAATGACTTTAACGACTGTTATGCTATGCTCCAAAAGAGCAATTCTATAAATGGCCACATGCAACTTAGGCACGTAAGTGCACTGTTCTTCCATAATGGAGCTCATAAGTATAATAGTGCATAACTGCAAGGGGTGAACGCATGGGAGGGGCATGGGCATGTCTACAACTTATACATGTAATTTATGGAATATTATAATTAACACCTTTTGCATGGCATATGGATATGCCCATTTATGCCTGTCAAGGGAAATCTAGGGAACGTCTTTTATCCTTCATGCATATATGCCAGAATGCTGGTTTACCTGGTGTAAATGGTTATGTCTAAATTTAGGCATGCCAATTCAGGTTTATGCTAATGAGGGCATCCTCTTCTACTCTGGTAGGCAGTGCCTGGATCATGCTGCAGCACAGAGGGTGTGAGTATCCAGATGGTTTTGGGAAAGTAAGAAGAGGAAGTCCACACAGAGTAATGCTAAGGACAGGACACAATGCAGAGGACAAAAAGGTTAGCTAAGGACAGAACAACATGGACATAGATAACAATCTGGTCACAGATTTGTAATCGGATATTCTTCAGTCAGCAACACCTCAATCAGTCCTGCAAGATAAGGGGTCCTTTTACTAAGGTGCACTGAAAAATGGCTTGCGGTAGTGTAGGCAGGAGTTTTGGGCGCATGCAGAATCATTTTTCAGCGCACCTGTAAAAAGTGCCTTATTTTTATTTTTGACGAAAATGGACATGCGGCAAAATCAAAATTGCCGTACATCCATTTTGGGTCTCTGACCTTACCGCCAGCCATTGACCTAGCAGTAAAGTCTCATGTGGTAACCAGGCAGTAATGACCTATGTATGCCAAATGCCACTTGGCGCACGCCCGTTATGCATAGCCAAAAATTATAGCCATGCATATTGGACACGCAGCAAAAATGAAATTACCACAAGAGCCACACGGTAGTCATGCGATAACTCCATTTTGGCACACGTTGGACACACGTAGACGCTTATGCGGCTTAGTAAAAGGGACCCTTGGTGAGGATGGCATTCATATGTCATTTCTAGCATCTGTAAATGCCAGTGTTTAAATGTATTTACCTGCATGTCGCCATGCTTTACCATCCATGACATGATCCAATATGCTTCCTCTATACACTTGGAAATATAAATGTGCCTCAGCAAGTCCACATGTATATCATCATCTAAAATCACAATTTCTACATGGTGTTTCAATGTGGAAATCATGAATAAGCCTTCTAATATGAGCTCCACAGCTTCAAAGTATAAAATAACACCACAATACCCATTGAAATTCAGCAAATGTCAGTAAAACTCATTAGCCCAATCTATTCTAAATCCATTTTTCTCATCTTTCCTCCTGTAGAAGAGCTTAAAACCAGTGTTTAGTAAGCAGAATCATATACTGTATCTATTTAGCACACAACAAAGAAAAATCCAAATGTCAATAATGACCCACAAGTAGTGTCAGTGAAGAAGTGGGATTTGCACTTTAGGTTCCCTGGTTCTCAGCACATTTCTCCAAAGAAGATCATTTTTAATGTCTTTTCACTTATCTGGATGTGCTAAATATCTTTATTCAAGTCACTTTTCAACTCCTCTGCATTTGTCTCAAGGGAAAATCTAGTGAAAGTCTTTTATCCTTCATACACACATGCCAGAATGCTGGTTGTTCTAAAATCCCAGCTGAAATATGATGTAAACAGTTATCTGAAAACTGTTTATCTACCATTAGTGCATACAATTGATAATTAAACACCTGCTAGTCTTTCAGTTCGACCAATGCCTACAGGGTTAAACCTTTAGAATTACTACTTGAGATTTACAAGGGACACATATTTCTCTGAATTATCATTTTAACACATGCATTGTAGAAGCACATAATTACCTGATATGAGTTTGAAATATGAAATGAGAAAAGCCTGGCAACTGACAACCTTCCGGATGTATTTTCAAAAAAGTGGGTGATGTTTTTCTTTGTCTGGGGAAAAATTAGAAAAGTCAGTTTGATTCACGAAAAGGCCAATTTCCTTAATCAATGGACATATCCCACACAGTTTTAATATTCACAGAAATAGATTTAGGGCAGTATGGGTACCTGTCTAGATTCTCAGTGCCTAAAAATCAGTAGGATTTTTCTCTTGTATGATCTCAGTGGTATTTATTTAGATTTTGCTCACACCTTTTCAAGGTGAGTTACATTCAGTTATACTGGATATTTCTCTGTCCCAGCAGGGCTCACAATCTAAGTTTGTATTTGAGGTAATGGAAGGTTAAGTAACTTGCCCAACATCACAATGAGCAGCAGTGGGATTTGAACTAGCCAGCTGTGAATTGCAAGACTGGTGCTCTAACCACTAGGCCACTCCATAGGCAGACAGAGCACGACCCAATCTTTGGACATTCTGGCCTCTTCCAAAAAAGAGGGAGAAGCTAGGAGTACAGCATTGAGAGTACAGTATTATAATCAGAGAGAGGGAGAGACTTCTAATGCAGACGATATAGCCAAAAGACGGCCTATGCTCAATCCATCTAGTAGGGTTTATATTTATTTTTGACACTGATGTGCACAGATGCAAATAAAAGAACTGTTTGTTTGAAGACATTCCTGGTTGCCTTCTGTTCTTCTTTGATCATTTCCAATGTTTTCTTGTTGTGCTTTGAGTTATAGAGGTTTGTCCCTCTTCTTTGCTCTCTGGGTATGCACATGTACATATGTAAGTAGATGTATCAGGGAAAGACTATCTGGGCAGGTGGAGACCAACTGAACTGACAGCAGCTAGGATAAGACAATGGGAATGCCCTTTGTACTGCTCTTATAGCACACCTCCCATGCCACACAACCCCAGCCAATACCACAACACATCTAGCTGCATATACTCCTCCCAGCCCTGGGGAATCCACAGTCCAGCCCTCAGCACCACATCACTCACCCAAACCCCAGATTTTGTGGTTCAATAGTGCCCTGTCTCATTTGCAGAACCTTTGTTTCTCTCGAACCCAATACTGGCTGGATTGGGAACTACTTTTGAAATTGAGCAGATGCACTTGTTACATGTAAGTGATGTGCAATAGGATAGCTTGAACCAGCAGGGGGCTCTCTGATTGGCAACACGTCAGTTCAGGAAGGGTTCATGCGGAGAATTTCTACCTACTTACGAGATTTTTTTTGTCAGTTGGGGGCTGAACATTGGACAGAAAGACTGCTGTTGCCCAGCAGGGTTCCTGAAAAAAAATTTTCTTCTAGCAGGAAAAGGGTCTTTTTGAGGAGAAACGGATCTGAGAGATTATCTGTTTTATGAGAAAGTATTTTTATGTGGTTTTTTTCCTGTGAGTGTGTCATTGTCTACCGGGGCACATTCTGAGCAATATTCAAAGCAAGTTAACTGGCCAGTAACGGCTGCCCACCATTGACTTGTTTATCGGCGGCTAGCCGGTCAATTTCAGTAGCACTTAACCGGTTATGTTCTCTGAAAATTGCCAGTTAGCACCAAAGTGCAAGCAGGCTCTGATGGGGGCATTTCAGAGGTTAAGTCTGGTTAGTTCCCGATATTCGGAGCTAACCAGCCAGTGCTAGCTCATAAGTAATACCGCATAAATAGCAGTTCTATCTTTATCCACCAACAAATGGCTGGTTAGCTCTTAATATCAAATTAACTGAGCATGTGCTAGCTGGCTTTAAAAAATGGATATTCAATGCTGGCAGCAAATATTAACAGTGCTGCCCACTACAGGCTGAATATCAGGTTTGTGTAGTCGCTGAAGTGTAAAAGAAAGTTAATTACCATCAAAACATTATTCTTTGAGTTCATTGTCTAAATTTGAGAATATTCATTTGTGACATTTCTGTGAGTTGGGAAGTAAGCATAAGAGGGTGTGTGAGTGGCAGAATAAAAGTAAGACTGCTACTGTATTCTCTTTTACTAAGAATTTAAATAGAGCATAAAAGCCCTTCATCTGTTGAATTTTTTTTTAGCTAATCATAAAAAGATCAAAATATCTGAAAGCTGAAACAGTTTAAACTGCAGCTTTAATCTGTGAAATTGTACCCAGTACTGCTGGCTAGGGATGCATTTGTAATAAGATAGGAAATGTCAATGACATATCACATCTCTTTATGTGTCAATAGCAAATGAAAACAGCTGGAAAACAGCATGAGATTTTCCATTTGTCAATATACTGTGCAGTCTTTCAAAAGAGTACACACTCTTTTCCAAAAAGTGCATATGTGCAAACCATCATGCATGTGTGAATCCCTGTGTATGCGTGCACTATTCAGAAAAGTGGGCACTCTCTTTCCAAAATAGTGAACCCTCTTTGCAAAAAGTGTGCACTTATTTGAAAAAGTGCATACTCAATGACTTTGCTCCCGTGACGACAAAATGGGCATGCAAAAGTGAATAAATAGGCCCTTTTTCAAAGTGGCAATAAACCCAATGCGAACATACTGCATGCTAATCTGGAACTACCGCCGGCCCAACATGGGCACCGGTGGTAGTTCCAGCCCTAGTGCACGCCATTTGCCGCACCAGGGAAAATAGCAGGCTATTTTCTAGTGTGGCGCTAATCTGGTAGTGATCGGGCAGTGCCACACGCTACCCGGATACCACTGGGTTAGCGCGGGAGCCCTTACCACCACCTCAATGGGTGGTGGTAAGTGCTCCCCCTCGCATGGCCATGGCTATTTTCAAAACAATAGAAAAAAAGCACTAAGAGCCTTCAAAATAGGGACACAGATCCTTTTAATCAGGTAGCTTGAACACCAATCTTGTGTTAATGACCTGACATGGGCCATGTTTCGGCGCACAGCGCCTGCATCAGAGGTCAATGGCTTATTCTTAAACAATTCTGGTTGAAAAGGTCTGATGCACAAAACAGGGCTATCTCCCTGCACGATACTAAAGATTAGCTCGAGTTATCTGCAAGAAGGCCCATTTTATTCCCATGGGCCCTGCTGCAGATAACTCAAGCTAAGCTTTAGTGAAAGACCCCCTGAATGTAGTTCCTTACTCCTCACTCTTTTTCAGGATTAAGAACTGTTTTGCTTCCCCTTTGCCTGAGCACTATCTGGGTCTGGGGTCTGAGTGGGCTAGAGCCTCCCAAAGGTAGTCTCTGTCGGACCCTCACTCACTCACTTGGCACGTGGTGCCTTCACCTGGGAACTAAGTGTTAGCGGGTGGGATGACCCTCTTCTCCCCCAGAAAACTCAGTCTGAGGTTCAAATCTTTTGTGGGAAGCAAAGCTGGCAGTTAAATATATGGTGCCTTGAGGGCAGCCACACACTGTACAATAGTGCTGTCGGATTCAGTCAAAACAATTTCGGTACGATTCGATTCTTTCAAAACAATTGGTTTTCCAATTCAATTTGATTCAATTTAACTTGATTGAAAAAGTGAGGCCCACATGCTAATATTATAACAGGGTAAAAAAAAAAAAGTCTGCCGCAATTGAACAAAGGCAAACTTTAGTTTGAGCACGCCATGCAGTGTTACATCATGTGAAAAGTGAAGTTTGGTCAAGTTCTACATCTTCCAGGTTTTATTATGAAAAATCATTTTGCCCACTTTGGCTGGCTTCAGACAACTGCATCTTGCAGCTATAATTTGTCCTGAAGCAGAAAAAATTCTTTCTGAGGGCACAGAGGTGGCTAGCATACACAGAAACATACTGTTCTTTAGATGCAATTGTTGTGGCTTCCTCAAAAGCCTGCAAAACATAAATGAGATTTTGGGCAAGATCACAGTCACGTTCGGCAGGTGCACCTTTCTTTGTAATTTTATTGCTGCTGCTCAAAGCTAAACCAATGGGTTGCTTGCCCCTGAAACATGTTCAAAACAAAATAATCCATTTGTGTATCTAAAAGGTAAACTTCTACAAAACAGATGAAGATGTGATTCCATGTGCCCCAATGAAAGGAGAGTTTAATTCTACTTCCATTTAAATTCAATATATTCCATCATCTTTATAACACCAGGCTTCCCAAGGCAGATTACAACAGTTAAAATAAACCCATCAGGAAACAGAAAATCCCCACTGAAATCTGGCCATCTGTATTGTATAGAAGAACAGTGAAGAAAAATGGGCATAAACTACAGAGTTTATAATTGTTGTTTCTACCAGCTACAATAATTTGTGAAGCTGTTTTAGTGATATTCAATTATTTCTTTTCTCCTCCATCTAAAGCACTGCCTATCCAACTGAAACAGCTTTAGACTTGTTACAGATGTGGACCAACAAAAAAGAACGACAACGTGGAAGCACAGCTCATAGGTTTGCTTGCTTTGTTTAGAGCAATGACAGCTGCGCGGGGGAGTGGACACACAGATTAACCAAATTGGCTTACTTCCTTACAGTGAACTAGATAGGCAGCTCTCTTCCACTCCAGCCTATTAAACCTCCTTACTTGGTTTACTTGGCTTGGCTGCTGGTCCCGCCCCCTGATGTCAGTTCCTGTTCCAGCTATGCGCCAATAGAGAGACTTTCTTGCCTGTGCTAACAACAGAGAGAGACCTTACATTATAAGACCAGAACAAGCCTTCTGAGTGGCTTAATCAGTATGAAAGCATGTGTGTGATGATTGTTCTAGTCTTAAAAGAGTATTAATCTATGTATTTTTATTTATGCACTTTTATTATTTATTTATAATTTCATAACAGTTTTGTGTCACAACTCCTTAACATTTTAAGTTGTACTGCTTGGATGCATCAGTTCAACTTTGGGTTTTTAATTAAGAACTGTATCTTCACCCTTATTTGGAATTTGCTCAGTTTTTTTCTACATATTTATTTATTTATAGCATTTATACCCCGCTCTTTCCCACTCGGTAGCAGGTTCAGTGCGGCTTACAAGGTATGGTACAAAGAGTCACAGAGGTAACACAAAGTACTACTACTACTACTACTACTATTTAGCATTTCTATAGCGCTACAAGGCATACGCAGCGCTGTACAAACATAGAAGAAAGACAGTCCCTGCTCAAAGAGCTTACAATCTAATAGACAAAAAATAAATAAAGTAAGCAAATCAAATCAATTAATGTGAACTGGTACAGAGTATCACAGAGAAGGTCCAGTTATAAGGAGTAGGACAATGGGAAGAGATGTGGGGGAGAGGATTGGAGTATGGGTAGTGTGGATTAGGTTAGAGAATTAAGTTGGGTTATTTGGTTACGCTTGTTTGAAGAGGTAAGTTTTCAACAGCTTTCAGAAGGGTAGGTGTTCATTGGTTTTTCGGATGTGTCGAGGTATAGCGTTCCAGAGTTGGCTGCCTATAACAGAGAAGTTGGATGCATAGTAGGTTTTGTATTTGAGGCCTTTGCAATTGGGAAGATGAAGATTGAGATATGTACGAGAAGATTTGGACCCGTTCCTGGCTGGAAGATCGATCAAGTTGGTCATGTAGCTTGGAGATTCGCCATGGAGGATCTTGTGGATCATTGTGTGGGCTTTGAAGTTTATGCATTCCTTGATATGTGGTGTTGTGCATGGATCATTGAGGCCTCTGTTTGGACTTCCTTTAAGGTATGAACTACACTAAAGGATCTTCTTTCTAAATTGCATTAAGCAGCTACCATGGGATTATTGCACATTAGAGATTATTGCAGACCCCTGCTAACTTCTAACGTGCATTAAAACAGCCAGTGCAGTAGAAATCCTGCATTAGCTGCTTAACACAGGTAGGGGGCAGTGAGTGAGAATAAGAGAGGTAGAGCAGAGGGATGGCCATCAGTGACATGTAACATGTGGTGCAGCACTGCAGAGTAGTTGTCACTACTACTGATAGCATAGATGTACTTACCACCATCTGAAGAGGAAGATGTTAGTGAAGCTATGCTACCGGAAGTCCACACTTTAGTGGCAGTCTACAAGTGTGGCCAAGGCCTTAACAGCAAGGACTCATGATACCTCTTGCCCCGATCTGATCTCCCTCAATCGGAACCCCTGATCCCTTATCATATCCTCCTCTGATTCTCAAGCTCCTCCTCAAACAAGGGCTCACTCTGCCCCACCCCCTGCTCCCCCTATCACTCTCAGTGGTGATTTGATCGCTCTTGGTGTAGTGGGCTGAGCAGAAGTGGTTCCCTTCCCCTTTTATTCCTTCTGGCTCCAGCTTCCAAAATGGCACCCCTACAGTAGTCTCCCAGTACTATCACTAGGGTCAGTCTTCCTTAGCAGTGTTTAAAAAAAATAGAACTAGTTTAAAAAGTTTGTGGTTTACAAAGCATTACATTTAAAACTTACCTAGAAAGAGTTAATTGTAATGGCAACCTGCTTTGTTGGAAAGAATTTCATAAAAGTTTAGAAAAAAGAATTTTTATTAAATAGATTTTGCTAATTTCCTCTCCCACTTTATAACATAGCACTTTAACATCTGCTATTTTAATGATGATAGATTTGAACGGCATATTTTTAATTGTCACAATATTTATGGTTTTAACTGATTTTAATATCATTCTGTGTAACATGTACCACAATTATTTCTGTAGCCAACCTCGGGGGAGAAATTGTTATAACGAATATAAGTTAATAAAAGCCCTATTTTGAGAAGAATTAAGAGAATATTTTATTTATGTAAAAACATTGGTTGTTCTAGCAGTCAATTTGTGATACTTGGCTAACTGTGACATAAATAAAATGGTATTGTAGAGTTGACTGTTTAGGCAAGAGGCTGTTTATATAAGAATTAATTTAATGTTTTATTTTGAAACACACACTCCTTACATCTGGTCTAAAAAGGAAAGTATAAATGTCCCCCCCCCCCCCCTAAAATATGTCACTAAGAATCACAAGGTAGTTACAACAATTAATTTAGCACTTCCCAGAAGCAATCAATGAAAACAGAATGTTCAAACTTTCAGTGAACTTTCAACCCAGTTGTGTATGTCTTGTAGAACAGAGAAGCCTGATGCTTGGATCCATACTAGAAATAGCTATGTGGAGTTTCTAATCCAGGCTTTATAGCCATGACCTCCTGTTATAATTACTAAGGGCCCCTTTTACCAAATGGCAGTAAAAAGTGCCCTGAGGTGGCATCAGCGTCCTGAAAAAGGAAATTTCATGCAAGAGATGGAAATGGTTGTGTGGCCATTTCCTGTGGAGCCCTTACTGCCTCCTATATAGAAGGTGGTAAGAAGGTGGTAGCCCGGTGGTAACTGGGCAGCAGACAGTACTACCCGGTTACTGCTACACACGACCCTCCCTGGTGCTTGAAAATACAAAAGTTTTTTCTAGCATCCTAGTTGGCGTGTGCCAGAAGCCAGAACTACTGCTGGTCTCCTGAGCGAGCCGGCGGTAGGCTCAATTTGACATGCAGCAATGTGGCGGTACAGGTACTGCTGCTTTGTAAAACAGCCCCTAAATGTCAGTGGTGAAAAGCTCACTTCGCAACGACACACTGTTGAAAATGCTTTTATTATAACAGCAGCACATTCAAAATCATTTTTCAGTAAAGGCCAAAATTCATCCAGATACACTGTTGTGTTTGAGTTTGAGAGTGCAATCACTTCTGAAGTCTATAAGTTCCTTCCATGTCTTGTGGTGACCGGTCAGCACATGCCAACTGCTGATTAACACCAGAAACACAATGCGCAGTAGGAAATAAAAATATAATTTGTCCTGGTACTGGAAGATTGGAGGGTGGCCAATGTAATGCCGATTTTTTAAAAAGGTTCCAGAGGAGATCCAGGAAACTACAGACAAGTGAGTCTGATGTCGGTGCTGGGCAAAATGGTAGAGACTATTATAAAGAATAAAATTACAGAGCATATTCAAAAGCATGGATTAATGAGACAAAACCAACATAGATTTAGTGAAGGAAAATCTTGCTTCACCAATCTATTATATTTCTTTGAAGGGGTGATCAAACATGTGGATAAAGGGTAAGCTGGTCGATATTGTGTATCTGGATTTTCAAAAGGCGTTTGACAAAGTACCTCATGAAAGACTCCAGAGGAAATTGGAGAGTCATGGGATAGGAGGTAGTGTTCTATTGTGGATTAAAAACTGGTTAAAAGATAGAAAACAGAGAGTAGGGTTAAATAGTCAGTATTCTCAATGGAGAAGGGTAGATAATGGTGTTCCCCAGGGGTCTGTGCTGCGACCACTGCTTTTTAACATATTTATAAATGATCTAGAGATGGGAATAACTAGTGAGGTAATTAAATTTGCTGACAACACAAAGTTATTCAAAGTTGTTAAATCATGAGAGGATTGTGAAAAATTACAAGAGGACCTTACAAGACTGGGAGACTGGGCATCTAAATGGCAGATGAAGTTTAATGTGAGCAAGTGCAAAGTGTTGCATGAGGAAAAGAGGAACCCAAATTATTGCTAAGCAATGCAAGGTTCAACATTAGGAGTCACTGACCAGGAAAGGGATCTAGGCGTCATCGTTGATACATGTTGAAACCTTCTTCTCAGTGTGCTGTGGCAGCTAAGACAGCAAATATAATGTTAGATATTATTAGGAAAGGAATGGAAAACAAAAGTGAGCATGTTATAGTGCCTTTGTATCGCTCCATGGTGCAACTGCACCTTGAATATTGTGTTCAATTCTGGTCACCGCATCTCAAAAAAGATATAGTGGAATTAGAAAAGGTACAGAGAAGGGCGACGAAAATGATAAAGTGGACGGGATGACTTCCCTATAAGAAAAGGCTAAAGCAGCTAGGGCTCTTCAGCTTGGAGAAGAGACTGCTGTGGGGAGATATGATAGAGGTCTATAAAATAATGAGTGGAGTTGAACAGGTAGACTTAAATGAAGCTACAAAGTAGTAAATTTAAAATGAATTGGAGAAACGTTTTCTTCACTCAGTGTGTAATGAAACTCTGGAATTCATTGCCAGAGAATGTAGTAAAAGCAGTTAGCATAACGGGGTTTAAAAAAGGTTTGGATGCCTTCCTTAAGGAAAAGTCCATAGACCATTATTAAAATGGACTTGTGGAAAATTCACTGCTTATAGGATAAGCAGCATAAAATGTACTGTACGTTTTTGGGATCTTGCCAGGTACTTGTGATCTGGATTGGCCACTGTTGGGCTTGATGGACCTTCGGTCTGTCCTATTATGACAATACTTATAGTATGGGTGCACACCAAATCTGAAATTACCACCAGGAGGGCACGCTAGCCTGGCGGTAGTCTCATTTTGGCATGCACTGCATGCGCATAGAGCTTACCATGCCTTTGTAAAAGGGCCCCTCAGTTTGTTAATATGCTCAATGGCATTAGCAAAGTATACTCATTTTTCTGATTAGTACATCACTTTGTAACATTAAAAACTACAGCATCTCCTCCCTCAGCTGATGAGGTCTTTAAAGCCAGCACACTTCCATGAGAAGAAATAAAGATGAGAGATCTGTTAACAATTAAATTGTTCAAGTTTTAATTTGGAAATATCTATGAAGGTATTAGGTGTCGAGAAAAGTTTTTCTAAGTATATGGCACCTTAGAAGGATAAGGAGTTATTGGGATTTTGAACAATTTTAAGTGTACAAGCTCCAGTCCTTAGTCAGCTGGATTATTGTAATGTGTTATATGAGGGGTGTTCTGAATTGTTGTTTAAGAGTTACAGACATTGCAGAAAACGAACTTCACTAGGAAATTTGATAAGGCAACATCTTTGTATTTCCAGGCTCATTGATTATCCATACAGGCACAAATAATCTTTAAAGTTCTGTATGAGCAAACACCACAATATATGGCAAAAGTCGTGATCTGGGCATCTCTTCAAGGTACATTACAATCAAAAAATTGAATATTACATTTTCCAGGAGGAAAGGTATGTGATATAAGCAGATTTTTTAATGTATCTTTTCTTATCAAACCACAAAGATGTGTAACAACCTTACCAAGAATTTATTTGCTCTTTAGAAAACATCTGAAGACTTGGAGGCTCTGAACACAACTTGCATGCAAATGCATGCAAAACAGGATACACTGGGCAGGGCTGGGCGCTACCATTTTGCAGGTGGTGTTGAAGGAAGAGGAGAGAGTCAGGCTACCTCCCTCCTCCAGCTCAAGGTAGGGGTGGTGGAGGTAGGGGGATGGATACTGGACCACTAGGGACACCTTATTAATGCTATGGGGTTAGGGGTCTCCAGCCATCCCTGAACTGTGTCAGGGGGGTGTCAGGGGGACCGGAGGTCCAGCGGACCTCCAGCCCCCCCTGTCGCAGGGGGGGGGGGTCGGTCACCCACTGGGCCACAAGGGACCTTTTAGAAATGCTGAGGGGAGTTAAGGGGGCTGGAGACCCACTGGATCTACAGCCCTCCTTGAACCTGGCAGGGGGTGTTGGGGGGACCGGAGGTCCGGCGAACCTCCAGCCCCCCTGTAGCTGGGGGTGTTGGTCGCCCACTGGGCCACCAAAGACCTTTTAGAAATGCTGAGGAGAGTTAGAGGAGGCTGGAGACCCACCGGATCTTCAGCCCTCCTTGAACTTCGGGGGGGTTGTCGGGGGGCCCCCATTTTGCCTTGCTTGGGGCAGGGGTAGTTGGGGTCTGGTGGTCCCATGGACCTCCAGCCCCTTTGTTTGAGAGGTCTGGGGTTTTGACAGCCCAGACCTGTCAAACAAGTGCAGGAGGATTGTGCTAAGTGCATGCTCAGGCACAATTCTCCCGCACTTCTACCCCATGATCAGAGATAATTGCATGCTTAAATTTGCATGTCATTATCTCTGATCATAGGTCTAATAACGCCCCGCGCTGTTCCAGTGCTGTTTTTAGAGTGCTGTTTGGAACAACGCGGGGCTTTTGATCATCTGGGTGCTAGGGATACTTGCCAAAATCTAGGCATATTCTATAACAACGTGTGTAACTTAATTGCCTTAACAAGCTAATCAGTGTTAATAACAGCACTTAACAAGCAATAATGAGAACTAATTGGCAATAACTGGAATTTACGCTTACTCACTAAGTGTATTCTATAACGCACTGTGCCTACATTCTCATCATCGCAGCCAAAAATGGGCGCGGCTATGGGCATTTCCAAATTTATGTGCATTATTATAGAATATGGCTCAGTGCACGTAAATCTATGTGCAGGGATTTAGGCCATATTTTTGTTGGCCTAAATGGGTGCGTATCGATTCAAGTGCTAGGATTTCCGCCTAAATGTATTCTATATACCGAGCCTAAATCTAGGTACTGCTTATAGATGACACTTAGGTGGAAATCTTCACTGCGCAGATTTTGTAGGTGCCATATATAGAATCTGGCCCAAAATGTTAAGAAGCCCATTATATACCTGTGGGCTTCTTAGAATTTAGCGCATGCTAAGCTGTAGTAAATGGGCCCTTACCATCTGTGCAAACATACCCAAATAGTTAACGCCACTACCTGGCCATGGCACAACACTGAATTTTTAGGCATAATTTCGATGGCAGAAATGAGTGTTTAGAAAAAAACGCTGACCACTGCCAGCTGAATATTAACTCCTTAGCTGCCACTGAAACATGAATTTCAATGTTGATTTTTCTCAGCCTGACTGAATCTTTCATTTAGAAAAAGACTATGAGGGGCATAATCGAAAGGGACGCCCAAGTTTTGCTGAGGACATCCTCGCAAAACGTCCTGGTGGAGGGGTGGGGAAACCCATATTATCGAAACAAGATGGACATCCATCTTTCGTTTCAGTAATACAGTCAGTGATGCCCAAATCTTGAAATTTAGGTCATCCTTAGAGATGGTCGTCCCTAGACTTGGAGAGGCATAATCGAATGGCGCCGGCCAAATAGCTGGCCAGCCATCTTTGGGGCCGGCGCCATAAGTGGGCAGAGGCAACCGTATTTTCGAAAAAGATGGCCGGCCATCTTTTTTTTCGCTAATACGATTGGGCCCAGCCAAATGTCAGAGTTCGCTGGGTTTGAGATGGCCGGCATCGGTTTTCAGCCATATTGGAAAATAATGCCTGGCGAAATCCAAGGCATTTAGTCGTGGGAGGAGCCAGCATTTGTAGTGCACTGGCCCCCCTCACATGCCAGGACACCAACCGGGCACCCTAGGGGGCACTTCTAAAAATAAAAAATATAAAAAATAGCTCCTAGCTGCATAGCTCCCTTCCCTTGGGTGCTGAGTCCCCCCAAACCCACTCCCCACAACTCTACACCATTACCATAGCCCTAAGGAGTGAAGGGGGGCACCTACATATGGGTACGGTGGGTTTTGGGTGGGTTTTGGAGGGCTCCCATTTACCACTACAAGTGTAACAGGTAGGGGGGATGGGCCTGGTTCTACATGTCTGAAGTGCACTTTACCCACTAAAAACTGTTCCAGGGACTTGCATACTGCTATCAGGGAGCTGGGTATGACATTTGAGGCTGGCATAGAGGCTGGCAAAAAAAGGTTTTTGGGGTTTTCTTGGGGTAGGAGGGGGTTGGTGACCACTGGGGGAGTAAGGGGAGGTGATTCCCAATTCCCTCTGGTGGTCATTTGGTCAGTTGGGGCTCCTTTTTGAATCTTGGTCGTGAAAAAAAAAAAGGGACCAAGTACAGCCGGCGAAATACTCTATAAACCTGCCTTTTTGTTTTCATTATTGGGCGAAGTTGGCCATCTTGTGAGCACGCCCCCATCCTGCCCCCGTCCTGCCTTCACTACCCTACCAACAAGCCCCCTTGATGTTTCACCGGCTCCGTGACGGAAAGCAGTTGAACCCGGCCAAAATCAGCTTTCGATTATACCGATTAGGCCGGGTTCCAGAGATCGCCAGCCATCTCTCGATTTGTGTCGAAAGATGGCCGGCGATCACTTTCGAAAATGAGCTGGTTGGTCATTTTTTATTTTCGCCGATAATGGAAACTAAGGACACCCATCTCAGAAACGACTAAATGCAAGCCCTTTGGTCATGGGAGGAGCCAGAATTCGTAGTGCACTGGTGCCCCTGACATGCCAGGACACCAACCGGGCACCCTAGGGGGCACCGCAGTGGACTTCAGAAATTGCTCCCAGGAACATAGCTCCCTTACCTTGTGTGCTGAGCCCCCCAACCCCCCCCCCCCAAACCCCACTACCCACCAAAGTACACCTAGATGTGGGTACAGTGGGTTTCTGTTGGGTTTTGGAGGGCTAACATTTACCACTACAAGTGTATCAGGTAGGGGGGGATAGGCCTGGGTCTGCCTACCTGAAGTGTACTGCACCCACTAAAACTGCTCCAGGGACCTGAATACTGCTGTCATGGACATGAGTATGACATTTGAGGCTGGCATAGAGGCTGGCACAAAAGATTTGTAAAGGTTTTTATTTGAGGGTGGGAGGGGGTTAGTGACCACTGGGGGAGTAAGGGGAGGTGATCCTCAATTCTCTCCGGTGGTCATCTGGTCAGTTCGGGCACCGTTTTGTGGCTTGGTCATAGGAAAAACAGGACCAGGTTAAGTCATACAAGTGCTCATCAGGGACGCCGTTTTTTTTCCATTATGGGTCGAGGATGCCCATGTGTTAGGCACGCCCAAGTCCCACCTTCGCTACACCATCGACATGCCCCCCCTGAACTATGGTTATCCCCACGACGGAAAGCAGTTGGGGATGCCTAAAATCGGCTTTCGATTATGCCGATTTGGGTGACCCTGTGAGAAGGACGCCCATCTTCTGATTTGTGTCGAAAGGTGGGCGTCCTTCTCTTTCAAAAATAAGCCTGTAGGTAGCTCCTTTTCAAAGTACTTAGACAAACAAAGTTCCATAGGTTGCTCGAGTTATCTGTAGCAGGTCCCATATGAATAAAATGGGCCCTGTTGCAGATAACTTGAGCTAAGCTTTAGTGAAAGACCCCCTAAATGCTTTGGAAATATGCCTGTATATAACTTGAGACTCGGGAGGTGACTTTAGAAGATCTATGTGCTATTTCTATGTCTAAAAAATGGATTTGCATGTGTAAATCGGCATACATGTATAAGTGGTGATTTTAGAAAATATATTACTTGCATGTATATGATGCAGCACAAAGAGATTTGAAAGGAGTGTGTTTTTCAAGAATTTTCTGGCAGCCAACAAATTGAACAAGTGTATGTTATTTTTGTTATGGTTAATACTAGTAAGTGCTACAGAATCTCCATCGACTCTTTTTCTTTCTTATACATTTCTGAGACAACATTCTGCCTCACATTTCCAACCTTGCTTTGAAGTGGTTCAGTTACAGGTCTTGCCTGGATATATTTACTCATAACATTGTACTGAGAACAACACAGTACAATAAGCAAAATCTCTGTTTCTTTGATAACATAGGATTACAGCAAAGAATGACACAGCAAAGCATAGGCTGATAGATCACTGGGTGACCCTGTCTCTAACCGGGTCACACAACACAAGAAAATGAAGAGAGAGACAATTTTATCTTATATCTAGAATGCGGCCCGAGACAAGGATAGAAATGGGTTTACCCAATCAATCACTTCAGCGCTCAGCATAGACAGAGGTTATTATTATCTGAAGCAGAAAACTGGTCTCAGGATTTGACCCGTTTCCTTTTCTTATATAAGGTTTTCTTGAGTTCCCTTCACTTGTCTGATTTTTTAAAAAATATGTATTTGATCCATTTTGAATGGCCATATGAGAATATATTTTTTATTTCTGCCTGTATGAGAGATTTTAGTCCCCTTATTCTATAATCTCACATGCTTTTTTTGTACATAGCATGCAATTTGCAAGTGCAGGTTATAAAATACTGCCAGCTACACATATAACTTACGGCGTTGAAAATAACCAGTGGTGAAAAAAAAAACATTCTTAGCTCTATTCTATAAACCTCACCTAAAGTTAAGTGTAGTTTATAGAATAACAGCAGCATAATCGAAAGAGAAGGACACCCATCTTCTGACACAAATCGGGAGATGGGCGTCCTTCTCTCAGGGTCGCCCAAATCGGCATAATCAAAAGCCGATTTTGGGCGTCCTCAACTGCTTTCTGTCGCGGGGACAACCAAAGTTCACAGGGGCATGTCGGCAGTGTACTGAAGGCGGGATGGGGCGTGGTTAAGAGATGGACGTCCTCAGCTAATAATGGAAAAAGATGGGCGTCCCTGATGAGCATTTGGCCGACTTTACTTGGTCCAATTTGTTTCACGACCAAGCCTTGAAAAGGTGCCTGAACTGACCAGATGACCACTGGAGGGAATCGGGGATGACCTCCCCTTACTCCCCCAGTGGATACCAACCCCCTCCCACCCAAAAATAAAAAAGATTTTTTTCCAGCCTGTATGCCAGCCTCAAATGTCATGCCCAGCTCTATGACAGCAGTATGCAGATCCCTGGAGCAGTTTTAGTGGGTGCAGTGCACTTCAGGCAGGCGGACCCAGGCCCATCCCCCCTACCTGTTACACTTCTGGTGGTAAATATGAGCCCTCCAAAACCCACCCGAAACCCACTGTACCCACATCTAGGTGCCCCCCTTCACCCCTTAGGGATATGGTAGTAGTGTACAGTTGTGGGGAGTGGGTTTTGGAGGGGGGGTTGGGGGCTCAGCACCAAAGGTAAGGGAGCTATGCACTTTGGAGCAATTTGTGAAGTCCACTGCAGTGCCCCCTAGGGTGCCCAGTTGGTGTCCTGGCATGTCAGGAGACCAATGCACTATGAATGCTGGCCCTCCCACGACCAAAGGGCTTGCATTTGGTCGTTTTTGAGATGGGCGTCCTCGGTTTCCATTATCAGTGAAAACCGAGGTCGTCCATCTCTAAGGTCGACTATTTCAACATTTAGGTCAACCATCTCTAAGGGCAACCTAAATGTTGAGATTTGTGCGTCCCTGACCCTATTATCGAAACTAAAGATGGATGCGCATCTTGTTTTGATAATATGGGATGGCCCGCCCCTTCACAGGGATGTCCTCAGAGATGGGCACCCTTAGAGATGGGTGTCCCCGTTCGAAAATGCTCCTCCACGTGTAGCACCTATAATATAGGTGCAACCATTTACACTAACTAAAACCTTGTGTAAATGCCCGTACCTAAATTAGGTGTAGATCAGGCATATTCTATAACAGTCTGCAAAAGTTTTAGGAATGCCCATGACCCGCCCATGCCCTTCCCATGGTCACACCCCTTTTGAGATCCACATATTAGAATTTACGTGTACCACTTTACAGCATACGCATAGAAAGTTGCATGTGTAAATTCTAATTAGTATCAATCAGTGCCGATAATTGCTTGTTATTGGCCAATTATCAGTATTGATTGGCTTGTTAATCAATTAAGTTGCGTGTGCAATGTGGTCACACTGCCACATTTGCACATGGAACTAAACTATTCTGTGGAGAAGGGTTGTTTAAGGACTGTGTTATTTCAGGCTGTTATTCTTTTGAGTTAGCCAGCCTTAAGCTTGGAGCAAAAAGAATGAAGTCAAGAGTGGAGCAATAAGACTTGAATTGTGGAGAACTTTGAACTTTTGAAAGGAACATTACCCGACCTGATGATGTAATGGCATCATTGCTTTGAAACAATGTTTGCTTGTATTTCTAAAGATAAAAGTATTTGCAATAATCTTTAAGAGTAGAGGAACACAACCTCTCAACTACTGACTTAATTTGCATCTTAATCAGCAATTAATCAAAGTTACATGTTTTTGTTTCCTTATTTGAATAAATATCTCTAGAACCTCAAATCAAATGAGAATTGCCCTTATGATAGTATATTTACTTGTTTTATTTGGAATACTATCATCTAAAAACCTAATTTAAATTTTACCCTGAAGTATGAGCAAATAAAGACCATTACAGAGTGAAGACAGCAACTGTGTGGATTCCTCTGTTTTGGTTTTGGAATCCAAATTTGTCACCTACATTTCAGCGCTCAGTGTACATGACTCAAGTTCTCTCTAAATTAATGGAGGGAAATGCTTTGGTGTCTGCTGCATGCTCTTACTCTACTGATAACCTTGTGCCTTGGAAGATACTGGGTCCCCAAGATCACACCTTGAGGTTAAAATAGAAGGGCCCATACATGGTGGTCCATAGTATTGGTTATAATGCTGTTGGTATTATTTTTGCAAGAGCAGGAAAGGAATTCCTTGTAAAGTACTTGCATGTTGCCCAGCTGAAGGCCATGACCAACCATTGAAGCCACAATTGGATGTGTCTTGGAAACATCAATCATAGTGCTTGAAGATTCAGCTATTTCATTTGCCTTTGTATTATATTGTCTAATTTGTCCCTTCAGTTTTCCCTTTGTGACTTCACTTCACCAGTGACTGAGTGCTTCAGATATGGTTTTATATTTTCCTGTATCCTGTTTGCTTATAGTTATAGTTCACTGGTTTACACTACCCTAGAAGTATTTACAATGTTTGTCAAATTAATTATCCTCCTGGAGAATTTATTTTATTTATGCAGCATTGGTGTGCTGGAGCCAGCTCGCAACAGCCGGTTGTTAATTTTTTTAGCATTTTGCGAGCCGGTTATTCTGGCTGGGCGAGCCAGCTCTTCTCCCCCACCCCCACCCCCCCTCAAGCTACAGGGTCCCAGGCTCTGGCACATACCTGAGAAAGGCAGCCACCCTGGTGATCCAGTGGATCATGGGTGTAGTTTGGGGGGGTGAGGGGGGCAGTGCCCCCCAAACGAGCTGATCAGCCACACACCATTCTCCAATCCCCCGAGCCGCCAGCAGCTTCTCTGAGAAAGCTGCACACACACTGCTTTAGACCTTCCCCCAGAAGCCTTTCTTTCTCTTTAAACTTCCTGTTCCTGCATAGGTGGGAAGCTGAAGGAGAAAGAACAGCTTCCGGGGCAGGTCTAAAGCAGCATGTGTGCTGCTTTTGCTGAGGCTGCCAGCGACTCAGGGGATCGGCGATACAGGGCACCACTGGAAGACTCCAGTGCTGTGGTGGCGGAGGTGGGGGGGGGGGCTCCAAGGAGATCGAAAGAGACAGATGAGACTGGGTAGGAATGGTAAAAAAAAATTAGACCACCTGGGGGTGAGTAAGAGAGAGAGATGGAGAACAAGCAGAAGATGGATGGGACTAGGGGGTGGGTGGGAAGGAGAAGAAGCAGAAGATTAATGGGACTAGAGGGTGTTGAGGAGAGAGAGAGGGAGCATAAGATGGATGGGACTAGAGGGTATGGGTGGGGGAAGGGAGAAGGAGCTGAAGATGGATGGGACTAGGGGTGTGGGGTGAAGGGGAACAGAGCAGATGATGAGTGGGAATTATTGGTGATTGAATGGGAAAGGAAGACAACAAGAAAAGAGAGAAGAAATGGAAAAGTCAACCTGGAAAAGAATTTAGAACACTGACAAATGGAAAGTGAAAGAGAGCGGGACCAGCCCAATCAGAAAAATAAAAGTGCTCAGACAACAAAGGTAGACAAGAAAAATATTTTTTATTTAATATAATCGTAATCGGTGTGTCATTTGGAAGGGCTGGTTATAGAAACACCCCAACTCTGTAATATTGGTGCAGAGATTTTTTTTCTCCACATAAAGGGCTTCTAAAACAGACATCAAGTTATGAGAATCAGGTGCTCAACGTTCTGTTGCGTTCTCGAGGGCCGTGGCATCCTGTCAGGTCCTCGAGGCAGGACTGGAGTTTGTGAGCCCTTGGGCCACTGCCGAGGAGTGGCAGCGGCAGGCAAGACCACCTTGGAACTGGATACCCCAAAGAGCAGTACAGGAACTCTGGACAAGGCAGGCAACGGAGTTTCTATTTATTTACTTATTTATGGCATTTTATCCCACATTAAACATGAATTAGATTGGAACCTGGGAGTATTTAATTTTTTTTTCCTGGAGAGAGTAATGCATTGCCCCCCCAAGCTCTCCCCTTGGGTATAGCCAGCTCAGCAATTTGGGGGTGGGTGGGTGCAGAGGTGGATGCAGGGGTACAGAGGTGGACGGAGGGGGAGCAGAGGTGGACTGGGGAGAAAGCCTGTTGTTAAAAATTTACCAGCACACCACTGGTTATACACTTTAAAATCTTTGGAACCAGAAGGGTTGAATTCACACATTAAGTGGACAACCTTTTTTTGAGGACACAGATTGATGGAAAAGATTAGACTCTTCGATATGTTTTGTAGATATTGTTTCTTGATTGATCCCTATTGAGGGACCCTTTTACTAAACCGCGTAGGCACCTACGCGTGCCCAACATTCACCTAATTGGAGTTACCACCTGGTTACCACGTGGCCCTTGCAGTAATTTCAATTTTGGCACATGTCTGCTATGCACGTCTAAAAATATTTTTTATTTTCTGACACGCAGCAGCTACGAATGTCAAGTGGAATTTGACATGCATAGACCATTACCGCCCAGTTACCGCATGAGACCTTACTGCTAAGTCAATGGCTTTTGGTAAGGTCTCAGACCCAAAATGGATGCACGGCAATTTTCATTTTACCACACGTCCTATTTCGGCAAAAAAAGGCATTTTTTGTAGGTGCTTTGAAAAATAATACTGCGCGTGCCCAAAACACAAGTCTACACTACCACAGGCCATTTTTCAGTGTGCCTTAGTAAAAGGACCCCTGAGTCTTTATGATATTAGAGATTGATAAAGTTATTTAAACAGTAGTAGTTCCACTTCCGGTTAGGGATAATGTTGGCGCAAGCAGCTAGTAAGCGCTATGTTTGAAGTTTGACGCTGTCTTTATAAAAGTAAGTTTGTTCATCTCTAGTATGGTTACTTAAATCTATTGAGAGCACTGACATTTTTTTATATTACATTTCTTAGGTTCACTTAAGGTATGCAGCACTTAGTCCCCTGAGGAAGCTTGTGTAAAAGTGAAACGGAGAGCCCCGTTGGGTCTGAAAGTCAAGACCATAGGCCCTGTTTACTAAGGTGTATTAGTGTTTTTAGCGTGCCTACACTTAGATTGCGCACTAAACATGTAGGCACCTATAGGGATATTGTAGGCATGTACATGGTTAAAGCACGTACATGGTTAACGTGTGTTAAAAATGTTAATGCGTCTATAATGTTACTCTCTATTTCTGTCGACAACATGCTCATTCTTCCTGTCTCATCTGCTAGTAACCTTGGGGTCATCTTCGACTCCTCCCTCCCTCGCCCTCTCTGCACATATTCAACAAATTGCTAAAACCTGTCGTTTCTTCCTCTATAATATTGCCAAAATTCACCCTCTCCTTTCTGAGCACACTACCAGAACCTTCATCCACACTCTCATCGCCTCTCGATTGGACTACTGCAACTTGCTTCTCACAGGTTTTCCACTCAGCCATCTCTCTCCTCTTCAATCTGTTCAAAATTCTGCTGCACGATTAATATTTCACCAAAGTCGCTATGCCCATATCAGCCCTCTTCTGAAGTAACTTCACTGGCTCCCTATCCGTTTCCGTATACAGTTCAAGCTCCTCTTATTAACCTACAAGTGCATTCACTCTGCTGCCCCTCACTACCTCTCCACCCTCATCTCTCCCTACACTCCTTCCCAGGAACTCCGTTCACTAGGCAAATCTCTCCTAATTGCACCCTTCTCCTCCATCGCTAACTCCAGACTCCGTTCTTTTTATCTCGCCGCACCCTAAGCCTGGAATAGACTTCCTGAGCCATTACGTCTAGCTCCATCCCTAGCCGCCTTCAAATCCGGGCTAAAGGCCTACCTGTTTGATGCTGCTTTTAATTCCTAACTTGTCACATGCTCGTAACCTTTATCTTGTCTTCCTCTCTTCAATAGTCCCTTTTCCCTATGTGTCCTATCTATCTGTCCAACCCTTATCCCTTATTTGTCTTGCCTGTCTGTCCTGATTTAGATTGTAAGCTCTTTTGAGCAGGGACTGTCTTTTCTTCATGTTCAATTGTGAAGCGCTGCGTACGATTGGTAGCGCTATAGAAATGATTTGTAGTAGTAGTACTTAGTAAACAGGGTCATAAGTGCTTTAAATTCATTATTTACTGTTTGAGTACATCACAGTGAGGATTAATGATATTGGAAGTAGTGTTGACTGCACAATAGATAGAGAAAAATTATAGAAAAAGTTTTTGAAATGAGATTTTTTTAGACCGATGAGAAAACGAGTCCAGTGAATGTTGGCACTAAGAATGTATTGCCTGCTGCTAAGCTGGGACATTTGAGGTCTTTTTTCTTCTTTTTTAAGAATTTCAGGTAAGAAATAGATATCCATTATAAGATCTGCAAACGTTTATGAGTTTTCAGCTTCTATGATTGTTTATGTAACCCTATGGGTTAAATTTGAAAAGATTACCTGGCTCCTTCTAGATCTGGTGTAGAGATAGTGAGCATGCTGATGGAACTCTCAGGAGAGTGACAAACAGCTCAGGCTGGCAGTTGGGAAGGAGCTGTAGTGATGAGAACATGTTACTAGGATAAGATTGGAAGAAAGTTGATGCTGGAGATCATCACCTGAAAGAAAAGGCACCCACCATTCAAGAGAGCCAGAGAGAGAAAACAAAGAGAGCAGCTAAGTGACTGAAACTATTTTAAAAAGTGCACATAAGAGAAAATAGTAAAGGAAACCTGAACAATAAGTGAGAGATAACTAAAAGAAGAAAAAAAGAGTAGAGGAAAACTTACATGTTGGGAGTCTCCAGGGGTCTGAGGGGCAGGAGAGGGGAGACTTTGAAGAGTCTGGTGTTTTGTGGAATTGAATGTACTTAAGTGATTTATGTAACTAATATTTATACTTATCTGAAAACGCTCTCAATATTTCTAGAGACTAAACTGATTTGTGTTTCAAACCTGTAATTAAAATACATATGTTAAATTTGGAAGTTGGTAAGATTTCATTAGCATTTAAATATAATTCAAATAATACAAAAAATATTTTTTTTTTATTGTTAAACTCCCTGGTTGGTGTTGAGTCATTTCGGGGAAAAAACTGTGACATATTTGGTACCATCATTGTAATACCTTGCTCTGCCACCAGGGGGTTTACATTTATACATTAGAAATTTTGCTGATGTTTTTGACTATTCAGTGGTATTGGTTATACTGCCATTCAGAAAATATCATGGTGATGTACATGGTAGGACAAATAATGGGGACAAAACAACAGGGGATGTGAGGACAAAAACAAAAACGGACTAAAGCACAGGAAAAGTGTGGGAGATAGGGTAAACGGCACAACAGTACAAATCTAGTTCAAATATAAATACTGAGAAACATGAGATTTATACATCTAGGCAACATTTTCATTCATTTTTAATTGGTTGTTCTACTTATCCTTATTCCTATTTTCTCAATTCATCCTATTATAAAAAATAGCCAGAAGTTAAAAGTGCTTCAACATGAGTGTCATCTATTAAAATCACACCCTCACAAACTGCATTTGATCCTTATTTACCAATAGGTTACATTAATGTTAGATTACTGAAATGTGGATACATTCTATGGATGATTCCAACATTAACAACTTATGCCCTCCTGGTTATAAAGCACTCTAAATAATTTTGGATTCTACTTTATCTCTTGTCTCACAAATAAGTCATTTATGGAAGAAACCATTCTTTTAATTGCGGCAACTGAGACTAGTAAGATCTTATTTTAATCAATCTGCTTATACTCTTCTAGTATAAATGCTTATATCTTTATTAGCTAATGGATTCCCCTTTGACCAAATGAGGAATCTGCAAAATAAGAGAGATATATTGCACACCATCATGAGAGGTACTGGAATAGCCATGGGAGCTCTTAATACTATGCAAATTGAAGCTCTAATTAATAAACTTATTGTATTAGCTGAATTTTCAGGTCAGTTTGATAGCATCCAAAATATGGCCTCCACTATTGCTGGTTTTTTTCCAGTTACATGTTAAATGCCACATCTGTTCTTTCCACACTAATGGCTACTCAATTTTAATCCTTTAGTAAGTATTCTGAGGCCTTTTCAGACAACCTGACTTGTTATTTGAATTATACCTTTGCTCAAACCCATACTCCTTTTTGTTTCATGTCCTTCAACAGGGTCATTGGCCTCACCTCGGTTTTAGCTACCTGCCTCCTAGGGTTTTTCATACCCTCTGGCAGGCTCACTTGGTTTTGGTTCTTGTCACAGGTCCTAAAGTATTTATATGTTTGCCTATGCTGAATCTTGGCACAGTAGTTGCTCAATCTCTTATATATCCTGTTTTTTTCCCCAGTTCATTTTTATGTGTAATGGGTTTTTGCCCGTTTCCTGAAAGTTTATCACTTCAAGCTTATGCATTAGCATCTAGAATGACTCTTTCTATGTCATATTCCTATAATGCTACATTACTTCATTCTCAAACACTGCATAGTCTTGGAAACTATGGGGGGGGGGGTCTTTTACTTAGGCATGCTGGTGTTTTTAGCGTGCGTGCTAAATGCTAAAGATGCCCATAGGAATACATTGGTGTCTCTAGCATTTAACACGTGCCTATTTTTAGCGCATGCTAAAAACACCAGTGTGCCTTAGTAAAAGACCCCCCTACCTCTTTCATGCAAGTACCATAACCTATTAGTATTGAGTCTACAGATCAAATCCTTTGTTTAAGTCAATGTAGCATTGTGACTGGAATTACTTTTCTGTGGTATCCCCGCTGACAAAGGCGCTCTGATAAATCCTGTGCTTGAGACTTGAAGTTATCCAATTCAGGAATTGTGAGAATAGGAGACTTTCCTTCGGTGCTGGTGGATGACAGCTTGTCCCTGGGATCAGTAGCATGAATCTTCCTACTATGTGGGATTATGTGAGGTACTTGTGACCTGAACCCAAAGTAAAGGGGCCAGTTAGCACAGGAGATTTCAGCAGGTAACTGTCATGCAGGGCATAAGCTTTGTAAGTTACCATGCATTCTACTACTTTTGACTACAATAATGTGGCAAAACTTTAACGCACAATCAGTAAAGCTCACTGCGTATCATGCTAAGTGGTGTTTTATCATGCATGTTAACATTTTCAAGGGCTTGTATGCTAAAAAAAAATTCTGCATGAGTTTTATTGCCTAATCCCTAAAGAAACTTACCATTTTTCACCCAATAGAGGGATATACGGGGGACCACTGTTTCTTTTGTGTGCATAGATTGTCACATCACTCTTCTGTCTCAAATTAAATTTTTGGTCTTTGACATTTTTATGATTAAACAATTTTTCAAGCTAGGCTCCTAAACATTTCCAAGCCTATTTCATATAGATTCAAATTATTTGATATAATTTCTATAATAGGATTCAGTTGAGTGCAATCATTCTGTCATACTGTAGATTTTATGGTACAGTCCTTAAGCAGCTGTAATTTTCTACTACAAGGATTTTCCTAAAATTACTTTATCAGGATTGTATCATGGCTTTGGGGTTGTTTAACTCAGCATGTCTAATTAAATGATAACGCTGCATGAAAAGTTTAATCAGCAGAGCAGTAAATACATTTCTAACTATCAGAAAAAAATTATCTGCAAATAATCTCACTAAGTCCTTATCTTAGAAGAAATATTATGCTGAACATAGACTGTAAGAATACAAATTAGCAATATTAGGTCTCTGTTTTCAAAGTACTTAGCCTTCCAAAGTTCCACAGGTTTCTATGGAACTTTGGAAGGCTAAGTGCTTTGAAAATATGCCTCTGTGTCTCTTCTTCTAAAAAAAAAAAAGTCCCACAAACAGGGCTGGCCCAGCATTAGACAGGACTAGGCTATTGCCTAGGGCAGCAGCTTTTATGAACTAAAGAGCAACTGCACTCAAAACAGATCCTGAGAACCATACAAAGTAAAAGAAATACGAGGAGCTACTTTTACTGGACGGGAAGCATAACTTTTGGATGTGAGTATGCAGGGCTTTTTTTGAGGGGGTACTTAGGGGTACTGAGTACCGGCACCTTTTCCATTGTCTCCTAAAATTGACCTATGGACCCCAAATTTTAATGAAAGAGGTCAGGCTCTACACACTAATTCTGCCTTGTCGTATATTCTGGGACTGGTTGCAGGGGGCCTGGCCATGTGGCCTAGCATTTGAGTACCGGCACCTTTTTTGCTAGAAAAAACACACTGAGTATGTGAGCACCACTGTTGAGGCACTGTCATTTTTGCACTCATGACTTTAGGGCATTGCCGTCTTCTCTTACACGCACCTCCTGGGGCAGCTATGCTCTCCCTTATGCTTTGAAGATTGCACAGCACACAGCACCGTGCCTCTGCCAGCCAAGACAATCACCAAGTTAAGATCCTGGTGAGTGGGCGGGGGGGGGGGGACTTTTAGACACCACCAAAGTCCAGCACTAATGGGTATAGGTACCCAAAGGCCAGTGCCTATATTGTAGCGCCTATTCCTTTGCACCCAAATGAAGGTGCCCAAAATTCCCAATTTGACTGGAAGGGAGGGTGAGCTTTTTTCAGACTGCTCATTTACACATATTTTGGGAGGGGTGGTGTTGGGGTGTTCATGATAGTTTGGGGACTCAAGGGCTTTGAAAATTATTCGGGGGGCGGGAAGAGGTAGGGCTACTAAGACACTTTGCATGACCATGCTCATTAATTAATTATCCATTTTATTTCTTCTTACATTACAGATCACTTTACAGGCTGGAAGCATGTGATTTGTATTGGGCAGTACTGCAGTCTATTTTCTTCAACACAGATAACACAGTTAGGCCTAAGGGGGAGTAACTTTTTAATGCCTAGGTCCAAGTAGCAAAAGGACACCTATTCTAGGCCTATTTTACAAAGGCAACATAGGCACCGATCTGACTTTTATAAAATAGGTTCCCAGAGCTGACTCTAATAGTGTGCAAATGCTGATGTACATTATCTACATTTGCTGTAAAAACTGCTATAAATTTGTGTTTATTCTACATGTGTATATGCCTATTTTTTTTAAATGTCATACATCACAACTCGTCTCTGCTCCACTCAAACTATGCCCTCAGGAATGCTTACACATGATACAATATATAAGTGTATGCAATGTTGAAGATGTGTATATATACTGTGAACATTGCCTTGGGGGATGAGGAGGAAGGAATAAGAGAGCGAGGGACCCTGAAGTGGCATACTGCTCCCTCAGCCGTGGCAGGAGGAAGAGGAGAATTCATCTCTGAAAGCAGAAGTCCCTATTTTGCCCAGGGTAGACAAGAAGAGTTAATCCCTGGGGTCAGAGAGCCCTAATACCCAGGTGAAAGGAGTTGGGAGCAAGTCCAGGCATCACTTAGAGATGGGGTCAGAAATAGATGATAGTTCCTGAAGAACATAAGAGCAGCCATACTGGGTCAGCCCAATGGTCCATCTAGTCTAGTATCCTGTTTCCAATAGTGGCCAAGTCAGGTCACAAGTACCTGGCAGAAACCCAAAATCGTGGCAACATTCCATGCTACCAATCCCTTCCCCATGACTGTCTCAATAGCAGACTATGAACGTTTCCTCCAGGAACTTGTCCAACCCTTTTTTTAAATCCCAATACACTAACTGCTGTTACCACCTCCTCTAGAAATGAGTTCCAGAGCTTAACTATTCATTGAATTAAAAAATGTTTCCTCCTATTTGTTTTAAAAGTACTTCCATGTAACTTCATTGAGTGTCCCTTGGTCTTTGTACTTTTGGAACGAGTAGAAAATTAATTTATTTCTACTTGTTTTACACCACTCAGGATTTTATAGACCTTAATAATATTTATCCTCATCCATCTCTTTTCCAAGCTGAAGAGTCCTAACCTCTTTAGCCTTTCCTCATGTGAGAGGAGTTCCATCCCCTTTATCATTTTGGCCGCTCTTTGAACCTTTTCTAATTCTGCTATATCTTTTGAGATACGGCGAACAGAACTGAACGCAATACTCAAGGTGAGGTCACACCTTGGAGCAATATAAAAGCATTACAGTATTTTTGGTCTTATTCACCATCCCTTTCCTAATAATTCCTAGCATCCAGTTTGCTTTTTTGGCTGCCACCACACATTGAGCAAATTTCAGTGTATTATCTACAGTGATACCTGGATCTTTATCTTGGTTGCTGACCCCCAAGGTGGACCCTAGCATCAAGTAACTATGATTCGGATTATTCTTTAGTCCCTTAAGGTTCTGCATCAGTGGGAAAAGCTCTGTGACTCAGCAGTTCACCCAGCAACCAGGGAAGATGGTGTGTAGTTGAGCTCCCCTGGGTTCCAAGGCAGTATGTCTTGCAGCCCAAGAGGAAGGGATGTGAACTACCTGAGAGCCCTCTGATTCCCCTGCTTGAGCAGCCAGAAGATTAACCTTGAGAAATGGAAGTTCACCCTGGAGAGAAGGCACCATGGAGCTGAAGACACAGGCATGAAATGTGGAAACAAGCAACTAAAGCTGAGTTTTGTTTGTTTGAGGCTGACAACTCATGGATGTTTGCTTTGGGTGGAGGCTTTCTTGCCTTCATTTAATTTCCGTTTCACCAGTGAGAGAAGGGGGAGGGACATTGTGAGTAAGAGCAAGATTTTACGCAGCGTGGGAGAGAATGCTAATGATGATTTTGTTTTTCTGAGGGGAATGGGACAGATAGCATCCTCTGCCCCAAAGACTCCTGTATGGGAGGTAAAGAACCTGATATTCTTGTAAACCCAGCAGTTATGAACTGTAAAGTATCAGTAGTAGATCTAGACACTGGAACCAGGACTGAATAAAGTCTGTAGGGGGAGTATCCATATGCATCGCTAGGGAGTGGCAAGTACCACCTCAAAATTTTGCCTTGCCATCTCTCTGCCACTCCAACCAAAATCAGTGCATTTCCTTTCCGTTCTCCTCCTCCATCTTTCAGGTCTGGTCTCTCTCCCCTTATTTGCAAGTTTAAAAACTTGTGGCAGTTACCAGCAGCAATTAGATCAGGCCTTCCTCTGGCCATCCCCAGGGCCCTTGCCTCTGTCGCAATTTCCTTTTCTGAGTGGGAAAGACACAACAGAGGGATAGCCTCTGGGTGGCTAGAAGGCCTGATTTAATTGCAGGCTTTACAGCTGCCATAAACGTTTTAACTTGCAGCTGGACCCAAGGGGTGAGGAGGAAGAAGATAGGAAAAGTGATTACAGCCATGGGACAAAATGGAGAGTGAAGGAGGAGAAACAGTACCCAGAGAGGAGAAACAGAGGGAGAAGGAAACAAAGTGTGAAATGCTGCACATGAAGGCAAGGAAAATATGGGAAGGGGGGATTGTTACATCTGAAGGAAAGAGATGGAAAGGGGATTCCTGCATTTGAAAGGAAGAGAAGAGAGGGTAAATGCTGCATATGAGAGGAAAGGAGGACTGCTGCACCTGAAGAGAAGGAAGAAGGCTTCCCATGAAGAGAAGGGATGGGAAGAGGGGATTGTTGCACATGAAGGGAAGGGATAGGAAGGGGGGGATTGATGGACCTGAAGGGAAGGGATGGGAAAAGGGGATTGCTGCATGTGAAGGGAATAGAAGGTGAAATGCTGCTCACAAAGGGAAAGGGGGATTGCCACACATGAAGGCAAAGAATGGGAAAGGGGGTATGCTGCAGATGAAGGGAAGGGATGGGAAGGGGAGATTGTTACATGTGAAATGAAGAGAAGAGAGGGTGAAATGCTGCACCTGAAACCAATAGATGGGAAGGGGAGAATGCTGCACATAAAGGGAAGAGATGGGAAGGGAAGATTGTTGCACATGAAGGGAAGAGAAGAGGGGATGAAATGCTGCACATAAAGGGAAGGGGGGATTGCAGCACCCAAACCCCCAACAAATGATACTGCCTGGCAAGGATGTCCCCCTACATGAGTTAGATCCTAATATGTGGTAGCCTTCCCCAAGTTCTCTCCCTCCCCTCTCCACTAGGTTTAGGCCCTTCAAAATTCACCCCATCCCCAGCAAGGCCCCCCACCTTCTACCGCTAAACCAGTCCCTGGGCTTATGGGGGGGGTCCCTGTTGTCTAGTGGGGTTGAGGCAATGCCCACTCACTTTCATCTTGAGTCCCCAGCTCAGCATTATGGCCAACAAGACCTCTAGTGATAATACTGCAGTATTGCTGCTAGGGGTCAGACTTCCATATATGGGGCATTTTATCGATATATGGAAACCTGACCCCTATTGGTAATAGCATTATAATATTGCTAGAGCACATTGGTGTGCTGTAGATGGTCTGTCAGATGTGCCTTGGGACTTTTAGTGACTGTGGTGGCTGGTAGGGATCTTCAAGCCCCGTAAGCTGAAGATGTCCCTGAAAGTGCCCAGAAGCTCCTGCGCACAGTTCAGCAGTCAGCAGCTGCTTCCTGAGCCACTGATGCTGGTACTCTGCACATGCTTAGTTTTTGCAACAAATTAATTTTCTTCTCTGAGTCAGGGTAAGTGACGTGCCAATCAAAGCTGTTATTGAAGCTTTTTTTTCTCCTGCAATTGACTGCTGGATTTTTCTTCCCTTTTTTTTCTGATTTCTTAGGAGCTCTTAAATTTTATCTTGCCTTTATCAAACAATATTATAGACTAGTGTTTTTTTTTTTTTTAAGTGTGTATGGGGGGAGAGCAACTCGAGGGCAGGGCAAGAAGAGAGTGTAGAGGACAAATATCCTTAAAAAAACTCATGGTGTGCCTTGACAATTTTAGTGCTTTGTCAGTGTGCTGGGAGTGGAGGAGTAGCCTAGTGGTTAGTGCAGCAGACTTTGGTCCTGGGGAACTGGGATCAATTCCCACTACAGCTCCTTGTGACTCTGGGTAAAATCACTTAACCCTCTGTTGCCCCAGATAAATTGCTTTGGATGTGGTTGCAAAAAACTGCAAAAGCGGTATAGAAAAGGTTGACAATCTCTGTGCTAGAGGTATCAGTGGCCATAAAGCTGTGTAGAAGACAAGAATGAGAAGGCCTTGCTCACACCTAAATAGACACCAGAGATCCTCGGTAAACCATGTGTGCTGTTCTGCTTGGGTGGATAAATTTTAATGGACATAGCCTCAGTGAGTGGGGGAACTTGGAGGAAGCCGTCACTTCTTTGGGTCTCACCCACATATGAAGGAGCCTCCCCCAACCAAAGGGTGCCACATGGAAGGACTATTGCTGGGGGTGGGGGGTTGGATGCTGTCTGGACAGACAGTTGCTGTGGGGAGTAAAGTCCTTTTGGCTGGAGGGATCTGGGCCATTTGCAGAGGAAGCAGCAATTTTAGAAAGCTTCTCCCTTTCAACTTTCTCAAATCGGTGTTTCCTCGATATGGAGGAGCTGGCATATGCAGCCCTGCTACTATATTACAAAAGGCTTCATGTTTGCAGAGCCTCTTGTAAAGTAGCATTGGAATTCCGCATGTCCTGACTTGGATGTGTGTTTCCCTCACCATGTTCTTTCTCAAATTTGCCTCTATGTATAGCAGAACTCAGTAGTCAGACAGCTGCACCACTGCCTATAACTAACTATATTATAGGCAGCAGATGACAAGTCACAGTGTTTTGCATCTTTTCTGCCATATACAGCAAAGTATTTTAACCTTCTCAAATTAAGATTCTGAAATAATAATTGAAGGTTTTAATTAATTCATTTTTACTAGATAGAATCAAAAGCAAAAGCTACTGATATTTGGTGAGAAGCAATAATCAGATGTAGAATCATAGTATAATTATTTCCCCTTCTGTTCAGCTAAAAGATTTTGCTCTGTCACATACTTTTGTGCCCATAAAAAATGTGCATGGAGGTAAGACGGGAGGGCAATTATGCAAAGAGCACATCTTGCTGTGTAATTTTCAGCATAAACCTTATGCCTGCTTCAATGCAAGTGCAAAGAATTTGGGTACCTTATACCCATTTTCTACATATTGCTAGAGATTACATGAGAAGAGAGGTTTTCCTTTGAAAATCAGTTTACAAACCCATATGTGCTTTGAGATCCACAGGACAATTTATTATTGCTTTCTGAGCATTATTTATTTATTTGTTATATTTGTATCCCACATTTTCCCACCTATTTGCAGGCTCAATGTGGCTTACATAGTACCGTAGTGGCGTTTGCCAGTTCCAGAATGAACAAATACAGGTGTTATTGTAGTAGAATAGGTTCATGCAAGGTAGGTATATTAGGGGAACTTAGGAAGAAAGAGGGAAGTTGGGAGTGTCCATTACGATTTTTGGTATTGTGGTGTTGCAGGTGCTCAGGCTTTTATGTTGGGTCGGTGGGATATGCCTTTCTGAACAGGATTGTTTTTAGTTCTTTCCGGGAATTTAGGTGGTCGTACGTTGTTTTTACTATTTTTGGCAGTGCGTTCCACAGTTGTGCGTTTAAATAGGAAAAGCTGGATGCATACGTTGATTTGTATTTGAGTCCTTTGCTGCTTGAGTAGTGAAGATTTAGGTATGTTCATGCTTATCTTCCTGCATTTCTGGTTGGCAGAATAGGAGAAAAAGGAGGCGGTGCCCTCCACTGTAGGGTGTGCATTGTTATGTGCTGTTAAGTCAGTGCCAACAGTTGTCCTGAGCAGTGCTGAGTCTTCAGTTAGCAGTTATTTATTAATACAGAGACCCCCATAGCTGTTGTTATTGTATTGAACCATTGCATTGCTAGTCTTCCTCTTTTGCATTGACCTTCAACCTTGCTATGCATGATGTCTTTGTCTAAAAGATCTTTCTCTTCACATGATGTGTTCAAAGTAAGAAAGTCAAAGTCTTGTCCTTTGAGCTTTCAAGGAAAGTTTGTTTAATCTCCTCCAATACCATGTGGAGGAGTGGCCTAGTGGTTAGGGTGGTGGGCTTTGGTCCTGAGGAACTGAGTTCGATTCCTGGCACAGGCAGCTCCTTGTGACTCTGGGCAAATCACTTAACCCTGCATTGAGCCTGCCATGAGTAGGAAAGTGTGGAATACAAATGTAACAAAAAATAATTTGATTTGTTCTTCTGATAGTCCACATTATACACAGTATTCTTCACAAGCATCCTAATTCGAAGTCATCAATTTTCTTCATGTCATTAAGACTTTGTCAGGTGGATATGTTTTAATGGTTTTTATTTCTTTTAGATTTTAAATTGTGACGTGTGGTGACCATGTTTATGTTTTATTAAATTAGATATCCCACTTTAAACTTTTCAAAACAAAGGGCCCTGTTTACTAAGGAGCACTAGCATTTTTAGCACGTGCACAAAATTAGCGCACGCTAACTGTGTAGGCACCCATAGGAATATTGTGGGTACCTACACTATTAGTGCGCACTTATGGTTAGCGCACGCTAAAACCTCTAACGCGGCTTAGTAAACAGGGCTCAAAGTGGTTTATAATCTAAAAAAAAGTATACAAAACACAACAAAACAAATAATAAAATAAAAAAGTAATTCCATTTTTGTACTGGAAAGTCTATTGTACACACACAAGAGAACATGCACACTACCTGTTCTTCAATATAATCCATCTTATGTTGTAGCATCTTCAAATTCCCTCAAATGCCTCTATACAAAAGTGAGTTTTTAACAACACTTTAAACTTTTTAGGGTCTGCCTCGCCACATGATTTTGGCAGATTATTCCAAAGGAATGGTTCTAACAAAAGGAAAGCTATTTTCCTAGTCCAATTATCAGGTGCTTTAGTATGATATGGCATGTTCATCCTATGGTCTTGTAAGGACCTCAGAGGTCTTGATAGCATACAAGGAGTAACTAACAAGCATAAATATGAAGATTGTTGTTTATAAAAAGCACTATGGGCTATTTTCAAAATTATTCCTGAAGAGATAGGCAGCCAATGATAATGCTTGTACAATGGTGTGATATGATCCTATTTACAGACCCCACCTAACAGCCAAATTGCCATATTTTGTAGTATCTGTAAATGTTTAAATTTGCTTTTGTAATGTCAGCATAACTCATATTTCCATAATCTAGTTTCTATATTAACAACTCATGTATCAATGTATGCAACGTAGCTTCATCGAAGCAATGTCTCACTGCCCTCAACTGTCTAAAAATATAAAATCCTTTTTTCATCAGTGAAGAAATGTGCTCATCAAAAGGTAGTTTGGAATCTAACTTGTGATCCCAAGGTACTTAAAACTATTCACCAGGACCATTGTTTTTCCAAGCAGAGTAAACATCATTGGTGGCAGATTCGGTGGCATGTGTCTTTTATCTTATGTAAGTTTTGTAATGTAAGCTGCTTAAAAATTTTACAATAAATAAAATATCTACATTCATATGATATTATTGAAAAGTACCTCAGACAAGTTAAATCTTTATATGCAGAGATACATTTCTACATTTAAAAGTCTCCTCTAGGCCCTTCATAACCATTATGCCGAGTGATATGCTGTTGGATTTCTTGACTACTTTTTGTTTCATTATTGATTACTAGTAAAAAAAGGCCCGTTTCTGAAACCAGTGAAACGGGCGCTAGCCAGGTGTTCCTCATAGTGTGTATGTTTGAGTGACTGTGTGTGTGAGAGTGACTGTGTGTGATAGAGAGATTGAGACTGGGTGCTTGTGTATCTGTGAGTGAGTGTGTGTGTTTCTGAATGACTGTGTGCGAGTGCGTGTGTGGGAGAGAGTGTGATTGTGTGAGAGAGAGTGTGTTTGGCAGAGATAGAGTGTGTTTCCCCCCCTTCTCCCTTCCCCTCCCCCCTTCTCTTCTCTTTCCCTTTGCCCCCCCCCCCCCTCCTCTTCCTCCCTCCTTTGGTGATTTTTTGTATGTTGTGAGTGGGTGGTGATGGTAGGGGGTGTTGTGTGTGGAGGTTGTTATGGTTTGTGTATGATGTTTGGGGGTGTGGGGAGTGTAGGGGCATCTGTGTGGCAGAGTCTGGGCACTCACTTGTATAAACTTTTTGTCTGCTGAAAGAATTTGGTCCGTTTTTCTGCACCACACCGTTCTTCCCTGTTTCTTTTAAAAGTAATGGTTGAGTATCGGCTATCAGTGTTTGAAATGACAGCTGGTGCTTTGCGCGAGCGGTGAGACACAGTGTGCATAGTCGATGCGCATGCACGTTTGGTGTGGGCATGCGAGACATTGACTGCGAGAGGCAGGTTTGTTTTGTGAACGCGAGTCATTTTGTGACAGGGTATGTGTTGCGCTGGCGCGGTTGTTGTGGGTTCGCGAGTGTAGTTTTTCTTTTTTTTTAAGCCTTTTTGCGATTCTTTTATTCCGATTTACCCGCCCTCAACGTCATGAAGTTTTGACGCGAGGGCGGTGCTTACTGAGATGGAAGCTCGAGCGGCGCGATTCTTTTATTCCGATTTACCTGCCCTCGACATCATGACGTTTTGACGTGAGGGTGGAGCTTACTGAGATGGAGCCTGAGCTTCAGAAGCTTCAAACCCTTCACTGAAGCCACGGAGTCAGCTTCAGAACGTTGAGGGTGCTTTTTATTATATAGGATTGATCCAACCAGGTTGAAGTTGTCTACTAGTTCTATTGCTTGACCATTAAGGATGAAATTACTGATCTTACCAATTATCAGAGTCTTTGTCTTCTTCACTTTAAAGGGCAGGACCATTTTGAGAATTTGTTCCTTGATCTTGACAAGCAGATGTTTCAGATCATCTTCACATTCAGCCAGTAATGTAGTATCATCATCATCCTAGTGAAGGTTATTGATGAGTCTTCCATCAGTTTTCACAACTCAAGTTTCTTCATACAGTGTTACTTCTCTGATGATTTGTTTTGCATATTAATGGAACAGGTAAGAGGAAAGTATGCCTTGCCCATGCTCTTCCCAAATCCCATCCTTATGAACACCTACTTGCAAAGTACAGTACCCACTATCAAATCTTGGACAATGCTTACAGACTACTGATTAGCTGGAAAATGGACATTTATGTGCATGTCTACTTATGCACTTAAATGACTGGAATAACTGGAATAGTGCATTTATGTGCATTCTTACAACCTAAAAGTAGGCAGCTGCTTAAAGAATCACCTTTATAGTATGTAAATAGAGTGCCATAACTGTCGTGCCAGTGCAGTAACAGTTACTGCAGTTGGGCAGTAACAGTGTACTCTAATTCACTTGCTAAGAGCCCCTTTTACAAAGCGGCAGTAAGCTCAACGCAGGCTTATTATTTATTATTACCCCGCTCTTTCCCACATACAGCAGGTCCAGTGCGGCTTACATAGTAAAAGAAAGCATCTTACATGGTAAAGAATACAGTAAAAACAAGGAAATGTAGGAACAGTATTATAAATTGTGATGATCATAACTACTTACATTATGAAAGGCATTACAAAGGACATGTGAAAAGAACGTAATGAACTAGAATAGGGAAGGTAGACAAGGATACGATAGGTGAAAGGGAAGGAGAATGGGAGGGAAATGGTAAACAGGAAGTACTACCAGTCTACCGCAGTAGCCCGGTGGTACTTCCCATCCCCAGTGCCTACCCAGCGGTAATTGGGCAGTGCCGCATGCTGCCCAGTTACCCCTGGGTTAGCACGTGAACTCTTACTGCCACCTCAATGGGTGGCGGAATGGGCTCCCCCCCCCCACTCCGAAATGGCTATGCGACAAGTGCTTTATTTGCCGCATGGCCATTTCCTGCCGAAAAGAAAGACCTACCCTTTTACCCACTGCGATAAAATGGGGCCTCGGCATGTGTCAAAAACATGCAATGACACCAGCACAGGCCCCCTTTTGCCGCAGCTTGGTAAAAGGGACCCTAAGTGCTTAATGTGCTTTAGTAAAGATCTATTTACAGAAAGATACTGGAACCTTATTGGCCTTCAGGCAGATATGGTACCTGTAAATACAGGTTCTATAATGCCCAACAAACTAACAAAGTTTTTTTTATTATTATTGCTGGTTTGTTTTAGAACGAACGGATGCAATTGTATCCATCTCAAAAGATGTGTAAATTGCTTTCCACTTATTTTTCTGATAAGGCCACTTTGATTCAGACAGAATTAGACAACTAGCAATGTGTTGCCTCTTTTTTAAATCAGATTTACAGGAATCATTTTCTTCCTTTAGGCATGTTACGCATGAAGAGATTTTGAACGTTCTTCTTTGAATGCTTCTGTTCTAAACTGAGAAAGTTTGTAACCCCCCTGGGATAGTCTGTGTTTTAGCAAGATATAAACATGATTACCTCTTAATCTAAACAGTGAAAAGAGAGACACTTATAATGACATTCGCTAAATAACTTGGACAAAAAGGATATATTTTGATTGTTGAACAAAAATATTCAAAGATAATTATCCATTAGTGAAAAAAGTACGTAAACCCTTCATTCATTAACTAGTGGCAGCTCTGTGAGGAGCAATAACTTCAACTAGAGTTTCCTGTAACTGTTCATCAGTCTGTCACATCACATTCAAGGAATATTTCCATACAGAACTGCTTTGTTTTGAGATGACTTTTGACATGATTTGTGATATGACTTTAAATGTTTGTTCTGCATTTGACCATTGCAATAAAATAAATATATATTTTTAAAAAGAACTGCTTCAATTCTGTGACGCTTGAAAGCTTCCTTAAATTAACTTTTTTTGTCCACAGTCATAATTTTTGAAGATTTGGGGCTTCATCCATTCTTTGTTAGACAGTTATCCTGATGCCCTGGTTTAGCTGCAGGAAGAAAACTACAAGGAAAACCAACTTCGCTTAACACAATACTATCTCTACTTCAGGAAGCAGGTGAAAGCTTGGCTCTTCAACCAGGTCTTTACTGGATGAAGTAAATGACACCGGCTGCACATATCATAGCAGGACATGTTTATCCACTCCTACCCTAGCTAAGATCATGTTCAAGCACCTTTCTGACCTCATTTGCAAATCTCTTTAACTAGTCCCTTATTTCCTTATTCCTGTTACTCTATTTATTTATTTGGCTTTTGCTCACACCTTTTTCAGTAGTAGCTCAATCTTATCTATCTATATGTTCCATCTTTGCTTACACCCTATGCTGTCTATTAAAATGTTTTTTTATGTATTGTGTTGGCATTGTAATGTAGCATACTATGCCATACTTTGTATTGTTTGAATATTTTTACTGCTATATTGTCTATAGCTTATATTTGACTTATTCTTGCTGTACACCACCTTGAGTGAACTCCTTCAAAAAGGCGGTAAATAAATCCTAATAAATAAATATGTGTTATTTGCTGATTTCCCACATTATTTGAGTTTCCGCAGCATAGTATATTGGCCTCTCAGTGCCTTAAGGTGTTGATGTCCCTACTTCTGCTGTCCTGCCTCTGATCCAGTGCATTGAGCATCCACTCCAGGTATGTACACCAGCACAGATTAAAACTAGACCTTCGTGTCATTATTACCTTCTACATTTGGAGTGGAATTTCTATAAATGGTGCTCAAAAATGGATGCTGGAAAAGATCAGTGCTAAGCACTATTCTACAATGGGCACTTGACCTTCATTGAATAGTGCTTGACACTATTTCCTGGAACCAACACTGGGCGCTACACTTACACCTGCTGAAACCTGGTATAAATCCCAGCGCTCAAGTTAGGCACTGAGACCCATTATTCTATAATATTGAGTGTTACTTTTTGGAATGCCCCAGACCCAACCCTGATCCTCCCATGGCCACGCACCTTTTGGGTTACACGCTATGGGACTTAGGTGGCCAGTATTATAGAACAGCATGAAACCAGATGAGTACTCAAATCTAACTGGTGCCAATTAATGTCAATAATTGGTTGTTAGCATGCAATTATTGAGGGTTAACAGTTCACTAGTCAATTAGGTTGCATGTGCATCTCGGAAGCAAGCCCACATTCCTTTCACTGGGTAAATCTCTCTTATCTGCACCCTTCTCCTCCACTGCTAACTCCAGACTCTGCTACTTTTATCTTGCTGCACCATATGCCTGGAATAGACTTCCTGAGCCGGTACGTCAAACTCCATCTCTGGCCATCTTCAAATCTAGGCTAAAAGCCTACCTTTTTGATGCTGCTTTTAACTCCTAACCCTTATTCAGAACCCTTATTTTATCATCCTCACTTTTAATATTCCCTTATCTCTTGTTTGTCCTGTTTGTCTGTGCTAATTAGATTGTAAGCTTTGTCAAGCAAGGACTGTCTCTTCATGTTCATGTGTACAGCGCTGCGTACGTCTAGTAGCGCTTTAGAAATGATAAGTAGTAGTAGTAGTACAAATTCAGGCACCATATATAGAATCCGGGGGGTAGGTAGCTTGACATAAGCTGTGTTTATTTTAACACAAGAACGATTGTTGCAAAGGAATATAGTATTTTTTTAGTGCAGTGTTTCCCTATCCGTGATGCTCAGGTCCAGACCAGCATATGAACTCTGCCCTCAGCACTTCAATGAACAAGAGACATCAGCAGTACCTCTTAAATGTGCAGCACATATGTAGTCATATACTCCCTCATTCTGTAATCTTGCATGCACAGGCTATAGAATAATGCCAGTTACAGGCATAACTAAGGGGCCCTTTACTAAGCTGTAGTAAAAAGTGGCCTGCAGTAGTTTGGATGCATGAAATTGGAGCACACTGGGCTATTTTTTGCTGTGGCTGGTAAAAAAACAAAGGTTTTTTAATGGGGCAGTAAATGGTCGTGCGCTAAAATATGCACTTGGTCGTAATTCTATAACCTTAGCCATCACCGGTCTTAGCAAGTGCGGGGCCATGTACAGACCAATTTGATGGGGCCCCATCCTAGTCCCGCCCCACCCTAGCTCCACCCGTCCAAGCTCCAGGGCCCCCTCCCTCTGAGCTCCAGGGCCACCACCCCTCCCTCTGATCTCCAAGGCCGCCACCCCTCCCTCTGAGCTCCCTCCAAGCTCCAGGACCATCCCCCCTCCCTCCCTCCGAGCTCCAGGGCCCCCCTCCCTCCCTCCCTCCCTCTGAACTCCAAGGGCCCCCTCCCTCCCTCCCAACTCCAAGGCCCAGCTCCCTCCCAGCTCCAAGGCTCCCCTCCCTCAAAGGCCTCCCTCCAAGCTCCAGGGGCCTCCCGCCCTCCCTCTGATTTTTAAAAATCATCTTACCTTGTCAAGTTACAGCGGCATGCAGCAGCAGTGAAAAGCATGCGAGCTTGGTGCTTCAGGAGCCTTCCTTTCTCTATCTCAGCTCTGGTCCCGACTCCCGCCCTCATTTCCTGTTTCCACAAGGGCAGGAGGGTGGGACCAGAGCTGAGAGAGGGAAGGGAAGGCTCCTGAAGCGCCGAGCAGCTCACACGCTTTTCATTGCTGCCACCCGCCGCCATAACCCCGACGAGGTAACTTAGATGACTTTTAAAATTCAGAAGGAGGGGGAATGGAACTCAGATGGTAGGGGCGGAGTTCAGGCGCGCCGCGCGTGGCCCCCTTGAGTGTGAGGCCCTATGCGATTGCCTCGGTCGCCTCACCCTAAGACCGGCCCTGACCTTAGCATGTAAATCCTTAAGTTTGTAATTGGTAGGGGGCATGTAGATGTAGGAGGGACATGGATGAGTCAGGAGCATGCTCAGCACTTACACACTAAAAGCTGTAGAATACTGTCAGTTACACATGTAACTGTCAGCATTTAGGCACAAGCATTTACAACAGCCTTTTACATGGTGTCAGTGGACATGCTTAAAGTTAAGTGCGTAAAGGAAAACCTATGCTAATACAGAATTTGTGTTTAGCACACATTTTAGGTGCCGAACTTTGGGCAACCTGTACAAAATTACCCCCCATATTACGCTTTCCTTCTTTGATATACTAAAGCCTTGAAATGGAGTAGTTACCAGTCAGGATATCAGACAGGCAGCATGTGTAGTACACATTCCACACAGCATCTCTTTTTCGCTCTCTTGAACCCCCTCCTTTGAGTCCTTCCAGCCTTTGAAGGGGTTTTCAATCCAAGCCTTTCTTTTGGCCATTTCTCTCCCATGTCTGTATTGTGTGTTCCATATGATATGATATGGAACACACAATACTTCTATTTTGCCAACCCCCAATAAATTAGGTTGAAAGCGGATTACAAATTCACATACAGAGAGGGGAATAATCGAACGGTGCCGGCCATCTCTATGGGTGGCCATCTCCGGGGGCCGGCTCCGTAAATTGGCGGAGCCAACCGTATGTTCGAAAAAGATGGCCGGTCATCTTTTTCTTCGCTAATACGGTTGGGCCCGGCCAAATGTCAGAGATGGCCGGGTTTGAGATGGCCGGCATCGATTTTCGACGATAATGGAAACTAATGCCGGCGATCTCAAACCCGGCCAAATCCAAGGCATTTGGTAATGGGAGGAGCCAGCATTTGTAGTGCACTGGCCCCCCTCACATGTCAGGACACCAACTGGGCACCCTAGGGGGCACTTCTAAAAATTAAAAATAAAAATAGCTCCCAGATGCATAGTTCCTTTACCTTGGGTACTGAGCCCCCCAAATCCCCCCAAAATCCACTCCCCACAACTCTACACCATTACCATATCCCAAAGGGGTGAAGGGGGCACCTACAGGTGGGTACAGTGGGTTTTGGGGGGGTTGGAGGGCTCCCATTTACCACCAGAAGTGTAACAGGTAGGGGGGATGGGCCTGGGTCCACCTGCCTGAAGTGCACTGCACCCACTAAAAACTGCTCCAGGGACTTGCATACTGCTGTCAGGGAGCTGGGTATGACATTTCAGGCTGGCATAGAGGCTGACAAAAAGGGGGTTTTTTGTGTTTTTTGGGGTGGGAGAGGGTTGGTGACCACTGGGGGAGTAAGGGGAGGTGATCCCCGATTCCCTCTGGTGGTCATTTGGTCATCTGGGGCTCCTTTTTGAAGTTTGGTCGTGAAAAAAAAGGGACCAAGTAAAGAGTGCGAAATGCTCATCAAGTCTGGCTTTTTTTTTCCATTATCGGGCGAAGCCGGCCATCTCATGAGCACGCCCCCGTCCTGCCTTCACTACCCTACCGACACGCTGCCTTGAAGTTTCGCCGGATCCGCGACAGAAAGCAGTTGAAGCCGGCCAAAATCGGCTTTCGATTATACCGATTTGGCCGGTTTCAGGAGATCGCCGGCCATCTCCCAATTTGTGTCGGAAGATGGCCGGCGATCTCTTTCGAAAATGAGCTGGAGAATCATTACAAATAAGATTTCTGAAATAAATAGGTCTTCAATTTTTTTTCCAAAAAGAAGAGTATGTAGGCATTGTCCTAAGTGCCATACGTAGAGAACACCAGAAATGAACAGATTGATAAGTAAAAGAAAATTGTAAAGATGTTTATATTTTACACCCACAAATTATGGAAAATAAAGAAGATGAAAATCACCAGCTTTAGAAGTAGAAGGTAAAGGTTTTATCAGATAATCCAGACACAGACCATCAAACATCTTGTAAACCCAACAAGCTAACTTGAAAGAAATACGAGCATCCATAGGAAGTCAATGCAACTTAACTAAGCATGGGGTGGCATAGTCAAAATCTTTTCTTTCCAAATACGATCTTCATTGCAGTATTTTGCAAAACCTGCAATCTTGAGAACAGTTGTGCTGATAACAAACAGTGTTTACCATTGCAGTAATCTAAAGAATATAAAATAATTGATTGAACCTAAATAGAGAAATGTTTCTCTGTCAAAAGTGCACAAATACCCCTAAGCTGATGTAATTAAAAAAAAAAAAAACAGCCTTAGCATTAACCTGAGGTACCCAAAAAAACTCCAAGTACCTTGGAGACTTGTTACACCTTCAGGATTTTAAACCATCTGTTTATTTTAGTTACATTTGTGCACCATGCTTTCCCACTCATAGCAGGTTCAATGTGGCTTACATATTATATACAGGTACTTATTTGTACCTGGGGAAATGGAGGGTTGAGTGACTTGCCCAGAGTCACAAGGAGCTGTCTGTGCCTGTAGTGGGAATTGAACCCAGTTCCCCAGGACCAAGGTCCACCATGCTAACCACCAGGCCACTCCTCCACTGGTACTAACTCTATAGAAATAGAGTTCTTTCTATGGCTACAAACCACAGGAGTTTTGCTTTCTCTTTGTTTAATTTAAATCCATGCATAGCACTTTGCTCTTCAATTCTTTTAATACACAACAAAACACAAGATAGAGCAGAAGCTAGGTCCTTGTCTATTGGTATTAATACAAACATATTATCTGCATATGAGAAAAACAGATCCAATGGAAGAAAACCCATAGCAAAAAGAAGTTGTATGAATATTAAACAATGACAGAGAGAGCTTCATGATTTACAAACTATTTTTAAAATTGTAGCTGCTCTTTGGATTTGAAAAGGTTACGAAATGCAGCTTTGTTGCATTAAGAAGAGTTTTAGGAGCTTGATTGTTTCCAAGGAAAACGTTAAAGGTGTGACACCCACTATTTAAAAAAATCAACCATTATTGCAATATATAAAAATACCAGTGCTAATGGTTCCTTGCCCTTCTCACAGTGTCTTGGGCCATTCATACCAATGTTGGTGTTTACTGACCTTCTTCTGGTACTTTGGGAATGGATGGGAAGGGGAAAATGTTGTGGCATGTTTACCTGCCGCTTTTTTTTAAAAATGTCATCCTTCCTGTCAGTGACTAAGCCAGTCTCTGCACAGGCATTGATAGGAAATTTAACATTTATCAGTGAGCTTCAGATTACTGCTGCGATTTTAACGTAGCAGTAATTTGCATGATCATTCATTAAAGCATACCGCAGTAATTTCTTGCGGTACAGCTATGTCTCCACCACAAGGCTTGCTGCATCTGCCTCTAAGAAAGGTGATTATATGGTTAAAAAATGTATCATATGAGAGGAGGTGCACCAATCCATAGGGGAGGAAACAAGTGCAAGAACAAAGATTGACTATACTGAAACATCTATAAAGTATTTATTTCAGCCAGATTGCCAATTTTGGGTGGGCCTGAACCCAAAGTGGGTGGGCACAAAATTTTCTCTCTACCCCCCTCCCCCAGCAAAATTTAGTCACACTAATCAGATGCATTTGTCATACAGGGGTAAAGTGCTGCTTTTCAGTGTATCAGGTTTCAGAAAATAATTTATTTAATAGCCTAACACCCTTTTCAATGAGCTTTCAGAGGCCAAAACCTCCTGCCTCAGGTCAGTATAAAGTTGTTATGGTATCTTCTCCTGACCTAAGGAAGTATTGGTCTCTGAAACGTTAGTAACACAGGTACCATATTACTTGATCCAAAATTAAAAATAAAATTATTTTCTTTACCTTTGTTGTATGGCCATTTACTTTTTCTCATTGTGTTGCTCCCAGTCACTAGATTCTGCTTTCCTTCATTTTCGCTTAACTCTTCTGCGCCATTTGTCATTTTCTCTCCTTTTTCTTTACTTTCTTCAATATTTTTCAGCCTCTCTCTCTCTCTGTCCAGATTTAATTCATTCTTACTATCCATTCTTTAATTTCCTTCTTTTTCCTTCATCTACCTATGGCTTTTCATCTTTTTCTTACCCTTGTTCTCCCCATGCCCCTTCCTCTTATTCTCCAATCTTTCTCTACTCCCCTTTTCTATCCAGCAGCTCTCCTCTTTCTCTCCCCTCCCCTGGAGGAGCGCAGCGACGTGAGAGGCGAGAGGAGTGGCTGCAGAGCCGACAGCCAACGCCTGATGGCTGCCTGCGGTGCTGCGCTTGCTTTTTAAAAACATTTTTGCTTATTTAAATTGCCTCCTTTGTTTTTGTAGCGGTCGCTGCTGCTCAACAGGAGAAGCAGCAGTGGCCGGAAATGGGAGCTGGTGCCACATGTTTCGCGGGAGACTTGGCAGGTCTGTGTTGGGTGAGCGGGGCTGGAGGGAAAGTGGCTGGGCCTGGGCCCGTCCAGGCCCGCCTGTGGCTACGCCCCTGATTTTCAGGATCCTTTTACTAAGTGGTGGTAAGCAGTAGTGCTTGCTTACTTCAGGACTTGCTCAGGCTTCCATGGTAGGTCTGGGATCATAAGACCATAAGAATAGTCATACTGGGTCAGACCAGTGGTCCATCCAGCCCAGTATCCTGCTTCCAACAGTGGCCAATCCAGATCACAAGTACCTGGTAGAAACTCAATTAGTAGCAACATTCCATGCTACCAATCCCAGGACAAGCAGTAGCTTCCCCATGTCGGTCTTAATCCTGCGTGCCAATCCTGTGCTAAAAAAAAATATAAAATATTTTTAGCATGGGGGTGTGTTTGGGGGAAGAGAGTAGGCATGCTCTGTGCTAATCAGCAAATCTCTGCATGCTGCTTATTAGCATGGGTTTAGCATGAGAGCTCTTACTGCCTAGTATATAGTTGGTAGTAAGGGCTCCCATTCTAATGGTTGGACGCTAATTGGGAAATTAGAGTGTGTCCATTAATGGGAAAAAAATGAAATTGCAGCCATTTTACCACTGTGCTAAAATGGCCTCAGCGTGTGCGAAATCCATACACTAAAAATATTGCAGATCAATCAAAGAAAATAGTTTATTGAATGACAACCAAATAAACAAATCAGCCCGACACTGGCCGTGTTTCACCCATAACTGTAAGTTTTTTGAATTTGTCCTTTTTACGTTTTATACATTTTTACCTTTTATTCAATATATTTATGGTTATTTATATACATATTTTTCAGTTGTCATCTCGACTTTTAAAGAATACTGTGTAGGTGGGTGTCTTGTTGGTTTTATATTCACAATTTTTTGCCTATAATAATTTTTAATGTCTATAAATGATATTAATATCTTGATGATTCACAAATATGTTCATTAATATTATCTTTAGTGTTAATTTATTGATGTGAGATATTTACATCTGTATTATGTAGTCTCTATGTATAATAATGCCATTTTTGTTGTTATTGAGTATGCATATCATCTATTTTCATATTTTTATATACATGGGTATTAATACACTGCTTTTTAGTAACATAATATATTTCTTAAAATAGTTTTTAAATATTTTGTCAGTTTACATATTTTGTCAGTCTATACAGTATATAATCTTTATTATTATTTTAACTGTGGGTTTTAAATGTTATGCTATTTGTTTTATAGCCCCTGACGCAGCCCTGTTGGGTGAAACACGGCCAGTGTCGGGCTGACTTGTTTATTTGGTTGTCATTCAATAAACTATTTTCTTTGATTGATCTGCCTTTTTTGTCCTTCCATCTTGGAGTTTGCAGATCGTTTGCCTTGCTGTTTTCTTGGACCTAAAAATATTGCAGGCCACTTTGTAGAGCGGTTTAGTAAAATGGCCCCTTCATTTATTAGTTGTAAATATCATAGCCTTTATAACTGGAAAGGGACAATGCTTACATCCATATTAAAGCAGAACATAATGTTCTTTGCAGTAAATTTTGCTAATGGACGTGTTTAGATTTACCCTCAATAATGTGATCTTGATACTAACGTAACTATTAACAGTTGTCCCTTTGATAATCAGTCCAAAGTGAAAGGGCTGGTTAGCAGATCGAATTTTCTCCCTCCCATAAATATTATTGTAACCCTATGGGTTAAATTTTAAAAGATTACCTGGCTCCTTCTGGATCTGGTGTGGAGACAGTGAGCAGTGCAGAGTCTCGTGCTGGGCTTGTGCTGTGTATGGTAAAATTATGTATAATCATACCTGATAATTTTCTTTCCATTAATCATAGCTGATCAATCCATAGACTGGTGGGTTGTGTCCATCTACCAGCAGGTGGAGATAGAGAGCAAACTTTTGCCTCCCTATATGTGGTCATGTGCTGCCGGAAACTCCTCAGTATGTCGATATCAAAGCTCCATCCGCAGGACTCAGCACTTAGAGAATTACACCCACGAAGGGACACTCTGCCCAGCTCACCACCGCCGAAACGGGGGAGGGGAATTAACCCAGCTCATCCCCACACAAGTGGGGGAGGGGAATCCGTCCAGCTCATCCCCGCGGAGCGGGGGAGGGACACCACACCCGCCGATGCGGGGGGATCCGGCTTATCCTGCAACCGCAACCGCGGGAGGAGCTGACTGACCCTAACACCGCCGAAGCGGGAGGGGTACAAAGCTGCCCTACAGCCGCACGAAGTGGGAGGGAGTGCCGGCAGAATTTATGTCTCAATCCAGCCCCGTAAAACGGAGGGGAGAGGAATGCAGCAGCTCACTGTAACACAAACTCGTCTCAACTCTTGAAGAATCCAAGTGAAAGAACTTGAACACGAAGTCTTTCTGAAATAACTGAAGACTAAACTTGAACCTGAAATGCAACCAGAATAAAAACAGAACAGATATCTGGGAGGGGCTATGGATTGATCAGCTATGATTAATGGAAAGAAAATTATCAGGTATGATTATACATAATTTTACCTTCTATATCATCAAGCTGATCAATCCATAGACTGGTGGGATGTACCGAAGCAGTACTCACCCAGGGCGGGACATTGAAATCCCTGACCTCAACACTGAAGCTCCAAACCGGGCCTCCGCCCGTGCAGCCACAGTCAAACGGTAATGCTTGGAGAATGTATGAGCCGAAGCCCAAGTTGCCGCCTTGCATATCTCTTCCAAGGAGACGGATCCGGCCTCTGCCATCGAGGCCGCCTGAGCTCTCGTGGAGTGAGCCTTCAGCTGGATAGGCGGCACCTTCCCCGCGGCCACATAAGCCGCTGCAATGGCTTCCTTGACCCATCTTGCCACTGTAGGCTTAGCAGCCTGCAGACCCTTACGAGGACCTGCAAACAGGACAAACAGATGATCCGATTTCCGGAAATCATTGGTCACTTCCAAGTATCTGAAGATGACTCGTCTCACATCCAGATATTTAAGAGCAGAGTACTCCTCTGGGTAGTCCTCCCTACGAAAGGAAGGGAGACAGAGCTGCTGATTCACATGGAAGCGAGAAACAATCTTGGGCAGGAAGGAAGGCACTGTGCGAATAGTCACTCCTGCCTCAGTGAACTGCAGAAAAGGCTCTCGACATGAGAGCGCCTGGAGCTCGGAAACTCTTCTGGCTGAAGTGATAGCCACCAAAAAGACTGCTTTCAACGTCAGGTCTTTCAGAGATGCCCTCGACAAGGGTTCAAAAGGCGGCTTCTGCAATGCTCTTAGCACCAGGTTGAGATTCCACGCAGGCACCACTGAGTGCAGAGGAGGGCGCAGGTGATTAACTCCCTTGAGAAAGCGCACCACATCTGGCTGCGAAGCCAGGGAAGCACCCTTCAGGCGGCCCCTGAAGCAAGCCAGAGCCGCTACCTGGACTTTAAGGGAACTGAGCGACAGGCCTTTCTCCAGACCTTCTTGCAGGAACGCCAACACTGAAGAAATTGGAGCAGTGAAGGGAGAAAGTGAGCCTGCTTCACACCATGCTGCAAAGATACGCCAAACCCTGGCGTAAGCAGTAGAAGTAGAGCGCTTCCTCGCTCTCAGCATAGTGGCGATGACCTTGTCTGAGAAGCCCTTCTTCCTCAGACGCTGCCGCTCAATAGCCAGGCCGTAAGACCAAAGGGAGAGGGATCCTCCATCACCACGGGACCCTGATGTAACAGGCCCTGCTCCACTGACAGCCGCAGAGGATCGTCGACTGAGAGCCTGATCAAGTCCGCATACCAGGGACGTCTGGGCCAATCCGGACCCACCAGGATTACCCTGCCGGGATGCTTTGCCACCCGGTCTAGCACCCTGCCCAACATGGGCCAGGGCGGGAACACATAGAGGAGCTCTTGTGTCGGCCACTGTTGGAGAAGAGCATCTACTCCCAGGGATCGAGGGTCCCGTCCTCTGCTGAAAAAGCGCGGCACTTGGCAATTGGCCGATGACGCCATCAGATCTAGGCTCGGCTGGCCCCAGCGCTTCGTGATGTCCAAGAACGCCTGAGCAGATAGTTGCCACTCTCCGGGCTCCAAGGTATGGCGACTGAGAAAGTCCGCCTTGACATTCATGACTCCGGCAATGTGGGCCGCTGAAAGCTGCTCCAGGTTCGCTTCCGCCCACTGGCAAAGACTCATAGCCTCCTTGGCTAGAGGGGCGCTCTTGGTACCTCCCTGGCGGTTGATATAGGCCACAGCCGTGGCATTGTCCGACAGGACCCGTACAGGCTACAACACCAGTACCGGGATGAACTCCAATAACACCAACCGAATGGCTCTGAGTTCCAGGAGGTTGATAGACCACTTGCCTCTGCAGGAGACTAGAGCCCCTGCGCTGTCCTTCCCAAGCAGTGGGCTCCCCAGCCCATCAAAGAGGCGTCTGTCGTGACGACAATCCACTCCGGGGTCACCAGAGGCAATCCTGCAGACAACTTGTCTGTCTGCGTCCACCAGCTCAGCGCCTTGCGCACTGCTGGGTCCACGGGAAGGCGCACAGCATAATCCTCCGACATCGGAGTCCAGCGCAGCAGCAGAGATAGCTGTAGTGGTCTCATATGAGCCCTGGCCCAGGGCACCACTTCCATCGTGGCCGTCATAGAGCCCAACAGCTGCACGTAGTCCCAAGCCCGAATAGGAGAGGCTACTAGGAACTAGTCCACCTGAGCCTGAAGCTTGACAATCCGATTGTCTGGCAGGAACACTCTGCCCACTTGGGAGTCGAATCGAACTCCCAGATACTCCAGGGACTGAGTCGGGCGCAGCTGGCTCTTCTTCCAGTTGATGATCCATCCCAGGGAGCTCACAAGAGCAACTACCCGGTCCATAGCTTTGCCGCACTCTGCATAAGAGGGGGCTCGGATCAACCAGTCGTCCAGATAAGGATGGACTTGTACTCCTTCCTTTAGCAGGAAGGCCGCTATGACCCCCATTACTTTGGAAAAGGTCCGCGGAGCAGTAGCCAACCCGAAAGGGAGGGCTCTGAACTGGAAGTGTCGTCTCAGGACTGTAAAACGCAGAAAGCGTTGGAGAGGAGGCCAGATGGGAATATGCAGGTACGCTTCCTTGATGTCCAAGGAAGCCAAGAACTCTCCTGCCTTCACTGCCGCTATAACAGAGCGGAGAGTCTCCATGCGAAAGTGCCTCACTTTCCAGGCCCGATTGACCCCTTTGAGGTCGAGGATAGGCCGGACAGAACCTCCTTTCTTTGGAACCACAAAGTAAATGGAGTAACGTCCCTTGCCAATCTGATTTTTTGGCACCGGAACGACCGCACCCAGGCGGATCAGGTTGTCCAAGGTCTGCTGCACTGCCACAGCTTGACCGGAGACTTGCAGGGAGAGAGTACAAACCCGTCTCTTAAGGGTTGGCAGAACTCTAGCTTGTAGCCGTCTCTGATGACTTCCAGCACCCACGCGTCTGAAGTTATAGTGGTCCACTCGCCCAGAAACGAGGACAGCCGTCCTCCAATCTGCACTGGGACGTGGACCAAGGCCCCGTCATTGGGTACGAGACCCTGGGGGAGGACCGGAGGGAGCACCTCCGGGACGGCGGTCTCTGCGAAAGGAATGCTGCTTGGGGGAGAAATTCCTCTTGAAGGAAGAGGGGGCAGAGGAACCCGACTTGCCCGGGCGGTACCGACGGGCTTCCAGCAACCGTCCTCTGGAGGTACCGGGACGAGTACTAGCCCGAGCCCTGACCTCTGGTAATTTCTTGCCCTTAGACGTGCCGAGATCGGTCACGATTTTGTCCAGCTCGACCCCAAAGAGCAGCTTGCCTTTAAAAGGCAATCTAGCCAGGCGGGATTTAGAGGCGTGGTCAGCAGACCAATGTTTCAGCCAAAGCCACCGCCGCGCAGAGACTGTCTGAGCCATGCCTTTAGCTGAGGCTCTCAAGACATCATACAGCAAGGCTGCCAAATAGGCTAAGCCCGATTCCAGGGCCGGCCAATCAGCCCTCAAGGAAAGATCCGAGGGGGAAGCCCGCTGCACCATAGTCAGGCACGCCCTGGCCACATAGGAGCCGCAAACTGAGGCCTGCAAACTTAAAGCAGCTGCCTCAAAGGACGACCTTAAGGCCGCCTCCAATCTTCTGTCTTGGGCGTCCTTTAGGGCCGTGCCACCTTCCACCGGCAACGCCGTTTTCTTAGTCACCGCAGTGATTAACGAATCCACGGTAGGCCACAGATAGGCCTCACGTTCACTCACAGCCAAAGGATAGAGGCGGGACCTAGCCCTAGCCACTTTAAGGCTCGTTTCCGGGACATCCCATTGAGCCGCAATTAAGGTGTGCATGGCATCATGCACGTGGAAGGATCTAGGCGGGCGCTTCGTCCCCAGCATAATGGCAGAGCCAACAGGGGCTGAGGGAGAGACGTCCTCCGGAGAGGAAATCTTCAAAGTGTCCATGGCCTGTAAAAACAGGTTGGGCAAATCCTCTGGGCTAAAAAGCCGCGCTGCAGAGGGGTCATCCGCTCCATCCGAGCGGGGATCTATCTCCTCCAAGGAATCCGCAAAGGACCGTTGGGAGACCTCAGACACGCTGCCCTCATCTACATCGGAGGAGACAAAGTCCTCCAAGGCCTGGAAATCAACCCGAGGGCGTTTACCTCTGGGAACCTCAACCTCTTTATCAGAAGAGGGAGCAGGGGCAGCGTTTTGCATGAGGAAAGCCTGATGCAGCAGCAAAACAAACTCGGGGGAGAAACCCCCCAGACTGTGCACTTCCGCAGCCTGGGCAACAGCCCTAGACGCACTCTCAACCGGCGCTCGCAATAGCGGGGGAGAGACATGCTGCGCATCCAAAATGGCGTCCGGCGCGAAACTCCGCGAAGGAGCCGCGCGGGAAGAACGGCGCTTAACTTTAGCCGCTTGTGCCGTCGCCCAAATTAAGGGCGTTCATGGCATTAATGTCTCCAACCTCAAGGGCGGCCCACGAAGAAGCCGTCCGAGCCGCGTGGCCGGCCAAGATGGCGGAGGCGAGGAGCGGGGGATGGGCGTTTATGGCGGGAAAAAACCGCCACGCCAGAGGAACGACCGGGACATTCATCGGTCACTAAACTGTCACCCATCAAGGGCGAATCAGGTTGTAAAACCCCCGCATCCCCTCTAGAAGCGCTCCAGCGATCCGGGGAGCGACCCTTTGCGCCCTCGCCCTCCGACGCCATATGCCACGAGGAGAAGAATCGGGGAACCCCCTGCCCGCTATAAAAAGGTAAAATTACCTGCTTGCCGCTCCGAGCTGTAACGAACTGGTGTCCCAGTGAGTAGCTGCAATGAACGTTTAAAGAAACGTCGAATTAAACGCCTTTAAAGACGTTAAAATTTTTTTTTTTTTTTTTTTTTTTAAACGGAGCCAGCGGGAGGGGGGAGAAAAGGAGGGACCTGGCACCACCAGGTTTGCACTTGCTCAAAAGAGCCCTCAACCCCAGGCCTCAACAAAACCTAAGGATTAGGCTTGGAGGCCTAGCCAGAGCTGCTGCTGTGTGTGACCACCACCTGCTGAGATAGAGAACATACTGAGGAGTTTCCGGCAGCACATGACCACATATAGGGAGGCAAAAGTTTGCTCTCTATCTCCACCTGCTGGTAGATGGACACAACCCACCAGTCTATGGATTGATCAGCTTGATGATATGGAAGATATAGTTAGAGTTCCAAATGTTACTGTTAGGCAGTTGGGAGGTGAGTGAGACACTGAGCAGACCTGTGTAAATGATCTGGGCTCAGCTGTCATACAAAATCTGTATTAAAACAGATCTGGGAGTATTTTAAACGATATGAATGAGTGAGAAGTGGATGAATAAACTAAGAAGCCTGATGAGTTTTAGGGGCTTTAGAGAGGCCTGAGTTGATTGAGAAGTGGTGGGGAAAGGCAATGACAATAAATTTTACCAGACTGTTAATGTTTAGTTGAGCTGGTGAAACAGGTAAATCTAATAAAGTGTCATATTTGAGGTTTTCAGCATAAGTGCTGATTATAGTGTACCCCAAATATTCTATCAAATCTAAAGGGTCTGGGAAAGAGATTTAAAAGTAAAAAAATTCCAGTGACTTTGAATGAGTAATCATCTATAGGAGGACATTTACTGCACCGTATTTAGGCGGCAATGTATATGTAATATTGCTGGGAGTTATTTATTTTAATCCAAGGTAATTTTATGTCCTCAGATGGTTTAAGGAAAATTACATACTCCTTGTATTTGTTAACTGTGGGAGGGAAAGTGTAGGGATTCCGAATTATATGTTGGGTTTTTTTTTGTTATTGGGGAGCTAGACAGGGAGTGCAGTGGTCATATTTGATCTGATTTTTAGACAGAATTTAGGGTTTATTGGTTTATTAGAGTAGTAGGTCGTCAAGCTCCTGGTTCCTGATCCCTGGTCAGAAGACAGCACCATCCTGCCTACTAAGGGTACCCACCGAAAGAAAGGAGAAGAAAGAAGAAAAAGTCAAGAAAGCTGGAAAATAAAGTACCCTTTAACATCATCTACAAGCTGGAGTGAAATTGCAAAGGGATATTACTTATAGGAGTGTAGAATAATATACATTTCATACTTACCTTGCATTATCAGAAGAAGAACCTGAAAAAGAGAGAAAAACCTAAAGAATCAATTCTTGATAGCCGGCATATCCTGAATAGTTTGTTTTTTTTGTTGTTGTTGCATGCTTGTTTAAGGTATAAATGGAAGAAATACTTATCTGATGTTCGTGGTATACTTTAACTGGGAAAGTGAACCTGTGAAAAAACAAAGAAACAAATGTTAATAGCTACTGTTGTTAAAACTTGAACAGGTCAATGAGCAACAGAAACAAAGTTTGCACTAGGAAATTGAAACATAGAAGCTTAAGTGTTACTATCTTGATGTGTAGAGAGCAATTTGTGAATGGAGAAGAGTATTACCATCAGCTAATGGGCAAGTTATAAAAACTGAATTGCTGAGTTTAAAACAAATGTTATAAATAAAGTAACTTTTAATCAATTCTACTTTTCACTAGTTTTTTTTTTTTGTATCTCCTCTCTGCTCCTGGTGTGTTTGTGCCACTGGATCCAGACTACATTGGAAACCTGAATCTGAATACATTTGGTAAACCAGGAGTGGGGGAGGGGGAGGGGATTACATTATGTTAACCCTACTCCTCCCAAACCCAGTGAGAGCACTCTCTATGACTTTCCCTTCCCCCTCCTCCTCAGGAAGGATGCATTCATGTCTGAAGCAACCCTCTTCCAAATCGTTTCCTCTTTCCTCCCTCCTTCTCCATCCTGCAAAAATGGTACAGCACCCTTTGACACAGCTGCCAAACTCAGAATGATTCAGTCTAGTAGAATTTTATTACAGGTCATTCATTTTTTTCATCTATGCTTACAGGAAGGCTTTGCAGATCTCCCTACCAGAGAAGAAAGTATGTATCTCGAAATGACAGGTGTCCATTCCAAAGGGTGGATAGTGGGGTGGTGCGGTCAGATCTTGGGTAGCTCACAGATGGAGGTGCTTCATCATCCTTGCTGGGGCATAAGAGAAGGATTAGGAGGGCAGCCCCAGATAGAACTTCTACAGTTGCTCTGATGATGGGGTTATGACTTTTATAGGGCATATTTTGGGTCTTCAGCTGAATGAGTGGTTTAAATTGCATGGTCATAATTGCATTATAGTTTTTGCACATCAGCCTACTGATGATTTGAAGCTGTTGGTGGCATGCCAGTTCCTTTGAGGTGCAGGGATCAGCTTTGATCATGAGTGAATGAAGGAGGCAAGGTTAAACTAAAATGTAAGGCAGGTAGAAATGTATACCCTTCGGACAACCTACTGCTGATCTCACCAGTTGATCCACTGGACCAGTTTATACTGCAGCCTAGTGCACAGAAAGAGGAAGGTGTTCTTAATCAAATGAGGAAGGCTGTGACTATTTCTTTTGACCACCTAGAACTGGAGGCTATCTCAAGGCTGATCTCTTTACTGCCACAAAAACACTAAGAGAAAGGGAATGGAACTTGATATACTGCATTTCTGTGGTGTTTACAACTACATTCAAGGTGGTTTACATAGTACAGACACTTATTTATACCTGGAGAATGGAGGGTTAAGTGACTTGCCCAGAGTCACAAAGAGCTGCAGTGGGATAAAGTTCCCCAGGATAAAGGTCCACTGCACTAACCACTAAGCTACTCCTCCACTCCGTAAGACCAATAAAGAAAGATAATTGCATCTACCCGTAGCCGTGGAAAGCCAGGTTTACTAGGTGAGGTTAGCATTGTTCATACCAATTAAAGGGCTGAAATATGAAGTTAGTGGTGAAGATTTCAAGGGTTTATCCCCCCCCCCCCCCACCCACCCAGGGTTGAAGAATATTATTATTTGTCTCCTCCTGTTGGATCTTCTCAAAAGATACTCTAGAACTTTATTAGCAAGAGAAATAAAGAACATTTTTATCAAATCTAATTTTCCTGGAAAGATCCAGACTATAAAGTAATATCAGTGTGTTCTTCTATCATGAAATTCCATAAAAAGAGGTTGAATTAGCACAAGTTTGAAACCTGTGATTTATAATGACAGCCCCAGCTACAGTCCCTTCATTCATCTTTCATACATGTTGGTGTTTCAAACATCTTACACTTTTCTTTTCGGGGATATTTTTTCTTATTTCACATTTACTAATCTCATGTTTGGATTAGAAAAGACTGAGCATTCAGGCTGCAATCTCTTTCCTCAGAAAAATGGAGAGTTTAGGCAATCAAACTGAGTCAATGCAGCCAGCTAAAACAATATTGATTAAAGATAACAGACCACTAAATCAGCTGAACTCTAGCCAAGTAAAGGATTCTCTTCCAGCTTTTCTTTGTAGGTGTTGGAAGGAAAAAATAGATTTGTCATTTATTAAGCTCTGTAGCTGTTACTTCTATATTTCTTTCTAATAATTTTCCCTTGGCTCCTTTTTATGAACAGGTAGGATGAGTCGGAGTTTGTTAAGAAAATATTTCCTCTTTTCTATTTTGTTTTGTTTATTTTTTGGGGGGGAGGGGATTATTGTTATTTCCTTTGCCTTCCTTTTCCTGAGTAATTGTTAATAAATGAATGGGTCAATATTCTTAGCAACACCTGCTATCCAGGTACATGCCACTGATAGGGATAGTTAGCACTACGCTGGATAGTACCATTAAATAGTCTTACAGAGTGCATCCAAGCTCTACAAAGTTAGGGGTCAATATTCAAAACGATATAACCAATCAGAAATGGCTCCTGGCCAGTTAAATGGCGTGTTTGGGGCTAACCAGTCATTTTCAGCCGCCCTTAACCGGTTAGTTAATGCCTAACACAAAACCGGCTATTTCGGGGATGTTCCGGGGCAGAGTCAGCACTTGGCAGGTTTAAGTTCCAATATTCATCACTTAACTGGCCAAGGTCACAGTATGCATAGAACCACACAAAAGTCAATCCTATCTCCCCCCCCCCCCCCCTACACTTTTACAAAGTTGCGCTAGCTGACACAGCCCAGTCTGCAAAACGCTGAGTGGCACCAGCTGAAAATCGACCCCTTAATACCTAAGGGGCCCTTTTACTAAAGCTTAGTGCGGGCTAAGGGACATTAGTGTGCACTATCAGGTGACTCTTTACCCCTGAATTCTATATAGCACATGGTGCTGAAATCGGCATGGATTCTATAACAATGCTCACAATTTAACAAGCTTAACAAGCTAATGAGTGCTGATAACAGCACTTAACAAGCAATAATGAGCACTAATTGACACTGATTAGAATTTAGGCACACAATTCACTATGCGCATTCTTGTTTGTTTGGTGTGTAAATGACAACTTGCTAGTATTCTATAATGCATTCTAGGCACCCAGAAGCTGTTGTCAAATTAGTACTTAGTACATTGCATCTTGGTGCCTATCTTTTGGCACCCTTGAAAGATTTGCATCCTATCCAGATAGTGCTGAGATGGTCTAGGGCAGTGTGAGGGAGGAGTGGGATGTTCCCTATTTAGGAATGAATTCAATACATGGCACTGAAATCTGCCCTCGTTTTCCCCATCTTGAAGACCCCCCTCCCCCGATCCCCAAATCCCAGTTAATTACTGCCCAGTCTCAAATTTGTGTTTTCTTTCTGGTAATAAATAGAAATAAATCAAATCATAGAAAATAAAATAAGATGGTACCTTTTTTATTGGCTAACTTAATACATCTTTTGATTAGCTTTTGAAGGTAACCCTTCTTCAGATCGGAAATAAGCAAATGTTGACAAATAGCAGAATATATAAGTGAAAAACAAAAGTACTAAATCATTCCAATGACAGTCTCACAAGAAGAGGGAGGGGTAGGTTAGGTGAGAAACACAGAGAGCTGGGTGGATAAGAGTCAGGGAGAGATGGATGGTAGATAAGATGGTGACAAAGCAGTAGGATTTTATAGTTTATAATGGACTAGGAAACCCAGATCTTTGTTGAGTCCTGGCTGGTGGGTGTCATCATTTTGACTTCAAAGGTATTACATTCCTGGATTGTCTTAAAATTTCTTTTTAGTAATCTTACCATAAGATCATTGATGCAGTGTTCTGATTTTGTGAAGTGCTGTCCCACAGAAGTGGCATTCTGGTTGGTATAGGAATGTTTAATATTGTATCTACGTAAATTGAGCCTCATCTTTAGCATCTGGCTTGTTTCTCCAATATAGCACTCTTCTTCATCATTTTTGCATTGAATGATATATACCACATTTGAGGATGAGCATATACTGAATGTTTTTCCCACATGAATGATTGTAGGATCCTGTGAGATGTGTTGGCACAGTTTGCAGCTAGGCATATTGTAGGGACGTATACCATTCCCTTCTTTTTGAGCTTGTATTGGGAGTTTGCTTTTCACTAATTTCTGTTTCAAATTAGGTGGCTGTTGGAAAGCCAACACTGGTGGGGCTGGGAATATCTCTTTCTTTTTTCTGTTTTCTTTCTAAACTTCTTGAAAAGATTGTTTTCACTCAACTCTCTCCTTTCACAGAAAAATCTCTTGCACTCCACCCGACAGTTTGGTTTTAGATTCCATTTCAGCACCAAGACTACCATAACAGCCTTTTTAAGTGAAGTTCGTTCTTATCTTGATAAACACTCTATTATTTGGGTCATATCACTTGATTTTTCAGCCACTTTCGATCTAGTTGACCATTCCCTCCTTCTCTCACATAGTAACATAGTAAATGATGGCAGAAAAAGACCTGCATGGTCCATCCAGTCTGCCCAACAAGACAAACTCATATATGCTACTTTATGTGTATACCCTATTTTGATTTGTACCTGTCCTCTTCAGGGCACAGACCGTATAAGTCTGCCCAGCACTATCCTCGCCTCCCACCACCGGCTGGCTCTGCCACCCAATCTCGGCTAAGCTCCTTAGGATCCATTCCTTCTGAATAGGATTCCTTTATGTTTATCCCACGCGTGTTTGAATTCTGTTACCGTTTTCATTTCCACCACCTCCCGCGGGAAGGCATTCCAAGCATCCACTACTCTCTCCGTGAAAAAATACTTCCTGACATTTTTCTTGAGTCTGCCCCCCTTCAATCTCATTTCATGTCCTCTCGTTCTACTGCCTTCGCACCTCCGGAAAAGGTTCATTTGCGGATTAATACTTTTCAAATATTTGAACGTCTGAATCATATCACCCCTGTTTCTCCTTTCTTCCAGAGTATACATGTTCAGGTCATCAAGTCTCTCCTCATATGTCTTGTAACGCAAATCCCTTACGCAATCCCTCACATCTCGCATCTTTGGGTATAAAGGGTACGGTTTTAATTTGGTTCACTTCTTTTCTATCAGATTGCTTCTTCAAGGTTTCTATTCTCCTATCCGCATCTGCTCTATGCCCTCTCACTTGTGGTGTCCTCCAAGGTTCTATTTTTATCGCCACTCCTCTTCAATCTCTTTCTCAGCCCTTTAGCCACTCTCATTCAGTCTTTTGGCATCTCTTGTATATCTATGTGGATGACATTCTACTACTTTTTCTTACTAATCCTTTCTCACCATCAACAGGTCCCCTTCAAGACTGCTTGAGTTCATTCACCAGAAGGCTTCATGACCATAAATTAGTCCTCAATAAGCAAAAAAAAACTGTTAGTTTACCGGTGGTTTGACCACTCCCATTCTTACTTTAAATCTTTTTGGGACCATTATTCAATTGTCAGACACCTTCCATTATCGGGTGTGATACTTGATTCTCACCTTTCTTTTTCTGCTCAAATATCTGCTCAATATCTACTGTTTGTAAAAGCAATTTCTTTATTCTCCGTCAATTACATTCAGTTAGGCAATACTTTGATCATGAAACTTTCCATACTTTGATCAAGACACTTTCCATGCACTTATCTCATTTTTGATTTCCAGACTAGATTATTGTAACATTATTTACCTTGGCTGCCTTTGTTTCTAGCTAAAAAGACTTCAATCCATTCAAAATACTTAGACTTCTTTACCATGCTCAACAGTCTTCTTTTTTTTGCTGTTCTCACTGGCTTCCAATTGAGCAATGTATAACATTTAAGCTTCTTATGCTCACTTTCAAGGCATTCAAGATAAGGATACCGCCATATCTAGCATCCCTTACAATCAAATATTCCCCTTCCTGGTTAGTTTGTGCATTAAACAACCACCATCTAGTTCTACCTGGCCCGAAACAAGGTCTTTTGGAATCTACCAGACATTGTACCTTCTTTTTTGCCGCACCCTCTACATGGAATTCTTTATCTCCCCATGTTCGAGCCGAATCCTCACTTGATAATCATAAATCTAAAATAGTTCTCAAAACATTACTCTTCCATTGTGCATTTGATGTGATTTAGGTTGTTTGCAGAACTTCTGTCAATGAGTTGATGCTTTATTCTCTTTTGTTTCCTGGTTTGTCGCACGTTATTGTACTCTAATTTTTCTTTTTATTTTCTTCTCTCTATTTTCTATCTATACTTATCTACTTGGTATGAATAATTATCATTTCCTGTCAATTTTGTAGTTCTTTTTCCACTCATGTTTTTTGTATATGTATGTGTGTGTGTGTGTGTGTGTGTCATATTGTCTTTATTGAAACTTGCAACAAGACAAACCAAGCATACAAACAAGCGATAAAACAAGCAATAAAACCCGCTAACTAATACATAAATAAAACCTTACTGGCCAATACCCCCGCCCCTCAACAAACCCTCCCACTCAGGGAGGCTGAAACGAAAAACCCCTCCAATGCCTTGCCCACTGTAGTCCAGAACAATGCTCCTTCTCCCTCACTGCCAGCTGCTGGACAAAATGTACCACATCCCCTGCCACCTCCTGTACAGACAGCCACTTCCGATATAATGAAGCTTGGCAGCGTGCCTGCCACAGGAAGTAACAAAGGGCTGCAGCGATGATATACAGTGTCTCCCTACACCACCCCTTTCCTTTTGGAAACCCTCCATAGGCCCATTCTGCATAAGATAGCTGGTGGAAGAAAGGAATCCCTAATTGGCGGGCTACTGCCTGACAGACTTGTTGATTGAACGGGCACTTGAGGAGGAAGTGGTCCATTGTTTCATCCTCCGTCACGCACTCCCCCCTCGGGCACTTACGATCATTGCTGTTTCTATTTTTCATGTTAGCTCGAACATAAAGCCGGCTGTGGAAAGTCAGCCAGGCCATGTCCGCAATCTTCCGGGGGAGGCGTGATGAATTGAGGAAAGCCAGACCTTCCTCCTGTAGTGGACCTGGGCAGTCCCTCAAGGCTAGACGTGTTGAAAAGTGTGTCTGAATAATGCGGTGTTGTAGCTGCCTCCTGTCCTCCTTCTGGATTTCCTGTACTGTGATACCCCATCTCTTCACCAATCTCAACAGAGGTGAGATGTACTGTGGCAAGTATCCCGCCTTCCCTCGCAGGGGCATTGCCTGACCTCCCCTCACCCAATCCCTCAAGTACCGCTGAAGCCAGGAGGCCATGCAGTCTGCCCAAGCCGGCCTCCCTTCCCGCAAGACCCCTCCCAGATTTTGTTGGAAAAAGAAACAACTAAAATGTACCACAGGGTTGACCATTCCCAACCCCCCCTCCCTTTTGGGCAAATAGGTCACCTCCCTCCGGATAATATTCATCCTGTTCCCCCATAGCTGTTGGAAAAACAAGCTGTATACTCTGGCATGTAACGATATAGGCAGTAAACAGACCTTGGATATGAACAGGAGAAGGGGTATCAGATAGGTCTTAATGACATGCAGTTTTTCCACAAACCGCAACTTATATGATTTCCACTGGGCCACCCTTTCCTCGACTCTCCCCAGCCCCTTCTCCCAGTTGATCGTATCATAGTCCTGTCTGCCTACCCAGAGACCCAGGATCCGTACTTCATCCCTTGCTACTGGGTACTGACTGGGAAGTTTGAAAGCTGGTCTGCCCTGTCCTACCCAAATTGCGGAGCTCTTATCCTGGTTTATCTGGGCCCCCGCAGCCTGTGTGTATTCTGCCATCCAGGTCTGAACTCGCTCGGCTTCCTCCTTGCTACTGATTACTACTGTGACATCATCTGCGTAGGCGACACATCGCCATGTGTGTGAACCCAAAGAGATGCCCTCTAGTTGACCGCTAAACCCTCCACTCAACCTTCTGAGGAAAGGATCTAAGGAAAGGACGTACAGCAAGGGGCTGAGGGGACACCCCTGCCGTACCCCTGACCTCACTGCAAAGCTCTTGCCCACCCAACCATTTATTAGAGTGCTACTCCTTGCATTGCGATACAAAGTCTGGATCCACCCTATAAACTGGTCGGGTATCCCATAGCACCGAAGCACTAGCCATAGGTACTCCTGGGACACCCTGTCAAAAGCCTTAGACTGATCAAGGGTCAGCAAATACTTTCCCTTTGTCCCACCTTGACTCCTTTCCACTATTTCACGGATGGTACAAACTGCTTCCACTGCCCCTTTCCCCTTCACCGAGCAAAACTGTGCTGAGGACAAGAGACCACCCACTGCCCCAGCCAGGCGGTTGTAAATAATCCTGGCCATTATTTTCCTATCTACATTCAGAAGACTTATGGGTCTCCAGTTCTCGATAAGTTCCAGATTTCCCTTCTTTGCGAGGAGAACCAAAATAGAACACTGCTGTGAAGGGGCCAAACGCCCGTTCTGCAAACAATTATTAAAAATTGCAGCTAACACTGGAATCAGGACCACACGGAATTTTTTGTAGAACTCTGGGGTCAGCCCATCGGGACCCGGAGTTGTACGTGCTGATAGCGTATCAATAGCATCATCTACCTCTCCTGTGGTAATGGGCCTAAGCAGTTGTTCCATCTCCCCCTCCGAAACCTTTTCCAAGCCTGGGGCACTCTGCACGTATGATAGCATGAAGTTAGAAACCAAGCTCTCTTTCCCCCACAATTTGGTGTAAAACCGAATGACCCTGGCCTCGATTGAACGTTGGTTCGTCAATCGCTGCCCTGCTTCATCTCTCATAGCATAAATGACCTTGTGTCCTACTGCTACCTTGCAATTCTGGAAAGGATCCGGGGAATACCGATGCCCATATTCCCTTTCCAGAAGCAAAGCAGCGTATCGATCATATTGCAACAGCCTCAACTGGGCCTGCAAAGCTTCTATCTCTCCCTTCTCTAGATGGTTGGAGACCGCGTGGTCCAATTGCTTACGAAGACGACAGCACTGTGCCTGTAACCCCAGACTCTGCTTCCTGGCTAGGGACCGGAAAAGGGCCTTGACTCGCCCCTTTACCATGTCCCACCAGGCTCCCTTATCATCCATCACCTCCCATAGTGTTTCTTGGTCTGCTAAAAAAACCCTCAAATATTTGTCTGTTTTCCTCTACTTCTAATAACTTTGCACTCAGTTTCCAAAATCCTGGGCCTTTCTGCGCCCCTTCGCATATTGTTAAGACTGTGGAAACTAAGGCATGATCTGAATATTCCGTCCATCTATTCGGCTGCCCCTGAAACTTAGCCAACCCGCCTACAAAGAGCCAGTCAATACGGCTCTCCGTGTCTCCCCTTCTAAAAGTGAACCCCTTCCCTCCCGCCACCTCCAGTCTTGCCTGTTTTACAATTGCTGCCAGCTGGAGGCTGTCATAACCCACCTGACGCCTGGACCCCTTTCTATCTGCTTGCTGTAAGACCATATTAAAGTCTCCTCCAAATACCACCAATTTGCTTGTATATAAATACGGTTTCACCCGGAGCAACAGCTGCTTGCGTTCCCAACTAATCTGGGGCCCATAAAAGTTAATGATTCGCACTGCTACCCCTCTAATAAAAACGTCTAAGACAACACACCTCCCTATCTCCACCTCTATTTCCCTCGTAATCTCCACTTCTCGGGTGGCAAAAAGAATAGCCACCCCTGCGCATCTTTCTTTGGCCAGAGACCAGAATGAGGGCCCCCCTTTCCAATCTCTCTTGGCCCGGTGCAGGAGCTGCAAAGAATCCAAATGAGTCTCCTGCAACAGGATGCAGTCTACCTTGCACTGGGTCAAATCGCTAAAGGCGACAAATCTAGTTCTCTCTGCCTTTATGCTGGCTACATTCAGAGTTGCAAAGATTAAGGACAAGGCAGCCATGGTTTATTTCTTAAATTTCTTACCCCTCCTCATCTCTTCACCGCAATCCCTCTTCACAGATATTCCTGCCCCCATCATTTCTTCAGGATCCTCTATAATTTCTTCTAATTCCAAATCCTCCCACTCTGAGTCATCTTCCCCGGCTTTCTTTCTACCCTTTTTTTTCTTGGTTTCCTCTGGACCAGCCCTTTCCCCTTTCATCCCTTCCTTACCCTCCTCTATTTCCTGCATGAGGCCCTTCGTTAAACTAGTAGGATGTGATGTTAGACTTGGGGGTAACACTGCTGGCTCCTCTCTGTTAAGTCTTTCAGATGATTCATTCCTTGCTCCCCTCCCCTCCCTCCTCTTCTCCTCCAAAACCTCCCTTTGGGGTGGATTCATCTCAAGATCACCCTCTCCTTCACCTGAAACCTGAAACACTGCATATCGATTACTCTGGCTCTTCTCCAGAATATCTGTTCTCCCCGCTCGGGCTAGCCCCCTCCCCTCCTTCCTCCGACCCCCCTTCCCTCCATGTTTCCCTACCAGGGTCCATGCTTCCCCTTCTTCTCCCCCCTTCTCCCCACCTCCTTCTTCCATCCTTTCACAAATACCCCTTCTTTGAATGTGATCCAAACCTGATGCCCTTTTCTCCCCCTTTCCCTTTCCCTTAGTGCCTGCCTCTGTATGAATAGTGGTATTTGATTTATCCATTAATCCCTTTAATGCTTCCCGCTTCTGTCCTTGTATCCTTGTAGTTTCTGCTTGTGCCCCTTCCTCCCCCCTCCTCTCTTCCTCTACCTGATTGTGCGATGCTTGTGGGCACTTGCTAAAAGGGTGCCCCAAGCCTCCACACAGGTTACAGCGTATGGTAGTGCAGTCGCTGGTGTCATGATCTGTACTACCACATCGCGAGCACTTTAACACTGTACATGACATGCTTAAGTGACGGAAAGATCCGCACCTGTAGCACTGTCTGGGTTGTCCTGCATAAAAGCATTGAATTCGATCCCTTCCAATGTATGCGGCTGAAGGTATATGTTGGGTGACATAGCCTGCCTGTTTTAATTTTACAAGGGCACTCCACCCCCCCGCCCACACACGACTCTGGTCTGGTATTTTGCTTAATGGGGTCCTAATTTCGGCATACCGTCCCAACCAGTATGACAGGTCTGCAGCCATAAGAGATTCATTACGTACCAAAATGGTAATCTGGACTGCGTCCTGTCTACTGATGGGGACAGCCTTAAAATCCACCCATCTACCCTGATGCTGCACCTCTGTGTACTTTTCCCAAAACAGGTCCAAACCTCGCCCTGTTAAGAAACTAATATCATATTCAGGGATTCCCACAGGGTGTATGCATGCATACAAATCTTCAGGGATAAAGCCAAGGGAGAATACCATTCTTAAAACAACCTCTCTAGGTGGTGCTACCCCTGTGCCCACCCAACGCAGCTGGACAACATTTCGACGTTTTGGGGTAACACCGCTCCCGGGACCCCGCAACGGACCAGAAAATGGATTTCCCCTTGTCTCCATGTCCGACTCCTGCCTCCCCTCCTCCTTCCCTGTCTCTGCCCCTCCTCCCCGTACTACTGCTGCAAAGGATAAAGGGGCTGATACCAGTATGCTCCCCCCTTCCCCACTCCCTTCCTGCCTTCCTCCCCTCCCCCTCTCTTCCCCTCCCTCCTCTCCCATGTCCACTAACCCCACTATGTTCAGTTCACTTGTGCTGTTTCTGTCTCTTCCCCCTCTGCAATATTCTACTTCCAGTCCTTTGCCAGTTGCTGCTGTTCCCAACCAGCACTCGTTCCCTTGCTCTGCAACTGTCCCACTCAGACCAGGTCTGGGATCTGTCTCCTCTTGTAGCTGACACTCTCCTCCATGCACTTTCTCTGTTTCTGACACTGTCATACTCAGTCTGAGTCTTGGCTCCACCTCCTGGTGCAGCTGACACTCTCCTTCATGTACTCTCTCTGTATCTGGCACTGTCTTACTCAGTCTGGGTCTTGGCTCTGCCTCCTGGTGCAGCTGACACTCTCCTCCATGCTCTGTCTTACTGGGTCTGGGACTTGGCTCCGCCCCCTGGTGCAACTGACACTCTCCTTCATGTACTCTCTCTGTATCTGGCAATGTCTTACTCAGTCTGGGTCTTGGCTCCACCTCCTGGTGCAGCTGACACTCTCCTCCATGCCCTGTCTCACTCGATCTGGGTCTTGGCTCCGCCTCCTGGTGCAGCTGACACTCTCCACAATTCTCTCTCTCCTTTCTGGGACTCCTGCTTTGATGGGCATGAGTTTCTGAGAAGCTCCCTTCTGCTCTTTCTTCTTGTTTCTGAGTGGCAGAATCTATTGGGAGCCCCTGCCTGTCACTGAGCTTCCCCCATGATGTCATCAGCACTTCTGATTGAGATTGGATGGCAGCTCTTGGACAGCCCTGCTCAGAGGTCTGCCCTATCAATTCTGTCCATGAGTGACTGTGGTGTTCCCACGATGTTCCCGCCCTCTGTCCACCATATTTGCTCTCAGCTTCTTCCATCTCTTGTAGTACTCCACTACTCCATTCCTGTACTTTCCCATCCTCTTTAGTCTCTGTCTCCATCTGCAAAACCCCTTGTTTTTGCTCTACTTTCCCTCCCGTTGTTCCTGGTAACTTCTGTACTTGCTCAGTGTGTAGTGATTCTTCTCCTACCTCAGCATTCAAACTGTTCTGATTCTCCTCAGCATTCAAACTGTTCTGATTCTCCAGGCTGTCTTTCTTCTCTGTCTCTCCCAGCAAACCTGAGCTCTTCTCTGTGGGTTCGGCTATGCCCTGCCAGCTCTCTAAGTATAAGGGACGTTTTTGAATTTTTTTCAGTTTCATAGCTCTTTTGTGTTCCAAACTTGCCAGGCTCTCTTGCTGCATGCAGTGCTGGAGCCCCTCCTTATCCACAGTACCTGCCACAACTGGATTAGGAGCCTCTGTTCTACAAGGCTGGTAAGTGGATGGAGCACCTAGCTCTTGGGAATCCTGTAGGAAATAAAATACTGGTGATAACTGGGAATTATTTGTGTCAGTCTTGTCTTTCCCTCCTTCTGGCTGCTGCTGTTTCTCTTCCCCTGCTGTCCCTTCCAGCATAGCCTCTGGGGTGTCTGGAACCACGGAGTCCTGTGTGTCTCTGGGTTCTGCTTCCTGCTGGATCTGGGACTGCGTCTGGGTCTGCTGCATGCGTTCCCTGTTCAGGAAAACCTCACGAAGGGGATTATCTCTGCAGTTCTTTAGTGTTTGCAGCTGCCTTTGTTTTGCTGTAAGCCGCTTCTGGAGTGCTTCAACTCCCTTAACATACTTGTCTCGTGGGCCAGTGGAAGCCAGGTTACACATAGTTTTTGCTAGCTTCAGCCGCTTCCTCAGTACCTCTATTTCACCTTCTACTCGATTCATTTTCTTCACTGATCTAATTACCTCTTCAGGAGTCATATGCTGGGCCTCTTTCTTCTGCCAGGCCCTAGGCCTGGATTCCTTCTCCTCCTCTTCTTCCTCACTAACGTCCTCTTCAGACTCTCCGCTATTCTCTTCCACCACCTCTCCTCTGATACTGGATGCAGAGAACCCTGCTCTGGAACCCGGGCCCTGCCTTCTTGCCCCCTGTTCTTCACACAGCTTAGGAATGTTATGGCCAGGACTTACAGTCAGGGTGAGCTGGCTCCTCAGCAAGCGCTGCTGGGCTCTGGTCCTTCCTCCGTCCACAGGCCTGGGCTCTCCTGGTTCTCCTGGTTGCATGCTTGGGGCTTGGGTGGAGGAAGCCTCCCCTTCATAGTGTTTCTCAGCTCCAAGTGTGCTAGGCCTTTCAGCCTGGGGCCCTCCTGCAGGGGGGCCCCCTCCCCTCTGCATTGTTCAGCAGCCACAGGGTACAGCAGCTCTCCTTTCAGCACCTCTTCACCACAGGTCTGTACTCTGTGTGTGTGTGTGTGTGTGTGTGTGTGTGTGTGTGTTTGAAATTGTAAATTGCTTTGATTTGCAAGTTAGCAAAGATGGTATAGCAAATGCTAATAAGTACATAAGTATTGCCATACTGGGAAAGACCAAAGGTCCATCGAGCCCAGCATCCTGTTTCCAACAGTGGCCAATCCAGGTCACAAATACCTGGCAACATCCCAAAAATGTACAAAACATTTTATACTGCTTATCACAGAAATAATAGTGTATTTTCCCCAGTCCATTTAATAACGGTCTATGGACTTTTCCTTTAGGAAGCCGTCCAAACCTTTTTAAAACTCTGCTAAGCTAACCACCTTTACCACATTCTCTGGCAACGAATTCCAGAGTTTAATTACACGTTGAGTGAAGAAACATTTTCTCCAAGTCGTTTTAAATTTACTACATTTTAGCTTCATCACATGCCCCCTAGTCCTAGTATTTTTGGAAAGCGTGAACAGACGCTTCACATCTACCCATTCAACTCCACTCATTATTTTATAGACCTCTATCATATCTCCCCTCAGTCGCCTTTTCTCCAAGCTGAAGAGCCCTAGCCGCTTTAGCCTTTCCTCATAGGGAAGTCATCCCATCACTTTTATCATTTTTGTCATCCTTCTCTAAACCAACCGTAAAAAATTGGCACTGAAGAAATCGCTATCCTTTAAGCCATGCTTAAAGATAGGCGCAGTTTATAGAATAGTGATTACACCCAGAAATCATGCCATTTGAATCAAATGAAACATGGTGCAAATATACATGCCTAAATTAGGTTCGTATTCCCCCTTACTCTATAACAATGTGTGTAAATGCTAGGAATGCCCCCATTCAGTCCATGACCCTTCTATTTCCGTGCCCCCTTTTTTTAACTCATGTGTAAAATTTAGGTGCGGATCCTGCGCCTAAATTTACATCTATAAATTCCAATTAAATCTAATTAGTGCCAATAATTGCTTGTTAGTGTTATTGGTACTAATTAGCTGCAAAATAAGTAAGAAAATGTGGGATACAAATGCAATAAATAAAATAAATAAATTATTTAATTAAATTGCATGGAATTTTTGGCAACATATAGAATTAGGGGGTTAGTGACAATATTCAGTTCTTTCAATATGTAACTGTCTACATAAAGTAAGGACTGGAAAAAGGCTGTCATAACTTAGCCCTCTGTTTACAAAGCTGTTCTAGCGGCTGTTGTTCAAGTAATGCTGACACAGCCCTTTCACTTTGAATGGGCTGAGTTGGAATTGCCTGGTGGCGGCCGCTAGAGTGGCTTTGTAAACAGGGGGTTTATCCAGTTATTTTATGATCAATATCCCTGCTATCTGGATATTGCCAACATGGACTGCCCTATCTGGATATCCAGTACTAGCTATCATCTAGATATTGGCGCTGAAAATCCAAATTTCTTTTAGTTGTGAAATCTACAGTTCACTATTGACCTGAGAAAGTTTTTAAAAATACAGGGCTAAATATTCAGTGTGGTTTAGTGGTTTAAGTGGGCGGGAAAGACTTGTGCCCATTTAAACCATGCTGAGCTGGCCAGCTGCCAATGTACGATGGCCCTTAAATCCAGGAAGTTGGTGTGGGGGGAGGGGGGGGAATTGGGACAGACCTGGAAGGTATGTGGACATATATAAAGCAGGCCTCAAGGAAGGGGTGGGAGAAATAATAACAACAAGTTGATACTGCCTTTGTTTTGGTAGAATCCATTGAGTAATGTAGGGAGGCTGTGCAATTTTAGTTGGCTATGTATAGTGTACTATGGGGGGGTAACAGATTGGGTAGGGGGCGGAGAAAATGTAAAATCCTTGATGATGTGAGTATTATTTAGTTCTTATTCAGATGCTCTTGTTTGGTTCTCAATATATTGTAAATTGAATTTGAGGGTTGTTTCTTTTGTGAAAGCAATAAAAAAGTTACAACACAAAGCAGGCCTCACTTTGCCTGGTTAGATATTCAGGTACCAGCATTGTATATTGGTCAACGCCCACATAACTTCTGTGTTTATTGAACACTTGGGTATTCAATGCCAGGTCCCAGACATGGCTCAATATTGAAAATCCATGACTAATTTAGCTGACAGTGGTCAACACTTAAGAACTTTTGACCGCCACTGGCTGAATATTGACCCAACAAAATATAACACTGCACTGAGGAGGGAAACTGAAAACATGAGACATATTTCTAAGGGGGAAGTTATCAACATGGGTTACCATTAAGCAGTGCTACTTTACTGCTAACCACAGTTATTAGCAGCTAGAAGCCCTGTTTACTAAGGTGTGCTAGCATTTTTAGCACACGCTAAACGCTAGCAACACCCATATATTCCTAATGGTGTCTGTAGCATTTGCTTGTACTAATTTTCAGCATGCACTAAGAATGCTAGCGTGCCTATAGCATGGCTTAGTAAACAGTGCCCTAGGTCTCTTTGCATAAAATAAGACTTATGGTAAAAACAGCACAAGTTAGTGGTAAAACCACATTTCTTCATGGTAGCTCACATTGGTAATTGCACCACTAAGAACTTAAGGTATCAAATTCTCTAATGGTTAGGAACACTTCAGACCTTGATTTTATATATATATATATATATATATATATATATATATATATATATATATATATATATATATATATATATATATATATACTGTGCAATCCACTTAAGTGCAAGGGTCTGGGACCAAAGAAATGCATGCAGTTAACCAGAGCGTGCACTTAACCGTTGTGACCCAAAGAAGCTTGACATCTGATAAACATATGTACAGTAATGTTTATTATACATACAGTATACAGTCTCAGTTAACTGACATTAGGCTGGCTTGAAGTAATCAGTTATAGTCCTCTGTACACTCTTGGGTCTGTGAGTTCCATAGACTACGTCTGCCAGACGGTAAAAACTGTCATAGCACTGACATCCAGTGGCCTCCAGATAGGCCCGCACGGTGCTGAGACTCTCCAGCGCTCTTGCAAAGTGACAGGAGGAGGTTGTTGAATTTCGTCAGCATGTGCCTCGCTGCTCATTTCTTCATCTGTTCCATCATCAGCCGTTGTTGCCTGGGTGTAGGCACATATCTCGACATCAGTGCTGTCTTCAGCTGTTTGTAGATCGTAATCAACAGCTACGTAGCGATGGAACTCCTCTTCAGTAACACCAGCTGGGATGTCAATAACCTCTTCATCTGACGTGTTTGCAACAGCTCCATCTGTTTCGTCCTTCTCCACATCCTGAACAAAGCTTGCCCGCTTGTAGCAGTTCACAGTGGTTGCCTGTGTAACATGATTCCAGGCTTCTTTCTGCATATGTAGGGAATTCAACAGTGATAGATTACGAGCCAGTTCAACAGCACGTTATCCTTGCCAGTCTGGTCATCCATAACGCTCATCAGACGACGTAGCACAAGAGACCGATAATGTTGTTTGAAATTGGCTATTATGCCCTGATCCATAGGTTGAATCAGAGAGGTAGTGTTTGGTGGCAGGAAGACCACCTTGACGTTAGACAGCCTGACATCATCCCTGTGTGCAGCACAATTATCACAAAGCAAAAAAATCTTACGCTTTTGTGCCCGCATTCTAGTGTCTAACTTCTTCAGCCACTGCTTCCAAATTTCCCCAGTCATCCATGAATTTGCGTTAGCCTCGTATGACACAGGAAGTCACTTAACTCTCTTGAAGCAATAGGACTGTTTGCTCTTTCCAATGACGAGGGGTTCCAACTTCTCAATCCCATCCATATTGCAGCAAAGGAGGATCGTCAGTCGGTCCTTCGATGTTTTACCTCCAGTAGTTTCGGCATGTTTGAATGCAAGTGTTCCATCAGGAATCGCTCGCCAGTACAGACCATTTTCATCAGCTTTGAAAATGTCATGAGGTGCAAACTCGTTCAAGATGGTAGGAAGAACTGAAACAACCCAATTTTCAGCACCAAAGTCATCAGCATCTTTTTTCTCACCATGCTGTTTCTTGAAGTTTATGCTGTTTCTCTCCTTCCATCTTTCCAACCATTCAACAGTGGCTTTGAATTCAGCTAGTCCAAGATTTTCAGCTAGCTGGTTAGCTTTCTCCACAAGCAGTGGACCACTGACAGGAAACTGTCTGCTCCTGACTTGAGAAAACCACCGAAGAAGAGCATCTTCTACCTCCTCAGCTTTTTCTGCCCGTTTTCGTTTCTGTTGTGGATTTGTATTGTTTTGCCAGTCTTCCAGAAGCTGGTCTTTCTGCTTCAAGACATGTGAAATTTGACTGGGATTGACACCATATTCTTTAGCAATAGATGCTTGACTTTGTTTGTTTTCTAATTTTTTAAGAACTTCTATTCGTTCAGCCAGTGTTAAAGTCTTACAGTTCCGCCGCAACGACGACCCTGGTGTACGCTCTAACAACATTCTTTCGCTTATTCTGCCTGTGGCAGTTAAAGAGGCAGTAAATTTGAAATCTCGTTGGTTGTCACACGCCAATCGACTTCCATATTCCATGCGTGCACTTATGCGGAGTCTTTCCTGCAGAGCAGTGGTCTTGAACCATGCATATAAGCGAAACTTGCACTTATCAGTGGTGCGCTAAACCGAAGTTTGTCCCCATAGAAACTGATGGTGCCAAAAACAGGGCCGAAGTACGGCACACAGTTAAACAGAGCATGCGCTTATCCAACATGCACTTAAATGGAGTGCACTGTGTGTATATATATATATATATATATATATATATATATATATATATATATAGTGCAATCCACTTAAGTGCAAGGGTCTGGGACCAAAGAAATACATGCAGTTAACTGGAGCATGCACTTAACCGTTGTGACCCAAAGAAGCTTGACATCTGATAAACATATGTACAGTACTGTTCATTATACGTACAGTATACAGTCTCCATTAACTGACGTTAGACTTACTTGAAGTAATCAGTCATAGTCTTCTGTACACTCTTGTGTCTGTGAGTTCCATAGACTATGTCTGCCAGATGGTAAAAACTGTCATAGCACTGACATCCAGTAGCCTCCAGATAGGCTCACATGGTGTTGAGACTCTCCAGCGCTCTTGCAAAAGTGACAGGAGGTGTACACTCTTAACAACATTTTTTCACTTCTTCTATGGCAGTTAACCAACGAGATTTCAAATTTACCGCCCTTTTGTCACGTGCCAATCGGCTTCCATATTCCGCACGTGCGCTTGTGCAGAGTCTTTCCTGCAGAGGAGCGGTCTTAAACCATGCATATAAGCGAATCTTGCACTTATCAGTGGTGGGCTAAACCGAAGTTTGTCCCCATAGAAATTGATGGCGCCAAAAACAGGACCGAAGTACAGCATGCAGTTAAACAGAGCAAATGTTTGCAAATGTCTGTAGCAAAAGACCATTTTTATAAGCCATACTTGGGTGAATTGTCTGCTAGTTTGCCTTTCACCTATAAATGCTACAGCATTGATCTCATTTGTGTTGGAACTGAATAGAGGCTGGATAATGTGATTGTTTGTTCTGAAATTAGATAAACCTTTCTTAGACTTTAAGGTTTGACTTTAACCTGCTGTTTTCACACAAACTCAATTAAGGCAGAAACAATTTCTTGCTAGGAAACAAGATATTGAACAGAGAGTAGAAAGTGCTTTCTATATTATCTATTTAAATGTAAAATTCTATTCAAGAACTTAGACTGTATATTTTTGGAAGCTTGGACATTTGTTTTATTTTATGCACAACACTTCACAACAGTGTACTTGAGGTGATATAACGAAGACTTTGTGATATGAATTAACATTACTTGTTTCCTCTCCTTATTTCGTGATGTGCAACAGTCTAAAGCATGCCAATCTATCTCATGAATATTCATTGTGGATATCTTGAAAACCTGACTGACCAGGGTGCCTCCAGCACCAGGTTTGGGAACCAGTGGTCTAAAGGTTATCTTAATTATTTAGCTATCCTCTTATTGACTTTAGGCCTAACATTTACTGTACACTCCTAACTTTTGGGCTCTTTTACCCAGCTGCGGTAAGCACTAATGCGTGCTTACTGCAGCAAAAAATGCCTTTGCATACTGCAGCAAAAAATGCCTTACTGCAGGGCGTACTCAGGATCGGTGTGTGCCACCCATGCACTAAAAAATAAACTTTATTTTTAACCCTGGAGGTGGGACTGGGGTTGGAGTGCAGGCTTTTTCTGCGCTAATCAGTAAGCACAACTATATTGCCGAGCGCTAACCAATTAGCGCATGAACCCTTATCACCTACATAATGGATGGCAATAGAGGCACATGCGCTAATGGCAACAAGCTAATGGGGGAAATTACCACATGCCTATTAATTAGGGGAATAGGAAAATCAGCCATTTTACCTCTGTGGTAAATGACCTGTATCAGGACACACTAAGGCCACTTTTTACCACAGTTGGTAAAAGGGCCCCTTTGAGTTATGCTCTAAATTGGCCTCTTTAAAAATTTACTAGGACTGGGGCCCAGATGCACTAAACCTAACGAGACAGCAATGTGGCTTTTACACTAGTTCTAGCAGGTTTAGCGAGCAAGGAGTACAACCAGACATGCACAAAAGGGTTCTCCAAGCTCTTTTCCTATCACGGTAGTAGCTAACGAAAACGGAATGTAAAGCTATGCAAAGTGAGTTCTGGGGGGAGGGGGGATTTGTAGCTGTGTAGTAACAAATAAAAGATCTTATGAGCACACTTCGCCAGCCTGAAGAACACTAGTGGCATCCTTTTGTGGAGGGCTAGTATTGGCAGGAGCAGGGGCAGTGGTGGGAGATCATGTTTTCCTGGCAGGATTGGCCAGTCTGCAGCTCTGACCACATGTTAACTTTTCCACGCTAAAGGTAGGGACTGCTTCTGTGCATCGGAAAACACCTGTGCATTGCTTTGCATGTACATTTGTATAGTAATTAGCTCATTATAATAGCTTTGCATAGTCTCTATGATGGATCAGTAGAAGGAACCCAAAGGCAGCGAATAGGCTGAGATTCCAGATCAAGACAAACTTCTGGAAGAAGCACTCCCAGCTCAGGATGGTAGGAATGTGCTGTTCAACCTGTGGCAATTACCTTCCCTTTGGTGTTAGTGACAAGCAGTCTTGAACTGCACAAAGTCAAAACCTAGGGTGGGTAATTGACATAGTGGAGCATGCTGACACTATCACCAAGAGGTCCCAACTCTAGAACAAAACCAATTCAAAGAAGGGAAACTGGTTCAGAACTGATGACTTCACAGCCAAGAATCAAGATCAGGAACAAAATAGGGTCACAGCAAGGAATCAATTAGTATTAGGCAATGCTAGAGTGTTGAAGACTCAACTCTGGCAAATAAACCAGCAAAGAATGGGTATATTCAGACAGGGACAAGATGCCCCCTGAGAGAAGTGGTAAACACAGAGTGGATAGGAATGGTAGGAATGGCTAAACCAACCAGATGGATCATGCTGGTGCCAGCAAGGTTTTCTTACAGGCTGAGCCACACACAGGTCAGTAGCAGAATCTCACAGTTCTTCAGGAGAAACTCCTGAGAAAAGTAAAAATTCATGAGATGGAAAAGTCCATAGACCATTATTAAAATGGACTTGGGGAAAATTCACTGCTTATTTCTAGGATAAGCAGCATAGAATGTATTGTACTTTTTTGGGATTTTGCCAGGTACTTGTGACCTGGAATGGCCACTGTTGGAAACAGGATGCTGGGCTTGATGGACCTTTGGTCTGTTTCAGTATGGCAATACTTATGTACTTATATGTACTTGTGGAAGGGCAATGTCCTATTATGGACTGGTAAATGGTTAAAGAATAGGAAATAAAGAATATGACTAGTCAGTTGTCCCGATGGATAGAGGTGAGTAGAAAGCTTTTCAATATATTTGTGTGTATTTGAGTCTAGTTTGAGCACTCTTTGCTGTGTCGGGCCAGAACCACCGAGGACAGCCGGCCGCATTCGTCTCCCTCTCAGGGCCGCATCTGCTGATTGACCGCGACTTTGCTGTCTGGATGAGCTACCGGTCATCCTGGTAGCGGGGCCACTGCTGTCTGGTCGAGGCGACCTTTGAGGATTGTTGCCAACTCTGACGCCTGGGCCGAACGATCCTAGCCTAGGAGGTTTTGGGTGCTATGGTTGGGACCGGGACTGGGCGGAGGCGTGGTTCCCGGTCATGGTGAGCTGCTGCTTCAGCTGTTTGCGGCAGATCAGCTATTCGTCCGGCTGTGCGTGCCGACGGCTGCAGCAGGAATTCCCACCGGCATCCGCCTGGGTGGGCCATCGGGGAGGAACCGGAGGGGTGCAGATGATGGCAGAGAAAGTGGAGTGGCCGAGGCGTCGCGAGTGATGAGTTCGGGGCCGTTTGCTTGCCGACCAATGCGCGAGTTTGCGGCCATTAGGAGAGACAACACAGAGGCACTTCTTGCAGATTGCTTACGGAGCCTGAATTGATGCTAGTATCGTCAGTGCGGATTGGTGGTAACAGAGACTAACTAAGGCTTCTTTGCTAACAGTTGTCTGCTGACTATGAGCTGGCCACGATCACTGTCATTTCCATCCGCCATTCCTCTTCATTGGAGGTGCAGTTGTTTATAAACAAAAGACCTTCCTGAGCTCATTGATCTTTTTCATCATTTACCTCAAACAGCCTGCAGAAAGACAACACAGAAACACTACTTACAGATTGCTTACAGTACCTGAATTAATGCTAATATCAGCAGTACGGATCGGTGGTAACAGAATCTAACCAAAGCTTCTTTGCTAACAGTTGTTTTGCTGACTGTGAACTAACCACGATCACTATCATTTCCATCTACCATTCCTCTTCATCGGAGGTGCAGCTCTTTATAAACAAATGACCTTCCCTGAGCTCATTGATCTTTTTTCATCATTTACCTCTAACTGTTAACCCAGATCCCATTATTGTCCTGTCCATAGCCCCGAAATTGAACAGCAAAGAATCCGGGCAAAATAGTCCTGCTTCTTTTAAACAATATCAATTTATAAAGAATCTTCTCAACACCGATCCAATCACAACATCATCCTCAAACTGTCCATCTGCTGACCAACTAGCCAAATACTTTAAAGATAAAATTATCAACCTATGCAACACAATCCCCCAAGACAATTCCAGCATTGATAGCTTTCTTGACGAATTGGACCCAGTCATGGACGAAATTCCAGCTGACCACTCCTGGACAAACTTCATCCTTCTTACCACTGAAGAAATTTCCACAGCAATATCCAAACTCTCAAAATCACACTGCCACCTTGACTCATGCCCCAACTATCTAATGGAAAACGCACCTGCACGCTTCATTTCAGACTTTACTACTCACTTAAAATTCCTCCTTCAACAGGGATCCTTCCCCGTCAAACATGGTAACATACTACTTACACCTATACCAAAAAACACCAAGAAACCAACAGATGACACCACCAATTACTGCCCTGTGGCCTCTATCTCTTTACTGACCAAACTGTTGGAAAATAGAGTAACCTCCCAACTCAATGAATTCATACAAAGATTCTCCATCCTACGTGAGTCGCAATCGGGCTTTCGACCTGCACACAGCACAGAAACGGTATTACTCACCTTAATATCCAAAAATGAAATATCATTTGGAAACAACATCCTCCTTCTGCAATTTGACTTATCTAGCGCATTTGACATGGTGAATCATGATATCCTTACAAAGTTACTAGATAAACTTGGAATTGGCGGAAACATCATCAAATGGATAAAAGGTTTCATCACCACAAGATATTATAGAGTCAAATCAACCACATCAACCTCATCTCCCTGGTCATCAAAATGTGGGGTACCCCAAGGATCACCTCTTTCCCCAATCCTCTTCAACCTTATGATGATCCCTCTAGCCAAATCCCTATCTAAATTTGGCCTCAATCCCTTCATTTACGCAGATGATGTTACTATATTCATCCCCTTCAAATCCAACTTAGAAGAAATCTCCAATAAAATAATCAATGGAATTAACATCTTAGACTCCTGGGCCAACGCTTTTAAGATGAAATTGAATAAGGAAAAAACACAATGTTTAATCCTTACATCCCAGTACTCTACACTCACTCCGACTACACTTAACACCCCTGACGTCAGCATCCCCATATCTGACAACCTAAAATTTTAGGAGTATTATTAGACAAACACCTACCTCTGGAAAATCACGCAAAAGCTACGACAAAGAAAATGTTCAACATGATGTGGATGCTAAAACGTGTGAAATCCTATCTTCCCCTAAATACCTTCCGCAACCTGGTCCAATCCACTGTACTTACCCACGTTGACTACCGCAATAGCATTTTCATTGGATGCAAGGTTCAAATCCTGAAGAAACTTCAGACCGCCCAGAACACGGCAGCCAGACTTAAGTCGCGGTTTGAGAGCGCAACACCTCTCCGTGTAAAACTTCACTGGCTCCCTATTACTGAACAAATAAATTTCAAAGTCCATGCGCTGATTCATAAGATTATCTATGGAGAATCCCCAGGCTATATGTACAATTTGATTGACCTTCCAACCAGAAACGGCTCTAAATCTTCTCGAACGTACCTAAACTTACATCTTCCCAACTGTAAAGGATTTAGTACAAAACATATTATGCATCCAACTTCTCCGTCATAGGCAGCTAACTCTGGAATGCCTTACCAAGAGCTACTCGAACAGTCAATGATCACTTACCCTTCCAGAAGCTGCTAAAAACTTACCTCTTCAAGCAAGCCTATACAAATGACCTGACTTAAATTAGGAGTCCATCTGCACTACCCGGATCAGACTATAAGCCAGAACCTGAAATATGCTTCCATACTAAATCCTTTATAAATTCATCCCTCTTCCAACCCTCACTATACATTCTTCCTTAATTAACAACACACTATCCCAATACACACCCTCCTCCTACTCCCTACCTCTTCACCCTCCTTCCTTACCCATTTTTTACTTACCCACATCTTATTATCTACCTCTTTATGCACAATATTACAGCTGTTATCCATTCTATGTTACTATGTAAGCCGCATTGAACCTACTAATGAGTGGGAAAGTGCGGGGTATAAATGTTACAAATAAATAAATAACACCTTTAGATTTAGATTGTAAGCTCTTTTGAGCAGGGACTGTCTCTTTGTATCAGGTGTTCAGTGCTGAGTGCATCTGGTAGCGCTATACAAATGCTAATAATAATAATAATAACACCATATGTTACTAATAGCACACAGCTTCACTACAGTAAAATCTAGTTTGGGGGGAACAGTTTAAAAGTGTGTTACCATGTCATTAAATGTTGTCATTTGTAGTGTGTTGTAGGTAGAGAAGAAAAGACTCTCAGCGAGCAGTCTATTTAGAGAGGAGGCTGCAAGAAGGTTTTTGATCAGGGTGCAGGTGACAGCTGCTGAGCTGAGAACCCTATCAGTTTCACTTGAATCAACTTGTACAAATTACAGGTGAAAGCAATGTGTCAGAAAATGTATGCACTCTCTCCAGAGAATGTTTTGTGTTTCTCTTAGTATCCTTTTGTTGCAAATCATTTGTACTGTTAAAACCAGAGTGTTTTTTGAGGGGGTACTTGGGGGTACTGAGTACCGGCATTTTTCCATTGTCTGCTAAAATTGACCCATGGACCCCAAGTTTTAATGGAAAAGCTCAGGTTCTACACACCAATTCTGCCTTGTCATAGATTCTGTGACAGGTTGTGGGGGGGGGGGGGGCTGGTTATTTTGGGGTGGGTCCCTCAGTGATCACCCCACCCCTGAAGGGTGGCCTGGCATTTGAGTACCGGCACCTTTTTTTGCTAGAAAAAACATACTGGTTAAAACCAAGTCTGAGTGAATACTGAACTACAACTACTTCATTCTGTGTGCCTAATTTTTAAAATTTTGTGTCTTCCCTAAATAAAGCAAAAGTCTTTTGGAACACCAATCGGCATGGGAGTTTTGATAGAGTGGGCTGTTGTGTTGAGTGTAAAAAGTAGGTGGATGGAAAGAGTAACTTACTTTTTCTTTTCCCATGAAATTTCATTATATTTTATATTATAACTACAATAAATAAAGAGTACCTACTTTTATACAATCTGAGCATAGATATTTCTGGGTTTTCGGGGGGGGGGGGGGTAGGGTGAGAGTAATTTGACAGAACAGAGGTGGAGTTGCAATAAACCTGCAAATTTCATAACACACACAGGTTCGCATATAGAATACACTCACACACTCACATACTTGCACCTTTTCCTGAGCAGCTTTAAACTTTATGCACGGTCATGTACATACTACTAGTGCTGGTTCTGGGGAGGAGTTGCCAAGTGGTTAGTGCAACAGGCTTTGATCCTGCCAACCTGGGTTCAATTCCTACTACAGCTCCTTGTGACCTTGGGTAAGTAACCCTCCATTCCCACAGGTATAAAAATAAAACTTAGATTTTGAGCCCTCTAGGGATAGAGAAAGTACCTGCATATAATGTGCATAGCACTGCATATGTCTAGTAGCACTATAGAAATAAGCAGTAACTGTTTTAGGTCTGTATGTTGCCTTTATGAAATAGGTGCCCACTTATAAATTTACCCCCACGTGTACTCTGGATGTTTATATTTTATTTTATATTTCAATGTTTATGATTTTTGCTTGATAATGCTTCTTCATATGCATTTATGCTTCTCTAGAAATATAAATGTGTGATTTAAGTTATAAAATAGAATTACTTGAAATTGTTTTATATTTATTTCTATGAAGAGCAACGAAGGAAATTCCTCTATTATTTCCTGAAATATAAACAGCTATTGTTGGCTTTGTGCCCATACTTCCTAGTCACATTGGCTGTTGCGGTATCCTTATACCCTTATTTAGACCCAAATGATGTCATTAGGAATGTTATTTATCTGGTAATGGAAACCGCAGGTGGGATTTTGGATTACTGCATACCTTTTCAGTTGTAATTCAAGGCGAATTACCTGCTATATCTGACTATATCTTTGTTTCGAGAAGGCTTATGATCTAAGTTTGTACCTAAAACAATGGATGGTTAAGTGACTTGCCCAAGATCACAAAGATTGAATTTTGGGGATTTGAACCTGGCATCCCTGGTTTTTCACCTGCTAGGCTAACCATTAGGATACTCCTCCACTCCATATGTTATGTGTCATGTAAGGCCTATTTCTAAGAACCTGCTGAGCCTATAATCACATTTTAAATATCAGATACAAATAATTAAAGCTTCTTTTCTGCAAGGTCCCCAATCCTGAACTATATAAATGGCTAAATGCCAAGTCGTGTTGTCATATGTCTTTCTTCACTGGAATTCTGTCGCAATTTTAGGAAAGAATTAGAACCATTTGCTGTCATAAATAACATTTACATCCATTAGAAGTCTGTGATTCATAACGGCAGATGACTCCCAGTAGAGCAATGTGAATTATCCATTAGGATTTTGAATAATCGCATTTCCATGGACTTGGTAAAGCAGCTATAAGGCTAAATTTCATGTTGTGGTCTTTATTCCAAGATTACTCTTTTTAATGTAATTTCCTTCTAGAGTTTCCTCATTTGGGTTATGATGTATCTACTTTAACTATATAACCCTGCATGTTATTACATCAAATGGCTATAGAGACCTTTTAAAATGGAAGTCACTAAGAAAACGTCATTTAGTTGAAAACATTTTCTGACTACATATTAATCTGCATAATCATACAGTTAAGATTATAGATGTGATTATTTCCAGAATTCTGAATCGTTTCTTTATAAAATGTGTTTAAATGGCTTTCAGTTCATATTTCAGATGCCGGATTGTTGATGTAATATAGCATAGATGAGCAATATGAGAATGCTTGATTCAATCTTTAATTAATTAATTACCTCAAAATTCTATATCTTTTTTCAGAGTTGCACTTCAGGAACACTCTTGTCTAGGAAGACATCTGGGGGTCTGTAAGACAAACAAAAGGAAAGACAATGACAACAGAAAAACAAAGTGAAAGTACATTAATAAAGTGAGAGATTACCCCTCTTCCCTCACCTAATCTTTGTACATTACTAATTGTATCTGATATCATGGAATGATTATGTCATAACCAAACTCTGTAAGCCACATTGAGCCTGCAAATAGGTGGGGAAATGTGGGATACAAATGCAATAAATAAATAAATCTAGTTTTCATCTTACTAGTAATAAACATAGTAGATATCAAGAGAAGACAGAATACAGAATGCAGAATACAGCAAGATTCATCGACCTTATTAACATGTAACTTTGTATTATCTTTTCCTACCTTACTTGTTTAAATGATACCTATTTGTCTATTATCTTACTCTTACATTGTTTAATTGTACTTTTCTGTACTTTAGTCTTCCCTACGGTCCTATGTAAGCCACATTGAGCCTACAACTAGTGGGAAAATGTGGGGTATAAATGTATTAAATAAATAAATACATGGTCTGTGCACTAAGAAAGAAGGATGAAGGCAGAGAACAATTAAAGGATGAAGTCAAAGTGCTGTGTGCTCCGCTCCATGTGGTGTGGGGCCCTTTACTTCATGGAGTGTGGCTTTACTTTTTGAAAGAGTGAATGATTTATTCGCACTTACTCATTCCACTCCATTCAAGATTTTATAGACCTATAAAAAAAAAGGGAAACACAGAAGAACCAACCTCCACAAACTAACCACAAAGAAACAAACAGCAGAGATGACCAATGTCTAGTGACTCATCGTGCAAAGTTGATTTTATTAAAATCAAAGATGACTCAACATGGGCCATGTTTCAGCTATAAAGCCTATATGAGAGAGGCCTAGTGGTTAGTGTGGTGGACTTTGGTCCTGGGGAACTGGGTTCAATTCCTACTGCAGGCACAGGCAGCTCCTTGTGACTCTGGGCAAGTCACTTAACCCTCCATTTCCCCAGGTACAAATAAGTACCTGTATATAATATGTAAGCCGCATTGAGCCTGCCATGAGTGGGAAAGTGCAGGGTACAAATGTAATAAAAAAAATATCAGGAGTCTATGGGGAAGCAGAAATAGGGACCAGTTAGGGGACTTGTTTGAACCTGACACCATCTGCGAGAGGATCTTTTACTTTCCTCTACTGTTTGCTGCTTGGGTTTTTTTTTTTTTTCAATGGAGTTTTTTCTTCTGTTTGTGGTTGTAAAGGAAACAGGTTTGCTGTCTACACCAAATGTTTTGTGACACACCTCCCACCTCTTAAGGACATACCAGTGCTATCCTCACAGCAATCATGATTTGGATTGTACTGATGCATGGTTGAAGGGATGCTGTGTTTGACTATCAGCCACATGACGTTGCTTGATGCATATTATAATGCACTTAGGACTCTGCACATGTGTGAGTTAAACGCCATCACACTGGGGGGAAGGCCGACAGTCGCTCAAAAGAGCATGGTTCGGGATAAGGTATCTTTCAAAGATATCACCATAACAGGGAAGATAGAGTATCCTGATAGTGAGGTTGCAAAAGAGATTGTAGTAGATCGGGTATCTTTAAATAACAATAAAAATCAGACAAAAGATTGCCAGTTAATACTGTCAAGTACTAAGCATGATGTACTTAGGAACAACAAACATAGTTTGAAATGTCTATATGCGAATGCCAGGAGCCTAAGAAATAAGATGGGGGAGTTAGAATATATTGCACTAAATGAAAAATTAGATATAATAGGCATCTCTGAGACCTGGTGGAAGGAGGATAACCAGTGGGACACTGTCATACCGGGGTACAAATTATATCGTAGTGATAGGGTGAATCGGATTGGTGGAGGGGTAGCATTGTATATTAACGAGAGCCTTGAATCAAATAGATTGAAAATTCTGCAGGAAGCAAAACACTCCTTGGAATCACTGTGGATTGAAATTCCATGTGCAAAGGGGAAAAGGATAGTGATAGGAGTGTACTACCGTCCGCCTGGCCAGGACGAACAGACGGATGCGGAAATGTTAAAGGAAATCAGGGACGCAAACAAACTGGGCAACACAATAATAATGGGGGATTTCAATTACCCGCATATAGACTGGGTTAATGTAACATCTGTACACGTAAGGGACATAAGATTTCTTGATGAAATCAAGGACAGCTTCATGGAACAGCTAGTTCAGGAGCCGACAAGAGAAGGAAAAATACTAGACTTAGTCCTTAGTGGTGCTCATGATCTAGTGCAGGGGGTAACGATACGAGGGCCGCTTGATAACAGTGATCATAATATGATCGGTTTTGATATTGGCATTGAAGGAAGTGAAACTAGGAAATCAAGTACGCTAGCGTTTAACTATAGAAAAGGTGATTACGACAAAATGAGAAAAATGGTGAAAAAAAGACTGAAAGGAGCAGCTCGCAGAGTAAAAAACTTGCATCAGGCGTGGATGCTGTTTAAAAACACCATCCTGGAGGTTCAGGACAAATATATTCCACGTATTAGAAAAAAGGGAAAAAAGACTAAACGTCAGCCGGCGTGGCTAAACAGTAAGATAAAGGAAATCATTAGAGCCAAAAAACAATCCTTCAGAAAGTGGAGAAGAGAACCAACTGAAAGTAACAGGATAGATCATAAGGAATGCCAAGCCAAATGCAAAGCGGAGATAAGGAGGGCAAAAAAGGACTTTGAGAAGAAATTAGCGTTGGAAGCAAAAATACATAGTAAAAACTTTTTTAGATACATTAAAAGCAGGAAACCGGCCAAAGAGTCGGTTGGGCCGCTGGACGAAAATGGTGTTAAAGGGGCGATCAAGGAGGACAAAGCCGTAGCGGAGAAATTAAATGAATTCTTTGCTTCGGTCTTCACCGAGGAGGATTTGGGGGGGACACCGGTGCCGGAAAGAATATTTGAAGCGGGGGAGTCGGAGAAACTAAACAAATTCTCTGTAACCTTGGAGGATGTAATGGGTCAGTTCAGCAAGCTGAAGAGTAGTAAATCACCGGGACCTGATGGTATTCATCCCAGAGTATTAATAGAACTAAAAAATGAACTTGCGGAGCTACTGTTAGAAATATGCAATCTGTCCCTAAAATCGAGTGTAATACCGGAAGACTGGAGGGTAGCCAATGTTACTCCGATTTTTAAGAAAGGTTCCAGAGGAGATCCGGGAAATTATAGACCGGTGAGTCTGACGTCGGTGCCGGGCAAGATGGTGGAGGCTATTATTAAGAATAAAATTGCAGAGCATATACAAAAACATGGACTGATGAGACAAAGTCAGCACGGATTTAGTAAAGGGAAGTCTTGCCTCACCAATCTAATGCATTTTTTTGAGGGGGTAAGCAAACATGTGGACAATGGGGAGCCGGTTGATATTGTATATCTGGATTTTCAGAAGGCGTTTGACAAAGTGCCGCACGAAAGACTCCTGAAGAAATTGCAGAGTCATGGAATCGGAGGTAGGGTATTATTATGGATTAAGAACTGGTTGAAAGATAGGAAGCAGAGAGTAGGATTGCGTGGCCAGTATTCTCAGTGGAGGAGGGTAGTTAGTGGGGTCCCGCAGGGGTCTGTGCTGGGTCCGTTGCTTTTTAATGTATTTATAAATGACCTAGAGATGGGAATAACTAGTGAGGTAATTAAATTCGCCGATGACACAAAATTATTCAGGGTCGTCAAGTCGCAGGAGGAATGTGAACGATTACAGGAGGACCTTGCGAGACTGGGAGAATGGGCGTGCAAGTGGCAGATGAAGTTCAATGTTGACAAGTGCAAAGTGATGCATGTGGGTAAGAGGAACCCGAATTATAGCTACGTCTTGCAAGGTTCCGCGTTAGGAGTTACGGATCAAGAAAGGGATCTGGGTGTCGTCGTCGATGATACGCTGAAACCTTCTGCTCAGTGTGCTGCTGCGGCTAGGAAAGCGAATAGAATGTTGGGTGTTATTAGGAAGGGTATGGAGTCCAGGTGTGCGGATGTTATAATGCCGTTGTATCGCTCCATGGTGCGACCGCACCTGGAGTATTGTGTTCAGTACTGGTCTCCGTATCTCAAAAAAGATATAGTAGAATTGGAAAAGGTACAGCGAAGGGCGACGAAAATGATAGTGGGGATGGGACGACTTTCCTATGAAGAGAGGCTGAGAAGGCTAGGGCTTTTCAGCTTGGAGAAGAGACGGCTGAGGGGAGATATGATAGAAGTGTATAAAATAATGAGTGGAATGGATCGGGTGGATGTGAAGCGACTGTTCACGCTATCCAAAAATACTAGGACTAGAGGGCATGAGTTGAAGCTACAGTGTGGTAAATTTAAAACGAATCGGAGAAAATTTTTCTTCACCCAACGTGTAATTAGACTCTGGAATTCATTGCCGGAGAACGTGGTACGGGCGGTTAGCTTGACGGAGTTTAAAAAGGGGTTAGATAGATTCCTAAAGGACAAGTCCATAGACCGCTATTAAATGGACTTGGAAAAATTCCGCATTTTTAGGTATAACTTGTCTGGAATGTTTTTACGTTTGGGGAGCGTGCCAGGTGCCCTTGACCTGGATTGGCCACTGTCGGTGACAGGATGCTGGGCTAGATGGACCTTTGGTCTTTCCCAGTATGGCACTACTTATGTACTTATGTACTTATAAGAGAGTTCTCTAGCTTTGATTATAGTGGAGGCACATGGATTAAATTCCAGGAGTAAATTGAGCACAGCCATGCAAGTGAAGAGCAATACTGTAACTAAATTTTGATGATTACAAACCCCTTTGCACTTGTAAATGCAAGTAAAAATTTCACTTGCATGTGTAAGCACACTATGCACTGTTCTATAAGGATACAGGCAAAACATCTGCAAGGGAGCACACGTGGGTGGAGCATTGGTGGACATGGGCAAAGCTCCCAGTTATGCATGTATCTTACAAAATACTGCAAGATATGTGCATGCTTGCCACATTTAGGTGCCTGCAGTTATAACAGGTCTATGGCTGATATTACTGTGGGTGCCTAACTGTATGGTGCTCCACTGCTGGGTTACATGAGTATTCTATAATGGAATCTGGGCATCCATATGCTTTAATAGAATAGGCTCTAACTGTGCTGCATCAAAAAGGAGGCTTCCACTTATAGAATTGCCTCTAAGGGCACATCTTAGCTTGGAAGGCAGGAAAGTGGTCCTGTAGTGGAATATGCTGCCCATACCTGTTTGTATGCATAAGGCCTGCATTGCCAAACTAAGGTCTATGAACCAAATTCTGACTAGGCCAGGAACCATCTTTTTGGGACAATACTGTCATGACTGCTCCAAGACTTCCTACAGAAATGGACTGATATTCCAAGGGACATCTGCATTTTCTCTCTCTGGTGTGAAGCTGCGGGAATGTGATTTAAGGGAGGCCATCAACAAGGCCAGGGGCCTTATTATATCATCAACACAGGCATCCCTATGTACATCTAATGACAATTACCATCTGGGTAGCTCAGTGATCCTAGTGGACCAAAGGTTTACCACACTGTCCACGTGCATACTTCATGCCACTTTGCCTGGCTTATCCAATCAGAGAACTGTTACACACGTGATATGATGTGCACTATATGAGGGACACTGACTGACAGGAAGGAGTCTACTCAAGGAGATAGACACAAGAGTAACACAGGCAGTTAGCCTGTTAGACTGAAAGCTAGACACCTTATTCTGATGGGAGTTATTTCATTTGCTAACATGTAGTCCCTCTGAGTTTCACTGAGGGGCTGAAACCCTCTGTGCTCATAACAGAACTGAACTACAAATATGTACTGTACTGAGTAAGAACCAGTACTGGGTAGCATCATAGCTTCAACTAAGATAGTTCCAAAGAAGAGCTTATTGCATTCCAGCTTCCATGCTGATAGTCTTCCACAATGAACACAGACAGAAGACACAATGGAGCAGGCAGTCTGTCTGCATGGCTTTGTCCAGGAGCCAGCTGGGAAAGGAGAGTCCTGCCACACAAAAAAGAGCCAAATGACTTTTTTAGGCAGCCTACAGGGTGAGGTTAGTTGTCCTTCCTATAGTTGGGGTGAGATAGAAAGCTTTGCCATGTTCCAAATGAGTCAGAACATTTTGGCATGTGGTCTTAGGTTAACGCCGGTAGTTAAGGCATTGATATTGTTACCTTACTGTTCTACAATGTACTGATAAGTCTTGCTGCTAAGTTTTCCTTATTGCTTTGCTATACTAAAATATCTATCCTTCTATATTATACATATCTATCTATCTATCTATCTATCTATCTATCTATCTATCTATCTATCAAACCAATAAATTGCAATATATTTCCAAAGTGTTGCATTCCTCTCTCATATTGCCAGCAAAACCGTTGTGAGAACCCTTTCCTTTGTTTTGGGACCATTTTAGGGCAAATCATACTCCAAACAGATGAGACATGCTACAATCTCTTACCAGAGTAATTATTAGCTAATTACCTTATTAGCCCTACAGTCCTATGGATTCACATTTTGGCAGATCATCAGTCATAGGTGCTTACAGACTGCCTAGCTAATCAGCAGGCCATAAAGTAAGATAAGTAGATATATGACTTGCCTATGAAATTTTATTATCATGATGTGTTAATAAAACTGTGACTTTTTATTTCCAGTCACAACTGCTTTATTATTTATGGGCTTTACAGAATAGGCAACGAGAGAGCAGTTTACAGTAGATGTATCTTATTCAGATCCTATAATTTTACTACTTACAGTACAAATTCCCTCATTCTATAACAGATTGCTTAAATTTATATGGATGTTGCGTACTTAAATATTGACATTCACAGGGGTAAGTGCACACTTACCTGAATAAATGGAAGCCACTGTCTAACCACAATTTTATAATTAAATGCTCAAATAGCATGGTGTATAATTGTTAAACGAGCAATAACAGGGGAGGAGCAGGGTGGACTATACATAGGGTAATATTTACACAAACTATTTACAGAATACTGCCCTAAAAAGCCAAAACACAGTAACTGTTGAGAATGTAAATATGAGAAAAGTCCATAAACTGATTTCATAATGTAATTCTTGATCAAAACTAAAACAGTACAGTACTAACAAAGTAAAATAAAAATATTTTTGTAGCACTGGACATGACAGCGCACTGGGGGTGGAAACTACCACCGGACCGCTGCGGTACTTCCTCTGTAGCAAGTGGCAAGCCCACGTTGGGTTTATCGCTGCTTTGTAAACAGTTATTTATGTTCATGTGATGAAGATCGTGATGTTTTAATTTTTTGGAAAGCAAAGCAAAGATGCTGGCCACAACTGGCAAAATTTGCTCCTGTGCATTCCAGCTAGCAGCACGTCTTCTGAGAAGACATTTTCTACTACATTTCTTTGAAGGGGTGAACAAACATGTGGATAAAGGTGAGCTAGTTGATATTATGTATCTGGATTTTCAGAAGGCGTTTGACAAAGTACCTCATCAAATGCTCCAGAGGAAATTGAAGAGTCATGGGATAGGAGGTAGTGTTCTATTGTGAATTAAAAACTGGTTAAAAGATAGAAAACAGAGAGTAGGGTTAAGTGGTCAGTATTCTCAATGGAGACGGGTAGATAGTGGAGTTCCCCAGGGGTCTGTGCTGCGACCACTGCTTTTTAACATATTTATAAATGATCTAGAGATGGGAGTAACTAGCGAGGTAATTACATTTGCTAATGACACAAAGTTATTCAAAGTTGTTAAATCAAAAGAGGATTGTGAAAAATTACAAGAGGACCTTACCAGACTGGCAGACTGGGCATCCAAATGGCAGATGACGTTTAATGTGAGCAAGTGCATATGGGATAGAAGAACCTGAATATAGTTATGTGATGCAACGTTCCACATTAGGAGTCATCGAACAGGAAAGGGATCTAGGTGTCATTGTTGATGATACGTTGAAAGCCTCTGCTCAGTGTGCGGCAGCGGCTAAGAAAGCAAATAGAATGTTAGGTATTATTAGGAAAGGAATGGAAAACAAAAATCAGGACGTTAAAATGCCTTTGTATTGCCCCATGGTGTGACCACACCTCTTATACTGTGTGCAATTCTGGTCACCGCATCTCAAAAAAGATATAGTGGAATTAGAAAAGGTACAGAGAAGGGCAACAAAAATGGTAAAGGGGATGGGATGATTTCCCTAAGAGGAAAGGCTAAAGGGGCTAGGGCTCTTCAGCTTGGAGAAAAGATGGTTGTGGGGAAATATGATAGAGGTCTATAAAATAATGAGTGGAGTAGAACAGGTACTCTTTCCAAAAATACTAGGACTGGGGGGGGGGGCACGAAATGAAACTACAAAGTACTACATTTAAAACATATTGGAGAAAATATTTCTTCACTCAGTATTTAATTAAACTCTAGAATTTGTTGCCAGAGAATGTAGTAAGAGCAGTTAGCTTAGCAGGATTTAAAAAATGTTTGGATAGCTTTCTAAAAGAAAAGTCCATAAGTCATTATTAAGATGGACTTGGAAAATCCATTGCTTGTTTCTAGGATAAGCAGCATAAATCTGTTTTACTGTTCTGGGATCTTGCAAAGTACTTGTGACCTGGATTGGACACTGTTGAAAACAGGATGCTGGGCTTGATGGACCTTCGGTCTCTCCCAGTATGGCAATATGTACGTCCTTATATATATTGCAGGAAGGACTGTGGAAGACAGGAGAGCTAGACTGAATGCTGAGATTGTTGATGACTTATTATTCATATGCTTTGTAGGGCATATTTCTCCCCCACTAGGGCATACAGAATGGGTTGTATTTTGTGCCCTTGAACACTTTAACAGGGTGAATTAGGGTTCCTTGGGGTAGTAGAAGTCAACTATTGTTGGGGTTGGAAGGGTAAAAGGTGGGTTATTATGGGTGGAAGGGGAGGGGATTATTATAGTTGCTCGTTGTTATTATTGTTTTCTATTTGTGATTTATAAATAGTTACGCAGAACATTGTTCTTTTTTATACTTTGCACTGGTTTGGTTATAATATTGTTGTACAAGGATACCGCCACATGACTAAGAGATTTAGGACATTTATGGATTAACACAAAGTTAATGCAGGAGCATACAGTGCCTACTTATTAGAAGGCAGTAAGTGCACCAGCATTAACTGTGGACAGGTACCACCCACTAATTATTATTATTATTATTATTATATCCTGCAATCACCAACTAGTTCATTGTGGGTTAAAATCCAAAGAATAACTGAAGAATTCTTCAAGAAGTTATAGTTCCTTACAGAGAAAACTCAAAAACTAATCTCTCTATATTCTACAAGACTGATATCAGAGAGATACAAAAATGAAAATGAGATAAATATTTTTATAGCCGAGTCCTCAGTGTAAACAATTCAAACTGAGATAGACAATGCTCTTCTCAGATAAACAGCTGTATGAGACAATACTCACTACTACAGCTGAAAATTTACATAATCATCAGACACAACTGTGCTACAATTGTGTAAGTGCACCAAAATAAAAGTGCAATTACAGTGAAAACTAAAGTTAACAAATCTCTCTGACATCTCTTCAATATTATATGAATTAAACACCAAGTCTCTTCACACTGTGTCAAAGCCAGTACTTAATATTCATCAATGCTCATGCATTAGTCAAACAAACATAGCAAAACACTTACCTTGACAACTGAATGAGTCCATTTTTCTACAGAGCTTCATTTTGGAAGCCACTCTTTCATCAGGAACCCCTGAACTGGACATTCACCGCATCTGCACATGGAACACGTGGTTCCTCAAAAGGTGTCTGGCTCAACAACGCTGTCTTGAATGCTGTTAAACATAAGGAAACCGGAAATGATGTCGCTCAAGAAAAACTTTATAGAACGAAGAAAATCACAAAATGCTATTCTGTTCTATACAGTCATAAAGACCAATAGGCTCCACTGCTTTTAATTCAAAAATCCAATATTGTTCACAATATGGTGAACGGATTTGTTTATCTCCCTCAAAATCAGCACGAAATTTTCTCTATGACCAACCATCGAAGGTCATCAAAGATATGGTTCATAGCTACAAAATAAGAGATCATAGGGGCAGAAAGTGTTTTAGTGTTCAGATGGCTGCGATGTTCTTGATGCCTAAATTTTATAGTTTGAGTAGTATGTCCCACATAGATCCTATCACAAGGGCAAATGATGACATATATAACATAATGAGAATTGCATGTATTTTTCATCTTTAAGGTATACAATTTTTGAATGACAGGATTAAGCCGTTGTGTACAATCTAAAGAAATATGGCATACAGTACAACTGCCACAAGGTCCGTGATGGCCAACCCCATGTGGAAAGTTCATTATAGTTCTGTGGGAATTATGTACTATGTAATCTGCCAAATTCCTAGTCTAGTATAGGCAATGCAAGGGCCAGAATTGAAAATTTCATGTAACATGAGAACCGACCAATGTTTTCTATACTTACTCCTAAATGATTTCTCTGTAAACTTGGAGGACGTAATGGGGCAGTTCTGCAAACTAAAAAGTAGTAAATCGCCGGGTCCGGATGGTATTCATCCCAGAGTATTAATAGAGCTGAAAAATGAACTTGTGGAGCTTCTGTTAGTAATATGCAATTTATCCCTAAAATCAGGTGTGGTACCGGAAGATTGGAGGGTGGCCAATGTAACGCCGATTTTTAAAAAGGGTTCCAGAGGAGATCCGGGAAATTATAGACCGGTGAGTCTGACGTCGGTGCCGGGAAAAATGGTGGAGGCTATTATTAAGAATAAAATTACGGAGCATGTACAAAAGCATGGGCTGCTGAGACAAAGTCAGCACGGATTTAGTGAAGGGAAGTCTTGTCTCACAAATCTACTGCATTTTTTCGAGGGAGTGAACAAGCATGTGGACAAAGGGGAGCCGGTGGATATTGTATATCTAGATTTTCAGAAGGCGTTTGACAAAGTGCCTCATGAAAGACTCCAAAGGAAACTGGAGAGTCATGGGATCGGAGGCAGTGTATTATTATGGATTAAGAGTTGGTTAAAAGACAGGAAGCAGAGAGTAGGGTTGAATGGTCAGTATTCTCGATGGAGAAGGGTAGTTAGTGGGGTCCCTCAGGGGTCTGTGCTGGGACCGCTGCTTTTTAACATATTTATAAATGTCCTTGAGATGGGAGTAACTAGTGAGGTAATTAAATTCGCAGATGACACAAAGTTATCCAGGGTCGTCTCGTCGCGGGAGGAGTGTGAAAGATTACAAGAGGACCTCATGAGACCGGGGGATTGGGCGTCCAAATGGCAGATGAAGTTCAACGTTGACAAGTGCAAAGTGATGCACGTGGGAAGGAGGAACCCGAATTACGGCTATGTCATGCAAGGTTCCGCTTTAGGAGTTACGGACCGAGAAAGGGATCTGGAAGTCATCGTGGATAGAACGTTGAAATCTTCCACTCAATGTGCTGCGGCGGCTAAGAAGGCGAACAGAATGTTGAGTATTATTAGAAAAGGGATGGAAAACAAGCATGAGGATGTTATAATGCCGTTATATCGCTCCATGGTGCGACCGCACCTGGAGTATTGTGTTCAGTTCTGGTCGCCTCATCTCAAAAAAGATATAAAGGAATTGGAGAAGGTGCAGAGAAGGGCGACGAAAATGATAAAAGGGATGGGGTGACTACCTTATGAGGAGAGGTTAAGACGGCTAGGACTCTTTAGCCTGGAGAAAAGGTGGCTGAGGGGTGATATGATAGAGGTCTACAAAATAATGAGTGGGGTAGAGCGGACAGATGTGAAGCGTTTGTTTACGCTTTCTAACAATAATAGAACTAGGGGACACAAGATGAAATTAGAATGTGGTAGGTTTAAAACAAATTGGAGAAAGTTTTTCTTTACTCAGCGTGTGGTTAGACTCTGGAACTCATTGCTGGAGAAGGTAGTGACGGCAGCTGGCCTTGCTGAGTTTAAAGGGGGTCTGGACAGATTCCTGAAGGAAAAGTCCATTGATCGTTTTTAAATTCTGGGTTTTTGTCAGGTTCTTGGGGCCTGGATTGGCTGCTGTCGGAGACAGAGTGCTGGGCTATATGGACCTTTGGTTTTTTCCCAGTGTGGCAGTGCTTATGTACTTATGTACAGCTACTTGAGTAGATTGATCTGAAAAAGAAAGTACATAAGTATTGTCATACTGGGAAAGACCAAAGATCCATCAAGCCCAGCATCCTGTTTCCAACAGTGGCCAATCAAGGTCACAAATACCTGGCAAGATCCCAAAAAAGTACAAAACATTCTATACTGCTTATCCCAGAAATAGTGGATTTTCCCATTTAATAATGGTCTATGGACTTTTTCTTTAGGAAGCCGTCCAAACCTTTTTTAAACTCCGCTAAAGTACACAAATCTGCTTGTCAATAGGCACGGACAGATGAACTCACTTCCTGGCTAAGGAATATTTAAGGAAGTGCTTTACACCGCCAGTGCTTTGGCAACAAGCTTCCAAAGTTGTGCTTCTCCAGTGTTCGCTGCCTAGCCAGTTTCAGTCTGCCAGCCCTGCTCTCCCAGTCCTCCTCCAGCCCTGCTTGTTCCTGTTTCCTGTCTTGCTGTTTCAGCTACTCCCTGACCTTGACTCAACTCCATTGGGCCAGCCCCAAAGGGCTCTCTTAAGAGCCACTTCTGCCCTGACTTATCGGGGCACCCCCAAGTGCTCTTTTAAGAGCCAATCTCTAGATTGCCCGTGTCATGTTCCAGCCAGTCTGTTAGGCTCTACCTAGTCCTATGCTTCCGTGAGTTCAGGTCAGGTCCTGTATTCTCCAGCTACCGGATTCTGCCAGGTAGTCCCATCAGCAACTGTTGACAAGGGCCTGAGCAGCACTTACACTGCACAGGTAGATCTAATCTTGCCAAGCTCAAGAGGCTCACCTTCCACAATTGTGACTCCACCTTTCCCATTTGTCATGTTTCTCTCTTCTTGTGACATCTTCAGTCCTTCCACTACATCTTTTCTATTTAGTTTTCTTCTGTTTTACTGCCTCCCTGTCCACTCAGATTTCATTCACTCTTAGTATCCAGTCTTCAGTATCCTTTTTTTTATGGCATCTAACTACAGCTTTCCATCTCTTTCCCTCACCCAGGCTCTCCTATTCACTAACTTTTCCCTCTCTCTACTCAGCCACATAGCATCTCCTGTCTATACCTCACTCTCTTTCCTCCATGCAAAAGCATTATCTCTGTGTTTCTCTCTCTCCAAACATCCAAAAAGCAAGTATCTCCTGTTTGTGGGTACCTCTCTCTCTCTCTTTCCTGGCATCCTTGCAGCACCTCTACTACTACTAATAATAATAATTTCTATAGCACTACTAGATGTACGCAGTGCTGTACACATTATATGCAGGTATTTTCTCTGCATCCCCCATCATGCAGCATTGACCCGTCTCTCTTCCCCACCTCTCACAATCACCCCATCTCTTTATCTCCACCCCCTCTCTTCATTCACTCATTTCACTCACAGACACTGCGACAGCAGCTGTGGCAGCAACAACAAATAGGAAATGCCAGCTTAGCATCACTTCCCTTCTTCACTGCCACTGCCTTCCCCAACTCAATGAACCATACACGGGGACAGAATCCTGTGCACAGTTCTGCAGGTCTCTCTCCTCCTTCTCCCTCCCCTGTGATGTAACTTCCTGTTTGAGAGGGAGGGAGACCAGCAGAGCTGTGCTTGATTCTGGCCTCACATATGGTTCACCAGGTCCAGGAAAACAGCAGCAGAGAAGAAGGGATGTGAAGCCTGGTTCCTACTGAGAGGAGGGATTTACCCGTAACCTCCGCTCACAGGACAAATCCCTCCTCTCAGTACCCTTCTCCACACCGCCAACTCCAGGCTCCGCCCTTTCTGACTCGCCTCACCCTATGCTTGGAATAAACTCTCTGAGCCCATACGCCAAGCCCCCTCCCTGCCCATCTTCAAATCCTTGCTCAAAGCCCACCTCTTCAATGTCGCTTTCAGCACCTAACCATTATTCATCTATTCAGGAAATCTAGACTGCCCCAATTTGATTGACTGCACTTTTTTGTCCTTTAGATTGTAAGCTCCTTCGAGCATGGACTGTCCTCTGTGTTAAATTGTACAGCGCTGCGTAACCCTGGTAGCACTTTATAAATGTTAAGTAGCAGTAGTAGTAGTATTTATCGCGGCGGACTCAGGCACAAAAGCAAGTGGGGGCAGGGACAGGAAAGTTGCTGTTGTGGCTGGGGAGGCTTAGCCTCCCAAACCTCTTATATAGGGCCATATGCTGGGAGTCATCTGAAGGTCATCAGTAGTGGTCAGTGGTCCCAGGTGGCAGTGATCTTCCCTTGCCTCTACTCAGATAAGGGTAGGGTCCTTGACATTTTCTATGTTGCAAACAGCCCATTCCTAGTGAAATCACATCATAATAGAGAACTTGACAATAGCACAGAATGCTCACAAACAAGCAAAATGCCAAAATTGTTGTTTTGTACTATTTTCCATGTAAAAACCACTTCTGCAAAAAGTCACTACACAAAAGTAGGTTTTGCAGCAGGAAACTTTTGCTTAGTCCTTTACATGTCAAAGTTTATTTAGATTCCACATTAATGAGCTGCTGCAATGCAAAACCATACCAACCAACTCATTAAGGATTTTCCAAAATTTGGTATGCACAAAAAGCTTCATAGGCCTCTTTTTGCAAAAGAGATAACTACACCTCATCTAGGTACAGGCATCTTTTGTGTCAGGCACCTGGAGCTCCATATGGTGTTGGACAACATTGAAAGGGATCACCCAGCCATGTCAAAGGTTCCCAACTACCTGGTAGGATAGTCAGCCTAAGGAGTCAATCCCATTTTGAGGACATTGTTAATATATACACTGTGCAAGTGCAAGGTGATGCATGTGGGAAAAAAGAACCCGAAGTATAGCTACGTCATGCAAGGTTCCACGTTAGGAGTTACGGACCAAGAAAGGGATCTGGGTGTCGTCGTCGATAATACACTGAAACCTTCTGCTCAGTGTGCTGCTGTGGCTAGGAAAGCAAATAGAATGTTGGGTATTATTAGGAAAGGTATGGAAAACAGGTGTGAGGATAATGCCGCTGTATCGCTCCATGGTGCGACCGCACCTTGAGTATTGTGTTCAATGCTGGTTGCCGCATCTCAAGAAAGATATAGTAGAATTGGAAAAGGTGCAGCGAAGGGCGACTAAAATGATAGTGGGGATGAGACAACTTCCCTATGAAGAAATACTAAGGAGGCTAGGGCTTTTCAGCTTGGAGATGAGACGGCTGAGGGGAGACATGATAGAGGTATATAAAATAATGAGTGGAATGGAACAGATGGATGTGAAGCGTCTGTTCACGCTTTCCAAAAATACTAGGACTAGGGGGCATGCGATGAAACTACAGTGTAGTAATTTTAAAACAAATCGGAGAAAATATTTCTTCACCCAACGCATAATTAAACTCTGGAATTCGTTGCCGGAGAACGTGGTGAAGGCGGTTAGCTTGGCAGAATTTAAAAAGGGGTTAGACGGTTTCCTAAAGGACAAGTCCATAAACCACTACTAAATGGACTTGGGAAAAATTCACAATTCCAGGAATAACATGTATAGAATGTTTGTACGTTTGGGAAGCTTGTCAGGTGCCCTTGGCCTGGATTGGCCACTGTCGTGGACAGGATGCTGGGCTCGATGGACCCTTGGTCTTTTCCCAGTGTGGCATTACTTATGTACTTATGTACTGTCTGCATCAAGCCCTGCCCTCATTGAGGCCACCAAATTGAGAAATGAGATCCCTATTGTGCCCCTTTGAGTATTCTGAATTCAAATATCTGCTTTCTGCTATTTCAATACCCTTACAAGTCTAATTCTTTTAGAGGGCTGGGAAAGAAAAAAGGAGGCTTTCAATCCATCGATTGGATCATCTGTCAGCCTTTTTTTAATATTTTTGCATGAAGTTTGTTAATAAAATATATCTCATCAGTTTGGATGTTCCAATAAGATTTTATTGTCCACCAGGGAATCAAAACTGAATGTTTGCTCACAACATAAAGATCCTTTAAGCACCTTGAGGCTGCTACTCATGTTTCACCTGACATTGTAGAGATAAATCTTTCAATATTGCTTCACTCAGATGGATGATTCTCTTTTCAGATTTACATCTCAGACCCTTCTTACAAGGGTTTTTATATCAAAATAACACAGACAAGTTAAGATTTTTAATAGTGTCTGGAACCAATGTCCTAACACAATAAAAAATGTAGTTATATTGCTGTTCTAGTCTGCATGCACATTAGTTTATATGTTATGCTGCCATCTGCTGGCTACAAGGAATATCTGTGATTACATCCACTGTTTCTCTAGCATTTAAACTGTTTCTTGGTTCTTGATTGGTGGATGTATCTTAGCTAGGAGCCAGAAAAAATGAGAATGTTTATCTTTGAATCAGCCAATTGAACAGAATATTTAATATCATTATTTACTTATTTATTTGTTTATTTATTGAGATTTATTAACCGCCTTTATGACGAGATTCACCCAAGGTGGTATACAGCATGTACTAGGATGGGGTTCTGAACTTTAGACTACCTTGCCTTTGTACATTAGAGTCACATCTGATTATATGAAATATTGATGCCTTGGCTATCTCACAAATATTTGTAGAATTATCTATAATATTATAGGCTGTTTTTACAAAAGCCATATTAGTGATTCCGGTGCAGCAAATGTGACAAAGCCCTCAGAAATTAAATGAGCTTGGTCACATTTGCTGAGCCAGAATTGCTTGTGCAGCCTTGGAAGAAGAGTTTTGTTTTGTTTTTTTAATGGCACTAAATGGGTTTTTATAAATTATATATATTTTTTAATTATGTATTTGGTTCTATTTTATGATGAGTTGCATTGATGTTCTTGTTTTTTTTGTATTTTCTTTCTCTTATTGTATTTAGGGCCTTTTTATCAAGCCACATTAGCGGCTCCCGGTGCGGTAATGCCTACAAAGCCCATTCACTTTCAATGGGCTCTGTCGGCATTGCTGCGCAGGAACTGCTAGCACAGCATGATAAAGGAGGCCCTTAATACACAGTTTTAGAGATCTATTTTTTACAAAGCTGTGCTAGCAGCTGCCGCACAGTAATGCTGACACAGTCCATTCATTTTGAATGGGCTGTGTCGGCATTACCACACTGAAAGGGGAGGTTAATATTTTGACTAATTTAGGAACTGAAATTTTTAATTAGAATAATAGCAAATATTTAAATACCTTACACTGATTAACTTTTATTCAATATATACACATTTAACAGCTATATCTTTAGATAGATAGATAGATAGATAGATAGATAGATAGATAGATAGATAGATAGATAGATAGATAGATAGATAGATAGATGTGGTGTGTAGCCAGTTTGCAGATGCAACTTAATTGCTTAACAAGCCAATCAGCACCAATAATTGGCTACTTACTAACAACCAATTGGTATTAATTGGCCTTAATTAGGATTTACACACAGGTTGTATTCTACAATGATCCATGCATAAACCTAACGTTTATAAACTTTTAGAGGCTAGGAGCATTCCAAAATTTTACATGCGTAAATAAAGTCACTGAACCATTCCTAATTTAAGCGCCGACATTTACACCTGCTTTTAGCAGGCATAATTGCCGGTGCCTAATGTTTGGTATGGTTTATACCCTTAGTGCTATTCTATAAAGGATGCATATCCTTCAAAGAATAGCGCTTAGCACATAAAATGTTTGGCACCAATTTTTAGGCACAGCTTATAGAATTTACCCCTGACTGTACCATATTTTCTCTTTGAGAGAATTACTTATCTTTAGCAATCACTTTCCTTTTAAGGCTAGTTTATGAAGTGATTCCTCTGTTTTCCAAGGACATCCTGTGCCACTGATGACAACTTTCATTTAAATTTCAATAAAAAGTAAGATAGAGTCAGTTCCTAAAATCAGGGGTGCTTACATTAAACAAAATATAAATGTTGAAATTAAATTGAACTTTGTGGCTGAGGAGTCTGAAGGCTCTACAGTTCCAGACCTCCACCTGATGCCTTAAATGATCCTTCAACTGTGTGCCCCAAGCCCCCCAATGATCCATCTCCTTTTCCCTTTCCTACCACCTGCTGCTCCTCAAGGTATCCATTATCTCATCTCTCCTTCCCTTCCCTTCTCTTCCCCTTGTAAGGCTTACCTGTCACTGCCACTGACCTACTTCCCAGACCCAAAGTTATAATCAGGACCTTTCAATACAGTCCTGCACTCAAGTACTGCCGTGAGTGGAGGAGTAGCCTAATGGTTAGTGCAGTGGACTTTGATCCTGGGGAACTGGGTTTGATTCCCACTGCAGCTCCTTCTGTCTGTCAGCAAGTCACTTAACCTTTCATTGTCCCAGGTACAAATGAGTACCTCTCTATGGGTTCCTTTTACAAAGCCACGCTAAGGATTCCTACTCTGCAAATGCGACAAAACCCATAGGAACTGAATAGACTTTGTCACATTTGCTGCACCAGAATCACTAGCACAGTTTTGTAAAAGGATCCCTATATTATGTAAACAGCTTTGAATGTAGTTGCAAAAACCACAGAAAGGCGGTATATCAAATCCCATTCCCTTTGCCCTCTCTCCTCTCCAACTCAGACTTCTTGTCAGAGGGGGAGGTGGGACATGGCAGTGCTTGAGCACAGGCCTGTACTTAAATGCTCCATGCAACACTGAGATCAGAAAGTGCTGCTGTCCTTCCCTGCCACCTCTCAAATTCTGCCAATCTAGGCAGACACCAGTCCACTTAGTGACCAGGCCAGCCCTGTACAGTTCAATCTCACCTGCCTGCATCTCCAAAACCTTCAGCTGCCTGGTATTGCTTTCTATGCAGCAATTCTCCAGATGTAGTGCAGTTATTCAGCAGTCATACATCAGTAATACAGTAAAATGTACTTTGAGAACTCATAGTAGCTCCTAACAATTTAAGAATGCAGAGACTGCTGTTCCTGATTCCATTTCGCCATCTACTTGGGTGTATATTTTCCAATTTCTGGTGTCCCTTCAATGAAATTGAGGATGTTAAGACAATGAGACTGTCTTATATACCAAGCTGAATTCAAATTTACTATGTTCACCTGCATGCAACAGCATTATCACCAAGAACAGAACAATAGATATTCTATTTAATGCAAACATATTCAAAATTCACCCATTTTAAGGCCATTACAAAACAAAATCCACAAACAAGGCCATTTTACTGGCGCACAAAAGGTGACCACAGTGCACGGGAAACCCACATACTAAAGGTAGCTTGGGTCACATTTTAGTGCACCTTAGTGAAAGGACACCTATAAACCTAAGGGCATTTGGGGGCCATTCCGAGGGCATTCCAAAATTAGACTTGATTATGTAGTAAGACTGACTTTAAAATCCACTTTACATTTTTAATGCAGAACTTTTTATTTCCATGTTAATTTGTCGTTATTTCCAATGAAAAAACTAAAGATACAGAAAATGCTGAAGAAAATTATGAGCAATAAATGGAAGTAAAGCAATAAAAATGTGTATTAAAATAGAAGCTAAGGGGGTCTTTTACTAAGGTGCACAAGTGTTTTTAGCTTGGACTAGAAATCAGCTGGTGCTAAATGCTGAGATGCCCATAGGAATATAATGGGCATCTCAGCATTTATTGCCAGCTGATGACCCCACAGGTGATGTAGGAAAGTAGTGGTGGTGCGGAAAACGGTAGCAGAATTACTGCACCTTGGGGCGGTACAGCAAGTGCCTGGGGAGGAGCGGGGGCACAGTCATTACTCCATTTATTTTGTGATACCCAAAAATGGTGGGTCTCTCCACTCGGTGCTGGATCTCAAGTCTGTAAACAAGGCCTTGCGACTTCAGCATTTCAGAATGGAAACTTTAAGCTTGGTCATTGCTGTGGTGCAGCCAGACAAATTCTTCACTGCGCTCGATCTAAAGGAGGCTTATCTGCACATTCCCATTTGGCCCCCTCATTTGGCAAGATCAGCAATGTAGTGGTGGTTGACTCCGGCGACACCAGACTGGGTGGTTGTGACCACAGATGCTTGCCTCACCGGTTGGGGGGCTCATTGCCTGGAACAGATGGCCCAGAGGTCCTGATCCCCAGCAGAATCTGTTGAGGCTTGGAAGCAGGTACCAGGCTGCCAGAAGACCGACGCGTCACCTCCTGAATAGAGGGGGAGCGATCCTCTCGGCGCCGACGCTTCTCGGGTGCTGATTCCCTCGATGCCCCGGAGCTCCCAGCACCGTGTGTCGAAGGAGAACGATGACGGTGCTTCTTCGCCTTCGCTCAACGCCTGTCATCGAGACTCCTCGGTATCGATGAGGAGGACGTGGAAACCTCACACCTCCTCAGAGCCGGGTCTGACGAAGGTCAGTCCCGGGGGGCCTGCATAACAGGAGGCCTCGAGGCAGGTGGAGAGGAGACCCACTCGATGCCTCACTGCTCCCAGCACGAATTGGTCTTTCAGCAGCCATTACCTCCGCTCCCGACATCGATGCTTCCCTCGATGTCGATGTCGACGACAACGACCTCGGTACCGATGTTGATGTCGACGTCAAAAGGACCGGACTGAGCCCCAAAAAGCTTTTCTCGTCGGGCTTCTCGAGACACTTGGGTCCGTTTCTTCATACGAAGACACAGACTGCAAGCGGCTGGGCTATGGTCGGGCCCAAGGCACTGGATATATCAGGCGTGGGTATTGGTTAGCTGAGATGGTCCAGTTGCACCGAGTACAATGTTTGAAGCCGCTGGGTGTCTTCGATGACATGGAAGGAAAAACGGCTTTGGCAAAATCAAAAGACGCAATTGTGCCTGATAAAAGAAAAAGGGCACAAAAATAAGGGAATAACCTGACTGCGTGGCCTAAAAAACGTCCGCAACGAAAAACAAAAGAAACTTGAAAGGGGAGAAAAGTACACCATGGGAACTTTTCTTTTTTTAATGACAATAAAAATAAATTAACGAAAAAACTGAAAAAAAATCGAAACCTCTCCTGGGCCTGAGAGGAGCGCAGAAAAAAACTACCGCACCTCAACACGGAGAAAAGAAAACTGAGGAGGCACGCTCGCACGGCGTGCGAAAAATCAGTCCGCGCACGCACACCAGAAGACTCTGGCAAAACTTTGTTTATATTTTGCTTGCAAAATGCTCTTGGGCCGACGCGGATGTCGACCCACGTGAGAACAAGCAGCCTGCTTGTCCTCGGAGAATGTGCATCACAAAATTCACTTTACAGCTCTAAGTACCTGTACTATCCTAACTTCTAATCTTTCTATATATCTAAAAAGCCCCTTGGGTAGTAGAGCTTATCATACAATGTCCATCTTAATTGAAATGCCTAAGAGCTCTATTCTTAGTCCTTTTATCAGATTCTTTCGTTTTTATTGTTGAGATTTCTCAAGCTTTCAAATGGAATTTGTCACTGGCAATATACCCTACTCTTTTCTCCCTTTTACCTCCTCTCTTTCAACCTTAGGGTACCACGCACAAGCTGCTGGCTCTCTTTCCTTGAAACTGAGCCTTTCTGGTTCCAAATCCACCTGGTATTTCTCTCCAGTTACTTGATGCAAACGAGCTGCAGGTAGTCACTACCATTGACCACAGGCTATCTGCAGTTGAATGCTGACTCTCCTCATTCAGGATCAGTGGCAACCCTTCCTTCTCATTTCAGAGGCCTCCTTCTGCCCTTGACTCCTTATTATGTTATTTGTCAGTGAAATATTGTCCTAGTTGGTTTAGAGCACCAAAACGCATGTGATGATTGATGGCTTGGTTAGTCAAAAACAATAAAACTGCCCTTGGGCTAAGTATACAGTCTTCCCTCAAAATGAGGTCTTCTCCCACAATTGCATCACTGCTGAGGAAAGCTCTTCCATGTTATGAAAACTGTGAGTTGCATAGAATGGTCAAAATATACTACTTCTGTAGACTCACTAGAGGTCTCTATTATCAAGACATGGTAGAGCCTTAGGGGTCTCTACATTTGTAAGAAAGAAGGAGACTAGAGTTGCAAACTAGATCCAGATTCACCCAATATCATTGATCCAATTCTGGGTTTACCCCATTGCATGCAGGAACTTGTAGTTCTGATTTCCCTATTGCATTCCATAAGGAAAGCAAGATTACAAGTCCCAGCATGCAATTGGGTAAATCCAGAATTGGATTATTGATATTGGGTGAACCTGGATCTAGTTTGCAACTCTAGTCTCCTTCTTTCTTACAAAAGTAGAGACCCCTAAGCCTCTACCATGTCTTGCCCTTTTGGGCAAATCCAGATCCAGTTGGCAACCTTAAAGGAGACAGAGAGTTTGTTTTGGAAATAACTCTTGGGGAAGAACTGGGGAAGTCAAAGGTTTCCAATCAGTGAGTAACTATGGAGATTACAGCTCCTCAGGTCAGTAATGGACTACTGTTAGAGCAGGTAAAGCAGAGTTTGATACTTTTGGCCTGTATTATTTTCCTGTCTGTCCTACTACTTTGATTAACTTTCAGCAAACTTCTTTTGGTTAGGAACAACCTTGAGTCTGGATCTAACAAGTATTGACGTGTTTGAAAGAGGAGGGACTGATCCCCAGACCTATGGCCTCACAGGAATAGCAGATCTTAAGAAAGAGCCAGAGAATCATGAACATTTTCTCCTTTGAATCAGATTTTGTGAGCTAGGACTCTACAGGCCCTACAGCTCAGCCTCACTTTCCTGCTTCTCTAGAACCTTAAAAATGCAAAGCATCTTTCCCAGTAATTCAGCAGTCATGCTTCAGTAACTCAGCAGATGGACTTTGAGGACACAGATTGCTATTCTTGATTCAATTTTGTCATGTCATTGGATTTAAATTTTCCATTTCCCATAAACTTGATCCCATACACTAGACACCCCAAAACTGGAGAGAGCTGCAGCCTCTTAAGCATATGTCTGTCTCTCTTCAGGGTGGGGACCGAGAGAGGGGTTTTGAGACTTCCAGGTTGTATTAGTATTATTCTGTCTGATATCCAAAAGGGTTTAACTGGACAGGAGAGACTCCTGCCTGGTTAAATCCCGCTAAGTGACCCAGCACACTTAACTGGTTATTGCTGTTGATATCGTCGCTAACTGTCCGTCTCTTAACTGGTTAGGTTAGGGGAGGGCTGGAGGTGGGGCATAGGCAGAGCATAAACTTTGCCTGTTAGTGGTGATTTTAAGCCCGCTAACCAGCTAAGTAACAGCAAAAAGTCTGTCCTAACTTATGTGGTGAATTTAACCCGGTTTAAGTCTGAAGATTGGCCAGTGCACGGTTAACTCCTGGGAGACCACTGAGACCCAGATATTCAATGCAGGGAGCTGTGCATGCCCCAGCATTGATATCTGGGGTAAGTTCAGCCCATGGCTGTGAACTGCTAAGACGTCATTACCACCAAGGGCAGAATATTGGGTGGATTATATCTAACTTCAACTTCTAATTTAATTTCTCCTTTTAATTTTTAAAAGAGCTAGACATTAACAGCACCATACACTCATTTGTCCCCCTTCTTCATTTTCATTATTTTTCCTTTTTTCTTACAAGTGTCTTTTTCTTTCTATTTCTGTTGGTGCTTGTATACCTCACTATTCAGCTAATAAATATATGATATAAAAACTAGATCCCCATCAATCATCTTTCCCAGATAGATTTTTTTTTTAAGAAAGAACATGCAATTTTTCTATCTCCCACTACCCAAGCAACATATCGTTTGTAGTGTACATGTTCCTTCCACTGTGGTCTCATTTTTGACAACTCACAAGTCATAGTTGCATTTTCCTTTATAGAACTGCTAGACATTTGATGATAGCAGCTGAGTCATTTCATAGATGCCTATTGCAAACATACAGTTCATGAAAAACCATGATGGCCCTGCCAAGTAGCAGTAATGCCTGTGTATTAATGTATTTCATCTGCTTACCTCTAGAGATAAAAGTAAGCCTGCCTCGAATGATCAACGTGATCTGCAAATGCTCCTGACTTTCTTGAATATTCTTATATTACAACAGAAACAGAAGAAACTTATAAATAGCAAAAACTTACTGACAGATTGTTTCTATGATTCAAATACCACCTTTGCATAAATCATATTGAAATTGTCATTACAGTCCACAGCTATTTTTTTTATGTACAGTTCACTCCATTTAAGTGCATGTCGGAAAAGCGCATGCTCTGTTTAACTGCATGCCGTACTTCGGTCCCGTTTTTGGCGCCATCAATTTCTATGGGGACAAACTTCGGTTTAGCGCACCACTGATAAGTGCAAGATTCACTTATATGCATGGTTTAAGACCGCTCCTCTGCAGGAAAGACTCCGCATAAGCGCACGCATGGAATATGGAAGTCGATTGGCACGTGACAGAGGGACAGTAAATTTGAAATCTCATTGGTTAACTGCCACAGGCAGAATAAACGAAAGAATGTTGTTAGAGTGTACACTGGAGTCGTCGTTGTCGTCGCACAACTATAAGACTTTAACACTGGCTGAACGAATAGAAGTTCTTAAAAAATTAGAAAACAAAGTCAAACATCTATTGCTAAAGAACATGGTGTCAATCCCAGTCAAATTTCACGTATCTTGAAGCAGAAAGACCAGCTTCTGGAAGACTGGCAAAACAATACAAATCCAAACCGGAAATGTAAATGGGCGGGAACAGCTGAGGATGTAGAAGATGCTCTTCTTCGGTGGTTTCCTCAAGTCAGGAGCAGACAGTTTCCTGTCAGTGGTTCACTGCTTATGGAGAAAGCTAATCAGCTAGCTGAAAGTCTTGGACTAACTGAATTCAAAGCCACTGTTGGATGGTTGGAAAGATGGAAGGAGAGGAACAACATAAAATTCAAGAAACAGAATGGTGAAAAACAAGACGCTGATGACTTTGATGCTGAACATTGGGTTGTTTCAGTTCTTTCTACAATCTTGAATGAGTTTGCACCTCGTGACATTTTCAATGCTGACAAAAACGGTCTCTACTGGCGAGCGATTCCTGATGGAACACTTGCATTCAAACAAGCCGAAACTACAGGAAGTAAAACATTGAAGGACCGACTGATGATCCTCCTTTGCTGCAATATGGATGGGAGTGAGAAGTTGGAACCACTCGTCATTGGAAAGAGCAAACAGCCCTGTTGCTTCAAGAATGTTAAGCAACTTCCTGTGTCATACGAGGCTAACACAAATTCATGGATGACTGGGGAAATTTGGAAGCAGTGGCTAAAGACGTTAGACACTAGAATGCGGGCACAAAAGCGTCAGATTTTGTTGCTTTGTGATAAATGTGCTGCACACAGGGATGATGTCAGGCTGTCTAACTTCAAGGTGTTCTTCCTGCCACCAAACACTACTTCTCTGATCCAACCTATGGATCAGGGCATAATAGCCAATTTCAAACAACATTATCGGGCTCTTGTGCTACGTCATCTGATGAGTGTTATGGATGACCTGACTGGCAAGGATAAATGTGCTGTTAAACTGGCTTGTAACCTATCACTGTTGGATTCCCTACATATGCAGAAAGAAGCCTGGAGTCATGTTACACAGGCAACCATTGTGAACTGCTACAAGCGGGCAAGCTCTGTTAGGGATGTGATGAGGGACGATACAGATGCAGCTGTTGCAAATGCGTCAGATGAACAGGCTATTGACATCCCAGCCAGTATTACTGAAGAGGAGTTTCATCACTACGTAGCTGCTGATTACGATCTACAAACAGCTGACGACAGCACTGATGTCGAGATATGCGCCTACACGCAGGCAACGGCTGATGATGAAACAGATGATGAAATGAGCAGTAAGGCACATGCTGATGAAATTCAACAACCTCCTGTCACTTTTGCAAGAGCGCTGGAGAGTCTCAACACCATGCACGCCTATCTGGAGGCAACTGGATGTCAGTGCTATGACAGTTTTTACCGTCTGGCAGACGTAGTCTATGGAACTCACAGACACAAGAGTGTACAGAGGACTATGACTGATTACTTCAAGTAAGCCTAATGTCAGTTAACGGAGACTGCATAACGCCAGTTAATGGAGACTGTATACTGTATGTATAATAAACAGTACTGTACATATGTTTATCAGATGTCAAGCTTTTTTGGGTCACAACGGTTAAGTGCACACTCTGGTTAACTGCATGTGGTCTGCATGTGGTCCCAGACCCTTGCACTTAAGCGGATTGCACTGTATTATGATAAGTCAGTGCTTTTTCAAATTACTCAAAACGAGCTTGAAAGGAAAACAGTTTCACACACACCAAAGCAATATTTAAGAAACTAGTTTATTCATTATTTCTGCACACAATGAATCATCATAACAATATGCATGGAAACATTAGCCCACACCAAAGGACAGACCTAAAAGAAAACAGGAGAAAAATGTATAAGAAAAAGAAAAAAGCTTAGCATATACTCTGCATTTTCTACATGTGACCAACTATCTATTCTCTACCCTCCAGGAGCTCCTTGCTGTGTGTGATGTGCTCCCTCACTGCCCCCATTCTCTCCCCCCTTTGTTGAAGCAGGCAGCCTCTGGTCCCTTGGAGCCAACAGATTCTTGCACTACACATTGAAGGTAAGCTCATACCTCTCAGCCACCTCTTCCCTTTCTGCTATATAGGTGCTAAACAAACACTTCTTGCATCTTGCAGGACAGCTGGTCAAGAGGATTGCAAGAGACAGCAATGGACTGTAATACACTGCACTCTGAGAGCCATGATTGTTTCTGCCCAATTCATTGTACAGATGTCTTGTTCTCTATTGGACACATTTAGTTGTGGCTACCTGTGGGGTGAGGGAGGGGAAGAGGCCATGAGAATGGATGTGTGCATCCCTCATGGTCAAGGGTTCCCCATTCTCTGTATGTTCTCTGCATTCAAATCTATTTTCACCAGGTTCATGGGTATCCACAGCTGGTAGTTTTTCTCCCACTTTGCATCTCATGTGTCTCCCCATGAGGTTCCAGCCTTCTTTATGTGGTGAATCCCAGTCCCCTTTTATGAGGTACCCACCCATTCTCAAGGTTGCTGGGGGTGGGGAGGGGGGTGAAGCATATATACACTGAATGTCTTTTCCACATTATTGAACACAGTCCTACAATCCTCCATAGTTATGGAACAACAACATTTCTAAATTCTATCCTGCAAACTATTTTCAAGGTGGCCACAGGTGCGTGCCTACCATGGCCTTGAGCCCCTAAGTCACGGTGAGAGAGAGGGGTTCTGGTTACAGTTCCTATTCTAAATAACCAGCCCGGTGCCTATATAATTCCCCTAGCCTGTGCCCTTCTGTACCTGATGTATTATATTACAATTGTGATTAAGTAAACTTCCATCTAATGCTTTTACTGTTGCTTTCCCTTTTCTCCTCAGCACTATATACCATTGTTGATACATTCAATGTGACAAAGAAGACCCAGCTATTTGTAGCTCCTTCCTGGCCCTCATCAATGTGGTTTGGTTGTAGATAAGGGTGTCTGCTGATCAGAGAGCAAACATAGTCTATGTACTACCTATGATTATCTGCAAATTTGCACTTGGCAGATCACTAGTGCTAGACAACATACCTATTATTTACACAACTCTGTGCTGTGGGGCTCTATGGTAAGGGGGGAGGCTGAATGGGCATTTCTGTTCGTCAACCAGTTCTTAATCCACAATAGAACACTACTCCTATCCCATGACTTTCTAATTTCCTCAGGAGTCATTCATGAGTGCTTTGACAAATGCCTTCTGAAAATCCAAATACACAATATCAACTGGCTCAAAATTGTCCACATTTATTCATCCCTTCAAAGAAAGGCTGGTGAGACAAGATTTCCCTTGGCTAAACCCATGTTGGCTTTGTCCCATTAATCCATGCCAGTAATTTTGTTCTTTATAATAGTCTCTACCATTTTGCCTGGCACCGATCTCAGGCACTGTGGCAAAGCAATATGAATTATAAGAATATTTCATGGTGTATTTCTGTAGTTTGGCCAGCAGATGGTGCATGTTTATGTTTAAAGCTTTCACAGAAAAAAATAACTGTTCCTTCTTTAGCTTAACACCCAGAGGATGTAGCCTGCAGTGATGTGGCCAGCTACTTTTTAAAAATGTTGTTCTAGGCTCTGATTGTCCCAGGAGCTCAAATTCAGCGAGGAAATACTGGATTTTTCTTCTGTCTCTGCCAGGGAAAGGAGATAGAAATATCTCTTCACTGAGACCCTGTGAGCAATTATATTCTGTAACCTGTGAGAAGCTATATTTCCTGTACTCCCCAGGCACTATCCAGGTAGTGATTAAATGTTTAGATAGTTTTTTTTAATATTGATCCATATTTAGTTACCTGTTATTGTGTGCTGTTTTTGTTCCATTTGTTTTTATGGTTCATTGTTCAATATTTTTATGACAATAAACCTTTACATTTATTGACTCTGCTTGTCTAGACTAAGAATCCTGGTGGTTTGTGTGTTGGGTCTGTGAGTGCTTTCTAGGTACTGTGGGACCACTGGGAGCGTGGTCCTAGTAACCTAGAAATCACTGGGGATAACCTGAGAGTGGGCGACTCACCCAGAGACAGTTGGAACCCAGTCGGTTAGAGGATGGTGCTAGTGTAGAGCACATGCCCAGGTGCAGGTGGACCTGAGCAGTAGTGAGGGTAGACCCCCTAAGTGGCCACAGGTGATTACACCAGGTGGGTGAAAGGCAATCTGTGACAGGCACACTGGTCTATAATTTCATGGATCACCTCTGTAACCCTTTTTAAAAAGTGGTGTTACATTAGCCACCCTCCAATCTTCTAGTACCACACTTGATTTTAAAGATAAATTACATATTACTAATAATAGCTCTGCAAGTTCATTTTTTAGTTCTATCAGACATGGCTTCCCACCATTACTCCTCCCTCTTCCCTCCTCCCCTACCATCTTAAGGCAATGAACCTTCTACCTCTCAAATACCTGTCTCCTCTTTCTCTCATTTTGATCTCCCCTCCATTTCTCATGTTGCTAAGGTTGCCTTTTCGCTAAAGCCCTCCTCATCATGCACTGATCCATTTCCAGCTTATGTTCTTATTGATTTCCTCAAGCCACAATTACTTTTTCTTCGCTCAATGGAGTCCTAAAGCTTGACTACCTGCCTTTTCCATGATGTTTGGAAGCAAGCCATCATTTGTCCATTAATGAAAAGTTTTGTCTGACCTTTCCTCCATCACTAACTACTGCCAATCTTCCCTTTGCCTCCAAGGTTCTTGAGAGCTATGTTGCAGCCCAGCAGCAGCTGAGCTAGTGAACAACCTTGAAAAACCTAATTCTCTACATTCCTGTCAACCGCCTTGAGTGAACTTCCTTCAAAAAGGCGGTAAATAAATTCTAATAAATAAATAAACTAAATTTCACTCTCTTCAGTCCACTGAGCATACACTCCTCAGTCTTACTAACTATATCATATTAATTATGGATGGTGGAAAGGATGTTCTCCTTACATTTCTGGTTCTCGACACATTTAATTTGGTCAGTCATTCCATACTTCTTCAACAATTAAATGGTCCTCATGTTGCTGGTATTATTTATTCTTCATTTAAATCTAATGTTGCAAATTGTTCCTTTGCAGTCATTTACTCTAGTATTACTCTAGTTACTCGTCCCTGTTCTCTGTCATCATGTAGCCCTCAAGGATCAGTCTCGGGCCCTATACTTTTATCCCTGTCTTGCCCCTCTCACTCTGGCTAAACCAAACCCTTGATTTCACCTTCTTTATTTATGTAGATGATGTCCACATTATAAACCCAACAGAGAGGACTTAACAAGGATCTGGGTTTTCTAGCCCATTATAAACCATAAAATTGTATTTCTCTGTTTATCACCCTCCTCCCTCCTACCCACACCCATCCTGTTAGAATATCAATGAAATACTTTGATGCAGTGGCGTTCCTAGGGGGGCTGACACCTGGGGCGGATCGCCGATGCGCCCGCCCCCTGGGTGCAGCGCCCCCCCGGATGCAGCGCGCCCCCCCCCCGGCGAAAGGACCCCCCGGGTGCACGCCGCTGGGGGGGTGCCACGCGCGCCTGTCCCTCAGAGGGAGCATGGAACGAACGAAGGACAGGCGCGCGCGGCACCCCCCCAGCGGCTTGCACCCAGGGCAGACCGCACCCACCGCCCCCCCCTAGGAACGCCACTGCTTTGATGTCCCCATGCATACCTCCTACCCACGCCCACCCTCCCACCCTGTCAGACTGTCAAAGTAATGCTTGGATGTTTCACTTATATATACTATCTGCTACCACATTTGCTTATTTCCGATCTGACTAAGAAGGGCAACCTTTGAAAGTTAATCAAGAAATGTATTAAGTTATGTCCAATAAAAAAGGTATCATCTTATTTTCTTTTCCATGTTTTATTTTGTTTGATTTCTATTGATAACCTTAAGAGTGGACTAACACGGCTACCATACCTCTCTGTTATACAAGAGAAATTCCCCATATTTTCCTCCACTAGCAACTGTTCCTCCTTCCAGAAAAAACTCCTTTCATTCAGGAAGTTGCCCCTTGACTCTCTCTCTCTATCTCTTCTGGCAGGTCAGTCCCTGTCTCATGACATCGTTTCCCCAGTGAGGACCAGGCTCTAGTTACATAAGTATTGCCACACTAGGACAGACCAAAGGTCCATCAAGCCCAGGATTCTGTTTCCAACAGTGGCCAATTCAGGTCACAAATACTTGGCAAGATCCCAAAAAAGTTCAATACATTTTATGCTGCTTATCCCAGTGGATTTTTCTCAAGTCATTTTAATAATGGTCTATGGACTTTTCCTTAAGGAAGACATCCAACCTTTTTTAAACTCTGCTAAGCTAACCACCTTTACCACATTCTCTGGCAACAAATTCCAGAGTTTAATTACACGTTGAGTGAAGAAAAACTTTCTCCAATTCGTTTTAAATTTACTACTTTGTAGCTTCATCTCATTCCCCCTAGTCCTCGTATTTTTGGAAAGGGTAAACGGACACTTCACTTCTACTAATTCCACTCCACTCATTATTTTATAGACCTCTATCATATCTCCCCTCAGCCATCTTTTCTCCAACATGAAGAGCCCTAGCTGCTTTAGCCTTTCTTCATAGGGAAGTCGTCCCATCCCCTTTATCATTTTTGTCGCCCTTATCTGCACCGTTTCTAATTCCACTATATCTTTTTTGAGATGCGGTGACCAAAATTGAACACAATATTCGAGATGCGGTTGCACCATGGAGCGATACAAAGGCATTATAATGTCCTCATTTTTGTTTTCCATTCCTTTCTTAATAATACCTAACATTCTATTTGCTTTCTTAGCCGCCGCAGCACCCTGAGCAGAGGGTCTCAACGTATCATCAACGACAACGCCTAGATCCCTTCTTGGTCAGTGACTCCTAACGTGGAACTTTGCATAACATAGCTATAATTCGGGTTCCTCTTTCCCACATGCAACACTTTGCACTTGCTCACGTTAAACGTCATCTGCCATTTAGATGCCCAGTCTCCCAGTCTTGTAAGGTGCTCTTGTAATTTTTCACAATCCTCTCGCGATTTAACTTTGAATAACTTTGTGTGATCAGCAAATTTAATTACCTTAGTTACTCCCATATCTAGGTCATTTATAAATATGTTAAAAAGCAGCGGTCTCAGCACAGATCCCTAGGGAACCCCACTATCTACCTTTCTCCATTGAGAATACTGACCATTTAACCCTACTCTCTGTTTTCTATCTTTTAACCAGTTTTTAATCCACAATAGGCCACTACCTCCTATCTCATGACTCTCCAATTTCTTCTTCTTCCCCTTCCCCCACTTCCTGAACTGCATTAACTTTGGGGTCCTCTGCTAGGTAGCCTGTTAGCCCTTTCAGTCAGTTCTCTGTGAGGAAGGCCAGACCTTCCCTCAGGCAGGTCTCTCTTTGTTCTATCCAGTTCTTCTGTCCTCCTGTCTTCCAGGCAATAGCAGGCTTTTTACTCTTCCCCAGCCTCATGTTGGCTTCTAGGGTATACTGCTTAGTGGGTCAGGGAAATAGGGCTTGATCTAAATCCTGGCTCGTCCCTAAGGACTGACTCCTTTCCCTCCAGGAAACCACTACAGGTGTGGAGAACCTCCCTTCCTGAGGCCATGCTACATTTTCTGCCTTCCAGGGGTTCTATGCCTGTCCTGAGGACAGCACTGAGCATTACAGGGAAGGGTTTTGAACCTTGGGAAACTGCCCTTCTTGGTAATTATGATGACCCTTCTCCTACTGCAACCATTCAAAGGACGCATACTCAGCTATCAAGGTAAATACTTCTCCCCTCAAATAGTATTCATAGTGGCAACAAGGTATGAGAAGACAACAGAGAGGCCAAGAGGGCATCCTATACATCACAATGGGGCCCTTTTATAAAGGTGCAGAAGGCCTATGCGTGTACAGTGTGTGCCAAATTGGCACTACTGCCCGGCTAGCATGTGAGCCAGGCGGTAATTCTGAATTTGTTGCACACCAAATCCTGCAGTAGAAAATCATTTTCTATTTTCTACTGTGGGTCGCTTACCTGGTGGTAAATAGCAGTTGGCGTACGCTGCATTCTTACAGCGTGGGTAGCATGTGAGACCTTACCATTAGGTCAATGGGTGATGGTAAGGTCTCAAGCCTAAAAATGGATGCACGCTGATTTCAATTTTAGCGACACCCATTTTCTGGCCCCTTAAAAAGGGCTCTTTTTCCTAGATGCAGGAGAAAATGGCCCAGCGCACACCCTAAAGACGCGCGTGCACTACCGAGGGCCACTTTTTACCGCGGCTTAGTAAAAGGGTCCCAGTATACCTTCATATGCACATTATCTTATAAGATTACTCCAATGCACAAGCACATGCCATGTCAAGTAGGTGCATACTTTTTTTTACTCATTCCTTTTCAGTCATAGCTTAAGGCAAGTTACAGTCAGGTACTATCAGGATTTCCCTTTCCCTAGAGAACTTGCAATCTGAGTTTGTACCCAACACAATGGAGGGTTCAGTGACTTGCCCAATATCACAAAAAGCTGCAGAGGGATTGGAACTGGGTTCCCCCAGTTCTCAGCCTGATGCTCTAACCATTAGGCTATTCCTTGTATGTAACCCTTGTGTAGGTAAGTTCAAGGTAGGAGTATGTGTGGAGGAAAGGCGGAGTCACAAAGGTTCATATTTTATAACCTATGCTCATACTATGTGCATACTTCAGGCATGCACAATTTCACTTGCTACCTACTACTGCTACTACTTAACATTTCTAGAGCACTACTAGGGTTACGCAGCGCTGTACAGTTTAACAAAGAAGGACACTCACAATTTATGTTTTGTCCTGGTATTTTTATAAAATATCCTTAACACTACATGGCCTCCACTATATTGCTGCTAAACATAAAAAATTAACCTTTTAGCAGCTGAATATAACTACTAAGTGGATAATTTTTTGGCCACTCGCACTCCATCCCTATCCCAGCTATACATTTAACAAATAATATCTAGCTATTCAGCAATTATGTACAATTATGTATTATGTACAATTCAGTCAATAATCAAAACAATTTAACCAGCCATAAATGGCCACTGACCAGTTAAACTGCTATACATATAATAATCCACTAATTTTCAGCGGTACTTAAGCAGTTATTGGTGCAGCAGCGTCTAAGAAAGCAAATAGAATGTTAGATATTATTAGGAAAGGAATGGAAAACAAACATGAGAATGATATAATGCCTTTGTATCACTCCATGGTGGGACCGCACCTCGGACAATCTGTGCAATTCTGGTCACCGCATCTCAAAAAAGATATAGTGGAATTAGAAAAGGTACAGAGAAGGGCAACAAAAATGACAAAGAGGATGGGACGACTTCCCTATGAGGAAAAGCTGAGATCGCTTGGACTCTTCAGCTTGGAGAAAAGATGGCTGGGAGGTAAGATAGAGGTATATAAAATATCGAGTGGAATGGAAAAGGTAGATGTAAATCACTGGTTTACTCTTTCCAAAAAATACTAGGACTAGAGTGCATGCAATGAAGCTACAAAGTAGTAAATTTAAAATAAATCAGAGAAAATATTTCTTCACTCAATATTTAATTAAACTCTGGAATTTGTTGTCAAAGAATGTGGTAAAAGCAGTTAGATTAGAAGGTTAAAAAAAGTTTGGATACTTTCCTAAAAGAAAAGTCCATAGACCATTACTAAAATAGACTTGGGGAAAATTCACTGCTTATTTCTAGAATAAGCAACATAAAATATATTGTACTTTTTTGGGATCTTGCCAGGTACTTGTGACCTGGATTGGCCACTGTTAGAAACAGGATATTGGGCTTGATGGACCTTTGGTCTGTCCCAGTATGGCAACGCTTATGTTCTTATGAAAATTAGCGGTTAGTACCTAAGTGAAAACTGGCTATTTTGGGGGCATTCTGGGACAGAGTCAGCACTTAGCCAGGTGAGTGCCAATATTCAGCACTTAAACCGCCAGGGTACCCACATAAATGGGACTGTATAAAACACAATCCTTTCTTCATGCAGCAACCCATGGCCAGTTAAGTTCTGAATATCAACTTAACCGGCTATGTGTTAGCAGGTGCTGCATAACTGGACATTCAGTGCCAAAGCCTGGACATGGCACATCATTGATCATCTGGGAACAATGCCAGTGGTGGTCAGCAAAAAGTTCACCACTGCCAGCTGAATATTGAACCCCACATTTTTTGAACAATGCATTCTCTAGCTACTGGTTCTGAATTTTAGCCTGGTTCTGTGTAGCATATTGGGTTTTGATTGAAAGAAGATTCATAAACAGGATAATAAGCAATACAGAGCAGTCACAAACTGAGACAGACTTTTCTCATTTATGATCTTTCACCCAGATACCTGTGAATGCTCCAGCTGAATATTGCACTTTTGATTGGGACAAGATTGCACATACCGTGCATCAAATGTGGAAATACATTTGAATTCTCCTCTTCATACAGCAGGCCAGTGGCGTAGCTACATGGGGCCACGGGGGCCTCCCCCAAAATTTCCTCTGGGCCCCTGGTTTTGCTGGCAGGGGTCTCCAACCTCCACCAGCTGAAGCCTTGTCCAGTGCTGGTCTCTGGCGCTGCCACATTACCTGCCCTGCTCTGTCTTCCCCTCACATCCTGCATGCTCCTTTCAGTGAAACTAAGCATGCTCAATTTCACTAAAAGGAGCATGCAGGACATGAGGGAAAGAGAGAGCAGGGCAGGCAGCAGGGCAGGCAGCAGGGCAGGCAGCACGGCGGCGCTGGAGACCGGCGCTGGACAAGGCTTCAGCTGGCGGGTATTGGGGACCCCCGAGAGCCAAGGTATTTGCTGCAGCAGTGGGTGGGGAGCAGCAGGGAAGCAGGGCAGTGGCAGACCAAAATGTGCCCCCCTACTTCGGGCTCTGGCTCCCTCCCACCGCGAAGTCTGGCTACGCCCCTGCAGCAGGTGACTGCTTTAGGATTCTGCAAATTATGCAACCATTCTTTATGTTATGGAAGGAGAGGCCTCACTAAGATCACAAAGCATGGGTCTGGAGATGGCCCCAAGAGCGGCCTAAGATAGTAGAAACATTTTAACAGAATCAAGTCATTTCCAAAGTCATGTTCAAATATTTACACACTGCAATTTATGCTTGTATCACTAGAGGGCCACGTCTTCAAGCAATTGCATTTTGAATCCCTTTTCCCATCAGATTGGAAAACCAGAATCACAGTATCTAAAATGTATATAAAATTTATATAAAAATTTATTCTGATAACTTAGGCTCCCAATCAAAAATATAGTGACTATGATTTGCAAACTAAATGATCCAATGTACTGCAAGCCATCTAAACTGTGTACATTTAGGTACAGTGGATATTCTTCTGTCCCTGGAGGACTCACACTGAGTTCATATCTGATGCAATAGAGGGTTAAGTGGTTTGCACAAGAAGCTGCAGTGGGATTTGAACCAGACTCTCCTGCTCAGCCTACTACTCTGACCATTAAGCTATTCCTCCTCTCATTTTTCTTTTTTTTTATGTGCATTTAAAATTTCACTATTTTAAATGTACTTCATAATGCTGTTGCTAGGACTGCATGCCTGACATGGTTCTTTGTTTTTCTAGAAAGTCACGTGAAAAATGTTACAAAGAAAATGTTCCATGCGATGTGGAAACTTAAAAGAGTCAGACCTTTCTTCCCAAGGGAGGTATTCCGCAATCTGGTGCAATCATTGGTGTTAAGCGTTTTGGACTATTGTAATTCCATCTATACTGGTTCTAAAGTACAAATTATTAAGAAACTCCAAACAGCCCAAAACACTGCAGCCAGACTCATATTTGGAAAAGCGAAATACGAAAGCGCTAAACCCCTTACAGAAAAATTACATTGGCTTCCACTAAGGGATCGAATTACATTTAAGACCTGTACCCTGGTTCACAAAATTATTCATGGCGAAGTCCTGATATATATATATCAGATCTCATTGACTTACTAGCAAGGAACATAAAAAGTTCATCACGCACATTCTTGAACCTCCATTACCGCAACTGTAAAGGACTTAAATATAAATCAGTATATGCATCTAGTTTCTCCTATATCTGAACACAATTTTGGAATGCACTACCGATTGCCATAAAAACAACGCACGATCTGACACCCTTCCGGAAACTACTAAAGACTAAATTGTTCAAAAAGACTTATCAAAAGGATCCGTCATAAATGACCTGACATCAAAACTCAACCAGAACAAGTTAACAGTAAACTCTTCTATTCGATTACTTTAATTGCTATTTCTTTTTCATTACTGAACGTTATTCATTACCCTTGATTTCAAACTCCTGAAATGTACTGTATATCCATTCACTTCTAATGTACTTCATATTTCTGTACTTTAATTGTAATAATTAATATGTACTTCTCATTCCGGAAATGGTTACCGCCATTTCGGCATAATGTAAGCCACATTGAGCCTGCAAATAGGTGGGAAAATGTGGGATACAAATGCAGCAAATAAATAAATGTGTTCTTCAAGGACAAATTTTAATTTGCTCCAAATTATTCCCATCTAAGTTTCAGCTTCTCGTTCTACAGCTGAATAAAGAGTGTTTCATTTTTTTCACAAGGAGCCTGCATACACATACTGCAGTATCATTGGCTATATTCCTATTGTGTTTGACCTCATAATTTATTTATTTTTACTCATTTACAATAAATATATAGCCCATCTGTCCATCATTTGTTTTCTAAGGGCCCAATATTTAAAAAACATTGCGCTCCTAAATTTAGAGGAAAAGCTATTGACGCGAGCTACCATTAAAATGTTATATTATGATTAATTTTAGTTATTAGTAACTAGGGACCCAATAGTCAAAATTACACTAATACTAGAGTACTTGTAATTATCCCTTTAATGTTGTACAATTGTCAAAGATAAATCTGAAGGTTTTGGAGTGGATACTGTGGTGACATATTGAGGCTGATGTTCAAAATATTTGTCAGATAACTTTGGGAGTAAATGGACAAATCTTTGCATTTAAAAACCATATCTCATTAAACATATACCTCAATGTGTCACTTCAACACTCCATATCATCCCTGATGATTATACCATTTTTTCCTCAGCGCTCACCCCTTCCCATGTCATCCAAAACAGGCATGTATGACCCAAATCAAGATCCTGCCACATTTTATTTATTTATTTGTAGCATTTGTATCCCACATTTTCCCCCCAATTTGCAGGCTCAATGTGGCTTACATTTGCCGTAATGGCGGTTGCCATTTCCGGGTAACAGAATTACAAATGGTGTTGCGTTAAGGTGCATACATACATAGTAACATACATGGAACAGATCATGGTATATATACATACCATGTGCATACATACATGGTAAAGAAGAATACATTATGGTATCGCATGAAGGTTCCTGAGTAATAATTGGATTATAATATACATTAGGTCGTCGACTATGGAGAGATCATATTCGACATAAGGATTGAAGTGGTAGTGCTTGTTCACTAATAACAAAAAGGTCATTGCCACAAAAGCCTCTTCCCTCATGACAAGTTGCAGTCAGGGCCTTCAAGAGATTCAGTGAATCCCCAGCCCTGTTATCACTGATGCCCCATGACTGCAGGCAGGGAGACAGAGGGGTGATGCTGCATGTCAGGGGGAAGACAGAGAAATGTAACCCTCCCAAGCGCCAAGTATGTCAGATTCAAAGATTTACCGCTGTTTGTAGCCATGACCCTTCAAACCTGACAGTTTGGTCAAGGTGTACAATTCAACCAAACTTGCTCACAAGTTTCTAAACTAAGTGAGGGAAAAATAAACTAAGAAAAGGATGCTTAACCTCAAAATCCAGATAAAAGTTGAATTGTTCAATACTTTTGTTTCCCCAATTTCAAGCATTCTAAAGTATTTTGTAAAACAGGCGTTTCTATAATAAATTTCTTTTGCAAGTCTCGATAACTCTGTTTACCATAACTATTATAACTCAGAATTTTAATATCACTGTACTCTTACAATTAAATTCTATTTTTCCCTAAAACTGAACAGCGTTCCAGTATCGTTCTGATATCTGCAAGTAAATTACTTTTTTTCCAAGAACATCCATCAGATAAGCACTAAGCCTTAACTAAGGGATCCTTTTCAAAAGCCATGGTAAAACGTGGCCTGCGGTAGTGTGGGCACGTCTTGTAGGGGCACGCTGGGCCATTTTTTACAGCGGCTAGGAAAAAGGCTATTTTTTAATGGGCCGGGAAATGGGCCTGCTTAAATATTAAAACTAGTGTGCGCCTATTTATGGCCTGAGCCCTTACTGCCACCGACTGATCTATTAGTAAGGGCTTATGCATGCACCCATGCATGCAACATGCACCAATGTGGGCATGCTGCTGATTACTGCCGGAACGCGCTCTGTGGTAAAAATCGAAAATTATTTTCTACCGCAGGATTTGGCATGTACCAAAATTGGAATTACCGCCAGGTGCACGCACTACTCCAGCAGTAGTGCCAATTGGACATGCACTACCTGAATGTTAGCCCTCCCACGCCTTTGTAAAAGGGCCCCTAAATTTTTATTTTTCTACACACTACTCTAGTTTTTCTTTCCTAAGAAGTGATCCTTTGTCCCCAACTATGTTTTCCAGAGTCACCCATACCTCAAACCCCAGGTAATTGCAAGACTTGGACCCCAAATGATATATTTATCATATTTATCACTTTCTGTTAGACCAAGGCCCCTCCCAATGTCCTTTTCCTTTCTGTAGTGCTGTTTTCACTTGGCTTCAGATTTGCTTGGCTCCAGGCTTTATTCTCACTTGCAGTGGGGCCCAACACTCCAGCGACGCGGCCTCTTCCATGGCGAACACCACTTACTAGCTTATCCTGAACCAAATAAAAAGGAAGCAAAACCCTGACTTCCTATTGTAACCCTCCCCCCCCCCCCCCCCCCCCTTAGCCCAAGAAGTGACTCTGTTCTACTATTACCTGAATAAACTTGCATATGTCACCGGTGGCCAGTTAACGTTACCTCAGACAGAGTGCTCTTGAAAAATAAGGGGGAAGCTCATCAAAACACTAACCTCGTCTTGAGTTCTCTGGAGAAACAAGAGGAAAAAGAACTAAGTTCATGCCCTCAGAGAAAAGATGTTACACTTGACGAGAACATGTAAAGATTACAGACATAAAATAATAGAGAATAACCCAGGAGTACTTAAGGAAACTGTTTTTATTTTGTATGTAGTATTTAAGACTAAAGGTAACAATGGAATTACTGTTAACCAGAATACTCAGTCAAGTAAATGCAAAACTCTGTCATCAATGAATGTATAAATTTAGTTGCAATTTACAACCCAAATTCTTATACTCTTCTCATTTAACCCTAGAACGCATATTGGGGGCCTTTTAGGCCCCCATGCTTACATTTTTGCTATTATCTGCAAAATTACTTTAGTTAGAATTTTGAAACTCAAGGTATTACTCAAGTATGTCATTGTTGATAATATCCAGTTGTTCATATAATTTTTTTTTCATAGGCATTATGGTGTAACAATGCTTGTTTGGTGAAAACTACATCTGTACGAATTGGGGGCCTTTTAGGCCCCCGCTGTTTTTATCATGTTCTCAGAAGTGTTTGTGTCTCAAGTTACTTTATTTGTACTCAGTAATGCTGGTGGAGGGGCCAGGGTGTGGATAATAACATGTGAGGATGTCATGTGATTTTTGGAGGGAGTGATAAGGCCATGACATCACCTCAGGTCCTCTGAACACTGAGGACAGTATACACTGTGAGCTAATTGCTGAAGGACCTGTGATAAGATAAGCTGTTGAGAGGAAATCTGTTTCATTTTCTAACATCTAGTCAGCAATGGCACAGTCTTCCTCCAAGTGTCTGACTGACCAAGAGATTGAAGCGATTATGTTTCAAAGCGATGATGAAAGTGAACTATCTTTGTCTGATGAAGAATATCTGCCACCAGCTAATCAAACATCCTCATCCAGTGATTCTTCTGATGATGAAGAAGTGAATCTAGTGGATCCTCAAGAAGTGATAAGTAGAACATCCAAAACGAATGTTTTTTGGGACAGTAATCCTACATTAGTCGGACGTACTCCAATACACAATATTGTGAGACAGGCTCAAGAAGCTGTGGGAAGTCCCAGTTACTTTACCCCTAAAGATGTATTCTGTACTTATTTTTCTGACAATATTGCAGAAGAGGTCCTATTATGTTCAAACCTAGAAGGAAGATGTATCGCTTCAGCAAAAAATAAGTCCTGGAAAAATATCTCAAAAGAGGAACTTTATGCATATATTGGACTTTTCCTGCTGGCAGGGAGTCAAAAATCGTATGATGTCCCAATACGAGAATTATTTCTGGACCCACTTTCTGATCCACACTATAAGGCGACAATGTCAGTGGGCAGATATGAGGAAATTAGAAGGATCATTCGCTTTGATGATAAGCGAACTCGTGCAGCGAGGTTTGAAACAGACAAATTAGCCCCTATCAGTTATATCTGGAACATATTTATCAAAAATTGCACAAAACTTTACAATCCTAGTACTAATGTTACTGTAGATGAGCAACTTGTACCGTTCAGAGGACGCTGCAAATTCATACAATACATGCCCAGCAAGCCAGCCAAGTACGGTATAAAAATCTTCTGGATGTGTGATTCTGCAAATTATTATGGCATAAATGGCGTAATCTACTGTGGCAAAGAGGTTGGTGCACCAGTACAGAAGGATCTGGGGTCTGAAATAGTCAAAACTCTTGCTGTTCCAATATTCAATTCAGGTAGAAACATCACCATGGACAATTATTTCACCAATGTTGAACTAGGCAATTTTCTGCTTGCAAAAGCTATTACACTTGTTGGTACTATAAAGCAAAACAGACGAGAAATTCCAGCAGCACTCAAACACAATCGTCAGCGAGCACTTTATGAGAGTGTCTTTGGATTCAATAACAAAGCGACTTTGGTATCTTACAAGGCAAAGAAGGAGAAATCTGTAATTTTACTCAGTACCATGCATCACGATTGCAGTGTTGACAGCAATAACCAAAAATTGAAACCAGAAATCATCCTGCATTACAATGCAACAAAAGGAGGTGTAGATAAAATGGATGAGATGGTGGGAGAATATTCGTGTAAGAGGCAAACAAAATGATGGCCTGTAGTACTATTTTCAAATATGCTTGATGTAGCAGCCCTAAATTCATTCATTATTTATACAGAAACTCATCCTGAATTTCATGCACAGAGGAAGGACAGGAGACGCTTATTCTTGAAGGACCTTTGTCATGAACTTGTAATACCTCACATGATAGAGCGAAGCGACTTGAAATGCTTGCCAAAGAAAACTAAAGAAGCAATGAAACGGTGTGGCGTACAGTTTCAGATTACTCCAGAGCCAGGAGAAAGAAAACGAAAGCGTTGTTTCATGTGTCCAAGAAACATAGAGAGGAAAACTGAGCGATATTGTTCCACTTGTAAGGAAACTGTTTGCAAAGAACACTCTTCTGAAAAAATAACATGTCAGAATTGTTTGGAAGACTAATATAATAGAAAAGAAAGTTAAAATAAAAATGTAGCTGCAGCTAGTTTGCTATAGATTTCTATGCATTTTTGTGTGTTTTCATGTCTTTGCGTGAAATTTGGGGAAAAAAAGATTTTTTGGTGTTTTCTGTGAAAAATTATAATTAAAATGTTGTCCACTATTCATATTTTATTGAGCAATTTTGAAATAAACTTGTGAAAGTTATTTAAGTGTGTTTTTCTACATTATGTGCATGGGGGCCTAAAAGGCCCCCATGACGTTAATATGTATATTTTTAACGCCATGCGTTCTAGGGTTAACAGTGGACTATGGGGAAACACTCATACAGCCCAGAACTGTTCTGTACTTACAATAACTGGAACCAGAATTTTACTAGTATTATGTTTGAATTGGGAGTTATATTAAAATTATGTTTGTTTTCACCTTGAACCCGTTCTCTTAGCAATGCACAGCCTTTTTAGGAAATGGGTTCTGTCTCCTATTAGTGAGTCCTTCGTAGAGATAAAAGTCCACACTGATCCAGAACACAACCAGGTGAGTATTTTTCTAGTCCTTTCTAGTCACTCTTTGTATCTGAGTCTTTTAAAGTCTCTTAAGCCTCGAGAGAGTGTAGGTGGAAGTGCTCCTACTCTGAGTGTGATAGGTGTAGTGTCAGCAGCCTTATCTGAAGATCTTCCAGTTTTGCTTGTGGAACCTGCTTCTTTCTTCCTGGAATAGATGATAGAACAGGAGAAGCAGCTGCACCTACAACCTATTCTGAAAACCAGAAATAAAAAGGAAGAAAACTGTCTCCTTATCACTACAAGTGTGTTCACCCTATTCCTCAGAATGTTCCTGCCTCAGCACATGACACCTACTTTACTGTATTAGAATAACTATTTTTTTCTATCAATTAGTTGCTATCTGTCTAGAACACCATTTCCCTGACTAGCTCACAGGTCTTCTGGATGGACTCATTTCGGCAGAACTGCACACTCACACCCATACCACAGCCAGAGATGAGTTTCATTATGGGGCCCTTTTATTAAGCCACGGCAAAAAGTGACCTGCGGCACTGTGAGCACATCTTTTGGATGTGCAGCAAGCCAGTTTTTACCACATCCTAGAAAAGGGGCTTTTTTTTAAGAGGCAGAAAAATTGGATGTGCGGCAAAATAAAAACCAATGCGCACCCAATTTTGACCTGAGAACCTACTGCCACCCATTGACTTAGCAGTAAGGTGTCATGCGCTACCCGGGCGGTAGGCATGCAGCATGCGCCCACTGCTGTATACCGCCGGGTTAAGTGCCACCATGTGTTTTCAGCGTGCACCAAATTTAGCATTACCACCCAGGGCATGTGGTAGCTGGGCGGTAATGCCGATTTGGCACACATTGTATGTGCATAGGCCCTTACATGCTTTTGTAAAAGGGCCTCTAAATTACTAATGAGACAGGCACAGTCTTAAACATTGCTTTTGACAGAAAAGTCACTGGCAGAACAAAACTTCCACCTTTAAAATTGTAAAATTACCTAAGGCAAATAAGCACTGCTCAAATAAACTTAAATTCTTAACCACAGCTCTTAGTTAAAACCAGAGCTTCTTAAATGCAACTCTAGGTATAATTAAGAGTCTTCTTTCCCTTCCAGGCAATCAGTAAAAAAACAACAACAAAAAATAGCTTCTCAGAGCCTCACTGTTCCAGATTCACAAAGCAAAACTCCTCACCTTACTCAAAAATTCCTTTGCCTTAAAGTCAGAATCAGAGCAAGAAAAATATTTAAATCCTTATATCAAAATCTAACACTTCCTCACCTTTCACAAGTCCACATAAAGGCTGCAAATTATCACACAAGTAAATTTTAAATGCTCGTAAGCACTGCTCTCTCTCTTTCAGATATCCCTGTCAAAACGTGCTCCTTATTAACTTCAGATCCAAACTTTAACAAACTCTCTCACACACAATCCTCTGTCTCTTCAGAGTCCTCCCAGCTTCTCCCTCCAGAAACAGGTTCCTGTAGTGAGCTGTGTGCAGCAAATCAGATTCAACCTATGAAATTTTCTTTGGAGACTGCTTGCCAAACTGAACCCTGCACAGCTCAAAACGCAGTTAAAACAGTCAAAATTATCCTAAAGAAACCCCTCATTTTCACTTTTAACATTATATAACATCTTATAGACATGCTTTAAGTAGAGCTATGTGAAAACCTGCACTTTTAAACCTCTCTGAAACCCCCAAAGAAAAACTGATGATTTAAAACGTTTTACATATAAAATTTCTTCAAAGAAGGTCACAACATCACTTTGGGATCTCTGGGCACCTAAATCCTTAAGGTTATAACTATACATAACCATCAAAACATTCTTAAATAATTTATCTTATATACTGGTCTCAGTGCCATTGTGAGCTGTTTCTGGGCTGCCCTGAGCCTCCCCATTCTGGTAAATAAAATAATTTTTAACCACAGGTTACACTATCTATGGTGGATCAGGAACACTATCTGAGGGTTTTTATGTTTGTTTGTTAACTGTTGGGTCAGCTAAGTATTCAAAAATAACCACATTTTTCCTGTCTAATAAAACCCGTACTAAAACTGATCAGGCCCTGTGCTAAAGAACACTTGTGGGAGCTCACTTTTAGTAATGGTGCAAACATTCTGTGAGCCAATCGGTGTAGTTCAGGCTCACACCAAACAGGCTCCAGAGGCATTGCTAGAGGGGCACCAGGGGAGTGGCCGCTCCCCCAAACAGACGTACGCTGGTGCTGGTGCCTATTTTTTGCACAATGTGTTGCATTTAAAACGAGCGCTGGTGCCAGCGGAAGTCCGCTCTCCGCTCCCCCCGCGCCTTCAACCTGGCTCCGCTTCTGACAGGCTCGCTTCTGGAATGAGTTTAAAATCCACAGTCCTCTCACAGGACACCAAACAGCAATACTTACAAGCTCTCAACCAGCAATCAGGCAAGCTCACTCACCAGACATGACAAAAAAAAACAACGTATTTTAAACATACAGTGTTCCCAAAATCCTCTCCAGCCTCACAGTGCTCTTAATTTAATCCACAACCAAGCACTTTACACTTTAAAATCAACTTTTTTTCCCCTTAATTGTAGCCACACATACCAGAGCTCCCTTACGTTCATCCACCATCTTGCAAGGCTTTAGCTCTTCTGCTCAACTGCCAGTGAAGCGTTCCCAAGGAGATGGTAATCTTCCTTCTATCACCTGACCACCTCTAACCAATCAGCTGCTCCCACACGGAACTTTCAGATTTTGTTTCAACTAATTCCCATAGACTATAATGGAAAAATAGATGTCCTATTTTATCACAGAAATCATTGTCAAATATCACCCAATTCAACACAAAGTCAATTCAGATACATATTAAAGTCACTGTAATTTTAAAATATTTTTCCGGAGTCCCATATTTTTCACCTAAAAATTGAACATAAAATCCCTTGAAGTTCACATAGAGGCATATTTTCAAAGTACTTAGACTTACAAAGTTACATAGAGGGGTATTTTCGATAGGACATCTAAGTCCGACTTTGGACATTTTGCACAAAATGTCCAAAATCCAAATAGGAAAGAAGGTTATTTTAGAAATAATGAAAACTTCTATCTTTTTTTTTTCCCGAAAATACTGATTCAAACAAGGTTTTTGCTTTGTACTGTTTTTTTTTTAACATTAAAAAAAAATTGCAAGTGAAAAATGTACAAAATCAAGCCATTGGGATGTAGGAGGAGCCAGTATTTTTAGTACACTGGTCCCGCAGACATCTCAGGAGAGCAATGCGACACCCTAGGGGACACTGCAGTGCACTTCAAATAACACAGCTCACCATTGCTCGCTCATCTTGTCTGCTGAGCCCCCAAAAACCCACTACCCCCAACTGTACACCACTAAAGTCCTTATTGGTGAAGAGGGCATCTATATGTGGGTGCAGTGGGTTTCTGGTGAGTTTTGGAGGGCTCACAGTTTCTGCCACAAGTGCAACAGGTAGAGGGAAGCATGGGCCTGGGTCCACCTGTCTGCAGTGCACTGCACCCACCACTAGACTACTCCAGGGACCTGCATATTGCTCTAACGGATCTGAGTATAACATCTGAGGCTGGCAAGTAATGTTTTTTATCACATTTTGGGGAAGTGGTCCTCTGTTCATTTAGGTTACCTTTTTGTACCATATTAATTATAAAAAACAGGTCTAGCTCAAAATGTCTTAAATTTAGTCCAGGGTGGATGTTTTGTTCCATTACGGCTGAAAAATGTCCAAGTCTTAGGAACGCCCAAATCCCACCCTTAAAACACCCCCAACACGCCCCCTTGAGATTTAGGCGCACTGCAGACGAACAGCATAGAAAACCTTCTGAAAAATAAGTTTTGAAAATACCAATGTGGATGCTTTTGTGAGAAAAACCATACCATGTGATGATCACTACTGCCCAGTTGGTCATCCACCCAGACATTTGATATACTTTCCCCATTTATGAATACTAGATCCAGCATTGCCCCTTTCCTTATAGATTCTATCACAATTTGTCTAAGCAGAGTACATTGAAAAGCATCCATGGTCTCAATGCTTTATTTTCTAATTCAGCAGACAGTACATGCAATCTGCATCTGGCAGATTGAAATTTCCTAGCAAGGCACTTCACCTTTAATTACCAATCTTGGGATATCTATGACCAAATCTTTGTCCAGCCTCTCTGCTTATGTCAGAAGTCTATAGATGACATTCATGTGGATAGAAGTTCCATCTTCTCTTTCTAAGATGATCCATATCGCTTCGTCCTTTCAATAGGCCCTCTGCATTTCAGTCACTTTAATACTGTTTGTCAAATAGATCTTTTCTGCTATCTCTATCCTTTCTAAATAGATTATAGCCTGGTATATCTATGTCCCATTTATGGGAGTCATTGAACCACATCTTCATGATAGCAACAATATCCAAGTCTGCCTCTAAAATCAGGGCTTGTAGATTCTCCTGCACTTTGTTGCGTAGACTGCGAGCATTGCTTTCCAGGTATATTTTATTGCCACTCATCTTCTGTATATCTTTTTGCTTAGTTTCTCCTTCTACTTTGTTGCTAAATTTTGTTTGTTTTTTATATTCTTAACTTTATCTTCCCTTTTGCTGTCACTCTGTTGATTTTGCTGGGATAGATTTCCTGAATTTACCTGCTTCCATTTCCTTCTGGTTTAAATGCCTAGAAAATAGTCTGAATTTCTGAGCAAGGAACCTCTTTCCTGACACAGACAAATATAGCTCATCCTTTAACTATAGTCTTTTGTTTGTACATATATTTCCTCATCCTTCTATGTAACTAAAACTTTCTTGTTAACACTGGGTTTTGAGCTTCTCAGTTGAACTTCTCAGTATTTGTAGTCTTTCATTTCCCTTTCCATATGTTGGTGGTACTTAAGAAAAGACTAGAGTCCATACCAAAGACTTTAGCTCCTCCCCCAGCTTCCAGAAAGCTCTCTGTGCTACAAGTGTGCTATTTTTGGCCAGGTCTTTAGTTGCCAGGTGGATTACAACATCAGTGTTAGAATACTTACTCTCTTCTCTGATCACAGCCAGTATTTGGTTGGTGTTCCAGGTAGCCATGAATCCTAGAAGGCACTTCACTTTCTTAGGAACCATGTTCTGTGTTTCCAAGTAAATGCCTCTGATAATGGAGTCCCCTTGCAGCAAGACTCTTCTACTTCAAGCTATTTTGTCAGCACTTTGTAACTCAATGCAAAAGACAATCCCCATTCTTTGTTTCTGGCTCCACCTCAGCTCTTATTTTCTGATCATAATGCTGTAAATGTAGCAAAAGAATTATATAGGGGCAACAATTGGGAGGCTGGCTGCTTCTGTGTAATCTACCCAAACCCACTGTAACCCATCTATTCTTTGGTTGTTGTTTACTCTCTGTGGCAGTGGTGGTAAATTTGCTCGATGCTGTGCAGTCCTTGAAGCCCTTTGATTGCAGCCAATTCCTGTTTGAGTTTGTTGAGCTCCTCTTTCATAGTAGACAGTTGAAGACAGATAGGGCAAGCCTTAAGCATCCAGATGGTCTGCCTTATGACTAAGGCACCACAATTATTACATTGAATAAAAGTCATGTTGATTGATTGGAATGCTAAGGGATCCCAATTAGCAAGAATACCTGAATGCCACTTTACTGAGGTCTATTATTAATGTTCGCTCAGCGGAGTGGGTATGGGGCAGGATGGATGAGTTTTTAAGTGTCTAAGGCCTATAGCCCCTGTTATTAAACCAGAAATCATATAGTTATCAGAATATTTCAAGGCAAAAAACACAGCGAAAATATTTTAAAACAAGCTAGAATTATGCTTAGCTGTTGAAGTCCTGTTACAGTAGCACACCAAGGGGTCTTTTACTAAGCTGCAGTAGCATTTTTAGCTCATGGTAGAAATCAGCTGGCGGTAAATGCCGAGACACCCATAGGAATATAATGGGCGTTTCGGCATTTACTGCCAGCTGATTTCTCCCGCAAGCTAAAAATGCTACCACGGCTTAGTAAAACACCCAAGTGAATGTGAAAACAATTGGAGTCCTCAAGCTCTGAGCCAAGTCATTACCATACCAGCCAGTTTACCCCTTTTCCCTAAAGTGAAGCCGTGGGGTATTAGGGGTGAGAGCTCAGTATTTACTGTTAGGGAAGGTGTAGTAGGCTACAGGCAATGCAGGGCCCATTTACTTGTGAAATGTTGCTGGTGTGGCTGCAACCGTGTTATCAGTAATACCCTTTTTAAGCATGTGTTTAACTTCTGTCCTGTTTGGGAACTTTAGGGGGCAGATGATGGCCATACCTCCAAAAGTTATTACACAGGCTTTGTACTTATCACACATTTGAGGTTAAGGATCAGAAAATGCAGAAGTTTAACAACCTTTATAAAAAGTCCCTAATTAGGATATTTTAATTTGAAAATGGGACATATTGGCAAGAAAGGATGCCCACAGGGTAAACCTTTTGGTTCATTTGTAGTTTGTTTGGACAATTTTCACAACTTTGAGCCATTTTTATTTATTTATTTTCGTTTCTTTCAAACATTTCTTCTAATAAAAATAAATTTGACATTCATTAGAACTTTTTAACAAATGCTACTATACTTAACACGTTCATTTATAGGTTAAGAATAGCCATACTGGGTCAGACCAATGGTCCACCTATCCCAGTATCCTGCTTCCAACAGTGGCCAATCCAGGTCACAAGTACCTGCAGAAACCCAATCACTTCAGTGCGTACTAAATTTTAAGGCCCAGTAATGAATCAAATGCATATCCTTATTAGCAAGATAACAAATTGTAATGTGGTGAAATGATTATAATATCCTAGTTGTGGGAGTACAGGGGTGGATATTTCTCTTGGATCGATTGCAATACAAATCCAGAAAAGGGGATAAAGCGTTCCGGAAGAAATGGGACTTAAGGCTGACATCATGTCACCTTTCTGTTATGATTGGGGTCAGAACCCCTCTCAAACTTACCTTTTTCCTGGGGGTCAGCTTCTTAGCTGGCTTCTGTTTCTTTTCTCTGTCCTTTCTGAGCTGGCTCTGTCTCTCTGTGCTGGCAGCTTCCAGCAGCATGGGGTTAATTGTTTCACTTTACTACAGCTGTGTGGGTGGACTGAGTTAGTTCTACCTCTCTTTGGGTGTACTGGCTTCAAGTGCTTCATGGTGTTGCATTGGTGTGGGTTGGGCCTCTCTGGGTCAGTGTGCTTTTGCCTAGGTCTAGGGAGTGTGACATCATCAGGGAGGGCCTTGATAAGGAAGTGGTGTTGTTTCCTTCAGAGCTTTGCAACGGTGGTGTTTGCTTTAGGTAGGGTGGTGCAGTTTGCACTTCTGACTTTGTGTCTAGTTTCCCTGCTTGCTTTTGCTAGGGGCCAGGTTAGTGTTAGTGCAGTGTGCACTGGTGTCTGTGTGTTTAGCTTTTCCTTTGGTTCCCCTGCTTTTCCCTCTTGGTTTTGGAAGCATTGCTGTGTGTAGGGCTTTGGAAGCTCTGTTGCTGATAGAAGTACTTCTGGTGTTTGTGTTTGTTAGGAACACTGCAGAGTTTACTGTTAGAAGTACTTCTGGTGTTTGTGCTATTGGGAGCATTGCAGTCTTTGCTGTTGGTGTTTGGTGCTTTAGAAGCACTTTTGGCTTATGTGTTAGCTTCCCTGCTTTTTCCTTGTGGCTCCCCTGTCTTCCCTTTTAGTGCTAGGAGCTCTTCTGGTTGCTTGCCAGAGTTATGCTTAGGAAGCACCTTGTTAGTTTTGTATCTAGCTTGCTAGAGCAGTGCTTAGGTAGCTTGTTAGTTTTGTGTTTAGCTTGTTAGTGTAGAGCTCTGCTTGTAGCTTGGTGCTTAGTAGCACCTGTGTTAGCTTTGTGTTTAGTTCCCTGCTCTGTTAGTTTAGGGCTTAGGAAGTCCCTTTCTTGAGCAGGGCATAGGAGCTCCTGTTTAGTATAGGGCTTAGGAAGTCCTTTTGTCAGTTTACTGTTAGGAACACTCCTGCTGGTTTAGGGCTTGGGAGCACGTAGATCAGTTTAGGTTTAGGAGCACTTCTGTTTCCAGTCCTGGTCCCTGTGTCATCCGGTATCCAGTAAGTCCTGCCGGCTACTCGAACCCAGGAGCTCAACTCCTGGGGGGCTTAGTAGCTAAGTGTAGGTGAAGCTGTGTGGACCAGTCCAGTGTGCTCCAGTCCGGTGTTCCAGACCTGTGTCCTCCAGTCCGGGGGATTCCAGTCCAGTGTTCCAGTCCGGGGGGGGTTCCAGTCCTGTGTCCTCCAGTCCGGGGAATTCCAGTCCAGTGTTCCAATCCATGTGTTCCGGCTCGCTGGGCAGTGCCTGCAGTCCCTGCCGGTGTCAGTGTGCTTGCCCAGCGTTGGTTGGGGAGTTTTGCCTGCTGCTGTCGCTCCTCGTCAGCAGCCCAAGGGCTCACGTTTGCTCCAAAGCCCAGCACCGCGGGCTCTGAACCTGAGAACCTGACACTTTCAGTGGAAGCAGGAACATCTTGGTTAAACTCAATTCTAGGACGCTTACTTAAGGTTATGTAATTTAATCTGGAGAAGGACTTGCTGTGTCATACAGCTGGAAGAAGAGGATTGGGAGCAAAGACAAGGTATCCATTTGCTTGAAATGCTATCTGCGTAGGCTCTGAAATGGAAATGTTGATCTGGGCATTCGTGTGTGAGATTCTGGTTTATTGTATAATTGAAACATCTTTTTTTCAGTAAACATAATTATTATTTTTTGAGTGGAGGAGTGGCCTAGTGGTTAGGGTGGTGGACTTTGGTCCTGGGGAACTAAGGAACTGAGTTTGATTCCCGGCACAGGCAGCTCCTTGTGACTCTGGGCAAGTCACTTAACCCTCCATTGCCTGCCACATTGAGCCTGCCATGAGTGGGAAAGAGCGGGGTACAAATGTAACAAAAAAAAATAGGCAGACATAACCTATCAGACATTTTGAAAGTCATGTTTCTTTTCAGTGCCTCACTCAAAGTTTTTAATTGCCAGTAACTCGGGTTTGCTTTTGCTACAGAAGAAAGATTCCTGCAAAAGTAATAGCAACAGATGATAATTTCTCTCTCTTCTTTATAAGCACATTTATAACCCACAAAACTGATCAGGACTATTCTATGTTGTTCTATTGCCTTTACTATCATTTTTTGGCAAATTAAGTATTGGTGGTATACAGTGATAAGACATGTTTGAAAAATCTCTTCTGTTACTTTTGTATTAGCATGAGCTTACCGCCTGATCTGAGACCATTTGTCATTTACGAAGCAGCAGTGAAACAATCTGGCAGCAAACGTTTGGCAACGTGAGACAGTTCCTATAAACATGAACTGGCACTATGTCAGCAGATATACTAAATCGAGTCTATGTTTTAAGGCTTGCAGCTTCATCCAAAAGTACTACATGAACTGTGCAAAATGCTTTCAATACAGTGTTAAGGGATAAGCAAAATATTTATTTAGCCAAGCAAAAAACTAATGTTATGTGCCATTGAATTTAGCAATGAAGCTGGCAGAAGTAGAAGAACATCACGAGGAAGAAGACAGCGTTTCTACATGAAATTAGAATATCCTCTCCATTATAAAACAAACAGTAGATTTGCCCCAATGAACTCAACACTACCATCTGAAGAGGAGGAAGAAGAAGATTCTGATGAATCAAAAGACTCAGATGACTCCCTAACACCAACAGGATTCTGATCTGGCTGAGAAAATCTACTGATGAACTAATAGAAAACATGCCAGTCAATTGAACTGTTAAGACCATTAGGTTCTAATGAGTTTAAATCAATGAGTTTAAATCAGCCAATCAACCAATGAGTATTGCTAGTTGACCTAGTTTCCTATAAATGTCAGATGACACACTGATGACGTTGAGACGCCATTTTGAAAGGACTGGCGCTCCGTCAAGCTGTAAGCCGATTCAAGTGTCTATGCTCTTGTGCGTTTTTGTACAATCCTGGTTCCTTTTTGCTTAAGTTTAAAAAACCTTTTATTTTTACAGAATCACAGCATCGCGTCTCAACACTCTGTCCCTGAGGAAGCCCTGTTGTAAGGGTGAAACGGCAGTGGCCCCCGTCGGATATTAAGATAAGGAGTGTTTACTTTAAATCTGTTTTCAAGTAAAGCAATGCTGCTAGCTTAACAGTGCTATTATTCAGGACCGCATTCCATATGCTTGATAAAATACGATAAAACATTAAAAACAGGCATATATGTTTGATACAAGTCCATAAACTAACACAAAAGTGGAGTTTTTTACCCTATGATAGAATCTGGGCGTGGGTTACTTATAACATTAGTAACTCCGCTCTAAACCTGCGACAGCTGGTCCCAGGTTTCTGAGGGTTTTCTCCACATTTAAGCACACTCTTTTGAAAATTTGTGTTCTAGGGTCACATTATATTTTGTATTCTATAACCACACACATAATGTTTTTGTAATACACTCGATCCCCCCAATTCCAAGCCCCCTTTCTGGCTGCACACCTTAGACTTTACGCTCACCACTTTATAGAATACGCCTAGCAAGTTGTGAATGTAAATTCTAATGTGCGTGCATTAAATCTAGTGTCACGCCTTCCCTTGTAGGTTCCATCATCACCAGTCTGCGCAAAGCTCAGTGCTAATAATTGCCTGTTGAGTGAAAGTTACTAGCACTGATTGGCTTCTTAACTAATTAAATTGCACACACAAATAAACACGCCTGGATTTGTGCACGCAATTTCAGTCATACTATATAGAATCCGGGGGTTAGTGCCTAAGGGGTCCTTTTACTAAGCTGCAGTAAAAAGGGGCATGTGCTAGCGTCAGCGAGTGTTTTTGATATGCTCTGAGGCCCCCTTTTACCATAGGCTGTCTTTTTTTGAGGAAAAGAAATAGCCATGTGGTAAGTGAAACACTTATCAAGCGGATATTTTTTTTTGGGGGGAGCCCTTACCGCCACCCACTGAGGTGGCGGTAAGAGCTCCTGCACTAACCCGGCAGTAACCGGGCAGCTCATAGTGCTGCCCGATTACCGCCGGTTAAGTTCTAGTGCAACAAAAATAGGACATATTTTTATAGCTCTGGAAATGACATGCGTTAGGGGTGGGAACTACCACTGGGTTCCTGCTGTAGTTCCGGATTGGCAGACAGTAAGCACCCAGTGGGCTTACCACTGCTTCATAAAAAGGCCCCTAAGTGCTTTATCACATAACTGTAAAGGGGGAGTGCATGTGGGCAGGCTACACATTTAGGCACAAAACTCATAGAATACTGTAATTTGTGTGCCCAGGTGCTAACATTTACACAAGCCTTTTACATGCTAAATGCTGTCACCTAAAGTTAGGCTCCCAAATGCCAATTTAGGCTCTATTCCAGCAATTCCCAACCCAGTCCCCGGGCCACAGCTGGTCCCATTGCGTTTTCAGGATATCCACAATGAATACGGTGCCAGATTCTAGACCCAATTTCAATAAAGAATAATCATAGGTAGTTTGGGGTGGGCAAGGGGGCTCAAATATCATGGATGCTAATGATAAATTGATCCTCCTACCTCTGCTGCTACTATGAATTCTTTAACATTTCCCTCCCCCCACCCCCCACATCAGAGTATGCAGGAAGACTGCAACAATGGTAAAAGTATAAACAAAAAAAAAGGTGAAAACTGCAGGGTCAAGGTCATTAAAAAAAAAATCAAACCAGAACAAATCTGTCCAAGGATTTCCTCTCTCACCTTGTCAGAATTACAGTTCCCAGTTTGAACTAAAAATACAATACCTGAAACCTTTTCACATTACTTTTGACCACAGAACTCAATAGAACTTATAATGGTAAAACCAGACATGTATTTTAAGCCACTTTATAAATACAAGGCACTCACATGTCGATTGTGTTTACATAATCGGTTGTTAATGTAGCTAAAATCACATATGTACCCTTACACATTTTTAGAATGTTTGTTTGTTTATTTATTGGGATTTATTAACCGCCTTTATGAAGAGATTCACCCAAGGCAGGTACAGTTTAACATAAAACTTACAACAACATAACAACAGAAAAATAACCAAGAATAAGCATAAATACAATAAATGAGTCAGACTTGAAAACAGTAAATTGAAACCTAATAATAGCACTACCATGAAACAGTATCAAGAATATACACATTTAACAGAACTGAAATTCAAATACGAGGGATATAATACAATGTTAGCATAATATTAATGATACACCTAGTAAACATGGAACTGATCAAAGTTACAGTGTGTGTAGCAAGCTAGTCACCCTGACACACACTCCCTCATTCTGTAATAGGTCATTCAGTTTTAAGGGGCCCTTTTTACTGAGCTGTGTTAGGAATTAACCCATGCTTAACACAGCAAAAAATGGACTATCATGGGATGCACTACAACATCACACAGTAGTTTTTGAATGCGTGCACACTAACAGCACACTAAACAATATTTTGTTGGGGTTTTTTCAGGGGATTGTGTCAGGGGTAGAGTGGACAATCTTGCGCTACATTACCAAGCACTACCTGGTTAGTGCATAGATAATGCAGGAGCCCTTACTGCCTACAAAACAAGTATTGATCAGTGCTCCTATGGTAATTTTTAAAAATGGCCTCATGCTAATGGAAACATTAGTGCATATAAGGAAATCTTCCATGTGCTACCCAGCCTACACATTGCCATGAAATGCCCACAAACATCACAATTTATTACATTTATTTATTATCTCCCTATTGGTTTGCGCATTTGTCAGCCTCTACTTTTGCTGTTTTGCTTTGACTTTCCGTGGAGGCTCCTCCTGTCTTCTTGGATTTACATTTGTATCCCACATTTTCCTGCATAGCAGTAGGCTCAATGTGGCTTACAGATTCTGGAGAGGAGAGTACCAACTCCGGGAATATACACAGAGTGGAAAATACAGTAGCAGTAGTTGCAAGGAAGCTGATAAGGTTCCGGAAAAGAGAATACAACTCTGAGATGAATATATAGTAGCATATAGAGAGAAGTAATCCCAATGAGGCTGATAAGTCTCCGGGGACTTATTTATTTATTTATTTGTTGCATTTGTATCCCACATTTTCCCACCTATTTGCAGGCTCAATGTGGCTTGCATTGTTCCATCATGGCGATCGCCATTTCCGGAGTGAGAGATACAAGTGGTATTGCATTAGAGAATATTATTGACATTTTAGGTTAAGCAATCAAATATAGAGAATTCATAGCTTCTAGTGAGCAATACAGAGTAGGATATGGTTAGAAGTACACTTAAATATAACTGGGGTGGTAAAATTCATACAGTTTGAAGTAATAGGATTATGTGGAAGGCGTATTGTTCATTTCTTAGTTCAATAGATGTGATGCATTGAATTAGTTCAGGTCTGCTAGGTAGGCTTTCCGAAAGAGGTGAGTCTTGAAGTCTTTTCGGAATTTTACATGGGTGTTCACAGTTCTAATGTTTCTAGGTAATGCATTCCAGAGCTGGGTGCAAATGTAGGGAAAGCTGGATGCATATGTTGATTTGTATTTTAGTCCTTTACAGTTTGGGTAATGCAGGTTTAGAAACATTCTTGATGATCTGATGATGTTTCTAGTTTCTAATTATAACTGACCAAACCAAAAACATGGAGAAAAGGACCTCAGCATTATTCAAAGCTCATTTAATCTCACTAGTCAGAAAAAAAAAACCCAAATAAAAGCTTTACACTTAAAATGAAATTAAGCATTGGTGAACTGTGGGAACTAAATATGCAATGGAAAGAAAAAGTAAAACAACAGTTTCTTCAAAAATACTATCAAAACATTCAAAACTCCACTTATCTCATAAAGTGTAGAGAAATAAATTGAAATCTGGACCAATAGAGGCATTAAAGTATTAATTTACTTATTTTCTATTCCTTTCGTAATAATTCCTAGCGTTCTGTTTGCTTTCTTGGCTTTCGCCACACACTGGGTGGAACATTTCAGCCTACTGTCTATGATGACATCTAGATCTTTTTTTGGGTGCCGACTCCTATGGCACAACCTAAATCAGGTAACTATGATTTGCAGTATTTTTCCCAAGTTTACCTTCTGTTTCCATTTTCCAAAAGACACTGACAACAGCGATTCCCATGCACTGCCCTACCGCCGGCACCGGCCTCTTCTCTACTGCAGCCCGCCTCTGAGGAAACAGGAAGTTACATCAGAGAGGCAGGCCACAGTAAAGAGAAGAGGATGGTGCTGGACAAAAAAGGTAAACTCAGGGAAGGGGGTGGAAGAAGAAAGGGGGAGATGGCGTTCCAGAAAGAGTGCCGCCTGAAGCCCCTGCCTCAGGTGACCTAATGGTAGGGCCACCACTGGTGGTGCTCACATATCGCAATTTAGTAAATCCCTGCATTAAAGCACTGTTTTAACAGAAATTAATCAATAGGTCCCATAATAAGTAATTTAGGCCTGATATTCAGTCCACGGCAGTAAGTGGCTTGGAAGCTGCTCACAGTCATAGGCTAACTTTAACTCTAGATATTCAATGTACAGCTCCCAGCATTGACTATCCGAGTATGTGCATCACCCAGAAGTTAACCGAGCACCGGCCAATAATCAGACTATGCTTGGCAATGTCCCATCTAAGCTGTGAAGGAGTCCTCCATCTACGCTCCTGCCAGTAGGGGGGGGGGGGGGGGTGCTGTTTCAGTATCACATTTTTAATAGTGAGGGATGGGCAAGTTCGGCTGAACTCCAGGGGACCTACCTGTCCCTAGTAATTGAAAACACAATATTGAAGCATCACCCCCCCCCCCCCCCCCCCCCATTGGCAAGAATGAGGTCGGAGGACTTCCACACAGCTTAGAGAGAACATTGGTGTCTGGTATCTTTTACTAAGGTACGCTCACATTTTAGCGCATGCTAAAACTTTGGGCGCGCTAAACGTTAGAGATGCCAATGCATTCCTATGGGCGTCTCTAATGTTTAGCATGCCCACAATTTTAACACGCACTAAAAACGTGAGAGTGCCTTAGTAAAAGACACCCAAAGTTAGGATAGCCTTTTTGCTGTCCTAACGTTATGTGCTTGATTAGCTGGTTAGCGGACCAATGATCACTGCTAACAGGCTATGTAATAGCTCTGCCCCTAACCTAGCCAATTAAGGATTGGCTGGTTAGCGGTGGCCGGTTAGCGTTGGTTGAGTTCTGCTGAATATTGGTAGCTGGCTGTCAAGTTTGTCTGACACTGGCCAGCTCAGTGAGCTTTGACTAGACAGGATTTTCTCCTGCCTAGTTTAACCCCTTGAATATAAACCCCTTACAGTAGAAGTTTTCAAACCAGTCCTAGGGGCACATCCAGCCAGTCCGGGAGTGAATGGGTATGCCCCAAGGACTGGGTTGAAAACCCCTGCCTTACAGTTTAATAAGAGAAGCTTCCTTTTATAAAATCCACTGAGTTGTAGGCTAATATCTGTCTAATCTATTTTTATATTTGTTTAAATAAGCTACTGATAGCCTACTTTTATGTGGACTGGAAAAAAAAAGTGCTAGAAAATCATTTGAGTCAGTCAGTCAGGCAGCTGTTGCTGTTAAATTAAAAAGTAGGTTCCCAAGAAGTAATGCTAATATTTATATGTCAGCTTCAGATTCATTCTACGGCAATGCGAAAGGCTGTTATTTCATACTGGTGAAGGATGCAAATGTTATTCCTGGCATATGAAACCAGAGCAGTTAAGCCATGAGTACATACCTGTGTTATACAAAGCACTGCATTAGCTAAAGTGTTGCCTTGCTTAATTCATGGCATTTGCTATAAAAAGGAAGATCTGCAGCTGGAACTGTGACTGTGACCCAGACAAATCCAAAGGAGGCTATCAGCTCTTCTGATGTCAGAAAGATCATATGGCAAATTAGAAATGTTTCTTTAAATAAAGAAAAAAAAAGTATATGTGCCAAAGGGGAAACACATTTGGTCTATTGCCAATGAATGTCAGAAGAGAAAAAAAAAAGTCTCCCCTTTCAAAATATCAGCCACATATGGTATGTAAAGTTTGTGGTTGGGGGATGGTAACAAAGAGCTAAACAGATATGAACACAATTACAGAAAGTGTTCTTGTGTGGCTATGCTGGTACTGAAGAAAACTGGGATCCTTGCATGGGTGTAAGGGGGGGGGGGCAAAAGGGGGCATTTGCCTCCTTTCCCCCACACCCAGGTCCTCATCACCATCACCCTTTCTATTGCTACCTGCTCCATAGAAAGTTCTGTTGAGTAATAAAAATTACTTCCTCCTTCCCCTTGGAGAACTCTCCCCTACTTTATTGAATCCTTGCAAGGAAGAGCTACTTTCTAAATCACCCACATGTAAGATAAGGTCTTGAAAATGTGCATACTCAAGTGTACTTGTAAGTCTAAAGGTCTGTATCTGGATTGTGTAAGCAGCAGTGGCATGACCATGCGTGGACCCGGGTGGGAAGGTTCGGTTCAGGCACATCCAGTGGCAGAACACATGGTCAGTGTAGCTGGTGGGGATCCTGAAGCCCTGCCAGTTGAGGAATCCTCTTCAGATCCCTACCACCCCCCGCACATACTTATTTCATGCATGAACTGAGCATGCATGGGGGATTGTCAGTGTCAGCAGCTGCAAGCACGCTGCCGACTGCCCCAAGTCTGACACAGTTTGGGGGGGGGGGGGGGCTTCGGAGAGGACACTTCAGCTGTCAGGGCTTTGGGATAGATGTAGCAGATGGGGAGGGGGAGATGTGAGGCCCGTGCCCACCCAGTCCGCCTCCAGGCGCACCCAGAAATTGAGCTCTGGCTACGCCACTGGCAAGTAGGTACATAGATTAGCATATTTTTATATTCTATGCGTGTACTCCCAGACTGTGGCCATACTCTACCCAAACTCCACCCCCGTACATGCCTAACAGCTAAATGCAAGCCATCATGTCATGGTATATGCATTTTTATGCAAGTCAATATTTCATAAGGGCCCATTTATTTGTATAAATCAACCTTTTACCCACAAAAATTACTTTATAAAATTAGCTTCACTGTGACAAATTTAGTAAATTTGCACCTTTGCATGTACAAATTTGCCACAAATGGTCAGGGTGTGTCCATCTAGGGAAAGCTGAGTTTAAGTTTCCAAGTTTATACAGATCTGATATACTGTATTTCAGGAAGCCTGTGAAGCAGTTTACAATATTTGAATATGTGGAGGGGCATAATCGAAATGGACACCCAAGTTTTTGCTGAAGACGTCCTCGCAAAACTTCCCGATGGAGGGACGGGGAAACCCGTATTATCGAAACAAGATGGACGTCCATCTTTCATTTCAATAATATGGTCGGGGACGCCCAAATCTTGAAATTTAGGTCATCCTTAGAGATTGTCGTCCCTAGACTTGGTCATTTCTGATTTTCAGCAATAATAGAAACCAAGGACGCCCATCTCAGAAACGACCAAATGCAAGCCCTTTGGTCGTGGGAAAAGCCAGCATTCGTAGTGCACTGGTCCCCCTGACATGCCAGGACACCAACCGGGCACCCTAGGGGGCACTGCAGTGGACTTCATAAATTGCTCCCAGGTACATAGCTCCCTTACCTTGTGTGCTAAGCCCATCAAAACCCACTACCCACAACTGTACACCACTACCATAACCCTTACGGGTGAAAGGAGGAACCTAGATGTCGGTACAGTGGGTTTGTGGTGGGTTTTGGAGGGCTCAGATTTACTACCACAAGTGTAACAGGTATTGGGGGAGATTGGTCTGGGTCCGCCTTCCTGAAGTGCACTGCACCCACTACAACTGCTCCAGGGACCTGCATACTGCTGTGATGAACCTGAGTATGACATCTGAGGCTGACATAGAGGCTGGCACAAAATATTTTGAAAGCTTTTTTGGGGGGTGGGAGGGGGTCAGTGACCACTGGGGGAGTAAAGGGAGATCATCCCCAATTCTTTCCAGTCAGTTTGGGCACCTTTTTGTGCCTTGGTCGTAAGAAAAACAGGACTAGGTAAAGTCGTCCAAGTGCTCGTCAGGGACGCCCTTTTTTTTCCATTATGGGTCAAGGACGTCCATGTGTTAGGCACGCCCAAGTCCTGCCTTCGCTATGCCTCCAATACGCCCCTGTGAACTTTGGTTGTCCCTACGATGGAAAGCAGTTGGGGATGCCCAAAATCAGCTTTCGATTATACCAATTTGGGTGACCCTGTGAGAACGCCCATCTTCCAATTTGTGTCGAAAGATGGGCGTCCTTCTCTTTCAAAAATGAGCCTGAAAGGGGCCCTTCTACTAAGCTATGCTAAAAGTGGCAGCACTATTAGAGCGTGGGTTTCCCGTGCGCTGCGGCCACTTTTAGTGTGGCTGTAAAAGGGTGCAATTTCGTTTGTGCTATTAATGGCCATATGCTAATTTCATTAGGATGTAAGAGGTGCCAGCATTTTTAGTAGACTGGTCCCCCTGACATCCCATGACAGCACTAGGGCACCCAGTGGACTTCATAAAATGCTCCCAGGTACACATCTCACCATTGCTCCCTTGCCTTGTCTGCTGAGCCCCCACAAAACCCACCCAAAACTCACTACCCCCAACTGTACACCACTACCATAGCCCTTACAGGTGAAGGGAGCACCAATATGTGGGTATAGTGGGTTTCTGGTGAGTTTTGGAGGTCTCACAGTTTCCACCACAAATGTAACAGGTAGGGGGAGGTAGAAGCCTGGGTCCACCTGTCTGCAGTGCACTGCACCACTACTACCAAATACCGAATAGGAGGGGAGAGTTTAGTAAGCTCGACTCAGGAGAGAGACCTTGGGGTGTTAGTGTCCGAGGATCTGAAGGTGAAGAAACAATGTGACAAGGCGACGGTCATGGCCAGAAGGATGCTAGGCTGCATAGAGGGGGTATAAGCAGCAGATGAAAGGAGGTGTTGATGCCCCTCTACAGCTTTGGAGGCTGTATCTTGCTAAAGATGTAAAAAGACTGGAAGTGGTGCAAAGAAATGCTACAAAAATGGTTTGGGATTTGCGTTGCAAACTGGATCAGGAGAGACTTGCTGACTTGAACATGTATACCATGGAGGAAAGGAGAAGCAGGGGTGACTTGATACAGACATTCAAATATGTGAAAGGTATTAATCCGCAAACGAACCTTTTCCAGAGACGGGAAGGTGGTAGAACTAGAGGACATGAATTGAGGATGAAGGGGTCAGACTCGGGAGTAATGTCAGGAAGTATTTTTTCACAGAAAAGGTGGTAGATATGTGGAATGCCCTCTCGACACCATCCCATATTACAGAAGGCCAGGAAAGTTCACTACTTGCTCCCCAGACCCAATGCCATTCTGTGGCTGTCAACTGGGTTGTATCCTCAGCACTGTAAACAGGATATCTGGGCAGCACAGGAAAGTTATCATCCTGAGTTTTTTTATTTTTTAAGTTTATACTTACTGAAATTGTAAAATATACAATCCAAGTAAATTCCACTTGCATCTCAGAAAATAGGAATAATAGGAAATCAAATTCAAGAGAAGAAAAAAATACATATTTGCCAGTTGGTAAATCAAAAGAAAAAGAAGCTCCCTAAGCCACACCCCCCATAAAAAAATAGGGAAAGCAGAAAAATCAGGAGCAGTTTCTATACAATGAAATAAATGTCATAAAGTAAATGGTGCGAGACTGATTTCAAAATAAATCCGTTTGATATCAACTAGCCACCGCCTGATTGGGCAGGACACTTAGCATCAAGGAAATTCTGTAATTGTTTAGGGTCAAAGAAAACATATTTATTTATTTATTTGTGGCATTTATACCCCGCTCTTTTCCGCTTGATAGCAGGTTCAGTGCGGCTTACAAAGTATCACAGAGATAACACAGTTGTATAGAGTAGGACAAGAGGAAGAGATGTGGGGAGAAGGATTAAGGTATAGATGGTGTTAGTGGTGTGGATTAGGTTCGTAAATTAAGTTGGGTTGTTTGGATAGGCTTGCTTGAAGAGGTAAGTTTTCAGCAGCTTTCGGAAGGGTAGGTGTTCATTGGTTGTTTGGATGTATCTTGGTATGGCGTTCCAGAGTTGGCTACCTATGACAGAGAAGTTGGATGCGTAGCAGGTTTTGTATTTGAGACCTTTGCAATTAGGAAGGTGAAGATTAAGATATGTTCGAGAAGATTTGGACCCGTTCCTGGCTGGAAGGTCGATCAGATTGGTCATGTAACTTGAAGATTCTCTGTGGAGGATCTTGTGGATCAGTGTATGGACTTTGAAGCTTATTCGTTCTTTGATAGGGAGCCAGTGGAGTTCTTTGACAGGGAGCCAGTGGAGTTTTTCACGGAGTGGTGTTGCGCTTTCAAACATTACTAAACCTTACTAAACATTTCACAGGAAAGAAGAAAATAATATTCCACCATTTTGAATTACTCTATCACACACAGAGACAGGAACTGCTCCAAACTGCCCAGTTAGCTATGAAGTTACTGGCACTGAATATTGCCTGTGCCAGCATAACTGCTAGCGCCTCCCAGACTCCACCCATGGAGCACGCAGCACTAACTGCTCAATGCCTGGTGCTCAAAGGGAATATTCAGCGACACAGCGCTGTGCCAACAGATACTGCATGTTAATTCATGAACTAAGGGGGTATTTCGCTGTAGATCGCCAACACTTAGGTGCTGGGATGAAGCAGGCTAAGCACAAATTCTATAATGGCAGTTGTGCGTACAACTGTCATTATAGAATATTAGTGTAAGTCGTATTTACGTGCTTAACTTTACATGCAATCCATCACGCTAACTCAATGGCTGGTGTAAATGCTCATATCTGACTGTATAACAACAACTAGAAAAATGCCAGCAAAATGTCCTTTTCTCAAAGCATAATCTGTGTAGAAATCAATACTATGAAGAAATACCATATTATACCATTACAGAGTGGTAATGCAAGTTACTTTCATGTGCTGAAACTCTGGTGTGACAGCGTATGCCAAGCTAATTGCAGGTATGAACTGGAATGAATAAATGCACCTTGCAATGTGCTCACCTGATACTATTCTATACGGTGTGTATTGCTAGGCGGAACACTCATGATACACCCATGTCAACTGATACAGCCAATTTACTGTTATGTGCCATTCTCTTGATGTAACCAGTGGATTAAAAATAATTTTTACCTGGGGTCCAGAGGGGTTTTGGGGGTTTTCCAGGCTTCCCCTTAGGCATTGGTGGCTAGTGCTATCTCCTGTGGTGGCTCCAGTGCCAGTCCAAAGTCTCCAGGGAAAGTCGCAATTTCCTGCTACCTGTCTCAGTGCTGCGCAGCCAAGCTATGCTGTCTCCGGCGAGCATGCTTGAGAAAATGGACGGAAAAGAAAAGGTAATTTCAGGAAAAGAGGTTGAGGAAGGAAGAGTGTTGGGGGGTGGTAGAGGTAGAGGAGCTGGGACGGCAGCTTATTCCTTGCCTCAGGCGGCAGATTGTCTTGGGTTGCCCCTGAGTGTGAAGCTAAAGCTAGAAGAAAAGAATTGAGCTCCAATGGTCAAGCAAGGTGAAGAAAAGAAGCACAGAGAGAGACCAAAGCAAAGCTAAGTCTGCATCACCACATATAGAAAGAAAGGACTTTGGAATTTAGTACAACCTACCTTTTGGGGGGGGGGGGGGGGCTGGTTCTGGGTGTTTGCACCTGGAAAACATAAAACAGATCACAAAGAATCAATTCTTAAGACATATACTAACTGCTTAACAGCATAAGAATAGCCATACTGGGTCAGACCAACGGTCCACCTAGCCAGTATCTTGTTTCCAACAATGGCCAATCCAGGTCACAAGTACCTGGCAGAAAACCAAACAGTGGCAACATTCCATGCTACCAATCCCAGAGCAAGCAGTAGCTTCCCCATGTCTGTCTCAATAACAGACTATGAACTTTTTCCTCCAGAAACTTATCCAACCCTTTTTTTAACCCAGATATGCTAATGGCTATTACTACATCCTCTGATAAACAGTTCCAGAGCTTAACTATTCGTTGAGAGAAATATTCCTCCTATTTGTTTTTAAAGTATTTCCACGTAACTTCCTTGAGTGTCCCCTAGTCTTCCCTTTGGAACGAGTAAAAAATGGATTTACTTCTACTCATCCTATACCACTCAGGATTTTGTAGACCTCAATCATATCCCCTCCCTCATCCGTCTCTTTTCCAAGCTGAAGGGCCCTAACCTCTTTAGCCTTTCCCGTTATGAGAGAAGTTCCATCCCCTTTATCATTTTGGTTGCTCTTCTTTGAACCTGTTTACTTTCTGTCCTATTGGATTATGTTGTTCCTTTCCTTTTCCTTGATCTCAGGTCACTTTTTTTTTTTTTTAATAATTTTTGTAAACCACTTTGATGTGCACTATGAGAAGATGGTATAAAAAGTACCATCTACTATAATAAAACTCACCCTCAACGTTCTGAGGACACTGACGTCAGTGAAGCCAAGCCCTGACTTCCTTCAAAAAGGTTCGAAGGTTTGTGGTGGTGAAGCCACCAAAGTCGCTCTGGGCCCCGCCCTCTAGGGGGCGGAGCATGGCAGAACAACGAAGGGATTGGCAGGGAGGGAGGCAGGGGGGAAATCGCTCCGGGCCCCGCCCTCACGTCATGATGTTGGGGGCGGAGCAATGGAAGAATAACGAAGGGGTTGGCCAGGGAGGGAGGGAGGGGGGTGTTGGCGACGAACACCTTGCTAACGCCCGTTTCATTTGATCTGAAACGGGCCTCTTTTACTAGTAAACAATAAATCGCATATGCATTTCTGTTGCTGTGTTGTGCCTCTTGATATTTTAGACATTTACCCCCAGACTCTATAAAGGTCATCCAAAACTGGGCAGATCCCAGATAAGTGCCTAAAATAATCAGTTAATGGGCTCTAATAATTTAATTATTGGAGTTAACAAGCATATCATTGGCACTAATTATGATCTGGGCACTGATCTAGCTGCCTGCTATTCTGTAATAGTGAGCGCCTAAACTTGATTGGGGAGGGGAAGGGGCATGGGTGGGTCAGAGGTGTTCACATAAGGTGCGTGAGGTGTCACAGAATAGAAGGAATCCATGTCTAACTCGAACACCACAACCTACACCAGGTTTCAGCTGGCATAAGTCCTCATGCTCAAAGTTGAGTGCGGATTTCAGTGCTTATAAGTACATAAGTATCGCCATACTGGGAAAGACCAAAGGTCCATCAAGCCCAGCATCCTGTTTCCAACAGTGGCCAATCCAGGTCACAAATACCTGGCAAGATCTCAAAAAAGTACAAAACATTTTATACTGCTTATCCCAGAAATAGTGGATTTTCCCCAAGTCCATTTAATAACGGTCTATGGACTTTTCCTTTAGGAAGCCGTCCAAACCTTTTTTAAACTCCACTAAGCTAACCACCTTTACCACATTCTCTGGCAACAAATTCTAGAGTTTAATTACATGTTGAGTGAAGAAAATGTTTCTCCGATTCATTTTAAATGTACTACATTGTAGCTTCATCGCATGTCCCCTAGTCCTAGTATTTTTGGAAAGCGTAAACAGACGCTTCACATCTACCCGTTCAACTCTACTCATTATTTTATAGACCTCTATCATATCTCCCCCTCAGCTGCCTTTTCTTCAAGCTGAAGAGCCCTAGCTCAGTGCTATTCAACAAAGAGCACTCATCCCATAGCACCCTTTATAAAACAGAGTGCCAAATTTTATTGGCAACTAATTTTTGGCACCATTTATAGAATTTCCCCTCCCCCCTTAAGAATCTATCATGGATGCTCCTGCTACACATAACAAGTGCATAAGCATTTGTTCTTGATGTACTTTAGAATAGGATCTGTGTTGGCAGATACTGTTCTAAAATACTAGCAGAACTTGAGACACCTCAACCTGGACATCTCAATTCTGATTTGTACATCATTTCTAAATGTCACCCCCATATCTGGTTATGGTTATAGAGTAAAAAAAGGGAAGTGAGACAACTTGGTCAATACTTATCTGATGTGTCATGTTGTTTCTGAACAGTATTGCTGTGCCTGTTAATGAGATTTACATTGTTAGTTAAATTGTTCCACCAGAAGAAATGTTTGAATGTCAACTTATGCAACAAAAGAACCAATTTTGTTAACTTGAATACATTTTCTATACTACTACTACTACTACCCAAATAGGGTTTAAATAAACAAAGCAACTTATACTTACCATCTGTCTGGTTATTGGGTCTCAAAATCCTTTTAGTTTCCCATTCCTTTCCTTAGTATAGAACTTTGGAGACGAGGTTAGTTTAAATGTCTCTGAGCTCAGAGGTGTTCTGTGAGCTTGAGGTATTTTGGCCATGGGTAATAGTAAAGCTCGCAAGGCTCTCTTGAGTCTCAGCAGCTACACTAAACCCCCCTGTTTACTAAAGCTTAGCTCGGAGTTATATGTAGCAGGGCCCATTTTATTCCTATGGGCCCTGCTGCAGACATAGGAGCCAACTTTTCAAAATTAATGGGGGTGCTAAGCCCAGTGGAAATAACTCTTCCCCAGACACATACAAGGAATTTTCTAAATATTAGGGGTGCTCAAGCATCCACAGCACCCCCAGAGTCGGCTCGTATGGCTGCATATTGCTCAAGCTAAGCTTTAGTAAACAACCCCCTAATTCTGTAAAAGTTGCCAAAAATTGTGCATGCAGATTTGGGCATTTGCCCAATTTGTGCGTGCAATTTAATTAAATAACAAGCTAATTAGTGCCAATAATTGACTTTTTAAACAATTATTGGCACTAATTAAATTTACTTGAACTTTATGCATGTAAATTTAGGCACGGGATCGGCACCTAAATTTACACATCACTTGGAAAAGGAGGGCACAGAAACGGAAGGGTCATGGGTGGAACAAGGGCATTCCTAAAATTTATGCATGTTATAGAATAACAGGGATACATGGAAATGCAGGCATGTAGATTTGCACCACATTTCATCTGGTGCAAATGGCCACGTCTAAAGTTAGGTACAGTTCCCGGGCATAAGCACTATTATATAAACTGTGTCTAACTTTAAGTGCAGCATATAGAATAGTGCTTTTTTTCGGTGCCAGCACATACACACATAAATGCCAACTTGTGATATTATTCACATGTATAGTAAACCTAGCTTGTAATTCAGTGCACACAACTGGCTCCTAAATTTAGGCGCCCTTTATAGATTGGCTATTAAAGAACATTGATTGTGGTACATGACATTCTAATCCAACTGCAAATTTCTTGGCTCATCAGTCTAATTTACAAACCTTGGTGAGTAAATTCCCATCGCATTTTTATTATTCTAAGTAATAATACTAAGGCTTTGACTGGAAACGAGTGGAAAGAACAGGTTCTGTAAATATAGTCCGCCTCAGGTTACTGTCTGATTTCCAAACCCGTCTTCAGTTGCAAAGGCAAAGTCAGATTTTCATCATTTGTAGTAAACACCGACTCTGGAATGACGTAGTTGTCAGTGGCTGGGAAGGCACAGGACATGCAGATCAGCTTCTTCAACAGGAGTATTTCTATTATAGAGAGTGCCACGATTTAAACGGTTTTTCAGAGCGTTCACGTCAAAGTGCAGTGCAGTGCGGAGTGAAAACACTTTGCATTTCTGCAGCCCTTCTCTCGCAGATCTTACATTTGGAACGTTGCCCTTTTCTTTGTAAACTCCAGAGAAAGATGTGGTCCCAGATTTCTGGAGAACTGGATGCAACTGGCCACTGGCTCCTCCCATTCTGGCCTTCTTCCCGATTCTGCTAGAATTTCAGAGCAGAAAGCTCTGGGTAGGGCTCAGAGCCTGTATATAAATCCAGTCATGCAGCCAAACCTACCCAGTGCACAGGAGGAGGACACGCCTCTTTGGTTTGTTTTGGTCAAAGTTGTTCATTCTAGCTAGTGGCCAGAAAAGAAACGTTATCGCAGCAAAGGAACAACTCGATAGAAGTGGCTCTCTGAAAACTTCAGCACTGCTATAGGGAGTAAAGGTAAGCCAGAATTTTTTTCGGCTGCATTATACATTTGTTTTTAAAGCACTGGTGCTTAGCACTGCTACAGCACTCAGTGGTAGTTAAATATAGCCAGTGGATTTTCCATCCATAGTGGATTATGAGGTTTTGTCGCTGCTGTTGTTGTCTGCTTGGGTCTTTTTGCTGCAACACTGTCAGTTTTCCGTTTGTAATTATTTTTCGTCTTTATTCATTCTTCCAGGTGCAGCTGTGCTGTTTGAGCTTGTGCTATTGTGAGGGCTTCTCTGGGAGGAATTATGGCATCTGTACCATCAGCTGGCTGCCTTCTGGCCAAAAATCAGTACTACAGAAGTAAGTTCATCGTGTTTCCCACCCGAAACTGTGTTTTTGTCTTTGTTTTTTTTTCCAAAACTGTTTTCAAAAGTTTCTATTACAGAAATCGCCATAATGATTATAGCCTTTCCGAGAAACACAAAAGTCAATCCTGCAGCTCTAAGTTTGACCTAGAGACTTCAGGTTATTTGTAGGTCAATATAGCAATCTACAGGCATGAACTAAGGGATAGGAAAGGACAGTGTGGGTTCATAGTAGTGTCATGAAAGTTAACATAGCAAGGCAATTTGACCCCAAGGGGTATTAGTATGAAATGTGATTGATGACGTTATAAGCAGTGGTTAACTGGTAACTAAGATTCAGAGCAAAAGTGAAGGATCATGGATTTCGGGCGCATAAATCCAAGGAAGAAAAATACAAAGAGGGAAGGGGAGATACTATTGTGATCAGTTCAAGGTATTTCTCTTGTCTAATGCATATCTAATGATATTAAGGTAGTACTGGGTGAGAAAGTGGTAGCCAGGTCCAGGACAAGAGAGATAAAAGGTCACACAGCACAAAGCTTTACAAGTCAGTCCGAGGAACCCAAGAGCCAGTCAACATTTAAGGATACCCATAATGAATATTCATGAGATAAATCTGCATATACTAGAAATCCATCACATGCCAATTTCTCTCATGCCTGCTCGTTGTGGATATCCTGATAACCTGACTGGCTGTGGGGGTTTCTATGACAGGTTTGGGAGGCTCTGATATAGGAACAGGAATAACTAATAGGAAAACATGAGGTGAAACTTCTGCTGCATAGGTTTGAGTGAGACCTCAAGTAAATTTGTATCTCCAATCATGAACACCATCTCTGGAAGGATATTGACAGGCTGGAGGCAGTACAGAGAAGCGACCAAAAAGGTGCATGGTTTGTACCTCAGAGCATGGGATAGAAGGAGAAGACACCCTATTGCATAGAAGTGAAGGGAAAGCCAAGATCCATTGGGGTTTATGGCACCGTAATGAAGTCTGACAGACTAATTGGGTCTGTTATTTCTTATATGCTCTGTATGTTTTCCTTCCAGAGCGACAGAATTCTGAATCTAGTGTATGCTCCTGTAGCTCATCCAGCAGCAGCCTAAATCCAGGGAACCCGTCGGATCGAGAGAGAGCCAATCACGGTATTTCCTGGGGCCTGACATTCATTCCTAACAAACATTTCCAGTAGATGATAAATTATGACTTATGCACTAACCAACAATTTCCTTGACAGGTTTGCCTGAAACGTATGAGAAATGCTGGTGGCTGAAGAACTTTTTCCATTGTGAAATGGTCCCTTCTACTTCAGTCAGAATAGACACGTCTACTGGCAGGTGAGATATACTATATGGTAAATGATCTTGGTTTAAATTGTTGTAGGGCCAAATTCTGTTAAAATAAATGTCATAAGAGACAGAAAAATACTTGAAGAATTGAAGAGCACTTTTCCAAAACTCACTCAGTCCATTTTTGTCAGTTTTGAGCTATGCAGTTAATGTTGTTCATCACGCCAAAACTCAGTCCATGCTACAGTAAACGAATCTTGCCTTGATGTATAACATTAATCGCATAGCTCAAAACTAACAAAAACTGGACTGAGTGAGTTTTGGAAAAGTGCTCTTCAATTCATAATTGTAGAATTATTATTTTTCTTCATAATGTTTGTACCTCTCTCTCTAAATAATGACTGAGGACATGCACTTTCCTAGCAAACAATATTATGCAAATTATCAGTGAAGTGTTTATTATTAGCAATAAAGAAAAATACGGATTGTGCATTGATGTGCTCACCCAGCAGATTGGGACATGGTATAAAAGCATATGAATGACTGCACTGTGATTTATAGCTTATGCTATATATGTACAGTTGACTATGTGAAGACCTTTATATGTAGACATCTTGAGCTTTGCAATTTTGTTTCATTAGGCAACAACTGAATGCTTAAAAGCCCTGGGGGTCTTTTTACTAAGGTGTGCTAATAGATTTAGCACATGCTAATGATTAGTGTGCGCCAGGGGCGTAGCTATGTGGGGCCACAGGGGCCTGGGCCCCCATAGATTTGGCCCTGGACCCCCCTGCTGACGACCCTCTCGACCCCCCCTCCCACCATCTGCTACCTTTGCTGGCGGGGGACCCCAACCCCCGCCAGCCGGGGGTTGGGGTCCCCCGCCAGTAAAGATAGGCAACGGTGGGGGAGGGTTGGCAGCGGGAGGGGGTCAAGAGGGTCATCGGCAGGGGGGAGTCAAAGTTGTTGGTGGTGGTAGTGACAGCGGCGGGGGGGGGGGGGGTTGGCAATGGTGGGGGGGGGTCGGCGGCATTGAGGGGGGGGCTAAAATGTGCCCCCTCACCTCAGGCTCTGGACCCCCCTCCCACCGGTCTGGCTACGCCCCTGGTGTGCGCTAAATGAAAAGAAGGCCATTATATTCATATGGGCATCTTATTATTTAGCAAGCGATAATTGTTAGCACACACTAAATCTGTTAGCTTATCTTAGTAAAAGGACCCCTTGATTTTTTTTTTTAATCACTGAACTGAGCTGGAAATTATACTGCAGTGCCATTAGAAGAAACCCAAAAGTCTCATTGATTGATTACCAGATGGAGATGTCAGGAAGTGCTTTTATTGCTGTACATTAAGCAACAGACTGAGGGGAGTTTTATGTTGCTCAGAATGCAGGTTCTAATAAATATTGGGCACATTGTTTTGTAACCTTCTGAAATTAGGGCTGCATTTCGATATAAATTTTAATCATGATTAAAGGTATGCTATTTTTTTCCCCACTGTAGCTGCTTGTGACTCTGGGCAATGGAGGGTTAAGTGATTTGGCCAGAGTCACAAGGAGCTGCAGTGGGTAAAAAAGTAGCATACCTTTAATCGCGATTACAAATTTTAATCGAAACACAGCCCTTAAAAAAAGAATAAAAAGTAATGAAAAGATAAGAAATACAAATTGAAAAATTACAAATTTAAAGAAACTAAAACAGCATGCAGGATAGCTATAAGCAGCCTTACAGTTTTCACAGCTTACTTCAGAAAAGCAAGCCTATCTGAAATATGAATTTTTCTGTCTTTGTAGTACTCATCACAGCTGATTCTGATGAGCTGTTGAATAAACTGATCTCCAGCAGTGCTGGCACATGCACAAACATTTCTCCAGTGCCTCAGGGTCTTCCAGTTGATGTCAATATGAAATCTACAGCAAACTCATTCTTTGCAAAGAAAGGCGGAAGACCGTTACGGGGTGTTTTTTCAGTTGAATGAGACAATTTACAGTACTCAGCTGAATGCAACAATTTATTCCTTCCACCTACAATGCATCAAATCATATCATTGTTATCCTTTCCTTATGCTTTTAAACCTGTTTTACACAAAGGTTGAATGTCATTACCTAGATTTTCACAGTTAGGAGTCATGTTGGATGAACAGCATGTTAGTATTTGCTTAGCATAGCGGGTTTTTTTCCCCCTTCAGTAGGATCAACCTTATGTGATGTTAGTGGGAAAGCTTCATCAGTGTGGAGGAATAGTCTAGTGCTAGAGTATAGACTGGGAACCAGGGATATCAGGCTTGAAATCCCACTGCCATTCCCTGTGATCTCTGCTAAATCAGTTCACCCAGTGGCGGCCCTACCATTAGACCAACCGAGGTGGCACTCTTCAAGGAGCAGCACACCTTCCCACACCAGCCTCGGTTTGGCCTCTCCCCCCTTCCTTCTTCAATCCCCTTCCCTGAACCTACTTTTGTTTACTAAAATGCGTTGGTGCGATTCCCATAGGCTGCCCTGCTGCTGGCCCTTGTTTCTTCTCCCTACTGCGACCCATCTCTCTGATGTAACTTCCTGTTTCCTCAAAGGCGGGCTGCAGTAGAGAGAAGAGGCCGGTGGCAAGGCAGCCTATAGGAATCGCTGTCGATAGGCTCTATCCTGAAAGGAGGTTGAAGAAGGAAGGGGGGAAATGCCAGAACGGGGGGGGGGGGGGGGGGCCATGCCAGCCCTTAGATTGCCGTGGGCCACCCCTGAGTTCACCCTCGGTTGCCTCAGATACAACTTTGATTGTAAGTCCAGAAACTTGTGTACGTGATTGCAACCTGCCTTGAACTCTGTTTGGAATAGTTGAGTATTTATACCTTGATTGCTTCCTCTAATTTACAGCAGATAATTATCTAATTTTTAAAGGTGAAAATACCTTGCACGAGAGCTTCAACTCCGCCAAATTTCTGAGTCATGTTAAATGGTTCCACCATCCACTGCAGTTTTTCACAGGCTGCAGAAAAGGATATTTGAGCCAGATGTTGGGTGATTTGGTTTAACCTCATAGAGCTCTTGTGGACAACTACTGTTCTCCGGGGTCATCAGTCAGGTTTCTGGATATCTCTAATGAATATGCAGAGATAGATCTCCGTACTGCTTAGGCAATGTGCTTACAAATCTATCTTCATTATCTACCTTCATTATCGGTATCCTGAAAACTAGACCATTTGATGGTTCTTAAGTGCTGGAGTCTCCCACATCTGCCAGAGAGCTTGTACTCCTGAATATAAAGTTGATTCTGTTCAGCATTTCCTAGAAGACTTTTAACATGATTCAGTAAAGAAGATTCATATTTATTTTGCAACATAAGTTTTATCAATTACTAAATGCTTTTGTTGGTGTAGATGCTGTGCAGGATGCAGAACAAAACCAGGGCAGGGAGGGAGCTTTAAGTGTGGCATGAGTCAGGATGCAGAAGAAAACCAGGGCAGGGAGGGAGCTCTAAATGGGGCATGAGTCATTCAGACTCAGGTCATGATAGGTCTCCAACTGAGGAAGAGATGCAGTCTCTTTGTTTCTCAGCAGTTTGAACTTGTGAAGTATCTTGGCTGTCAACTGTTGCTTAGAAAATGTAAACAGATAAAAAATCAGTAGTAATCTGATTTAGAATATGTTATAGTCCCCCTTACTCCTGCCATTATGAATAGCTGATCTTCTTCAAATTTGCATAGATTTTTGAAGGACATCCAAAATGGAATGTTTTGCCTTTCCAGTGGAACCCTTTATTAAATACCCTGGTTGTAACAAACTGAAGTCAGGTTCCCCCAGGTTAATTCTTCCACAGCAATTTCTCAAGCCAGACCTGGAGTACTCCCAAGCCAGCTGAGTTTTCAGGATATCCACAATGAATACACAAGAGAGAGATTTGCAAGCTTCCCTTACCTCATGTATATTCATTGCGGATATATTGAAATCCTGATTGGTTAGGGCGTACTCCAGGACTGGCTGGAGAAATGTTCTATAGTAAAGTGATATCCATGCAACAGCTATGACAAGTCATAGGAAGTCACTGAGGTTTATTTGTAGCCAGCTTTTTGACAGGTCTGAGTGCTCAGTTAGTGTTCAGAGAGCTTGTTCCAGCCACATGCTCCCTTGGTGATCTAAATGGAGAGCCACAGACTTTACATGGATGGCATGGTACAATGATGAGGTAAAGCAGTCAGTCAGTTGTGCTAAATCCTCTTTATAACAAGGATAAGGGTCCTTTTACTAAGCTGTGGTAAGTACTAACGCGTGCTTACCACTGGTTAAAATCCTCTACCACAAGGCGTGTTTAGGCATCCCGCGGTAGTTTTATGTTTGGCGCGAGCTACCCACGCTAAAAAAATAGAAAATATTTTTAGCGCTGGGGGCGGAGAGTAGGTTGCCCAATGTTAATCAGCACTGTTGCATCACAATGCGTTAACCAATTGACGCATGGTTCGAGTAGGAGCCCTTATCACCTAGTAAATAGGTGGCAGTAAGAGGCCACGCACTACTTGGGAAATTAGCACGTGGCTATTAATGGGGGAAATAGAAAATGCAGCCTCTTTACTGCAACGCTAAAAGTAGCCTCAGCACGTGGGAAACCCACACGCTAGCAATAGCGCAGGCCACTTTTTAGCGCAGCTTAGTAAAAGGGCCCCTTATTCACTTATAATAAAAAGGGATCACAATAAATGAATACCATGGATTCTTGGTTTTTTTATTATTATTATTATTGAAATGGTTAAATGAATTAACACAACTGCCATGTAAAGTTGATTAATCTATTGCTGTGGAAGAAATGTTTAGCTATAGCAATAAATTGTTAACCTAAAATTATCAAAGAATATAGTATGCTAATTATGTCCTTGGTACATCATGGATGATTTCATATTAATTTTCAAGTACTTCAAGGGATATTTTTAATGTATCTAGTATGTGAATCATGTTGTAGCTTATATATTTTTATACTAATAAACTTATTTTTATATTAAACTATGTGTATTTTATATACCATCAACATATTCCTAAATGTTAGAAAATAATTTGACAAGCTTGGTTTTCCTAAACCAGTTACAAATGATGACCAGGTGTCTATACTGTCCTACTGACTCTGCAGGTACTTATGACTAGATTCTGTACATGGTGCCTGAAAATTGGCGCCAAGAAAAAATACGCCTAGGCATATTCTATAAAGTTTGCCTAAATTTAGGTGTACTTTATAGAATATGCCTAAATTTCCGTGCAGATAATAGAATAAGCCAAACGCCTCTCCGTGCGACTAAATTTAGTCACAGGCAGTTATGTCAAGTAAAACTTGGTGTAAATCCCGACGCCTAAATTAGGCGCGGACCAGGTGTATTCTAAAACAATGTGCATAGATTTTAGAAACAACCATGGCCATGCCTCCTTTTCAAAAATGAGTTGGAATTTATGCACATCACATTACAGAATATGCTTAGACAATTGTGTGTGTAAATTCTAATTAATGCCAATTAGTGTCAATAATTGGAAAGGGGATGGGACTTGATGTACCACCTGTCTGTGGTTACAGTCAAAGCAGTTTGCTTGTTAAGTGGCGATTATCAGAGCTGATTGGCTTGTTAACGAATTAAGTTGCGTGTGCAAATCCAGAATATGACCAGATTTGCATGCACACTTTAAGTCGTGCTATATAGAATCCAGGGCCTGGTGTCCAATATGCAAATGTATCTCATGCATATTCACTGAGGATATGCTGAAAACTCGGGGGCTAACAGGACAAGTTCGAGAACTGCTGGGCTAATGGTTCTGATTAGAAAATAGCTTATGTCTCAGTAAGTGAAGCCCAATTTCCATGGGATGTTTAGGTAGGAATTGGGACATACAGATTGGAATTTTCAGAATCCACAGGGCATTTTACAAATGACTGATGAATGGAAAGCCTTTTGTAAAATAGGTATAAGGATGCTGGCAAATATATTTGAACTTGCCAGCATGTACAGCAGGAGCATTAATTTCAGAAACCTGCACATCCTAAAACAGTGTAACATCATAGCAATATAGTAGATGATGGCAGGTAAAGACCTATATGGTCCATCCAATCTGCCCAACAAAATAAACTCATAGCATAAGGTATGATGCAATACTACACATGCATACTTCATCTTGATTTGTCCCTGCCATGTGAGTTTTACACATGTAAATACACGTGGAGGTGCTGATTTTGCAACCTGCCAGCTAGAGGCCAACTGAATTTTGGTTTTGACTTTAGCACTGAAACTGGTCTGAAATCTAGATTCAGCTGCATTTCAGTTTCATGAAAGTATATTTTCAGCTAAAACCAAAACTCCCCACCCTCACCTCTGCTACCACTTTCTGCCGCCCTCCTACCGCCCATAGGCCCTTTCAAGGCCTACCTTCAAAGCCTTGGTGGTCTAGTGGCCTCTTCAGGCCAGGAGTAATCCCTAGTTATCTAGATAGCAGACTGAATATTGACATGATCCGGATAAGTTCTGAAACCACCCTGGCTGTGCCTATGCCCGGCCCCTGCACTATCTGCATAGTAACATAGCAAATGACGGCAGATAAAGACCTGTACGGTCCATCCAGTTTGCCTGATAAGATAAACTCATTTTGCATGGTATGTGATATGTATACCCAAGTTTGATTTGTCCTTGCCTTTCTCAGGGCACAGACCGTAGAAGTCTACCCAGCACTGTTCTTGTACAAAGTTCTGGAGCTAACGTTGAAGCCCCTTAAAATTTATACTCCAGCCTATCCCTATCTATTCAGTCACAATCAGGGCACAGACCGTAGAAGTCTGCCCATCTCCCATTTTGTTTCCCAATTACCGGTGTCGCCACCCAATCTCCGCTGAGATTCCATGGAACCATTCCTTCTAAACAGGATTCCTTTGTGTTTATCCCATGCATGTTTGAATTCCATTACCGTTTTCATCTCTACCACCTCTCAGGGGAGGGCATTCCACATATCCACCACCCTCTCCGTGAAAAAAATACTTCCTGACATTAGTCCTGAGTCTACCCCCTTCAACCTCAATTCATGTCTTCTAGTTCTACAGCCTTTCTGTCCCGTCCATCTCAGCATAATGCTGAGGTGGTCTGTAAGGATATACAGAAGCACTATCTGGATACACTCGTCAGCTGCACCTATCCAGATGACAGATGCTGTTATCCGGAGAAGTACTTTTGAATATTGACCTAATAGTTTTTTGGATTGCCAAACCCATTCCAAGAACATACAACCTTAAAACGTATGCAGGCCACGACATTTCCATGTGCACATAATGGCACTGTATGAAGGGTATTTACTAAGTATGCAATTTAATAAATGGCCTCCCTAATCTACAAGGTAGTTGTTGCTCCACTGTCATCAGATAAAGATCTGATTCTTGTGAGTCAGATTCTATAGATACCATCCTAAATTGTCATTGAGGGTAAAACTTTGTGGATTTAATTCCTATGAAGAATTTTGTTGAAACCAGGTCTAACTTGGCATCAATCGCCATCTCATCTCATAGTGGATAATGCACCTGCTAATAGAAGTGAAAAGTCTCTTTAGAAACTTTAAGTTTTCTGCTGGATTTTATTCAGATAGTGACTTCCAAATTTACAAGTTTCCTTTTCTTGCTATTTCTCCCCTTTTTCGTAATTAATGGGGTTAGTTTATAATATATTCTGTCATATATAAATATATACACTTTCTTAACTATTGCATTTGAATATGTGATATTTTTTCTTATATTTAAATATATTTCTATGATGGAATGTATTTTCTGTTGTCAAGTTTTATATGTGTGGCAGCATTGTGAATTCAAATAAATAAAAACAAATAAAATAGTTTGTTGAATTCAAGTAACATAACATCATTACTTATACAATGATGAGGTGAAAACTAATGACAATAATGCCCATTAAAAGTGTTAAAAAAGTTCTCAAATACATGACTTGACCATATATTGTATCATCTGCAAGGAAACATTTTATATCATTAACACTGATCTAGCAACTTACACAATACATTGCACTTATTGGTGGAGAGAGATTTGCATTTACTGCATCGCCAATGTATGCAAATGTATCTCATGCATGCATGCATTCATTCTGGAAATCCTGATAGACTGGTTTGGTGCATTTGCAGAATAGGTTTCTGAATTGCTATTCTGGAGCATAGGCAGCAAAATGGGGAGGATCACTGGGACCATTGCCCTACCAATATTTTGCTCCACACAGCTCAGCAACTAGGGATCTTGGGGGTAGAGTCAGCAATTGGTCTGACTGGCCCCTCCAACCATAAAGGTGTTCCACTACCCCTGTTCTAGAATGATGAATGATCAGAGCTCACTGGGGAGAAACATTTGAAGAAATAGAAGAGTAAGAGTTTTGCTTAACTTTTTAAAAACTTTTAATACAGAGGTGTCAAACTCATTTCAATGTCAGGCCACAATACAAAAAATGTACTTTACGCAGGATATCCTGAGCAGATTCCCCTCTGATATGTTGCACTCCATCAAGAGGAATCCCCTCTAAAATGGTTACCAGTGCTCAATAATTTGAAGTCATTGCCTACATAGCATAAGAATAGCCATACTGGGTCAGACCAATGGTCCATCTTGCCCAGTATCCTGTTTCCAACAGTGGTCAATCCAGGTCACAAGTACATGGCAGAAACCAAAATAGTAGCAACATTCCATTCTACCAGCCCCAGGGCAAGCAGTGGCTTCCCCATGTCTGTCTCAATAGCACTCAATAGCAGTCTATGGACATTTCCTCCAGGAACTTGTCCAAATCTTTTTAAACCCAGATACACTAACCACTTTTACTACTACTACTACTACTATTTAACATTTCTAAAGCGCTACCAGGGTTACGCAGCACTGTACAATTTAACAAAGAAGGACAGTCCCTGCTCAAAGGAGCTTACAATCTAAAGGACAAAAAGTGCAGTCAATCAAATTGGGGGCAGTCTAAATTTCCTGGATAGAGGTACAATGGTTAAGTGCCAAAAGCGACATTGAAGAGGTGGGCTTTGAGCAGGGATTTGAAGATGGGCAGGGAGGGGGCTTGGCGTATGGGCTCAGGGAGTTTATTCCAAGCATAGGGTGCGGCGAGGCAGAAAGGGTAGAGCCTGGAGTTGGCAGTGGTGGAGAAGGGTACTGAGAGGAGGGATTTGTCCTGTGAGCGGAGGTTACGGGTAGGAGCGTAAAGGGATATGAGGGTAGAGAGGTAATGAGGGGCTGCAGATTGAGTGCATTTGTAGGTTAGTAGGAGAAGCTTGAACTGTATGCGGTACCTGATCGGAAGCCAGTGAAGTGACTTGAGGAGAGGGGTGATATATCGGTCTAGGCGGAAGATAAGACGGGCAGCAGAGTTCTGAACGGATTGAAGGGGGGATAGATGGTTAAGTGGGAGGCCTCCAGTAAAGAGTTCCAGAGCTTAACTATTTGTTAACTGAAAAAATATTTCCTCCTGTTTGTTTTAAAAGTGTTTCCATGTAACTTCATTGAGTATCTCCTAGTCTTTGTACTTTTTTAAAAAGTAAAAAATTGATTCACTTCTACTCGTTCTACACTCAGGATTTTATAGACTTCAATCAGCCGTCTTTTTTCCAAGTTGAAGAGCCCTAACCTCTTTAGCCTTTCCTCAAGTGAAAGGAGTTCCATCCCCTTTATCATTTTGATTGCTCTTCTTTGAACCTTTTCTAATTCTGCTATATCTTTTTTGAGATACAGCGACCAGAACTGAACACAATATTTAAGATGAGGTCGCACCATGGAGTGGATACAGAGGCATTATAGTATTCTTGGTCTTGTTTACCATCCCTTTCCTAAAAATTCCTAGCATCCTGTTTGCTTTTTTGGTTCCTGCCACACACTGAGCAGAAAATTTTAGTGTACTGTCTACATTGACATCTAGATCTTTTTCTTGGGTGCTGACCTCCAAGGTGGACCCTAGCATAAGTAACTATGATTTGGATTATTCCTTCCAACATGCATCACTTCCAACGTGCATTTGTCTACATTAAATTTCATCTGCCATTTGAATGCCCAGTCTTCCAATTTCCTAAAGTCTTCCTGCAATTTTTCACAGTCTTCATATGTTTTAACAACCTTGAATAGTGTTGTGTCATCTTCCAATGTAATCACCTCGCTCGTCATTCTGATTTGCTGATCATTTATAAATATGTTAAATAGCACCGGTCCCAGTACAGATCCCTGTAGCATTCCACTATTCATCCTCCTCCGTTGAGAGAAATGGCCATTTAACCCTACCCTCTGTTTTCTGTCCAATAACCAATTCCAAGTCCACAACAGAATAGATCAGTACTGGGACTGGTGCTATCTAACATATTTATAAATGATCTGGAAATCAGAATGACAAGTGAGGTGATTAAATTTGCAGATGACACAAAAATATTCAAGGTTGTTAAAACATATGCGGACTGTGAAATATTGCAGGAAGACCTTAGGAAATTGGAAGACTGGGCATCCAAATGGCAGATGAAATTTAATGTGGACAAAAGCAAGGTGATGCACATTGGAAAGAATAATCCAAATCATAGTTACCTGATGTTAGGGTCAGCACTGATGAAAAAGATCTAGCTGTTATGGATAATACGCTGAAATCTTCTGCTCAGTGTGCAACCATGGCCAAAAAAGCAAACAGGATTCTAGGAATTATTAGGAAAGGGATGATGAATAAGACCTAAAATACTATAATGCCTCTGTATCACTCCATGGTGCAACCACATCTTGAGTATTGCATTCAGTTCTGGTCGCCGTATCGCAAAAAAGAAATAGTGGAATTAGAAAAGGTTCAAAGAAGAGTGACCAACACGGTAAAGGGGATGGAACTCCTTTTGTAAGAGGAAAGGCTAAAGTGGCTAGGGCTATTCAGCTTGGAAAAGAGACAGTAGAGGGGAGATATGATTGAGGTCTACAAAATCCTGAATGCTGTAGAATGAATAGAAGTAAATTGATTTTTTTACTCGTTCCAAAAGTACAAAGACTAGGGGACACTTGTTACATGGAAATACTTTTAAATCAAATAAGAGGAAATCGTTTTTCACTCAACAAATAGTTAAGCTCTGGAACTCTTTGCCGGAGGATGTGGTAGCAGCGGTTAATGTATCTGGGTTTTAAAAAGGTTTGGACACGTTCCTGGAGGAAAAGTCCATAGTCTGCTATTGAGACAGACATGGGGAAGCAACTGCTTGCCCTGGGATTTGTAGTATGGAATGTTTCCATGAATGGGTTTCTGCCAAGTACTTGTGCCCTGGTTTGGCAACTGTTGGAAAAAGGATACTGGGCTAGATGGACCATTGTTCTGACCCAGTATGGCCACTCATATGTTCTTATGTAACAATTTGAATCTATTGATGTTTGCAACTGGGGTCCATGGCAGAAACAATATTGGGGCAATGGAGACAGGCAGAAGTGCTCTTATTATGCTCCCACTGTCATCACTAAAGAAGGGCTGTGACAGGATTCCACAGCTGTTTAGAGGCCATGAGAATCCCAGGCAGAGTGCAAATGAGAGATGATGCCCACCCATTATTTTGCCTCCTCTTGCTGTGGGCGGGTATGGTCTTCTCTCCTTACCCTTCAAAAAGTCCAGCACTGCTTCCAACTTTACTTTTTCTTTTTTGTAGTGCTGGAAGGAAGTGACAGAAGCACTGTGATTATACTGGACTGTAGCAAGTAATTTGATCGTGCCCCTATTTCTAGCAGCCCAGCAGTGATTTCTTGTCACATACCATATTAAGTTCAAGATCCTGTGTTTAGCCCTTCAGACCTTACAATTGAATAACCATTTTTTTGACAAACTCATCTTCACTGTGATCTGTCTCACAATTTGAACTCATTTCAGGCTGCAGTGCTTAATATTCCATTTCTCTCAAGAACCAGACTTGATGTTACCTTGCACTCGGCTTTTGCAGTTCTAGCCCCTTCCTTGTGAAATGCTCTCGTTTGTATATCCAATCAGAAGCATCATTACAGAAATGTAAGAAGGGACTCCTATTACTATTACTAATACTTATCACTTCCAAAGTATTACTAGACATACACAGTGCTATACATAAGCATGTAGGAGAGAGTCCCTGTTCGACAGAGCGTACAATTTATTTAAGATGAACAAACAGGACAAACAAGGGATTAGGGAGTTACGTTTATTATGGGAATGATTAAAACATGGGTATTGAAGACCTGAATTAAGGGTAAAGAATTAAAACTGCCTCAAAAACGTGGGCTTTTAATCTGGATTTGAATAAATCCAGACACAGAATGATGTACTGACTTAAGAATTCTATTCCGGATATACAGCACAGCAAGATAGAAGGAACAGAGTCTGGAGTTGGCAGTGGAGGAGAACAGTGCACATAAGAGTGACTTACCTGACAGAGTTCTCGGGAAAGGTGTAGGGAGAGAAAAGAAAGGAGAGATACCGAGGAGCTGCAGAAGGAATGAGTTTGAACTGTATACAGAAAAGAATAGGGAGCTAATTAAGAGGCCCTTTTACTAAGCCGCGTAGGCGCCTACATGCGCCCAATGCATGCCAAATTGGAGTTACTGCCCAGTTACTGCATAGCCCTTGCGGTAATTTCAATGTTGGTGCGCGTCCACTACGTGCGTCTAAAAAAGTTTTTTCTATTTTCTGGCGCGCTGCAGCTACACATGTCAAGTGGCATTTGACGCACATAGACCATTACCGCCCGGTTACTGCATGAGACCTTACTGCTAGGTCAATGGCTTGCAGTAAGGACTCAGACCCAAAATGGACGCGTGGCAATTTTCATTTGGCCACACATCCGTTTTCAGCAAAAAAAGGACATTTTTTGTAGCATTGCTAACAAATAATTCTGCATGCGCCCAAAGCACACGTCTACACTACCGCAGGCCATTTTTCAGCGCACCTTAGTATAAGGATCCATAAGTGACTGGAAGAGAGGGGTTATATGAGTGTAGGGACACTGATGGAAGATAAGGTGTGCGGCACAATTTTGAACAGATCGAAGAGAAGAGAGATGGTTTAGAGGGAGACCTGTGAGGATGAAGTTGCAGTAATCTAAGCAGGAGGTAATGAGAGTATGGATAAGGTAGTGTGCTCATAAAGGAAGGGACAAATTTAGGTGATGTTATAAAGAAAAACGGGTTGTAGCAGTCTTGGATATGTGCATAGAGAAAAAGGAGTCAAATATGACCCCAAGGTTACAAGCTGAAAACACAGAAATAGAGAATGGGGAAGAGGAGAGGTGGGTTTACAGGGAAAGAGAAGAAGTTCAATCTTGGCCATGTTAAGTATCAAAGGATTTGTACTCCTAATGTTGAGAGTTATAATCCTACATTTGCCTCTTTGAAAATGTAATAGGGCCAAGTGCCTAAATTTATACCAGTGCCTGGTACTGTTGCTGTCTTTTCCATGTGAATGAAGGTAGCGCCTGCCTTTGAGCAACTCCAGCATGTTCATACTTCCAGTAACCAGAAGCCATCCAACCTCATGGCTTCTAATTGTGGCTCTGTTCTTGCATTATTGTTTCCAATGAAAAGCATTAGAATTTATTAACGGGTCAATATTCAAAGGTACTTCTCCAGATTACGACAACCAATATCCAAATAAGTGCACTAGATAGCTCTATACATGGATTTTCAGCAGCACTAAGACAGCAAAGTTGATAACACAGACACTAACATTTACACGTGAGTTATGCATATAAATGTTTAGAATATTAGCATATTCATGCATATGTGCACACTTACATTCTAGCATGCTGCCTAAATGCTATTCTGCAAATACCTGCTTAACTGCGCTGAAAAATGGCTTGCGGTAGTGTAGGTGCAGCTACACTGGGGGAGAAAGGGGAGGCCATCCCTGATTCCCTCCGGTGATCATCTGGTCAGTTTGTGCACCTTTTTGAGGCTTGGTTGTAAGAAAAAAAGGAACAAATAAAGTTGTCCAAATGTTCTTCAGGGCGCCCTTCTTTTTTCCATTATCGGTCAAGGACGCCCATGTATTAAGCATGCCCCAATCCCGCCTTTGCTACCTCTGACACGCCCTCGTGAACTTTGGTCGTCCCCGCGACAGAAAGCAGTTGAGGACACCCAAAATCGGTTTTCGATTATGCCGATTTGGGTGACCCTGTGAGAAGGACGCCCATCTTGCGATTTGTGTCGAAAGATGGGCATCCTTCTCTTTCGAAAATAAGCCTGATGGTCAAATCTTTTACCACCAAAAACTAATTTTGCTGCAGCATTTTGAATTGCTTGGAGTCTGCCTATTTGTATTTGTGGAAGATCCATAAAAAAACACATTACAATAATCCAATGTAATAAGAACCAAAGGCTGAACAATCCATTTGAACTGACATTCTCCAAAATACCGCTTAAGTTTCCTCAGCAATTTCACTTAAAAAAAAAAAAAATCTGAACAACACAATTAGAGGATTGTTTACTAAAGCTTAGCTCGAGCTATCTGCAGCAGGGCACAAAGGAATAAAATGGGCCCTGCTGCAGATAACTCGAGCTAAGCTTTAGTAAACCGGGGGGGGGGGGGGGGGGGGGGGGGTAGTATACATAGATAACCTGGAGTCAAAAATAACTCCTAACAATTTGATATTTGAGTTCAGCAAAACTTCAACCCCTACTAATTTTAGATTTATTTGAGGCATCGTCTGTCGAGAATTCCCCGCCCATAAAATACTTGTTTTGGCAGGGTTAATCTTAAGATGATTCATGGACATCCAAACATAAATAGAATGATAAACATTGTTCATCACATTATAAAGTGCAGATAAATCCAAATGCATAGGAAACAAAAGAACACTATCATTAGCATATGAAAAGTACTGAACTTTTAAAAGCTGGGAGAGGGGGAGAGGAGAGATCCCTGGGGAATACTATCAGGTTCATTTTCGAAAGAGATGGACATCCAAAAAGTAACATAAATTAGCACTTGGACGTCCAAATCTCAAGGGGACATATCAGAGGCGTGTTTGAGGCAGGACTTGGGTGTTCCTAAGACTTGGACGTCTTTGAGCCATAATGGAAAAAAGCAAAGTCGTCCAGCACTAAAACTTGGACGTTTTCACCCAGACCTGTGTTTATCATAAATAAGGCACAAAAAGGTGTCCAAAATGACCAGATGACCACTGGAGGGAATTGGGGATGACCTCCTGTTACTCCCCCAGTGGTCACTAACCCCCTCCCACACCCAAAATACATGATTAAAAATATTACTTGCCAGCCTCTATGCCAGCCTCAGATGTCATACGCAGGTCCATGACAGCGCATGCAGGTCCCTGGAGTAGTTTAGTAGTAGGTGCAGTACACTTCAGGCAGGTGGACCCAGGCCCATACCCACCCACCTGTTACATTTGTGGAGGAAATAGCGAGCCCTCCAAAACCCACCAGATTTCCTCTGTACCCACATATAGATGCCCCCCTTTACCCGTAAGGACTATGGTAGTGGTGTACAGTTGGGGGTAGTGAGTTTTGGGGGGCTCAACACACAAGGTAAGGAAGCTGTGTACCTGGGAGCATTTTATGAAGTACACTGCAGTGCCCCCTAGGGTGCCCGATTGCTGTCCTGTAATGCCAGGGGGACCAGTGTACTACAAATGCTGGCTCCTCCCACGTCCAAATGTCTTGAATTTGCACGTTTTAGACTTGGACGTTTTTGGTTTCGATGGCCAAAAATCAAAGACGTCCAAATCCAAGGAGCAGCAGTGGGAATTAAACCCAGGTTGCCAGGATCAAAGCCCGCTGCACTAACCATTAAGCCATTCATCCTCTGTTTTTGACATCTTTTGTTCAAGAATGGACCAAAAAAGGACGTCCAAATCACAAGACATGCACAGTATTTCTAACACAGAAGATAGATGTCCATCTTTTTTGTAAAACGTCCAAATTCTGATTTAGACGTTTCTTTTGAAAATGCCCCTCTTTGTCTCATTAGACCATGTTTTTGAATGTATTCTGCAATTTTGTGCTATATAATAGTCTCTAGCATTTTGCCTTGCACTGACGTCAGGCTCACCAGTTTATAATTTCCCGGATCACCTCTGGAACCTTTTTAAAAACACGGTGTTCCATTGGTCATCCTCCAATCTTCTGGTACCATACTTGAATTTAAGGATAAATTACCTATTACTAACAATTGTTCTACAAGTTCATTTTTCAAATCTATCAGTACTCTGGGATGAATACCATCCAGTCCAGGCAATTTGCTACTCTTCAATTTGTCAAATTGTACCATTACATCTTCCAGGTTTGTAGAGATTTCATTCAGTTTCTCTGACTCGTCAGCTTTGAATACCATTTCTGGCACTGGTATCTCTTCCAAATCTTCCTCGGTGACTCTGAAGCAAAGAATTAATTTAATCTCTCTGCTATGTCTTTGTCATCCCTGGTTGCCCCTTTTACTCCTCAGCCATCTAACAGTCCAACTAATTCTTTTGCTGGCTTCTTGCTTTTAATATACCTAAAAAAAATATGTTACTATATGTTTTTTTTTAATTTTTAACCAGGAGCTTTATTGAAAGACTTTTGACTTGCTATTCCTTATTATTTTCAGTCGGATCCTTCTTCTATTTTCTGAAGGATTTTCTTTTAGCTCTAGTAGCTTCCTTAACCTCACTTTTTAACTATGCCGGCTGACATTTGGTCTTTCTTCCTCCTTTTTTAATACATGGAATATATTTGGTCTGGGCTTCCAGGATGGTATTTTTGAACAGCATCCACGCCTGATGTAATTTTTTTTCCTTTGCAGCTGCTCCTCTAAGTTTTTTATTACCGTTAATCTCATTTTATCATAGTCTCCTTTTTGAAAGTTAAATGCTAACGTATTGGATTTCCTGTGTCTACTTACTCCAAAGCTGGTATCAAATCTGAGTATATTATGATCACTGTTATCAAGTGACCCCAGCACCATTACCTCCTGCATCTGATCATGAGTTCCACTAAAGACTAGGTCTAGAATGTTTCCTCCTCTTGTTGGCTCTTGTATCAGCTGCTGCATAAAGCAGTCCATGATTTTGTCAAGAAAGTTTACTTCCCTAGCATGCCCTGATGTTACATTTACCCAGTCAATATTGGGGTAATTGAAATATCTATTATTATTGTGTTCCCCAGTTTGTTAGTCTCCATAATTTCTGATAACATTTCTACATCTGCCTGTTGGAAACCACTATTGCACCTGGATGCATCTGGTACAATCTGATGCTGATTCAGACGTGTTATTAGAAGGACAATTTGGGATATTTATTTTCTACTAAAAAAAGAATATTGGTTTGACCCCTGAGGCAGGCGCTTTTCTGGGCTAAAACATGGTCTGTGTCGGGTCCATTCCATTAAGGATTATACCATTATTCCAGTTTTGGAGGCCCTTTTATGACAACTGAAGGAACCATCAGCATCTACTTCAACCTGCAAAATATTATAATATGTAAAAATATATCCAACAATTCATTTCACAAAATTGTTGAAGGACCAACATGAGTTTGCCAAATCTTGGACAGGAGAGATGATGAGCTAGGACCTGAAAACTATTTTAGGAGGGCATAGGATGAAAGGCTTGCCCTAGGGTGTCCAATACTCTTGCACGGGCCCTGCTATACAAGCATATACACTAGTGCTACTTTATAAAACCCATTCCCCTCACCTAAAACACGCTTTAGGTACTTCAAATGCTTAACAAAATTACTCCCCTCATATCTTGCTCAACTGGATACCCTATGTTTCTAAACTGTTACAGGCAGTGAGAATTCAATTTCTCTATGCAGAAATGACTGAGTTGAAAGTTTATCTTTCATGCACTACATATCTTAGTGTCATATTAAATAGACCACCTCTAGCTAAGGTCAATGGAGGGATTGTAAGTTAAAAGTTACAACAGCCTAGAGTGGAACTCAGATTCAAAGGTACTATATTTCACCGTCTAGGACTGGAACATGCCAAGTATTTAATGCTGATGGAATGAGGCAACAACTATTTCCATACACCAGTTCCAACTTAATCCAGCTTTCCCTTTCCACAACTGGTACTAACTTGCTTCAGCACACGTGAACAGTAAATGGAAAGCAGGAACCCGTCTGCATGCACAGCTGGCTTTTTATAGCCCTTTGCAGAAACTAGGATAAAGGTCACAGCTGCCTAACAAACAGCTTGCCAGCGTAGGCTGAAAAGAGAAAAATATGCTGGTTTCTGCATTAGTATAATCAGTTGAAAATACATATGCTTTCTGAACATCATCCCGAAATTTATATTCATAAAAGAGTATCCCCTTAGCAATTTAATAAATTGCAGCTACGTAAAACATGGGTTTGCTGACATAAGTTTTGCAGCTCACGAGAACATTATGAATCATTTTGAGGAACTTGCTCTCAATCTGCTGGATACGTCTGATTGCTCTTTCACTTAGGAAACTACTGGGCATAAATTGCTTATATTAAACTCAGAGCCATTTCTCTGCTAATATGTAATTTCCATAATTAAAAATTTTCAGCACACAAAGAGGGGCATTTTTGAAAGGTCATCCAAGTATGAATGAGGACGCCCTCGCAAAGTTGGCCAAAATCAGGTAGTTATAATCGAAAAAATAGTATGGACGTCCTTAGACATTTCATTATTGCAGTGCAAAACGCTCAAATTAGGGACGCCCAAAGTATCGTAAAAAGGATGCTCATCTTCCAGAACCTTGAAAGGACGTCCCTAAAACATTCACTGTACTTGCCAATTTGTCATATGAACGTCCTTCACCAGTTCTACGAGAAAGACGTCCTTATTACATAGTAACATAGTACATGACGGCAGAAAAAGACCTGCACGATCCATCCAGTCTGCCCAACAAGATAGCACAGACCATATAAGTCTACCCAGCACTATCCCTGCCTCCCAACCACCAGCTCCGCCTCCCACCACCGGCTCTGCCACCCGATCTCGACTAAACTCCTGAGGATCCATTTCTTCTGCACAGGATTCCTTTATGCTTATCCCACGCATGTTTGAATTCCGTTACCGTTTTCATTTCCACCACCTCCCGTGGGAGGGCATTCCAAACATCCATTACTCTCTCCGTGAAAAAATACTTCCTGACATTTTTCTTGAGTCTGCCCCCCTTCAATCTCATTTCATGTCCTCTCGTTCTACCGCCTTCGCATCTCCGGAAAAGGTTCGTTTGCGGATTAATACCTTTCAAATATTTGAATGTCTGTATCACCCTTGTTTCTCTTTTCCTCCAGAGTATACATGTTTAGTTCAGCAAGTCTATTACTATACTTTGGACTTCTCTGATGTACCTGGTTGTTCCGCAAGTATAGTGCATGTCATGGACGTCCATGTGTCATGGTCATCCACGTGCAGACCCGTCAATATATGGGATGGTCGTCCAGGATACATGACAGACCTTATAGATCTGCCAATAAGTAACAAAGTCAAATCGTCAAGATCCCACCTAAACCTACACTACCCAAATTGCAAACGACTGAAATACAAAACAACTTACGCTTCCGGCTTCTCCTACATAAGCGCAAAACTATGGAATGGCCTCCCCAAATCTGTGAAAACAATACACGACCACCTGAATTCAGGAAATCACTAAAAACCAACCTCTTCAAAATGGCCTACCCAAACGACCCCATGTAAACCTCCCACCCAGCAACACAACAAGACTATAATCATACTGGACAACACGCAATCTTCATCCCTTCCGACCCTCCAATTATAACTTATACGATCACTATACAACCTTGTATCTGTTATCAACCAACTGGGCAAGCGCCTTTGACGGTACTATGTTAGCCACATTGAACCTGCGAATAGGTGGGAAAATGTGGGGTACAAATGCAATAAATAAATAAAATATATGGACCTGTGCATGTAAGGACATCCATCACGCATGGCCGTCTATATAAGGCGGTGCACGTTTTCCAACTGTTATTCACTGAGAAATATGTCTGTGCACAGAGACCCAAATTTCAGCCTCGCTGAAAACCTGATGGTCGTCCAGCTGTGCCTCAGGCACCGTGGCTCCCTCTTTATGCACAACCACCACCTGCTCCTCAGGACTGTCTCTATTGAAGCCTGGACTGAAATAAGAGACAGATTGGAAATGTAACTGTTGCCCCCCCACCACACACACACACACACACTGGTCTTGGGTTATCAGGTCACTCTCATGTAGAATTCCCTCAGCAATGTTCTACAAGAAAGACATCCTTATTACTATACTTTGGACCTCTGTGATGTACTGTGCAAAGTACAGTAACAAGGACGTGTTTCTTGAAACACTGTCGAAGGACGTGCATCTTAGAGGCCCGGCGGTCCTGTTAGATGGACATCCTTCACTATGAATTTTTAGTTATAGGATATTTTATTGTGTATATGAAGATGTTCACACTATAAGGCACCAAGCGTGTGAAGGTGGTCATGCACGTGATGGACGTTCATGCAACATGTGCACGTGCTGACGTCAGCACGTGGACATGTTGCATGGACGTCCATATAAGGAGATGCACGTTTTCCAACAGTTATTGACTGAGAAATAGGTCTCTGTGCCATGAGCCAAATTTCAGCATCACTGAAAACCTAGAGCCTTGGCTCATATAGGAGACCGATCAGGTCCCCTTCCTGTAGCTACACATATAAGAGCTCCCTCAGCAATGTAAGTACTAACTGTAGTCTGCATTCAAGGGTAATCAGTATGTGCACACGCACATTAATTAATAGAATCAATGTACTAGAAAGGAAAACCATTCCCACATCCCTACAATTTGGCTGCCAAAGGAATGTGTGTTGTGAAGGCAAGAAGGACCATCCCCTGACCCCTGGTGTACAAAATTGTATCTTGCAGACATTTTGGTATACACAGGGACCTTGAGTCCCTGCAAAGGAGGTACCGTCGGATACTGAGAGACAACCCTTGGCTCATCAGGAGTGTCCGACGGCACCTCAGGGCTCAACGTATGTATTATAAACAAGGCTCCTGCAAATTTCATGTTCAGTTTCCATGTGGCTAATAGGCAAATAGTAAGTCACAACACCTCTGTCCAAGATCTAAGCCTGAGGTTGCAGTTACCCTCCCATGAGTGTGGCTGCAACTTCCAACTAACCTCCTCTGAGATGAATGAGATGACATGCCTCACTTCTGTATCCCCCTTTCTGGGGTGAATACTGTTTCATGGTATTCCTGCCTGAGGACCTACTCTTAGTGGATGTCATTGCCTCATATTAATGTTATGTGCTCCCCCCCCCCCAAAAAAAAAAAACTGGCCAGCCAACAATAGTCACAAATCATAATGCAAACATGCTGCTGACCAATGAGTGTGGTCTGCCAACATATCCTGTGTACTGTTTGTCAGACCAGCTTCCAGGGTTCCCTGTCATGTCATCTCATGCATCTCACACCCCATGGGTATAGCCCAGGGCTCACCACACCTTTCCCCATTCCCTGCCTCAGGCCAGCCAGCTCCTGCACTATGTAAGCCATGTTCGATGAGCTGATCTCAAAGACAATCCTTTACAAACACAGGGCGGCAGCAGCAGCAGGAGGAGGAGGCGGAGGCGGAGGCAGAGGAGGAGGTCACTGCACTAGTGACACAGGAGGAGGAGGAGGTGGAGGTGGAGGAGGAGGAGTCAGAGGCGGACCAATGGGCAGATATGCCTCCTCTGGAGGGGTAGGAGGAGGAGCACCCACCAGCCCCACCAACATCACCAGCTCCACCAACACCACCAGCTCCACCAGCTCTAGACAACAGTGCCGCAGTACTGCAACTCCTGTAGCAACTGGTTGCTGTAGTCAACCAGTTGCTGCAGAGGTGGCAGCACTGCGGCACTCTGTCGAGGACCACCAGCAGACTCATAGCCGACTCATGCTGCTGGTGACAGAGCTACTGCGACAGCAATTGGAGGGACAGGAGAGGGGAGAATGATTTTTTTTTTTGGGGGGGGGGGGGGGAATTGTAAATAGTTTGTTTTTGTATATAGTTTAAATAAAGTTTTACACTTTTGGCACTGACCAGGGTCAGTGTGTGTACTTTGTGCACTACATATGTGGTATTATCAAATGCTGGGGTTGATGTGAGAGGAGTCAGCAATCTGGGTTGCATGACAGGTGAACTGTGACAGAGAAACTTTGGTACATATCAGTGGCGTAGCTACGTGGGGCCAGGGGGGCCTGGGCCCCCGTAGATTTGGCCCTGTATCCCCCTGCCGACAACACTCTCGACCCCCCTCCCGCCAACAACCCTCCTCTACCATCGCCGTGGGCTACTTTTGCTGGCGGTGGACCCCAATCCCCGCCAGCCGAGGAGGTCCTCTTCTTCCTCTGAAAGCTTCATTCTGTTTCTGACGTCCTGCACGTTGTACGTGCAGGATGTCAGACTCACAGAAACAGAACGAAGCCTTGCAGATCAGCGTGCAGGACGTCAGATGCAGAACAAAGCCTTTGGAGGAACAAGAGGATCTCCTCGGCTGGTGGGGGTTGGGGTCCCCTGCCAGCAAAGGTAGCCCACGGCGACAGTGGGTTGGCGGCGGGAGGGGGGGTCGAGAGGGTCATCGGCAGGGGTTGTCAAAGTTGGCGGGGGGGGGGGGGGGCGGCAATAGCGGGGGGAGGGGTCAGTGGCGCTGGGGGGGAGGGCTAAAATGTGCCCCCTCACCTCGGGCTTTGGCCCCCCCTCCTGCCGAAGTCTAGCTACGCCCCTGGTGCATATGTGTGATAAGTGTGGCCATACAGAAGGCCACCTGTTCCTTTCAAACTACATGGCTGTATGGTAAGGGTGGGGGGAGGCTGAGTGGGCATTTCTGTTGAGGAACACAAATGCCCATCCAGCCTCTCCCCCCTTACCATACAGCCCCACAGCACAGAGTTGTGTAAATAATAGGTTTGTTATCTAGCACTAGTGATCTGCCAAGTAGAAACTTGCAGATAACCATAGGTAGCGCATAGACGATGTTTGCTCTCTGATCGCCAGACACCCTTACCCACAAACAAACCTCATTGGTGAGGGCCAGGAAGGAGCTACAAACAGCTGGGTCATCTTTTCACATTGAATTTATCAGCAATGGTATATAGTGCTGAGGGGAAAAGGAAAACCAAGGGTAAAAGCATTAGATGAATGTTTACTTCATCAAAATTGCAATATAATACATCAGGTACAGAAGGGCACAGGCTAGGGGAATTATATAGGCACTGGGCTGTAGCCACCTGCAGGTAATTTAGAATAGGAACTGTAACCAGAACCCCTCTCCCTCACCATGACTTAAGGGCTCAAGGCTTTTATAAGGCACGCAGCTGTGGCCACCTTGAAAATAGTATGCAGGATAGAATATAGAAATGTCGTTCCAAACCTATGGAGGATTGTAGGACTGTGTTGAATAATGTGGAAAAGACAGTCAGGGCATATATGCTTCCCCCCCTCCCCACCCCCAGCAACCCTGAGAATGGGTGGGCACTTCATAACAGGGGACTGGGGTTCACCACATAAAGAAGGATGGAACCTAGCGGGGAGACACATGAGGTGCAAAGCAGGAGAAAAACTACCAGCTGTGGATACCCATGAACCTGGTGAAAATAGAGGTAAGATTTGAATGCAGAGAACAGAGAGAGATTGGGGAATCCTTGACCATGAGGGATGCACACATCCATTCTCAGGGCCTCTTCCCCACCCCACCCCACTGGCAGCCACAACTGAGTGTGTCCAATAGAGAACAAGACATCTGTACAGTGAATGGGGTAGAAACAATCATGGCTCTCAAGAGTCCAGTGTATTACAGTTCACTGCTGTCTCTTGCAATCCTCTTGACCAGCTGTCCTGCAAGATGCAAGAAGTGTTTGTTTAGCACCTATATAGCAGAAAGGGAAGAGGTGGCTGAGAGGTATGAGCTTACCTTGAACTTGTGGTACAAGAATCTGTTGGCTCCAAGGGACCAGAGGCTGCCTGCTTCAACAAAGGAGAGAGAGAATGGGGGACAGTGAGGGAGCACATCACACACAACAAGGAACTCCTGGAGGGTAGAGAATGGAAAGTTGGTCACATATAGAAAATGCAGAGTATATGCTAAGCTACCAGCTAACACCCAGTCTGAAACAAAACCCTCACAGCAGTTATCGTTCAAGAATTGGCAAAAAAAGTCCCCCCCCCCCAAAAAAAAAAAAATAAAAAATAAAAAACCAAAACCACAAACAAACATGTGTACACAAGCATACAGTGGGAAAAACAAGGTTTACTATAACTGGAGCTAAGACGCTTTCAAATACCACCCCATAATGTAAAAAAATACCTCTGAAGTGCAAGCACAGAGTAAGCTGTTTTAAAGAGGCGCCAATAAAGCAAATGCAAGCTTCCAAATGGGAAGAGCAGCTGCGGATGTTTATCATTATCACCCTTAAACCAAGTGAGGACACCCAAAACACAGAGCAGCTGGGGCCGCCCATAGTTCCCAACCTATAATCGAAATTAGGCCAGCTATCTTTCGTTTCAATAATATGGTTGGAGCCAGCCAAATCTCAACATTTTCGCCGACTTTAGCAATGGCCGGCATCGGTTTTCGGCGATAATGGAAACTAATGCCGGCGATCTCAAACCCGGCCAAAGGCAAGCCCTTTGGTCATGGGAGGAGCCAGCATTCGTAGTGCACTGGTCCCCTCACATGCCAGGACACCAACCGGGCACCCTGGGGGCACTGCAGTGGACTTCAAAAATTGCTCCCAGGTACATAGCTCCCTTACCTTGGGTGCTGAGCCCCCCAAATCCCCCCCAAAACCCACTCTCCACAACTGTACACTACTACCATAGCCCTAAGGGATGAAGGGGAGCACCTACATGTGGGTACAGTGGGTTTGGGGGTGGGGGGTTGGAGGGCTCCCATTTACCACCACAAGTGTAACAGGTAGGGGGGGTGGGCCTGGGTCCACCTGCCTGAAGTGCACTGCACCCACAAAAAACTGCTCCAGGGACTTGCATACTGATGTCAGGGAGCTGGGTATGACATTTCAGGCTGGCATAGAGGCTGGCAAAAATATATATATTTTTTGGGGGTGGGAAGGGGTTGGTGACCACTGGGGGAGTAAGGGGAAGTGATCCCCGATTCCCTCCGGTGGTCATCTGGTCAATTGGGACACTTTTTTGAAGCTTGGTCCTAACTTCTAAAGTCACGCTCATCTGATATTCTACCAAAACTAAATCCTGATAAAAAAAATACACTTGCCACTTCCTGAACCTGCCATTAGAGACAGTTCTGTTAAGTAATTCAGATGCGTCCCATTCATCTAATACACAACCCATACTAAATCCTGATAAAGAAATACACTTACAAGCTCTAAAACGGAAACTTGAACATGCAGAAATAGAACTTTCTTCAGCAATAAGATAATTAAATTACTGCTACAGACCAAACATCGCTCACAGAAGAAAGCAGCCTTATCTTAAGAAGCATGATATGTTCTCCAGTCTGCAAAAACTTGAAAACTATGGTGATGGTATTGGAAATTTGCTTAAAAAGACAGATTGCCAAGATTTTATTATGCAGGCAAACAATACACCACCAAAATACAAAATAGCAAGAAGCACAGTATTAGCCACCAAGTTCATACAAAGTTAATTATTTTCAGTGGAAATTAAATCTGTTGGCAGCCTGCTATGTGAATATTCTACCAATCTTTCATTATTGCTACTAAGTATTACATATTTAGGACATATGCCTTAAACAAAGATTGTTTAAATTAATTTATCTAGGCTGTACATGCACTGTTGTTTATGACTTTACTTGTTTTGTATTGCTTGGGTCCTACTGATCTGTACATTTGTTTTGTTATTTTGGTGCATGGAAACGGGTGGGTTCATAGGAAAGGAGGGGAAGGGTTCTTGCGGGTATGTTCTCTGTAAAAGTTTTTAATTGTGCCATGCAGGACGGTTCACTGTTTTTTCTTGTTCTGTATGAAGCTTATCAACTAACATGTTGTACTTTGAATAAAGATGATTAAAACTGAATTCTATTATTCTGTCTCACCATATTTCCAGTTTGAGCACAGTATAAGTTATCACAAGGATAAAATATAAGAACACCTGTGTGGACTGCATTAGGAGCTTATAGCCCATTTAGTTATGTTTTTACTATTTTGACTTATGAAAACCAATTGTCCCTGAAACATGCTCAAAAGAAATAATTCATTTGTACAAAAGAGATGAGATGAAGATGTGATTCTGTGTGCCCCAATGAAAGGAGAGTTTAATTTTCCTTCCAATCTTTATAACACCATGCTTCCCAAGGCAGATTAGAACAACAGTTAAGATGAACCCATCAGTAAACAGGATATCCTCGCTGAAATTTGGCCATGTAGTTCCGTATATTGTGTAGAACAGTGTAGAAAAATGAGCACAACGTACAGCCTTCATTAGTGCTGTTTCCACCAGCTACAATAATATTTGAAGCTGTTTTAGTGCTCTTCAGTTTTTATTTCGTGATATTTATATCTACATATGGGAGCCTTTCAAATAAGTTTTAAAAAAGCTGTAAAGCGAAAAGCTGTTAAAAAAAAAACCCCAAAAAACTTTTGTCCTTCACCTTTTAAGGCACTGCCTAAACAACTGGAACAGCTGTTGACTTTTTACAGATAGACCACAATTAGGCAGTCCATTTTCTACTAATCTTTTACTATTGCTTGCTTTCAATAGCGTTTGCTATTGTTTTGGGTGTACTTGTGACTCCGCCTACTGGCTTCAAACCAAAGAATTGGCTAGATAGCCCTCATACTATCTTCTGTTCTCAATCTAACCTCCTTGGTTTCAGCCCCTCCCAATGAAATCATCATTCTGCGCTCATCAGGAAGAGGGGTTCATCTGTGCTGAAGATGTTGTGAAAGACGTAAACAATGAGCCTTTTTTTTCTCTTTTCATCTTGTAATTTGCAGGTTAATGCTGCTGAAACCTGCAGCCCTAAATAACAGATTTTGCCCTCCTCTCCTGCCTCTGTAACAGCCTCCGAACATCACCAGCTCTTGCCGCTTCCCCGGTAGTCAAAGATCGCCTGCGCCTCCCAACAAGTCCCCACCCTTCATTTCTAATTCTGCAAAGGAAGGAAGCGCAGAAAGCTGCAAAGGCATAGAAAATGCCTGCAGGAGCTTCTGCTCAGGTAGGAGACTGCTCCCAATGTTCTGTATTCTCTATATAAATTGCTGCAGTTTTTTTTTAAAATCTTGGGATCGGATTCATCACAGTGAGTCTGACTTTGAATAGCACCTTGAGTGGAGACCTGGGGCTGAAGGCTCTTCGGCAGCCTTCTGAGTGTAAGGACAGCGATCAGGATTCTCGCATTTGTGTGTAACTGATTTTTAGTAATTGTGTTCTGGAGCTGTGTATTATGTGACTATGGAGGTCACTGTAAAAGGGTAGTATAGTAGTGTATATAGTGGCTTTTTGTAAAATTATTTACATGCCTTCTGCACATATAGATGCTGTGAGATGCATAGATTTAAAGAGGGTGTGGTTTAGGCAGGCCAAGGAAATATGCTTCCATTTTATATGCTTTTAAAAATGTACAGTCTCTGAGGCATATGTTAACTGTTCGTACAACTGCCTGAACCAGTGATTGGGGGGAGGGGGAGGGGGGGGCAGTTGTACTTACCTCAGTGGTGTCTAACATTGCCACAAAAAAAAGTTATTTCACCTGATCCTTTAATTTGATTCTCATTTTACTTGGAGCTTTGTGTTAAGTGCTGGATTTAATTTTTACATGCAAGTGGTAACAAATATGTATGCTAAAGTTCACGAATTACCATGTAGTTACTGGTGCTTACATGTGTAAAACCCTGAGGGGCCATTGCTTAAAAATACCACTGGCGTTAACATGGGGTTAACGGGTTTGTATGCATATTATTGTGTGCTGAATGCTCAAATGGTTTTAGCGCAGGTTTTACCTCGTGCAGAAAGCTTTACTACAGACCACACTTAAAAGCATGGTAATGTGGTCCCTACCCATCCTGCAGCTATGCTAAAAAAAAAAGTTTAGCAAAGGAACCTTTACGCCAGGGTTGGTTGAGAGGATCTGGTGTCTGGTGGCACCCCTTCTCTCCCTCCAATCAGACTACCCTACCCTGGACTGGTTCCTGCCGTCCCCGATATTAAGTAAAAAAAAGATTCTCAGTTGGCCTACTGGCCGCCAGGCCCCCCTCCCTTATATGGTAAACAGGTCCCGCCCAGTGCATCCCAGGATGTACTGTATGGGGAAGGGCACCATCAGTTTGCAGATGTTGACCCAGAGACAGGAGTGAATGAGCATCGCTTCTGATTCCTTCCATGTATGGGGTCTGGGGGGCCTTGGGTTGAGTTTGTGGGGTAGAGAGAATGACTAGACTACCAGGGAGGGTTTTTTTTGGATTGGTGGGGGGGGAGGGAGAAGACCACTATGCTAACAGGGATTTGTGTGGGTGAGGGGGATCTGGGCCCACCGATTTGCAGCATTTTATTTATTTTAATGTCAGCTTTCCTGTCACTACCTGAGTCAATCACAGTTTACTGACAGGAAACATTTAACGCTAAGCCGCAGGTTACTACCATGATTTTTAACACGGCAGTTATTTGCCTGCTGGTTAGTTTCAGCAAGCTACTGCTCTATTTTTGCACTGTTTGTAGTAGAGTACCATGAACCTTTGAGCATCGACCCCTCAGTGATGACAATCTTGTTTTGAATGTGGTTTGTGTAAAGTGGCTATTGCTCTTGTACATGATGGCATAATCGTGTGTATTTGCCAGCGTCCTTATATGTGCTTTACAAAAGGATCCATGCTGAGCAGAACCTTTTGTAAAATGCTGAGTGAACTGAGCACAAGTTGGATATCACAATTCTTACCTAGATATCCTATGCAAAATGGGGCTTCACATTATATACACACACAAGTCTGTTCCCCTGCTCCACTGATCCTAATTCTGTGGTGGATGTGATATGGAAGGTGTTTAGTGTGGAAGGATTTGTTTTTCAGATTCCAGTAACCTTTGAGGACATAGCCATCTATTTCTCCCAGGAAGAATGGGAGGATTTAGAAGAAACACAGAAGGAACTGTATGAGGATGTGATGATGGTGAATTATCAGACCTTGATCTCATTGGGTAAGAAATAATGTAATGTTTTTATTAGCAGCCTTGGACGTCATGTGAAAGACAGTTCTGATAGGATTTCCTAATGTGGTTTTGGCAAAAAAAAAAAAAAAAAAAACATGAGCATTTTGCAGTGATTCTTGTGGAGTGAGTTGTGTACTAAACTGCAGTTTACTGCATCCCATATTGCAAAGAATGCAGTATTATGATCTGGAGTAAAACATAGCTATGACCTTAAAGTAGTTACAAGCTCCTGTTGACCCCTCTACCTGCAGAGAAATCCTGGGTCACAAGATGGCATATAAGTATTGGGTACCACTTTCTACCCATTGCTGAAAAACAGCAGAGGAACCTCCCATAGGAAAAGCTGTATTTCTGGTGAGGGGCATCAAGGGGGACACCTCCCCAGACAAACCATGAAACCTGCAGAGCCACCACCAAGGGGGGCAAAAAGAAAAGCAAATTTACCCACTGGCACCTGGAGCCAATAGCCAAAATGATGGTGCCGCAAAAAGGAAAGTTCTGTGCCGGTACAAGAGAAAAATAAAATGTGCCCCGCAAAACCAGTTCATACGGTGACGCATACAGCAGGTAACAGGCGTTTGGATTTTCAAAAGGCATTTGACAAAGTACCTCATAAAGACTCCAGAAGAAATTGGAGAGTCATGGGATAGGAGGTAGTGTCCTATTGTAGATTAAAAACTGGTTAAAAGATAGAAAACAGAGAGTAGGGTTAAATGGTCAGTATTCTCAATGGAAAAGAGTAGATAGTGGGGTTCCCCAGAGGTCTGTAGTGGGACCGCTGCTTTTTAACATATTTATAAATGATCTAGAGATGGGAGTAACTAGTGAGGTAATTAAATTTGCTGACAACACAAAGTTATTCAAAGTAGTTAAATCGCGGGAGGATTGTGAAAAATTACAAGAGGACCTTACGAGACTGGGCATCTAAATGGCAGATGAAGTTTAATGTGAGCAAGTGCAAAGTGATGTATGTGGGAAAGAGGAACCTGAACTATATCTTCGTAATGCAAGGTTCCACGTTAGGAGTCACCGACCAAGAAAGAGATCTCGGTGTCATTGCTGATGATATGTTGAAACCATGCCCTGTGATAATACGTTGAAACCTCGGCGGCTAAGAAAGCAAAATAGAATGTTAGATATTATTAAGAAAGGAATGGAAAACAAAAGTGAGAATGTTATATAATGCCTTTGTATCAGTCCATGGTGCGACCGCACCTCGAATATTGTGTTCAATTCTGGTCGCCGCATCTCAAAAAAGATTTAGTGGAATTAGAAAAGGTACAGAGAAGGGTGACAAAAATGATAAAGGGGATGGGACGAATTCCCTATGAGGAAAGGCTGAAGCGTCTAGGGCTTTTCAGTTTGAAGGAAAGATGGGTGAGGGGAGATATGATAGAGGTCTATAAAATAATGAGTGGAGTGGAACAGGTAGACATGAATCATTTGTTTACTCTTTCCAAAAATACTAGGACTAGGGGGCATGTGATGAAGCTACAAAGTAGTAAATTCAATACGAATCGCAGAAAAAGTTTCTTCACTCAACATGTAATTAAACTCTGGAATTCGTTGCCAGAGAATATGGTAAAGGGTTTTAAAAAGCCCTAGATGGCTTCCTAAAGGAAAAGTCCATAGACCATTATTAAATTGACTTGGGAAAAACCCACTGCTATTTCTGGGATAAGCAGCATAAAATGTATTGAACGTTTTCTGGATCTTGCCAGGTGTTTGTGACCTGGATTGGCCACTGTTGGAAACAGGATGCTGGGCTTGATGGACCTTTGGCCTGTCCCAGTGTGACAATACTTATGTACTTATGTAAAAGTTTAACATTGAGAAGGCCCAGCCCCCTTTGCGCTCAGGGTGTAGCATTATATGAGTTTAATTGTCAGAGTTATTGATTTTGCTGGAATCACTCTTGGAGCAGTATCAGAAATACAGGTGTGACCTTCACCCTCTCCCTGAAGGCCACTGATAGCTTGCAACAATAGAACTTATCTGGATGGATACAATCACCACGTCTCCAAAGAACAAAGTCTGCATGTTGACGGCAATCAAAAAGATTGGAAAGTCCATTTACCTGACACTCATAGGCAATAACCCACCCAATCTGACAAAAGAAAGCCCATCTTCTCCCAGACATTGACTCTTTTAATCCTGTCACGTATGGGTGTGTAATACAGCAGATGGCCAGCCAGGAATCCTTATGATGTCTTTTAAACATGTGACCATCTACCCTGCTCCATTTTCAAAAACCAGAAGAGAATCTACCTCTGAGTTCTCATTGGATCAATACATCTCACCTGACTGGAGCCTATTGGCCCAACAAGAAGTTATGAAACCTGGAACACAGTCCGCCTCCCTCTCTTCTCTCTTCCTTGGACCCTACCTGCTGGACAATCTGCACCTCTCTGAAATCTCTCTCGGACAAGCCAGATTCCATTCTCAACAAATCTGCCAAAAAGACTTATTTTCCAGCAAAGAGCTCATTCACCACTCCAGCCAGCAGCAGAAGGAATTCATCTGAATCTAAACCAAAGACTACCCAACTACAGAGAAAAGATCTCTTTCACCACTCCAGCCAAAAGACGTCCTTCACTACTCCAACCAGCAGCTGAAAGAATTCACCTGAGCCTCAATCAAAGTGAGTTACTATTTATCCAACATAATTAGTAATTCAGACTTTGTAACATTTCATTACTTGTATTTTAAACATTATTGGTAAAAATCTGGTCCTTATGTTCTTAAATCTTATACAGTGCAGGTTAATGCAATTCCCCCAAATACATCCCGTTATCCCCTCTTTACAGGGGAAGCATGAGGCAGGAAATAGAGTAGCGTGCCTTCTTTCCCTGCCAAAGAAAGTAGACAAATTCCTCAATAAAAAATTACATCTTTGTAATGAAAAAAAAAAGAGACAAAGTTTGAAAGACAAGGTCCACTTTGGAACCAAAATCATGTTGTAAAGTGCCATTCTGCCAATTAAAGAGACCGGGAGTGCCCTCCATCTCTGCAGGACCTGCTGGGTAGTGATAACTTAGAGGCCCAATGTTAAGGCAGTTCAAGTGGGAAAGATTAGGGGTAGGATAAATCCCTACGTATTTCAGTGTACCCGGGACCCATTGCAGGGGGGGAAGTACCCATCCATGTCTCCATAATAGATGCCTGAATGAGAAGGGCCATGGACTTTTGGTAATTCAAGCGGAATCCCGAGGGGAAAAAACTATATTTCATCCAGAACACTTAGTAAATGTGGAAGAGCCAGCTGCGAACAAGTAAGGGTAAATAAAAGATCATCTGCAATGGTGAGAGCCTTGACAGAATGGCAGCTTCATTCCTATGTCCTCCAGGTCGCAATGAATGGTGCGTAAAAGGGGTTCCAGATACAACAAAAAAAAGGAGGTGGAAAAGAGGGCAATCCTAACATGTGCCTCTCTGGACAGGAAAAGGAGAGGTATGGACACCGTTCACAAGCAGGGCCGCCACAGGACATGGTACAAAGCTGCCAAAACTAACCCTCTAGGCCCACAAATTGCAAAACTTGAAATAAGTAAGGCCAGCTAACCTGGTCAGAAACCTTTTCGGTGTCATTGAAGTGATTTTGATACTACGGTGTACTTCCCTGCTCCGATAGCGGATGATATTTATACCTTATGTGAAAGTATTTTGTTTAAACAAACCATCAACTATTGTTAAGTTGCTCCCCTTCACTCCGAGGTTGCAGCTCCCCAAACAAAAGAACACTCTCCAGCCGTGCTCACCTCCAACTCAAAATAAAGCTGTTTATTGCATAGGAAGGGCGTCCCTCCTTCTCTCAAGTACAGATCCAAAACACAAAACAAATCCCTGTTACCATTTACCTTACTCAAGCCGGTTTGGTACACAGGCCAGGCTTCAGCAGCTGCTTCCTCTCTCTTCCTCTCCTAGAGAGGAGCAGCAAAAAGCAAAAAAAACCCACCCGGTTCAGTTTAGCTAGGCTTACCAAAATACCGTTCAGTTTAGCCAGGCTTTAAAACCCCAGCCTGGCCTTCAAAACACAGTTCAGGCTAGCCAGGCTTTCAAAACACAGTTCAGGTTAGCCAGGCTTTCAAAACACAGTTCAGGTTAGCCAGGCTTTCAAAACACCGTTCACTTTCAATTCCAGCTTTAAAACACAATATTGCTCTGCGCGGGCTCAAAGCCTAGGGTCCCACCCTCTTGGTCAGTCACTCTCTCTTACCTGACCTCCTCCCGCTCGACCCGGCTTGGCTCCGCTCCTTTTCTGGCCTCCTCTGAGCCAGAGCTGAAAAATCCATCGGCTCTTCCTGGGCGTTCTCCGGTTCCGTCAGCTCCATAGGGCAAGGCCCTCCCTCCTCCTCTCTCTCCTCAGGAGCCCAATCCATATTTTCTTCACCTCGCCCCTCCCCCAGCTGCTCACCCTTTCCTTCATTAAAGTTCTTTGCTCTCTCTTCTTTCTCCACCCACCTGTTCCACCACCTCTTCCACCAGGTTGGAGAATCAGCCTTACTCCTTCCCCTGCGGCCCTCCTCTGGTGACTCCCGGGAATGTACATAGTTTCTCTTATCCCCAGGTTCCCTTGGGGCATGCTGGGAGTTGTAGTTTCCTATTTTGGGTTCTTCCCTGGGGATTGCCTGCCTGTACCTGGGGTATTCTTGCTTACCCCAGGGTTCCTTTGGGGCATGCTGAAATTTGTAGTCCCTTTCTCTCCTCTTTTCTTTCTGTTCCCCAGGGCTGCCTACATACTCTTTACACTATATACAATCAGCTATACACCATAAGACTACTGAGGAAGGCGCGTGATAGTGCCGAAACACAGCTGTGTTGAATCGCATCTTTCTTGTTTTTCTTGCAATAAAGAATTGATTCTCAACAGACGTCTCCTCCGGTTTTTCAGAAGAGCCTACCCTTCCTACTTCTTGCTTCCTCAACAGATTTTCCAACAGTGGGCCACTGCAATTATCGACCTATTTGCTACGGACTTCAATACTAATGCAAACAGTTTTGATCCTGAGTCCCCCACGAACAACAGTCTGGTATCAGATGCTTTTTTTTTTTTTAATGCTTTATTTATTCAATTGCAATAAACTTGCCAGATATCAGACAGAACATATTTTATATATGCCTACTGTAGAAATACAACAAAACAAATGTCTCCCTTCCCCAACCATAACAGACTATATGTGACTTGTTACCCACCTTGGATAAAGGCGGGATATAAATATCCTGCCCTCCAGGTCAGATAAATGTCCCAGATATTATGATAAGATGTAAAATGATTATACTTATCTTATATAATAATACTCACTATGAACCTGGCTGCCTGTGTCAGTAACTTTGGGCTCAGAAGCCCCAGCTGACGTCACTGGATGTGATCAAGTTGGAATCTGTTTGTGTGCGTGCGTCAAACATCAGACGCACGAACACAAACTGATTCCAACTTTATCATTCTTCCACGACTCCACGCTGCGTGGCCGAGAACAGGACTTCGGCTGGCGGGGGAGGTACGCGACGGTGGCGGGGGAGGTTTGGCGGCGGGAAGGGGGTCTCGAGAGGGTCGCGACGGGGGTGCAGGGGTCAGGAACTCCGAGGGGGGTGTTTGGAAATCGGAGGGATGGGGGTCTGCTAATCGGAGGGAGGAAGGCAGGGAGGTGGGATCTGCAAATCGGAGGGAGGGAGGCAGGGAGGTGGGGTCTGGAACTCGGACAGCGGGAGGGAGGGGTCTGGAACTCAGAGGGGGGGTCTGGAATTCGGAGGGAGGGAGGGGGGTCTGGAATGCGGAGGGGGAGGGATGGGGTCTGGACTTCGGAGGAGGGGAGGAGGGGGGAATGCACCACCTGTACAAAAACTAAAAAAAAAGAGAGGAAGACTCTGGAACTTAGAGGGGGGGTGGACGACGACAATCCTGGATCACGGAGGAAGGGAGGACGACAACCCTGGAACACGGAGGAAGGGGGGACACTGGAACTGGGTGGGAGGGAGGGACCCCAGGCACACACACTCTCTCTCACAGACACACACTCGCACACAGTCTCACTCACTCGCAAATTCACTCTCTCTCACACAGTCACTCTCGCACACACTCTCAAACATACACACTCTGAGGAAAACCTTTCTAGCGCCCATTTCATTTGTGCCTGAAACGGGCCTTTTCTACTAGTAATTCATAAGTTGGGACATCAAACAGTAGTAATCAACTTTTTTAAAGATAGTCTCAGGTGGTGGAATGGCAGGTTGCTTCCAGAGTTGAGCCAATACTGTCTTAGCTGCCGTAAAGACGTGTCACCAGAGAATGGACTTCCCTTGGGATGCCAGCAACCTTATGATGCAAGAGGCAACAGTCAGCACAAAGTGGGTAAATAACTGGAAGGAATGCATTAAGTTTTTGAAGCAGCGCCATCCAAAAGATTCGTACCATTGAGCAGGTTCACCTAATGTGGAAAAAAGAACCTTGCTCACCGCAATTACGCCAACAAAGTGGCAAGCCATTTATGTAAATCTGGAACAGTATCACTGGAGTATAATACCACTGGTAAAAAATCTTAAAACCATTCTCAATCATAGGGGTAGCGATAGAGACCTCGAACAAATTGCTTAGGTTCCTAAGTACCAGAAAAAAGTGTTTCCCATTTAGTAATATATTTCTGAACTGGAGCATCATCTTTCACTAAAACTTTATATAACCTAGAGACACCCCCCCCCCCCCCCCCTCCCCGTGCCCAAGTTCAGTGCTAATTCTATAGAAGATTCCGCTAAAGATAAATCATACTGGGCCCTACATAGTATGAAATCCCTAAGCTGTATATAATGAAAGAAATCAGAGTTGAGCCATATTCATCCTGGAGATCAGAAAAAGGGATCAATGCTCCCTTCTCCCAAATCTGTCCCAGAGTTTGCAGAGATAGGACAGCCCAGTGTTTATAAGCCCTGTCCATCAGCCCAGGGGGAAAAGAATGCATACTGAATAGGTGTATAAATATGATAGTGTCTGCTGGCAAAAAACCTAGATCGTACCTTAATTCATATTAACTAAGGGAGCCCTCATTAAGTGTGTCAGGGGCTCCATAGATGAAGCAAAAAGCTAAGGGGATAATGTACAGCCCTGCCTAGTGCCGTGTAAGAGTTCGAAGGAATTGGTGAAGGCACCAATGAGCTTGAGCACATCCAAAGGGTATTTATAGAGCACCTGTATCCAATGCAGAGAAAGCCCCAACAGCCAATTTTCCATAAAACTGCCATTGTATCTGTTACATGAATGTTCTTCCATGTTGTCTATTATGATGTACACTACCTTTGATGGTTTTATCAAAACCAAATAATAAAGGATGTATTATTTATTTATTGTTCACTTATATCCCACATTTTCCCACTCGTGTCATTTCTATTCTTGATGACATTTATTTATGTGAATGTTGTACTGTGCAGTTTTAATATATAAATGGTACTTCGTCATTATCATTGCTATTATTAGGATTTATTTTGCTTATCTCCAAGTTTACCTCATTGTTTTAATTTTTTGCTTTATTTTCTTCATCTCCTGTTTTTATTGCTTCTTGTTTTTCTCCACTGCATACACTGACTTTATTTCTGTTATCATTTATTTTCTTCTGCTGGGGTATAAGAAGCATATGTATGTTCGGGCTTGTATTGGTGTTCTTGAAATTTGTTTTTATTTAAAAATAAAGTTTAAAAGATGCAACAAAAATCACAGTTGAAATACACCCACTTGAATTTATACCAGTTCAAGAGCAGGTGTAAATGTTCAAACGTGAGATATGCACATAAGCATGTATTTTTATAAAGTGCACCTGTAGCTTTGCTCAGACTGTACCCAGATTATACCTTGATCACAGCTACAAGCTGCCTTGTTAACCACATGTCATTTTATACATGTATGCAGTCACAAAGCTTTATAAAAATCCTTTTCCACACATAAAGCATAGTCATGGAAAAACTCTTATAAAATTGCCCTCATTATGCCAGACATTCTGGTCCACCCTCCCACCCCTCCTAAAGTTACCAGCAGCAACAGTCTCTTCACCTCCTCCAGGATGCGCATGAAATGAGGATCATTTCTGAGAATGCTACCTTGTATATTCTGAGTTTTAACTTTCTACCTAAAAGTTTATGTTTAGCTTCTGGAACCTGTCTCCTGCACCTTTCTATGTTGTTAGTGCCCACCCATGCTAAGACAGCCACGTCCTCCTCAGCACTATCTAAAATTTTATTTAGGTGATTCATGAGGTCTGCCACTTTTGCACATGGCAGATAAATTGCCAAGGAAACCTTATGCCCACCAGCCAGCTAGCTATTTGCATTGCTAATTATCCAGTCACCTTCTCTCCCAGACACATGGCCCTAGAGATACATCTTCGTTGTGGAAGGATGCTACTAATGTGGATGACCGGTCCTAGCTCCAACATCAGTTTCTGCCACATCAGGGTGATTTTCTCCTTCCAGGTGGACTTCCTCTTCCAAGGCAGCACAGAAAATGTGAGACTGGAGGTGGGCATGCTCTACTATGTCCCTGAAGGTCTCCTCTGTATACGGTTCTGTCTGTCTCGTCTGATCTGTCACTCTAGCTTCCAGAGATTAGACTCATTCTCTGAGAGCCAGGAGCTCTTTGTACCAAGTGCACGCATACGTCCCCTCAGCAACTGGCAGATAATCATGCAAAGTTCAAAACACTGAATAGGCCCCAGCTCACTGCTGGTCTCCTAACTGCACCGTAATATTGTTGATTTATTTAAAGACTAGCCGTTAAGCCTGTTAAAAAGGGCAAGATTTTTGTTTTTAACAATGTAGTGGAAAAGCCGAAGAAGAAAAATGAGAGTTGGATGTCCAGCATTTCTTCTCTCTCCCTTCCCATCCATCCATGTCCAGAATTTCTTCTGTCTCCCCTCCATTCATGTGCATCTCCTTCCTGTCTTCCCTTCCCTCCCCTCCATCCATATTCAACAATTCTCCTCTCTCCCTGCCCTCCCCTCCATCCATCCATGTCCAGCAACCCTCTTCTCTCCCCTGGCCTCCTCTACCCTCCCCCCATGTCCAGCAACCGTCCTCTCTCCACTGCACTCCCCCCATGTCCAACAACCGTCCTCTCTCCCCTTCCCTCCCCTCCATCCACCCACCCATGTCCAGCAACCCTCCTCTCCCCCCACTTGCCCCCATGTCGATCAACTCTCCTCTGCATTTGTTACCTCCTGTGAGTCCTCTCGTCAGCTCACCTCCAGCGCAGCATTCCTTTTCCTCCTGTGAGTTCTCTCGTCAGCTTGCCCCCGTGTCCATCAACTCTCCTCTGCTTTCGTTACCTCCTGTGAATCCTCTTGTCAGCTTGCCTCCAGCGCAGCGTTCCTTTCCCTCTCTGTTCCGTCCTCTGACGTCATCGCGTCTTGACGCGAGGGCGGGACAGAGAGGAAAGTCTCTACTGCGCATTTGCAAGTGAGTCGGTCACCTCTCATTTATATAGTTAGATGTTATGGTTGCTTATTTAATTTAAAGTGTTTCAAATATATTTGGTTTAGCGTATGTTCATTTATTAATGATCTGCAGAGGGATAGCAGTAAATCTGTTGCTAAGGGCTATAAATGAAAGAATGTGCTTAAAATGGGAAGGCGTTATGAGGTGGCAGGGAAAAAAGATATACAGGTAACCTTAGTTTATTTCTTTTAAGGTAATTTTAGCAAGGTAATACTTTTAAGAAAATTAATTCATAGAATGCATCAATTTACACAAATCTCTTTCTATAAAGAAATGGATCTGCATTTTGGAATCTCATGGGTACTTGTGATGCAGACTGGCCATTGTTGGAGATATGATGCTGGGGCCAATGGACCATAGTCTGACTCAGAATTGCTTATCTTAATTAAGAGGTTAATTTTCAAAGCTCTTAGACACACAAAATACCATAGGTTACTATGGTGCTTTGAAAATGAGCCCCTATGTCTAACACAGCATCTATTCTGAAAATTTTCAGGTAAAAGAATGACTCACTTCCTTTTTGTTTTCCATTTTCTGATAATTCCTCTAGAGTTAAGGTCTGAGAGAAATTGGAAAGTTTCATATGGAGAGGGAAGTGTGAGTTTTCTTTTCTTCCTTGTCCTAGATGTCATGAAAGAAACTCAAATGTATTCAGGATAACAAGTCTTATCCATGTTGAAAATAACTGATAGCATGTTGCAGTATTTGTACTGAGAAATATGTGACAAATGTGTGTATACAGAGTCTATATGAATTTTCTGTGTCATGTAAGATCATAAATCCTTCCTTCTTTATTAATCGTTCGAGGGGGGGGGTTGTTCACTGAAATTTAATGAAATTCTTTTTGCAGGAAATGATTCTGAAACCTGAATTTGCATGAACCACATCCAGAGTTTGGTTTAGTTTACTTTATTTGCCAGGTATACCATCCTTCATCTGATATTAAAGTGAATTGTAATAAAATCATAGCCTAAAACAGCACGCTAAAGAGGAAAGTGATGCCCATAGATTTATACAGCAACATATTGGGTAAATTTCTTCAAAAAGTTGGCAAAGAAATCCAAATAAATACATTTGAAATAAGAGAAGAACATAACACATAAGTAAACAATGGAGGATGAAAAGCAAAAAAGCAATATACATGTGGAGGGTAGTTTTATGTCAGTGCATCTACTAGAAATGCTATTTAAGTACCTATATTAAACCAATTTTGTAAAGAAAAGTAAGTGCCAACTTTTCTTTATAAAATACTAGAATAGATGGACAAAAACACACTTAGATTTAAGGCTCAGTCACTTACAGCAGCATTAGGGCTAGATGTTATCAAGAACATAGGTAAGTCATAGTAGCGGTGGATATTCAAAGTAGGCCCCTGTCCAGTTAAATCACTTATGCGGGGCTGTCCACTGATATTCAGCAGCACTTAACTGGATATTCAGCAGTTAACCACATAACTGACCCAGACAAATAGAACTGCATAAAACACTCACTTAACCACGTAAGTGGTATCCACCCGCACATACCTGGATATTCAGTTACGGTGCCCAGACATGGCTTGGCATTGAATATTTGGGGGAAAAAATACCAAAAAGACTGGAAGAGTAGTGATTCAGGGTATCAGTCTTAAAAACAGAAGTCCAAAGCTTCTGAAAAGCCTTTTTAGTTCTTTATTCTCCAACAGTGTATTAAAAGTAGGTACAGACTTGACACACCAAATGCAAATACGGTCCTGACCCTACACGACCTGTTTTTCGGCGTGAAGCCTCCTTCAGGGTATGCAATAATGCATAAGGGAAACAGATTATAGGATAATACTCCAGCAACAGATAATCACACTCCAATGCAGCAAATCAACACACAGTTCAAACTGGCAAGACGCCAATGGTTTGTGAATATTTGAGCATAACACTGCTGGAAGCCAAAAAACCACTGACTGCTGAACTGTTGTACACGTGTATTTTTGCATTCTCCTCATGCACATGCCTACCATCAAAACACAGCCTATGTGAACAACATGTGTACCTTTACGCTGTCTAACTAACGTGCTAGGTGCCACCTTATAGAATTGCAGCCTACGGAGACAAGTGATTTGTCAGATTCTGTATGAATCTACTTTCCTTAAGTCCAGTGAGGACAGCCAGGTTTTAAAACTAGGGGTAGGAATTTTTAAGTCTTAGTTTGGTGAGCAGAGAATTTCAAAAGAATGGTGCTATAACAGCCTTTGATTCTGTTTAAGGCTGATTCTAGCTGGGGCTGGACTCCCCAGAACATTATTCTGAGAAGACATCAGAGGCGAGTGATTATGGGAAACCTAATGTGCTGTTCTTATCTCAGAAACAGACTCGGTGACTGTCACGCCTGATATTATATCCCACATTGAACGAGGAGAAGCGCCGTACATCAGGCATGAGCTGGGATCAGAAGAGAGGAAAACTGGGAAAAGCAGTTGCTCAGGTAAGAAGAGGGACTGATCTAAAATTGCAGATATGAAAAGTGAAATGGGCAGCTCCTCTGGAGATCTCTTTAATCACTTGCATGGTTTCTCTTACAGGAAATAGACACACAGGATAGTGCTTCTTACCAGTGTACTACTGGGAAGCCATCAAATGTGTTAAAATAGCTGCAGCCCTGGCTAGGTGCTCTTCTCTCTCCCCTTCACATTAGCAGGCGAAGGACAGAATATTGTGCTCCATCTACAACCATGTTTTTCTCTGGCTTCAGTCTGAAATTAAGAGTAGAGGGTGCCCTGTAGTCTCCTGGACATGGTGAGCACCATCAAGCCAATATCAGAGTGAAGCATAGGCGGTCGATGGCTGAGCTGTTTGGGGAGGCTAAAATGGGTGGGGCCAGGCCTGAGTCCTTAATTGTCTGAAAACATACAGAATGGTCAGCAAAATAATGGTAGATAATACCTTTTATTAAATTTAGATATTAAGATACATATCAAATGTCAGAGAATAAAGTGGCAAAGAAAATTAAACAGTTCAAGCTTCAGTAGATATATATATATAGGTCTCTTAGGCAATTGAATTAAAGTGGATATTTAAAAAAAGTGTCAGCAGATGATGCCTACACCTCGTCACTTCCCCAGGTGTAAAGGCCTAAAATACAGATTAACACATGCGTCCGGCTTTTCCTGTATGAGCACGCAGTTGTGGAATGCATTGCCACTTAACCTGAAAGCAATATACGACCTAATCAACTTTTTTTTTTTTTTAAATCATTTTACTTAATTACATTCACATTTATCACGTAAATGTAAGGAAAAACAGAAAATAATATAAGGAAAAAAAAAACATTTTCTCACAACAATATATATAATTGTCCACAATTGGGGGATCCAAGATCAGGAAAACAATCTCAAAGAAAATAAGAAAAACACCAAGTGGTTAATCTTACAAATTCATATTTTCTGAGGGAGGAAGGTTAATCAGTAATTGCAGCCGGTACAGTGGTAACTAAAGGAAGTTGCTACAGAGGGTTCTTCATCTGTTCTTTTAACTCCACAAACTCTTGTAATTTCTTGAGTTCAACAAATAAGTAATAAGGAAATAAAACAATTACAAAGGAATCGCTCTAGGATGGTCCCACCTAGGGCAATGATTCTTGGCTTAAAAGCCAAGAGTTCACACCTCCTAGTCTGCGATTCCCTTGATATATCAGGAAATATATTTATCTTTGAACCCAAAAAACTATCAGCCATGTATCGTAAATACAATTTCAAAACATTGTTCCTATCTAAATCAAAGGCAAAAGTCACTAATAATATAACTCTCTATATAGGGTATTTTAGGAAGATTTATCATTCTCAAGTTATTTTTCCTTAATTGGTTCTCCAGAAGTTGCACTTTTTTACAAGGAACATGACTGTCTTTCATTACCAGATTAACTGATTTTCGTAGAGAAACCATTTCCGTAATCAAAGTCTCTATTTTTATATCTTGGACTTCCACTTTGTTAGATAAGTATTGATATAATCACATATTTATTCCTGAAAAATTTTTGACATCTGAAGAAGAGAATTATTCACACTCTGCAGCACTTCCCATAGTGTGTCCATTATGACATTTTTTGGCTTCACCAGGTCCAATTTCTCCACAGAAACCGCTCCAGATATCTTTGGGGGGAAGAGCTCACTCTCCAATCCCCCAGTTGGTTTATTATCCGGAGTCAATGCTGCGCCAGGACCTCCTCGGATCGCGTGAGAATCCTAACCCACTTCGGGCGTTTCCACTGTCGACCTCCATAGCGAAGCGTTACTGTTTCCGGGTCTTGGAGAGGTCATGCGAACAGGGGGACTCAAAGTCACTCCCTCTCCACTGAGATTCGGCAATAAAGCCTTGCTGTTCCCCGAAGCAGGAACCGATATCCCCGACGTTATGACCCTGAATCTCTCCAAAGTAGACTGAGAAGTGGTGGGAACCCTAGCCGTGTTCGAGGAGGACAACACCACGGCTTTGCCTTTTTTTCTTCCCCATTCTCTGGGGAGCGCGCCTACTTCTTCAGGTATTCTGGTGTAAAACGTGAACTCAACTAACGTACGTCCTCCCTCGACGCCATCTTGGATCCTCCAGTTTGGGACACTCTTTGTATGGTTTCTCCTCAGAGGCCTGTCTGATATGGGTAACCCTTCAGCATAGCCCTCTAAGTCATTGAAACACGGAAGCCTCTCCACCACTTACAAGGTGGTGTCCCTTCGGAAGGCGACCTAATCAACTTAAGTAAATCGCTGAAGACCTATCTCTTCAACAAGACATACCACAATGATCCATAATAGGAACTGTAACACATCACCACTTACCTGATTTTCTGAATGTTTTCTCTCTATACCTGATTGCTTAATTCTATAATGCTATTCATGTTCTTTATCTAATACCAATTGTATCTTTTACTCTGGAATGGTGGATGCCATGATGGCGCATTGTAAGCCACATTGAGCCTGCAAACAGGTGGGAAAATGTGGGATACAAATGCAACAAATAAATAAATAGAGGCCTGCAGTCCATCTGTCACCCTCTCTCTCTCTCTCTCTCTCATATCCCACTTCCCCATAGCCAGTTTGTGACGCTGCGTCTCTCTCACGCACATATCTTCTCGTTCCTCTCCCACCTTCAGAGAGCTTGTTGATTTTGCTGCCTCACGAGATTGGAAGCTGTAAAGTCAACAGGTTCTTCATGAACCTCAAGTTGCTCAAAACTGTCTGAGAGCTCCATGGCTGCAGTAATGAGCCGCTTGGGGTGTGACACCGTTCGGGAACCTCGTCAGAACACTGGTTTCCTCCAGTAGCTCAGGTACAGGAAACAGCAACAAAAAGAGGAAAAAAAAAACCCAAACAAAATGATCCCAACCCAGTTTGGGATTTCTTGGCTTCCAAGCTGAATATTTCCAATGGCAGAAAAAATGTAAAGTTCCAAATAAAGCCAGCATCGATCAAAGTTCCACACCTCTAGCTGTAATGTGTTTAAATAGGGGAAGCCTCATAATTATATTTCTCCGAGGACAAGCAGGCTGCTTGTTCTCACTGCCCTCGCGCATGCGCGGCCGTCTTCCCGCCCGAAACCGGCTCGTGCCGGCCAGTCTTCTTTTGTCCGCGCTCGGTACGGTCGTGTTTCGCCGTTCGTGCCCCGGAAAGTTGACCTCGCGCGTCGTTTTCGACTCGTTCTTTGAGAGAAAAAAATTAAGAGAAGTGTTTTGGGAGGAGACCTTTTGGTTTTTTTTCCTTTCCCGTATTTCGAGCTTTTCGCCCCGGTAAGTTTTCTTTCGTCGTCGGTGTAGGCCCTAGTTAGGCCTCGGTCGAAGTTTTCTTCTCCCTATTTTTGTGGTGCCATTTTCGCCATTTTGACTTTTGATCTCGCCGGTGTGATTTTTCCGCCCATGACATCGAAGTCTCCCAGCGGCTTCAAGAAGTGCACCCAGTGCGCCCGGGTAATCTCGCTCACTGACAGGCACGCGTCGTGTCTTCATGTCTGGGGGCTGGGCACCGCCCTCAGGCCTGTAGTCTGTGTTCCCTTTTACAAAAGCGGACTCAGGTAGCGAGGTTAGCCCAGTGGAACATCTTGTTCTCGGGCTCTTCGTCGGCATCGGCACCGGGGGTATCGAGTGCATCGACGTCGTCAGCGCCCGGACCTTCATCCTCGCCCCTGATTGCATCGAGTGCATCGAGGCATCGGCCCTCTGCATCGGGGCGACATCGGAAGGCTGCGTCGGCGTCGGTGGTGTCGAGACCTCCTCGTCTGCTGATGTCGTCGGACGGTGGTGCTTCGTCTGGAGTGCAGGTGAGGGCTGTCCATTCCCCTGCTGGTGGCGGTGAGCCTTCGGGTGGGTCTCCCCCTACCCTGAGGGCTCCTGCGGTACAGCCCCCCCCGAGACCGGCCCTCTTCGGTCTCGGCCCCGAGGAAGAGACGGCTGGATTCTACGTCCTCCTCGTCGGTGCCGGGAAGCGCCGGTGACGTGCTTCGCTCCAAAAAATCGAAGAAGCATCGACACCGGTCCCCTTCCCGCGTCGGCACCGAGAGCTCTGGGTCGCTGAGGGAGTCGGCACCCAGCAGGCATCGGCACCGAGAGGACCGCTCACCCTCTGTCCAAGAGGTGTCGATGCGCTCCACTCTGGACAGCCCGGAACAGCCTCCACGCCCGGAACAGACTCTGACATCGACGCCTGCATCGACTTCCATGCCTTTTTCTGCAGCCACTCTGAACGAGAGTCTCCGGGCCGTTCTCCCAGAGATTCTGGGAGAGCTGTTGCGCCCTACCCCTCCGGTACCGGGGGTGCTTGCGCCACCGGTACTGTTGAGTGAGGCGCCGGCTGGCCCATTGCCCGGGGTGAGGACTCCGGCACGCGGTACCGACTGCGGCCGCCTCCCAGGAATGCTCCCCGACTACGTCGGCGGAGGGAGCTTCGCCGGTGCGGGCGAGGGAGTCTACCTCTCGACGCTTCCACCGTGGCCGTGGTTCCACGGAGTCGAGCCGGGCAAGGTTGCAGACACAGGTCCGTGAACTTGTGTCTGACACCGATGGTGAGGCCTCGTGGGAAGAAGAGGAAGACATCAGATATTTCTCTGACGAGGAGTCTGAGGGTCTTCCTTCTGATCCCACTCCCTCTCCTGAAAGACAGCTTTCTCCTCCCGAGAGTCTGTCTTTCGCTTCCTTTGTCCGGGAGATGTCTACGGCCATCCCCTTCCCGGTGGTTGTGGAGGACGAGCCCAGGGCTGAAATGTTTGAGCTCCTGGACTATCCTTCTCCACCTAAGGAAGCGTCCACAGTACCCATGCACCATGTCCTAAAAAAGACATTGCTGGTGAACTGGACCAAACCATTAACTAATCCCCACATTCCCAAGAAGATCGAGTCCCAGTACCGGATCCATGGGGACCCAGAGCTGATGCGCACTCAGTTGCCTCACGACTCTGGAGTTGTGGATTTGGCCCTAAAGAAGGCCAAGAGTTCTAGGGAGCATGCTTCGGTGCCCCCGGGCAAGGACTCTAGAACCTTGGACTCCTTTGAGAGGAAGGCCTACCATTCTTCTATGCTCGTGGCCAAAATTCAGTCCTACCAGCTCTACACGAGCATCCACATGCGGAACAATGTGCGGCAGTTGGCGGGCTTGGTGGATAAGCTCCCCCCTGAGCAAGCCAAGCCTTTTCAGGAGGTGGTCAGGCAGCTGAAGGCGTGCAGAAAATTCCTGGCCAGAGGGGTGTATGACACCTTTGATGTTGCGTCCAGGGCCGCTGCTCAAGGTGTGGTGATGCGCAGACTCTCATGGCTGCGTGCCTCCGACCTGGAGAATAGAATCCAGCAGCGGATTGCGGACTCGCCTTGCCGTGCGGATAATATTTTTGGAGAGAAAGTCGAGCAGGTGGTAGAGCAGCTCCACCAGAGGGACACCGCTTTCGACAAGTTCTCCCGCCGGCAGCCTTCAGCCTCTACCTCTACAGGTAGAAGATTTTTTGGGGGAAGGAAGACTGTTCCCTACTCTTCTGGCAAGCGTAGGTACAATCCTCCTTGACAGCCTGCGGCGCAGGCTAAGCCCCAGCGCGCTCGCTCTCGTCAGCAGCGTGCGCCTCAGCAAGGCCCCTCGGCTCCCCAGCAAAAGCAAGGGACGAGCTTTTGACTGGCTCCAGCAGAGCATAGCCGCCATCCAAGTGTCAGTGCCGGGCGACCTGCCAGTCGGAGGGAGGTTGAAAGCTTTTCACCAAAGGTGGCCTCTCATAACCTCCGATCAGTGGGTTCTCCAAATAGTCCGGCAAGGATACACCCTCAATTTGGCCTCAAAACCTCCAAATTGCCCACCGGGAGCTCAGTCCTACAGCTTCCAGCACAAGCAGGTACTTGCAGAGGAACTCTCCGCCCTTCTCAGCGCCAATGCGGTCGAGCCCGTGCCATCCGGGCAAGAAGGGCTGGGATTCTATTCCAGGTACTTCCTTGTGGAAAAGAAAACGGGGGATGCGTCCCATCCTAGACCTAAGGGCCCTGAACAAATATCTGGTCAAAGAAAAGTTCAGGATGCTTTCCCTGGGCACCCTTCTCCCCATGATTCAGGAAAACGATTGGCTATGCTCTCTGGCCTTGAAGGACGCCTACACGCACATCCCGATACTGCCAGCTCACATACAGTATCTGCGATTTCAGCTGGGCACACGTCACTTCCAGTACTGTGTGCTACCCTTTGGGCTCGCCTCTGCACCCAGAGTGTTCACCAAGTGCTTGGCTGTAGTGGCAGCGGCACTTCACAGACTGGGGGTACACGTGTTCCCATATCTCGACGATTGGCTGGTGAAGAACACATCCGAGGCAGGAGCCCTGCAGTCCATGCAGATGACTATTCGCCTCCTGGAGCTACTGGGGTTTGTGATAAATTACCCAAAGTCCCATCTTCTCCCAGTGCAGAAACTCGAATTCATAGGAGCTCTGCTGGATTCTCGGACGGCTCGCGCCTATCTCCCAGAGTCGAGAGCCAACAACTTGTTGTCCCTCGTCTCGCGGGTGCGAGCGTCCCAGCAGATCACAGCTCGGCAGATGTTGAGATTGCTGGGCCACATGGCCTCCACAGTTCATGTGACTCCCATGGCCCGCCTTCACATGAGATCTGTTCAATGGACCCTAGCTTCCCAGTGGTTTCAGGCTGCTGGGGATCTAGAAGACGTGATCCACCTGTCCACGAGTTTTCTCGAATCCCTGTATTGGTGGACAATTTGGTCCAATCTGACTCTGGGATGTCCTTTCCAAATTCCTCAGCCATAAAAAGTGCTGACCACGGATGCGTCTCTCCTGGGATGGGGGAGCTCATGTCGATGGGCTTCACACCCAAGGAAGCTGGTCCCTCCAGGAACGCGATCTGCAGATCAATCTTCTGGAGTTGCGAGCGATCTGGAACGCTCTGAAGGCTTTCAGAGATCGGCTGTCCCACCAAATTATCCAAATTCAGACAGACAACCAGGTTGCCATGTACTACGTCAACAAGCAGGGGGGCACCGGATCTCGCCCCCTGTGTCAGGAAGCCGTCAGCATGTGGCTCTGGGCTCGCCGTCACGGCATGGTGCTCCAAGCCACATATCTGGCAGGCGTAAACAACAGTCTGGCCGACAGGTTGAGCAGAATTATGCAACCTCACGAGTGGTCGCTCAATTCCCGTGTAGTGCGACAGATCTTCCAGGTGTGGGGCACCCCCTTGGTAGATCTCTTCGCATCTCGAGCCAACCACAAAGTCCCTCAGTTCTGTTCCAGGCTTCAGGCCCACGGCAGACTGGCATCGGATGCCTTCCTCCTGGACTGGGGGGAGGGTCTGCTGTATGCTTATCCTCCCATACCTCTGGTGGAGAAGACTTTGTTGAAACTCAAGCAAGACCGAGGCACCATGATTCTGATTGCTCCTTTTTGGCCGCGTCAGATCTGGTTCCCTCTTCTTCTGGAGTTGTCCTCCGAAGAACCGTGGAGATTGGAGTGTTTTCCGACCCTCATCACGCAGGACGAAGGGGCGCTTCTGCATCCCAACCTCCGGTCCCTGGCTCTCACGGCCTGGATGTTGAGAGCGTAGACTTTGCCTCTTTGGGTCTGTCAGAGGGTGTCTCCCGCATCTTGCTTGCTTGCTTCCAGGAAAGATTCCACTAAGAGGAGTTACTTCTTTCTATGGAGGAGGTTTGCCGTCTGGTGTGACAGCAAGGCCCTAGATCCTCGCTCTTGTCCTACACAGACCCTGCTTGAATACCTTCTGCACTTGTCTGAGTCTGGTCTCAAGACCAACTCTGTAAGGGTTCACCTTAGTGCAATCAGTGCATACCATTACCGTGTGGAAGGTAAGCCGATCTCAGGACAGCCTTTAGTTGTTCGCTTCATGAGAGGTTTGCTTTTGTCAAAGCCCCCTGTCAAGCCTCCTACAGTGTCATGGGATCTCAATGTCGTTCTCACCCAGCTGATGAAACCTCCTTTTGAGCCGCTGAATTCCTGCCATCTGAAGTACTTGACCTGGAAGGTCATTTTCTTGGTGGCAGTTACTTCAGCTCGTAGAGTCAGTGAGCTTCAGGCCCTGGTAGCTCAGGCCCCTTACACCAAATTTCATCATAACAGAGTAGTCCTCCGCACTCACCCTAAGTTCTTGCCAAAGGTTGTGTCGGAGTTCCATCTGAACCAGTCAATTGTCTTGCCAACATTCTTTCCCCGTCCTCATTCCTGCCCTGCTGAACGTCAGCTGCACACATTGGACTGCAAGAGAGCATTGGCCTTCTATCTGGAGCGGACACAGCCCAACAGACAGTCGCCCAATTGTTTGTTTCTTTTGATCCCAACAGGAGGGGAGTGGCTGTAGGAAAACGCACCATATCCAATTGGCTAGCAGATTGCATTTCCTTCACTTATGCCCAGGCTGGGCTGGCTCTTGAGGGTCATGTCACGGCTCATAATGTTAGAGCCATGGCAGCGTCGGTAGCCCACTTGAAGTCAGCCACTATTGAAGAGATTTGCAAAGCTGCGACGTGGTCATCTGTCCACACATTCACATCTCATTACTGCCTGCAGCAGGATACCCGACGCGACAGTCGGTTCGGGCAGTCAGTGCTTCAGAATCTGTTCGGGGTTTAGAATCCAACTCCACCCCCCTAGGCCCATGTTTGTTCTGTTCCAGGCTGCACTCTCAGTTAGTTGGTAAATTTTTTAGGTCAATCTCAGTTATGTCCTCGCCGTTGCGAGGCCCAATTGACCATGGTTGTTGTTTTGAGTGAGCCTGGGGGCTAGGGATACCCCATCAGTGAGAACAAGCAGCCTGCTTGTCCTCTGAGAAAGCGAATGCTACATACCTGTAGAAGGTATTCTCCGAGGACAGCAGGCTGATTGTTCTCACAAACCCGCCCGCCTCCCCTTTGGAGTTGTGTCTTCCCTTCTCTTTGTCTTGCTACATATGAGACTGGCCGGCACGAGCCGGTTTCGGGCGGGAAGACGGCCGCGCATGCGCGGTGTGCATCGGCGCACGAGGGCTAGCAAAGGCTTTTGCTAGTGAAGATTCCGATTGGAGGGGCTGCCGTGGACGTCACCCATCAGTGAGAACAATCAGCCTGCTGTCCTCGGAGAATACCTTCTACAGGTATGTAGCATTCGCTTCGCTGATATATGCAATTCTGTTATAATCCATAGAGCTTGCCTATATCTCAGTCTACAAAACCCTCAAAAAAGTGTGAACCACCCCTCCTCCTCAGGTAAAGATTTTCAAGCTCACCAGTTCCCGTCTCCACGTTGATCAGAAAAGAAAAACACGAATGGTTTAAATGTTTCCCTCCACAAAGCACCACTCTGCAACACTGGGGAAAAACAGGCAAATAAAACTGCCAGTTTAAAGTTCACTTGGACTTCAAATTACTTGATAAATATCACACATTTTCTGACAGACCCAGCATCTTGCAGCTGGGTCCTGCCCCTCCTCCCTCATACCGATAACTGGCAAACTCCCGTTTTTTCCTGCTGGGGCTTATGGGTTAATAGCAGCACCCAGTTGTTTACACACTGACCTGCTTGCTTAGTTCATTCTGCTACAATTTCCATTTCTTCCACTTGTAAAAGGAGGGGTAACTGACACAGACTGGAGCTCTCCCTGCTCCACAAACTCCATTGAGGCTACTCTTTCTCTTGTCTCAGCATTCTTCTTGTAAGGCTGAGATGGCCCCTCTTCTCTCCAGCCTCGTTGTGAATCCATGTTGTATTGTTTAGTGAGCCAGGGATATTGAGCTAAATCTGCATCCTGGCCCACCCCTAAGGATTGGCTCCTAGGCTTCCGGGAAGTGACTGTAGGACTGGGCACCCTTCTCTCCCGGGGCTATGCTGGGTTTTCATCCTTTCTGGGGGTTCTTTGCTGGGGCTGAGGAAAAGAGTGTCCTGATCTCCTACTGTTTGACATAATGCACCCTTAGTGCTGCTTAGTAAACAGGGACATCAGTTGACTAGGTTAATTTGCAGTCTTTGCTTTGCTCTCCCTTAAGGGCTCCTGGCTTTCTTTCACCTTTGTTGCAACATCTGTTAGGATTACGTAACTTTCCTGTTTTGATAGTATCCTTCAAAGACACTTCACACTGAACCATATGCTCGTGATCAGATGAAGTATACTCTGTCATATTTTCACATTAAACTAGGGGTTTCGTTTTCAAAACAGACTACGTGGAACTTTGTAAGTCTAAGTGCTTTTGAAAATAAGCACTATAGTAACCTATGGAACATTGTAAGTCTAAGTACTTTGAAAACATGCCTTCACCTGTACTCAATCAATCACGTTTTTACTCTGTACATTTCTAGTCAATGTTATTATCCAATTATGTGAGCATTGAATGCTTTCTTATAGTCAGTCCATGATAGACCGACGATATGATTTTTCATAGCCTTGGCTGTGATAGCTTTACTCAGCACTAATTGGTCTTTGGTTCCATACACTTTTCTTTTGTTGTCTTTTGATTCTGTTACTGAGATCATATATTCTACAGTATCTGCATCTATTGGAGTGAATAGCTTGGCAATGTTGTATTCCTTTCCTTGAATCCTGCCAGACCAGTCCAAACGAATGGGTTATGTACCCCTCCCAACAAAAGGAGACAGAGAAAAAAAGATCAGACCTGGTTTCACTCTCTTTATAGGGATCTAGGTGCTGCCTTCCATTCTTCAGTATTTCTATCTCTCCAGCAGATGTTTGGTGCAAAAGGATTGCTAAGCTGCAGGGCAGTGGTCTTAGAAGCATTCTCCTCTGGCAGAGCAGAATCCCTATCAGATACCCAGGGTTGCAGATGGCAGGCCGATTCCCTCAGTTGAGCAGGATTCCCAGCTTCTGGGGCAACAGTCTTGAGGACTAATTCCCCTTCTAGAGCAGGTGATGAGTAAGTGTGCTCCCAAGTAGAGAATGACACGGGGACCCGCAGTAAATCCTCTGTAAAATGTTTTGTTTAGCGTGCACATACAAAAAAGATCATTCGCAAAAAGAGCCAATTTATGTTCAAAATCACCTACACATCTACCAGTGAGTGGATTCTCTGCGCCTAGGGCTCAGTGGATTACGCAAAGAGAAGAGGCGAAAGAGGGCATCCAAATCTGGTTCCACGCACTATGGGGAATGATGCCGTGTAAATGCAATTGATTTTAAGACTGGTCATTGGTCTCTCATATACTTTCATAAGCTACCCAAGAAAATTAGAACCAAACCCTATGGTTTGCAACACCTGCCAAAGAAAGAGCCACGCAACCTTACCAAAAGCTTTCTCTGCATCGGTAGCCAGAAAGGCCACAGAATCTCCACAACACTGTGCCTCCCACACAATGTTCAAAGTGCACTGGATATTGTCGGCCACCTGGCGCTTAGAGACAAATTCCATCTGATTGGAATGAATCAACCGGGGAAGGACCTTTTTGATGTCTAAATTCAGCAGGGAGATAGGTTGGTAGGAACCACAAATTTCAGATTGTCTCCCTGGTTTCAAAAGAGCAGAAATCCCTGCCTCCCGCATACTTTCTGACAAAGAGACTCCCTGAAAATAAGCATTACTTACCCGAAAAAGAAGGGGACTATCCTCCCCAGAAAAAAAACAAACCATAAAATTTAGCATAGAAAATATTTAATCCTGGAGCCTTACCCCCCTTAAGGCCTTTAATCACCTATGCTGTCTCAGCCAAAAAAAAAGAAGCATCCAGCTGAGCATGCTCCACACTGGTAAGGCTAAGTAGATCCACTTGAGATTAATACTGCCTAATAGCGAGGTCATCACTACTGTAAAGCCTCGGATAAAATTTCACAAAAATATCCCTAATCTCGCCATCTTTAAAATACAAAACAGCTCCCACCTCTTTGAGTTTTGTGATAGTATGTGAGATATGCCGTAGATGTCGCGCCAGCAACCTCCCCTATTTATTACCAAACTCGAAATATTTTTGTTGAACCAGCTGCCTCAGGAACTCAGCCTGCTCTACCTGTAGACTATGCAACTCATTCCTGCTCTGTTGCAACTGCTGTATGAGTTCAGGGGTGGCCCCCTTTTGGTGGAGACTTTCTAGGTGCACCAAACAAGTCCGGAGCTCTAACTCCTGACTACAGAATGATGCGGGGACAAAGTTTGTCCCCGTCCCTGCAAACTCTGTCCCTATCCACAGAAGCCTCACTGTTTAACCACCCTTAAGATTTGCCTTTGGATTTAAAAAGCAAAATCATGTGCATGTAAGGACTGCATAAACGAATTAAAACAAATGCCCTTAAAATGTAATAATACTCAACTTGTCTGGCAAGCAATAATGAAACAGTGATGGAATATTCATTCACATAAACAATAATGAACACTAATTTTTCAAATCATTCTACAACTCCAAGCAAATTTAATTCTTTTCTCACTATACAAAACAGGGAACCAGAGAAAAACTGAAATAGAGAGATCTCCCTCAAGAAAACCAGGTAAACACTGGTAAAAGAGAAACAGAAATGTATTTTCTTCTGCAGTCTGCAAAATACAAAAATAGAAAAGACATACATTTCACAAAGCAGGCACATCTCAGTCATTAAAAAGTATTAAATAAAAAATTTTCTTTTCTACCTTTGTTGTCCGAGCACTTTATCTTTCTAGTTGGGCTGGTCCCAGTCTCTTTTCCACTTTCCACGTTTCAGTCTTCTCTAAATTCTTTTCCATGTTGGCGTTTCCATTTCTTCTCTTGGCTTCTTCCTTTCCTTCTCTATATCTGTCTGGCAGTGACCTTTCATTTCATATGTCCGTCCCCTCCCTTATTTGTGTTTATCCCCCTTTCTCTCACCATAGTCTCTGTTTCACTTCTTATCTACCTACTAGCTTTTACCGTTGCTCTTTCTGTCTCTCACTTAATATCCAGTTTCCTAAACCCCTATCTTTCCCCATCTTTCACCGACTTCCTTAGCCCCATTCCCATCCTATTAGCCCTCATCTACCCTCCACTGGATCTCATCACCCTATCAGTCCCCAGCGCCATCCGTTTCTCTCTTTCATTCCCTTGCTTCCAAGGCCCTATACCCCATGCCCTTCCTTCCTCTTCTCCCTTGCAAGGTCCTGTCATTCTCCCTTCTTTCTTCCCTCCAAGGTTCGGTGTCGCTTTCCCTCCCTCTCTCCCTCCACAAAGTCTGGTGTTGCTTTCTCTCCATACCACCCTGCCCCCCCCCCACCACAAAGTCTGGTGTCGCTTTCCCTCCCCCTCCCAAGTTCGGTGTCGCTCTCCCAATCTTCCTGTCCCCCCACCCCACAGGGTTGTTGTCACTCTCCCTCCCTCCATTCCCACAAGGTCGGTGTTGCTCACTCCTCCACCCCCCTGCAAGCTCCGTTGTCACTTCTCCACCTCTCTGCTATGCTTCCCTGCAGCCTTTCCATCTTCAGCGTTAGCAATGTAAGCACGCTGGGAAGCCTTCTCTCTGCAGCGAGCGACCTACCTACCTACATAAAAACAGGAAGTCGCAATAGAGAGAAGGCTTCTGGGCCTCACAAAGGCAGCATGTTTACATTGCTAACGCTGCTGGCAGCCCAGAAGATGGAAAGGCTGCAGGGAAGCATAGCGGAGAGGTGGAGGAGTGGCACCGTAGCTTGCAGAGGTGGGAGGGAAAGTGCGACACAGGACTCGGTGGCGGAGGGTGTTGGAGATGTACAGGGGTCCAATGTTTTGGGTTTTTTTTAAATAAAGAAATTTAAAAGAGCCACTTACCCGGGGCTGTTGTGGAGTCCCAGGCTGACAGGAGCCGGCATGGGGGCGGAGTTGCGGGTTCCCCTCGAACCGGAAGTGCTTCCGTGCCGGTGAAGAGAGACACTCCAGACTTGCAGGACCCGGGCTTCGTAAAAGGGAGGCTGAGTCCTGGTGCCTAGAAGCAGGGAGAGCTTGGGGGGAAGCTGCATTTTTGTGCTTCGGGCTGGCTGGGTGCCAGGGCCGCGGGAGGCATATTTATGGTGCATGCGCGATCAGCATGCATGCACAGAGGGAGAGAAGTGAGGTCCCCGTGAGGGGAGGGTGTGAGGAGCAGTGGAGCGAGCTCAAGTCCCCATATGTTAATGGCATGAAGAGCGCTGGTCCGATTGGTTCACACATGCCCAGTAACAGAGTCGGGGAAAGAGAAAGTCCCCGGATGTCAAGGGCGCGAGGAACTGCTTTGATTGGTGCAGAGGCACCCAGCAGCAAGGGGGGGTTGGAGAGAGTGTCAGGAAATTGCGTGTACGAAGCCAGAGCTCAGTAGCAGGGGAAAGGTTGTTTAACGCAGTCAGGCTCAGGTGTGGCTGAATATTTAGGCCTCTGAGGCTTTTTCAGGCTCAGGGGCAGTCAGGAGCAGTCTGTAGCTGTTTGAGATGCTGCAGGGCAGAGTGGCTGCTGTAGTGAGAGGTGAGCAATGACAGTGTTAATGCTGGGGATCAAGAGATTTATCCTTCAGTGATCTGTGTGCTGGGAACTGGTGTGGCTGAATTGGAGAACTATACAGTTTTAGCTGCAGGAAAGGTGTTGTGTACATGGATCAGAATGGTTGTGGTGTAAGAGGTTGATTATTATTATATTCTTGGTTTTAAATAAAGGACTAGAAGTCTGTGTTTTTTAAAAGAGAATAAGATTATATTTGCAATGTTTGAAGATGTGGCATGTGCAGGGTTTGGAACCTTGACGTGCATGAGCCTGGTAGAATAAGTGATGTCACCAGGAAAAATTCAGTTGTAGGAGTCAGTTGGAAAACCTGAAGAGAGACAGAAGCAAGTGTGGCTGCAGTCTGAGTTTTAGGCAGAATTTAGAGATAAAAAAAGGTTATAAGTCTCTAGTTTCAGGATTTTTAGTAGTCTGGGAGATATGGAGGGGCATAATCGAACAGAAACGCCTATCTCCATGGGCGTTTATCTCCGAGAACGGGTCCGTGAAGGGGCGGACCAAATCGTATTTTCGAAAAAACATGGACGTTTATCTTTTTTTGAGCTGGGCGTTTTTGTTTTTCAGCGATAATGGAAACCGAAAACGCCCAGCTCAAAAACGAATAACTCCAAGAAATTTATTCGTGGGAGGGGCCAGGATTCGTACTGCACCGGTCCACCTCACATGCCAGGACACCAACCGGGCACCCTAGGGGGCACTTTTACAAAAAACAAAAAAAAGGTAAAACAGCTCCCAGGTGCATAGCACCCTTCCCTTGGGTGTTGAGCCCCCAAAATCCCCCTTAAAACCCACTGCCCACAAGTCTACACCATTACTATAGCCCTAAGGGGTGAAGGGGGGCACCTACACGTGGGTACAGTGGGTTTGGGGGGCGGTTTGGAGGGCTCCCATTTACCAGCACAAGTGTAACAGGTGGGGGGGGGGGGGGGGGATGAGCCTGGGTCCACCTGCCTGAAGTCCACTGCTCCAGTGACCTGCATACTGCTGCCAGGGAGGTGGGTATGACATTTGAGGGTGAAAATAAAAAGTTGTGAAACGGCATATTTTGTGGTGGGAGGGGGTTCGTGACCACTGGGGGAGTCAGGGGAGGTCATCCCCGATTCCCTCCAGTGGTCATCTGGTCATTTAGGGCACTTTTTGGGGCCTTATTCGTGGAAAAACAGGGTCCAGGAAAAGTGCCCTAAATTCTCGCTAAAAACGCATATTTTTTTTCCATTATCGGCGAAAGGCGCCCATCTCTGATCGGCAGATAACCACGCCCCAGTTCCGCCTTCACCACGCCTTCGACACGCCCCCATCAACGTTGTCCGCATCCGCGACGGAGTGCAGTTGAAAAACGTCCAAATTCAGCTTTTGATTATACCGCTTTATTCGTTTTTGGGAGATAAACGTCTATCTCCCGATTTGGGTCACAATATAGGCGTTTTTCTCTTTCGATTATAAGCAGGTAAGGGTACTGTTTCAGTGAGAAAGGGGAAAGAAAACTTCTGTTTACAGGGGACCAGGAAAACGTTGCAAACTAGAAATTTATTTTAGTTGATGTCAGAGCTCTGGGATTTCAGAGAAACAATATTCTCTTAAGGGATATGACAGGGGATTAAAAGAGAAAGTTATTCCTCTATGCTATATGCTAAGAGCCCTACAGGTGCCGTACCCTTTTAGCCCACGACTCCTTCCTTGCTGATTTATCTCCTCCCCTCTCTTCCTCCTTCGTTGTTTCTCTTCTCTCCTGTGACCTTGTCTACTGTACTTTGTACTATTGTTGCTTATTAATTATTGTACGCCACATTGAGCCTGCCTATGGGTGGGAATACTGTGGGATATAAATGTCATAAATAAATAAAAAATTTCATAGTTTCATTATAAAAGGGTACTGGTGTTTCGAGAGGCTGGTTTTAAAGGGGGAAAAAAGCGCTTTTACTACTGCTACTACTACTACTTAACATTTCTAAAGCGCTACCAGGGTCACGCAGCGCTGTACAATTTAACAAGAAAGGACAGTCCCTGCTCAAAGGAGCTTACAATCTAAAGGACAAAGTATGCAGTCAATCAAATTGGGGCAGTCTAGGTTTCCTGAATAGAGGTAAATAGTTATGTGCCGAAAGCTACATTGAAGAGGTGGGCTTTGAGCAAGGATTTGAAGATGGGCAGGGAGGGGGCTTGGCTTATGGGCTCGGAAAGAGTAATTCAGGGAAGAGTAATTTCAGGGAATACTGTGGGGGGTTTTTTTTTTAAGTAATTTCTGATTGCTTTCCTGAGTTTCTGGGGAGAAAGAGAAAAGCAGAGCTGAAAAACAGTTTAGAATGCCCAGTGCTGTATTGAAGCTGAAGTGACCTTAAGCTTGAGGCAGCTTTAAAATGTTGGGATCTGCAAGCAGCATAGAATATTCAGTGCTGCATTGGAACTAAAGAGGCAGCTTGGAATCTGAGCAGTGCTGGATGCTGCTTAGTGACTGACAAAATCTGAGACTTGACATATTGTAGAATTTATGGATTCTAAAGTGAGAAAGGTTTGGGTGCTGCATTGTTGAGAGTGAACTGTTTAGTGTGCATTAAAAGACCTTATGGGATTTTGGGGATATTAGGACAGGGAAAAATAATTATATTTTGTTTTCAGAATTAGTTAGTATACATGGCTTTTCTGCCAAAGAAAACACCGATTCAGCTGCACACACAGGGAGTCAGGGTCTTCCTTCTTTGATTTCTTTGAGAAGGTTAGTAGGTCCCTAAAGAAGAAATTCCAATGAAGGGATCCGGAGACTGGTCCAGCTGCTGAGAATCTAAGGTACCCACCGCAAGAAAGCGCCAGAGCCGGTGAAGTTTTTAAAATATTTTTTGGTGTGCACACTCAGTTTTCTTTTTAAATGCAAATGTCAGTATTGGTGGCATTTTTACATGGACATTGGGCCAGGGCAGAGCAGTACTCAAGTGAAAAGATGTAGTAGCGCATTCCTGCCAGGAACACAGAGGCTTCTTAAGCCTAGTTAATTTTGAAGACTTCAGTTGAAGTAAAACTGTTTAAGGGTCTGTAAAGAAAAAGAAGAGTTTTAGTAACACATACTTGCAAGCTTAGAAAAAGGTTAAAAGAATATTTTTAAAAAGTACTTACCTGATGTGTTGATCAAATGACCTGCAAGAGAAAGAATAATAGTTGATTTGAATAAATACTGCACTTTAGAAAGCTCAGTTGAAGTATTTAAATTTCTTTGAGTTTTAAGAATTTTAAAATGACTTAAAATGTAAAAATGCACTTTAGCTACTGGTATATTAGCTCATTATTTTAAAGATGTTCAGGATACTTATTTTTTAAAATGTTTAAGTGCAATAAAAACTTGAAATACCTGTAAAGTGCCAGTAACAGTGCATGTTAAAGAATTTTATGATCGTAAGCAGGCCTGTGGTGAAGATATTCGTACCTACGCCTATGGTTTACAAGAAAAGCTATCCCGAATAGAGGTCATAGATGCCAACTGTTTCAGTAATCCTCAAAAAATGCTTAAAGAGAGGTTTGTACTGGGCATAAAAGAAGAAAGCCTGCGACGTGAAATGAAAAAGCGGATAGAGCGAGCACCTGAGCTAACTTTTGCAGAACTGCTTCAGGAAGCCATAAAATGGGCAGAGGAAGACGTGCCTCTGGATTGGGAGGAGAGGCCTCCAAAAATTTTGACTCGTATCCAGAGTGAAGCTTCTCTCAGAAGCACAAATTTAAATGGAAAACTAGAATCTGAATTGAGCGATCTGAGGCAGATGATGACCGAGATGTTGAACCGGCAGCGATCTCCAGGGATATATTCCAATTGGAAACGCCCCGGGGAGAATTCTGATCACAGGTTACATTGGTTTGGTGGTTACTGGCAGTCAAACCGAGGGGGAAACAGAGATCCTGACAGACGAGTAAGAGAAAGAAGAGCACCTTTGAGAAATGAAATGGGGCAGCTGGTCTGTTACAGGTGCGCAGAACCAGGACATGTGGCACGAGAATGTAGAAGTGAGAGAGTGAATGCAAATGGTCCGGGTGTGAATTGGGCCGGATCCACTTATGACACAATATCCAATGTTGCATCAAACGCTCCAACAAATGTGAAGTTCTGTGTACCTGCTGTGACCCAGAGAGAACTGAAAGAAACATCATGTCACGATGGTGACTGTTTCGTTCTCTGTGTTCACCTCGCCCTCTGGTGGCCAGAACTGGTGGCTGCTATGGACTATCACATGTTCCAGACTTCAGCCCAGTCCGGTCCAGATCTTCCGGGCTGCCAGACTTGCTTTTATTGTTTGTGCCTGAACAGCACCCGTAGCTGCCTTGTGATTCCTGCAGCTTGAACTTCAGCTGTGATGGGCTTTATTAATCACCTGGAAACATCTGTGTTTGCCTTTGCATCGTCTAAGGTCCCTGGTATGCTGGTGTGCTTTGTGCACTTCTGCCTAGTCCAGATTCTTGTCAGAGTTCCTTGTCTGGTTCTAGTTAATCTGTGTGTAGTTTAGCTTTGGTTTTATTGCTTATTTCCTAGTCTTGTTTCTGGTCTGTATTCCTTGTCTAGTTCTTGGTTGTCTGTGTGTCTTTTTTAAGTGACTGCTTGGCAGCTTTCAGTCCTGATTCTTACCTGTCTGAGTTTTCCTTTCTTAGTGGCTGCTTTGCAGCTTTCAGTCCTTGTTCTTGAGCCTGTCTGTTTTCTACCTAGTGTGGTATTGTCTGTCTGAGAGTCCTAGTCTAGTATTCTGCCTAGCCTCCCTTGTGTATTCTAGACCCTGTGTGTATCCTGTTGGCATCCAGTTCCTGCCCTGCCTGTTCCAGCTTGTTTGCCTCAGCTGCAACTCCAGTCCGGGTTTCCAGTCCTGTTCTGCCTTGTCTCTGATTTGGGGGTGGTTTTGCCTGCCACTGCTGCTCCTCAGCAGTGGCCCAAGGGCTCACGAACTTAGTTTCTGCCTTGAAAACCTAACACATCAACAGGGTTGTCAGAAGCTATTCCTTCCACTTCCAGGACAGCTACTACTTCTGTGATTAGGTTGCAACAAAACTTTGCTCGTGAATTGGGAAACAGGGAAAGCAAAACCTTTGTTGCAAGTCCTGTGTTGGAAATTTGAATCGATGAGGTGGAGGTGCAATGTTGCGTGGACACTGGCTACGAGGTGTCAACAATAACTGCTAGTTTCTTCCGGGAGCATCTACAAAATGGTGTGGAATTAAAGAAAGTGACACTCGTGAAGTTATCCACAGTAAATGGAGTTGATATCCCAGTACTCGGATGTATTGACACTGAAGTAAACTGCCTAGGACAAAATGTGAAGCATTGTGGAATACTTGTGTGACATGATGCCACCTACAACCGTGTGAATCCGGTGCCAGGTATTGTAGGCATGAATATTCTGAAGGAACTAAATTGGGACCTGCTGGCAGAGGATTGGCTCAGAAGGGGTGAGGTATACTGAATCTGGAAAGAGGTCCAGAATAAAAAGAGAGAAAAAAATCGGATTTGTTAAGTTGGTGGGAAGAAGGGTAATTCTTCCACCTTTGACGGAGTCCATGCTTTTGGGGAGCTGTGTAGCGCTTCGAGAATGTGTGGTGGTAGCTGGTACGGAGAAAGCCATATTGCCGGCTACAGTCTGCGTGACAAATACGATAAAGTGATGATACGAATATTGAATGCAAGTCAGCGAAAAGTCCGACTACCACCGAGGATCCGGGTGGCGGAAGTATTCCAGCCAAGAGAGATCCCGGCACTCTTACCTGTGCAGTGTTGTCTGGAAGGGGACACCATGGTAGTAAGAAAGTGTCAGGTGGAACATGAAGGAAGTTCGGAATTAGAGAAATTTATTCAAAGTTTAGCAGTAAAAATTGGCTGGGCTGAACTGACGACAGAGCAAAGTTGTGAACTACAATTGCTGTGCAAGCATCACCGAGTGTTCTCAATAGATGACGATGACATAGGGTACACAGATCGCATATACTGGAAACCATCCGCCAATTAAGCCTATAGAAGAGTTTCACCTCTCGTGTATGAGGAGTTTAAGAAACGTGCAAGATTTCGTTTCCCAGGGTATTTTGGAGCCAAGTATGAGCCCTTGGGCTTCACCTGCTGTAATCATTAGAAAGAAAGATTGATCAATTATATTCTGTGTGGATTATTGAAAACTTAATAGTGTTACTGTGAAAGATGCATATCCACTTCCGCGAATCGATGAAGCTTTGGATGCTTTAAGTTGTGCTACTTTGTTCTCCTCTCTTGATTTAACATCAGGATATTTTCAATTTGCCATTGATGACAGAGACAAGCAAAAAAACTGCAGTGACTACCCCGTTTGGATTGTATCAATGGACCCGAATGCCTTTTGGCTTAAGTAACCCCCCAGCAACGTTCCAACGACTCATGGAAGGAGTCCTGAGTGATTATGTCTTTGTCATCCTTTTACTATATTTAGATGGCATTTTGATCTTCTCCTCTGACTTCAGAAGTCACTTGGAAAGGCTGGACAAGGTGTTTATACGTCTAACTGAATGTGGCTTAAAACTGAAGCCCAAGAAGTGTACTCTGCTATCTAAGGAAGTAAAGTATTTAGGGCATGTGGTGTTTGCAGCAGGAGTCGCTGTGGATGGAGAAAAGGTTGCTGCAGTTCGAGATTGGAAGGTGACTATGAAGGAGGTGAAACAGTTTCTGGGAATGGCCAGCTACTATAGAAAATTTGTTCCCAATTTTGCCAAGATAGCTATGCCACTTCATAGATTAACTGGCAAAAACAAGTGTCAAGCTAAGAACATCCCTATACAATGGGGACATCTGAGTGTCAGGTGGCATTTGAACAAATGAAAAAGAGTCTACTGACTGCACCGGTGTTGGCTTACCCCTTGTTTGACTGACCTTTTATATTAACAACTGATGCAAGTCATCGAGGCCTTGGGGCTGTCCTCAGTCAAAACCAAGATGATATCGAGAAAGTAATAGCCTACGCCAGCAGAGGCTTACGAAAATCAGAGCGTAATGACCAAAAGGTGATGCTATAGCATCTTTAAATTAGAACTACTTGCATTGAAATGGGCCACAACGGAAAAATTTAAAGATTATTTAATGTATAAGAAATCACAATCCGTTGCGATATTTGGAGTCTGCCAACATACATGCCGGCTCCTGTCAGCCCAGGACTCCACAAGAGCCCTGGGTAAGTGGCTCTTTTAAATTTCTTTATTAAAAAAAAAAAACCCAAAACATTGGACCCCTTTACAGAGAGCGAGCAACACCAGACCTTGTGGGAACGGAGGGAGGGAGGTGGGGGGTGACACCGGAGCTTGCGGGGGGAAGGAGAGTGCGATACTGGACCCAGTGGCGGCGGGGGGTGGGGGGGGGGAGAGCGAGCGACACCGGACTTTGAAGGTAGGGAGAGAGAACGGGAAAAAGGGAGGCGTCTGTTGTACCGTAGGTTCAGGGGTTATTACCGCTCCTGCGGAGTGGGGAAATAACCTCTTCTTGCACCTGTGATAAAACTTTGAAATTTTTTCTGATTCCTGCGGATTACTGCGGTTTACCGTGATTACCTGCTCCTGTGTTATTCTGTACTCCCCACGCTCCCTATCACGCTTTTTCCAAGCTCTCTACTTAATCAAATGCCTTCACACTATCACCTTGAGGGCATCTCAAAAATCTCCAACAAAGACCTCACCATTATCGTTACTTTCCATATATCTTTGAATAACCCCTTAAATCTCATTACAAACTCATTTATCCCCCAAGAGTCCTTCATTCAACCGCCAAAAGGTTTGGCTCCTCTCTCCCTCCAAGCCCCTCAATGCAATCAAAAAAGGCGCATGGGTGGAAATCTAAATACTCTCTATATTGGAATCCCCTACCTGATCCCAAAGTTGACGGCTGCACCACAACACATTTATGTGTTGAGCATGAGAACAAAAAGAAAAAGTTTTTTGTTCAGGGTGCTGTAGCTGCCAGACATATAAAAAAAATCCAAATATTGACTAACTGCAAAAGATTATTTTTTTTTGTGATGGGTATGGCTCACTTCACTACCTCCCTTAGAGTGATCCACAGAAGCCATAGGTGGTAGATTAAAATCACTGCCCATAGCTGTTGCCCACTATACAAATTAAGACAGGCTATGCTGCACAGCACTAAAAAAGGCCCCCTTACCCATATTAGGTGCATAAAGATTTATCAAAGTAAGTTGCCCAAAAACTGCTAGAAATCTATCTGTCTTATCCCTAAAGATGCTAACTCTTACCTGTATAAATCACCCCTCCCCTTCCCCTCTGTGAAGCCAAAATGTACAAAACAATCACTAAAGTCATGATGGTGCAGCAGGTGAGAATCCTGCTGCCTGATATGGGTCTCTTGAAGCAAAAGAACATCCCACTGAAGGCACTTTAACTCTCGAAAGGCTACTGCACTTTCCGGGTCATTCAGGCCATTAACGTTCCAAGATCCCACCCAAATGCCTGTTCCTGTCTCGACTCTCACCCTTTACCTTTACCCGTCCCCCTCCCCTCCCAGCACCTCCCAACTCTGACTGACCAGGTCCCCTGCTAGCCAGCTATCCCATAGAGGAAGAAAGCCATCGCTGGAAAGGACACCAACCCCAAGAAGAATCCTAATCCCTTTCCATGCACACCAACAGTCAGCACCCCAAAACATGTGACCCCCTCCCCCCCATACACACACACTCACTCAAACATTACTCACACCACACAGCAAACAAACCCCCAATAGTAAGGCCATACTGGGTGTGTAAAAGAAAGAAGATCTGCATCAAATAAACACAATGTAAGTCATGTAGCTGTGACCTCTGGAGCCAAGTGCTCTGCAATGGAGCGCACTTGTTGCCAGGAAGTCTTCTTCAGTTTCTCTGGAGAGGGCCTTCCTGAAGAGACCCTCACTGGAAAATCCGTGCAGCCTAGATCTGCCAAATCCTTCCACGCTTCCACAGTTGTTTGCATGAGACGTGATTGACCTGCCATTGTAATCCACAGCCCAAAAGGGTGAAGCCATCTATAGCGCAATCCAGCTTGTTGCAAATATCTGGTGACTTCCCTCGAGTCTCTACACTTCATAAGTGTAGCTTTAGCCAAGTACTAGTAGTGTTCTAGCCAAGTCCTGTTAGTATTCTATTGTGGATTAAAAACTGGTTAAAAGATAGAAAACAGAGAGTAGGATTAAATGGTCAGTATTCTCAATGGAGAAGGGTAGTTAGTGGGGTTCCCCAGGGGTCTGTGCTAGGACCGCTGCTTTTTAACATATTTATAAATGACCTAGAGATGGGAGTAACTAGTGAGGTAATTAAATTTGCTGACGACACAAAGTTATTCAAAGTTGTTAAATTGCGGGAGGATTGTGAAAAATTACAAGAGGACCTTACAAGACTGGGAGACTGGGCGTCTAAATAGCAGATGATGTTTAATGTGAGCAAGTGCAAAGTGATGCATGTGGGAAAGAGGAACCCGAATTATAGCTACGTCATGCAAGGTTCCACGTTAGGAGTCACGGACCAAGAAAGGGATCTAGGTGTTGTCGTTGATGATACGTTGAAACCTTCTGCTCAGTGTGCTGCTGCGACAAAGAAAGCAAATAGAATGTTAGGTATTATTAGGAAAGGAATGGAAAACAAAAATGAGGATGTTATAATGCCTTTGTATCACTCCATGGTGCGACCGTACCTCGAATATTGTGTTCAGTTCTGGTCGCCACTTCTCAAAAAAGATACAGTGGAATTAGAAAAGGTGCAGAGAAGGGCAACGAAAATGATAAAGGTTGTGGTCACACCATGGAGTGATACAGAGGCATTATAATATTCTTGGCCTTATTTACGATCTCTTTACTAATAATTACTTTCATCCGGTTTGCTGTTTTTGGCTGCCACCACACACTGGAACAAAGATTTCAGTGTATTGTCTACAGTGAAACCTAGATCTTTTTCTTGGTTGCTGACTCCCAAGGGGGACCCTAGCATCAGGTCACTATCTATGACTTGGATTATTCTTCCCAATGTGCATCACTTTGCATTTGTCCATATTAAATTTCATCTGCCATTTGGATGCCCAGTCTTCCAGTTTCCTAAGGTCTTCCTGCAATTTTTCACAGTCTGCATGTGTTTTGACAACCTTGAGTAGTTAGTTTTATGTCATCTGGAAATTTAATCACCTCACTTATTCTGATTTCCAGATCATTTTTAAATATCCCCAAGTAAAACATTATGGGGAATAGAATTTTCTTTGTATGTATAAAAGGCCTTGTAAAATTACCCCCAGGGGATACGTGTGTAAAAGTATACATGATAAGATGGCATATACTTTTGTACAAGTTGACTGTGCAGGTGTATTTGGGATGCAGTTTGGAAAGAGCATTGGTGAGTTGTGAAGTACTCATGTAGTTTACAAAATTATGCTCCTGCATATATACTTTACCCATGTAACCATGCATCTGCCTCTGAGAATGTCTAAATGTAGGCACATGCATCTTAGCTGTGATTGAGCAGGTTTGGTGAGGTTATTTTATAACGATCCATAGGTTACTGTAATGCCATGTATGCCAGACTTCCAATGAAGTGTTTACAACTTCTCCAGTTGTTGCAGAATATGGCAGCTAGCCTTCTATTTAGATCTAAGAAATTTGATAAGAGTGTTACCTCTTTTACTGCTGCTTCATTGGTTACCTATTGATGCCTGGATATTCTTTTAATACAGGATACCTGGTCTTTAAAATCTTTAAAAGGCTTTTCCCCTTTGTATATGCTTCTTTGATTTATTTTCCCATACAAGTAAGATCATTAAGATCTCATGATCACTTTCTACTTCATTGTCTGGATATTAGGCATTTAAAATTTTTAAAAATTATTGTTACTTCTTCTATTAGGCAGCTGCCTTTTGGAATAAGTTTCTACAAGGTTTATGTTTACAAAAAGACTTTCTTTCTATGTCACTTAAAATGTTGTTTGATACTTCTTTGTAATTTGGGGTTGATTTATTCGGTTGAAGTTTGATGGTTTTTAAGTTTAATCTAATTAGCTTGTAAGGTATGATCTAATAATGTCTAGATAGCATGTAATTGATCTGCTTTGAACTGTTTCTGAATTTAGTGGAATATAAGAATCCTGATTAGATTAGAGTAGGTATAGACTCAAAATAGGTGCCTACATGGATTTTCAACCTAGGTGATATAATTTTCCCTCCATAGGGCTAATATTTATTATTTTTTGCATTTCTTTGTAGTAATTTCCTTCAGTGCCTGTTATATTGTCATCTACCACCACTCTTTAGTTATAATGTTCCGTTCTGTGCTAAGTTAACCTGTCTTGTGCATTCCATGTCTACTCCTCCAACATGACTCTTTCACTGACATAATGAGTGTATTTTCAAATTGCCTGCACTAGAACAAAGTGTCTAGGTACTACATACGCATAGTTTGCACCACTTTTCACAGGTAAAGTTCAGAAAATTTATAAACAGTAAATGTTTGAAATGCGATCTGTTATGCATGAATACTCTCTTGACATAAATAAGTATCCAACATTGTTTCTCCCTAATTCATAAGTAAAATACTATTTATGTGGTTAAATGGCTTTGATAATAGTTCTGCATAATCACCAGAGATGGTACTGGAAGGATGCATGTATATGTTTTCCTTTACATGCAGAGGATATGATACAGTGTTGCTGGGCATGTAAAACAGGATGCTTTTTAAACATTTCAGATTGTGCACTTTTCAGGAGCATAGCAGAAACGTATCAGGATAACACAAATGTTAGTGAAAGAATTATACTAAAATAATAATCCAATTTTTGCTTTCTTTTTTTCTTTAAATTTAGAAAACGATAATCTCAGAAACAGTAGTAAAGAGACACACCACTGGAAGCTCGGTGAAAATCCAGAAGAGAACAAGATGTTATCGGAAGCAGAGAAAAAGGCTAGTGCTTCTTCTTATGACTGGGGAAAAAAGTTTAAGAATCCATGCATATTGACAAAGAAGCAAATCAATTCAACAGGATACTCAGCTCTGTGTGATCAAAGTGCCAGTACTGCTACACATACAAGTGAAGAGAAGATAAACCAAGCAAGAGAGCAAACATGTGATGTATGCAATATATTCTTTGGGTATCATGTACTTCTGAAATCGGAGAACAGATCTGACACTGTGGAAACACCATCTCAATGTATAGACTATGGGAAAACTTCCTCTCAGAAGGAAGAACTGCAACAACAACAGAAAAAATACACATGTTCTGAGTTCAGGAAAGGTTTGAGTATGAAGAAAGAACTACTACAGTGTCAAAATATTAATGAAGAAACCAGAATGTGTGTAAGTGCAGAATATGGAAAATGCATTTTTAATAAATCAAACCTCACAAAATGCCAGAAAATCCTTACTGATGAGAGAGAATCATCATGCCTTTGTGACAAGAGTTTTAGTCAGGAAGAAAACCTCACAAGAAATGCAAAGTTCGACTCTGTGGACAAACTAGTTTCAAGTAACGAATCTAAGAAAAGCTTTTTTTACAGAAAAGCATTTGCAAGACACCAAATTCAAACTGAGGAGAGATCATATACTACTAATTGTGAAAAACAATTCTATAGGAAGAAAGACCTCTCAGAATGCCAAAACACCCAATATGGAGATAAAAAATTTTCATGTATTGAGTGTGGTAAAGGCTTCAATCAGAAGGCAAAACTCATAATCCATGAGAGATGGCACATGGGGGTGAAACCATTTATGTGTTCTGAGTGTGGTAAAAGCTTTCATCAGAAAGAAAAACTTACAATCCACGAGAGAGTTCACACAGGAGTGAAACCATTTACATGTTCTGAGTGTGGTAAAAGCTTCAGCCAGAAGGGGAAACTTAGCATCCATGAAAGAATTCACACAGGTGTAAAACCATTTATATGTACTGAGTGTGGTAAAACCTTTTACCAGAAGGGACAGCTTACTGTCCACGAAAGAATTCACACAGGTGTAAAACCATTTATTTGTACTGAGTGTGGTAAAAGTTTTAACCAGAAGGGACAGCTTACTATCCACGAAAGAATTCACACAGGTGTAAAACTGTTTACATGTGCTGAGTGTGGCAAAAGCTTTACACAGAAAGCAAAACTTGCCGTCCATGAACGAATTCATACTGGTGTGAAACCATTTACATGTGCAAAGTGTGGTAAAAGCTTCAATCAGAAAGGAAAACTCACCATCCATGAAAGAAATCACGCAGGTATAAGACCATTTGTATGTGCAGAGTGTGGTAAAAGCTTTAGTCAGAAAGGAAGACTTACAATCCATAAGAGAATTCACACAGGTGAGAAACCATTTAAATGTATTGGCTGCAGTAAAAGCTTCAAGCAGCGTTATGAACTCACTGTCCACCAGAAAATCCATACAGATGTCAAACCATTTATGTGTGATGAATGTGGTAAATGTTTCAGACAGAAAGTAAAACTTACAGTCCACAAGAGAATTCACACAGGATTAAAACCATTTACATGTAGTGAGTGTGACAAACGTTTCAAGCAGAAGTATGAACTTGACGTCCACCAGAGAACTCACACAGGTGTCAAACCATTTACTTGTGTTGAGTGTGGTAAATGCTTCAGTCAGAAAGCAAAACTCACAATCCACCAGAGAACTCACACAGGTGTCAAACCATTTTCATGTTCTGAGTGTGGTAAATTCTTTACTCAGAAGACAAAACTCACAGTGCATATGAGAATTCACACAGGTATCAAGCCATTTACATGTACTGAATGTGGTAAAAGCTTCATTCAGAAGGGAAAACTCACAAGCCACATGAGAATCCACACAGGTGTCAAACCATTTACATGTAGCGAATGTGGTAAGAGTTTCACTCAGAAGGCAAATCTAACAGTTCACAATAGAATTCACACAGGATTCAAACCATTTACATGTACTGAGTGTGGTAAAAGCTTCAAGCAGAGTTATGAACTTACAGTCCATCAAAGTATCCATACAGGCTTCAAACCATTTATGTGTACTGAATGTGGTAAAAGCTTCAGTCAGAAAGTAAAGCTCACAGTACATCAAAGAATCCACACAGGTATGAAGCCATTTACCTGTAGTGAATGTGGTAAGAGCTTCAGTCAGAAGTCAAATCTCACAGTCCACAAGAAAATTCACTCAGGAGTGAAACATACAAGTTGTTCAGTTCAATAAATGCAGATAGAAGCAATGTGATCACATATTCAAATAACATGAGAGTAAGATAGAAGGGCATTAAAAACAACATATAAAACTGAATACATTCTAGAACCCTGTAGCTGACATGATATCATTGGAGTCTGCCTTGGCGAAGTCACTGCTAAGGTCTCAGCATATGCAGACAACATATTATTAAATATGTACCACTCCAGACTGCATACTGACCACCTTGGAAACCATATCCCAGTACTCTGTTCTCTCTGGGTATAAGATGAACATAGCAAAGACTAAGATTTTGCCTCTTAATATCCCGAAGATGAAAGAGCAGTTTAAGTGGTCCCTGATGAAGCTGAAGTATTTAGGTTTGCTTTTTGCCCCCACCATTGAGAAAACTATACAACTGAACGAAAGATGTGATGTCCAAGTGGTACCTGCTACATTTGTCTTTGTGGGGGCACCTGGACTCTATTAAAATGAAGGTCACTCCCAAACTTAATATGCTTAGAATATTACCTATACTCTTAGACCGAAAGGTGTATAGAAAAGTTGCTCTGCTCGTTCCTTTGGAAAAACAAAACACCCGTTTATACTTTAAATATATGAAAGCATTGTTCCTCGGTTCCAGAATACAAATATTTCCAGATTTAAACAGAGAGACTTTGAAACGAAGGCGTGAGTTTTTGGGTTTAAAACAGAGGACTCTTACTTTGAAAGGAACATTCCTATTGAAATTTCCCTGCAGATGTTTTCTTTCTCTTAACTCTGTTAACTATATGTTTACCAATCCGAAGAAAATACAAAGTTTTATTGCCTTTAAGGAGGAAGAGAATCGTTCTAATCAGAACAATCCAGTAGGCTAATGCTGTTAAATTCGATTGTGGGCTTAGTAGTTCGCCTGCTTGCGTGTTTATAGTATTTCTTATTTTGAATTTTTGCATTGTGTTGTGCCTCATTTAATAGTGGACTAAATAAATGAAAGTATTTACTAGAGGAGGTTATACCTTCTAGATTTATATTTCTTTTTCAGTTTTATGTAAAATTCAATTACTGCTATTGCAGTCATGTTATGTGATTGTAAATTTAGAAAATTATAAATAAAGAATTAAAAAAAAAAAAAAAAAAAGAAAACACCCCATATTGCTCTGAAGAGACTGAAATGTTTTAAAGAAAATGGGGGGGGGGGGGGGGGGGGAGGGGTGAACTTTCTTAGTTTTTATGAATATCGTGGTTTTTCTAATGAGGCATGGTGTCTTATGGACAACAGACAAGTGAGACCTCAATACCCCTTTATGGCTATGATGCAAGCAAGAGTGGTGTTTGCATATTCTTTTCTGACTACTACCTGCCATGGTGTTCCACTTTACATTGCCTGGTGACACACTTTTATGCACACAGAGAGGCTTATTTTCAAAGCACTTAGCCTCCCAAAGTTCCATAGAAACCTATGGAACTTAGCCTCCCAAAGTGCTTTGAAAATATGCCTCAGAGGGTCTTTCGCAGAGTGAAGAATTGTATGTAGGTCAAATGGTGCACTACCACAACATTGCCAGTATGGCGGAACACCCTATTGAAAATACAAGATATGGTCATAGACTGGAAAGACTGGCAGAAAGCAGGGAGCTGGTGCATTGAGCAACTGACAGAAGAGTCGCAATGTTTGTCCTCTGACCTTTGCTCTAAATACCCCAGCCCACCGCATCGAGGTTACAGATGGCTGCGGTTACAACATTGCTTGAGAACTTCCTTATCTATTACCTCTCTGAAGCCTAAGAGCCTGAATGGGAGTTGGTGACAAAGAGCTATACGGATACCTGAACTCCTGCCCAGTGGTCTGAATGCTGGATGAGGCTTTCAAAGGTAACATGCTCTGTGTCTATCACCCAACCTGTTCGTTTTCTTATGCACAGAGTGATATGGACGCCATACAAATCAAGAGTAACAACTGTTGGTCCTATGGGAAGGATGTTGGGACTCTTGCACATATGTTTTATTACTGTGTTTAATTAAAAATGTTGTTGGGATAATGTCTGGCACACTATCAGGCTCATTTTCGAAAGAGAAGGACGCCCATCTTTGGACACAAATTGGAAGATGGGCGTCCTCACAGGGTCGCCCAAATCGGTATAATCGAAAGCCGATTTGGGCGTCCCAAACTTCACGGGGGCGTGTTGGAGGCATAGTGAAGGCGGGACTTGGGCATGCCTAACACATGGATGTCCTCGACCCATAATGGGAAAAAAAAAAAAAGGCGTCCCTGACGAGCACTTGGACGACTTTACCTGGTCCTGTTTTTCTTACGACCAAGGCACAAAAAGGTGCCTGAACTGACCAGATGACCACCGGAGAGAATCGGGGATGACCTCCCCTTACTCCCCCAGTGGTCACTAACCCCCTCCCACCCTCAAAAAAAATCTTTCAAAATATTTTGTACCAGCCTCAAATGTCATACTCAGATCCATGACAACAGTATGCAGGTCCCTGAAGCAGTTTTAGTAGGTGCAGTGCACTAAAGGCTGGTGGACCCAGGCCCATCCCCTGCTGCCTGTTACACTTGTGGTGGTAAATGTGAGCCCTCCAAAACCCACTGTACCCACATCTAGGTGCCCCCCCTTCACCCGTAAGGGCTATGGTAGTGGTACACAGTTGTGGGTAGTGAAATTTAAGGGACTCAGCACACAATGTAAGGGAGCTATGTACCTGGGAGCAATTTATGAAGTTCACTGCAGTGCCCCCTAGGGTGCCTGGTTGGTGTCCTGGCATGTGAGGGGGACCAGTGCATTACGAATGCTGGTTTGCATTTGGTCGTTTCTGAGATGGGTTTCCATTATCGCTGAAAATCAGAAACTACCAAGTCTAAGGAGAACCATCTCTAAGGACGACCTAAATTTCAGGATTTGGACGTCCCCGACCGTATTATCAAAACGAAAGATGGACATCCATCTTGTTTCCATAATACTGGTTTCCCCGCCCCGCCATCAGGACGTTTTGCGAGGACATCCTCAGCAACACTTGGGCGGCCCTTTCGATTATGCCCCTCCACGTGTCAACTATGATATTTTAGAACCATTGACATACTCTGTTCTGATCCTTGGCTCTACTAGGCTCAGAAATTCCAGAGCCGCAGGCAAAATTACTTTAAAAACTGCTATTCTTGGCAATTAATGTTATCCTACATTGCTGGAAAGATGTAATGAGAGTTGAATATTGACATGTAGTGAAACACAGTCCCGTTCCCCCCCCCCCCCCCCCCCCCCCGATATTTAAAACCATTCATCTGGCCAGGAACTGCTCTTGGCTGTTTAAATGGCACTTAACTGGCTATTCAGCAGGAGATAGCTGGTTATCTCTACTGAATATTGCCTTTTATTGTTTTTCGGATAGCCAGTTATATCACACAATATAACCAGCTATCCACTGATATTCGGTGCATCACCAGCTATGTCTGGTGACCAAATTAGGCTGCTGAAATAGCTGGAATATCTTTGGCCGATTTAAACTTAACCAGCTAGCATTGAATATCGGCTTGGCCGGTTAAATTTATACTGGCCAAAAGACACCCAGATATTCAACACCGTGCACTAGAAATGGCCCGGCATTGAATATCCAGACAAATTTATGTGGGCTCCCTCCCACTGTCTCAATATCAGGCTCTGTGTGTCTTATAGCTAAATATGAATGAGTAGCTACAAAGAAAAGCAACATTTTATGTAGGTTTGAAAACGTATGAGCCCCTGAGAGACTTGCCAACTATCCACTTACTAATTTGACATGTCTTGTATGATGATTGTATTTTGGAATATATTTTGGGGATTTTGTTTATCTTTATTCAGACCACCTAAACTTCCGGAAATCACTAAAAACCAACCTGTTCAAAAAGGCGTACCCCATCGACCCAACTTAAGTGCCTAAACCCTGCAACACAACGATACCAAAGCTTGTAATAGACTATTCATAACTCATTGATACCAAAGTTTGCAATAAACTATTCATAACTCTTCCTCTCTATGATTCCCAATCAAACATATAAACGGGGAGTGACCGTACTCACTCGCAAATGCGCAGTAGAGACTTCCCTGTCCCGCCCCCGCGTCAATCCGTGATGATGGGGGAGGCGGGACAGAGGGAAACTGCGAAGGGGAGGGAACCGCCAAGGTCGGCACCGATAACCCCCCCCCCCCGAGGTCGCTGCCACTGGTACCCCCCCCCTCCCGGAGTCGCCGCTGCCACCACCCCTCCACCTGGCTGTCTCTTTGCTATTCAACTTACATCTCCGCAGCAGGCAGATCAGTTGAGCTGCCGTTGGCCTTCCTTCCCTGCCTGTGTCCCACCTTCGCTGACGTTACGTCACACGAGGGTGGGACACAGGCAGAGAAGGATGGCCGACGGGAGCTCAGCTGATCTCTGCCTGCTGCGGAGATGTAAGTTGAATAGCGGAGAGACGGGCCGGGTGGAAGGGTGGCAAACTCATGGGGAGGCGGGGGCGGTGACCCACCAGCCCGTTTTAACGGGCTCAATGGCTAGTGTGTCTATAACACACGAACCTTATCCGACCACATTAACTCCTTGTATTTGTTTCACTACTGGAGATGGCGAACGCCTCTACAGGACAATGTAAGCCACATTGAGCCTGCAAATAGGTGGGAAAATGTGGGATAAAAATGTAACAAATAAATAAATAATAAATTTTACAAAAGAGGACAAAAAAATCTATTTGAATTAGAAAACCAAATAAATTGCCTTAAAATGTACAGAGTAAATTCTGGATTGACCCAGTGCATTAAATTCACCATGAAAATGTACCAAATTATCAAAAAAGGGCAGTTTGTAATAATACATCAATGTTCGGCAAAGAATATTTAAGGGAGGTTCCCTGTCACTGTTCTTGTTTTGTCTAGCACCAAACTCCTTGAGTACTCATTAGCTCATAGTATGGATTTAGCCTTAATCCCAGAGGCATTGATGACTCACAAAACATCACACCTTCTACATATGGATGATTTGAAGCTGTGTTGTTCCTGTGAGTACTGTTTGATGGAATAATGCTGAGTAGTAAAGTATTTCTCAGATGACATTAGGATGACCTTTGGTCAAGACAAATGTACAAAGGCAAGTTTTATTTATGGAAACAAAAACTGAAAACATTTCTCTGAGGGAAGACTGTAGTATTAAAGTGTTTGAGTAGGAAGCTATGTTAAGTATCATGGAGTAGATGAAAATGGGAAGGACGCATGAACAGCTCCTGACCCACTATGGCAAAGTCGCGAGTGAGAATCTTCCCTATCTAGCTATGGGGAAGAGAAAGGGTAAACCCGGTGTACCTTGCTCCACAGGTCGGGCAAACTCCCTTTCCACCCAACAGACGACACTGGAGGAATCAGGACTGCTGCTACAGAGGACTCAAGTTGGTGCTTCGAGGGGTCTGACGGAGACTTCGGACCTCAGCGTTGAGGGAGTGACTTTAAGTCCCCCTCTGATGGCAACACCCCTGAGACCCGAAGGAGAATTGCTGGGTACGGAGAGACAACTGACGGGGGCTTCCGGAAGTGTAGCCCTTGCAGTTAGTAATGGAGACCCCATAGCTACCTCGTCCCCTCATGAAACATCTTCGCAAATGGGCTTGATGCCACGAGCCTCTCAGCCTGAGCGACGCTGGGATGAGCCCTCCGTTTGTATCTGGGAGATTGTGAGACCAAGGATTGTCACAATGGACTCCAGCTGGGAGGCGATTCAAGGTCTATTATTAGGCTACAAGTAGCAGAATCTTTGCGAGGAGATGTGGGGAAACTGTCTCAGGCTCACTCTGAGCTTTCGGGTAAGGTTACTGAGCAGACGTCCAGGATGGACTTCTTGAAACAGAGGTAAAATCCAATAAAATTTCTTTGCTAGCAGTTATTAAAGATAATAATATTCAAAGGAAGAGAATTGATTATATGGAGAATCAACTGAGGAGGAACAACCTTCGATTTTTGAATTTCTCCAAGTCTCCTTTGATTCCAGCCAAGGAAATGTTGAAAAAGTACTTTATTGAAGTCCTAGGTTTCCCCCCGGAAGCTTTTCCCCCATTGACTAGAGTGCTTACAACCTCTTCAGTCTGATTTAAATCTAACACAGTTTTTGGAAAGTTCAATGGAAGTTATCACGGAAAGGACGACATTGCTGGTGTCGTTTGCCCTAGAACTGGACCATAATAACATATTCAGGCTTTTTTTTCGCCATATCTCTACACCTTTTCTGGGCTCAAAAATTCAGGTTTTTCCTGATCTCTCTCGAGAGACACAAAGAAGAAGGAAAGATTTTTTTATCACTGAAAGCAAGGGTCCTACAATTAGGGGGGACCTTTATACTTAAGTTTCCTTGTAAATGTTATATTTCTTTAGAATCCACTAATTATATTTTCTTTGAACCCGGAAAGCTTACAGAATGTATTGTTAGTAAAGAGTAACGTGTTGTTAGCCTTGATGGAACGCTAAATCGGCTGCTCCGACTTGAATTCTTGCCCTTCCCTATTTATTAAGTTTTCTTGAACTTTTGTTGGCTGAAGTGGGATTCCACTTCAGCCTTGCTTACTTATTTTCAAGTACCTAGTTCTTGGATCATTTAATGTGGACTAACAAAAATTATACTTTACCTGATTGTTTATTTCAATAAATATTGTCATTTTCTTTTATTCCAATTTATGTATTTGACATAAATGTAATGATAAAATGAATAAATAAAAAAGATTCATGCTGTCAACTTGCAATCCTGATGCTCTCATACAGCTTTGAAATTGAAAACTGAAAAATTAAATGTGGGAACAAGAAAACTCCATGCCTATCAGGTAATATATAAGAGCAATGTATGCCACAATGTGTTTAATATGGTAGATTATAGTTGCCATCATAAGACATCAGAAATTCTTAACATCATCAACAGACCCAAATACTCAAAAAGTGGTAAAGTGTAAAGAAAAAAATCAGAGTGAGTCTCTGTCTTGAAACACGGACAAATGTTAAGATGAGGAGAGAGAACGAGTAGGAATTCTCCATCACAGGATGGAAAGTAACAAACTATGTAAAAGTCTCTTTAAACTAATAGACCACAAAAACAAATGGCTAAGATACAAGACCTATTCAGTAAATGGTGTTGAAAATTGGGCAGTGGAAAAAATATGCGCTCAGTGTGCTCTTTATAGAAGTGCTTACGTGCATTCCAGTGCCCAGCTTTGGGCGCGAGGACTTAAACCAACTGAAACATGTAAATCCTGGCACACAACATGCATACTGCCCCCAAATTCTGTAACACTCAATAATTTTTTTGGAACACCCATGTGCTTCCCATAGCCATGCTCCCGTTTAGGTGCACGAGAGGATTTGGGTATAGATCCTTGTAGAATCACGCATAGCCAGGTCCATGCACAAATCCAAATTAGAGCCAATTAATGTCAATAATTGTTAACAGCTAATTATTGATAACTAATTTATTTGCAAGCAGATCTCAGGATTGCTTGCAATTTTGGACTCAAATTTGGGCACCATTTTTAGTAGCATCCAGGGGACAATGGAAAATGAAAAGATTTACTGAATAAACCATCAGTAGATCAAATCTTGACATAAGAATGTTTAAAGACGAGGTGAACTAAAAGTTGCGAGATTGATAATTACAGAACAAGATAATTGGCTATATACAAGAGATAGAAAAAGTAAATACTGTATCAGAATGTATGCTGTTTCAATAGCTTTCAGGCTTGTGGGCAGTATATTAGAAATAAAGATGGTTTGGATCAGAGTCCTGCATATGTACATATTTACATTTTCAGCTCTACTGCCTGGTGCTTATTTTTGGAGGTGCAATTCAAACTTTTGAATCGACCGGACATTAGATAACTGTTCTGCTGAATGTTGCACTTTATCTCTAGTTTACTCACCACAGATGGGGTTGTTTTTGTTGTATTGTACCCGGGATCAGGGTCCTGCACATGCTTACATTCACATTTCCAGCTCTACTTAAGTGCATAAGTAATGCCACACTGGAAAAAGACCAAGGCTCCATCGAGCCCAGCATACTGTCCACAACAGCGGCCAATCCAGGCCAAGGGCACCTGGCAAGCTTCCCAAACGTAAAAACATTCTATACATGTTATTCCTGGAATTGTGGATTTTTCCCAAGTCCATTTAGTAGTGGTTTATGGACTTGTCCTTTAGGAAACCATCTAACCCCTTTTTAAACTCTGCCAAGCTAACAACCTTCACCACGTTCTCCGGCAACGAATTCCAGAGTTTAATTATGCGTTGGGTGAAGAAAGGTTTTCTCCGATTTGTTTTAAATTTACTACACTGTAGTTTCATCGCATGCCCCCTAGTCCTAGTATTTTTGGAAAGGTGAACAGACGCTTCACATCCACCTGTTCCATTCCACTCATTATTTTATATGCTTCTATCATGTTTCCCCTCAGCCGTCTCCAAACTGAAAAGCCCTAGCCTCCTTAGTCTTTCTTCATAGGGAAGTCATCCTATCCCTGCTATCATTTTAGTCACCCTTCGCTGCACCTTTTCCAATTCTACTATATCTTTCTTGAGATGTGGCGACCAGAATTGAACATAATACTCAAGGTGCGGTCGCACCATGGAGCGATACAACGGCATTATAACATTCTCACACCTGTTTTCCATACCTTTCCTAATAGTACCCAACATTCTATTCGCTTTCCTAGCCGCAGCAGCACACTGAGCGGAAGGTTTCAGTGTATTATCGACGACGACACCCAGATCCCTTTCTTGGTCCGTAACTCCTAACGTGGAACCTTGCATGACGCAGCTATAATTCGGGTTCTTTTTTCCCACATGCATCACCTTGCACTTCCTCACATTAAACGTCATCTGCCATTTAGCCGCCCAGTCTCCCAGTCTACTGCCTGGTGCTTATTTTTGGAGGTGCAATTCAACCTTTAGACTCAACCGGGCATTTGATAACTGTTCTGCTGGATGTTGAACTTTTATCTCTAGTTTTCCAACTATGGATGGGGATGTTATTGTTGTAGTGTACACCATACCCTGGATCGGAGTCCTGCACGTGATGGACGGGTGGCACACTTTACATCTGACTGACAGAGACTTCACCCATGTTTCTCATGCCCATTCCACCATGTCCAGAATTGACTATTTGTTTCAAGAGAGTTGTTTCTGCTTATGATGGGTGCCACTATAGGGCTGATTGTTATATCTGACCACGCTTGGGTGGAGCTGCAACTGTGTCTTGGGGATCTAGTTGGGGGGGGGGGGGCTCCTCAGTGGAGATTCCCAATTGGATTATATGAAGATGAAAAATATTTGCCTGTTTTACTCTCTGGATGGAAAATGTATGTGGAAACCAATCAGGCTCATAGGGATAATCCCATCCTTTTTTGGGAGGCCACCAAAGCAGTCATGAAAGGTGAATTGGTTGCCTATTCTAGCCATCAGAAAAAGGCTCGGTTCCATGAGGTTTTGCAGTTGGAGAGAAGTTACTTGAGACAGTACTATGATAGTCATCCTACTTTATCCTTCAAGGCACAGCTGCTGGAGGCTCAGCAGGCTCTCAACACCATATTACATCAGTATGCTCAAAAATCAGTGGGGTACTAGAAATACAAATTGTACAGGTTTGCAAATAAAAGTAGTAATCTGTTAGCCCGGCTCATTCAGCAAAGTGCAGGACCTAGCCGCATTCTTACTTTGTGAAACACTGGGGGGAAGTGAACACACTCGGATGAGGGGATTCTTTTGACTCTACATTCGTTTTATGCCTCTTTATATTCTGAACCAATAGATGCCCCCCTGGATGGTGACACCTATCTGGTTGTCTTGACGTGCCGCGGGTGTCTCCCTCTGAGGCCCAGATGCTTAATTCTGTTATTAGCCCTGAGGAGGTGGCGTTTGTAATCTGGCAGAGCCTGTAAAGCCCCAGACCCAGATGGGTGAATTCTACAAATTTCTAAATGATGAAATAGTGCTCATCTTGACTACTGTTTTCAATGTTTATATAGAACAGTGTTCATTTCTGGATATGCTTAATATGGCCCAAATTGTTAATTTTATTGAAACCTGGGAAGGATCTGGACCAGCCGGAATCCTACCGACCGATCTCCTTGTTAAACTATGAGACTAAGTTGTTGGCTAAAATCCTTGCTAATCGGTTTTCTCAGGTATTGCTGTCTTTAATTGCAGAACCACAGGTGGGGTTTGTGAGTGGGCGGGCCATATCTAAAAATATGGGGAAGATATTGGTGGCTTTGAAGTTGATGCGCTTGGAGAATATCCCTGCACTGCTCATCAGTTTTGATGCTGAAAAAGTCTTTGATAGAGTGCTGTGAGGTTTCTGTATGCGACCATCAGATCCTATTGTCTGGGGCAATTTTTCCTTAAAGTGGTGGAGATGTCATATTGCCATCCACGGGCCCAGGTATGTGCAAATGGGAAAAGTTTGGATTTCTTTGAGATTAGGAGGAGAACTCGGCAGGGATGTCCTTTGTCTCCTCTTTTGTGCTAACAGTGTGGACTCCTTTATTCGGGAAAGTTTTGCAAATACTGATATTAAGGATTTTACAGCTAGACTACATATGTTTAAAATTGCTGCATTTGTGGGCAATTTATTGGATTTCCTGACTGAGCCGCAGACATCGCTTTCAGTTTTGCTTGAAAGTTTTAAAGAGTACGATGATTTCTCAGGGTTTTGCCTGAACTAACACTATAAAATTGCTATCCTAGAAACACACTGGGATCACGATTTTGATAGAACTGAGGAGAATAAAGAAGTTGTTTTTACCGTGGACCTTATTGTGAATATGTATAACCTAGAGGAGAGGAGGGATGGGGAGATATGTTACAGATATTTAAATATGTAAAAGATATTAATATACAAACAAATCTTTTTCCAACATGGAGAAGTGGTAGAACTAGAGAACATGAATTCAAGTTATAGGGTGGTAGATTTAGGAGTAATGTCAGAAAATACTTTTTAACGGAGAAGGTGGGGATGTCTGGAATACACTTCCAGTGGAGGTGGTGGAGATAAAAAGGGTGACAGAATTTAAAAATGCTTGGGATAAACACAGAGAATCCCTATTTACAAATAGGATGAAATCAAAACAAAAATGACCTTCTGGCTATTGATGTGTTGTGATGGGCAAGAGTAATGTTTCAACAACAACTCCAGTATTTACGAAGTGAGGCCAGTGACAGGTAGACTTCTACGATCTGTTCCCCATTTATATATTTGTACTTAGCCCCTTGGCCACATGGTAAGCTGTGTTATAGGAAAGCATTAACATCATATCTCTGAATGTTCTTAAGCGTGCTTATTAGATGTTTCATTAGTATTATACTGACATTGTACTATATCTCTGTTATTTGAATTTCAGTGCTGTTAAATGTGTATATTGTGATACTGTTTCATGGTAGCCTTATTATTAGGTTTTAATGTGCTGTTTTCAATTTTACCTCATTTGTTGTTTTCATGTTTATATTTGTTAATTTTTATTATTGTTATGCTGTTAACAAAATTGTAAGTTTTAGGTTAAACTGTACCTGCTGTACACCGCCTTGGGTGAATCTCTTCATAAAGGCTGTTAATAAATCCCAATAAATAAATAATTAATAAAATGTCCGTTAGTGTATAGTAATCCTATGTAGGAGGAACTAAGTGGATCCATGCTAACTATACAATTGCCAGTTAGCTCTTCGTGTCCACTCTCTGCTCACCTACTTATCGTCCCCTAACACTAAAATGCTTTTAACACGTGAATTTGCATGTGCAGTAGTAGTGACTGTGTGCTACATCATACGTTAACTGCTTAATGCACCTTAGTAAAAGGGCCCCATACATTCACTTTCCAAGGATCAAATACAAGTACTGATCTCAAATATGCTAAAAATGCTTTTAGGCAAGAACAGGGACACAGACCATATAATTTATAACAGAGGCTACCTAGTACCAGCCTCATATCTGTAAAACAATCCACTCCATAATATAAAATGCTCTAAAAAAAAAACCACTATTACCAGTCTGAGCACAGTTATAAAAACTGAAGTTACCAAAAACCCTGGTTTTAAAAACTACTATAAAACTTGAAAATAATCTAGTCTAAACTAATCTGCAACTTGCATACCACACAATTCCCAGCTGGAGGTTTGAGGTGGTTTACAGAAGAGTGGTTGTTTTGTTACATTTGTACCCCGTGCTTTCCCACTCATGGCAGGCTCAATGCAGCTTACATGGGGCAATGGAGGGTTAAGTGACTTGCCCAGAGTCACAAGGAGCTGCTTGTGCCTGAAGTGAGAATTGAATTCAGTTCCTCAGAACCAAAGTCCACCTCCCTAACCACTAGGCCACTCCTAGGTCAGAGGGAGGGAAGAAGATGGACATACTGGTTCAGGAGTTGAAGATTAGCGAGACAATGTGGTTATAATTTATTGAATATGTGAGTCTTTAGTTTTTTCATAGTAGTAGGTAGTTTGAGTCTGACCGCATTGTAATTGGTATGGAGTTCTATTTATCAGTGGCTTGGTAGGTGAACAAGGAATTGATCTGTTGTTTGTATTTTATGTTCTTTATAATGGGTAGTTTCATTAGTAAGTTGTCTTGGAGTCTGGTTGAGTTGTAGTGACAATGGACGAAGAGGTGAGTCAGTATTTCTGAAGAGAGCCTCTGCAGTATGTGAAAGATGATGCAAACAGTTTTGAAGGTGATCCTCGCATGAACGCTTAACCAGTGTAGTTCTCTTAGATGGTTAGTGATGTTTTCGAACTTCCTTAAGCTGTGTTTTGGATGAGTTGGAGTTTAGTTAGCAGTTTGCCGTTTTAATCTGATGTATAGGGAGTTACAGTAAACAATGTTGGATATGACTAGTGCTTGGACTAGAACTGAAAATTGAAGTGTTTGGAAGTATAATCTTATCAGTCTCAGTTGGCGACGACAGATAAAGGATTTCTTCCATACCTGATTGATCTGTGCTTCAAAGGTAAGTGAAGAGTCCATGTGATTCCTACGATCTTTGATTCCTTGGCTATACTGAGGTTATATCGTTGGGCAGGGTTGTACTGGGGGGAATGTTATCTGGGAAGGTAGAGAATCATAATAATTTTGTTTTCGTCTGGTTTAGTTGGAACCTGTGTTCGGACGATGGATTTTATTCATCGCACGAAGGATCCTGTGGGAGGGTTCTGTTGGTGTAGGTCCTTCGGGAACTAGCATTAGGATGTCATTGGCGTAAGAAAAAAGGTATTCCCCTTCCTCTAGGGTGATTCAGGGGAGGGTATTCATGTATAGGTTGAACAGTAATCGGGACAGAGGAGAGCCCTGAGGCACTCCACATGATGGTGCCCAGCTGTTGGACATTGCCCTCTCTTTCCAGACCGTGTAAGAGCAGTTTTGCAGGAAGTCTCTGAACCAGTTCAGGACAGGGCCTGACATAATGATTTTAGAGGTGAAGAGAATGCTACCCCACCCTCCAAAAAAAAGCCATATTTTTACCTGTTAGAAGTCTTCTACAGCCTCAGGTCTTTGACAGACAAACATAGGAGACTCATAAATAGGCCCCATATAGGAGACTCATAAATAAACTCAGAGGGTTAAAGTTAGGACAAAGTGGTGAACTGGATTAGGAATTGGTTGACTGATAGGCAACAGAGGGTGGTAGTAAATGGAGTTTACTCAGAAGATAGAAATGTCAGTAGTGGAATGCCTCAGGGATCGTTACTGGGGCCGATGTGAGCGACATAGCTGAAGGGTTAGAAGGAAAAGTATGCCTTTTTCTGGATGACACCCAGATTTGCAAGCATGGACTCCCCAGAGGGAGTGGAGAACATGAGAAGAGATCTACAAAAATTAGAAGAGTGGTTGAATGTTTGGCAGTTAAAATTTAATGCAAAGAAGTGCAGAGTGATGCACACACTTTGGGTTGTGTAAATCAAAAAGAGCAGTATGTGAGAGACTGACATGCACGGATCAAGAGACCGACCTTGGGGGTGATACTGACAGGATTTCAAGGCAGAGAAACAATGTGACAAGGTGATGGCTGTTGTCCAAAGAATGCTAGGCAGCATAGAGAGAGGCGTAACAAGCAGAAGAAAGGAGGTGTTAATGCCTCTGTACAAGATGTTGGTGAGGCCCCACTTGGAGTACTGTGTCCAGTTTTGGAGGCCCTATCACTTCAAGGACATAAAAAGAATTGAGGTGGTTCAGAGGAAGGTGACAAAAATTGTACAGGGTTTGTGCCATAAGAGATATGAAAAGAGACTGGAGGACTTGAATATGTATACTAGAGAATGACACAGGGATAAAATTTGTCCCCATTCCGGCCCTGTCCTCGTGAGTTCTGTCTCCGTCCCCACCCCGTGCCCGCAGGCTCTGTCCCTGTCCCGTCCCCGCCCATCCCCATGGGCTCTTTTCTTATCCGTAGAAGCCTCGAACACTTATGATTTTGTATTTACAGCTTTTTATTAAATTATAAAAAGGAACAATATGCTGTGCAACTGTTGTGTATAAATTACAAATAGAAAAGAATAATAACAGTGAACAGCTATAATAAACCCTCCCACCACCACCACCACCACTCTCTACCCTTCCAACCCCAACAATATCTGACTTCTACTACCCCAAGGAATCACTTTTTTTGGACCCTTTTTTTTTTCACAAACAAGTCCCAAAAAAGTGCTCTAAATGACCAGATGACCACCGGAGGGAATTGGGGATGACCTCCCCTGACTCCCCCAGTGGTCACTAACCCCCTCCCACCAAAAAAAAAAAACAACTTTAAAAACTTTTTTTCCCAGCCTGTATGCCAGCCTCAAATGTCATACCCAGCTCCATCACAGCAGTATGCAGGACCCTGGAGCAGTTGTTAGTGGGTGCAGTGCTCTTCAGCCAGGTGGACCCAGGCCCATCCCCCCCTACCTGTTACACTTGTGCTGGTAAATGGGAGCCCTCCAAACTGCCCTCAAAACCCACTGTACCCACATCTAGGTGCCCCCCTTCAGCCATAAGTGCTTTGGTAATGGTGTAGAGTTGTGGGGAGTGGGCTTTGGGGGGGATTTGGGGGGCTCAGCCCCCAAGGGAAGGGAGCTATGGACTTCAGAGGTAGTTAACTTTTTTAAAAATTGTTACAAGTGCCCCCTAGGGTGCCCAGCTGGTATCCATTATTGCTGAAAAATGATACTGCCCAGCTCAAATCCGCACAAATCCAAATTTCTCAACCTGCACTTCCCCAGCTGCAAAGGACTAAAATACAAGCTGATGCATGCTACGACCTTCTCTTACATGAGCACGCAGTTATGGAATGCACTTCCTACAGACCTGAAAACAATCAATGAAATAACTATCTTTCACAAATATTTCTTCAACAAAGCCTACAATGAGAACCGATAATCTCACTAACCCACCTCACCAACCCACTCAGTTATGAAAGCCCACCTTCTACACCTACCCTAATTACTCCCTACTTGCTTCTCTCTTCCCTTACTTAATCTCTACACCATACTAACTATATCTGATATCCTGGTTTGACAATATTAACAAAAATATGTAAGCCACATTGAGCCTGCAAATAGGTGGGAAAATGTGGGATACAAATGAAATAAATAAATAAATATAAAGTATTGCATACCATGTATAATGAGTTTATCTTGTTGGGCAGACTGGATGGACCATACAGGTTATCTGCAGTCATTTACTATGTTACTAGTGCTCCGAGTTGCGTGCTGTTTGTAGAATAGTTTTTAGAGCCGATTTCTGTGCCAAACTTTGAGTGTGAGGATTTACACTAACTGAATCCTGGTGTAAATTCTGGCACATAAGTTAGGCGCAGATCTCCGGTATTCTGGAATACTGTGCTCTTTAGTGAATGTCACTGACCTGCCTATGCCCCTCCCATGGTCACGCCCCCTTTCGAGTTGCATGCTGTAAGATTTGCGCATGGATCTTTATAGAATAACACTTAACAAGATGTGCACGCAACTCCAAATTCTTGCAAATTAACGCCAATAGTAGATCATTAGCACCCGATTATTGGCACTAATTGGCTTGTTAGCCAACTTAGTTGTGCACGCATCTTGGGATTGCACACAGTTTTGTGCATGTACATTTGCACATTTAAAGAATCTGGAGGTAAATGCATCTGTGCTAATTGCAACCAGGGTTCTTCGTATTAATGAATATTTTAACCTGGGACCTGCAAAGGACATACTTGGGACTCCCCCCCCCCCCCCCCCACCAATAAATGAGCATTTAATTTATATTTACCGTGCATTAATTTATTGGGTTAAGATACAGTGGCTGCAAAATCTAATGCATTTTAGTAAACGAGCCCCTTAGTTTTAATGACGTAGAAATCCATAAAAACAAGTGCTAGCATGAACTAACACAGACGCACACATTCACCCGGGGAAGAGCATGCCTTCAATTAAAAGCTCAAAATATCAGATGCGCAAGTAAAGTGTAATGTATTGATGAGTAAATAAATCATAATTCTAGAGTACTGTAAAATTTACTGAAATTACATTTCACAAACAGCCAGTTTTTAAAACACGTTTTTAAAATTAATGACGAGTTCTCTAAATGAAAATATGCAACAGCTGCATTGACTGAGGATCCTTTATTGGTGAATGCATACTTTAAAAAATGTAATTAAACTCTGCATTGTGCTAGAGAAATTGTGTGCCTGTGAATCATCAGCTCTTCTAGTAACATCATTTTTAGTTTAATTGAAATGTTTGTCCACTAGGTGGCACAACTATACAGCTGTTCAGCACACTGAAAAACACTAGTGTTACAATTCAGTTGGTGCCCACTAGATGTCCCTTTTCAACCATGTAATATTTCAGGAGGGTTACAACAGTTTTGTTTAGTTTCTGCATGAAATCTGCAATTTATTAAGTTTTTTTCAAGAGGAAACACAATTGGCATTGTAAAACCTTTGTTGTGATCAGTTGACATTGTTTTCTGAAAATGGAAAGATGTAAAATGTGGTGAATGCTGCAAAGACCTCTTTTACAGAGCCGTGCTACCGATTCTCAGTGTGGCAAATGAGAGGATTCCCATAGCAAAGGAATCACTAGTGTGGCTTTGTAAAAGAAGCCCTAAATGAGATAAATATTTGTTTCCTTCACAGGTCAGTGTCATAGCTTTCTCTATCTAGTCTTACAATAAAATACGTTCTATTGAATGGTTACTGTTTTGAGATTTTTTCCATTTGAGCATGAATGGTAATGGATTTATGTTTTGTATGCTGGCTTTTTCCAAGTGCTTTTTACATAGCAACATAGAAACATGATAGCAGATAAGAGCAAATGGCCCATCCAGTCTGCCCATCCACAGCAACCACTAACACAGACACACACATTCTAAGAGATCCCACATGCCTGTCCCACGCTTTCTTAAATTCAGACACAGACCTCATCTCCACCACCTCCACCGGGAGGCGATTTCACACATCCACTACCGTTTCTGTGAAAAAGTATTTCCTCAGATTACTGCTGAGCCTTTCCTTCATTTGAAAGAGGCACATCTCCTGTACATTAATGCCACAGAGGTATTTAAATGTCTCTATCATAGCCCCTCTCTCCTGCCTTTCTTCCAATGGATACATATTGACAGTGCTTTTTTTGTAGAAAAAAGGTGCCGGTGCTCATTATAGGCGGGACCACCACATATGGCTCCACCCCTATGATAGCCACACCCTTTATACTGGCCATGGCGCATATAAACAGACATCATTGAAAATATTATACTAGTACAGGAGAAAAAAAATAACATTATTTTTTTCATTATAAATAATTTCTGTAAGCTGTTACAGCTCCAGTATACCCAGTGCAAAATAAGTCAGCAGATATAAATTCTCAAATTGGACATATTCCAAACACTAAAATGAAAATAAAATGATTTTTTTCTACCTTTGTTGTCTGGTGACTTTGTTTTTCTATCCATATTGGTCCCAGTCTCTGATTCTGCTGCTCTCTGTTCTCTTAACTCCATGTCCAGGGCTTCCTTTCCATTTATTTCTTTACTTTCCTCCTTTCTTCTTCATTTCTTGCCCTACATCCATAAGTAAAAGCTGGGTCCTCCTCCATGGAATTGACTGGAGGAGGTATAATGTGGATCCAGCTTTTGCCTATTTTCTCCATCCATGTGCAGTTTTTCTCCTCTCTTCCCTTTCCCTCATCTCCATCCATGTGCATCTTCTTCTTTTTTCTTTCCTCCCCTCCATCCATGTCAAGCATTTCTCCTCTCTCTTCCCTCCCCTGTATCCATATCTATATATATAAAAGGCAAGACCAACGTTCTATGAAGCCTCCAGCCGGAAGTGTGAAGCGCCAGAGATATCCGTTTTCCCCATGAGTGAAGGAAAACAGCACAGCACGAAATCCCTCTCTCTGTAACAGTGAAGGACTCAGAGGGGGAGGGGAGAGAGATGCCCTCACTCTCTCTGTAACACAGAACAGCAGGAAACTTAACACTGAAGGACTGGACTCCAAGGGGGGAGGGGGAGGGAGAGAGGGCAGAGGGCAGGGACACACACTCCCACATGCACACTCTGAAGAAAACCTTGCTAGCCCCCGTTTCATTTGCATCAGAAACGGGGCTTTTTTACTAGTAAAGCAATAATTCTCTCTCCCCTCTCCTCCATCCAAGTCCAGCATTTCTCCTCTCTCCCCGCCAACCACTCCATCCATCCATGTCCAGCAATTCTCCTCTATCTCCTGCTCTCCTCTCCATCCATTTCCAGCATTTCTCCTCTCTTCCCTGCCCCCCTCCCATCCATGTGCATCTCATTCCTCTTCCCTCCCCTCCATCCATGTCCAGCATGTCTCCTCTCTCCCCTGCCCTCCCCTCTCATGTCCAGCAATTCTCCTCTGTCCCCTGCCATCCATGTCCAGCGATTCTCCTCTCTCCCCTTCCCTCCCCTCTCATCCATGTCTAATGATTCTCCTCTCTCCCCTGCCCTCTCCTTCCATCCATGTCCAGCGAATCTCTTCCTTGACCTCCCCTCCCATCCATGTCCAGTATGTCCCCTCTCTCCCCTGCCCTCCCCTCTCATCCATGTCCAGCAATTCTCTCTCCCCTGCCCTCCCCTCCCATTTATGTCCAGCAATTCTCTCTTCCCTTCCCTTCTCTCCCATCCATGTCCAGCAATTCTCTCTTCCTTGCTCTCCCCTCCCATCGATGTCCAGCGATTCTCCTCTCTCCCCTTCCCTCCCCTCTCATCCATGTCTAATGATTCTCCTCTCTCCCCTGCCCTCCCCTTCCATCCATGTCCAGCGAATCTCTTCCTTGACCTCACCTCCCATCCATGTCCAGTATGTCCCCTCTCTCCCCTGCCCTCCCCTCTCATCCATGTCCAGCAATTCTCTCTCCCCTGCCCTCCCCTCCCATTTATGTCCAGCAATTCTCTCTTCCCTTCCCTTCTCTCCCATCCATGTCCAGCAATTATCTCTTCCTTGCTCTCCCCTCCCATTGATGTCCAGCGATTCTCCTCTCTCCCCTGCTCTCCCCTCCCATCCATGTCCAGCAATTCTCTCTTCCCTCCCCTCCCCTCCCATCCATGTCCAGGAATTCTCTCTTCCCTTCCCTCCCCTCCATGTCCAGCAATTCTCTCTTCCCTGTCATCCCCTCCCATCCATGACCAGCGGTTCTCCTCCCCTGCCTTCCCCTCTCATTGATGTCCAGCGATTCTCCTGTCTTCCCTGCCCTCCCCTCTCATCCACGTCCAGCGATTCTCCTCTCTTCCCTGCCCTCCCCTCTCATCCATGTCCAGCGATCCTTCTTCCCCCAGCCCATCCTCCTTCCCTCAGCCCATCCTCCTTCTCCACTGCCTGCCTGCCTGCCAGTGAAGCGATAAAGGCTGCCAGTGTCGGACTCAGCAGCATGAACGGTGCAGCAATTAAGAGAGGCAGGCAGCGTCGGAGCTTCCCTCTGTGAGTCCGCCTATGCGGAAACAGGAAGTTGAAACAAAGTAGGTGGGACTTGCAGAGGAAAGCTCCGACACTGCCAGCCTCTCTCAATCGCTTCACCGTTCGTGCTGCTGAGTCTGTAAAAAAAAACAGTAAGTAGGGGAGAGAGAGGAAGGGTGCAGGACTCGCCGGGGAAAAAAGGTGCCGGTACACCATACCGGTGCGTACTGGCACAAAAAAAGCCCAAATGGGGCCTGACCAGAGTCTTATATAAGGGCACTGTCACCTCTTTTTTCCTGCTGGCCATTTTTCTCCCTATGCATCTGAGCACCCTTCTGGCTTTGACTGTTGCATTTTCTACCTGTTTGGCCACCTTGAGATCATCAGACAAAATCACCCCCAAGTCTTGCTCTTCTTTTGTACAAAGAGGTACTTCAACCCCTATACTATACTGTTCCCTTGGATTTATGCAACCTAAGTCTATGACCCTGCATTTTTTAGCATGAAATCTGAGTTGTCGATTGCTGGACCATTCTTCATGCTTCGCCAGATCCCCCCACATGCTATCCACACCCTCCAGTTTTTCCTGTAGCAAAATACTGAAAAATAAAACTTTGCCAGTGCATAAGTAGTAGTTCTTTTGGACTGTCATCTTTAGAAAGAAGTAGTTAAACTGTTTCTTGAATAAATATTTCCTGAATAGAGGGAGGGGGGTTGTTTGGTTTGTTTTTTTAACTAAGGTGCTGCTGTTTTGGTGCTTTAGGACATAGTTGGGTTGTGACCTTATGCTGAGAGATTAGTTTATGAACACTTACTGACAGGGCTTTTTTTGAGGGGGTACTGAGTACCGGCACCTTTTCTATTGTCTGCTAAAATTGACTCATGGTCCCCAAGTTTTAATGAAAGAGCTTAGGCCCTACACACCAATTCTGCCTTGTCATAGATTCTGTGACTGGTTGTAGGGCAGCTGGCTATTGTGGGGTGGGTCCTTCAATGATCACCCCAACCCTCAAGGGTGGCCTGGCATTTGAGTACTGGCAACTTTTTCTTTAGAGAAAACACACTCCTTACTGATAACCCCCCCCCCCCCCCCCGAGTCTCAATTCATGCACCGATTTAGTAAATTACCCAAATTGTCAATGTTCTAGAAACCCTGGGGCCCTTCTATTAAAATATGTTAAGTTTTGGGCTTAACAAGCTATAACACAGAATTGTACTGCGTAGTAAGCCCAAAACTAACGCAGCATCAAGAAGAGGCATTCCCATTATTATTTATTGCAGGTTGTTCATTAGCTGACAGATTAACCCACAGTACCTGCTCCAGGTTAATGTAGAAGCACTTAGCGCCTCCTGATTAGGAGGCAGTAAGTGGTCCTGTATTAACTCTGTGTTAGCCAAATAGGATTAGACTCTATATATGGCGCCTGAAAAATTTGCATGGAAAAAAAATATGCCTAGGTGTATCCTCTAAAGTATGCCAAACTTTTATAGAATAGACTTAAATTTCCACGCGGTATACAGAATACGCCGAACAGCTCAACACACAACCAAATTTGGTTGCATCCATTTGCTAAATTAGGTGTAGAGTGGGTGTATTCTCTAATAATGCACATATATTTTAGAAATGCCCACGCTCCACCCATGGCCACACCAGGGGTATAGCCAGACTTCGGCGGGAGGGAGTCCAGAGCCCAAGGTGAGGGGGCACATTTTAGCCTCCCCAAGGCCACAGACCCCCCCACCACTTTTGACTCCCCCCCCCCTCCTCCGCGCCGCTGCCACCTCTTTTGACATCAGGACAACTCACTCAGAACAGAATCCTTCCAGATCAGCTGCGGGGGAGGGTTGGCGGCGGTGGCGGGAAGGGGTCGAAAGGGTCGGCAGCGGGGGGCCAGGGCCAAATCTGGGGGGGGCATGCCTACGTGGCCCCACATAGCTACGCCCCTGGGCCACACCCCCTTTTCAACCATGCAATTTAGAATTTAGGCATGCCATGTTATAGAATACACTTGGAGAGTTGTTGCCATACATCTCAATGCCAGCTAGCGCTGATATTTGCTTGTTAAAATCCAATTAACAGCACTGATTAGCTAGTTAACCAATTAAATTATTGCATTGTTATAGAATGCACTTTGGTTTCTGCGCAGATTTTCAGGCACATAGTAACATAGAGAGACATTTTCGAAAGAAACGTCCAAGTTGGGATTTGGACGTCTTTGTAAAACGTCCAAATCTGGGGGCGGGAAAAAGCGTATTTTCGAAAATACCAAGGACATCCTTGGATTTGGACGTCCTTAGACATGGACGTCTTTGACTTTCGGCGATTTTCGAAACCAAAGATGTCCATGTCAAAACGTCCAAATGCAAGCCATTTGGACATGGAGGAGCCAACATTAGTAGTTCACTGGTCCCCCTGACATTCCAGGACACCAACCAGGCACCTTAGGGGGCACTGCAGTGGACTTCATAAATTGTTTCCAGGTACATAGCTCCCTTACTGTGTGTGCTGAGCACCCCAACCCCCCCCCCCAAAAACCCACTACCCCCAACTGTACACCACTACCATAGCCTTTATGGGTAAAGGGGGGCACCTAGATGTAGGTACAGTGGGTTTGTGGTGGGTTTTGGAGGGCTTGCTGTTTCCTCCACAAACGTAACAGGTAAGGGGGGATATGGGCCTGGGTCCACCTGTCTGAAGTGCACTGCACCTACTAAAACTGCTCCAGGGACTTGCATGCACTGTCATGGACCTGAGTATGACATTTGAGGCTGGCACATAATATTTTTAAAGATGTTTTTTGAGGGTGGGAGGGGGTTAGTGACCACTGGGGGGGGGGGGGGGTAACAGGAGGTCATCCCTGATTTCCTCCGGTAGTCATCTAGTCATTTCTGGCACCTTTTTGTGCCTTATTCGTAAAAAAAAAATACGTCCGGGTGTAAACGTCCAAGTTTTACTTTACGACATCCCTGCTTTTTTCGATTATGGCTCAAAGACATCCAAGTCTTAGGTATGCCCAAGTTCTGCCTTCACTACGCCTCCAATATGCTCCCCTGAGATTTGGATGTCCTTGCGACGGACTGCTGTTGGAGATGTCCAAAATTGGGTTTCGATTATACCAATTTGGACGTCTCTGGGAGATGGACGTCCATGTTCTGATTTATGTCGAAAGATGGACATCCATCTTTTTCGAAAATGTGCCTAATAGTAACATAGTAAATGACGGAAGATAAAGACCTGAACGGTCCTTCCAGTCTGCCCAACAAGATAAACTCATTTTATATGGTATGTAATACTTTATATGTATACCTGAGTTTAATTTGTCCCAGCCTTTCTCAGGGCACAGACCGTAAAAGTCTGCCCAGCACTTTTCCTGTACTAAAAGTTCTGAAGCTAATGTCGAATCCCCTTAAAATTTATACTCCAGCTCATCCATGTCTATTCAGTCATGATCAGGGCACAGACCCTAGAAATACCGGCGGCATCACCCAATCTCCGCTAAGATGCTGTAGATCCAGTCCTAAACAGGATTCCTTTGTGTTTATCCCACGCATGTTTGTATTCTATTACTGTTTTCATCTCCACCACCTCCCGCGGGAGGGCATTCCACGTATCTACCACCCTCTCCACCATATATAGAATCCAGGGGTTAGCACACGGTAAGTGTAACATACTAGCTGGTTAATGCTTACACACCCACTTTCCACCCATGCTACACCCCCTGACAGAAAATGTCTAAAAAATTCAGTAATGCACAATTTAACAGGTGAAAACAGGCAAACGTCTGCAAAACCCCTTAAAGTGGTCATATGGTAGCCTGTTTCCATGCATTAACCATGCATTAAGTGACCAATATTTTGCTAATGCGGTTTTATAAGCTGTTAACAATTTAGAAGGCCTTCACCTATCAGGCATATGTGCGTTTTGGTTCATTACTATTAATTTCTTCACGAAAAGTTTTTACACACACAAACTTTTTCAGGTGGATGCCAATTTTATGCATGTAAAGCCATTTTATGCACATAAGAAAAAAATACTGTTGAAAAAAATGTTTAAAAGCACTATAAAAACACAGGGGAGGGTGCCACACATACCTAATAAGCCAGAACTTTTTTTTCCATGCTCAGGTTTATGTCATGCTTGAATGATTTCAGCAGCACTGAAATGAGAGCAACCATGCCCAGCACTCCACTGTACATCACAGGAAAACATTTCAGCAAAGGCACAGAGCTACATCAGCATAATTCCTGCAATAATCCAGCAGCTATAGGAAATGACTGTTATTGCATTTCATGGCAGTTAATTATTATTTACAAATACACCAGCTCATTGGCATGTTAAATGATGTTTAAGCAGGTGACTAACTCTCTTGGGGGAAATCATTGGGCCTGATGTTCTTCGAAGCCAGTTATTTGTGTGCCGGCAGGTGGTGAATGCGTTCAGCAATTGTATGGCTAAAATAGAGCTAAACAGCAAGAGGTCGATATTCAAAGCAGTTTAACTAGCCAGAAACAGCTCCTGGCCGGTTAAGTTGCTTGTTCACGGCCAACTGGTCATTTTTGGCAGCATCTAACTGGTTAGTACTACTGAAAATGTCTGGTTGGTTCTAACTTAAAACCGAGTATTTGGGGGATATTCCAGAGGCAGAGGCAGCACTTGGCTGACTAAGTACCAATATTCACCACTTGACAAGGCAAGGTCACCACATAACTAGGATCACATAAAAGTCAGTCCTATCTTTGTGGTGCAAGCATGCACAATGGTTCACAAGTGCACACTTGTGCAGTGGTTCACAAGAAACACGTGCAATGGTTCACACATGCATGCATGCACAATGGATCACAAGTGCACGCATGTGCAGTGGTTCACAAGTGAAAAATGTATCTTATAGTAGTTTTGGCTCTTAATTCAAATGCTGTCTTAGGAGAACACAGACTTACAGGAGATCTTTGTCTCACAAACATAGGAGCACATGCAGCTTACAACTAACCATGGTAGATTTCCTGTATATAGTTTATGAGCCAAAACTTCTATCAAAAAGTCATATGGAGTGGTTTGTTTTGGAGCCCTGCTGATGATTTATGCATAGGCAACTGCCTAGAGGGCAGAGGATGCCACAGTAGCTATGTGCTTGTGCTGTTTCAAAGAAATGCCACTGTGGCTATCCCCTGCTTCTTTTCTACCTCTCCAGTCTTTGGAATGTCTGACAAGTCTCCTGTCCCCCGTTTTCTGGGATCTGCTGTTTGCTCTTGCCTAAGGGCATTTAATCTTAAATGTGGCCTTGTCTTTGGGCAGACCTCCTCTGTGATCTCAAACTACCAGTAGACCCAGGACTGCTAAAAGGCAACTGGTGTTGCTAATGAAAAGTGCCTGTCCCAGCACCTGTCCCAGCACCTGTCCCTCCAGTCTAGCAGTAATGAGCATATCAAGCTCTGAGCCATGCTGCACTTGATTTCAAGCCTGCAAATATTCTTCTGCACATCCATGAAGGAGGCAACTGAAATTACAGGTTTCATACCAGAAATGCTGGTGCAATTATGACTTTAAGTATGTGTTTTGCAGATACATTTTTCTTAGGTAGATTTCTTCTTAGAGAGACAAATGGTTTTAAAAACTGTGTCAGAGCTGCCTTTTTGGTAGCACAGCACATTTGGAAGGCCATCTCGGAGTGTCATAAGTGTATGCAAAGGGCATGTTGTGCAATGCAAGAACTATAATACAGAATTGAATTTTCTAATAGAAATAGTTCTTAGAGATTGCAATGCTATCGAACACCAAGGGGTCCTTTTACTAACCTGTGGAAAGCATTAACATGTGCTTACTGCAGGTTAAAATGCAGTACCGCAGGGCATGCTCAGGTGTCCCACGGTAGTTTTGGAATCAGCATGTACTACCCATGCGCTAAAGAATAACATTTATTTTTTAGCCCTGGGGGCAAGTTTGGAGGCAGAGATTGGGTGCAGCTGTACTAATTGGTTAGTGCATGAGTATTGCCTCGCACTAATTAGTGCAAGATTAGCGCACGAGCCCTCGCTGCCTACAAAATAGGTGGCGATCAGAGTTCACATGCTAATGGCCACACGCTAAAGGGGAAATTAGCATGTGACCATTATTAGGAAAAATATAAAAATCTGCCTTTTACAGACGGCACTAAAAGTGGCCTCAGTGAGGGGGGTGTGGCAAGATGGTGGATTGAGCGTTCTACGGTGACTTACAAGTCTTGGCGTCTGCTGGAGAATCGTTTTTCTTGCTGCTTTGTTTTTCTTCTGGAGTTTTGCCACATACTAAGAGGAAAAGGGTAGTGAGGCTTCAGCTGCCGGCATCCCGTACCTCCTCTCCAGTACCACAGATATTGGAACGATTCGCCGTGCGCATCCCTCATAATGGAACTTCGAAAGTGAATGGGGCTTTGACGGCATTACTGAACTGGGAGCCACTAGCATAGCTTGATAAAAGAGATCCTAAATCTTCAGATTTTTTTTAGATCAGCTGGTCTGTCTACTACTACTACTACTTAACATTTCTAAAGCGCTACTAGGGTTACGCAGCGCTGTACAATTTAACAAAGAGGGACGGTCCTGTCCCCTGTAAAATTCCTTAAAAATACCTGTTTGAAATTGTCTTCTTCCTCAATTCCACCTTTGAACAAGGTTTATTATATTCCTGTTGCCTCAAGACAATCGGGGGGGGGGGGGGGGAGGAGGGGGAATGTACCTGTTGGTGCTGATCTGCTCCAACAAACAGAAGATTTAATTTGTCCACTATTTTGAAGACTTCTTTGTCTGAGGTGACTGATCGAGGGACATTACTGGCATTTTTTGAACAGGATTTAAACATTGTACTTGTATTGTATTTTTGTAACTCAAAGGCTCTGTTCTGTGGGCAGAAAGTTGGGGTCTACCCTGATGTTGCAACTCAGAATAGGTGGAAGTTATTTTTGGTGATGAGAAAGGAGATCTGGGTTCTAAGTGCCTTATTTCTGCTAGCATATCCCTGTAAATGTCTAATTCACTATTTGGGGGTGAAATATGTTTTTTTGGAACCTCAACAGTTAAGGGCCTTTCTGGACGTTAAAAAAAATCACCAGTGAAAATGTACAGTCTGATGGTATTTAGATAAATAGTGGGTGTGTAGCTCAGTGTAGGGCTTTTGAGTTAATTGTGTTTCCTCTATATATTTCCTAATATCTTTATCAATCCACTCCCCCCTCCCCTCCTTTTTATTGTGGTCTAAGAAGGGTTTTGATTGTTTTTCTTTATACTTGGTGTTTTCTTTATGTCTATATAGCTCTGTATTTCTTAAACAAGTGTGATACTTGTAAATTATTGTTATAAATGCAATAAATATAATTTTTTTAAAAAGTGGTCCTCCGCATGCAGGAAGGACCTATGCTGGAGCTACAGCAGGCCACTTTTTAGCACTGCTTGGTAAAATGGCTCCTGAGCCTTTGATTCAGTGCTAGCAAAATCTAGAAAAAGAATGTTTTGCTTTTATTGAGAATGGTTATGGCCTTTCGTCTTTTTGTATATGTTCTCTTCTTTTGTATTTTATGTTAACTATATAATGTTTTTATTTGGTATCTAAACTGTTTTTTTTCTCTATGATTATGTGACTTGTGCTATTCCATCTACCGAAAGGCCTGTGGTGAAGGGTGTATATGTTTGAATATGTAGGTACATCTTTAGGGGAGGAGCTGGTGGAAGGATTCAGGTGTAGCTTGAGAGTTGGAAGCAGAGACAGGCTGATGAATGCCTCCACTCCCTTTCTGACTTATGCCAGGTAGGGTTGGCATGAGGAAGGTGTAACCAGGGACCAAACTACAAAGAGCCACCAAGCCTGCCTACAGCTGAAGGAAGCAGGCTTGGTGGACATTGGAACACTCTCCCAACTTTCTGTCCTTGGCCTTAGAATGTCTAACACTGGCCCAGGTGCAAATGTATCTGTGAGGAATGAGGTGGTAGGAGCATTAAGGATTTACAGAGTGTGTGCAGATGTATACTGGAAGGGTGTGTGTTTACAGATGTTCTATCCCTCCTCTTCCCATCTTTTCCTCTCATGTTCTCTTATCCTCCCACATTTGGTCACCTTTTCTCTCCCCTTTGCATTGCCCCTTGTCTTCATATTCAGTCCCTCAACCTCTTTTCTCTTCCTCCTCCACTGTCCCCCTTTTCCTGCTTCCTAGCACTCTCACCTTCTGAATAGCTCCCCTTTCCATTCCCCCTTCATCCTCACACTCACACTCAGTCCCTTACCTTCTGTCTCCTCCTCCTCCACTCACCCCCTTTTCCCTCTCTCTCTTAACACTCGCTTCCTCCCCATCTTTGCCCTTTGCATCTCCCCACCCTCACCCTCACTCCCTTGCCCTCTCTCCTTTTTCCTCTCACTTGCACTCAGTCCCGCTCTCTCCCCTACGTTTGTCATGTCCTTTTTCTGTGGCCTGGCTGGTTTCTCCACAACTACAGTGATAGTTTTTTTTACTTGAGCTAGTGAGGGTTGGATCCCTGCCTGCACATTGCTGATTTCTTCACTATAACCAGGAGGTCTGGGGGGGGGGGGTCTTTTTTTTTTTCTTACATTTGTACCCCGCGCTTTTCCACTCTTAGCAGGTTCAATGCGGCTTACATATTATATACAGGTACTTATTTGTACCTGGGGCAATGGAGGGTTAAGTGACTTGCCCAGAGTCACAAGGAGCTGCCTGTGCCTGCAGTGGGAATCGAACCCAGTTCCCCAGGACCAAAGTCCACCACTCTAACCACTAGGCCACTCCTGTTGTTTACTGTTCACAACCCACTTCATACTCTCCTGCCCTTTCCTCCCAGGATGGGAACATTGGTGGAGGTGAGTACACAGTGAAATTGAAGAAAAAAAGCCCTTCTGTTACCATCTGTCTATCTATCTATTGAGATATACATATATACACATACACATCCATGTAGTATAACTGAAATTCCTCTAATTTTTTTCTCTACTAATACTACTACTACTTATCATTTCTATAGTGCTACAAGACATACGCAGCGCTGTGCACTTGAACATGAAGAGACAGTCCCTGCTGGACAGAGCTTACAATCTAATTAGGACAGACAAACAGGCCAAATAAGAGATAAGGGAATAACTAAGGTGGGGGATGATGAAACATGGGTACTAAACAAGTGAGTAAGGGTTAGGAGTTAAAAGCAGCATCAAAAGGGTGGGCCTTTAGCCTAGATTTGAAGACGGCAAGAGATGGCCTGTTTCTTTCTGTCATTCCCCGTCTGCAGCCTGCTCTAGAGCACCCTCATCTTTGCACATCTGATGGACAAAAGTCAAAGACCCTGACAGACAGTGAACATTTCATGCTGTGAGTTTCCAAACTGAGCTACACTGGGGCATCTTGCTTTTTTTGTTTGCCTGTAATCTGAAGATCTGTGCAGCTCCTTCCCCTGGCAGGACTTGGGCTGGGATAGCAGCAGGCTGGCATGTAAAACAGCTGAAACCTTTAAATCAGTGCATAGAAAGAGCAAACTGCTTTCCCTGCACTTGATTAGGCATTCCTCAGATTAAGAAGTTATGCGGCTTGACAATGCACTTTGCTGAAACAAGTCCTAACAGAACCGCTGGGATTCTTTTTCACTCTTTTTCATTCAGCACCTGTTGCAGACAAGGCATGCAGTACTGGAACTCACTGGCGGCAGCAGCAGCAGCCTGTGATAGAACTGGAAGAGGGGAAAAATTGTAAATGATACTTCTCAATAAAAAATTATTATTATTATTATTATTAGCATTTGTATAGTGCTACCAGACGCACGCAGCGCTGAACACCTGATACAAAAAGACAGTCCCTGCTCAAAAGAGCTTACAATCTAAATAATACAGACAGACAAGACAGTTACGAGTGAGGGAAGTAATGGATGAGAAGACCAGCTTTAATTAGAAGGTTTTTTTTAAATCTGTACAGAGGGACAGTAGTACTTGTCCAAGGTTCTTGGTTACAGGAATCATACTTTATGAAACACATGGGAATTGCCTGTTTTAATAAATCTGAAAACACCTCAGCACACTTTTCAATAAAGGGAGTTTCCTTATGCCCCAAAAAAGTTTTTTTTATGTTTTTTTTAAACTCATGTTCCACCTTCTTTAAAAGACCTTTGGTCAGGAAATCCAGAACTGTGGCTTAGATAGATAAATACAATAAGTTTTGGGGATGGGATTTGTTTTATATTATGGTTATTTTATTTTTAGATGCAATGAAAATTGTTTGTGACATGTTATCTCTTTACAAGCCGTTCCTAAACAGATTTCTTGGGACATTTTTGAGTCAGAACTGATCAGACTCAGAAGCAGAGTACGAGCCAAAATAAAAAAAAAAAGTTTATAATTGCAATTCATTGGTTGATCAGGATGCAGGTAGTTATTAAGCATGTGGAGTTTAACAGAAGTAATCTGGTTAAAAACATTATACACCCCTAACAATTATAAAGTGCCAAAACCCTGCTCCTGGGGTCATCACTGAATTATGTAGGGGTCCTTTTACTAAGGTGTGCTGAAAATGGCTTGCAGTAGTGTAGGCGCGGGTTTTGGGCGTGCGCCGATCCGTTTTTCAACACGCCTGTAAAAAGGCTTTTTTTTTTTTAATTTTGCCGAAAATGGACGTGCAGCAAAAATCAAAATTTTGGGTCTGCCACCTTACCAGCAAGTCTCACACGGTAACCGGGCGGTAATGACTGCACGTCAAATGCCACTTGGCGCGCGTCTGATACACGCGTCTGAAAATACAAATTATTTTTTGGCCATGCGTATCGGAAGTGTGCCAAAAATGAAATTACCGCAAAAGCCACGCAGTAGCCGTTGATGCTTACGCAGCTTAGTTAAAGCATCTCATAGTGTTTTATAGCAAGGCTACATTTTGCATATTACAATCCAGCCACATCTAGCTTTAGGAGACCAAAACTTACTTCCTCCCCAGCTCAGGACAATACGAACAAAAGATAACAAATAAATGAAACACAGGCGGAGCCGGTGGTGGGAGGCGGGGCTGGTGGTTGGGAGGCGGGGCTAGTGCTGGGCAGACTTCTATGGTCTGTGCCCTGAAAATGACAGATACAAATCAAGGTAGGGTATACACAAAAAGCAGCACATATGAATTTATCTTGTTGGGCAGACTGGATGGACCCTGCAGGTCTTTTTCTGCCGTTATCTACTATATTTACTATGTTTAAGCATAAGGCATAGTAAATTTGGAAACTACTTTTAAAACTAATTCTCAAAACATAATAAAGCCACAATCATTAGGAAAAATCAAATTAAGTGGAACGCAAGTTTATCAGTGTCTCAACTTATAGGTTTTTTTTTAAATTTGATTAAAAACAATATAGTCACGATCCAATACATTTCCCCCTCTTCTATGCATGAAAAACATCCGATCAGGTCTCCATACCTTCTACTATTTCATTAGCTCCTAAAGAGCATCAAGCTGATTTCCCCTTATAAGTCGTCAGTTCCACTTCCTCCACTTTGAACTGTGGGTACAATCTGCTAAAAATACGTCCTTTTCTTACTTTTCTAGATGAGAACATTGTGTGAATGTAGGCCCCGCCCCATTTTTCACCCTACGGCGAACAATCCTCTTTTGTAGCAGAAATTTTATGTGCCTAGAGGGAAGTGTTGTCTGCACCAGTCTGCAGATATGCACGTGCGTGTGTCAGCATGCATGCACGCCCAGCCGTGCAAATTGTCACCTTGCAGCACAGATCGGGTTCCGACTTCAAAGGGGGGCGGGACACAGGTCTGGGGTCACACTGGGAAGGGGCAGACGAGAGCTGGGGTTCAGGAGAAAGGGACAGAAGGATGGGGGAAAGAACGGCAGGCGAAAAGGTTTGAAGGAGAAGAGAGAGATGAGGGAGACAAGATAAAAGTGTGGGGGGGTGGGAATAGGTGGAGCAAGGAGAAGAGAGGATACAGGGAACAGATGTACGGGGGGGGGGGAGGTTAGGGAGCAGAAGAGGACAGCAACCCACTGCAAATGTTTTGTGGATGTCAGCTGGTTTGCTCTATAAACTCACATTTTCATGGCATTGCAATTTCAATTTCACTTTGGACAATAAATAAGCAGTGGACCTCACGTAGTGTGGATGGATATTCAATCTGCCACCACAGCACCATCTACTCTCCAGCAAATGGCACCGGCAAAAGATGAAAAGATGAAAACGTTTCTTTCAGGCTCTTTGATTTTGATTCAGAATTAGTGTTTCTATGTCCAAATCTAAAATCTAGACGTCTACAGCATTCTGTATAATAGTTGCCACCTACTGTCTCCTTCTGCTATGTCAAATGAAGTTGGTATCTTAACGCGTCTCTGCCGCCCCCTCCCCCTTTTCCCTCCTCTGTAGGAATGTTTCTCTCAAGCCTGTTTTATCAAACATTTGGGAACCAAAAGCATGTTAAGGAGAGAAACCGCCTCTGACTTTCCCTGTATATGCGATAACCAAGCAAACCAGTAGATAAAAAATTCAGTGCACTCCTCTAGTTTCAGCTGTGCCCCCACCCACCCCCTGTATTTTATGGAGAAAAGAAATGTTAGGAAAAGAACACAAGCTTTTAATACCAGGTCCTTCCTCGATGCAGAACTGCTCCATGGGAGGGACTGAAATCTGAACCGCATCCCAACTTGTACAAGTGATTGGGTTTTTTTTCTCTGACAAAAAAAAAAAAAAGGCAAAAGAACTGAAAACCCTCCCAGCCGAGCAGGCTCGGTCTGTAGCGGGACTGGTGCCTTAAGAAACGATTGGAGGAAACCAGGGCCTCCCCCCCCCCCCCCCCCCCTCCTGCACCTGACTAGTGGGTATTTACAGCTCTTTCCAGGAAGCCGTCTTCTGCACTGCCACTGCCCAGTCTGGCTGCAGGGACTCAGTAGGGAAGACAATGCTCTAGGCAGCAGTGAGATTCACTTGCAGGGACCGTTACTTCACAGTGCAAGGAGCTCACTCGCACCCTCAAAATGCCAAGGTCCTTCCTGGTCAAGAAACATTTCAACGCTTCGAAAAAGCCAAATTACAGTGAGCTGGACACTCAGACAGGTAAATTTCGTTGGAAGAGAAAGCGTGAAAAAGAGCATGTTCCTGGCTTCCAAAGTTTAGGAAGGGATGGCTTGTTTTGCATCAGGAAGAAGTTGATATCTCCCATAAAAGGCGCAGTGGTTTCCTTCTGAAAGAGCTTGGAAGTTCTTAGGGAAGAGGTGCAATAATAGTTTTTCAAATGAAAAAGTTGTGCTTTATCATGGAATTTCTGTTTGCAGAAGAACCGCTGTTATAACGTCTCAGCCTTAAATGCAAGATTTGAACTTTTTCTTAGTATGACGGTTCTTAAGTACAATTACTAAGAAATGGCTAAGCCTCCAACATGAAATAAAGCCAATTCAATGCACCTGTCATCAGAAATATCAGTCGATTAAATGCATAGTAATACGTTTATTATTGCCAGAAATGCAAAGAAATGGCTGGTGCACTAGATGGATGTCTATATAATGTATGTTTTCTTGTTAGCTAATTGAATTTTGCATTTAATTGTGATGTGCCTCCCTATTTCTAGTTTTCAGTGCAGTTATTCTGTATTTGCTCTCTTTCTCTCTCCTAGTGATCCTTTCCCCATATCTCTACGAGGCTTTCCCAGTGCCTGTCATTCCCCAGCCAGAGATCATCAGCTCAGTAGCCTACAATCCCATTACTGTCTGGACTGCCACTGGGCTGCTTCCACCCCCTTTACCCAACGACCTCTCGCCTCTTTCGGGATACCCTTCGTCCTTGGGGCGGGTGAGCCCCCCTCCTCAATCCGACACCTCCTCCAAGGACCACAGCGGCTCCGAGAGCCCCATCAGTGACGAAGAAGAAAGGATCCAGTCCAAGCTGTCAGATCCTCACGCCACTGAAGCAGAAAAATTTCAGTGTTCTTTGTGCAGCAAGACCTATTCCACTTTCTCGGGGTTGGCCAAGCACAAGCAACTGCACTGTGATGCCCAGTCTAGGAAATCTTTTAGCTGCAAGTACTGTGACAAGGAGTACGTGAGCCTGGGAGCCCTAAAGATGCACATCAGGACCCATACGTTACCGTGTGTCTGTAAAATCTGTGGCAAGGCTTTCTCCAGACCTTGGTTACTGCAAGGACACATCCGAACTCACACTGGTAAGTGAAAGCAACTATTTTTGGGGGGAACCTTCTTCGTTCGATGTCAGAAAAGAATAAACCGTTCTTTTATTTGGGGCTGAATACGTTTGCTCTTTTTCTCAACATTTCCTTAAAACATCTTAGGGGACAGCACGATGCTCTAGCCCAGATCCTCTCGCCAGCTAGAAATGTGTAGGATATTATGCATGTCCTAACACGGTGAGGTGCTGTAGAAGTGTAAGTGCAAGCAGTTTAGCTAAAATCAAATGATCAGTCAGAACTCCAGGCAGACAAGGTTATGTTTATCTGTCTGCTCTTGGGCTAACCGCAGGGACCTGGCGATTGCAACTGCTGCTGCCTGGGCACCTCTTCGTTTGAAAAAACAGCGGTGGAACAGGTCACGCAGGCAATGCAGCTTTAAGAGCTGGGAGAGAAAGTGACTGTTTATGGGCGATAATGTATGTATGTATGTGTGTGTGTGTGTGTGTGAGACAGAGAGAGAGAGAGAGACACACACACACACACACACACACACACACACACACACACACACACACACACACACAGAACAATAGCTGTAGCATTTCTTAAACCCTAAACTATGCAGTGCTAAGCAGAAGACAGGAAACAGGTATATACAGTCATGCCTGCGCACTGAGCAAGTATTTAGAAATGCTAGGAGGAGCCCAGCTTCAAGACATGGACTGCACCTGTTGGAGTACAAATCTGGCAATTGCCCCATTCACTGCTTGCAATATTATTAACTCCCTATATTATAGTAAAAGACTATCCAAGACACTTCACAGCCAGAAATGTCCCTGAAGAGGGCATATTTTCATGCTTATATTCAGAACATGTTCATTATTTTTTGGACAAGCGCTTTTGAAAAAAATAAAATACAATAAAAAAATATTGATCTTTTCCTCCTAGCAGATAGAAAATGTAGCATTTGCAACCTGTTGTTGAGTTCTTAAATGTTATATTGTCTTCCTTTGTTGGTTTTATAGGAGAGAAGCCTTTCTCTTGTCCTCACTGCAACAGAGCTTTTGCAGACCGGTCCAACTTGCGAGCCCACCTGCAAACCCATTCGGACGTGAAGAAATATCAGTGCAAAAACTGCTCCAAGACTTTCTCTCGAATGTCCCTCCTTCACAAGCACGAGGAATCTGGCTGCTGTGTATCACAATGAGAGGTGCTGAGTCACCAGGACTGAGAATACATTTCTTTCCACATTTCCGTTCCAAGCAATACAGCAATAAAAAATGAAAAAGAAAAAAAATAATAACCCAAGTGTTTATTTCCAAATAAGCCATCTTTGACTTTGAAAGCGAGAAGAGATACTTCAGTGCAATTTCAAGTAGATAAGGGGCATATGGCTGCTGCCTTAAAATATCAAGCCTTAAATGCATATTTTGTTAAGGACAAAAAAAGAGACTGCAACAATTTACATTCCTGCCTAATGATTTCAACCAAAGAAACAGGGTTTTTCTTTTAATTGTTTAAAAAGATCTGCCAGACACCCATATCTTTCTCAGGTGCCTTATACTAATTGATTTTCCAATTTTCATGTTCTTGTCTTATAGCGTTGGCTCTCAATTCAATCCTGGGGTCACAGCCAGCCAGTCAGATTTCAGCATACTAACAATAAATATGCATGGAATGAATTCCCATACGATGGAGGTAGTGCATGCGGATTTATCTCAGACGGTACCCGGTCAAAATGGCCCTGACAAAAAAAGTTCCTGACATAATAGCCCCTGACTTAACAGCCACGGTCAACCCCCTGACAAAAGGGCCTGATCAGGCTGCCCAGAATATGGCACTGCATTTTTTTCTAGGGGGCTATTTTGTTATGGGTTATTTTGTGGGAGAGGCCATTTTGTCAAGGGCTGTTTTGTTGGGGCTATTTTGTCAGGGCTATTATGTCAGGGTGTCATCTCATACATATTCATTGTGGATATCCTGAAAACTTAGATCGGGGTGTGTCCTGAGGACTGGGATGACAACCGCTGTTTATACAAATAGCAAATGTGGCCTTTGCATAAAGGACCCCTTTTACCAAGTAGCAGTAAAAGGGGCCCTGCAATGGCCCCCTTTACCACCACCCCCCAAAAAAAAGAAATTCTGGGTAGGGGAAGGAAATGACCATGCAGTAAGTGGAACACTTGCTACGCGGCCATTTCCTGGTGGAGCCCCCGGTTGCCCAATTACCGCTTGGCATGCCGCCAGCTTTGGAAAATGCAAAGTATTTTCTATCGCCCTAATTGCAGCACACCAGAAGCTGGAAATACCGCCAGGCTCCTGAGTGAGCCTGGCAGTAGACCTGATTTGGCGTGCAGCAACACAGCGGTACAGGTATTGCCACTTTTTAAAAGGGACCCTAAACATTTTGGGATGTCAATCAAAAAGAAATGAATGTATAAAGTCATGACTGCCAAACTTTATAGTATAGGATTTGTGCCTTAAAAACATCTGTAGCCTCACAGAGCGTTCCAGACACACGCTGGCTAAGGTTTATAATACTAACCAAATCTGAAGTATTTTTGCAAACTTTTATTCAAAATCATGCAAACATTTTGTTTGTTTTTAGTTCGGGGGTGAGTGCAAGAACCAGGGCTCTTGGGAGTTTGGTGATGTATATAGATTTTGGTCCGTAAATGCACAATGAAAATGCAATATTTGCAGTGTTCACTGCATTGCCATAGTCCTATAAGTGCCTTTTTATGAATAATTTTGTAAAATCTGTGAATATATTGTAAATAGGTCTATTTTTATGTTTATTTTTATATGACTGAATGTATTGTATGTGAAAATGTTTGAGGCTGCCTGCAGGCAGCATTCCGGCCACTTTTTTTTAAGAAAACAAACAAAAAAAATAAACATGTTAGAAAAATATTCTGTTCTTTTATGATTATTAATTCTACTAACATACTACCGAATGAGCAATATTATTTAGGTTCCTCTGGTCAGCACAGTATTTATGCTCTGGGTTCACTTTTTAAAGTTGAAAAGAATAATGCCTCAGCATTCAGCCCCAGCCCTTGAGGGTCACCAACAGAGTTTGCCAACTATTTCCATTACATGCAACTCTCTCTAATGTATATTCATTATGGATCTCTTGAAAATCTGACCCTTGACAAGCCTTGAGAACTGAGATTGAATACCACTAGACCTAATAAGAATTCGGGACCTACTTAACTATGGCTGGATCACTTTTTCTGTATAGCTAGGTTTTCAACCCAGTCCTCAGGGCACAACCAGCCAGCTGGGTATTCAGGATTCCTACAATGAATTGCATGAGATAGATTTGCATGCACTGCCTCCAATGTATGTAGACCTACTTCATACATATTCATTACGGCTATCCTGAAAACCAGACTAGCTAGGTGCGTCCTGAGGACTGGGTTGAGAACCCTGCTCATTTGTGTTTTCATTTTTGCCCTGCATTTCTGGAAAAGATTATTAAGACACTATGGACTAGATTCTATACATGTGCCGAAAAAACCAGCGTGGATAAAAACATGCTTAACACTATTCTGTAAATGTTAGGTGCGGTTTATCGAATACATGTAGTGCCCAGAGCCATGACTCAATTTAGGTGTGACCATTTATACCAACTAAAACTTGGTATAAATGCACATGCGTAACTTAGGCGCAGATCAGGCATATTCTATAACAGTGTGTGTAATTTCCAGGACTGCCCATGGCCACACCCCTCTTTGAGATCCACACATTAGAATTTATGCACACCACTTTGCACAATACACTTGGGGCCCTGTTTACTAAGGCGCGCTAGCATTTTTAGCGCACCCTAAAATTTAGCACACACTAATGCTAGAGACACCCATATATTCCTATGGGTGTCTCTAGTGTTAGCGTACGCTAACAATGTTAGCACGCCTACAGCACGGCTTAGTAAACAGGGCCCTTAAAAAGTTGAGTGTGCCAATTGGCTTGTTAAACAATTAAGTTGTACACACAATTTGCCACATTGGTGTGGCCAACTTTAGTCGCCATCCCCCGAATTCTATATACGAGCCTAGAGATCCGCGTTGAAATCCAGGCGTATTCTATAACAACGCAAATAACTTAATTGACTTAATAAGCATTGATAACAGCACTTAACAAGCAATAATGAGCACTTATTGGCAATAATTAGGATTTATGCCAATAACTCACTAACTCATTCTGTAACGCAGTTCGCCTAACTTCTAATGTATGCAGGCAAAAAGGGGTGTGGTCATAGGCAGGGAAATGACCATTTTGTGGGCGTTCTGAAATTTACTCACATAGTTATAGAATATGGCCCAATGCGCGTAAATGTACGCACCAGAATTTATGCCATGTTTTTATTGGTGTAAATGGAAGCACATGGTTTTAGGTGCTGGGACATCAACTAAGTGTACTCTATACACTGCGCCTAAATCAAGGCGCCATTTATAGAATACACTTAGTAATGTTTTCTTGTGGATTTTTTTTAGGCAGCATATATAGAATCTGGGGTTATATTCATTAATATGAATTTTTCATTCACTGGTTCATAAAGCAAAACTTTGTAGTTGTCCATTCTGCTATCTTAAATATCTGCATCTCAGGATCCAAACAGGGCAGAAGGGATGGATATCTGTGACATCACAGTTATGCCTGGTTATATGAAACTTTAGCCTGCTAAAATAAGCTAGGATATAGTTTGATAACTGCTGCTTATTGTTCATTTTCTTCTTGTTGGAGAGATGCTGGTCATAGCCACTTTGGAAAGATATTTCCACCTAGGAAAACATTTTTTTGTCTTTACAAATTGTGCAGGTAAAGGTGCAGAATGCATGTCCTTTTCCCTCATTTGGTGGATACATTCCCAGACATTTCAACAATGTGTAGTTTTGTATTTTCAAAAGCATACCTGTTGTTTTAGTTAGAAATGTACCTGTAGAAAAAGTATGCAATTTTCAAAAATGAAAGCATGCATGGACTTTCGTGTAAACTGCTATGAAATCACTGGTAAACAGCACCTGTGGGAAGTATTTATTTATTTATTTGTTGCATTTGTATCCCACATTTTCACACCTATTTGCAGGCTCAATGTGGCTTACATTATGCCGTAATGGCGATCGCTATTACCGGAATGAGAAATACAGAGTGGTATTGCATTAAACATCAAAGTGACAGAGTAATTTAAGCAGTCAGGTATAGAGAGTTCATTTCCGGAATGAGAAATAAAGTATAAACAGTGCTCCCTAAATTCTGTATTAAGGAAAATCAGAGATCGGTCCAATGTTTTATGTGGCTTTCTTTATTACAGCAATCTAGTCCCCATGAAACCAGGAGAGATCTGGTTTATTAGATCCAGATTTCTTCTGAATCCAGAATATCATGCAAAAATGTAACCACAAATCACAAGCATGCCTTGGCTTACTTTTTCCCAAATGTGGAAATTCCCTTCCCAAGCCTACAGCAAGAGAAGGCAGGGATTTCCCTAGTGCCCCTGCGTTTTCCCAATTCCCCACCCCACCTACACTCACCCTGTCTTTGAGGGAATAATTTATGTGTGAGTCTGCAAAGCTCCCTTCCCTTCCTGGGATGAGACAGCAGTGGTTAGGCCTGGGGACCCATTCCCTAGAGTTTGTACATCTACCCTGCATCAGAGAGAGGGATTCCCTCACTTTCAAGGGGGAGAGAATTAGGGTAGGGTCTGGAAGGAATTCCTTGCCTGATTTATATGAGGCAAAGTATGGTTTGTGCAATCGTGCTCTTTCTCACAGTTTTTTAAGTGTTGTTGTACATTGCCATGTATTCAGCAGTGCACACTTGATCTGTTAGCATTCCTTTAAAAATGTAGTGAATGCTAAATGGATTTAAGATGCATAAATTGATCTGTGTTGATTAAGTTCTAATATGCATTAAAACTTTTTTCATAATACTAATGTGTGAACAAACAAAGTCTGAACATCAAGAAAAAAGGGCAAAAGTCTAAAAATATCTCAAAAATATTTTCCCATGCACTGCCTGGCAAATCAAAGATGAAAAACTAGGAAATCTACAGATCCAGATCTATAGACTACTAATTTTAGATTAATCCATTGCTAATAAAAATAGGTTTTTCGTAAATCTTATAGAATGATTCGTTCCATCCAGGAATCATAGATATCACATACACGCAAAGGTACCAAGACTTTGGTGTGTGTATTATGAAGTCCTGCGATTTATAAGCAGTGAAAATGGGCTTATGCTTTTGAACTGTAAATTAATGAAATGATAGAGCTGTGTGCTCTTTTTGCTTAATCCTAAGCAGTGCAGCACTCGGCTTTAAACATCTGAGATTTTTAGGACTTCTCTCTATAAAAAGCATGACAAGATGTGACGTGCACAAGGTCTGTTTATGGCAGCTGTTTGAATTCTTATCATTCCACTCACCAGACAAAAGCATTAATTAGATAAAACATGGTTAGGGATCACATTGCAGTACTGTAATGCTCTAGAAACTTCTAGTGCAGGGTTTCCTGACTGAGACAAATGATGTGATTCTTTTTTGGGTATCATCACATTATACATGAAAGTACTTTTCCCTACGAAAATGATAAAGGGAATGGGACAACTTCTTTATGAGGAAAGGCTAAAGTGGCTAGGACTCTACAGCTTGGAGAAAAGATGACTGAGGGGAGATATGATAGAGGTCTATAAAATTATGAGTGGAGTAGGCCAGATAAACGTGAATCGCTTGTGTACTCTTTCCAAAAATACTAGAACTAGGGGGCATGCATTGAAGTTACAAAGCAGTACATTTAAAACAAATCGGAGAAAATATTTCCTCACTCAAAATAACCAGAGAATGTGGTAAAAGCAGTTTGCTTAGCAGGGTTTCAAAAAGGTTTGGATAGCTTCCTAAAAGAAAAGTCCATAAGCCATTATTAAAATGGACTTGGGGAAAATCCACTGCTTAGTTCTAGGATCAGCAGCATAAAATGTATTGTACTGTTTTGGGATCTTGTCAGGTACTTGTAACCCGGATTGGCCACTGTTAAAAACAGGATGCTAGGCTTGATGGACCTTCAGTCTGTCCCAGTATGGCAATACATCTGTTCTTATGTTCAACATAAAATTCTAGTGCAACAGTATTCAGTATGGAATCAACCTACATAACCTATTATTACAATGCATGAATAACTTTTGTCCAGGGTATATGCAGATTAATACACATTAGAAACCTAACCAATAAAGCATACTAACAAATGAACAAATACTAATGATTAGCTACAAGTTTAAAATTCTTTTTTTTTTTAAAGGGAACCTGTGAAGACATCAGATACACTTGAAATGTATCATGTGGTTACTTTGTTTGCCCTTCACATACATGCTACTTACTTTGAAATTCTTAGCAATTTGGCCTTGTCAGCTTTCTGTTTTCAGAGCACTGTTCTAACAGAATTACCTGTGTGAAAGTGAAGCTGTTAACAACAAAGACAGGACCATTTTTACCAGGACTTTTTTTCCAATAGACTAAAAGTGGGAGAAAAAATACAATAAAGACGCTTCATAGACTGCACACAGTTCACTGCTAGTGACATGTCCTGAGGCTTACTTCACCTTTTCACATTTATTTTATTTTAAACTAGAGCTCTAAGGTAAACCTGTTAAGGAACTAGGGGCCAAGGCTGCCGAGAGACTGAGCCGGGCCCAGGGCAAGACCGCCCCCGGGGCCCCCACCGCCGCTGCCCCCCCCCACCAATCGCTACTACTGTTGCCTCCCTCTCCTCCTCCTAGGCTGCCGGTACCGTAGTCCCCAGTCTCCAGCTGCCTACCCTCAGCTCTGTCGACAGCCCCCTTCTGTCTGCTACCGGGCCCCCTGCATTAAAAAAAAATCTCTAAATTGGTAGCGCAGCGCCAGCGAGCAGCACCTCACCTCTGTGTGAAAGCGGCAGATTGCCTCTCCTCGGGCCTTCCCTCACTGTGCCCCACCCTTGCGGAAATAGGAAGTTACATCAGACGAGGGCGGGACATAGTGAGGGAAGGCCCAAGGTGATCTGCCGCTCTCACACAGACGCGAGGAGCTGCGCTACCAATTAGAAATTTTTTTTTTAATGCAGGGGCCCGGTGGCAGACAGAAGGGGGCTGTCGATGGAGCTCAGGGTAGGCAGGTGGAAACTAGGGACTGCGGCGCTGGCGGCCTGGGATCAGGAGATAGAGAGAGAACTCGGCACCAGGCTCCCCTTGGAGGCCCGGGGAATTTTGTCCCCCCTGCCCCCCCCCCCCCTCTAGGTGGCCCTGCTAGAGGCCCTTTTACTAAGCTGCAGTAGGGCTACCAGTCAGGCAGTGCGCGTCAAATCAGCCCTACCGCTGAGGTAGCATGGGTGCCCAGCGGTAATTCCGAAGTTTGTGCATGCAGATTCCCATGGTAGAAAATAATTTACTATTTTCTACCGGGAGGGGTGTTCTCTGCAGTAAATGGCAGAGCAGCCACATTGCCACACACTGCCTAATTACTGCACCAGGGGCATAGCCAGACTTCGGCAGGAGGGGGGTCCAGAGCCTGAGGTGAGGGGGCACATTTTAGACCCCCCCTGGCGCCGCCAACCCCCCCCCCACCATTGCAGACTTTGCCCCCCCTGCCACTGACCCTCTCGATCTCCCTCCCACTGCCAACCCGCCGTCGCCTACCTTTGCTGGTGGGGGACCCCAACCCCTGCCAGCTGAGGTCCTCTCCTTCTCGCAAAAGGCTTCCTTCTGTTTCTGACGTCCTGCACGTTGTCGTGCAGGACGTCAGAAACAGAAGGAAGCCTTTTGCGAGAAGAAGAGGACCTCAGCTGGTGGGGGTTGGGGTCCCCCACCAGCAAAGGTAGGTGACGGCGGGTTGGTGGCGGGAAGGGGGTCGGGCGGGTCATCGACAGGGGGGTCCAGGGCCAAATCTACAGGGGCCCAGGTTCCCCCTGGCCCCACGTAGCTATGCCACTGTACTGCACAAGTAGCGTATGAGCCTTTACCACCAAGTAAATAGGTGATGGTAAGGGCTCAGGCAGTAAATAGCCATGTGATACTTTTAATATTAGTGTATGGCCATTTACGGCCCCATTTAAAAAAAAAAAAAAAAGGCTTTTTTACCCGCCATGGTAAAAAATGGCCCAGCGTGTGCCAATTTCACAAGTCCACACTAGCGCAGGCCACTTTTTACTGCAGCTTAGTAAAAGGGTCCCTAGGTCCTACAAAGTGATTTCCAAGTGTTTATCATTTACCTTGATCTTGGACAGCATTGTGGTCTAATAATAGAATATTTTTCTTTAATATATTATACTTATAATTGTATTTTTCTTGATTTTTCTAAATGTATGTATATGCATGAATGTAACAAGAAAATTCATAAATAAAAAATAAAATAAAATATAAATGAATATCATCCATTCAAAATAACTACCCACATCATGGGGAGCCAAAGAGCTAGCAGGGAAAACAAAAGCCAAATAAGAGAGGGGTTTTTAACTCTAATTTATATTTTATTTTATTGATTTTCACATTCATGCAACTTACAATCAACTATGTTGGTGCAGCAAAGAATGCATCCCTTTTATCCCCTTCCTCCAGCTTTTATCTTTCCTTTTGATTAATGGAGTTCCTTTCCTTTTTGTAATTGATTAGTTTGTGAACCACTTTGAGCGTCCCCTAGTAGTCTCTAACAATTCCACTTCAAGCACCTTGACAGTATCATCAGATAAATCCAGTGATCTGACTGTAATGATTTGCATTTTCAGGAAGTAACAGTGACCAAGATGATTTCACAGCAATATTCCATTTTTTAAATCTCCTATTTTAAGTCTATGTTACAAAGACACATGGGTGCCTCTGTGACTTTAGAAAGTATTAATGTTTATTATTTATCGTTTATTTCAGCTTTGTTGTACCACCTTAGTTGCAATACAAGTGAAAGCAATTTACATTTTACCATAAAAACAGAATAAGCAAAGCAACGAACCATAATCAAGGTACAATAAAAGGGTATTACCTTCTATTCTTTGGTCCTTGTATTGTGTTAGCCTTTTGTTCTGTGCATTGAAGTGAGCAAACACAGGAACCACAGTATTTTAGTCACTCTCCTGATGTGCCGGAAGCCATTGGATTCTAAATTAGAGAAAAACAGAAGCATTGAAGATTTCCTTAGGGACCCTTTTACCATGCTGCGGCAAAATGGGGCCTGTGCTGGTGCCTGTTTTTTACGCACCCCAAGGGCCCCTTTTACTGCAGCTGCTAAAAGGCAGGTCTTTCTTTTCTTTCTTCTTTTTTTTAAAGAAATGGCCATGTGGCAAGTGAGGCACTTGCCACATGGCAATTTTTGGGGGGGATCCCTTACTGCTACCCATTGAAGTGGCAGTAAGGGCTACAGCGCTAACCCGGCGCTACAAAAATAAATATATTTTTGTAGTGCTGGATATGATGGAGCTAGGGTTACCATACATCCGGATTTACCCGGACATGTCCTCTTTTTGAGGACATGTCCGGGCGTCCGGATGGGTTTTGGCCAGCCTGCCCATTTGTCCGGATTTCTGGACAAATGGGTGGGCTGACGCTGATGTGCGGGCGGCGGGCTGACGCTGACATGCGGCAGACCTCCCCTCCCCTTACTCACAATCCTCCCTGGTGGTCTAGTGACTTCGGGGCAGGAAAGAGCCCCCTCTTTCCTGCCTGGCGCGCTGCTCTGCATCATCCTGTATGCTGCCTGTTACTGTCTCGGTGAGATTCAAAATGGCCACCGAGAATTGAAGTCTCGCGAGGCCGCTTCAATTCTCGGTGGCCATTTTGAATCTCGCCGAGACTGCCACAGGCAGCATACAGGTTGCAGAGCAGCGCGCCGGGCAGGAAAGAGGGGGCTCTTTCCTGCCCCGAAGTCACTAGACCACCAGGGAAGATCGTGAGTAAGGGGAGAGGTGGTGGTGGGGCTGGGGGGAGGGGAGGTGAGGGGGTGACCAGGGGGAGGGGAAAATGCGACAGGGGACGGGGCGAGGCACGACAAGGGGCGGGGTGAGGTGTGGAAAGGGGCGGGGAGAGGACGTGAAAGGGGCGGGGAGAGGGTGTGAAATGGGGCAGGGTATGGACGGGGCAAGTGTCCTCTTTTATTAAGGACAAAAAATGGTAACCCTAGATGGAGTGCTCGGGGTGGGAAGTACTGCCAGGCTGTTGCAGTAGCCCGGCGGTACTTCCTTTTTAGCGAGCGGTAAGCCTGCATTGGGCTTAGCATCGCTTTGTTAAAGGGGCCCTTAGCATTCTCTTTGGAATGTATAGCTCAAAATTCAGTAAAAGTAATTAAATAAATAAAATTAAACCAGCGAAATTGCAGGATAGATGCTGGTACAGTTGCCAACCAGACATGTATTTGGTGACTTTAGTTAAGCAGATAGCGTCACATATGTGAATAAAGTTACAAGCCAATGCTGGCACTTATATGCTGACTGAATATTGGGCCCATATATATTTATATTTATTCATTGGGGTTTATTAACCGACTTTATGAACAGATTCACTCAAGGCAGTGTACAGCAGGTACAGTTTAACAATAGTAAAATAACCAAGGATAAACATAAATACAGTAAATGAGGTAAACTTATAAATATGATGTCAGTACAACACAAACAATACCATAATAGACAGCAATAACAGAGATATAATACGATGTCAGCATAATACCAATGAAACACCTAAAAAGCAACGCATGTTCATGGGATCTTTTACAAAGGTGCGGTAGTATTTTTAGTGCATGCTAATGATTAACAAGCGCTAAACACTACAGATGCTGTTAGGAATATGTGAAAAATGCTAAAACACACCCCACAATCCTTGGTAAAAATATATCATATACTACTAAGAACCAAAGATCTATGCTGTTGAGAACATGTGAAACAGGCTAACAGCAGTATAAAGTGAAAAACCTTTAAATACTTATACAACATAGGGCTAACTCTTATTCATAAGTGTAGGTGCTATTGCCTGAATCATACCTATGAAAGATGTGCTATGCCACATGGCAAAACCAATGATATTGCCTTAAAATAGGTGGATATTTCTGAGGGTACTCTTAAAAAAATATTGAGAAATTTATAAACTTATAACATGAGTGTTGTTGTATAAGTATTTAAATGTTTTTCACTTTATACTGCTGTTAGCCTGTTTCACGTTTTCTCAACAGCATAGATCTTTGGTTCTTAGTAGTATATGTTAGGAATATGTGGGCATCTCTAGCAGTTAGCGTACACTTATTTTTAGTGTGTGCTAAAAAACGCTTGTGCGCCTTTGTAAAAGGCCCACTCAAGTAGCAAATAGCATTCAAATAGTAACAGCACATTCAAATAGATGCTACCGCTATCCAAGTAGTACCTACAGAAAATACATATTTACAGTACATAGGGCTTGATTTCCAGCCAGAGCAGCCATTTTTTTCTAAAGCTTAATATCTATATTCAGCAACACTATAAATTCTAGGTAGTGTTGCTGACTACACCGACCACACTGGCAGCTCTCTGTTTAATTTAGGCATGCCATTCTGCAGGTCAAAAGTAAAACTTTTCCACTTAATGACTGCATATTGCCACTAAACAGATACTTGCCTTCTTTGCTCCTCCCCAAAGCTGTCCCACTGTTCTATGGATTAAACCTGTCCATTTATTGAGTCAAAAGGCCCAACAAAACTGGCTTTGAAAATTAGGCATCGAGCATTCATAAGGGGACACAAAGAAAATGACAAAGTGATGGAAAGTTTTTCAGTGAAAAGGATCTGTTGTTATATGTACTTCCTGCAGCAGTTTATTTGTAGTCTTATAGAAGGCCCTTGAAGCAGCTACAAGACAGGATGGAAGGGAGAGCCAGTTTAGTCACATTTTCCGGGAAGCTGTATATTGCACCTTCATTTTCATGCGGAAATCAAAGCATATTCTATAACAATGCACTAATCAGTGTTGTTAATTGGATGTTAACAAATAATTATCAGCACTAATTGGCATTAAGGTTTACACGCACAACTCATTAAACGTGTTCTTTAATGTGGTGTGCATAAATTCTAAGTCGCATAGTTGAAAAGGGGCAGGATGTGGGCGTTTCTAAAATCTATGCGCATTATAGAATATACCTGCTCTGTGCCTAATTTAAGCCTCGGGACTTATGCCATGCAAACCATGACGTCAATGGGCACAACTACATTTTGTCGTCTGGAGAGGTGCTTGGAATAATTCTATATACAGCATAGAAATTTAAGCCTATTCTATAAAATTTAGGTGTACTTTACAGAATACGCCTGGATGCATTTTTTTCTGTAGGGAATTTTCAGGCCCCTTATATAAAATCTAGCCCATTACCTGTGAAGATCTTGCTCAGAGAGCCAAAGCCTATGTGATGACTCATATCTCAGTGCACAATATCGCACAATCAGAAGCCGACTCTACTCTCCCTTTCATTCCCTTAGAGATTCTATGCACTCATCCCAATTTTTCTTGAATTCATTTACAGTCTTTGTTACCATCACCTCCACTGGCAGGCTGTTCCACAAATTCAACACCCTTTTCATGAAGAAGTATTTCTTCAGGTTACTTCTGAGTCTATCCCCTTTCACCTTCATCCTTTGCCGTTTCATTCCAGATCTTCCTATCAATTGAAAGAAACTCACCTCCTGTGCATTTATGCTATGAATATATTTAAACATCTCTATCATAGCACCCTCTCTCACCTTTCTTCAAAGTATTCATATTGAGATCTTTAAGTGTGCCCCCACATGCTTTATGACAAAGACCACTGACCATTTTAACATCCACCCTCTGGACCATCTCCATCCTGTTTATATCTTTTTATGGAGATATATACTTATTGGTATATAATGGCACATAACAACAGGCAAAACAGAGAACAAGAGAATCATAGAAAACTGAACCCCCATTCCCTCCAACTCCCCTCCCCCCCTTTCCCACCCCAAGGCAGATCCCCAGCAATAAGACCCTAGGACAAAACAATACTGTGAGCATATTATATGCATGTGAGGCTATGACAATTCAACCACAAGGAGGTCACGACCTCTAGGACAAATTCCAGTTGTTCAAAAAGGCCAACCGAATAGTGCAGTCATGGTATGCAAATATGACAGCCATAGACAAAAGAACTGTTTCTTGGTTTTGACACCTCTAGTGTCCATAGACATATGCTCCATGGTTAAGAGTTCATGCATTTGATTGGACCACAGCAGAAGGGTAGGCGACTCTGGATGAATCCAGTGGAGCAATATACACTACTTGGCAATAAGGGAGGCTTTGCGCAAGAAAAAACTAAACAGTTGTATGTCTTCCACTAGGGTTACCATATTGGCGGAGACAAAAAAGAGAACAGAAAAAAATCAAAATGCTAAAGAAATATCTAATCATAGTTAAGAAGCACACATCAAACAGTGACTTACTTACAGTACAGCAGTAGACAATCTACTTTTCAAGAAATTCCGGATTTGAGTTTGACTGAGTCTGAGCCCAAGCGTACTTATCAGTAAAAAGCATATCCCTCAACAACTTTGGCAGGCTTCTGAGATACATGTGAAAGTGTTTGCATGACATATGCTTAAAGTCGTGCTGCATGAACAAAATTCCTTTGAAAGATTCAACCAGCAGGGAACAGAGATGGGATCAGCAATGCCTTTCTCTCTCTTTAGCGCCTACATGTGTCCAGGCTGACTAATAAGCCAGAGATAGTTTCTCTCATTATATGGGTAGGTGTGTTGGTTATAGGCACGTAAAAGAAAAAGAGTACATTTCCCTAAAAATTAAAAATCCTAGAGGACATTTCTAAAGACATCCAAAATGAGGACATGTCCTCTTAAAAGAGGACATATGGTAACCCTACCTTCCACTATCACCGACATGTCGTCCAGAAGACACATCCATGGGGAGGCATCCCAGTTCTGCTGATAAAGGGAGCTTAAGTTCACCCACCTACTTGCCAAAACCTCTGAACCCCTGGACACTCCCAAATATAATGTTTATATGAGGCGTTATCCACATGGAACTTCAGACAGGTCCCATCAGTTGGGAAACCCATCCTTCTCACTCTTGATGGATGTATGTACATGCACATAAGGAGTTTATAATGTAGCTCTTGTAGTTATATACTTGTTGACAAGCAAGGGCTGTCCTTATGGCTTACAAGACACTCCTCCACAGTAAAAGGTCCAAAGTCCAGGGACCATCGAGCCACTATTTTCTAGAGAGCTCCTCATCATCTGATCCCACCACCCCCTAGTGCTGGATAGCCATGTGATCCCACCACATTGGAACGGTCGGCAGAGCAAAAGTAGTGTTTCATCTCATTGTCCTTCCTTTTTGACATCTGTGAGTTTGCAGTGCTATTTAAGATGTCCAATGCCAATATCTCTATTCACAACTTGGAGGTAAAAGCACTCTAATAACTCCCAATAATGCTGGTTCGATTGGAGCTCGGGGTTAGGCTGCTATCTTTGCAATGACATCACCGGAACTCCCTACCTGTTTATATCTTTTTGAAGGTGTTGTCTCCAGAACTGGACACAGTACTCTAAATGAGGTCTCACCAGAGACTTATATAGAGGCGTTATCATCTTCTTTTTCATGGAATGGCCAGGAGGAAAAAGAGATGATGTATCTTTATATAAGTCTCTGGTCAGACTTTATTGGGAGTATGGTGTACAGCTCTGGAGCCTGCGCCTTCAAAAAGATATAAACAGGATGAAATCAGTCCAGTGGATGGCTACTAAAGTGGCCAGTGGTCTTTGTTATAAAGTGTATGGGGGACAGACTTAAATATCTCATTATGTATACTTTCAAAGAAAGGTGAGAGAGGAGAGATATGATATATAAACCATTCCGATTTGCTGTTGCAATATGTGACGGTATAGTAAATAAATAAATGATAAGCGATAAACATGTAAATACTTCCATGGCATAAATGCACAGGAGGCAGACTTCTTTCAGTTGAAGGGAAGCTGTGTAGTGAGAGATCATAGGATGAAGGTAAAAGGATGATGAATACATGTGCAGTGGGGTTGTCCCAGTAAATGTCCATATAGTGATGAAACCTCTACTTAAACAGTAATAGTGACCATGGTCAGTGAGAAAAGAAACCCCAATGGAGGTGAAAGAACAACCAACTCATGACCATAGCAGAACCAACCAAAGAGTAGGGTAAGAATGGCACTTCCAAGTGACATAAGGAAGACAAGATGATTATTATATATAATTTTTATTTAGGATACATCAAAAAGACAACACAGCGGCCGTGTTTCAACGCCTAAGCACATGCCTCAAGAGTCTGACAGATTTGGTGTAAAAAGATCAGCAGGACTTCTCTACAGCTAAGGAAAAGCACAAACAGGCTATATTTCTCACAGTGAAAGCAACTCCACAAATGTGATATTTCTCCAGCTGTGCTGAAAAGTAAGTACACCAGCCTGCTTGTAATCGAAATAGAAAAACGCCTATATTGTGACCCAAATCGGGAGATAGACGTTTATCTCACAAAAGCGAATAAAGCTGTATAATTGAAAGCCGAATTTGGACGTTTTCAACTGCACTCCGTCACGGATGCGGACAAAGTTGATGGGGGCGTGTCGAAGGCGTGGTGAAGGCGGAACTGGGGCGTGGTTATCTGCCGATCAGAGATGGGCGCCTTTCGCCGATAATGGAAAAAAAATATGCGTTTTTAGCGAGAATTTAGGGCACTTTCCTAGACCCTGTTTTTCCACGAATAAGGCCCCAAAAAGTGCCCTAAATGACCAGATGACCACTGGAGGGAATTGGGGATGACCTCCCCTGACTCCCCCAGTGGTCACTAACCCCCTCCCACCACAAAAAATGATGTTTCACAACTTTTTATTTTCACCCTCAAATGTCATACCCACCTCCCTGGCAGCAGTATGCAGGTCACTGGAGCAGTTGTTAGGGGTGCAGTGGACTTCAGGCAGGTGGACCCAGGCCCATCCCCCCCTACCTGTTACAATTGTGCTGCTTAATGCTTAGTTGTCGAACCCCCCCAAACCCACTGTACCCACATGTAGGTGCCCCCCTTCACCCCTTAAGGCTATAGTAATGGTGTAGACTTGTGGGCAGTGGGTTTTGAGGGGGATTTGGGGGGCTCAACACACAAGGGAAGGGTGCTATGCACCTGGGAGCTCTTTTACCTTTTTTTTGTTTTTGTAAAAGTGCCCCATGTGTGGTGGTGTCACAGTCCGTATTTTAACAGAGTTTATATTTCTTACTGTCCAGGGGATTGACGAATTCATTGCCTTGGGTCTTGAAGGAGATAAACGCCCATGGAGATAGACGTTTTCGTTCAATTATGCCCCTCCAGATCTCTCAGACTCCTGAGGCAGCTGCTTAGGCACCGAAACACGGCCACTGTTTTGAGTCTTTTTGGTGTATCCTAAATAAACATCATATACAAGAATCATCTCGTCATCAGGACCAGTATTTACCAGGAGGCTTTTCTTTCTTTTCTCCACTTTCACTATAAATCAGATACTACCAGTGCTGTAGGTCTGAATCAACTGATTACTGGAATCTGTTCCTTGGAAAAATAATTACACTGTGGCAGATACAGACACAAGGTACAAACAACAAGTAGCAAGTAAGGGGGTCTTTTACTAAAGGTTAGCTTGAGTTATCTGCAGCAGGGTCCATAGGAATAAAATTATTTACAATGTCTCCAATGCTTTATAATCCTAACTCCAGATCCCAGAGAAAGTCCAAACTCCCTTCTTCTCAAGTCTACTGCTAGTGATAACAGAGGGTCAGTACTGTTCAACATAATTTCCACTTACAGTTCCAGTTACTGCTGTTGTGCAGCTCAGGGACTCTGAGACTCAGATACATGTTCTTGTAATCCAGACCAGATAAGATGTACTTGAATCCTCAGGAACACTATAGATTTCGATGATGTTTCCTTCAGCCTAGTTGATGTTCCTGGACAACCAAAGATGGGAGAAATTGAGGTCACCCTGCTGCTAGATATACAGAAGGAATGTAGAAGGTCCTTGTTCCCTCAGGCATCCAACAGGGCAGATGCTTAAGTGACTTCTTTCTCCTGTATACTTCTGAATTATTCCTTGACCTCCTTTTACTAGCTAACAACTATGGGGGCAATATTCTATTGTGTCTGGGTGTGTGTGGATGGCCAACATTTATCTGGTTATGTGTCAATATTCAGCTCTTAACGAGATAAGCTAAACCAGACAAAAAAGGACACCTATTTATTTTCCGTATATAAAACATGCTTCTCATGCGAGTGAAGTCAAGATGCCGGTGGGTGTTGTGTAGAGAACATTGGCATTTTCATTTGATTACTTTCCTTATGGCTCCAAAATGACATCTCAACAAGAAATAGTATTAGGATTTTGAAAATGTTTTTTAAAAATATTCTCCCCTATACACGAATATTAATATCTTATGGAGAATTCATTTTTCATAATAAATATTACAATTATATGTGTGAAGGTGCTCAGATGTTCCAACTAGAATCAGCAAGAGGCTGAACTTATACAGATATCAATCATTGTACCAAGCAGTCCTAGAATTTTTTTTGTATATAGCAATCCTTTCAAAAACATAAAAAGTTTTTTAAAAACTTTATATATGCTCACTCTGACAAAACTGGACTGCAATCTGTTGCACTGAATCTAGTGGAGCCAAATCGTGTTAAGCCATCCCAAGTGAATAAAAAGTGATAATCCGATTGGGATTGGAGTTTTAAGTTGGAATGTCTGAGCACCTTCACCCACATAATTGTTATATTTATTATAAAAAATTAATTCTCCATAAGATATTAATATTCCAAAATGACATGGCAAAATTCGGGTCCGGTGCTCAAACTAAGATCGAGCAGTTCACCCCGCTGAAGCTTCCTTCAATACATTTGAGTGAGTCCTCTGCTGAGACGCCAGTTGGTGGACAGGTGGCATCATTTGGACCAGGGAGTTTGTTCCAGCCCTAATGCTCAATTCTTTACCATGGATTCTCCCGGAGTATCTGCTAATGACACATTATTGCAGCACGAAGCCAGAGAATGAAGTTGGACAGTCTGTGTCTGTAGGTACAGTATGATTCCATCTATGCCTAGACCTGAGGTCTCATAAGATGGACACTGCTCTAACTAAACGTTCATTAGAGGTTTCTGCTTTGGTGGTAAATGTTTCTAATTTGTCTCAAAAGCAAGAAAGTACTGCTCAAGAATTTCAACATAGAATCTCTGATGCTGAAAAGAAAATTCAGGCGAATAAATCTACTGTTTCAGCATTGATTAAAGATAAAGTTCTATTGCACAGGAAATTGGAAAATATAGAAACTTTTCTGAGACATTTAAACTTGAAGGTTCTAAACTTTCCTCCAGTTATTGGACAAGATCCTATAGTAACATGGAAGAAATACTTGATGGAGGTTGGTAGAAGCCTCTGTTCCTCCTTTTAATAAAGTTTATTTTCTTCCTGTGGAAAAACAAAACCGTAATAATGAAGAAACTAATAATCAATCACTGGACATCTCCACCATATTAGAAAGCTCAGCAGATGAGATTTGAGTGTACTACTTTATTAGTAAGCTTTGTCTGAGAGCAAGACCTGAATGCTATTTTGAGACTCTGTTTTAGAAAGTCAACAATTTTAATTTCTGGGACAGAGAATATGGATCTACCCTGATGTGTCACATGTCACCAGTGTTGTGACGATTACATCACCATCACATCACATCTGGGACTTATATTCTGCCAATACCATGATAGTTAATCAATCGCTATCTGTTAAAGCCATATATATGGAAAAAAATGTGATTTCATTTTTTTGTGAAACTGCAAATTACCACATACTCTAATAGAAAAAGGAAAAGAATTCCAAACCACATCTGCCTGGTTAAGACAAAGAATGAGGGGGACATCCAAGATGGCTGCACGCATTTAGGAGCAGTGCAGACCTTAATTTTCTTCTAACATTATGCCTAAAAGAAGAGGAAAGGCAGCGGTTTGGGCTCCCCCAACGCCTAGCTCCTTACCTTCTGGTCCTATTGACCATTTTTTGGAGGACACCAAACCAAGGTAATATGCTTGGGAGCGGATCCGTAGGAGATGCCGGCATGTTAGAGGAGTTTTTGGCATCTCCCGGAGTGGATACCACGCTGAGTCCCGATGCTAGAACTCCACCCCCGCAACCCTTACGGACAAGTTCCCCCTCTGTAGTAACGAGCAATCAAACGCCGCGGATTTGAGTTGATCTCGAGTGGAGTCCAGGTTAAACAGCCTCAGAGGGAGCCAGAGGGATCCTCATTGCCCCTGGAAGGAAGCAAACCGTTGATAGAAGATGTGGGACAAAAAGTGTCAGGTAATGGAAACTGATTTATTTGAAATGCCTTTACCGATTTTGGAGAAACTTTCAGTGGTCTCTCTTGATTCCCTATGGGACTTGGTCTCTCAACTGGTTCAGTCACAATTTTAACAAATAAGACTACTATTTCAAAAGGTTAATGTTACTGAGAAGAAAGTGGATAAAAATGAATCTGAAATTAAAATATAGTCTGAAAAGATTGCTAAGGTAGAAGAAAATGTTTCAAATGCAGGAATTATTTAAACTGCTATTTTGAAAGATATTACAATTTTTAAAAACAAAATGGAAATCTATGAAAATCATATGTGAAGATATAATTTAAGGTTTATAAACTTTCCCAAGCTTAAAATGATAAATCCATTGCAGATGAAACAACGTTATTTTAAGGAACTTTTGGAGATACCAGAAGTAAATTTGCCACCTCTTACTCAAGTCTACTATGTACCTTCTAAAGTACAAGAACAACCACAACAACAACAAGAATCTTTGGAGACATCTGATATTGAATTAGCAGCTGCCACAACTTTGGTTGCCACACTGCCAGACAAACAATGGTTCTTTAAATTGTTTTTTAAACACAAGGACAAAATGTTTTTGGGTTTAAAGATTTCGATGTTCCCGGATGTTTTGAAAGAAACAACAACAAAAAAAACCGTAAACAATTCTTAATACTGAAACCAGAGGTATTGAGACTAGGTGCCACTTTCTATCTTCGTTTTCCTTGTAAATGCATAGTATGTTATATTTCATATAAATATGTTTTCATAGATCCATCACAATTAACATCGTTTGTAACATGGAAAAGAATTAAAGGAGTAAAATAGAATGTACCTTCTTAGATTGTCTCCTGAATGTAAATTTCTTTAAAAATTTATTTTACTAATCCTGCTATAGTAAGTAGGATGTCCCCTCTTAAAGTGGACTTGAGTGTTTAATTATGTGTTGAAAAAATATATTTTCTTATTTTTTGTTACTTTTTGCCTAAACACTATCTAATCATCCATGTCCAGCATTTCTTCTCTCTCCCCTCCTCTCCCCTGCCCTGCATGCACCCATGTCCAGCAGTGACCCTCCTCTCCCCTGCCCTGCATGCACCCATACCCAGCGACCCTCCTCTGCCCTGCCCTGCATGCACCCAGATGTCCAGCAGTGACTCTTCTCTCCCCTGCACTGCATGCACCTATGTCCAGCAGTGTACCCTCCTCTCCCCTGCCCTGCATGCACCCATGTCCAGCAGTGACCCTCCTCTCCCCTGCCCTGCATGCACCCATACCCAGTGACCCTCCTCTGCCCTGCCCTGCATGCACCCAGATGTTCAGCAGTGACCCTCCTCTCCCCTGCATGCACCCATGTCCAGCAGTGACCCTCCTTTCCCCTGCCCTGCATGCACCCATGTCCAGCAGTGTACCCTCCTCTCCCCGGCCCTGCATGCACCAATACCCAGCGACCCCCTCCATTCACCCATGCCCAGCAGCGACTCCCTTTTCCCCCTGCCACCCCCTCCCGAGTTGTTTTGCGATTTCTTCTCCTCCCTCCCTCCCGATCCGGTCCCTCACCGTCTGCTTGTTTTTTGAATTCCTCGGGGCAGGCAGTCTTGCCTGCCCGCTTCCAGTGCCGACTGTCCTCCCTTGCCGATTCGCGCTTCAAAATGGCCACCGAGACTTCAGCCGAAGTCTCTCAAGGCCGCCTCTGGAAGTCTCGGTGGCCATTTTTAAAGTGTGAATCAGCAAGGGAGGACAGTCAGCGCTGGAAGCGGGCAGGCATGACTGCCTGCCCCGAAGAATTCAAAAAACAAGCGGGCAGTGAGGCGGATCTGGAGGGAGGGAGGAGGGAGGGGGAGAGCCATAGCTGGCTTGCTATTTTTCAACAACTGGCTCGCAAGCCGGAAGAAATTTAACAACCGGCTCTTTGCAAGCCGGTGCGAGCCAGCTCCAGCACACCACTGTTTCTAGATGTCATGAACTATTTCAGCAGCTTGAATGCTTCTCTTCACTTTATTCCATAGGGCAGATTATTAGCCATTGTGGTGTAACTTGAATTTTCTGCAGTCTTTTTAGAATCTTGTGAAGCAATTAAATATTGTGTGGGAAGCACAATGTTTGTGTGGCAGTAGTGAGTACTGTATGTCAGAGGAATAATCCTGGAGTACTCTCCGCGTATCAGTGAATGCAGAAGCATTTTAATCCACTTCCTCATTGCTTTCTGACACTTCAGCCGTATCTTGAAAATCCTGAGTATCAGCCGACTGCTCAAATGATGCTCCAAAAACCTTAATGAAATTTGAGCATTGATGAAATTTGAGCCATTGTCTGTTATTGTGACAGTAATCTTTCCTTGGAGCTGAAACTTCATGTGAATTTGTTCTAGAACATATGCAATAGCATCAAAAGTGTGTTATCCTTTAAATCTTATACAGCTAAGAGCAGCAGAATGGCGCACAAGAGTCTTTTCGTCAACCCAGTGTGCTGTTGTTCCTAAAAAAAACTCCAATTATGAGCACTCCATATATCTGCCATAGTGCAGATATACTGAAGAATAGAGAAATGCACTGCCAGACTATTGCACATGTCCTTGTGTCGCTTCTCAATGACAGAAATCAATGATTTTCTGTTTAACACAGTTTTGTTTGGCTGTAAACTCTGTATTAGTCTTATACATGCAGGCACCTCCACTAAATTCAGTGACTGAAAGTATATTACAAAATGTGGACAAAAGTGATGCACATTAGGAAGAGGGATGCAAAGTAAGATCAAGAATATTATAATGCCTCTGTATTGCTCTACGGTGCAACCTCACCTTGAGTATTGCATGCAATTCTGGGTGCCGTAACTCGAAAAAGATATAGCAGAATTAGAAAAAAGGTTGAAAGAAGAGCGAAGAAAATGATAAAGGGGATGGATCGCCTCCCATGTGAGGAAAGTCTAAAGAGGTTACGGCTCTTCAGCTTGGAAAAGAGATGGTTGAGGGGGTAGGGGGTTATGATTGAGGTCTATAAAATCCTGAGTGGTGTAGAATCCCCTCTGAGTCATAATCCTCTCCCATAGTCGAGCCCCTCCCCTGGAGTAAAGCAATCTCTGACCAAAGTACATAAAAACTACAACCTGATCCTCTCCCAACCCCTTGGCTTCCTAACCTACCATGTTTATCGCAGCAATCCCTAGTAGTCTAGTTTACAGGGTAAGAGTGTTCCCCTTCTGTTCCTGCCATTTAAGGAGAATTGAAGAGCTGAGGGGGTCTTTTACTAAGGCACGCTCACGTTTTTGGCACAAGCTAAAATTGTGGGTGTGCTAAACGTTAGAGACGCCCATAGGGATGCATTGGCGTCTCTAACGTTTAGTGCGCCCACAATTTTAGAGCGCGTCAAAAATGTGAGCACGCCTTAATAAAAGACGCCCTAAGTGGCCCTTTTACAAAGGTGCTAAAAATTGGCTGGCGGTAGTGTGGGCACGGGTTTTGGGTGCATGGTGATCCCTGACGCAGGTGCTAGTCACCGAAACACGGCCCGTGTCGGGTCTTTTTGTCAAGGCTCATTCATTAAAGAACTGTGTTCCATTTTTAAAGGCCCGTGTAGCTGTTTTTTTTGTTTGGACTTTAGTTTGTACTTCGTTCCCTCTCTTTTGTTATATTACTATATAGCTGAGCTATATAGTAAGCCATATAGAGCAGGTATATGATGAGAACAAGATGCATGGTACAGAGTCAGTGAGATAATTTGATAGTTAGTTAAACTCAAGGCAAGTTCATTGTATAGTTAAGCAAGAGATAAGAACTGATCTAGGGTTTCACCTGCTTCCTGAAGTAGAGGTAGTCTCAAGTTATATGTAGCCCCCTCTGGGAGTAAATTCCAGAGTGTGGGGCCTACTTCTGAGAAGGCTTGCTGGTGGGTATCACATTGTACAATTTCATATGATGAAGGCACAGATAGTGATGATCCTTGTGAGGGCCTTAGAGGTCCTAAAGGTGTGTAAAGGGCTAACTTATTCTTGAAGTATTCTGGCCTATTTTGTTTGAGGACCTTGAAAATCAAACATAGAATTTTAAACTTAGCCCTGTAAGGTACTGGTAGCCGATGTAGCTTTTGCAGGAAGGGTGTGATGTGGTCACGCCGCTTGCAGCCTTCTATCAGTCGTGCTGCAGCATTCTGAATTAATTGGAGGTGATACAAACTCTTTTTGGTTTGTCCAGTGTAGAGGGCATTACAGTAGTCTAGTTGTGATGTATCATGGCATGGATCACTGTGGTCAGACTCATCTTTTCAATATGTGGTGAGATTTCATAGCTGCCATAGATGATAGAGACAATTTTTAAAGGTTGTTTGAATTTGCAGGATCAGAGTGAGTGATGAGCCTAGCAGTATCCCAATATTCCTGAGCTGTGATTTTAAGGGGAGTTCATACTTCCCAAAAGGTATTTTGAAGTTGGGTACTTGTCCACTTGTGTTTGGTATCCAAAGAATGCCTGCTTAAATCCTGTTTGAAGATTGACCCCCAGTAAATTTATACTTCAGAAGCATCAACTGTACTCTCAGTCTTTGGGCAGTCTACCTTTGGCATCTCTGGTTTGTAAAAGAGGCAATGGATGATGAAAATGACTTGTCCAGTTCTTTCCTGGTTCTCAGCCCAGTGAAGTAGAGCTGCCATGTTAACCGGCTTCAAGAGGCACACTTTTTAATCAGTCCTGCTTGTGAGCAGACTGCCCCAATTTGACTGCCCCTATCGGACCGACCGTTCACTTGTCTATTAGATTGTAAGCTCTTTGAGCAGGGACTGTCTCTCTTTGTTAAATTGTACAGCGCTGCTTAACCCTAGTAGCGCTCTAGAAATGTTAAGTAGTAGTAGTAGTAGTAGCTTACATACCAATTCAGTGTGCTATTTGTAGTCCCTGATTCTATATACCAGGGGCGTATCTGCGTGGGGCCACAGGGGCCTGGGCCCCCGCAGATTTTGCCTTGGCCCCCCTCCCCACCGTCAACCCTCCCCCGCTGCTTACTTTTGCTGGCGGGGGGCCCAACCCCCGCCAGCCGAGGTCCGACCCGCAATCTCCATATTTCGTCTTCCTCCGTGGCCATGTGCTTCAAGGAAGTAACGCTGCAGTGCTGATTCGTTGAATCCAGTTCGGCGTCTGACGTCGCTGCGACGGGGCCCCCCGCCAGCAAAAGTAAGCAACGGGGGAGGGTTGACGGCGGGGAGGGGGTGGAGAGAGGGGGTGGAGAGAGGCGGCGGCGGCGGGGGGGGGAGGGAGGCAAAAATGTGCCCCCCCTCTCTGGCTCTGGCCCCCCCTACCGCCGGATTCCAGATACGCCCCTGCTATATACTGAAATTAGCACTACTGGTTCCATAACGCATCAGGACAGGGTTGTTAGAAATGTGGGACTGGCCCAAAATCTCCTTCTGGAACTAGGAAACTTGGCAAATCTCCAGCTCTAACCATTAAGCCATTCCATTTGATGAATGTGCTTGCCTAGTCCCCATGCTCATTCACAAACTATTACCACCACTGTGCCCGCAGCTAGGCTCTGCACTTTTCTCTGCTACTTCTATATAGGTGAAATGTGTGTGTGTGGGGGGGTGGGGGGTGGGGGAGACAATGAATGAAGATAGTGAGGGGACAGAGAAAGTAAATGTAACTTTGGAGAGGGGCTGATGAGAAAAGAAGTAAATGGGGGTCCATGGCAGGGAGGCTCACAAATGTTATGTCTGCCAAGGGCCCAATGTACTGCACGTATTAATGGGGTAATTCTATAAAGAAAGTGCTAACAGAAATGCTGTGGCCATGGGTGGGCACAGGCCCACCTACTTTGGGCTCAGGCCCACCCAGTAGTGGCCACCAGCGGAAAACTCCTGGCATCTCTCCTTCTGGCATATCTTTTAAATACCAGTTGTTTGCTGGCAGCGAGCAATGACTGATACATGCGCTGGCCTCACAAACGTCCTGTTTCCGTATAGGTGAGAGTACATCAGATGAAGTCTATGGGGCTGGTGTGAGCAGTGTGTATCAGTCCTTGCTTGCTGCTTGTGAAGAACTGGTGTTTTAAAGTACAGAGGGAGGTGGAGATTTGTGAAACTGGATTGCCATGGGGGGAGATGGGGAGGGACAGATGCTGGTATGGGGGCAGGATTCTTGTGCCCACTCACTCTAGGCCTAGGCCCACCCGAAATTAGGTGTCTGGCTACACCACTAGCCTGTCGACCCTCAATATTTTACATAGAGGGGTCTGTTTTATGGAACGCATTACCTGAAGCTCTGTGTAAAATCCACTCTATTGTACAATTTAGAAAGCAGTTGAAAGCAAACATGTTTACACAAGCTTTTGCTGTTAGTTAGAGGTAGTTGCTGTATTTGAGGCATATTTAACTGTTGCATACATATTTTATTTATGTTAAATTTGTGTCTGAATGAATTTCGACTATTTGTTAGCATTTTTTTCATTATGCATGTTTTTCTGGAAACCACCTAGAATTATAAGACAGTGCAGAGTAAAAAGTTTATAAATAAATAAATATATGTGTGTACATGCGCATAAATACAGGAAATCTGGCTGTGGTGCTCCTCTGTAACTATGCACATATCTTTGTTAGTGTATAGTTTGCAGATGGACGTTCATATGGGCAGACTAGTTTGGGGCACTAACTACAGATGTACTTATACATATATCTCTGGAATCTCGACACAGTTCAACACAAGCATTGACACCAGCTCTGACTGGTATAAGAGCTCTCATCTAGACACATACATACACGTACACCTGGTTTCACTAGTATTTCTATAAAGGAAGGTAGGCACACTCTTCCCCTCCATCTTTCATGGCACTCTGTCAATCTCTCACAGTCCAATCCCTTCTCCTCCCCACTTCAATGCTATATTGCGTTCCTATCATCGATATACCAGACAGCAAGCAGTCTGAACCAGTAAGCTGTGCTGCACTCCTGCACCAGGCACACTTTCTTTTGATCTGACTGCCAGAGTATGATTGTGACTCCTTAGGCAGGCGGCTGCATGCGCCGAAACACGGACCATGTCAGCTCCATATTTTCTGGTGCTTTCAATAAAGAACTGTGAAATTCATCTCCCTGGTTGGTCCGTCATATTGCATCATCCTCTACTACTTCTTGGTTCCTGCTGGACTTACGTAAAGTCTTCTTCCTGTTTGCGTACTTTACCCTGTATGGACAAACCCATCACCAACTTCCCCCTCCCCCTCAAACTCATTCGGGTGGACAAAATTTAACTGGACAATGATAGGAGTGTAGAAAAGTGTGTGCAGGAGGTACAGTTAAAATTTAGATAAATAGTGCTGATAATTTGTGATATCTGGCTATACTTATGCAGGCTGCTGAAACTCCTATCCTAAACTTAACTGAATACATTTATCTAGTGAACTTTAAACAAGTACATTCAATGGCTCTTCTTATGACAAGCTCTCCCAATATTACAGTATATGCAACCACATATCGCACCACTGAGTTTCGGTCCTTCTCTACTAAACTTTCACATTGACTGAACCATGACATCACTGCGTCTTTTGAACACATTCATGCTCAGACAGAAACAAAAACAACCTTTTAAAGTCTGGCACTGTGAAACTCCTTGGGGAATTTTCCTGAACTCCAAAACAGCATTGCATGAAGGGCTGTTACTAAAAGAAGATGCTAGGTTTACAGTTCGTCCTCTAGCAATTCTGTAACGGCAAACAGAACATCTGCAAACGTAAATATGCTATAAATGTCTTTGAAAATGCCAACATCAGAATCATTCCTTTCCCTGAGCCCAACAAACTTGAATCTGTGATTAGGATCCTCTTTCTTAGCCTTTTGTTCTAGAATGAACAAACTTTTAAGAAATAAAAGTGACTTTATTGTGTTCCAATAACTAATCTATTTAGTCATTCATTCATTCATTCATTCATTTGAGTGTAGTTATGACAATTTACCAAAGGTGGTTTACAATAACAGACACGATACTGTTTGTTTGAAGAGTACATAGTTATGAAGAAAGAGACCATAGTATTAATAATAATAATTTGTGGGCCCAATATTAAAGGGCTGATCTGGATTGCAAACACCTGCTGCCTAGATAAATGCTCCTGAGACTGCCTTGGATACTGTCAGGGTGGTCTGGGGGCAGATCCAGGTTAGAGAAAAATTTGAATGCCCTCATAGCTGGATTGAGCTTCGATGGTAGCTTCAGGGGTTGAGAAGTAAGATCAAGGCTGAGAAGACTTCTCTGGTCTGAGTCCCATAAACGGCAAAGATGGATCAGGATCAAGACTGCAGTGGGCTTCATTGGCAAATCTAGTAGTTCAGAAGTAGGACTAGTGCTGGGCAGGTCTGTGCCCCAAAATTAGCAGAGAGAGATAGACGTGTATATCATATCACATTCAAAGCATTTGCTATGGTTGCAGTTATCTTTGTTGGGGGGAGGGGTAGAATCATAAAGTTGATATTAGTGAATAAATGATGTTAGTTAGTGGGGTGGGTGGGGGTGAGAGGGGAAGACATTCTTAGGGTTGAAAGCAATGGTATTGTGGTATTTTGTTCCAAGATTTCATCATAGAAATGCCTATATAAGGTTGGCAAGGTGGCAAGTTGTTGACTGCCATGTTTATGATGCCAGAACCTGATATTCAATGCCATTTAAATAGCCAGGAGAGGCTCGCTTGATGAGGGCTAAGCAGCAATAATCAGTGACACTTAACCAGACAGTGCTGCTGAATATTGTGTCTTTATGGTCAAGTCCTAACTGGCGAGGTTAGGAGTGAGCTGGGGGCAGAGTTTGGATGGAGCGGCTACCTAGCTGGCTGGCAGCAATATTCAGCCTTCTAACTTGGAACCCACATGAAGTTAGGACAGAAAAAGCCTGTCCTAACTTTATGCAGTGAAGTTAAACAGGCATTGATCTGAATATCGGCCAGTGCTCAGTTACCTTCTGGGTAGTAGCTCCAGCTGTACCCCCATTCCAATGTCCCTCCCACCACCGGAATAAAAGAAACCCCCCTCCCACTCACCCCCTGAAAATACAGCAGGTAGGCCTGGACCACCACCCTGCACCCTGGGCCTAACTTGAAGAATCCTTGATGGTCCCTCTTGCTCCTGCCCACATCTTTGATATAATTCAATATGAAAGCAGTTTACAATATCAGAAAAAAAAAAGAGTACCTGAATATCCATTAAAACAGGCAAATACAAGAGAAACAATCAAACACAAAAATATAGATGGTAACAACTGTTTTTGTTTGGTGTCTCTAGATGTTTCAGGTGTTTTTGATTCTATAAATTTGGATATGATGCTTGATAAGCTACAAGAATTACGAATAGCTGGACAGATATTTCAATGGTTTACCTCCTATTTGACAGGGAGTTCTATGGTTGTGTGGAGTGATTCCCAAGTGTCAGGCTCAGTTGAGGTTGATTGTGTTGTGCCACAAGGGTCAGCCCTGTTGGCACTACTATTTAATATATATTTGGCATCATTAGGCAAATTGTTTCAGTCTTTAGGTTTTTTTTAATCATGTCTTTGCAGATGATGTACAGTGTTTCTTCCCGATATCGTCATGGGGAGATGACGATATTGGCGAGAGTGAAACGATGGATGGCTGAAAATGGTCTTGTTTTAAATGTGGCCAAAACAGAAGTAATGATTGTGGGTAGAGAAGAACTGGCGGAATGGCCAAAGAATGTTTGTTTGGGTGACATGTGTGTTGAAGTTAAGAAAGAGATGACATTTCTGGGGGTAATTATGGACAATAAACATACGATGAAATCTCAGGTTGATAATGTAGTTCAGGTAGTTTTTAAACAAATGCATATTTATTTCTTAGGATTTATTACCGCCTTTTTGAAGGAATTCACTCAAGGTGGTGTACAGTAAGAATAGATCAAACATGAGCAATAGGCAATTACAGCAGTAAAAATACTCAAATAACAATACAAAGTATGGCGTGGTATACTACTCACAATGTCAACACAATACGAAATAGAACATTTTAATTCATAGTGAAGGGTATGTAACCTGTTTACTAAGGTGCGCTAGCATTTTTAACGTGTGCACAAAATTAGCGTGCGCTAACTCTGTAGGCACCCAAAGGAATATTGTGGGCGCCTACACAGTTAGCGCACGCTAATGGTTAGTGCACGCTAAAAGCACTAACGCGCCTCTAGCGCGGCTTAGTAAATGGGGCCCGTAGATAGGTAAGAGAGTAAGAAGAGTTAGAGAGAGTAAAGTGACTGATTTAAAGAAAGTTGCACATGAGGTCAGAGAGATGGTTAAATATTATCTCAGCTAGGGTAGGAGTGGATAAACATGTCCCGCTGCAGTATGTGCAGCCCGAGTCACTCTTTGTGTGTGTGAGTGAGACTAACAAGTTAGTTACTTCTTCCATTAATGGCTTGGTGGAAGAGCCAAGCTTTCACCTGCTTCCTGAAGTAGAGGTAGTCTTGTGTTAAGTGGAGCCTTTCAGGCAATGCATTTCAGAGTGTGGGGGCTACTCCGGAGAAGGTTCGCTTGCGGGTATCACATCGTGTAATGTCTTTGGAAAGGGTGTGGTTAGTGAAAGTCCTTTGGAGGGCCTTAGTGTCCTTGGCGGTGTGTGGAGGATCATCCTATTCTTTAGGCACTCAGGGCCATTTCATTTCAGGACCTTGAAGATCAGACATAGAGGCAGATGCAGCAACCAAACGTAAAAAAATCTAAATCGTTAAAGTCCCTAACGATTTTAAAATAACGAAAAATGCACCAAAAAAAAAGTCACACATGCTGAGATCGGTATTGAAACGTACAATGTATCAAAGAATCACAATACACATGTTAATCGGCCCACCCAAAATCATGCGCAGAGCAGCCAAGCGTTATGTTAGCTGCTCTGCGCATTGCCAACAAAACAGCTCAAAACACAGTCAAATCACAAGCACATGGCTCCCAAATCAAAAACAAAAAGATAAAAAAAAAGGGTCGGGAGGGGCAAGGGCGACTCATCAGGGAGCGTCCTGTACCAGACGGCCTTGCCCCCCCCCCCCCCCGCGTGCCTCCCCACTTTCCACGCTCCCCCCCCCCCGAAAAAAGGCAAAATTCTAGCAGCCCCTGCCCCCTCCCTTCCTCACTACTCTGTCTCACTTCAGCTCTGCCTCCCGACATCCTCCGCCCTGTGCCCCGCTCCCTTTTGGGGTCGTCGCCGCCATTCCCCTCCTCCATCGGGCCCCCCTCCCTCTTACCGGGCCCGTGCAGCGCCTCTCTCCTCTGTCCGAAGGTGCTGCACGGGCAAGAAGAAAGCTGATGCCTGCCTTCGCCCAGCTTCTGTCGCGCGTCTCTCTCCTCCTGGGCCCGCCCCTGTCTGACGTCGGTAACCTACGTAGGGAGGGGGGCAGGGGCAGGGGCTGCTAGAATTTTGCTTTTTCGGGGTGGGGGGAGTGGCGGAAAGTGGGGAGCAGCGGGGGGGGGGGGGGGCAAGGCCGTCCGTACAGGACGCTCCTGATGAGCGCCCTTGCCCCCTCCCGATCCTTTTTTTATTTTTATTTTTTTATGTGTTTTCTGACGTCCTTTGGACCAATCACAGCGCTTTTAGCTCTGCTAATGCGCTGGGATTGGCTCAAAGTTTGTTTATTTTTTCACTTAATGATTTTTCCTGGCACAGAGCTGTCCTAACGAGAGGTCCAGACCTCTCGTTAGATTTCCTGCCTTTTTCCTGCGTAAAGGCAATCGGAAAAGGTTAGTGCATGTCGTTTCAATGGGGTTTTCACACTAATTGCTCATCTCCATTCCGTTTTCGTTAGCTGCTGGCTTCCTCGGTAAAAGCCCTTTGATGCATGCAACGGATCAAATTTTCCTCGTTGGAGAGTCATTATAGGCTCATTTAGCTTTAGTGCATCTGCCTCATAGAGTTTTAAATTTAGCCCTGTATTGTACAGGTAGCCAATGAAGTTTTGCAAAAATGGTGTGATGTGGTCACGTCGCTTTCAACCTTCTATGAGTCTTGTTGCTGCATTCTGAATCAACTGGAGCTGGTGCAGGCCCTTTGTAGTCAGACCATTGTATAGACTGAAACCTATGCTGTCTTTGTATGATTTTCGCTGTGTGGTTCAAACTATGGTCGTAGTGAGGCTGGACTACTGCAATGCCTTGTACATTGCTATGTCTGCTTTGAGTATCAAGGCATTGCAAGTAGTCCAGAATGCGGCTGCTAGAACAATACTAGGTATATAATTTTGTGGGGAGAGAATCAATTGAAGGAAAATGTGCACTTATGTGCAGCACTGCCACGGGTGAGTGACGTGGACAGAAAGGGGAGGAAATTAGTAAACAGTATTTTGTCCTCCAACAGAAAACAACGTTGTGTAGATCTCTTGAGTTAAGGTCTTCTTTTTTTTTTCTCTGCATTTGATACTTGTATTACTTCTGTTTGCTGATATTTTAAACAAGGCTGTCAAATGTAAATCTCTGTGCCCTATTTATGATGTTTGGCCTATGATGCAGAAATGCACTGTAAAGGGATTGAGACTTCATCACCAAAACCTGCTGACAAAAAATAGTTATGCAGCATGATTCCACCATGACCATCAAGCGGAACAAATAGAATTGCCCACATCTGATTCCTGTGATTATCCCTTCTCGCTGTATGATTTCACCAGCCCGGAGAGAATTCACTTGCTGATAATAAATGCACTGTTTCCTGGCCATTTATTGCTGCCCTTAGGATGGTTGTTAGAAGACAGAATGAAGCAATTGTAAGTACAGTTGCTTATAAGTCTCTTGTGTTTATCAGCTGGTTCAGATGATCACAGATGGTTGTTTAAACGGGTGATGGGAGCTATTTAGGTTATTACAAAGGCTTTGTGGCTAGAATGGGAAGGAAAGGGTATTGGATGGACATGGAGGAAATTGTAATAAAGGAATTGTTTTACATATGTAAAGCCTATATACTGAACATTTGCTAAAGAATTACAAATTCCAACCACACAATAGCAAACTACTATGCCTCATACAGCTTGTTGATTTTAGGGGGTAAGTGACTTCAGATTCCTGGCGCTATTTCACTCAATTTGGAAAAGCCCCGCTCTGCTGTACCGCTGGATCTCTTTGTTTCCAGTGCGGTAACCAGCAGGAATCCTCACTAGTCCTACTCTCCCTGTTGGATGCTTAATCTCCTATTTTTTAATCTTATTTTATATAATTTTATATATAGGGATTAGCACTTATCTTATACTGGGCATTTTCTTTAGGCGTTTTTTTAGGTTCACTCTACAGCGAGCTCCTGTTTCGCTATCACTTCGCTAGGAGCCGAACCTCCAGTATTCAAGCCCTATAAACAGAAAATATATTACTTAAGCTGTGTGAAGCTTCATATATCATCATGTACTTACTTACTTTTTGGGTATATTCCTGCCTTTACCTTTCTCCATGTCAGCCACTTCCTCTATTGCCCTGTTCAAAAAGTGGCGCTTACCAACTGATTCTTAAAGCGGTGACTACTTCTGGTTTCTACTAATTAACTCCATTTTGGAGGGAATTCTCTTAGTCCCTAGATTTTCATGAGCTTAATTACCTGACCCTATTCTCGACTGTTCACAGAAAAGCTTTCCATTCATCCCTGCTGTTCATGCCTATCGGGACCAAGGACCTTAATTTATATATCCACCGTTGTTCTCTACATATTAATTTCCCGTCTCTGTCACCACCCCCCCCCCCCCCCGTATCATTTTTGGTTTGTGGTCTAATACTGTACACCTGTACTCGGAAAACGTATGCATTTTCTCTATACTGTGCGCCACTATCGACGCCTCTAAACGTCGATATTTTAAGTTGTGCTTGTGGTCGCTCAATCTTTGTTTAAGCACTCTTGTGGTTTTTCCAATGTAAATCTTTGCACATTTGCAGGTCAAGACATACACTATATGTGTGGTGTCACAGTCCGTATTGTAACAGAGTTTATATTTCTTACTGTCCAGGGGATTGACAAATTCATTGCCTTGGGTCATGATGGAACAAAATTTGCATTTTCCACATGCTTTGTGACCTGTCACTTGATGATCTTTCTTTCTTGACTGTCTTTCTTGCAATACTTCTTTTAGATTATAATTCCTGGTTTATGCAATCTGTAATCACTGATTATAAAATGCTGGGTGTATTTGCATCATTTCCAATGTTTTTTTAATGATTCTTGTCACCTGACGGTTATCCTGTGTATACCTCATTACACAGGTCTGTACTTGGTTGTCTCTACTGTCACTTTTATTTTGCTTCAATAATAACTGGTCTCTATGATTATATTTCGCCCGTGTATATGCTGGTTTCAACACATTGTCTGGGTATCCTCTTTTTTTGAACTTCTCTATGAGCAGGTGAGCTTGTTCCTTGAAAGTCTTAGTATTGCTACATATTCTTCTGTACCGTAATAATTGGGAAAACGGTAAACTTTTTTTGGTTTTTCTTGGATGGTTACTGGTAAAGTGTAATAATGTGTTTCTATCTGTTGGTTTTGTATACACCATAGTAGTGAATCTATTATGTTCCAGCCGTAATCTGATATCCAAGAAATTTATATCGGTCATGGATGATTGCATGGTAAACTTTATGTTTTTGTCTCTTTTATTTAACCACTCCACGAATATGTTGAGTTCTTCCTGTGGACCATCCCATAACAAGAAAACATCATCAATGTATCTGTACCATTTTGTTATATTAGATTCCCACGGGTTGTTTATCACCCAACTCTTCTCAAACTGTATCATGTATAAATTGGCTATTGATGGTGCACATGTTACTCCCATCGCTAGTCCCTTCGATTGCTGATAAAATCTCTCATTGAATACAAAAAATTTTTTTGTTAGAGCAATCTCAGCTAGTTCCACCAGAAAATCAGTGGGAATTTGTTGTGGACGTGGTCTCATTTCCAGACTGTTGTTTACTATAATTAAACAATCTTGCTGTGGAAGGGAAGTATATAATAATACTACATCAAGTGTTACCATTATCCTCTGTGACTCTGTTGGTTGAATAGTTTCAATGATGTTTAAAAAATGTGTACTATCTTGTATGTACGTTTTACTTTGTTTTACCAATGGTTGCAAAAACCAATCAATATACTCTGATAGGGGCACTAGGACAGAGTCTCTAGATGCTACTATTGGTCTACCCGGTGGAGTTTTTAAATTTTTGTGGATCTTGGGCACCATGTAAAACAGTGGTGCTGTTGAATGTTGTTTGTTTAAGAAGGCAAACTCCTTTTTTGTGAGGAAGCCTTCTCTCATTCCTTTTTGTGTTACTTTTATAATCTGGTTTTGTATTTATTCTGTTGGATCTCTAGCTAGTGGAATGTACATTTGTACATCTGCTAGTTGTTTGAATATTTCATGTTCATAATAATCCTTATCTAGCAGGACGAGAGCCCCTCCTTTATCCGCTCTGCGTATAATGATATCTTCATCATCCTGAAGTGCTTTTAATGCAGTATTCTCACTTTTGGACAGGTTATGATGGAGTATCCGCCTTCTTCCTATTTTCTGAACTTCATCCACTACCAGTTTTTTAAAAGCACGTAACAGAGGATCCATCTGACCAGGAAGATTCCATTGAGACTTATTTTTCAAAATGGACTGGTTTGCTACTTCTTCCTTGTCATGGAAATATATTTTCAAATTTAACGCTCTAATGAAGCGTTCTACATCTATTTGGAATTGAAATAAGTCAAATGGTTGTCTTGGAATGAACGATAGTCCTTTTTGAAGAACTTTCTGTTCTTCAGTTGTTAATATTCTTTTAGAAAGATTGAATATTATTTCTTCCATCTGTCTTGGGACCGTGTTAGCGGCCTTGTTTGTTGGTTCCCTCGATATCCTTTTTGACGTCTTTTCTGTCCTCTGCCTCTGTCTAAAAAATCTTGGCGGGTATATTGTTCATTGCCTGAACTGGTTGAGGATGATATTGCTATAGATTCAAACTGTACTCCTTTGCCCCCCGACCTTTGTTGTACGCCCTGGTCTTCTATTGCTTACATCCATCTATACACTCTATTATTTTGATAATCCATTTCATCTCTCTGGAAATTTTTGTTTTTTTGTCTTTGGAGTTGTTCCCGAAATTTATCGATGCTTGTTTTAATCTCTTTATGTTGTTTGTCGAACGCTTCCATATCGACCTTTGTTTGTAACTGATTAATTTCATCAGCTATTTTTTGTTGTGCACTCAATTCTTTTTTACTGCACTCTATGATTAATAACATAAGGTCAAGAGAACATCGACTTAAAATCCTGTTCCATTTATCTAAGAATTCTTCATTGTGTTTGAATATCTGGGGCCTGATTTGCATTCTTAGTCCTCTGGGTATCCATTCTTTTTCACAATAGTCTATAAGCGTAGCCCCATTCACTTCTAACTTCACTGTTTCCTTGTCATTTGCAGGGCAGAGACTGTAAAAGTCTGCCCGGCACTGTCTTCATGTTCCAAATTACTTGACTTTCTGTTGAAGCTCTCTACAGCCCATCCTAAGCCGGAGTGCTATTTGTGGGACTCAGACCATAGAAGCCAGCCCAGCACCGGCCTTAGTTGATTTAGCCAGAGTTGCCATCTTTGCACCACTTGACATGCAAACACATATGCAAACCTTTAAGTCTTGCTTTTTATACCATTCATTTTCTAATTAGAGATCCCCTGTGTTCATCCCACGCCACCTTGAATTCCGCCACAGTTCTCTTCTCCACCACCTCCCTAGGGAGGGCATTCCAGGCATCAACCACCCTCTTCATGAAAAAGAAATTTTTGACATTACTCCTAAGTCTACCACCCTGCAACTTCAAATCATGTCCTCTAGTTATACCATTTTCCCTTCTTTGGAAAATATGTATTTCTATATTAATACCTTTCAAATATTTAAACGTCTGTATCATATCTCCCCATCCCTCCTCTCCTCTAGGGTATACATATTCAGGTCTTCCAGTCTCTTCTCATGTCTTTTGACACAATCCCCATGTCATTTTTGTCACCTTCCTCTGGACCACTTCAAGTCTTCTTACATCCTTAGCAAGATATGGCCTCCAAAACTGAACACAATATTCCAGGTGGAGCCTCACCAATGACTTGTACAGGGGCATCAACACCTCCTTTCTTCTGCTGGTTACACCTCTCTCTATACAGCCTAGAATCTTTCTGGCTACAGCCACCACCTTGTCACACTGATTTGTCACCTTCAGATCCTCAGATAGTATCACCCCAAGGTCCCTCTTCCTATCAGTGCAGATCAGCTAATCACCACCTAACACATACGTGTCCCTTGGATTTCTACTCCCTAAATGCATCACTCTGCACTTCTCTGCATTGAATTTTTATTGCCAAACATTAGACCATTCCTCTAACTTTTGCAGATCCTTTTTCATGTTTTCCACTCCCTCTGGGGCGTCCACTCTGTTACAAATCTTGGTATCATCCGCAAAAAGGCAAACCTTACCCTCTAAACCTTTGGCAAAGTTGCCCACAAATATATTGAACAGAATCAGCCCCAGCACCGATCCTTGAGGCACTCCATTACTCACTTTTCCTTCCTCCGAGTGAATTCCATTAACCACCACCCTCTGGTGTCTGTCTGTCAACCAGTTCCTAATCCACTTCACGACTTTGGGTCCTAAATTCCGCCTGTCAAGTTTATTCAAGAGCCTCCTATGAGGAAACGTGTCAAAGGTTTTGCTGAAATCTAAGTAGATTATATCTAGTGCAGGTCCTCAATCCAATTCTGTGGTCACCTAGTCAAAGAATTAAATCAGATTAGTTTGACATGATTTACCTTTTGTAAAACCATGTTATCTCAGATTCTGTAGTCTATTGGATTCCAGGAAATTCACTATCCTTTCTTTCAGCATCGCTTCCATTACTTTTCCAATAACTGAAGTGATGCTTACTGGCCTGTTGTTTCCAGCTTCTTCTCTGTCACCATTTTTGTAAAGAGGGACCACATCTGCTCTTCTCCAATCCCACAGGACCTCCCCCGTCTCCAAGGATTTATTAAACAAATCTTTAAGAGGACCTGCCTCAATATCCTGGGATGGATCCCATCCAGTCCCATGGCTTTGTCCACCTTTAAATTTCCAAGTTGTTCACAAACACTTTTGTCATGAATGGTGCTGTGTCCATTGCATTCTCGTATATACCTTTGTCAGTCAATTGTAGTCCTTCGCCAGGATTTTCTTCCATGAAGACATGATATTGAAATACCACCTCCCATAGCAGGCATGTAGTTGGATGACTCCCACTCAGCTTAGAAGGAACAGTACTCATCAAACAATATAAGGGGGTAACGGTGAGATGTGTACCTAGGATATGAAGTCCACTGTATCGCCCACTAGGGTACCCACTGCTGTGCTGGGATGTCTGTGTGGCCAGTTTACTAAGAATGCTACTCCCCCCCCCCCCCCCCCCACACACACACATAGGGTTACCATATATGCAGATTTCCCTGGACATATTTAGGGGAATGTCAGGGGTCTGGATGGTTTCTTCCAGCCAAGCTGTTTGTCAGGGTTTCTGGGCTGGTGGGCTGACCTTTTCCCCCTCCCATCCCAAACCTACCATAGTGCACCCTGGTGGTCTAGTGGCCTCTTCGGGACAGGAAAGAACCCTACTCTTTCCTGCCTGCTGCCGCTGACCTCCCCACTGCTGCTGCTTCTTGAAAATGGCTGTTGGAGATTTTGAGCATCATTGATAGAATTGTGCTTAGCGCAGAATTTTATTGGGTCCAATTTATTGGCACCATATATAGAATTTTGCTCTAAGTGACTTGCCCAAGGTCACAAGCAACAGCAGTGGGATTTGAAGCAGGCTCCCGTGAATGTGAAGCACAGTGCTCTAGCCAGAATATTGGTGCAATGGAGGTGGTCTTATTACTAAAAGGAGATTTAGCTATAATTTTGTATTATACAGCAAAACTCAGAAGAAAATAAAATACTTTATTTTATGTACAGACGTTTCCCATGCTCACAAAAATGATCCGTCCAGATGAATGGACCCCATTCCCTTATGGTTCTCACTCATGTACTAATGCCCTGTAGGCTTAGAGAGCTTCAACCCAAAAGGGTTAATTTGGATTTTCCAAAAATGTTTGTTTTACCAAAGTAAGGATATTACAATGAGCAGAAGAAGGTCATTCTTAGATTGTGACTTCTTTCTCTATACAAACATGGCCACCTGCTCCTTACAGAAACTGGGCCACCTGCCAAAGGTTCTGTTTTCATTGCAACATATCTTCAAAAATGTTTCATTTGCAAGGCCAGGCAACGTACAAGACCTTTTTTTTTTTGTCCGAATGACTCAAATATGAAGGACTCACAAAACTGAGACCATGCCAGCATACTTCATTCAGAACATGCCACAAGGTGATTTTTCACATCTTATTTAAGATGCATGAGATATTGTATTTTTGAGGCCACTATCTGATTTTGTATAGCTGAAAATCCAAGCCTGACCTGACCAGTCAGTCACATGGAGCTTCTCCTAACTGGTTAAATGGCACTGAATATCGGACTCTAAGTTTGTATAATCTATGCATATAATTATGCTCCCCATTCACGCTTTGCCCAAACATTGTCCATGTGAACACCCACCTGCAAAGTACATGATAACACATCTAGGCATGCACTTACAGAGTACTGCTTAGCCATAAAATGGTCATTTATGCATGTGTGTGTTCATGTCAACACATAAATGATCAGAGTACTGCCATTTACGCACATTTTTGCGGCCTAACACTAAGCAACTCTTTATAGAATTACTTCCTGATAGTGTAATAAGCAAAACAAACCATGAAAAAATAAGATGATACCCTTTTCGTTGGACTAAATACTATTTTCAGATCATTTGAAAGGTATTAATCCGCAAATGAACCTTTTCCGTAGATGGGAAGGCGGTAGAACTAGAGGACATGAAATGAGATTGAAGGGGGGCAGACTCAAGAAAAATGTCAGGAAGTATTTTTTCACAGAGAGAGTGGTGGATACTTGGAATGCTCTCCCGCGGGAGGTGGTAGAGATGAAAACGGTAACGGAATTCAAAAATGCGTGGGATAAACATAAAGGAATCCTGTTAAGAAGGAATGGATCCTCAGAAGCTTAGCCGAGATTGGGTGGCAGAGCTGGTGGTGGGAGGCGGGGCTAGTAGTTGGGAGGCGGGGCTAGTGCTGGGCAGACTTCTACGGTCTGTACCCTGAAAATGGCAGAAACAAATCAAGGTCAGATATACACAAAAAGTAGCACATATGAGTTTATCTTGTTGGGCAACCTGGATGGACCGTGCAGGTCTTTTTCTGTCATCATCTACTATGTTACTCACGTCATCATCTACTATTTGACTAACTTAATGCATTGGCGTAATTTTATGTTTCAATCTTTTTATTGTTATCTGCAAAGTAACATTTAGCTGATAGGACCAACAAATGCAACATTTTGTTCACGAATAACCAACAGTTCTTACATCAAGACCACATGAAACTTGTTGCAAATGATGAATTGCCAACAACATTTATAGCACAAAGTCTTATTAACTACATGCCACTAATATGATAAGTCAACCTTTTATAGAATAAACAACACCCTACCCCCCCCGCCCCTCCCACCCACCTCTCAACCCACCCCTGTGCCATGCCATACAGCCTAGGAATTCAAGATTCTGCTGCGTGCTACCGCTGTCAGGGAATCCCAAAACAGGGACCAAGTCCTACAAAAATAATCTCCCTTAGAGGAGGATAAATCCCCCACACCTCTGCATTCTAACGAGCAGAGAAAAATCATCTTGGAGCGCCATTGTTGCAAAGTTGGTGGCTCTGTGGTTATCCAATGTTGAAGAATAGCCTTTTTACCAATAAGAACCACCCTTTTTAAAAATGGCCTCAACCCTTTGGGCAGGAACAGGGAAATCCTAAAATTATCAAACAATTGGGACAGAGTCAGACACAAATGACCCCAATAGGTGTGAGATATGCAAACACCAAAACTCTATAATAGATGGACAAGTCCAAAACATATGCCCCAAATCTGCAGGAGAACCAGCGCATATAGTACATTTATCGTCCTCTCTCATGGTTGCCCTAAAATCCCTATGTGGTGATATAAACAATCGCACTAAAAACTTGTCAAGGGTCTCTCTCAACATCACATTTTCTGTTAACTTTTGAATGCCCAAAAGACATGTCTTCAGCTTATCTCCCTGGAGACCCACTGCTCTATTCCATTGATTCACTAATTTTTCATAATCATATTCCCCCAATTGTTCCCAAAGGCCAGAGTGGTAATATTTGAGGGGGGCTGACAATTGCGCATCTAGCCCTAAAATAGTGAGAAGCTTTTCCCATGTCTCCGGCGCTAGAGAAGCAGGAGGGAGAGACCTGATATAATAGCGTAGCTGAAACAGAGAAAAGAAATCCCTCCCCTCCAACCCATACTCCAATTGCAGGTCTTCCAGATTTGGGCATCCCCGACCATATTATCAAAACGAAAGATGCACGCCCATCTTGTTTCGATAATACGGGTTTCCCCGCCCCTTTGCCGGGACGTCCTTAGAGATGGTTGTCCCCGTTCGATTATGCCCCTCCACGTCAGCATAATACTAATGAAACATCTAATAATTACATTTTAGAACATTAAAATAATATACCTATGATACGAATGCTTTTCTACAATACAGCTTACTATATAACTGAGGGGCCAAGGGCAGTTATATAGATAGGGACAAGATGTTTGATACAGAGTCCATTGGGATAAATGGGTGGCTAAACTCAAGGCAAGTTCTTTCTACAGTTACCGTATTTTTCGGACTATAAGACGCACTTTTTTCCCCCAAAATTTGGGAGGAAAATGGGGGGTGCGTCTTATAGTCCGAAGGTAGCGAGTTCCGAGTTCGGGATCGCCCTCCCCCCGAGTTCGGGATCGCCCTCCCCTACTCACGTCACGCGATGTTCCCTGGTGGTCTAGTGATGTCGGGGCAGGAAAGAGCCCCCCTCTTTCCTGCCCAGCGCGCTGCTCTCCGTCCTCCTGTATGCTGCCTGACGGTCTCGGCGAGATTCAAAATGGCCGCCGAGACTTCAATTCTCGGCGGCCATTTTGAATCTCGCCGAGACCGTCAGGCAGCATACAGGAGGATGGAGAGCAGCGCGCTGGGCAGGAAAGAGGGGGCTCTTTCCTGCCCCGACGTCACTAGACCACCAGGGAACATCGCGTGACGTGAGTAGGGGAGAAGTGGTGACAGGGCCGGGGGGATGGCGATCCCGAACTCGGACAAGACACACCGGAGCACCTAGGTTTTAGAGGAGGGAAAAAGGAAAAATTTTTTTTTCCTATTTCCCTCCTCTAAAACCTAGGTGCGTCTTATGGTCCGGTGCGTCTTATAGTCCGAAAAATATGGTAAATAAGACATAAGAAACTATCTAAGTTAGAGTATATATAGCAAGCTAGTCCAGGTGCAGAATGGATGTATAGTCAGTCACCCTAAGTATTAAAGGCTTGTGAGAAGAACAAGGCTTTCACCTGCTTCCTGAAGTAGACGTAGTCTTGAGTTATATGTAGCCCCTCTGGGAGTAAATTCCAGAGCATGAGGGCTACTCCTGAGATGGCTCACTGGCAGGTGTCACATCGTGCAATTTCTTTTGATGAGGGGACAGACCTAGGTACGACTTGAAAGGGAATAAACTCACTAGGGCTATGTAGTTGTTTGAAATGGCATAGGACATGTTAAGTGGTTAGAGTGGTGGACTTTGGTCCTGGGGAACTGGGTTCGATTACCACTGCAGGCACAGGCAGCTCCTTGTGACTTTGGGCAAGTCACTTAACCCTCCATTGCCCCAGGTACAAATAAGTACCTGTATATGTAAGCCGCATTGAGCTCACTATGAGTGGGAAAGTGCAGGGTACAAATGTAATAAAATAAAAAATAAAATAAAATATATCCTATGTCATTTCATATCATTTTCAAAATGGAACAATAGGGAAAAATTCATATCTTTCATTGTCAACAGCATGTACTATGCCTATTGAGAGCACGTTAATCTTGAACAGCGCATATTAATCTCTTCCTATGTAAGACGAATGAAGTAGGGATGGGTAGCCAGAAAATTAATGTTGTTTCCCATGTTATTTCTAGAAATGTTAATTTTGATCATTTTTAGTTTTTCATCATGGGAGTAGTCGTGGAGTTTGCATTCTTTAAAAGTGTGCCCTATTTGGAAAAAGATCACACTCTTTTGAAAAGAGTGCACACTGGGTCACACATATGCAATGGCACACTATTTTGGCCTTGTGTATCCAAAGAGTTAAACCTAAGGCTGCTAGTTACCCAGAATAAATGCTAATCCTTATTCTCATTCTTTATTTAGTACAGTTAATGACAAGATTAAAAAAAAACCATTCACTTACAGTTGCATTAAGATGGATTAGGGATTCTGTACATACAGAGTGAGTATGTGTCAGTGATCAGCCCCTCTGCTTGAGAGGAAAAACTGGCAGTGCCTGGTAATTTGGAAACTAAAATCAACAGGCACAGCAGCCACACATGTAAAAAATCACAATCTGGCTTATTTTTGATGGAGAAAGGCGCCCATATTTCGACCCAAATCAGGAGATGGGCGCCCTTATCTCATGGGCGCCCAAATCGGTATAATCGAAAGCAGTCTGTCGCGGAAACGAACAAAGCTGACGGGGGCGTGTCAGAGGCATGGTGAAGGCGGGACTGGGGCGTGTTTATCGGCCGAGGAGAGATGGGCGCCCTCGGCAGTTAATGGAAAAAAGAAGGGCGGCAATAGCGAGAATTTGGGCCGCTTTTTTTTACCCTTTTTTTTAATGAACAAGTCCCCAAAAAGTGCCCCAACTGCCCAGATGACCACCGGAGGGAATTGGGGATGACCTCCCCTGACTCCCCCAGTGGTCAGTAACCCCCTCTCACCAAAAAAAAAAGAACTTTAAAAATTTCTTTTTTGCCAGCCTGTATGCCAGCCTCAAATGTCATACCCAGCTCCATCACAGCAGTATGCAGGTCCCTGGAGCAGTTGTTAGTGGGTGCAGTGGACTTCAGGCAGGTGGACCCAGGCCCATCCCCCCCTACCTGTTACACTTGTGCTGGTAAATGGGAGCCCTCCAAACCGTCCCCAAAACCCACTGTACCCACATCTAGGTGCCCCTCTTCACCCATAAGTGCTATGGTAATGGTGTAGAGTTGTGGGGAGTGGGTTTTGGGGGGATTTGGGGGGCTCAGCACCCAAGGTGAGGGAGCTATGGACTTGGGAGGTATTTTAATTTTATTTTTTTTTACTTTTTACAAGTGCCCCCTAGGGTGCCCGGTTGGTGTCCTGGCATGTGAGGGGGACTAGTGCACTGCGAATCCTGGCCCCTCCCACGACCAAATGCCTTGGAGTTGTTCGTTTTTGAGCTGGGCGGCTTCGGTTTCCATTATCGCTGAAAACCGATACCACCCATCTCAAATCCGCCCAAATCCGATGCATTTGTCCGGCACCAATCGTACTATCGAAACAAAAGATGGACACCCATCTTTTTCAAAAATACGGTCTGTCCTGCCCCTTTGCGGACCCGTTCTCGGAGATAGTCGCCCATGGAGATGGGTGTCCGCGTTCGATTATGCCCCTCCATGGCTTTCTACCCCAAGAAGAAAAAACAAGCAACAGCTTACTGACTCAGCAAGGATAGATTCAGATCTCTCAACATGCTGGATCTATGAGCTAGGTAAAGCTTCCATCTCTCTCTATTTCCCTCAAGAAAGCAATCAGAGGGAAGGGTGAATTCTGCTCCTCCCAGCATGCTCTGAGGCAGACAATACCAACAAAGCTCCAAAAAGCATTGAGAGCAGACCACAGATGTTCATAAAAGCTAACCACAGAGAACTGCAGAACTGCAGAGACCTGGTCCATATACACAACTTAATAACAAGGTTCAAATCATATTAGACAGATAACAATCAGTTGCTCAGCAACAGCACATCATTATCTTGGGCACTGAACTGTGGAGTGCCACAGGGATCCATACTGTCTTCCATTGTATTTATTATCTACCTCAAGCCTCTGACTGAGCTGGTTTGGTTGATGGACACTAAATTCTAAATCTATGCTGATGATGTGCAACTATTCATACCCATTGAACCAGCTCTATCCACAGCTCTGAGTAAACTGACTGCCTAGCCTACTGCAACTCAGGAATAGGCAAACAACAACAAACTCCACCTGAACCCAAGCAAAACAGAGATTCTTTGGGTACCTAACACAAGTGGACAAATACCCGACTTCTAAATACCTTTTGGGAAGTATGAACTCCCCCTAAAAACACAGCTCAGGAATCTTGGGATAGTGCTAGACTCATGACTCACTCTGATCCCAATTCAAACAACCTTTAAAAATTGTCTCTATCAACTATGGCAGCTATGCAATCTCTCTCCATATATTGAAAAGATGAGTCTGCCCACAGTGGTCCATGCCATGATAACATCATGACTAGACTACTGTAATACCCTGTACACTGGTCAAACAAAAAGAGTTTGCATCAACTCTAATTCAGAATGCTGCAATATGACTGATAGAAGGCTACAAGCAATATGGCCACATTATACCTTTCCTACAAAAACTACGCTGGCTACTAGTACCTTACAGGGCTAAATTTATAACTCTATGCTTGATATTCAAGGTACTCAGGAAAAGTGGGCCAGAGTACTTAAAGAATAAGTTAGCCCATTATACACCTTTGAGATTTCTAAGGTCATCTCAAGGTTCATCACTATCTGTCCCCTCATCAAAAGAAATTGCACAATGTTAGTTCACTTTTAAAAGTAATAAACAGAAATAAAACAAGACAAAGAAAAGAAAACAAAGTTGATACCTTTTTTGATTGGACTAACTTAATACATTTTTTGATGAGCTTTCAAAGGTAACTCTTCTTTTTCAGATCAGAAATTCAGAAATGAGCAAATGATGACATATATCAGAATATATCTGTGAAACATAAAAGCAGTAATGCATTCCAGGGTGACACCTCTGTAGGACAGCATTTTGCCAGACCAGAGCACTGCACTAATGACTTTATGGTGAGCATACTAAAAGGAAATTTCAAAACCATCCAGGGACGTAAACCCTTTGAAGTTAAAATGATGAAATATTTTGGCACCCACCAGACAGGACTGGGTTTCCTATCGCATTATAAACCATAAAATTATACTGCTTGGTCACCCTCTGATCACCCATCCATCTCTGCCTGTTTCTCACCCCCCCTCCCCACCCACCCCCACCTTCTTCATGAGACTGTCATTGGAATGCTTTTATGTTTCACAGATATATTCTGATATATGTAATCAATTGCTCGTTTCTGAATTTCTGAAGAAGAGTTACCTTCAAAAGATCATTAAAATGTATTGTTAGTCCAATAAAAAATGTATCATCTCATTTTTTTCTTTGTCTTGCTTTATTTTTATTTAAGTCCTACCTAGAAATCTACCTTTCAGATGTTGCTGAGGGCATATTAAACTCTAGATCTTCCAGACCTTAGCCTTTTTATCAGTGTGTCTTGACCAGATTGTGAACTCCATTAAACAGGGCTTATCTGTATTTTTACAGCACTGCATACATCTAGAAGAAATGCTACATAAGTACATAAGTATTGCCATACTGGGGCAGAACAAAGGTCCAACAGTGGAAAATCGAGGTCACAAATACCTGGCAAGATTCCAAAAAAGTACAAAACATTTTATACTGCTTATCCCAGAAATAAGCAGTGGATTTTCCCCAAGTCCATTTTAATAATGGTCTATGGACTTTTCCTTTAGGAAGTTGTCCAAACCTTTTTTAAACCCTGCTAAGCTAACTGCCTTTACCACATTCTCTGGCAAGGAATTTCCGAGTTTAATTACATGCCAAGTGAAAAAAAATTTTTTCCAATTCGTTTTAAATTTATTATTTTGTAGCTTCATTGAATGCCCCCTAGTCCTAGTATTTTTGGAAAGAGTAAACAGATGCTTCACATCTACCCTTTCCACTCCTCTCATTATTTTATAGACCTCTATCATATCTCCCCTCAGCCTTCTTTTATCCAAGCTGAAGAGCCCTAGCCACTTTAGAATTTCCTCATAGGGAAGTCGTTCCATCCCCTTTACCATTTTTGTCACCCTTCTCTGCAACTTTTCTAATTCCACTATATCTTTTTGAGATGTGGTGACCAGAATTCAACACAATATTCAAGGTGCAGTTGCACCATGGAGCGATACAAAGGCATTATAATGTCCTCATTTTTGTTTTCCATTCCTTTTGTAATACTACCTAACATTCTATTTGCTTTCCTAGCCACCGCAGCTAGGGTTACCATTTTTTGTCCTCATAAAAAGAGGACACTTGCCCCACCCCTTTCACGTCCCCTGTCTGCCCCTTTCACGCCCCCTGCCCCACCCCTTTCACACACTAGCCCCGCCCCTGATGCATATTCCCCTCCCCTGGTCACCCCCTCCTCCCCCATCACCTTCCCTCCCCCGTCATCTCCCCTCCCCCCGTCACCTCCCTTCCTCTTACTCTACTATCCCTGGTGGTCTAGAGGTACCTCTTTGGGGCAGGAAAGAGCCCCCTCTTTCCTGCCCGGTGCGCTGCTGCCAGCTCAGCTGCCCTGCATCCTGTGAGTCCGGCTCTCGGCATTTCAAAATGGCCGCCGAGAGTTGAAGTCTGGTGAGGCTGCTTCAACTCTCGCTGGCCATTTTGAAACGCTGAGAGCCGGACTCACAGTATGTAGGGCAGCTAGCAGCAGAGCTCCAGGCAGGAAAGAGGGGGCTCTTTCCTGCCCCGAAGACGAAGAGGTACCTCTAGACCACCAGGGATAGTAGAGTAGAGTAGGAGAGAGGAGTCCGCGCCCGCCCGCCAGCCAGCCCGTTTGTCCAGAAATCCGGACAAATGGGCAGGCTGGCCAAATCCATCTGGAAGCCCGGACATGTCCTCAAAAAGAGGACATGTCCGGGTAAATCCAGACTTATGGTAACCCTAACCGCAGCACACAGAGCAGACGGTTTCAACTTATCATCAATGATGACACCTAGATCCCTTTCTTGGTCGGTGACTCCTAACGTGGAATCTTGCATTACGTAGCTATAATTCAGGTTCCTCTTTCCCACGTGCAACACTTTGCACTTGCTCACATAAAAAGATTATCTGCCATTTAGATACCCAGTCTCCCAGTCTTGTAAGGTTCTATTGTAAGTTTTCACAATCTTCTAACTTTGTGTGGTCAGCAAATTTAATTACTTCACTAGTTACTCCCATTTCTAGGTCATTTATAAATAGGTTAAAAAGCAGCGGTCCCAGCACAGACCCCTGGGGAACCCCATTAACTGCTCTTCTCCATTGAGAATACTGACCATTTAACCCTACTCTCTGTTTTCTATCTTTTAACCAGTTTTTAATCCACAATAGAACACTACCTCCTATCCCATGACCCTCCAATTTGCTCTGGAGTCTTTCATGAGGTACTTTGTCAAACGCCTTTTGAAAAGCCAGATACACAATATCGACCAGCTCACCTTTATCCACATATTTGTTCACCCCTTCATAGAAATGTAATACATTGGTGAGGCACAATTTTCCTACACTAAATCCATGTTGGCTATGTCTCATTAATCCATGCGTTTGAATATGCTTTGTAATTTTGTTCTTTATAATAGTCTCTACCATTTCGCTAAGTAATAATCGTACCAGTAGTAACATTGAAAAACAATACCATTTTCTGAGAAACTTCAAGCTATATACATTTACTTAGACAAAGGGTCCTTCTATTAAAAGGTGCTAAGCCCTAACATTTGAAACTTTTTTTTTGTAATTTTTGTAACTTTCTGTGTTACCATTCCCACCTTAAGGAATTCCCTTATCCCTTATTTGTCCTGTTTGTCTGTCTTGATTAGATTATGAGCTCTGTTGAGCAGGGACTGTCTCTTACATGTTCAGGGGTCCGTTTACGAAGCCGCAGCAAAAGGGGACCAGCGCTGCTGTCAGCATTTGTATTCGATTCGTGCCGAGGCCCCCTTTTACCGTAGTGGGTAAAAGCCAGGTTTCCCTTTTCTTAAAGAAATGGCCATGTGGCAAGTGAACCACTTGCCACGCAATCATTTCTGGGGGAGGGGGGGAGGGCAAGCACTTATCGTCACCCATTGAGGTGGCGGTAAGGGCTCCCACACTAACCCAGTGGTAACAGGGCAGCTTGCGTCACTGTTCGATTACGCCAGGTACACACTGGCACTACAAAAAGTAAAATATTTTTGATGTGCTGGGGAACAGAGGCGTAGTCAGACAACAGATTTTAGGTGGGCCTAGGGAAGAAGTGGGTGGGCACCAAGTGTTCTCCCCCCCCCACCACCACCACCACCAAAAAAATATCTCAGATGGCGGGAAAATGTTTCTTTCCGGCTTGGCAGTCTGCAGGAGGGATGCGCTGAAAACTGAGCATGCACAGGTGCCAGTATCATGGAGAATAGCATTTTCATTACCATCAGGGGGAAATCTTCAGCTGGCGGAACTTGGGATCCCCACCTGCTACCACTAAATTTGTGCGACTGTTGGGCGGCCCTGTGGCCCACCCAGGCCCACCTGTGGCTACACCACTGCTGGGGAAGGAAACTACCTCTGGGCTGCTGTGGTAGCCCAGCAGTACTTCCCTTTTAGCAAGCAGTAAGCCCGTGTTGGGCTTACCGCCGCTTCGTAAAAGGGCCCCTCAGTGTATAGCACTACATATATCTTGTAGTGCTGTAGAAATGATAAGTAGCGGTAGTAATATGTAGCTAATGCTTCCTGCAAACCGTTTTAAAGCATTTTGCTGCAATTTCCCTCTTTCTGTGTGCTAACAACACATTATTTTTAAAACTGTTTTGGGAGGGGGGGGGGGGGTCATATGCATGGAATGGCATGAAAGCATTATGCAGCTAGCACGTTCTGATTAGTGTGTGCTAACTGGTTAATGCAGACTTAATGCAGGAGAACTTAGAGCAAGATGCACTAAAGACTCGTTAAAGCCCTTTCCTTGCCGATTCCCTTAGCAAATCAGTAAGGAACGGGCATGCATCAAGGAATAGGAATGAAAAATGAGCTGCTCGTTCTAGCTCACTTGCATTCTCTATTCCGTCATTAAACAGTCGGATAGTCGGCCGGTCGAGCATGCGCAGAGCAGTCAAGCGTTATGCTGGCTGCTCTGCGCATGCCAAATACGCCTCCCTGTGCAACACGAAGACGCCATGCTGCTCACTCCCTCCGATGTGGCTCGATCCAGGACAGTGCAGTTGAGGACACCCATCCGAAAAAAACGTCCATTTTTGCCCCTAATAATAAAAACGTTTTTTTCTGGCAGTGCTTCAATCAGCTGAGAGACCTGGAAGTCTGTGAGCCAATCACAGTGCGTTTAGCTTGGCTGAACACGCTGTGATTGGCTCAGGGACTTCCAGGTCTCAGCTGAGTGAAGCACTGCCAAAAAAGACGTTTTTATTATTAAGGGGGCCAAAATGGACGTTTTGTTTTTGGATGGGCGCCCATTTTGGCCGCCTTCCCCCTTTGCAATAATAAAAACGTCTTTTTTGGCAGTGCTTCACTCAGCTGAGACCTGGAAGTCCCTGAGCCAATCACAACGCATTCAGCCGAGCTAAATGCGCTGTGATTGGCTCAGAGACTTCCAGGACTCTCAGCTGAGTGAAGCATGGCCAAAAAAGACGTTTTTATTATTACGGGGTCCAAAAAAGAGCCTGCAGCACCGGAGCCTGTTTGATTTCTGTTTTTGTTTTAATATATAGTGAAGAACGTCCATAAAGGACGCTTCTGACGAGCACTTGGGCTGTTTTTCGGGTGGAGCACTCCCATAATGGCCGTCCATGATGAGCACTTGGCCGTTTTTGCCCCCCCCCCCCCCATTTTAAAAAACATTTTATGAAGTTTTCCAATCCCGCGCAGCCCCAACGAGAGGTACAGACCTCTTGTTAGATTTTCCACCGTTTTCCAGCGTTAAGGCAATCGGAAAAGGTTGGTGCATCTCATCACAATAGGGGTTTCTACACAATTTGCTCATCTGCACTCCGTTTTCATTAGCTGCTACCGTCGTCGGAAAAAAGTATTTAGTGCATGCCAGGGTTTACTACTTGCTCGTTAATGGCTCGTTAAGGGCTTGTTAAGTTTAGTGCATCTGGCTCTTAGTGCCTCCTAAATGGAAGGTGGTAACTGTCCCACATTAATTTTTTGCAGGTACCATGGTAACATTAGCACACGGCCTGTAAGAAAACAAAATGGAAGATGTTTTTTTAAATGTCATGTTGAATTCAGGCTTACTGTAGTGCATGTTAAGATGTGCTGGGCCCAGAGGCTAACGCCCTGTAGTAAAAGATCCCCAAAGTACATTAGCAAATAGTTGGCAGCGTTCTTTCCATAGACAAAGATATTAAAAAGTCCAGATCTTGAGATTCTGTGACAAACTTTCAAACTTTGCATACAGTTTTAACTTTACTCAGTATGTAAATATAAGATGTGTTGAATAAGCAATCCTAAATAATACACAATCTATCTAAAAATATACATTTTGTCTTTATATTAAAAATAACTTTAAGAATAAAAGATATGGTGCAAGCAGTCATATTTATGTCTTAAAGTAAAACACCTACTTTTTCATATATTTCATTTCTATTTTCAGAGTCCTTGTTTTCCTTCTCAGTAAATAAATGTGTGTGTGTGTACTGAAACTGTATTCAACACCTGCAGGGACTGTTACATTTATAATAGCTATCCCTGCTATCTCTAGCAGGTGTGGGTCTTAGTTCAAGCCCAGGTCATGGTCAGCTGAGTTGAAGGGACTTTGCATTCTCCAGCAGTTATTTAAAAATCTTCATTTTTTGACTCAATGAGAGATGTTGCAGGGGGTCAAAGACTCAGACAGCTTCCAAAAATGTGAGTCTTGGCTTATTTGCATCGGTCATATATTTGGCCAGCTAGGGAGGAGGTCTGGAAAATGTGCCTTTAGAAGTGAATGTTTTCCTTTTAAATGGAAGAAGAACACTTTTGCCAACTAAATCATAGTATTTCCCACAGCTGTCAGAAGTCAATTGCTCATGCACTACAAAGTAGATGTAAGGCTTTTCCATTGGAATCTGATGAGAAGGCTGGAGGCCATGGTGATTTCATTGGCCAAGAAGGCCATTTCCAACTTTAGCATTTTGCTGAAACTATCCTGAGAAATTGAATCATTATGAATTAATACCACAAATAAATATCATTGCATGAAAACCGTTGCACTGTTTACCAATTCCAACATTTTAAAATGTAAGGAAAGATATTTTGCCTTTAATATTAGACGTGTGCCTGGATCTTGTTTGGTAAAATTGATCTCATGCAGTACGAAGCTCTTCTCAGATAGAAAGGAGTCATTGTATAAAGTTGTTTTGTTCGTATGTGGCCACATACATATATAACAGAGCTTTTATGAAATACCAACTGGCTTGAATGTAGGCACCTTGTCAAGAAGGTGCATACTTTGCCAGTAGACATAGCATCACGTGCAGTATGGGTGGAGCATGAGTAGAGTTTGCAAGTATGCTCATTGATTATAAAATACTCTAATCAATGTGCATACTTGTAAACTTTACATGTGATCATTTACACCTGCTCAAGAGCACATGTCCTTGTCTACACCTGCTTTCAAGAAGCAATTTTTGCTACCTATGCTAGTATTTTATTTTTATTTTATTTATAACAACTTAATTTTACAAGCACTAAAATAACTTGCCACAAATACAGAAAAAATAACACACAAGAATTATTTCAATCAGGTAATTCTATACTCTTCCTTAGACCACAAAATAGGGAGAGTGAAACAAGACAAGGAGATCAATTAAACAACAGTAAACAAAGAAAACGTGGTAGTAACCTGATTATCCCCAGTTATTATTTATCTGAATCATTATTCCACATTGATCGTCTGGTTGGCTTCTTCAAACCCAAAACGGTGTATAGTCAATTTATTTCATTGGAAATGTACTTATTGTCCAATATTCGTGGAAATAATACACCTGATTTAATTGTTTTTCTCTTTTAAAACCAGAAATTATTTAACAATACAAACACTTGAGTCTCTAATCCAATTCCCACTGCTACTATTTTATAAAGGCTCCTAAATGTCTTTATAAAATATGACCTAGTAGGCACCTCCTTGACCCCTTAACCTAGGCACTATGTTATAAAATTTACCCTCATAATGGTTACAGTGAAACTCAACTGACCATGATGATGCCTAAAACCTTTTCCTTAGTAGTGACTCCTAATGTAGAACCATCATGATTCAGCTATATTTGGGGTAATTCTTCCCAATTTGTACCACTTTGCATTTGTCCACATTAAATTTCATCTGCCATTTGGATTTCCATCTTCTGGCCTCCCATAGTCTTCCTGCAATTTCACGCAGTCCGCATGTGATTTAACAACTTTGAATAGTTCTTTCAGTACTCTTGGATGTAGACCATCCAGTCCAGGTGAGTTGCTGCTCTTTAGCTTGTCAATTTGGCTTATTATATCTTCCAGGTTCACCAAGATTTCTTTCAGTTCCTCCATATCATCACTCTTAAATACAATTTCTGTCACATATAGCTCCCTTGCATCCTCCTCAGTAAAGACTGAAACAAAGAATTCCTATAGGAGTCCTTCTACCAAAGGGTGTTAAGCTCTAATGCATGGTTAGTTTGCCAGAAAAGGCTTATCACAAAACATATTGAAGCATTATGTTAGCTTCCTAATTTCTGTTAACATTTCATCATTTGTCGGTTCGTTTTGTCTGGCAGATGGTAGTATAACTTTACCAGTATTCTCTTTTCTTTCAAAGGTAGAATTTCTAACCATAAGGATTCCACATTACTAACAGTTTCCTGCTGAGTTTTTCATTCTTTTAGATTCGTAGAAACATGACACCAGATAAGGTTCATAAGCCTGTCCCTAAATGTTTTATGACTGAGACTGCGGACCAATTTTGTAGTCACCCTCTGGACTGACTCCATCCTGTTTATATCTTTCTGTAGGTGCGGTCTCCAGAATTGCAAGCAATACTCCAAATGGGGCCTCACCAGAGACTTATACAAGGGCATTATCACCTCTTTTTTTCCTGCTGGTCATCCCTCTCCTTATGCACCCAAGCATCCTTATGGCTTTGACCATTGCTTTTTCTACCTGTTTGGAAACCAATTTCGTATTTAATATATAGTGCCACTTTCCCCTTCCAATTTGATCCACCCTATCATTATGATACAACTTACCCTGGTAACAGTGTTCCACTGGTTATCTTCCTTCCAACAGTTTTCTGAGATGTCTATTATATCTACCACTTTATTTAGTGCTCTATATTCTAACTCTCCCATTTTATTTATGTTTTGACATCTAGCATTTCTACACAGACATTTTAGTGTGCTTTTGTTTATATCATATGCTGCTTATCAGTTGACAGATATGATTTGTAATCTTTATTCTGTTCTCTTCTTAAAGGCTCCTGACTTATTTTTACCTTTGTTGCAACTTCTCTATTGAGATTCCGAAACTACTCTGTTTTAATGGTGTCCTTCAAAGATACCTTACTCCAGTGGTTCTGAAACCTGGTCCAGGAGGTACCCATCCAGAAAAGTTTTCAGGATACTGTAGGTGTATTTCCCTGTGTGTCTCACCTTGCTGGTCTTGACCTGTATAATCCTATGACATCAAGATGGAGTCTGCAACTTATGACCTGCACAGCAGTGATTTAGCTAATTCAGCTTTCTGGAAAATCACTAGCAGACATGTAACACCAAGGACATGCTGTGGGCAAACCAGCCCCCCTTTATCTCACTGAGAAGCTGAAAGGCTCCAGCAAGCCGGGTGAGAAACAGAAAATGCATACCACGATGTAACAACTTGAAGGTCAAGAACAACGGACCCTTCTTGCCATGCAGTGAGCTGAAGAAGAGACAGATTGGGTTCCTGCAGTCACCTGACTGAGAGGTACTGGAAAAAGCGGGAACAAGCAGAAATCAGTTAGTCGGAATCCTTGGGAGAAGGTGGAAGCTGGGAAGAAGACCAGAGAGACCTGATAAGATCCACCATCTTATGAACTGTGTATCTGGAGAAAAGTACCATTTGGTTCAGCTACCTGCAAGGAGTGACCTGTGCCCTCCCTGTCTGCTGTAGAGTAACTGTCCTTGCTCGGACTAAAGACTCGCTGAAAGCTCAGCTTAAGTCTGGGAAGTATCCTGTGCCAACTCCCGAGAGACTGCCAAGGAGGTCAGCTTGGTGAGAGATACAGTGATTTATTTCCTATTAGTCTGGTTAGTGAGTGGTAATTACCTGAGCAAAAGACTGGGTATAGTCATACCGTGATCAGGAGATAAGCTGCTAATAACCATACTACCTCGTAACATAGTTGTAGCATTACCATTACCAATCAGTGGTGTGATTCATATAGTAACAGTAAGAATCAGTGTGTAGTTGTGACAATATAGTTTATGATTTTATCAGCCAGTATTTTTGTATTCAGTGAAAGCTTTGCCAGAGTTTCTATATTTGTATCTTATCTATATTTTCTTATCTATAATAAAGCTAATATATATTTCAGCCTGCTTTCTCAGTTTCATTTCTCTGTATCGGAAGTAATTGGCGTACGGCCAATCCAAGGTTCCCTCCCCTTCCCTAGACCGATTACAGAGTATTTTGCTTGCAGATAGTTCTGTTTGGGGAACCTTCACCACGGGTGATGCTGGGGGGAGATTTCTCCAATCAGTATCACCAGTGTTATAATTCTACAATACCCACAATGAATATTCATGAGAAAGGATTTGCATGCAGTAGAGGTAATGCATGCAAATGTCTCTCATGAATAGTCATTGTGGGTATCCTGAAAAACCGACTGGCTGAGGTGCCTCCAGGACCAGGTTTCGGAACCACTGCCTTAATCTGTACCATGCCAGCTTTTCTGCAGATTCTAGTTTACAAGCTGCTCTATCTCTTTTTTAAATATTAGTACCAGCAGCCTGGTTCTACCCTAGTTAAAGTGGAGACCATCTTTTTGGCACCCTCTTCCACAGAATATTGCCCAGTTCCTAAATCCCTCATCTCTGTACCATTGTTTCATTTGTGCATTGAAAAATCTGGAGCTCTGCCTACCTCTTGAGTCCTGTGCATGGAGCAGGAGGCATTTCTGAAAATGCTGCCCTGGAGGTTCTGAATTTCAATTTTCTACCTAAAAGCCTAATTTGACTTCCAGAAACTTCCTACCACATTTTCCCATGTTGTTGGTACCCATATGTACTGACTCTTCCCCAGCATTGTCTAAAATCTTATCTGGATGATACGTGAGATCCGCTAGCTTTGCATCAAGCAGGCAAATGACCAAGAAATCCTCATGTCCACTAGCCACCCAGCTATCTATTCTCTAAATTGCTTTTGCTAAATAAGCAGAGTAACATTAAAAAAAGACACTGGAATTTTCTGTTTTACCCTAAGTCTACCTTTTCACAATTTTGAATGCAGTTCCTAGCAGGGTAATATACTTATTACATTATCAGTGAAGTTTTCTTCCTCTCAGCAAGTCCTCCATCAGTATCCATCAGTGCTCTGCTGCCTCAGGTGCAAACTTATTGTTTATTATTTTGTTTATGTGAGCTACATCCAAAAATTGTAAAACTTGCTGGCAGCATCTGTAATAGAGGAAACAGTGCTACAAAATATCAAGGTTGACACAAAGCCTTTACAGCCAGTGCTGCCAGATGGTGAAATTTTTTCCAGCCCAAAAGTAGCCCAAAAATAGCACAATATTAACATAAATGTTAATAAGATCAATATGAATATTAATAATGTCAATATAAATATTAATAAGGTAATCAGAATCAGCAGCATAATTAGCACAAATTCATAATCCATCCATCCACAAAACAAAAGGAACAAGTTCCCACCACAAACCATCTCTCTCTTTTGATCTAGGCACAGGAAAAAAAAGATTTTACGTTCTCCCAGGTTTCAACCTAAATCATGTTTAATGCAGGGGCGTATCTGCGTGGGGCCACAGGGGCCTGGGCCCCCGCAGATTTCGCCCTGGCCCCCCTCCCCGCCGTCAACCCTCCCCCGCTGCTTACTTTTGCTGGCGGGGTCCGACCCGCAATCTCCATATTTCGGCTTCCTCCGTGGCCATGTGCTTCCAGGAAGTAACGCTGCAGTGCTGATTCGTTGAATCCAGTTCGGCGTCTGACGTCCCAGCACGTCAGACGCCGAACTAGATTCAACGAATCAGCGCTGCAGCGTTACTTCCTGGAAGCACATGGCCACGGAGGAAGCCGAAATATGGAGATTGCGGGTCGGACCCCGCCAGCAAAAGTAAGCAGCGGGGGAGGGTTGACGGCGGGGAGGGGTGGAGAGAGGCGGCGGCGGGGGGGGGGGGGGGGGAGGCAAAAATGTGCCCCCCCTCTCTGGCTCTGGCCCCCCCTACCGCCGGATTCCAGATACGCCCCTGGTTTAATGTGTGATATAAGCATAGTAAATAAGTAACATAAATAGAAACTCTGATTCTCAGAACAGGATGTCTGTTTTAGTGACCCTTTATTAGTAGAAAAAAAATCTCTTCATGATACAACACAACACAATATGTGCTGCTAGGGTGTCCCTGTAACCAGCCCCTCCATATGACACACTGATCACGATTTATAACAAATAACTACTCTACCTATGAAAAGTTATACTTTCTCTGTGTACATCCATAAACTGCACAACATTGATCTATTTCAAGTTATATCCGGGCATTTGTCAAAAAATCCACATTAGTGCAACCTCTGGCATATATTCTAAGTAAAATTATGCAGGCATCTTTTGAGACCAGGATGGAAGTTTGAAAATCTTTTAAGCCAAGAAACAAGCACATTTTGCGTTGGATATTTGCCATAGGAAAATGCACCCACAGAGATTTGCACCTACTTTCTGTAAGGTGCTATTACTGGACTTTTGAAAATGTTTCTAGGTTTTCTAGGGCATGTGCAAGTGGGCTTTACTTTTGAGCATATAGGGCTAGATTCTATATATGCCTCTCCACGTGACCAAATTTAGTCGCAGCCACTTACACCATGTTTTACTAGGTATAAATCCTGACACCTAAAGTAGGTGCAGAGTGGATGCATTCTATAATACTGTCCATAGATTCTAGAAATTTCCATGCCCCACCCATGGCCACACTCTATTTTCAACTACGCGACTTAGATTTTAGGCACTCAACTTTATAGAATACGCTTAGTGAGTTGTGTGCGTAAATCTCAATTAATGCCAATTAGTACTGATAATAAGGTGAGCTCAGGGAGGACAGAAACCTCCTGTGGAACAGAAGGGCAAAAGCTTGCTTGGAAAAATTCTGCATTTTTAGGTATAACTTGTCTGGAATGTTTTTACGTTTGGGGAGCGTGCCAGGTGCCCTTGACCTGGATTGGCCACTGTCGGTGACAGGATGCTGGGCTAGATGGACCTTTGGTCTTTCCCAGTATGGCACTACTTATGTACTTATGTACTTATGATCTTGATTTTCAGTATGAATACAGACTGTGAAAGCGGGGTCTTATGATCCTTCTGACTTTTGGGGTCTTAAGCAGGAGGTGTCAAAAAAGTTACCACAGGGATAACTGGCTTGTGGCGGCCAAGTGTTCATAACGACATCGCTTTTTGATCCTTCGATGTTAGCTCTTCCTATCATTGTGAAGCACAATTCACCAATTAACAACGCTGATCAGCTAGTTAACCAATTAAGTTATGTGCATTGTTATAGCACACACTTCGATTTCCATGCAGATTTATAGGCACCATATATAGAATCCAGGGGATAATTTGGATATGTGAGTGGTAAGATCCTCCTGCTCCTCCCTCCTACTAGTTCAGCTGTTCCAGCATCTCCTGTCTCTAGTTCAGTTGTATGGTTTAGATTTGCCTATTTCTCTAAGGTTAAATGCTATTAAAATTTACTTTTGAGCTGCACTGAGGTTTGTACTCATCTTTTAAACCTTAAGGAAACTCCGTTCCAGTAGTTGTCTAGGTAGTGGCGATCCTAGGTTGGCTGCCACCCGGGGTGGATCGCTGCTGCGGACCCCCCCCCCCCCATATGCAGCGGCGTCCATCCCCCCAGGGTGCAGCATGACACCCCCCGGCACAATGACACCCCCCTCCCTGGATCATCAAGCCCCCCCCCCCCGGGTGCATTCTTGGCTGCTGGAAGCAACCTGTTCCGGGGCAGAGGGAGCAGGGAATCAGTGGAACCGACAGGCGCGCGGCTGCTCTCTGTACCCTCCAGCAGCGTGCACCTGGGGGCGGACCGCCCCTACCGCCCTGCCCTTCCTACGCCACTGTGTCTAGGTTTTGGCAGGCCCTCTGAAGCAATGGTTTTTAACTAGTCAGGTTTTCAGGATACCCCCAATGAATATTCATAAGATGTATTAGCACATACTTCCTCCATTGCATGCAAATATCTCTCATGGATATTCATTGCAAGTATCCTGAAAAACCGACTGACTATGTTGAAAACCACTGCTCTAAAGGACGTATTTAATAGATCATTGGAGACTACAGAAGTGACACAGGATTGGAGAAGAAAGGTTGATATAGTCCCTCTTCACAAAGGGGATAAAAGAGAGGATGTGGGAAATTACAGACTAGTGAACCTTACCTCAGTGAGGTAAGGGAGACCCTGCTGAAGGACAATCAACTTTTTACAATCAAATGAGGTACAATATCTGAGGCAACATGGCTTTTTACCACATGCAAATTATATCAAACAAATATGGTTTCTTTATCTGAATGGTTGACTAAAATACTACATCAAAGGCATCCACTGACTTTGGTCTCCTAGGAGGCTCATAAATAAACTGAGCAGTTTGAGGAAAGGACCTGAGGTAGTAAATTGGATCAGAAATTGGCAGCCTGATAGGCTGGTGGTAAATGAAATTCTCTGGAAGAGAGGAAGGACAGAGGAGGTATGATACAGAAATTTAAATTCTTGAAAGATAGTAAGGAACAAAACAACCTTTTCCAAAAATGGAGAGGCAATAGAAGTAGAGGACATAAAATTAAGTTGCAAGAAGGGAAACTTAAAAGGAACACCAGGAAATACATTTGCATGGAGAGGGTAATGGATGCCTGGAATACTCTTCTATGAGAAGTGGTGAGGTTGAAAATAATGACAGAATTAAAAAAAGCTTGGGATAAACACAGAAGTTCCCTGTATGGCATGAAGATGGAAAAAAAGTAAAGAGCATTTCCACTCTCAGAAAAGCTTAGCTAATAACTTTAAAGAATAAGTAAAGAAAAAGCACAGAGAAGGTAGACTGCACCGGGTGTTAATTACAACCCTAAAAATAAAGGTATGAGGGAGGCGGGATAACCTGCTGAAAGTTGCAGGTAAAACTCCAGCCATTTTACAGGGCAAACTAGATGGACCATGCTGGTCTTTAGCTGCTGTCATTTACTATGTTACAATGTTCACTCTTTCCCCTCTTCAGTTCTTTAATCCCCATTTCCAATTCATCTGTCCTTCATATGCTTTCCTCATTCTTATCCCTTGCCACTAACAATTCTCCACTTCACTTTTCTCTGAGATCTGCCTCCTGCCTTTCCTGCTTCCCAAGCAACTGCCTGCTTCCTTTCCCCCCAATGTTTCCCCTACTTTCCTCATAACTTTCAAACATTTATCCCACTCACTTCTCCTAGCATTCTCTCCTCTGCATCTTCTTTCCTTCTGCAGTAAATTCTCTAGCCTTCTTTCCCTTAGCAGATGCTCCCGTCCTCCTTCCCCTCTTCCATGATTGTTACCACCATTACCCTTAGCCAGTTTTTCGTTTTCCTCAGCAAGATCACGGAGCAAGTTCTATCGATCCAGAGATGTTCTCCATGGCTTCTAACTATGCTGCTTTCTTAGCACCCACCAACCTCCCCCCCCCCCCCCCCCCCCCCCCGTCTTTAGTATTTGGAAGAATAGTTCTTTCCTATACATTTATACTTGTTGGAATATAGGATATTTGATTTACAAATATTAAACGGCTGCAGCTGAAAAATACAATAGATCATTTCAGAAATTCTAGAAAATCTAGCTCTTTATGGAGGTCATTTTATAAGTATCTATACATGTAAATAGAAATATTTACACCCATAGATCACATCCACATGCAAAAGTCACTCTTTACATGTGTACATCCCTGGAATGTAGCAATTTCAAAGGAGCGTAATGGGGCATGGTTTGAGTGTTGCCAAAAAACAGACACATACTTCTTGTTTCTCAAGGGGAATGCACATCTATTTCAGAACATTTCCTCAGAGGATTTTGCACTTGCACCAAGGCATGTGCAAGTGCCAGCTATCTCTTTAGACCTGAGATCATAGATCATAGAAAACAGGGAAAATGTAGGCAGATAAAGATCATATGGCCTATCCATTCTTTTATCTGCCTACATTTTTCTCTGTTTTTTATGTTCTATGATCCCAGATCTAAAGTGCCAGCTATCTCTTTAGACCTGGGATCTAAATAAAGGGGCAGTACAAAATCAACCCTCCTAACCCTGACCTCCTGGCACACAGCTTAACCTCACCCAAACTCCCCCATAGCATACAACCCCTCCCAGCCTCTATCTTCACCCCTGGGTCTTAATGGGGGTCTTCCTAAAGGCTCGGGGGGGGGGGGGACAAGCAATCCCCAGATGCCCCTGCCCCAGTGAGGACATACCAATCTGAACATATCAGTTCTGATCTACTGTCTATCTAAAGTGACACTTCAGGTATTTCAGGTGCTGTGAGAACAATATTTTGCTGTATCATTAGATAACTTATGTTGTAAAAATACTTTAATAATAACCCCTCAGATAGAGGTAAAATAAATAAAGTCACTAAGAGTAGTAGTTATCAATGTGGGCTACTGTTAAGTTGTTTTTTTCTTTTGTTAACCACACGTTTATATTATTTTATGTAATGAGATTCTATGCAAAAATAACCCGACTTAACTGTTTCCCACCTAGATAACTTCCCCCTTAAATGGGACTTCATATGACCTTAATAAAATACAGGAACACACACACACAAACATTCCAAATCACGAATTCCAAACTTCAGTTCCTTTTCCCCATATTTAGAGGTATAAAATCCTAAAGATGGGGTTTCATTTCTTGATTCAATTAACTCAAAAGGAAGTTGGGCGTCAGCATTCTCTCTTCTTAATATAATTTTACTGTTGTTTCTTGCATAGCAAAACAATTGTAAGTTCTGAAAAGAAAAGGGAAAAACAAAACCCCTGTGCCATAATTTCCTTTGAAAAAGCCATTAAAGAACTGTTTAGTATTTGAGCTGATTGCCAGTGCTCTGTTTTGGTTTGAGTACATAAGCCCATTTGCAGCTGGCATTGCTTACAGAAACACAGTGTTTACCAGCCACTTAGAAAAGTTGAAGAAAATGGCCTATGCCAGCCTTCTATCAGCAGTTTGACACTCATGTGACACTCAAAAAAAACTGAAAACAGAATCTCATGGGTTTTAGATGAGTTGAATGACATCATTATCACATGAATAAGGATCTAAAACCAAAACAACAACCAAAACTCAAACAAGCCAGATTTGGTAATACATAAAATGCACATATTTCACAGAATTATAGAAACAAAAAGTGTTTAAAATGCCAGTGAACATCTGTCTACTGTTTATATCTTCTGTTTAATTTGGATGCTTAAGTTTAGTTTTAAAGATGGCAGTGCATAGAAACAAGTTAAGCCCATCAATTTACTTTAGTTTAGAAAATCTAGTTTTGTTTATAGTTTCTCATATTAATACCTCCTCTACTTAGACAACATGTCTCATGAATATATATTTCCAGCACCACTCAGTAGCAAAACTATTATTCAAACTTGAAAACGCTGGATAAATTTGTCATACCTGCAAATTTAATTACTTCATTTCACACTTCACCTTTATTTGATTTACCACAAAATCAAGTATACATCTAAATGATTTACTATAAAATACGTTAAATAGAAAACAGGGCAAGGAAAAGCAGATTAGATACAGGAGGAGGCCCAGTTTACAATTTCCAATTAATACAACTAAAGAAAGATACTCAGGAAGTTTAAATCACCCAGTAGGACACAATAGGAGGGGAAAAAGTGAGAAAATACAAGGCTGTGACTATACAATTTCAGAGGCCTAGGACCTCAACTAGCACAGTGCAACAATAGAGAATACAATGGAATAAACAGAGAAATGGCTGTATAAAATAATATGATTTTAGGGTAGTTTAACATCCTGAACATGGTTTCTGGATGAATGTTTAGTGGCAGAGCATTCCAAAGAGTAGCCACAGAAGAAGTTGCCATACTGGGACAGACCTAAGGTCCATCAAACCCAGTATCCTGTTTCCAACAGTGGCCAATCCAAGTCACAAGAACCTGGCAAGATCCCAAAACAGTAAAAAAAAAAAAAAGTGCCCAGCATGTCATGCTTTCCAAAAATACTAGGACTAGGGGGCATGCGATGAAACTACAGTGTAGTAAATGTAAAACAAATCGGAGAAATTTTTTCTTCACCCAACGCATAATTAAACTCTGGAATTCGTTGCTGGAGAACGTGGTGAAGGCGGTTAGCTTAGCAGAGTTTAAAAAGGGGTTAGACGGTTTCCTAAAGGACAAGTCCATAAACCACTACTAAATGGACTTGGGAAAAATCCACAATTCCAGGAATAACATGTATAGAATGTTTGTACGTTTGGGAAGCTTGCCAGGTGCCCTTGGCCTGGATTGGCCGCTGTCATACGCTGGGCACAACGACGATGCAACAAAATCATCTAGTACTGATGCTCCCTCTGAGATGCTTGGCTGTGCACCTTTTCTTAAACTGGCGCACAGCAGCTCTGGACTACCACACAGCAGGATCTTCCTCACCATCCTCACCACTGCTGCTGCATCTCCAGACCGGCTGGAGCAGCGACAAATTGAAAGTAAAGTGATTGCAGGGCCACACTGTGGATATGCACAGCTGCCAGTCCTGCCCCCTGTGATGTTAAGGGAAGAGCTAGTAGCCAAGCGTATTCACAGTGTGGCCATGCAATCGCTTTACTTTTGTTTTGCTGTTTCTGGTCTACAGAAGCAGCAGCGGCGGTGGGGATGTTGGGGAGACAGAGAGAGGAGGGAGATACCTATGGAAGTGGAGAGATGGAAGGCACTGTGTGGAAAAGGGAAAAGAGAGGGGCAGACAGTGGATAGAAGGGGCAGAGAAAGAGGGAAAATGCTGGATGGAAGTTGGAGGAAGGGCAGAAGCTGGATGGAAGAGGGGAGAGAGGGCAGAAGATGGATGTAAGATGGGGAGAGATGGAGAGCAGACACTAGATGGAAGGGGGCAGAGAGAGAGAGAGAGAGGGAGGGATAAAGAGGGCAGATGTCTGTTGTTATTTCCTTTAGATTGCAAGCTCTTTTGAGCAGGGACTGTCTCTCTTCATGTTTGACCGTACAGCGTTGCGTAAGTCTGGTAGCGCTTTAGAAATGTTGAGTAGTAGTAGGAGAAAGAAAGGGCAGATGCTGGATGAAAGAGGGCAAAGAGAGAGAGAGAATGAGAGAGAGGGTGGGCAGTTGCTGGATGGAAGGGGGAAAGAGCATAGTGAGACACTGGGGAATAAAAGGAAGTGGAATAGGAGAGCCGGGGTGAAATGAAAGAGATGGAAAGCTGTAGGCCAGGGGTGTAGCTATGGGGGGGGGGGGGGCTATGGGGGCCTAGGCCCCCGCAAATTTCATCCGGGCCCCTGGTTTGGCTGGCGGGGGTCCCCAACCCCCACCAGCTGAAGCCTTCTTCAGCACCGGTCTCCGGCGCAGCCATGTTTACCACCCTGCTCTTCTTTCTTCCTTCTTCTCCTGTGCACGCTGATGCTCCTTTATGTGAAACTGAGAAGGAGCGTCAGCGTGCACAGGAGGAGCAAGAAGAAAGAAAAGCAGGGCAGCGAACGCGTCTGTGCCAGAGACTGGCGCTGAAGAAGGCTTCAGCTGGCGGGGGTTGGGGACCCCCGCCAGCAAAGGTATTTTGTTTTTGCGGGGGAAGCGGCAAGGAGGTGAGGGTAAGCGGCAAGGAGACGAGGCGAGGCAGTGGGGGCAGGCGAGGAGGTGAGGCGTGGTGGTGGGGGAGGCGGCGGGGCGCCCCCATCCTCGGCATCTGGCCCCCTCCCACCGTGAGGTCTGGCTACGCCCCTGCTGTAGGCAGACACAGTAAAAAAAGAAGGACATTGAAGATTGGATAGTAAGAAAAAATTAAATCACAGAGGAAGAAAAATAAATTGAAGAAGGCAGAAAGGAAAAGAAGGAGAGAGAAAAATGACAAATGGACAGGAAACCTTGTCCAGAGAGTTAAGAGAAGACGAAGGAAAGCAGAAACCAGAGACTGGGACAAACATAATTAGAAAATGTAAATAACCAGACAACAAAGGTAAAAAAAAAAAGGAATTTTATTTTTAGTTTAGGTTAAAGTAATGTGGGGACTGTACAAAAAGCATTAAGAGAAATAGAAAAATAAGGTGATATCTTTTTGTACTAATTTTAATACATTTTAAATTAACTTTCAAAGGCCAAAAACCTCCTTCCTCCGGACATGACAGGATACCATAAGAGCAGTACACTCTCATGACCTGAGGAAGGAGGTTTTGGCCTCTAAACGATAATTGAAAAAATTCATTTAGTCCAATAAAATATCATGTTATTTTCTATTTTTTTCTTTTATTTGTATTGGTTAATTTGTGGTGTAGACGCATGTATTGGACACACGCAGGTCCATTTTTTAGCACACATGCAAAAAAGGCCTTTTGGGGGGGCCGAAAATGGATGTGCAGCAAAATGAAAATTGGCACATGTCTATTTTGGGTGTAAGACCTTACCACCACCCATTCACTTAGCGATAATGTCTCACGTGTTAACCGGGCAGTAATCTTCAGTAAGCGTACAATGTCGATTACCACCCGGTTAGCGGCGTGCACCGGAAAATAAAATATATTTCCGGCATGCGTGGAGGGGCATAATTGAACGAAAACGTCTATCTCCATGGGCGTTTATCTCCGAGAACGGGTCCGTGAAGGGGCGGACCGAACCGTATTTTTGAAAAAAATAGACGTCCATGTTTTATTCGACAATTTGTGAGCTGGGCGTTTTTGTTTTTCAGTGATAATGGAAAATGAAAGCGCCCAGCTCAAAAACGAATAAATCCAAGGCATTTGTTCATGGGAGGGGCCAGGATTCGTAGAGCACTGGTCCCCCTCACATGCCAGGACACCAACCGGGCACCCTAGGGGGCACTTTTACAAAAAAAAAAAAAGGTAAAAGAGCTCCCAGGTGCATAGCACCCTTCCCTTGTGTGTTGAGCCCCCCAAATCCCCCTCAAAACCCATTGCCCACAAGTCTACACCATTACTATAGCCCTAAGGGGTGAAGGGGGGCACCTACATGTGGGTACAGTGGGTTTGGGGGGGGTTGGACGACTAAGCATTAAGCAGCACAATTGTAACAGGTAGGGGGGGGATGGGCCTGGGTCAACCTGCCTGAAGTCCACTGCACCCCCTAACAACTGCTCCAGGGACCTGCATACTGCTGCCAGGGAGGTGGGTATGACATTTGAGGGTGAAAATAAAAATTTGTGAAACATCATTTTTTGTGGTGGGAGGGGGTTAGTTACCACTGGGGGAGTCAGGGGAGGTCATCCCCGATTCCCTCTGGGGGTAATCTGGTCATTTAGGGCACTTTTTGGGGCCTTATTCGTGAAAAAACAGGGTCCAGGAAAAGTGCCCTAAATTCTAGCTACAAACGCATACTTTTTTCCATTATTGGCGAAAGGCGCCCATCTCTCCTCGGCCGATAACCACACCCCAGTTCCACCTTCGCCACGCCTCCGACACGCCCCCGTCAACTTTGTACGCTTCCGCGATGGAGTGCAGTTGAAAACGTCCAAAATCGGCTTTCCATTATACCAATTTATTCGTTTTTGTGAGATAAACGTCTATCTCCCGATTTGGGTCGAAATCTAGGCGTTTTTCTCTTTCAATTATAAGGTGGATAGTGGACGCACGTAAAAAATGAAATTACCACCCGGTCCACGAGGTAGCTGGGTGGTAGTTCTGAATTGGTACACGTTGGACGTTCGCAGGCTCCTTTGCAGCTTAGTAAAAGGGCTCCTATATTTCTTACTGCTTTTGTTTGTACTTAAATTGAAATGTAACTTAAACAAAAAAAAAAAATCTATGCTGAGTCAGTTTAAGGTCTGTCAAGCCCAGCATTCTGTCTATGGAGCACAAGTACCCATCAGATCCCCAAAGGTTTGTCATAACATAGTAGATGACGGCAGAAAAAGACCTGCATGGTCCATCTAGTCTGCCCAACAAGATAAACTCATATGTGTATACCTTACCTTGATTTGTACCTGTGCTCTTCAGGGCACAGACCGTATAAGTCTGCCCAGCACTATCCCCGCCTCCCAACCACCAGTCCCGCCTCCCACCACCGGTTCTGGCACAGATCGTATAAGTCTGCCCAGCACTATCCCCGCCTCCCAACCACCAGTCCCGCCTCCCACCACCGGTTCTGGCACAGACCGTATAAGTCTGCCCAGCACTATCCCCACCTCCCAACCACCAGTCCCGCCTCCCAGCACCAGCTCTGGCACAGACCGTATAAGTCTGCCCAGCACTATCCCTACCTCCCAACCACCAGCCCCACCTCCCATCACCGGCTCTACCACCCAATCTCGGCTAAGCTCCTGAGGATCCATTCCTTCTGAACAGGATTCCTTTATGTTTATCCCATGCATGTTTGAATTCCGTTACCGTTTTCATTTCCACCACCTCCCGCGGGAGGGCATTCCAAGTTAGTTGCTGTTGAGACTTGGAAGGAGGAGGAAGTGCTGCCAGAGGCTCTGCAGGCTTCCAGGGGGAAGGGAGTGAGGCCTAGCTCCTTCCCAGAAATGAGGAAGGTCCCTGGGGAGCAGTCCTCAGGAAAGCCCCAGGCCAGGGGGTCTCCTGGGGCCAGGGACCAGAAGGCCAGGAGAAGTAGTTCCCTCTCTGGCAGGACTCCAGAGAGGAGGGAAAGGAGCCCTGTGGATCGAAGAGTGCAGGCTTCCATGGGAGGAACCCAGACCGGTACCCCCCTCACAGTGGCACGCCATCTAGCAGGTGAGGGGGGGAGAGAGCTGGGGGAGGCCCCAGAGAACAGCAGATCGGAGGAGAGAGAGGAGAGAGCAGAGGTAATGGAGATCTGCCGGGAGGCCCTACCGGTGTCAGAGGAGGAGGACAGTGACTCCTCAGAGGAGGAAGATTTCACAGACTATAGTCAGGATCCAGAGGACCCGACCAGTGGCCTGATTCAAATGGTGAGAAAAATAAAAAGCACAGAAAAAGAGGTGGTAGAGTTGGGGAAACGGGTTAAAATGGCAAAAGCCCTGTGCAAACTAGCCCCAGTGGAGCACCGCAAGACTTATACAAAGGAGGTAACCCGTTTACTCAAGCTTCTTCAAAAGAAAGAACATTTGCTGTGGGCATTGAAAAAGGGCCCTGGGAACCCTCTGAGAGAAGTTTACATCAACAGAGAAAGAATGGCCTTGGGGGGAAAAGCCCTGACAACCTTCAAAAAGTCACAACAGCAAACAGAGAAGGAGAGTAGGAGCTCAGACCTTGGACCCCAGAACACCCAGGGGCCAGAGGAGCTTCCTGGGCCCAGTACCCAAAAGACATTACAGTATATGCAGTACCTTGCTAGTCAGTCTCTGGCAGCTTCTGAAGCAAGCAGGACTGGAGGTGGGGCTGGAGAGGCATGCTCGTTAAGGGAACCTGAGGTTGGAAAAACTGAACAGGAAAAAAGTTTTAAAACCCAGACTTTTCATCTTGTAGAAACAGGGGCTGGAAGTTCAGGAGAGAGACTCTTTTCTACACCAGTGGAAGCAGAACTGAAAAACTTACTTGAGCAAGAAGCAAGAGGTCAGCAGAGGCAGTTGCAGCCACAGGTTTTGTGCCCACTGCCTGCAGCAGGAGTTGAGAGCAGCAAACAAACACTGACTCCATTGCAGCTGGGGAGGCCCCGCCCACGCAGCACTGAGGGGCTGGAGGTCAGGGCCAGGCAGGCTGCAGCACTGCCAAAGACTGAGAATGGTGAGGTTTTAGCAGAGGAAAACCTGGTGACAGAGAGTGCTGCAGCTGGACAAACAGCAGGTGAAAAGGAGGGGTTCTCGATAAAGAAAGCACTGGAGGATCAGGAGTGTTTGCAACAAACCAGCCTGGCAGCAGAGGCTCCAGCCAATCGGGCTGTGGGAGCAGGAAAGACTGCAGAACAGCTACAAAGGCTGGCAGGGGAAATAGCTGCAGCGCCAGAAGATTCCCCATGTGTGAGAGGGCAGGCACTTCTGGAGTGTGGGAAGCCTCATCCGCTTGGCGAAACAGCGGGGCTGGAGGATCCGAAGGAGCAGAACGTTGGAGGAAAAAGGGACCCGGTCCAGAGAGCAGGTTTTGGGCGGGAGGGAGGGGTGCTTGCCTTGCCATGCGCACCAGAAGTAAACTTAACTGGTGGTACTAGGGATTCTGATTCCGGCCAGGCAGCGGGGTGGTTGGCTCTGGGGGGAGGGGTTGATTCGACGGGAGGGGGGCAGGGGCACTGGGAGGGGACCAGTTATATAGGGGAACCTGCTCTCAAAGTTCCTATGGACCAAATCGATAGGGAGACAGGCAGGGTTTCTGTTGCAGGAGGCATTGAACTGATGGACACTGTGACTACAGGGGATACGAGTGCTCGGGGGGTGAGGGGTGCAGGGGACCAAGGTTTGCTGGTTGAAGGGGTACAAGGCATGTTGGGGGGAGGGATAGGGAGGGAGGGGAGGGAGGCTGAGAAACGGGGAAGGCAAGAGAAGGAGGATATGGTGCATCAGGAGCGGGGGGGTCCCGCGCTGCAGAAGGGGGGGGACGGTGGGGTGGGGGTCCGTCCTTTGCGGCGGTGGTGGGTGGAGGAGGTGGCCGCAGGGGAACTAGGGGGGTAGGGGGCAGCGGGGAAGGATGGGGAGGGGGGTGGGGGGGTGGGGGGGAGGCCAGGTTCCCAAAAGGAGGAATGTGGTACAATTGAGATGGGTGGGGGAGGGGGGGATGCCAAGCAGGGATGCGGTCCTGAGATTGGTCCTTGGTCTAGGATTCCTCCCAGAGGACCTCTATGCCTGTATTCATCCGGTGAATATACCAGAATACGATGTCAGCTTTCTAACCCAGCGAGGCATGGAGGTCTTCTGGGAGAGATACGAAGGGGTACGGGGGAGAGGGGACTGGAAGAACTACCGGGCCGTACCGATCAGCAGACCCGACCTGGTGCAAGTAACCCTTCTTGTTCGAAATGAGTCTCTATCAGGGGCGGACCTGGCCTTCTGGCTACAACGGTACGCAGAATTGCGTACCCCCTTGTCCAAACTCCCGGACCCCAGTAGGGTGTGGGCTGGAGGTTGGGGTGCGCAGGTTAGGCTGAGGCAGGCAGGGCATGTCACCCAGCACATTCCCTCCTCGGCGTTCATCGGCAGGGATCGGATTCTCTGCTTTTATAAGGGGCAGCCACGGCAGTGTCACAAGTGCGGGTCGTTTAGACATTTTAGTATGTCATGCCCGGTTGTGCAGTGTGGAAAGTGCGGGTCTAAGGAGCATCCCACGGAGTCCTGTATGTCTATTCGGTGCAACTTGTGTGGGGGTCTGGGGCATGCATTTCGAGCCTGCCCTTGGGCCTCCCATAATGGGGGTGAGGAGGAGATAGATAGGGATGGTTCAGGTCAGGGGGAGGGGGGAGGGGAAGCAGACCATGATCAGGTTCCCGGGGCGGGAGGGAAAGGGTCCAGGGAAGGACAGGGACAGGTAGAGGGGGGGGGGTGGGGGGGAGGGTCGGAAGCGGCAGGAAGGGGAGGATGAGGGCTGGACGCGGGTGTCCAAGAAACAGCGGAGAGGAAGGGTGGGAAGGGGGGTGGGAATGGGGATAGAAGTAGGGAATAGATTCAGGGGTTTGGAAGAGGAGGGAGGGGTTGAGGAACTGGCTGGTGAGGAGGTAGAGGATGGGGGTAGCCGGCAGGACGGGTTGGGAGGTAGGGGAGAAGGAGTGAAGGGAACAGCGGGTAAGAGGAAAGAGAAACGGGAGGGGAGGGTTTTGAGGGACAAAGAGGGGGAAGGGTAGGGGGGGAGGTGGGTGGATCGGGGGAGGTGACGGCTGATGCAGGGAGGGCGGGAGAGGAAAGGAAGGTAAGAAAGGATGTAGTAATGCAGGCCCGTGAGGGGAGGGAGGAAGGGTCGGAGGCGGGATTGATGGGAAGGGTGGAAGAAGAGGAGGTAGTAGGGGTGGAAGAGGGAGGAGAGGAGGGGGGCAGGTCGCTTGATGATCCCCAGGGAGGGAGGGAGGTGGGTGAAGACAAAAAGAAGATAGGGAGGAAGAAAGCAAGGGTGGGGGAAGGGATGTTTAAGCTAGGGGTCCGGGATTGGGCGGAGGAGGAAGAAGAGGGTGGAGGGGAAGGGACCACGGATGATGGTGTGGAGAGAAGGGAAGGCAGCCAGGAAGGCGGGGGGTGTGGTAGCGAGGACTGATGGCGGGACTGCTATTGGTGTTCGCCACACTTAATGTGGCTAGTGTCGCCTCCCAGAGGGCAAGAAGCTTGGCATTTGATGGCCTCTCTGCTGTGGAGGCGGACTGTTTCCTCCTCCAGGAGACCCGGTTGCAGACGCTAGAGGACATCCGGCGGGCAAAGAGGGCCTGGAGATGGGGACCCTCTATTTGGGGTCTGGCCGGGGAGAGGTATGGGGGGATAGGCGTCCTCTTTAAAACCAATAAAGTAGAGATTCAGAGGGTGGTGGAGCTGGGTATTGGTAGGTGTTTGGTGTTGGACGTAATATTGCGGGGGGTGGCCTTGCGGGTGATTAATGTGTATGGACCGCAAAGCAAACAGGGAAGGTCTGCACTGTTCAACAAAATTAAGCCTTACCTATACACTTCAAGGCAGTTGGTGTGGGGAGGAGACTTCAACACTATCTTACGGAAAGAGGATAGTGGGGGGCGGGCACCACAAGTACGTTATGATGGGGTTCGACTAGCGGGGATTATGAAAGGAGCAGGGCTGGTGGATGTACATATTGCACTTGGTGGTGGGAATCAGGGTTTCACCTTTTCACGGGGCACCTGTAGGAGCAGAATTGACCGGTTTCTAGTTCGGGAAGGGGCATGTAGGCAGGCACCTAGGGTGGTGGAAGTAGATTTCTCTGACCACAGGATGGTGATGATAGAGTTGGGGGGAGGGGGGGCGTGCAAGCTAGGGAAAGGGTTGTGGAGATTGAATCTCAAATGGTTGAAGGAGGGGGTGTTGCACCAGGAGTACCTGGAATTCCTAGCAGACCAGGTGTCCATTCAGGGTGTCTTCCCTTCCCTCAGGGACTGGTGGGAAGTACTGAAACACCGCACCAGAGGGTTTTTTCTCCGTCAGGCAAGGCGGGAGGGAAGGGAGGCCACCCGGTTGGGGATCGCCCTGAGAAAGCGACGGGATAATCTAATTTCCCGGGGGGGGAGGAGGGAGGATATTGAGGTACTGCAGCAGGAGGTTGAAAGAGTACAGTACAACCGCTACTCTTCCCTCGTCTACGAGCGGGACTTCGGGAAGCTGCTTGGTCCGGACCCGTATGACTGCTGCAAGGAACGAAGGGAGAGGAGGGTGGTGGTGGGGTTTAGGGATGAGGGGGGGGTGCTCCAAGAATCCAGGGAAGGTATTTTGCGGGTGGTGGGGACGCATTTTGGGCGGGTTTTCTCGGACCTACAGTTGGGGACAGAGGCCATGGGAAGATATATTGAGGGGACCCCGGGGGTGGGTAACTGGGGGCCCCATCTTCAGGTCTTAACGCAGCCGTGGACGCTGGGTGAGGTGGAGGAGGCCATTGGGGCCTTGCGGCGCAGAACAGCGCCGGGGCCGGATGGACTTCCGGCGGAGTTTTACCAACGGTTCAGGGACCAGCTAGCGCCGCTCTTGCTGGAACTCTGGGAGGAGGCGCGAACAGGAGGATCCTTGCCAGAGTCTATGGGAGGATCAGCATTGGTCCTCCTTAGCAAAGGCAAGGATCCTCAAGACGTGGCGAACTGGCGACCAATAGCACTATTGAACAGCGACCGAAAGATCTTCGCCCACATGCTTCATGCTCGCATGAGGAAGGTCTCCGGTGAAGTGCTAGCAGTCCCGCAGAGGTGTGGGGTCCCAGGAAGGGGGTGCTGGAGGCAGTAGCCTGGGTGAGGGAGGGCTTGGAACATAGCCGGGTGGGAGATGGTAGGTTGGTCGTGGCCTTGGACCAGGACAAGGCTTTCGACCGAGTGCAGTGGGAGTTCTTGTGGAAGGTCCTGGATCACTATGGCTTCCCGGGGGAGTGGATCGCACAACTGCAACTGTTGTATGCTGGGGCGCGATTTTTTCCCCTGGTGAATGGATGGAGGGGGGCGGAGGTGGGGGTCACGGCAGGGGTACGGCAGGGGTGCCCATTGAGCCCCCTGCTGTACGCTTTTGCCATAGATCCCCTGGTGCGGAGGCTGGGAGGGGGGGGGGGGGGAGGGCTCAGAGGGGTAGAGGTTGGCAAAGGGAACGTATTGAGAGTCATCGCTTATGCAGACGATGTCACCGTTTGGGTGGCAGACCAGAGGGAGGGGAGGATGCTGCGGGAGACCCTTGAAGAATATTCCAAGGCATCGGGGTCACGGGTAAACCTGGGTAAGTGTACTAGCTTGTGGGTGGGTCCAGAGGAACGGCGATTTAACCTAGGGGGCGGGTTTCCTGCAGGGATTGAAAGAATGCGGGTGTTGGGAGTGTATTTTGGGGGGGGGGATTACGGGCGGGAGAGTTGGGAGCAAAAGATATCGGAGGCAAGGGAAAAGGTGGATCGTTGGAAGGGGTGGCGGATGTCCATGGCAGACAGGGTCCGGTTGTTGAAGACCCAGATAGTCCCCATGTTTCTCTTCTTGAGTTACATCTGCCTTTTGCCGGAATGCTGTTTCACTTCATTGTACAGCGTGTTTTTTCAACTTTTGTGGGGCAACAGGATGAACCCGGTAAAACGCAATATTACTTACCGGTCACGGGAGGAAGGGGGGGTGGGGATGGTAAACCCTGTCCTGCTATTCTCCTCCCTGTTCATCCAGTTTAACCTTGGGCGGGGGGGAGGGCCGGAGGCCCCAGGGTGGGCACAAAGTGTTGTGCAGTGGTGGGAGGGATTTTGGGGCCCTTGGTGGGGAGGGGGGAAGGTGGGGAGGTTGCGGAAGGGTTTCCCGGAGGGGGTAGGCTACTACAAATCCTTAGTAAAGCTGGTCCGGTTGTGGGACATTACATGGGAGGAAATAAGGGCGGGGCAGAGGGAGAGCTGGGTGGAGCGGGTTCGCTCCCAGCATTTCTCATCTCCCCTGACTCTTAGGGATGCTCCAGGGCCCGTGCTGAGGCAGGGCCTGCGCTTTATTTCATCTAGACGACTCCCGAACAAGTACAGGGACATTGCCTGGCTGTCCCTTCACGGTAAATTATATGTTAGGGCAAATATGCACCGAAGCATGCAGGACCGAAACTGCCCGAGGGGGGAGTGTGCTGGTCAGCTGGAGACGATGGACCACTTCCTTATGGTGTGTCCATTCTCCAGAGCAGTTTGTGGAAGAGTGGCCGCCTTGTTGGCCATCCCCAGCTTCACGTCCTACACCTATGCAGACTGGGTGTACGGGAGGCAGCAGGGGACGGGGCGGCTGGAGCCAGGTACCGCCTTCCTCATATCAGTCATTATCAGGTACTGCCTGTGGGTGGCTCGATGCGGGGTGTCTATGCGCCAGGAGTGCAGGTCGGCTGAGCAGGTTTCCTGGGACATTGTCCGAGCCGTCCAGGAATTGGCACGCTGGGAAAAGGTGGAGGGGGGGGTACATAATTTTGGGGTTTGGTGGAAGCATGTCCGCTTGAAGTTGATTTGAATGTATGGTGTGGGGGGGATTTGGGGGGGACGGGTTTTATCGGGTTTGTATTTTTTGTATAAAAGTGTAGTGGGGCTGGTTTTACAACGGCATGATGTAATGTCTTGAATATTGGTTTTTTCCGTTTTATTTAATAAAGGAATTCTCCAAGCATCCACTACATTTGTAAACATGAGCAATTGCCCTCCAAAATCTACCTGGCTAATAAGTTTTATGAACTTTTCCTTCAGGAACTTGCCCAAACCTCTTTTGAATTCCTCTGTTATTTGTCTTGCTTGGCTGCATCCTCCAGCAACAGATTCCACAGTTTAATTATGTGCTATATTTCAAGGGGTGTCCTCTTCTTTCTGTGTTGTTTAAAAAGTTAAACAGCTATTCCTTATTTAACTGTTCCACCCCATTTATGATTTTTAAGTTTCCTTCTTATCTCCTCTCTGTTGTCTTATCTCCAAGCTGAAAAGCTCTAACCACTTTAGCCCTTCTTCATAAGGGAGGTGTTCCATCCTCTTTATCATGGATCTTATTTCTGGGTAGTGTCTCCTAACTCAGAACCAAGCACTTTGTACTTATAGTTGGGATTATTTTTCTCTCTGTGTATCACTTTGCACTTGTCTACATTAACTTTTATCTCTCAGTCCTAGTGTCACAACGCTCAACCACTTTAATGACCAAATAATTTTGTGTCATCCACAAATCTGATGAGTTTACCCATCACTCCTCTCTCCATTAAGGAAATATTAATCAGCACAGGAATTATATATTGGGTGGACAATTCTGTAAATCCCATTTCTATGGTTAATGCCCTGCTGTACTGCAGCCATGGCGTTACAAAATTGCCTTCCTTATTGTCAACCATTTCTTCAGTTCTTCTAAAACCCTAATATAAATGTACTCAGGGAGAAATGTGTTCATCGGTATGTCAGGCTTGCTTGTTTTATGATTATTGTCGGACGCACTGGTGCTTTTAAAGAAAAAATCTTCTCCTCTTAGGGAGATAATTACATTGTAAGTGACAAGGAAATAATATACAATTTGCGCTGCAAGGTGTGTCATATCTGACAGTCACAGTTTTTTTTATTTTACTTCTAGGTATGCACTGAGACAGTCTAGTCCATATCTTCATACATGTTCTAGAAATCCCTTTGTACACATAGAAACATAGAAACATGACAGCAATAAGAGCCAAATGGCCCATCCAATCTGTCCATCCACAGCAAATCACTGTCTCCTCCTTAAAGGAGCATGAGGAGGAAGAGAGAGCAGAGCAGGCAATGTGGCAGTGCCAGAGACTGGTGCTGGACAAGGCTTCAGCTGGCAGGGGTTGGGGACCTTCGCCAGCCAAGGTACTTTGCTGCAGCAGTGGGTGGAGAGTGGCACGGCGGCGGTGAGGCAGGTGGGGCGAGACAGCAGGGGGCGGCGGTGGGGTGGCAGACTAAAATGTGACCCCTCCCCAGCTCAGGCTTTGGCCCCCTCCCACTGCGAGGTCTGGCTACACCCCTGGAAGGGAGTACCAAATGACCAAGGCAAACAAGAAGTAAGAGTATCCAAGAGTTTATTTGTCAAAATAAGCTGACCCAAAAGACCCCACATGGGCCGTGTATCAGCATAATGATGCACTGGAGCAATATGCGCTGCAATACGTAATATCCAGATGACTGGTTGTTACGTATTGCAGCGCATATTGCTCCAGCGCTTCAATGTTATTTTTCCATTTATATACTCTGATTGGGTAACTGGAGAATTGAATCATCGACATGCGATAGACGTAATCTACTTAGATTTTAGCAAAGCTTTTGACACAGTTCCCCACAGGAGGCTCTTAAATAAACTAGATGGGCTGAAGATAGGTCCCGAAGTGGTGAACTGGATTAGGAACTGGTTGACGGACAGACGACAGAGGGTGGTGGTAAATGGAGTTCGCTCGGAGGAGGGAAAGGTGAGTAGTGGAGTGCCTCAGGGATCGGTGCTGGGGCCAATTCTGTTCAATATATTTGTGAGTGACATTGCCGAAGGGTTAGAAGGTAAAGTTTGCCTATTTGTGGATGATACTAAGATTTGCAACAGAGTGGACACCCGGGAGGGAGTGGAAAGCATGAAAAGGGATCTGAGGAAGCTAGAAGAATGGTCTAAGGTTTGGCAATTAAAATTCAATGCGAAGAAATGCAAAGTGATGCACTTAGGGAGTAGAAACCCATGAGAGACTTATGTGTTAGGCGGTGAGAGTCTGATAGGTACTGAGGGGGAGAGGGATCTTGGGGTGATAGTATCCGAGGATCTGAAGGCGACGAAACAGTGTGACAAGGCGGTGGCCGTAGCAAGAAGGTTGCTAGGCTGTATAGAGAGAGGTGTGATCAGCAGAAGAAAGGAAGTGTTGATGCCCCTGTACAAGTCGTTGGTGAGGCCCCACCTGGAGTATTGTGTTCAGCTTTGGAGGCTGTACCTTGCAAAGGATGTTAAAAAAATGGAAGCAATGCAAAGAAAAGCTATGAGAATGGTATGGGATTTGCGTTCCAAGACGTATGAGCAAAGACTTGCTGACCTGAACATGTATACCCTGGAGGAAAGGAGGAACAGGGGTGATATGATACAGACGTTCAAATACTTGAAAGGTATTAATCCGCAAAAAAATCTTTTCCGGAGATGGGAAGGCGGTAGAACGAGAGGACATGAAATGAGATTGAAGGGGGGCAGACTCAAAAAAGATGTCAGGAAGTATTTTTTCATGGAGAGGGTGGTGGATGCTTGGAATGCCCTCCCGCGGGAGGTGGTGGAGATGAAAACGGTAACGGAATTCAAACGTGCGTGGGATATGCATAAAGGAATCCTGTGCAGTAGGAATGGATCCTCAGAAGCTTAGCCAAAATTGTGTGGCGGAGCAGGTGGGGGAAGAGAGGTTGGTGGTTGGGAGGTGAGGATAGTGGAGGGCAGACTTATATGGTCTGTGCCAGAGCCGGTGATGGGAGGCGGGACTGGTGGTTGGGAGGCAGGAAATACTGCTGGGCAGACTTGTACGGTCTGTGCCCTGAAAAAGGCAGGTACAAATCAAGGTAAGGTATACACATATGAGTTTATCTTGTTGGGCAGACTGGATGGACCATGCAGGTCTTTTTCTGCCGTCATCTACTATGTTACTATGTTACTATGTAACACGACTCATGTAGGGTCTTTTGGGTCAGCTTATTTTGGCAAATAAATTCTTGAATGCTCTTACTCCTTGTTTGCCTTGGCCATTGGTACTCCTTTCACTTTCACCTGTGCTGTTTTTGCTAGACTGAGTTGTGCCAGTGGAGACTGGAGATTGTGGATTGTTATGCCAACAGCCCCCTAGTGATTACTATCCTGACCTGAACCCACCAACAACCTACATATATATATTTTGTTAATATAAAGTATCACACCTCATACTACTTCAGGCAGGAAGGGGTTATACAAATTTTTAATTTAACTTATTTCTTAGAGAAAGAGATAAAAAATCTGGATTTTGCCATACTGTAGCACCTTAAAAAAGGTGATGACATTTGATAAGATGATAGCGCCATCAGAAAGTCATTCAGGAGAGAATACTATAATTGAAACTCAAGATTTGGCACTGAAAAAAATTGGCGCTAAGCACCGATTCCCATGCCTAACTTTAGATACCAGACTTACACCTGCTGATACTTGCTATAAATGTTGGCACCCAAATTAAGCATGCTTACCCAGTATTCTATAACTATGCTTGTAATTTTTCAGAATGCCCTGACATGCCCATAGCCATGCCCCATTTTGAGATATGCAGTGGCGTTCCTAGGGGGGCTGGCACCCGGGGCGGATCGCCAATTCGCCCCACCCCCCGGGTGCAGTGCCCCCCCCCCCGATGCAGCGCGGACCCCCCAGCGAAGGGACACCCCTGTGAAGGAACCCCCCCCCCCGCCGGGTGCACGCCACTGGGGGGGTGCCGCACGCGCCTGTCCTCCGTTGTTCCATGCTTCTTCTCTGCCCCAGAACAGGAAGTAACCTGTTCCGGGGCAGAGAAGAAGCATGGAACAACGGAGGGCTGGCACGCATGGAACCCCCCCCAGCGGCGTGCACCCGGGGCGGACCGCCCCCACCGCCCCCCCCCCCTAGGAACGCCACTGGAGATATGCACCATGGGAGATAGGTGCCCTGGCTTATAGAATAGCATGCAACCAGATGCGCATACAAATTTTAATGAGTGCCAATTAACTTCAATAATTAGTTGTAGTCATTCATTTCATATCTGGCGAGTAGCTACCCGGACAGTTCCCACCCACTAATTGCCCCCCCCCCCCCCCCCCCCCGGGGATAATTCCCACCTACAGCAAGTCCCCCTGGGACAATTCCCACTTAAGGGAGACAATTCCAACATAGGACTTCCTGCAGTAGAGGAGTAGCCTAGTGGTTAGTGCAGTGGACATTGATCCTAGGGAATCTGGGTTCAAATCCCACTGCAGCTCCTTGTGACTCTGGACAAGTCACTTAACTCTCCATTGCCCAGGTACAAATAAGTACCTGTATATACTATGTAAAATGTTTTGAATGTAGTTGCAAAACCCACAGAAAGGCAGTATATCAAGTCCCATTCCCTTTCTCTCCTTGTCATATCCCACCCTCCCTATCCCTTTTTTTGTCGGAGCTTTTTCTTTTTGGTTTTCATTCTTGTATCCGGTCACTCTCTTTTTTCTGAGTGAATTCCCATAAGTCCTGGTGGTGTATCACATTGTGTTGTGGTGCTGCTTTTTCAGATGCTAACAGGGAGGATGATCCATTCAGCCGTCATCCCCGTACACTTGTGCAGCATACGGATGTAGACAGAGGAAGTATAATAACAGACTAACTTTTCATTTGTAGAGTAGTAATTTCTTATGATGAAAAGTTATTCTGGCAGACTTGCTTTAAGTCTTTTCTTTTTGGATGGGTGTAGTTTGGAAGGGGAAAGGGAAGGAGATTAATTGTGCTAGTGTATTTTGCACTAATTTTACCACTTCTGGCTGAATATTACCCCCTATGGACTAGGTTCCATATATCATGGCTAAAAATCAGCATTAAAATGAAATACGCCCAAGCATATTGTGTAAAGTATGCCTAAATTTAGGCATACTTTATAGAATAAGCCTAAATTTCCATGCAGTTTATAGAATACATGGAGCACCAGCCCATACGACTAAATTTAGTTGTGGGTGGTTACGCCAAGTAAAACTTGGTGTAAAAGCCAACACCTAAATTAGGTGCAGTCCAGGTGTATTCTATAACAATGCACACAGATTTTAGAAATGCCCATGACCCGCCCATTCCATGTCCATGGCCATGCCCCTTTTCAACTATGCAAATTAGAATTTACGTTATAGAATCACGTTATAGAATATGCTTAGACTGTTTTACTTATAAATTCTAATTAATGCCATTTTATTTCAATAATTGCTTGCTAAGTGACAATTATAAGTGCTGACTAGCTTGTTAACTAATTAAGTTGTGTGCGCAAATTCAGAGTATGACTGGATTTGCGCATGCAACTTAAGTCACGCTATATAGAATCCGGGGGTATATTTTTAATACAAGCCTTATCCAAAAAACAAATACAAAAAAAAACCTTTAATGGAAGATTGATCAATGATTTATTTTGGAAGTTGATCTGCATAGAGGTATTGTATATAATAATGCCCATCAAAAGAATGTCTAAGAAGGGAAGCAAGGTGCAATAAGAATTTGTACTATTTGTTTAAAGAGACCTTTGCCTGGGCTTGATTTCATACCTGTTTTCAGCTTTTCACATACCTTGGTCACCCATGACAGCATTCTGATAGGGATTCTCTGGCTGCAAAGCGATGATTGGACAAGTGAGAGGAAACAAAGAATTCTTAGAATGATAGCAGCCTGGAGCCAATCTCATTACAAGTCCCTGCACTCAGCTGACATGCCTGAACTGTGCAAAGACCTTCAAGTGAACTGTTATATAAAGCATAAAGCACCACATGGTTTTCAAGCAGCTGCTAGATCTCACAGTAAATGAGGGAAAAAATGGTACATTGCATACCCTCATAAACAAAAATGGTCAAGAGGAGGAAAACAAGAAGCCCCTCTTCAGTTTTTTTGATGCCTCAGGCTAAGTGAAATGAGGAGGAAGGATTGGGTTGAAGATGTTCTACTCTGCATTCTTGATTTGATTAGGCCTAGTGGCTGGTCAGGCAACAATTCCCAGGCATTTAACTGTACCAGCAAGATCAGAACTCAAAAGCATGTTTTTTTTTTTTTTTTTAACTGCCATGTCTCATTATACAGGATCTACAGGCTTATAATAAAATGCTATATTAAAAAATGCATAATAGAGCTACCATTTATTCAATTTTGGAGAGTTGGCATTCCTGTGAAAAACCAGTAGAGACAAACACAAGAACAGATATTTACATTACAGATTTTTTTCCCCTCTCCTTTTATAAACTGAAGTTAAAAACTGTTTTTGGAAGAGTGATGAGTGCAAACTTTATGTGACAGCAGTCAGCTGGCAAGTTAAAATAGCAACTTTCTTAAATTGCCTCCGGATAAATTAAACCTGAAATCTGTTGATTTGTTGTTCCTCCATATTAGAAACCACAGAATGGTTATCTGAGAATCGGGACTGTGGGTGGTCTTTTCACTCTGTGCCTATGCTATGTCACATATCTTATGAAAAGGTTATTTTCGAGAGTAGACATGCGTAAAAATAGACACTCAGAAAATGTAACACCTACTTTTGATAATGTACATGTAGGGGTTTCCAGGAGAGATGAGGAGGTGGAAGAATTCACAGAGCAGGGGTGGGATCCACCCTTAAGTATGTAGCTTGTAAAATATGAATAAAAAACAGAGGTAATCAGGATCTGTAGACAGTCCAGAAATGTAGAAACAATAGCAGATCACCAGGAGTAAATAAAAATGTCACTTTGCGGGTTCATCCCAGATCCCATTGGTAGGACGAAACATGGCCAAGTTGGGTTTTTTTTTTAATGTGATTTAATCACATAAAAGACCCAACGTGGCCACGTTTCGCCCTGCCAACGGGCTGCATCAGGGGTCAACAAACATATAGATACAGATATTCAGTTTCATCTCCAATGTGGCCACGTCGGGTATTTTATGTGATTTTAATAAAGCGACATTCTTAACTACTCCTGTTGTTTCTACATTTTTGTAAAATACGTGCATATCTACCAAGTCATACATGCAGAGACACAGACAAAGTTATGGAGGTGTAACTTTGCATGGGAGCCTTTGAGTAGGTTATTAAAAACAAAACAGGTATTTATGATATAATTATTTTGAAAGGCAATATAGGCACGTTCTATGTGCCTTTCTGCCTAGGTTCCCTATTATATAAAGATTTTTCTTGTGTAAAACATATGAAAACATTATGGCCAAATACATTCACTTACATATTGGCAATAGGTCAATTCTATAAACTGACACTTGCAGGTATGTGCAACTTACACACGTCAAAGGCACCATTAGTTGACAGTTAGGTGCCATTCTATAAGGTAGCACCTAAGAGCCATAGGGGCCCTTTTACCAAACAATGATAAAAAGTGGCCTTAATATGCCCTTACGTGGGTCATTCCCATGTGCTAAGGCCATTTTTACCGCTGGGGTAAAATGGCCAATTTTGGGATTTTTTTTCAATAAGGCCATACGCTAATTTTCCCATTAGCATGTGAGCCCCTACCACCACCTACTTGTAAGTGGGAGAGACTCACAAGCTAAACCTGTGCTAATCCGTTAGTTTGTGGCAATACCTATGTGCTAACCGATTAGCACAGAACATGCCCACTCTCCCCCCCACTCTCACCCCAGCACTAAAAAATAAATTCTATCTTTTAGCAAGTGGGTAACATGTGCACATCCCCAAATTATCACAGGATGCTTCAGCGAACCCCACGGTAAGCCAGCTTTGTTAAAGAGCCCCATAATGCCTAACTGCAAGTGGGTGTACACATGGGTGGAGCATGAGTGAGCCATGGGTGTGTCTCTCACTCATGCATGTAGTTTACAAAATAGTATAAATTACTTGCATCACTTAGCATGACAAATTACACCTGCAGTTGACATGGTGTAAGAAGGCACGTTTAAACATGGCCACACCAATGGAGTCTTGGGGTGCCTAAACTGAGGCACCAACTTATAAAATTGTCCCATACACCTCACCGTGCAGGTGGTGTCAGGCTGCTACTCTCACCTACTTGTAGATTTCAACCTCTTCTTCCACCTCAGTCTCACTGAATTTCTTCCATTGAAGTCCACTCCATACGTCTATAAATTCCACTACCTCTCCGGGTTGCAGTCATTTATTGACCCCCAGATAAGTCCCTGTCTTCCTTTCTCACTGACTTTGACTTCTGGCTTTTCTTAATTCTTGAACCTATTCTTTCCTCATTCTTGGGGATTGTAATGTTCATGCTAATAACCCCTCTGATTCTTATACCTCTTAAATTTCTTGCTTTAATATCCTGATTTTGTCTTCAGCTGTGCACCACTCCCTCTACTCACCAGAATGGTCATTGCCTTGATCTTCTCCAATTGCTCACTCTTCGATTTCTCTACCTCAGTTCTTCCCCTCTCTGACCATAATCTGCTAAGTTTCATATTTAATCCCCCCCCCCCCATCTCGTCCAATCTCCACCAATTCATTTAGTAATCTTTAGGCTATTGACACTTGTACTACGTTACCCAAGTCTGTCAATGAGGCTGTCTCTTCCTATAATACTATTCTCTCCTCTGCTCTAGATAATCTCGATCCTCCCATTCCTACTACTACTACTTAACATTTCTAGAGCGCTACTAGGGTTACGCACCGCTGTACAAAATAAACAAAGAAGGACGGTCCCTGCTCAAATGAGCTTACAATCTAAAGAACGAAATGTCAAGTTGGGCAGTCTAGATTTACTCGGTAGAGGTATAGAGGTTAGGTGCCGAAGGCGACATTGAAGAGGTGGGCTTTAAGCAGAGATTTCCTGGGTAGAGGTGAAGAGGTTAGATGCCGAAGGCGACATTGAAGAGGTGGGCTTTAAGCAGAGATTTGAAGATGGGGAGGGAGGGGGCCTGACGTATGGGCTCGGGGAGTTTGTTCCATGCGTGGGGTGAGGCGAGGCAGAAAGGGCGGAGCCTGGAGTTGGCGGTGGTGGAGAAGGGTGCTGAAAGGAGGGATTTGTCTTGAGAGCGGAGGTTATGGGTAGAAACGTAAGGGGAGATGAGGGTTGAGAGGTAAGGAGGGGCTGCAGATCGAGTACATTTGTAGGTTAGTAGCAGAAGCTTGAATTGAATGCGGTACCTGATCGGAAGCCAATGAAGTGACTTGAGGAGAGGGGTGATGTGAGTGTATAGGTTCAGGCGGAAGATAAGACGTGCAGCAGAGTTCTGAATGGACTGAAGGGGGGATAGGTGACTAAGTGGGAGACCAGTGAGGAGTAGGTTGCAGAAGTCAAGGCGAGAGGTAACGAGAGAGTGGATGAGATTTCGGGTGGTGTGCTCAGAGAGGAAAGGGCGGATTTTGCTAATGTTATAGAGGAAGAAGCGACAGGTCTTGGCTATCTGCTGGATGTGCGCAGAGAAGGAGAGGGAGGAGTCGAAGATGACACCGAGGTTGCGGGCAGATGAGACGGGGACGATGAGGGTATTATCAACTGAGATAGAGAGTGGAGGTAGAGGAGAAGTGGGTTTGGGTGGGAAGACAAGAAGTTCAGTCTTGGCCATGTTCAGTTTCAGGTGGCGGTTGGACATCCAGGCAGCAATGTCGGATAAGCAGGCCGATACTTTGGCTTGGGTTTCCGCAGTGATATCAGGTGTGGAGAGATAAAGCTGGGTGTCGTCAGCATAAAGATGATACTGGAAGCCATGAGACGAGATCAGGGAGCCCAGGGAAGAGGTGTAGATAGAGAAAAGAAGGGGTCCAAGGACAGAACCCTGAGGGACTCCAACAGAGAGCGAGATAGGGGTGGAGGAAGAGCCATGAGAGTGTACTCATTCCCCGATCTGTAAGGTGTACCAAACCCCAGCTTTTGCTGAACTCCAGAGTCTGTTATCTACATTCCTGAGCCTGATTTGCTGAAAACCTTTGGCTACAATACATGCCCATACTGACTTCATACATTTCAAATTTTTGCTGACCTCCTTCCAGTCTGCTTTTTCATTTGTCAAACAAGACTACTATATCCATTCAGTGGTATACCTAGGTTGGATGCCACCTGGGGTGAGTCACCACTATGCCCCCTGACATATAACCCCCTCCCACTCCCCCTCTTGGTACATCACCCCCTCCCCATGAAGCATATCACCCACCTCCCGCCCTCCGAAGTTTATCATCCTCACCACCTGGGGGTGCACGGAGCAGCCACACGGCTGTAGGCTACACCAGTCCCCTGCTCCAGAACAGGAAGTAATACCAGAAGGGGCAAGGAACCGGCGTAACCAACAGCCACATGACTGCACCGTGCACCCTCTTGCTGCCTGCACCTGCACCTAGAGCATCCATTTGACAAACTTTTTTGGTTTCAACCCTCACCATCTCTTTGCTACTGAACCATCACTGAACTCTGTCCTCACAGTGCTTCAACTTCCATTCCCCTTCACTTTCACCCATACTATGGCTGAGTACTTACATAACAGGGCTCAGAAGATTAACCTTGAGTTCCCAACCAAGTCACCTCAATCTCTCCTCCCCCCCCCCCACTCCATTCTCTCAATCTTCCTTCAACCTCTGCCACCTTTACTATTATCACTGAAGAGTAGAGGATCCCACAGTTATTCAAAAAGGAAAAATAGTCAACATAAAGGAATCCTTCACAAGGTCATCTTCCAATGTGGTATATATCATTCCATGTAAAAAGTGTGACGAAGGGTGCTATATTAGAGAAACAAGCCAGATGCTAAAGAAGAGATTTAATTTACATAGACAACATATGAAAAATGCCAGTGCCAACCAGGATGTCACCTTTGTGGGACAGAACTTTACAAAACCAGAATACTATATCAATGATTTTATGGTGAGAATACTAAAGGGAAACTAAGACAACCCAGGAGTGTAAGACCTTTGAAGTCAGAATAATTAAATATTTTGACACCCACCAGACAGAACTTAACAAAGATTTGGGTTTTCTAGCCCATTATAAACAATAAAATTCTACTGTTTTGTCACTCTTTTATCACCATGCATCTTTCCCTTTCTCTCATCCACCCAGCTCACATGTTTCTCACCGTACCACCTCACCCTCTTCCTGTGAGACTGTGATTGGAATGCTTTGATGTTTCACTTATATATACTGTTATTTATCAATATTTGCTCATTTCTGATCTGAAGAAGGGTTATCTTTGAAAGCAAGTCAAAAAATGTATTGTTAGTTCAATAAAAAAAAAATAATGGATGATTTCAATTACCCCAATATTGACTGGATAAATGTTACATCAGGGAGTGCCAAGGAGATAAAATTTCTAGATGTAATAAATGACTGCTTCTTGGAGCAGCTGGTCCAGAAACTGACAAGAGGGGGAGCCATTTTGGATCAGGTCCTTGGTGGCGTGCAGGGCATAGTGCAAGAGGTGGCAATGTTGGGTCCCCTGGGAAACAGTGATGATAATATGATCAAGTTTGAGCTGCTATCTGGGATGAACCCGCAGAGGAAGTCTGCTGTAGCTGCATTTAATTTTCAAAAGGGCAACAAGAATAGAATGAGAAAAATGGTTAAAAAGAAACTAAAAGGATCAGCTGCAAAGGTTAGGACACTAAATCAGGCGTGGACGTTATTAAAAAATACCAACTTGGAAGCCCAGTCCAAATGCATTCCATGTATTTGCAAAGATGGAAAGGAGAGAAAACATCAGCCAGCATGGTTAAAGGTGAAGTAAAAGAGGCCATTACAGCCAAAAGATTGTCCTTCAGAGAATGGAAAAGGGCCCAAATGAAGAAAAGAAGCTTCATAAGCACTGGGAAGTCAGATGCAAAGCATTAATAAAGAAGGCTAAAAGAGAATATGAAGAGAAACTTACCGCAGAGGCTAAAACTCAGAGTAACAACTTTTTCAGGTACATCAGAAGCAGAAAGCCTGCAAAGGAATCTGTGGGACCGTTAGATCTTGAAGGAGCAAAAGGGGCACTAAGGGAGGACAAGGCCATAGCAGAGAAACTGAATGAATTCTTTGCTTCTGTCTTTACAGAAGAAGATGTAAGAAATCTGCCTGTAGCAGAAATGGTTTTCAAGGGTGATGATGCGGAGGAACTAAAGAAATCTCGGTGAACCTGGAAGATGTTCTGAGTTAAATTGACAAATTAAAGAATAGTAAATCACTTGGGCCGGATAGCATACATTCAAGGGTACTCAAAGAACTCAAGCATGAAATTGTTGATCTGATGTTAGTAATATGCAACCTGTTGTTAAAATCGTCCATAGTACCTGAAGATTGGAGGGTGGCCAATGTGACACTGATTTTTTAAAAAGGGTTATAAGGGTGATCTGGGGAAATTATAGACCGATAAGCCTGATGTTGGTGCCAGGCAAAATAGTGGAAACTATTATAAAGAATAGAATTACAGAACATGTAGACAAACATGGTTTAATGGGACAGAGTCAGCATAGGTTCAGTCAAGGGAGTCTTGCCTCACCAATTTGCTTCATTTCTTTGAAGGCATGAATAAGCATATGGATAAAGGTGAGCCAGTTGATGTAGTGTATCTAGAGTTTCAGAACGCTTTTGATAAAGTTCCTCATGAGAGACTTCTGAGAAAATTAAAGAGTCAGGGGATAGGAGGCAAGGTTCTGGTGTGGATTAGGAATTGGTTAATGGACAGAAAATAGAGGGTAGGGTTAAATGGTCATTTCTCTCAATGGAGGAGGGTGAACAGTGGAGTGCCACAGGGATCTGTACTGGGACCAGTACTATTTAACATATTTATAAATGATATGTAAATTGGAATGACGAGTGAGGTGATCAAATCTGCAGATGATACAAAACTATTCAAGGTTGTTAAAACACATGCGGATTGTGAAATATTGTAAGAAGACCTTAGGAAATTGGAAGACTGGGCATGAAATTTAATGTGGACAAATATAAAGTGATGCACATTGTAAAGAATAATCCGAATCATATTTACCTGATGCTAGGGTCCACCTTGGGGGTCAGCAGCCAAGAAAAAGATCTGGGTGCTGTTATAGATAATACGCTGAAACCTTCTGCTCAGTGTGCAGCGGCAGCCAAAAAAGCAAACAGGATGCTAGGAATTATTAGGAAAGGGATGGTGAATAAGACCAAAAATACTATAATGCCTTTGTTTCGCTCCATGGTGTGTCCGCAACTTGAGTATTGCGGAATTAGAAAAGGCTCAAAGAGGAGCGACAAAAATAATAAAGTGGATGGAACTCTTCTCGTATGAGGAAAGACTAAAGAGGTTAGGGCTCTTCAGCTTGGAAAAGAGATGGATGAGGGGAGATATGATTGAGGTCTACAAAATCCTTAGTGATGTAGAACAAGTAGAAGTAAATAGATTTTTTACTCGTTCCAAAAGTACAGGGGACACTCATGAAACTGCATGGAAATGTTTTAAAAACAAATAGGAGGAAATATTTTTTAACACAAAGAATAGTTATGTCGGAGTATGTGGTAACAACGGTTAGCATATCTGAGTTTAAGAAAGGTTTGGACATGGTAAGCTGTGCTTTAGAACAGAATTAGGATCATATCTATGTTATTTGAATGTTCTAATGCATGCTTAGTAGATGTTTCATTAGTATTATGCTGACATGGTATTATATCAAAAATATACACATTTAAGAGCAGTGAAATTTGAATTTCACTGCTCTTAAATGTGTATATTTTTGATCCTCTTTCATGGTAGTGCTATTACTAGTTTTTAATTTGTTGTTCTTGTTTACCTTGTTTATTGTATTTATGTTTATATTTGGTCATTTTTACTATTGCTAAGCTGTTAACAAAATTGTAAGTTTTATGTTAAACTGTGCCTGCTGCACACCACATAGAAAAATCTCTTCATAAAGACGGTTAATAAATCCCAGTAAATAAATAAATACATTTTGGGCCAGTTCAGCACCATAACCAAAACTGAAACCAAAATTTGATCAGCCTCTACTGGAAATATGGAAACGCTTACTACACTGAAAGTGTCAATATCTTTTTTTGTTGAAGAAATATTTTTTCATTCCATCATTGTCTTTTTCTGTGACATACCTTCTCTCCAGTATCTTACCCTGTATCTTAGCTCACATCATATTTCAAACCATGTATTGTGTTGAAATTGTAAGTACCATACTGTGCCATACTTTGTATTGTTATTTGAATATTTTTATTGCTTTAATTATCTATTACTTATGTTTGACTTATTGTTGCTGTACACCACCTTGAATGAATTCCACAATGTATTCTTCTTTACCATGTATGTATGCACATGGTATATATACATACCATGATCTGCTCCATATATGCTATGTTCCATGTATGTTACCATGTATTTATGCACCTTAACGCAACACCATTTGTAATTCTGTTACCCGGAAATGGCAACTGCCATTACGGCAAATGTAAGCCACATTGAGCCTGCAAGTTGGTGAGAAAATGTGGGATACAAATAAATAAATAAATAAATAAATAAATAAATAAATAAATAAATAAATAAAAAGGCGGTAAATAAAAACTAATAATAAATAAATAAATATAACCCTAGAGCCTGGTGTGATATACACTGTACAGATCTAGATAAATTAGAAACTCTCAATAGGACATCTAATAACATTAAAATAATAATAATAATTATAATAATAATAATAAATATTAGCCTAGCATATAACTAACAGACTTAAGGGACTTTAATTTATATTTTCCCACTCCATTAGCAACTTAAGAAATCACCAATAATAAGATGCACGCAGCAGTGCAGCACCAAGATGGGTGCTATCCAGTCTTTTGCACTGTCACTTGTTTGATTATCTCACATTTGCTGAGAAATCATGTGTACTCAGTGCAAAGATCTCCTAGCATTCATAGAGCGGGCCTGAACCCTGGAGGCTAGAGTAGCAGACTTGGGAGAGCTGAGGCAGACAGAGAAGTTTATAGAGGAGGCCTACAGGGACATAGTAGAGAAGTCCCAACTCCAGTCTGGCAACCTCTGTACTGCCAAAGAGGAGAATTGTTTCCTGAAGTGAGAGCATCACTGTAGAGAGGCAGGAAGTGATCTTGTAGCCAGGACCTGCCCTCTAGTGCAGTTAGCGCTTTTAGGGGTATGTTTACTAAGGCGCATTACCATTTTTAACACACCTTTAAAGGTAAGGCGTGCTAAATGCTGACGTGCCAATACATTCCTATATCAATCCTTATCACTACCCAGCTCCAATTACTCCTTATTAATATCCTTTACATAATACATAATACTTAAAGGGTACTGAGAATTAGATCCATCAGATAACCATGTCACCACCATTCAGGCTATATATATGATTTATGAGAAACCCCCTCCATTTAGCATAACATTGATACTGTTTAAAGTAGATAATATATTCCTATAGGCATATTAGCGTTTGACGCATGTTAGCGTTTAATGCGCATTAAAAACACTAACGTGCCTATAACACACCTTTGTAAACACAGGTGTTAGTGTGCACTAATGATTACATGCACTAAATGCTAGAAATGGCCATAGGAATATATGGGTGTCTCTAGCGTTTATTGCTTGCTTATTTTTAGCGCATACTAAAAACACTAGAGTACCCTTGTAAAAGGACCCCTCAATCAGGGGCCCTTTTACTAAGCCGTGTAAGCGTCTAAGCGCACCCAATGCTAGAAATGGCCATAGGAATATATGGGTGTCTCTAGCGTTTATTGCTTGCTTATTTTTAGCGCATACTAAAAACACTAGAGTACCCTTGTAAAAGGACCCCTCAATCAGGGGCCCTTTTACTAAGCTGTGTAAGCGTCTAAGTGCACCCAATGCATGCCAAAATGGAGTTACTGCCCGGCTACCTCATGGCTACTGCAGTAATTTCATTTTTGGCACGCGTCCAATATGCGCATCTGGAAAATAATTTTTATTTTTGGCTGCGCATATCGGACGTGCACCAAGTGGCATTTGGCACGTGTAAGTCATTACCACCCGATTACCCTGTGAGACTTTACTTCTAGGTCAGTGGCTGGCAGTAAGGTCTCAGACTCAAAATGGACGAGAGGCAATTTTCATTTTGCTGCACGTCCATTTTTGGCAAAAATTTTAAACAGACATTTTTTGTAGTTGCGCTGAAAAATGATTCTGTGCGTGCCCAAAACCCACGCCTACACTACTGCAGGCCATTTTTCAGCACGTCTTTGTAAAAGGACCCCTAAGTTAAGTGAGGACCACAACGCACACCTGGATATTCAATGACTGTGCCCGGACATGGTCCAGCATTACATATCCAGGCATAAAGCTGGCAGCATCTAAAAAATTGCCAACCACTGCTAGCTGATTATTTACCCTTTCTAATATTCCCCCCCCACCACCACCACCACACACACACACACACACACATGGCTAAATGGCTGATTACATTCGGTTATATACCATCAGAAAGAAGAGTTCACACTCGTATTCTGAGTTATGCATGATTACAAAATGGACTGATGGTATGAATGCACTATATTTTGAGGAACTTGTGGGGCAACAAGCCATTTGCCAATTTTTAAAACGAGATTGTGAACTTCCTGATGTGCTATGTATCATTATGTATTTGTATTTTTTAATTTTATTTTTAGAACCATGATGTTTTGTTTTTCTTTATGATTTGTATGCGCATCACTTTGCTGCCTAGTTTGCAGTATATTAAGCATTTTAAATAAATAAATAAATAAATAAATACATAAATATTTTAGGTTGGAGGGTACAGAGGGACAAAGTAAGTCATGTGTTTGTCTAAATCTGTTAATTCCATGAAAACAGAATGGCTTTTGATGGTTACGAGGCATGACCCTTTTCTGTCAGGTCTAAGATAGACCAGGCAAGTAGCTGATAAGCACTGAGTATAAATGAGGTGGAATTTAAATAGCAAGGACAGTACTCACCCAGTAGTCCTTCATACTTTCTAGTCTTGAAATTCTGTGAAAGTGTTGAGTGTTACAAGATAAAGAAGTAATATGAAGACTCTGCATTCTTTGCCACCACATTCACTGCTTGGACAGTGATAGAACTGAAAAATTTACAATTATAGTACTCCTATTCACTTTCCTGAATTAGGGAGGCAGGACATGCGTGCAATGAATAGCACCAAATATATTTGGTAGGCCAGCAATGTCATAGAGTGATCACTGTAACCTGTGCTGAGTGTATCAAAGATACCTTCTCGGTTATTCATGGCTTATATTACCTGGCTAAAATATGTAAAGAATGAGGTCTTAATATATTGAGCCTTAATTTCGGGCACTGTGGTTTTAGAAGGACCCAGGGAAAGTACAATTAAGAGTTAGTAGTTTGACAAGCCCATGCATTGCATAAGACCTAGATATTTGAGGATAATGTCTTCTTGAAGGATCTCTTAGGGGAACAAATGGGCTTATTTTCAAAAGAGGACGACCATCTTTTGACACAAATCGGAAGATGGACATCCTTCTCACAGGGTCGTCCAAATCGGTATAATCGAAAGCTCATTTTGGACGTCCCCAACTGAATCCACTTTGAAATAAATGAAGGTCTCTTTCCCAGTCCCCACATTGTCACATAATGATACTTCTAAGTATCTCTGACATATGTAGAGGTGATAAAGTAAAATCTGAATATCTTACAACGTTCCTTAAGAAACCGAAAGAATTCTCTGCAATTTAGGAAAATTCAAAGTTTCAGGATTAACTTTCTGATATAGTTATTAAATGTTCAATTTTCCGCTGAAAAATCAATTTGTCAGGCACGGAAGATGCCTAAGTCTGCTTTACTTGTTGCATTTGAACAAATCTTTAACTTGTGAATTATTTTGATTGATTCTTTGGGGTCCTTTCACAAAGCTGCTTACTACAGCAAAAAAATGCCTTACCATGGGGGTACGCTCGGGTGTCCCGGGGTAATTTTGGGATCAGCACGCACTACCCATGTGCTAAAAAATAAAATTTATTTTTTAGTGCTGAGAGCATGTCTGGGGGGGGGGGGGGGGGCTGAGAATGGTTGTGCTCTGTTCTAATTGGTTAGCACAGCTACATTGATACAAACTAACCAATTAGTTCATGGTTAGCAGGTGAGCCCTTACTGCCTACATAATGGGTACTAATTTGGAAATTAGTGTGTGGCCATTAATAAGCTGTAAAATGGCCTTATCGCGTGTGAATGACCCACATAAGAACACGCTAGGGCCACTTTTTACTACTGTTTGGTAAAAGGGCGCCTCTGTTCCAGTTTAGAGATTTTTGCTACATTTAGTTGTACTAAGGGAGTCCAACCAGCAAATACCTTGTAAATAGAGTCTAGAACAGTCCATATCGTATCCAAAGTTATTTCAGCCAGTCTTACAAGTGGGAGTAAAACCATTTTCGCTATCCCCTCCTGGCTCTACTCATTCACCTACAGAAGAAGGGTACTCTGCTAAGAATTCAGCAGAGATGCCACAACCATTTTCCTCTCATCCCAACAGACAGTAACTAAGTCCTGCCTGTAGCCTTTCTCAGCAATGCTCTCTCCATAGCTGTGCATTGTTGCTCTACAGCCACCAGACTTTGCGGCACTAGATGCATGTTTAGACAGATCCAAAGGCCTCTATTCTATCCTCATCCTTTTCGATCTATCTGCTGCTTTTGACACTGTTGAGCACAGCCTACGCTGTGATACGCTATCCTCACTTGGATTTCAGGGCTCTGTTCTTTCCTGGTTTTCTTCTTATCTCTCCCAGTGTACCTTTAGTGTATACTCTAGTGGATCCTCCTCTATTTCTATCCCACTGTCAGTTGGTGTACCTCAGGGAATTGTCCTGGGACTGCTTCTTTTCTCCATCTATACTTCTTCCCTTGGTACTCTGATCTCATCCCATGGTTTTCAGTATCATCTTTATGCTGATGATTCCCAGATCTACCTCTCCACACCAGAAATCTCAGCCGAAATCCAGGTCAAAGTATCCGCCTCCCTGTCTGACATTGCTGCCTGGATGTCTCAGCGCCATCTGAAACTAAACATGACCAAGACTGAGCTTCTTATCTTTCCTCCTAAACCAACCTCACCTCCTCCCCCATTCTCTATTTCTGTGGATAACACTCTCATCCTTCCTGTCTCATCAGCTCATAACCTTGGTGTCATCTTCGACTCCTCCCTCTCCTTCTCTGCACATATTCAGCAGACTGCTAAAACCTGTTGTTTCATTCTCTATAATATCAGCAAAATTTGCCCTTTCCTTTCTGAGCACACTACCAGAACCCCTCATGCACACTCTTATCACCTCTCGCTTAGACTATTGCAACCTGCTTCTCACAGGTCTCCCACTTAGCCATCTCTCTCCTCTTCAATCTGTTCAAATTCTGCTGCACGACTAATATTCCACCAGGGTCATTATGCTCATATTAGCCCTCTCCTCAAGTCACTTCACTGGCTTCCTATCCGTTTCCGCATACAGTTCAAACTCCTCTTATTGACCTATAAGTGCATTCACTCTGCAGCTCCTCAGTACCTCTCCACTCTCATCTCTCCCTACATTCCTCCCCGGGAACTCCGTTCACTGGGTAAATCTCTCTTATCTGCACCCTTCTCCTCCACTGCTAACTCCAGACTCAGTTCCTTTTATCTTGCTGCACCATATGCCTGGAATAGACTTCCTGAGCCAGTACGTCAAGCTCCATCTCTGACCGTCTTCAAATCTAAACTAAAAGCCCACCTTTTTGATGCTGCTTTTAACTCCTAACCCTTATTCACTTGTTCAGAACCCTTATTTTATCATCCTCACTTTAATATTCCCTTATCTCTTGTTTGTCCTGTTTGTCTGTCCTAATTAGATTGTAAGCTCTGTCGAGCAGGGACTGTCTCTTCATGTTCAGGTGTACAGCGCTGCGTACGTCTAGTAGCGCTTTAGAAATTATAAGTAGTAGTAGTAGTAGACATTGAGGGCTAAGAGATGGTTTGCTTCTGGTCAGGGTTCTTACTTTCACCCTGAAAAGCCAGACCACCCTGAGATGAGGCTTACATAAAGCTAGTAATCTCTGCCTGATGGACGGAAGTTGTTTGCAGTTGAAGGGCATGAGTCTACTGTTGTTTCCTTCTTCTCTTCGGCATGATTAAGAATCCAGAAAAAAGGTAAGATGTATTTAATAATGAAACAAGTCAGGAGAGATTCATGCAGCATCTCAACTGGGCTCTTGTCCCCAGGACCTAATTATGACCTTTTGTAAGAGCTTACCATGTGGACTGGTGTGGATTGGACCAACAGAGACAATAAAAGGACAGCTTTGACCATTCTGGGTTTCTGAAAGGGTCAAGCCCTGTGATATTTATTTATTTATTTGTAATAAAGCTACCTTGACTGTCCCTTTTCCATTGGAACCAGACTGTAACTGGATTCTGAGACTGTATTTCTGTCATAAAATATAAACTTTCTTGATCAAAGTTTCTTAATATTTCTTGACCTTTGCAAGGCTGCTCAGATTAGACAGAAGCCTTCCTGGCCTGTAAATCTCAGCTTTTGTAAAATACAGGCTTAAACTTATACTTTTCTTGAAACTGACCAACTGAACAATTTTCTGAAAGCACGGAAACTGCCAACTCCTGCTCTGATACCTCCTCAGACCTCTAATCTGGTTTGATGTGTCTTGCTTTTGTTTGATTTGCTGCTTTTTGCTTTAAGAATTTACTTTTTTGTGATCATTCCTCCTTATTCAAGTTTATCTGTCTCCTTGATTTACCTGATTTTCAGCTGGCTCCTCCTCTTTCCCTTTCCTTATTTCTACTATTTAGAGGAAGATTTAAAATTTCTTATTGATGCTTTTCCCCTGATTAATTTTGTGCATTAATTTTGTGTCATCCTATTACCTGTGTGATTATTTTCATCATAAGAAATATTTTTCGTTATCAAGATTTTTTCTTGATTTTATATTATAAAATTTATGATGTCGATATTCAGCCAGTGATGGTGGACATTTTTTTAAGCCACTACCAGAGTTATCCCTGGCATTGAGTATCTGGGTTCGTGCAGCCTGCTATCTCTTATGCAATCAACTGCGATATTCAGCACTTAACCAGCTAAGCAACACTGCATAAAAATAGGACTGACTTGGCTGATTATGCAGTTTGATTTGGCTGATTAACTTAGGCGGTTAAGTACTGACTATCAGCATATAACCGCATAAGTGTCAACACGGACCATTTATAAAATAGTTTAGCAGTGATATTCAGCAGCACTAACAGTTAAGCATCTCTGAATATTCGTGGATAGCCCTACACAGGTGATTTAAGCTACCAATAGCCTCTCCTGGCCACTTACATTGCTTTGAATATTGGCTCCTATCTATGGGGCCCCTTTTACTAAGCCATGTAGGGGCCTACATGCACCCAACATGGTCAATTTGGAGTTACCACCTGGCTACCACGAGGCCCGGGTGGGAATTTCATTTTTTACACGTGTCCGCTATGCAGTCCAGAAAATAATTATTTTCCTGTGCGTGGCGGAAACCGGGCAGTAATCATCATTCTACGTATGTAGATGATTACCGCATGGTTACCACGTGAGACCTTACCGCTAAGTCAATGGCTGGCAGTAAGGTCTCAGGCCAAAAATGGATGTGCGCCAATGTTTATTTTGCCATTTTCGGCAAAAATTTAAAAAAGGCCTTTTTTACAGGCATGCTGAAAAATGGATCTGTGCGCACCCAAAACATGCGCCTACACTAGCGCAGCCTATTTTTCAGCGTACCTTACTAAAAGGACATCTATCTATCTATCTATCTATCTATCTATCTATCTATCTATCTATCTATCTATCTATCTATCTATCTATCTATCTATCTATCTATCTATCTTTGTGCTATTCTATAAGACAGTAAGCCTAATTCCCATAGCCATAACTCAAAAGGAGCATGGCCATGGGAGGGGCATGGGTGTGTCAGGGTCATTCCAAAAAATTTTGCGCACCTAGTTATACAATACAGGGTCAGCACAGCCAATTTGGATGCCAGCATTTACACCAAATTTCAACAGGAGCAAGTCTTGTGCCCTCCTGAGTTACGGCACGGGAATCGGCGCTAAGCACGATTCTATTAAGGGCCCATGCCCTTTATAGAATCGTGCTTAGCACCAATCTTCTCTGACATCCATTTTTGAGCGCCATTTATAGAATCCATCCCTTAATGCCCGTGATACCTGGGGCCAATGCAATATCTTTTAATTATCATTGTATGGCCCTCGTGTACATGCTAAGTGTGCTATGTGGGAAATCCTTAACATGTATATTAAAGGGGTCTGGTACCATATTAGTGAAAACATGCAAAAATGTATGTGCCCCTACACATGAGGGGGTGCCAAACTCATGCTTAATGGCATGGTATTCTCACCCTCCATATTATTTAGTCAGTTCACTGATAGAATCTGGTTTAAAGTTACCATTTCACATACTGAGGGCAAGCCAATTCGAGCCGCTTTGTTTTAGCGGCACTTGAGAAATAATAAATAGCAGCAGTGGTCATGCTAAGCTGAGTATGCTCGAATGAGGCTCAGCTAAGTGGAAACAGGGCACCATGAAAAATGAAGCCTGTGGACAGGGAAGAGCACTGTACAATTTTTCTCATAGGCCTTTAAGCATGAATATATAATTACATTCTTCTATTTGCCTAATGAAATGCAGACAGCAAACACTTTTCCAGCAAAGTCTTACATACATATACACAGACGCACATATTCAACAGCGAACATAAGCCTTACAAGCATGAGAAGAACACGTCACACAGGCATTGCTAATTACTTCACAATTTAAAAGTGCAGCAGTGTTATGGACACCTCTAAAGGGCAGCTTTCAAGGTTTTTCCATTATCCTTTGGATAATTACTGGTACTGTATTGGATGGTCTGTCCAAGAAGCCCTAGGTGTTCCGAGGCTAGATCATGAACTGATTGATTCTGGCACAATTTTCACCAGCATTTTCAAAGAGCACTGTAGGTCAGTGGTTCCCAAACCTGGTCCTGGAGGCACCCCAGACAGTCAGGTTTTCAGGATATCCAAAATGAATATTAATGAGAGCGATTTGTATGCAGTGAAGGCAGCAGTGCATGCAGATCTCTCACATTAATATTCATTGTGGATATCCTGAAAACCTGTCTGACCAGATTTGGGAACCACAGCTGTAGGTATTCAGAGGCTTGACTCTAAATCAGAACTTCTCAACCTAGTCCTTAGGTCACACCTAGCTAGTCAGGGTTTCAAGATGTCTATAATAATTAGTCATAATTTAGATTTACATTGCAAGGAGGTGGTACATGCAAATCTATTTATGCACATTCATTGTGTATATCCTGAAACCTTTACTAGTTAGGGGTCCTGTTTACAAAGACGAGCTAGTGGTTTTAGCATGCGCTAACCATGTAGGCAGCTGAAGGAATATTATGGGCATCTACAGGGTCAGCACGCACTAAAAACGCTAGCACGCCTTTATAAACAGGGCCTTAGGTGTGCTGCGAGGACTGGGCTGAGAAGAACTGCTATAAATGACTGTTTGTGGGTAATTCATGCACATTACTTTGTTCAGGGGCTCCCCCATGGTTCAGTGACTTTATCCAGCAGCTTTTCCCCCACTCCAAACACAATAACCAAAGATAGATATTCAAAGATAATGTCACAATTTTGGGACGAGGTGTAGCACAGAATTTACTTAATTTTTAAGATCCCTATTTCTTACAAATTTATTATTTTAATATCTGCATTTCTTTGTGAGTTATTACAGGATAGCTCCAAAAAAGTTGCCTATCTAGTATATATCATTGGAAAAATCATAATCTCATCTGTTTTCAATTTTGGTACTTCTCTATTTGCAATATTTGTAAATTTGAAAAAGTGCTGGCAGAGCATCATGGTAACCTTGCTCAGTTCAACAAAGTTTGGAATCCTATAGTGAAACTCTGCAATACTCTTCAATTTGATTAACTGATGTCTCCTTCATGTATGTTTAACATGTACTATTATGTTCTACACTTAATTAATTTTCCTGTGACAACAGCAAGATACACTTGTTAATTTATACAGGGAACTCTCAAATGCATAGAGACAAACAGTGAATTATTAAAAATAGGAGGAAAAAGCCTCAGAGCCCCACATTTTATGGGTAATGACCTCACACTGACATAAAACCCCTCCCAAATCACTTCTCTGGCTCTACGCAATTGCAATGCAATAAATCACTGGTAACCCTCATGCTAAAATGTGACTTATCTTATACTAGTAAAAAAGGCCCGTTTCTGACACAAATGAAACGGGCGCTAGCAAGGTTTTCCTTGGAGTGTGTATGTTTGGGAGAGTGTATGTGAGAGTGACTGTTTGAGAGTCAGAGTGAAAGTGTGAGTGTGTGAGAGAGAGAGTGAGTCTGGGTGTGAGTGTGTTTGTGAGAGAGTGTGTGTGTGAGAATGAGAGTGTGTGCAAGTGTGTATGTGAGACACAGTGTGAGAGAGAGTGTGTGTATGAGACCAAGCGAGTGTGTGAGTGACTGTGTGGCACATAGAGAGTGAATGTGATACAGTGTGAGACAGAGTGTATGAGAGTGAGAGTCAGAAAGACATTGTATATGAGAGAGAGAGTGTGAGCCGTGCCCTCCCAATCCATGGCCATCTGTCCCCTACCCCCTCCATTCATCCTTTTCCAGCAATTCCCCTCTCTCCCTGAGCCCTGCCCTCCCAATCCATGGCCATCCATGTTTCTCTGTCACCTGGCCCCTCCATTCATCCCTATCCAGCATTTCCCCTCTCTGCCTGAGGCCTGCCCTGCAATCCATATCCATCCATGCCCATCTGTCCCCTCCATTCATCCCTATCCAGCAATTCCCCTCTCCCTGAGTCCTGCCCTTCCAATCCATGCCCATCCATGCTCCTCTGTCACCTGGCCCCTCCATTCATCCCTATCCAGCATTTCCCCTCTCTGCCTGAGGCCTGTCCTGCAATCCATATCCATCCATGCCCATCTGTCCCCTCCATTCATCCCTATCCAGCAATTCCCCTCTCCCTGAGTCCTGCCCTTCCAATCCATGCCCATCCATGCTCCTCTGTCACCTGGCCCCTCCATTTTTCTCTATCCAGCATTTTCCCTCTCTGCCTGAGGCCTGCCCTGCAATCCATATCCATCCATGGCCATCTGTCCCCTCCATTCATCCCTATCCAGCAATTTCCCTCTCCCTGAGTCCTGCCCTTCCAATCCATGCTCATCTGTCACCTGGCCCCTCCATTTTTCCCTATCCAGCAATTGCCCTCTCTACCTGAGGCCTGCCCTGCAATCCATATCCATCCATGCCCATCTGTCCTCTCTATTCATCCCTATCCAGCAATTTCCCTCTCTCCCTTAGTCCTGCCCTCCCAATCCATGCCCATCCATGCTCCTCTGTCCCCTGGCCCCTTCATTCATCCATTTCCAGTAATTCCCCTCTCTCCCTGAGCCCTGCCCTCCCATTCCATGCCCATCCATGCTCCTCTGTCCCCTGCCGCCTCCATTCATCCTTTTCCAGCAAGTCCCCTCTCTCCCTTCCATAACCCCCCCCCTCGCATCCATGCTCCTCTCTCTCCCATGTCCCAGCCTGGCCTGCCCTCTTCTCCCCCCCCCCTTCGCATCCATGTCCCCCCCTTCGCATCCATGCATCCCCCCCCCTTCGCATCCATGCCCCCCCCCCTTCGCATCCTTGCATCCCTTTTTTTTTTTCTTCTTCGTTTTAACTTTACCTCCGTGGCAGTTCGTGCAGCGAAACGTCAGGGAAGGAGGCGGCGCTCCCGACGTCTTGCTTTCCCTTCGCTGTCTCCTGCCTTCTTTTGAAGGCGGAACACAGCGAAGGGAAGGCTAGACGTCGGGAGCGCCGCCTCCTTCCCTGACGCTTCGCTTCTGGATTTGTTTGGTTTGAGGCGAGGGCGGGGCAAAGACGGCTGGCTGGCTTGAAGGCTTCACACCACGAATCCGGCGCGAACCCTTCAGCCTGGGAGTGACGTCAGATGGCTTCAAGGCTTCAAGGCTTCAGGCTTCAGGCTTCAAGGCTTCAAGGCTTCAAGGCTTCAGGCTTCAGGCTTCACAGAACGTTGTCCTCAGAACGTTGAGGGTGCGTTTTATTATATTAGATAGTCAGCGTGTTCAACATAAGCAGATCTCACCAACTAGTTTCACCAAGTGGCTGCTTCAGGGCATAACAGGATCAGAAAAATCTGAAAAACAAAAATTATAGAGGTATGTTTATTAAAGCACATTAGCGTTTTTAACACGCCTTTAAAGTTAAGGTGTGTTAAACGCAAACAAGCCGATACATTCCTGTGAGTGCCAAAACTGCCTCCCATTCATCAGTTTTCTTTGCTGACAAATGAAAGTGGTTGGAGCAGGAGCACTACAGGAGGACTTGGGGGCATGTCGCATAGGGCACATTTGCAGCGTGTGACACTCCTGTGGGGAGGAGTTAACATTTATGTACATACTTAATTTTTTTTTAAGTGTATTTGTGCAAAAATTAACAAGGGAAATTTTTGTGTCATCAAGGGCAGGTGTAAATGTAAGAGCATACATTTCCCAGGAAATTTTCAAAATGGACGAACTTGCATACATTTGTTTCTAAAATTTGGCAGTACCTCCACGGTAACTTAGGCATGTGCACTGTTATAAAATTACTTTCCAGGGTAATTAAAAAAAATCCAGACACTTTAGAGGCCCTGTATATCTTAACAAAAAGGGTAGTCTTCTTTTATTTGCCTTTAAAATAAGTGTAACAAATATTCAGGTTAATTATCATATGTATGGTCATCATTACATTTACAGTATAAATAAAAAAAACAAACGAAAACAAGAATATAAGGCAGTACCTTATAAAGGGTCCTTTTACTAAGCTGTGCTAAAAAGTGTCCTGCGCCATGACTATCACGTGGGATTCCCACATGCTGAGGCCACTTTTAGCATGGCTGTAAGATGGCCTCATTTTCCATTTTTGCAATAATGGCTATAATTTTCCCAATAGCACACGAGCCCTTAACTATGCCTATTTTCTAGGCAGTACCATGCACTAATCAGTTTGTGCATGATGATGTAGCACTAGATGTAATCTACTTGGATTTCAGCAAAGAATAAGCTGAAAGGGTTGAATTTAGTGCCGAAAATGGTGAACTGGATTGGAGACTGGTTGACCGACAGGTGGCAGAGGGTGGTGGTAAATGGAATCCGCTCGGAGGAAAGGAAGGTGAGCAGTGGACTTCTATGAATCAGTGCGTAACTGAAGTAATTCAAAAGTGGACATAACTTACTTTTGCACTGAATGTGAACAAGTGAAAAAGGGATTCTGAGAATAACCCCGGATATTCAATGCTGGGCCGTTTCTGGTGACTGGCATTGAATATAAGGTTTATTTTTAGTTGGTATAAGGTTAACCGGCTATGTCAAGATTTAAAGATAGATGGTTAAAGATATACCAGCTATTTAAGTGGCCTAATAATAGCTGGCTATATTGCTCGATATAGCCGGCTATCTTCTAGGTGCTAACTGGGAATATTTAGCAGGAGATAACTAACTATCCCCCACTGAATACTACTACTACTAATACTTAACATTTCTAGAGCGCTACTAGGGTTACGCAGCGCTGTACAATTTAACAAAGAGAGACAGTCCCTGCTCAAAGAGCTTACAATCTAATAGACAAGTGAACGGTCGGTCCGATAGGGGCAGTCAAATTGGGGCAGTCTGGATTCACCGAACGGTAAGGGTTAGGTGCCGAACGCAGCATTGAAGAGGTGGGCTTTAAGCAAAGACTTGAAGACGGGCAGGGAGGGGGTTTGGCGTAAGGGTTCAGGAAGGTTGTTCCAAGCATAGGGTGAGGCGAGGCAGAATGAGCGGAGCCTGGAGTTGGCGGTGGTGGAGAAGGGTACTGAGAGGAGTGATTTATCCTGTGAACGGAGGTTATGGGCGGGAACGTAAGGGGAGATGAGGGTAGAAAGATAGTGAGGGGCAGCAGACTGAGTGCATTTGTAGGTAAGAAGGAGAAGCTTGAATTGAATGCGGTATCTGATCGGAAGCCAGTGAAGTGACCTGAGGAGAGGGGTGATATGAGTATATCGGTTCTGGCGGAATATGAGACGTGCAGCAGAGTTCTGAACAGACTGAAGGGGGGATAGATGGCTAAGTGAATATCACCATATAGCCAGTTAAGTGCCATTTAACCGACCAGGTGCCATTCCTGGCTGGTTAAATGGTTTTGAATATCGGGGGGGGGGGGGGGGATATACTTTATAAAATGTTAAACTACAGGGAACAAGTTTGGATTTATACTCTTCACAGTAATGCAGAACTGGAGTGGTTCACTCTCATTTGATTCCATATTTCTGATTGGTGGATTGATTAATCAGCTGACTCTATAAATAAGCTTTAGAAAAATGCAGTCGCCATCATGACAACAGAAGACACTTTGGTCCGCAATAAAGGCTTTGGCAAAAAGTTTGATGAGGCATGTTAGTTATTATTAGAGTTTGTTTAATGACATTTTGAAATAAGCCACTGAAGCATTTTTATGTCTGTTTTATAGGGGGTTGATCCTTGATACAGCCAGTAGGCGAAACATGATTTCATGTCAGATGGTACGAACCCCTGGGAACCAACATTCTAAACTAAGGCATTAATCTATAATTTTATAAGCTGATTGCAAGTTGCACTGGTTAAACTAATGAATGAATCATGAAGGAATTTTGAAAAGCAATATTATATTTATATAAGAAATTGGACCAGTGACAACATTGGAGAAATTTTGTCTGATGGGACTTCCATCAAACCAAGGAGTGGGAAAAGGAAGAAGATTGACAGGTGATAGGATCAACAATCAAACGTTATTGCTGCAATGCATAAGACTCAACACGGCACCGTGTTTCGGCACTGAAGTCTTGTTCACCATAGAGGATGCCCAGCCAGCATTTCTCAACTCACTACTTAGCATTTAGAAAGTGCAGTACCCATTCATGCACAAACATTGTTTCACTGGGTTGCATTGTTCTTAGTCTTACAGACAGTGGCGTAGCCAAGGGTGGGCTGGGTGGGCTCAGGCCCACCCACTTTAGGTTCAGGCCCACCAAATAGCAGCACACCTATAATGTGGCTGGCAGGGACCCCAAGCCCCACCAGCCAAAAACTCCCAACAACCTTTTGCTACTGGTGAAAATCGGGTATTTAAAAGGTATATGGGGGAGAGGGGATGTTTGAAAGACCATATGGCATGCAGGCGAGAGAGGGAGAAACCAAATCACTTGTAGGACAAGGTGGAGTGCTGCCCACCCACCTTGGGTCCAGGCCCACCCAAACTTGGGTTTCTGGCTACGCCCCTGCTTACAGAGCCTAACATTGTCAGACTCCTGAGGCAGGCACTTCAGTGATGAAACGCGGCGCCATGTCGAGTCTTATGCATTGCTGCAATAAAGTTTGATTGTTTACCACATTACAGGTCAAGCCTTCTTCCTTTTCCCTTTCCTTGGGTTGTTGCTATTACCCCATAGGACTTGGTTGTGTTCAGTTACCTTTTGGTTCCTACACTATTTCCACCAGTCATTCTCCACTAAAGTCCTCAAAAATATATTTATATATAAACTTGAGATTTGCTGTTGATTGATACTTTATAAAATATTCAGGTACATGCAGAGACTACACACATATATTTCCACTTGTCTCAGAACAGGAGCATTGGTACACTACTGGGGCTAGTTCTGAGAGTCTATTTTATAAAGATACACAGACACATTTTTGGAAATGATTTTATGTGTCCTGTTATAAAATTACCCTGGCAACGTCTGATCTCCTTTGACACACAGATCTGCCTCTCCTCTTTTACTTATGTCTTTTGTGTGCTTTGCTTCCCTGCTGCGTTACACGTTCTAACACTGCAAGTCCTTTTAATCTCTTTAAACCCATTTTAAAATAGAACTCTTTTCCCAAAACAGGTTGGTAAAAACCAATAATTAGTGTAAAAGTGGAGCTTGTTCTGTGCTGGCCACTGCTCGTTTTCTGCTCTGCCCCCCATTCCAAAACAATCTTTGCTTTTATGTCTCACTGTTAACAAAACATGATCCAGCCTGGTGCTCACTAGTCTGCTGGAAATTTCATGTTCTTTCATGTTGTGGTATGAGCCTAGTTCCATAAAGAAAACATCACCCAACAGCACTAATACCCTTTAAGCGGACGAATGGCACGCGCCTGCATCTTGTGCAATATTGGAATTTGAGCCATTGATATCAATTTGGTACATACATAAACTAGGAAAGAGTGGGGACTTTCCAACAGTGGGATGTATGGGATAAAGTGATCTTTTGTATAAAAGGAAGGCACTGATTGTAGAAACTGCTGAGAAAGGTAGGAATGCAGACACCTGTAGCTGCCGGAAAACAAAATAGCAATCACCTGTCTCATCCAGTTTACCCAGAAGGAATGCTATGTTTGGTTATGGATCACAACAGTGTGCTGGCTGTAAGGCTTGAACAAGAGTGAAGAAACTGGCTCCTAGTGTAGCATTGTCTAGCTGCAAGTATTACTAGATAATTTAGTCGGGGGGGGGGGGGGGAGGAGGGGGCAGTGATATTTTCCAAGCATGCCAGTGGAAAAAGGGTAGATTCTTTATTATTGTTGAGTATGTATTCAGAAGGAGAGAGAACTTACAAAAAGCCATGTTAGCAGTTTAACTTGGGAATTAACATACATTAAGCACAAACTTCCAAATGTATGCGCAAACCAGGGGCGTAGGTAGGTGGAGCCACGGGGGCATGGGCCCCCACAGATTAAGCCCTGGCCCCCACTACGTTTGACGCCCCCCCCCGCCGTCGACCCTCACCCGCCACTTTCGATCCCCCTCCTGCCACCGCCAAACCTCCCCCGCCGCCACCAGGTACCTTTGCTGGTAGGGGCCGAAGTCTTCTTCAGCATTGGTCGACTCCGGCGCCTTCGCTGATGATCTGTTTCTGACTCCTGACGTCCTGCGTGCACGTCCTGTATGTAGCCCCATGCAGGACGTTCATGTAGGACGTCAGGAGTCAGAAACAGATAATCAGCGAAAGCGCCGGAGTCAACCGGCACTAAAGAAGACTTTGGCTGGTGGGGGTTGGGGACCCCCACCAACAAAGGTACCTGGTGGCGGCGGCGATGGGGGAGGGTTGGAAGTGGCGGTGGGGGGGGGGGGGTTGGTGGCAGGAGAGGGGGTTCCAAAGTGGCGGGGGGGGGGGGGGGTCGGTGGCTGGGGGAGGTGGGCTAAACTGTGCCCCCCACCTTAGGCTCTGGACCTCCCTTCCGTCGAGGTCTAGCTACGCCCCGGCGCCAATTGATGCTTAGTTTATAGAATACTAGCTTTTACATGCATGGATGTTTTAGATACATATGTAAGTGATAGTTGGGCACTACTACTACTACTTAACATTTCTAGAGCGCTACTAGGGTTACTCAGCGCTGTACAAATTAACAATTAAGGACGGTCCCTGCTCGGAAGAGCTTACAATCTAAAGAACGAAATGTCAAGTTGGGGTAGATAAGTATTCCTGAGAAGAGGTGTAGTGATTAGGTGCCGAAGGTGACATTGAAGAGGTGGGCTTTGAGCATTGATTTGAAGATGGGTAGGGAGGGGGGCACGGCGTATGGGCTCAGGGAGTTTGTTCCAAGCATGGGTGTGAGGCGAGAGACAGAAGGGGCGGAGCCTGGAGTTGGAGGTGGTGGAGAAGGGTACTGAAAGGAGGGATTTGTCTTGAGAGCAGAGGTTACGGGTAGGGACGTAAGGGGAGATGAGGGTAGAGAGGTACGGAGGGGCCGCAGATCGAGTGCATTTGTAGGTGAGTAAGAGAAGCTTGAACTGTATGCGGTATCTGATTGGGAGCCAGTGAAGTGACTTGAGGAGAGGGTTGATATGAGTATATCGGTTAAGGCGGAAGATAAGACGTGCGGCAGAGTTCTGGATGGACTGAAAGGGGGATAGATGGCTACGTGGGAGGCTGGTCAGGAGTAGGTTGCAGTAGTCAAGGCGAGAGGTAATGAGAGAGTGGATGAGAGTTCGGGTGGTGTGCTCGGAGAGGAAGGGGCGAATTTTGCTGATGTTATAGAGAAAGAAGCGACAGGTCTTGGCTATCTGCTGGATGTGCGCAGAAAAGGAGAGGGAGGAGTCGAAGATGACACCGAGGTTGCGGGCAGATGAGACAGGGACGATGAGGGTGTTATCAACTGAGATAGAGAGTGAAGGAGAGGGGAAGTGGGTTTGGGTGGGAAAACAATAAGTTTCAGTCTTAGACATATTCAGTTTCAGGTGGCGGTTGGGACATCCAGGCAGGCAATGTCGGATAAGCAGGCCGAGACTTTGGCCTGGGTATCCGCAGTGATTTCTGGCGTGGAGAGATAAAGCTGGGTGTCGTCGGCATAAAGATGATAGTGGAAACCATGAGAAGAAATCAGGGAGCCTAAGGAAGAGGTGTAGATTGAAAAAAGAAGGGGCCCAAGGACAGATCCCTGAGGAACTCCAACAGAGAGCGGGGATAGGGGAGGAGGAGAACCATGAGAGTGTACTCTGAAGGTACGATGGGAGAGATAAGAGGAGAACCAGGAGAGGACAGAGCCCTGGAACCCAAGGGAGGACAGTGTGTCAAGAAGTAGGTTGTGATTGACAGTGTCAAAAGCGGCAGAGAGGTCGAGGAGGATGAGGATGGAGTAGTGACCTTTGGATTTGGCGAGGAATAGGTCATTGCAGACTTTAGATAGTGCCGTTTCTGTTGAGTGTAGGGGGCGAAAGCCGGATTGAAGCGGATCGAGGATGGCATGAGAGGAGAGAAAATCAATACAGCGGCTGTGAACAGCGCGTTCAAGTATCTTGGAGAGGAAGGGTAGGAGGGAAATGGGGCGGTAGTTGGAGGGACAGGTAGGGTCGAGAGAAGGTTTTTTGAGGAGTGGAGTGACCACAGCATGCTTGAAGGTGTCCGGGACAGATGCAGTGGAGAGAGAGAGGTTAAGGATATGACAGATGGTGGGAGTGATGGTAGGAGTGATGGTGTTGAGTAGGTTAGTAGGGATGGGGTCAGAGGAACAAGTGGTGGCTTTCGAGGAGGAGAGGAGATGGGCGATTTCTTCTTCGGTGATAGCAGGAAAGGAGGAGAAGGAGGCCTGGGTAGGTTGGATGAGAGAGTGAGATATAGGCTGAAGAGGAGGAGAGGGAGTAGTGGTGAATTCGAGGTTGATCTTCTGGACCTTGTCACGGAAGTAGTGGGCCAGAGATTGAGGAGAGAGTGAAGGGGGGTGGGAGCAGAGGGCACTTTGAGGAGGGAGTTGAGGGTGGCGAATAGACAACGAGGGTTAGCGCTAAGGGAATTGGTCAATTGGATATAATAGTCCTGCTTGGCGAGGAATAGGGAGGATTGGAAGGAGGATAGCATGAATTTGAAGTGAATGAAGTCAGTAAGGGTGCGGGATTTCCTCCAGAGGCGTTCAGCCGAACGGGCGCAGGAGCGAAGGTATCGGGTGCAAGGGGTTAGCCAGGGCTGGGGATTGGACCGTCTTGTGGGCCGGGAGGTGGACGGTGCAAGGGTGTCTAGAGCAGAGGAAAGAGTGGCATTGTAAATGGAGACAGCTTTGTCAACGGATGTGGAGGACAAGATGGAAGGGAGGAGATCAGAGATAGTAGAGGATAAGGTGGAGGGGTCAACAGCCTGGAGATTTTCTGGACGTAGTAGTTAGTGTTGGGCGAGATGAGGGGGAGGGTGCTGAAGTGTGAATGTGATAAGGTGGTGGTCGGAGAGAGGAAGAGGTGAAATGCAAAAAGTGGAGGGTGAGCAAGTAGAAGAGAGGACGAGATCAAGACAGTGGCCAGATTTGTGAGTAGGGGTGGTGGGGCTCAGTTGGAGGTTGAAGGAGGAGGTAAGAGTGAGGAACTGAGTCACACTTAGAATCGGAAGGGTTATCAGTGTGGATGTTGAAGTCACCGAGAATGAGGGATGGGGATGAGGGCTCAAGAAGACGGAGAGCCAGGCATCGAAGTCGGTAAGGAAGGAAGGGAGGGATTTATCAGGGGGGTGGTAAATGACTGCAACTCTGAGTGGCAGTGGGTGGAATAGACGGAGGAGTGAACTTCAAAGGATGAGAAGCTGTGAGTCTGAGGTAGGTGGAGAGGTTGGAAGCTGCAGGCGGGCGGAAAGTAGTAGTCCGACGCCGCCACCGCGGCCGACTGGGCGGGCGAATGGGAGAAAAGATAACCTCCGTGGCATAGGCTACGATTGAGGCAGAGTTGTCCGGGGTGAGCAGGTTTCAGTTAGGGTGAGCAGATGAAGGGAATGGGAGATGAAGAGATCGTGGGTGAGGGAAAGTTTCTTGCAGATTGAGTGGGCGTTCCACAGGGCACACGAGAAGGGAGGGAGGAGGGGGGGAGGAGGGGAAAGAGGATGAGATTGGAGATATCGCGGGATCATTGCATAGGTGAGATGAGGACGAGGACAGGTGTGGGGACCTGGGTTGGGATTGTGTCACCCGCGGATAGCAGGAGAAGAGGCACGAGAGTGCGGAGAAGGGTGGGTGAGGAAGGGCGACGAAGGCGACGAAGACCGGGATGCGCTTAGGAGGAAAGGGGAAGGGTCATGGCAGGAAGGAGGTGTTGAAGATTGAGAGCTAGGAAGGAGGTGGAAGACAGTAGGGATGGAGAGGTGGTGGGGGACAGGGGTAGGTAGGGGAGGGCGGAAGAGGGACAGGGATGGGTAGTGAGATCGTGTGGAAGACAGCGGTGAGAGGGGGAAGACAGCGGTGGGAGGGGGAAAAGATTAGGGAGGGACAGGGCAAGGAATAGGATGTGAATGGGGGCCATGGGTAGTGGCTGAGGTGTTCAAAGGGAAGGTAGGTGGGCTGGGAGACAGGTAGGTGAGGGTAAGCAGTCGGGCAGGAGAGTGATGAGCTGGTAGGAAGATGGGCTGGGAGGCAGGCGGGTTTCAGGGTGGGTGTAGACAGTCAGGTGATTGGTGGTAAGTCATGATGGCTAGTAGTCAGGTTGAGTGGCAGGCTGGAGTGGTTTGAAGCAGGAGCTGGCGGACTAGGACAAGCTGATGCAGACAGACTGGAACAGGCTGGGACAAGCTGAAGCAGACGGACTGGAACAGGCTGTATCAGGCAGACTGGAGTAAGCTGGCTGGAGCAGGGGGCCTGGAGTAAGGGAGTAGCTGGAGCAGGCAGGCTGTAACACGCTGATCAAGTAGACTGGAACAGGTTGAGGCAGATGGACTGGAGCAAGCAGGGAGAGCAGGATCGGGCGGGACTGGAACAGCTGGATCAGGTGAACTGGGAACGAGCAAGCAGGAAGCTGGATCAGGCGGACTGGAGCAGACAGGAAGAAGCTGGATCAGGCGAATGGAGTAGGCAGGGAGATGCTGGAGCAGGCGGACTGGAGCAGTCAGGAAGAAAGCTGGATCAGGGGACTGGAAGCAGTCAGGAAGAAGCTGGATCAGGCGGACTGGAGCAGGCAGGAAGAAGCTGGATCAGGCGGACTCGAGCAGGCAGGAAGAAGCTGTACCAGGCGGACTGGAGCAGGCAGGAAGAAGCTGAACCTGGCGGACTGGAGCAGGCAGGAGGAAGCTGCATCAGGCGGACTGGAGCAGGCAGGAGGAAGCTGCTTCAGGCGGACTGGAGCAGGTGGGAAGAAGCAGGATCAGGCAGACTGGAGCAGGCAGAAGGAAGCTGCATCAGGCGGACTGGAGCAGGCAGGAAGAAGCTGGATCAAGCAGACTGGAGCAGGCAGGAAGAAGCTGGTTTAGGCGGACTGGAGCAGGCAAGAAAGAAGCTGGATCAGGCGGACTGGAGCATGCAGGAAGAATCTGCGTCACGCAGGGAGGAAGCCGGATCAGGCGGACTGGAAGACACAGGGTGAAGCCGGATCAGGCGGACTGGAACACGCAGGGTGAAGCCGGATCAGGGGACTGGAACACGCAGGGAGAAGCCGGATCAGGCGGACTGGAACACGCAGGGCGAAGCCGGATCAGACTGGAACACGCAGGGTGAAGCCGGATCAGGTGGAAGACGCAGGGTGAAGCCGGATCAGGCGGACTGGAACACACAGGGTGAAGCTGGATCAGGTGGAGGCAAGCTGCAGAAATTGGCTGGGCTCGAGCATCCCGATGGTTGTTGCAGCAGCAGCTCTGGGAGAATCAGCCTCCCAAACAGATGCCGCTCTGTGGTTCCCGACCCCCGCGCACTGGCCCTGCTGAAACACGGGGATCGCCCGCAGTGTAGGGCCGCTGGGCACAGCAGTGGGCCACCGATGGACGCTCCTCAGCGGTCCCACACAAGGGCCGCCGAACTCGGCCGCCGTCCCCCGCGCCCTGGTCGGCCAGCAAGCGTCTCAGTCCGTGCACTGCGTCCAGGCCCTGTGAACCGCAGCGCACGCCCGGGCCGTTCCGGCCGGGGAGCACAGCGGCGGCACACAGGACCTCGGGCTCAGCGTGCACCGCAGACGCCGATGCGGGACTCCGAAGTCCGAGGTCCCTCAGGTGCCTGGGCCCCGGCAGCAGAGAGAGGCAGCGGGAGTCCCGGGACGGCCGGACGGCAAGGCGAGGGACAGTTCGCGACCACGCGGCCACGCGATCAGCCTCGGGTCGGTCTCTCGCGCGGAGGTCCGGCGAGGCAGTCGCGGTCCAGCGATCCACCACCTGGCTCCACACAGCTCGGTGCGGTCCGGCACGGCAGAGGATGGCCGAGGATGGTCTAGGTGGGTCCGACTCCCCAGAACTCAGGAGCACGGTTACGAGGATCCCTACCTGTCGGCCATCTTGTTGGCACTAAGGGCCAGAGTCTATTTATGGCGCCTATAAAATCCACACAGAACTCAGTTTTGCTTAAGCGTATCCTATAAGATTTACACACAGTATATAGAATATGCTTAGTTGATATAGAGGGGCATAATTGAATGAAAACGTCTATCTCCCTGGGCGTTTATCTCCGAGAACGGGTCCGTGAAGGGGCGGACCGAACCGTATTTTCGGAAAAAATAGACGTCCATGTTTTATTCGACAATTTGTGAGCTGGGCGTTTTTGTTTTTCAGCGATAACGGAAAATGAAAGCGCCCAGCTCAAAAACGAATAAATCCAAGGCATTTGTTCGTGGGAGGGGCCAGGATTCGTAGTGCACTGGTCCCCCTCACATGCCAGGACATCAACCGGGCACCCTAGGGGGCACTTTTACAAAACCAAAAAAACAGGTAAAAGAGCTCTCAGGTGCATAGCACCCTTCCCTTGTGTGTTGAGCCCCCCAAATCCCCCTCAAAACCCACTGCCCACAAGTCTACACCATTACTATAGCCCTAAGGGGTGAAGGGGGGCACCTACAAGTGGGTACAGTGGGGTTTGGGGGGGGTTGGACGACTAATAAGCATTAAGCAGCACAATTGTAACAGGTAGGGGGGATGGGCCTGGGTCCATCTGCCTGAAGTCCACTGCACCCCCTAACAACTCCTCCAGTGAGCTGCATACTGCTGCCAGGGAGCTGGGTATGACATTTGAGGGTGAAAATAAAAAGTTGTGAAACATCATTTTTTTGTGGTGGGAGGGGGTTAGTGACCACTGGGGGAGTCAGGGGAGGTCATCCTCGACTCCCTCCAGTGGTCATCTGGTCATTTAGGGCACTTTTTGGGGCCTTATTCGTGAAAAAACAGGGTCCAGGAAAAGTGTCCTAAATTCTAGCTACAAACGCCATACTTTTTTCCCATTATCGGTGAAATGCGCCCATCTTTGTTCGGCAGATACCACGCCCCAGTTCCGCCTTCGCCACACCTCTGACACGCCCCCATCAACTTTGTCCGCATCCGCGACGGAGTGCAGTTGAAAACGTCCAAAAAATCGGCTTTCGATTCTACCGCTTTATTCATTTTTGTGAGATAAACGCCATCTCCGATTTGGGTCGCCATATAGGCGTTTTCTTTTTCCATTATTAAGCAGGATGATCATGCCTAAATCTGCACATGACCATTTACACCAATGAATACCTGGCGTAAATCCCAGCACATAGATTTAGGCGGATTGCACCATATTCTATAAATACGTGCGTAAATTTTGGAACTCCCATGAAACATACATTTATTTTGAACTGCGTGCTTTCAATTATTGTCAGTGATCATTATTGATGGTAAAGTGCTGTTAAAAACACTGATTGGCCTGTTGAGCCAATTTACGCATATAGTTTTAAAATGTGCCTGGATTTCGGCGCTCAGATCTAGGCGCCATATATAGAAGCTGGCCCTAAAGACCTTATTCTATAAAGGTTATGCTCCTAAATTTACATTCCTAAATTTATGAGCATAATTTATGCTTCTAAATTTATGCACATAAATTTACATTCATAAATTTAGGTTTATAAATTTATGCTGCTAAATGTATGCTAAATCTATGAGTGTAATAGGCCCTAAATTAGGAGCGTAAATTTAGGAGCATAGATTATGCTTATAATTTAGGAGCGTAAATTTAGGAGCATAACCTAATCTAAGCGCACAACTTGTGTAGTGCTTAAATGCAAGGGGTTGGGTCATGAGTGAGGCATAAGTATCTTCCACAGTTAAATGCACAGAGAAGCATTTAGGCATGCACATTAATGCCTGTCACTGACATGACATAAGTGAATGAACCTAAATGTTCACACACAAATGTTGACTTACATTAGTATTCTATAATGGAATCTGGGCACCCAGATCCTATTATAGAATTGGCCACCATTTCGGCGCCTAACCTTTGGTGTACTTTATAGAATTGCCCCCCCCCCCCCCCACACACAGGACAATTCTATGAGACGGCACCTAGCTTCATGCACTATCCGCCAGATTCTATATATTCCACCCAAATTTCCACATCCAACTCCAAAGTGTGCACAAATAATTATCTAATGAGTTTGGAAACATCAGCTGGGTGCTAGCAACCAACTATTGATGTTAACTGGCAGACTTAAAAATTTGTACGTGCATCTCGCTATGCGCTATTCTATAAAGTACGGTGCCTAACTTCAATCACACATGTCTGAAAACAGGGCGTGGCCAAAAAGTTGCATTTATAGAATTCACCCAAAGTGCACCTAAGTTAGGCGTCGTTATTTACATCAGCTTTTAGCAAGATTAAGTACAGTGCCCAAAAGCTCTGTATGAGATCCATGCTGAACGCTATTTTATAAAAGGTGCATTCCCTTTGTAGAATAGTGATTGGTGCTGAAGTTTTTTGGTGCCAAATGTTTGCTGCAATTAATTAAATTCCCTCCTATTTGACTACCTAAGTATACAAAAAACTGTCACTTTTTCCCTTAAGTGGTAGTAAATTATCTAATCGCTATTATATAAGGGTGCAAGGAAATAAAAGGGGGGCATTTACATGGGTGGGTATGGGCATAGCCTAATGATTAGTGCAGCAGGTTTTGATCATGGCAACCTGGGTTTGATTCCCACTGCAGCTCCTTGTGACCTTGGGCAAGTCACTTAAGAGCCTTTTTACTAAGGCGCATAGGCGCATATGTGCATCCAATGCATGTCAATTTGGAGCTACTGCATGCCCCAGGTGGTAATTCCATTTTTTACATGCGTCCAATGCATCCGATACACACGGCAGAAAATAGTTTTTATTTTCTACCGTGTGGCGCTAACCGGGCGGGAATCGGCAGTGTACGTGCACTGACGATTACTTCCCAGTCAGCGCATCAGACCTTACCACTAAGTCAATGGGTGGTGGTAAGCTCTTAGGCTCAAAATAGATGCATACCAATTTTTATCTTGTCCATTTTCGGACAAACAAAAAAGGCCTTTTTTTGCAGGCGCACTGAAAAATGGACCTGTGCGCGTCCAAAAGACATGCCTACACTGGCACGGGCCATTTTTTGGCGCTCCTTAGTAAAAGGACCCCTTAACCCTCCATTGCCTCAGGTACAAAACTTAGGTTGTGAGCCCTCTAGGGACAGAGAAAGTACCTGCAAATAATGTGTACAGCATTGCATACGTCTAGTAGCGTTATAGAGATGATCACTAGTATAGGAATGATTAGTAGCATTATAAAGAACAAAATTAAAGAGCATATACAAAAGCATGGATTAATGAGACAAAGCCAACATGGATTTAGTGAAGGAAAATCTTGCCTTACCAATCTGCTTCATTTCTTTGAAGGGTTGAATAAATATGTGGATAAAGGTGAGCAGGTCAATATTGTGTATCTGAATTTTCAAAAGGCATTTGCGAAAGTACCTCATGAAAGACTCCTGAGGAAATTAGAAAGTCATATGATAGGAGGTAATGTCCTATTCCGGATAAAAAAAAAACTGGTTAAAAGAGAGAGTAGGGTTAAATAGTCAGTATTCTCAATGGAGAAGCGTAGATAGTGGGGTTCCGCAGGGCAGGGGTCTGTGTTGACAACGCTACTTTTTAACATTTTTATAAATGATCTAGAGATGAGAATAACTAGGGAGGTAATTAAATTTGCTGATGATATAAAGTTATTCAAACTTGTTAAACCGCAAGATAATTGTGAAAAATTGCAAGAGGACCTTACTAGATTGGGAGACTGGGCATCCAAATGGCAGATGACATTTAGGACTAGATTCTATATATCACATCTAAAAAATCAGGGCCAAAGCGAAATATGGCTAGACATATCTCTCTATATAAAAGGCAACCCCAACGTTCTGAAGCCTCCACGGAAGTTGAGGCGCCCGAGATATCCGGTGTGCCCTGGAGTGTCTGCACCGCCCTCGCGTCAAAACGTCATGACGTCGAGAGCGGAGCTATAACACTCGAGGCCCGAAACCGAAACGCCACAGGCACGGCCACGGAGGCGCAGCAAACAAACAAAAAAAAACCCCTACCCACACACAGCGACGCGAACACCGAACAAGGCAAGTAGCTCGGAGGGAGGGGGCCCCTTGCTAGCGCCCGTTTCATTGCCCTCAGAAACGGGCATTTATTCCTAGTATTCTATAAAGTAAATGCATAGAGTTTAGAAACACCCATAACCTGCCTATTCCATGCCCATTACCATGCCCCTTTTTCAACTATGCAACCGTGACAGGATTTATAGAACACTGCCCCTCACCCTTAAGAAAAGTCCCTCTCTAACTAGCTGGGCTACTTAAGAGCCCCGATCCCGCCCTGGGAGGAAGGAGGCAAAGAGGGGCGGAATCACTACCTGGGAGTTTTAAAGACAGTGCCAGAACTGAAGCCCTAAGTTTATGCCTTCACTGAATACGTGTAACTGCTATGACTTGGTGAGGTAAGCTCAATTGTTCTTGGCTTTCTTGCAAGCTTTGTTTTGGTCTGGTGGGGTCAGACAGGAGTTTCAGGAAGACCATAGAACTTCCAGGATGTGTTTGGGGCAGGGCAGCCCCACCAGCAACAGACTCTTAGCCTGCTAACCATAGGCCTATTCAAGTCTGTTGCTAAATAGGAGAAACTGTTGCCTCTGATGTTCCTGGCCTGTGAAGCAACAGGTCCGCGGACCTCAGGTGACTACAACATTTATTTTCAAATTTATATCTCTTGTCGGGATGAGTTATTCCCAGGGCCACCCCATAAACTTCAACAGGGGTCTCACTGTCACAGCGACTTAGAATTCAAATGCATCCCATTATAGAATACGCTTATATAGTTCTGCATGTAAATTCTAATTAATGCCAATTAATGACAATAATTGCTTGTAAGTGGCAATTATAGGTGCTGATTAGCTTGTTAAGTAATTAAGTTGTGTGTGTAAATCCAGAATATGACTGGCTTTGCGCATGCAACTTAAGTTGCGCTATGCATGTGGGATAGAGGAACTCAAACTATAGCTATGTGATGTAAGGTTCCACATTTGGAGTCAACGCCCAGAAAAAGGATTTAGGTGTCATAATTGATATACCTGGAACCTGTGCTCAGTGTGCAGTGGCAGATAAGAAAGAAAATAGAATGTTAAGTATTATTTGGAAAGGTAATCCAATTTGTGCACGTAATTTAATTGAATGAGCTAATTAGCACCAATAATTGGCTTAACAAGTAATTACTGGCACTAATTAGATTTAATTATCATTTACGTGGGATCTGAAAAAGGGGGTGCGGAAATGGGAATGTCATGGATGTAATGGGAGCATTCCTAAAATTAACATATGTATTATAGAATAATGAGGATACATGCCTAATTTAGGCCCATACATTTGCCCCATGTTTAAATCAGTGGCGTAGCTACATGGGGCCAGGGGGGCCTGGGCCCCTGTAGATTTGGCCCTGGACCCCCCTGCCGATGACCCTCTCGACCCCCCCTTCCTGCCGCCAACCCTCCCTCACCATCGCCGTGGGCTACCTTTGTTCACAGAAACAGAACAAAGCCTTGCAGATCAGCTGATCTGCAAGGCTTCGTTCTGTTTCTGAGTCTGACGTCCTGTACATACAACTTGCAGGATGTCAGAAACAGAATGAAGCCTTCGGACGAAGAAGAAGACCTCCTCGGCTGGCGGGGATTGGGGTCCCCCACCAGCAAATGTAGCCCGCGGCGACGGCGGGAGGGGGGGTCGAGAGGATCGTCAGCAGGGGTCGGCAATAGCGGGGGGGGGGGGGGGGGGGGTCGGCAGCGCCGGGGGGGGGGCTAAAATGTGTACCCTCACCTTGGGCTCTGGCTCTGGCCCCCCCCCTCCCGCCAAAGTATGGCTACGCCTCTGGTTTAAATTGGTGCAAATGGTCATGCCTAAAGTTAGGCACGATTCCCGGGCATAAGCACTATTCTATAAACTGCACCTAACTTTATGTTTATGTTTATTCATATTTGATATACCACTGTTACTTCAAACAAGGTCAAAGCAAGCACAGAATAAAATACAATCAAATATCATTATAGAAGAACGCCAATTATATTTTAAAAACCCAGCATTTAAAACAAAGAAAAACACATTACAACAGCGTGCCATAATAGTGAACACACACTCTCAGAAACTGCCACAGGAATACATCTGCGGCATCAAAACCCAAAAGTCAATTGAAAAAAATGGGTTTTGAGTTTGATTTTAAAATTGGAGAAAGATAATTCAGAGCAAATATCTGGGGGAAGATTATTCCAAAGTTTGGGTGATAAAAAAAAAAGCTGAGGATTTGGTTGATTCCAAATAAGCAAATTGAGGTGAGGGTAAGGTAAGATGGTTGGAGTCTAAAGATCTAAGGTTATGAGAGGGGATATGTTGAACAACCATTCTAGACAAATAGGGCTCTCCAGAATGAAGCATTTTATGGGTCAAAAGAAGAACTTTAAACCAAATGCGATAGAAAATAGGCAGCCAATAATGTTTAAAAAGCACCCCTCCGAAGGGACACCACCTTGTAAGTGGTGGAGGGGCTTCCGTGTTTCAATGACTCAGAGGGCTTATGCTGAAGGGTTACCCATATTAGACAGGCCTCTGAGGAGAACCAGACAAAGAGTGTCCCAAACTGGAGGATCCAAGATGGCGTCAAGGGAGGAGTACGTTAGTTGAGTTCCGTTTTACACCAGAATACCTGAAGAAGTAGGCGCGCTCCCCAGAGAATGGGGAAGAAGAAAGGCAAGCCATGGTGTTGCCTTCCTCGAACACGGCTGGGGTTCCCACCACTTCTCAGTCTACTTTGGAGAGATTGGGGTCATAACGTTGTGGATATCGGTTCCTGCTTCGGGGAACAGCAAGCTTTATTGCCAAATCTCAGTGGAAGGGAGTGACTTTGAGTCCCCCTGTTGGCATGACCTCTCCAAGACCCTGGAAACAGTAATGCTTCGCTATGGAGGTCGACAGTGGAAACGCCCGAAGTGGGTTAGGATTTTCACGCGATCCGAGGAGTCCTGGCGCAGCATTGACTCCGGATAATAAACCAACTGGGGATTGGAGAGTGAGCTCTCCCCCAAAGATATCTGGAGCAGTTTTGTGGAGAAATTGGACCTGGTGAAGCAAAACAATGTCACAATGGACGCACTATGGGAAGTGCTGCAGAGTGTGAATAACTCTCTTCTTCAGATGTCAAAACTTTTTTAAGGAATAATATGTGATTATATCAATACTTATCTACAAAGTTGAAGTCCAAGATAAAAAAATAAAGACTTTGATTTCGGAATGGTTTCTCTATGAAAATCAGTTAATCTGGTAATGAAGGACAATTTATGTTTCTTGTAAAAAATTGGAACTTCTGGAGAACCAATTAAGGAAAAATAACTGAGAAAGATAAATTTTCCTAAAATACCCTGTATATCGAGTTATATTATTAGTGACTTTGCCTTTGATTTAGATAGGAACAATGTTTGAAATTGTATTTCCGACATATGGTGATAGTTTTTTTTTTGGTTCAAAGATAAATATATTTCCTGACATATCAAGGAATTGCAGACTAGGAGGCCCTGTGAACTCTTGGCTTTAAGTCAAGAATCATTGCCTGGTGGGACCTTCCTAGAGCGATTCCCTTGTAAGTGTTTTATTTCCTGATTACTTATTTGTTGAACCCAGGAAATTACAAGAGTTTGTGGAGTTAAAAGAACAGATGAAGAACCCTTGCAGGCAACTTCCTTTAAGTTACCACTGTACCAGCTGCAATTACCGATTAACCTTCCTCCCTCAGAAATATGAATTGTAAGATTAACCATTCCATGTTTTTCTTATTTTCTTTGAGATTGTTTTCATGATCTTGGATCCCCCAATTGTGGACTAACAAGATGATATTTTTTCCTTAATGTTCGTTTTAATTGATATTTTCTATTTTTTTCCCATTTATGTATTGGAAATAACTGTAATATAAAATGAATAAATAAAATAATTAAAAAAATAATAAAAAATAATAAAAAAAAGTTTAAAAAGCAGAGGGGTAACGGAATCGAAATGCCCAGTCCTGAGAAGCATTCTTGCAGCCAAATTTTGAAGAGTTTGTAAATGAAAGTTAGGAAGCCCAACATAAACAGTGTTACAGTAATCAATGTGTGATAAAACAAAAGCATAGAGAAGAATGTGAACCGAAGCCAACTCCGGATAATATCTCACTGAGCGAATCCGACACAACCAAAAGAATCCTTTTTTTACCACCTGAGAAATATGATTGTCAAAGGACAACTTAGAAAAGCACTTTTTTCGGTGCTGATTTTTTGGGTGCCATATATAGAATCTAGCCCTTAATGTGAGGCTGATACCAGGGTAGGCTAGTATTCTATAATGGAATATAGGTGCTCAGATACTATTTTAGAATACAGTCTCAACATGGAGCATCGAGGTGCCTAAAAGGATGTACCCACTCATAGAATTATGTGTTAAAAACCACAGCAAACATCCTCTCCCTTAGGAAACAATTAAAAGCCTTTTTTTCAGCAAGCTTTTGAATAACTTTAAATTTGTTAATTTTAAGTTTATATGTAAGCCGCCCAGAATTTTAGATGGCATGGGATATATATTTTTTAAATAAACAGTAAATGCAGTTAAGATTATCGGATTAAACTGAAAGAAGCGAAGAGGGAAATACGGCTAGAGAAAGCGTGAGCGGAAGAAAAAATGGCTAAAGATGTAAAGAGAGGTGACAAGACTTTTTTCAGATATTTTGGAGAAAGGAGAAGAGATAGGAATGGAATTGTGAGACTGAAAGATAATGAGAATGGCTATGTGGAGAGTGATGAAGATAAAGCGAACGTGCTAAACAATTATTTTTCTTCGGTGTTCACGGAGGAAAATCCTGGAGAAGAACCGCGGTTGGCTGCCGAGGGAACGTCTGGGAATGGAGTGGATACTGCACTGTTTACGGAAGAAAGAGTTTATAAACAGCTGGAGAATCTGAAGGTGAACAAAGCTATGAGGCCGGATGGGATACATCCCAGGATACTGAAGAAGCTCAGAGAGGTCCTGGCGGGACCTCTTAAAGATTTATTTAATAGATCTTTAGAGACGGGAGAGATTCCGTGAGATTGGAGACGAGCGGATGTGGTCCCTCTTCACAAAAGTGGAGACAGGGAAGAAGTGGGAAACTACAGACCGGTAAGTCTCACATCGGTGGTAGGAAAAATAATGGAGTCGCTGCTGAAAGAAAGGATAGTTAACGTTCTAGAAACCGACGGGTTACAGGACCCAAGGCAACATGGCTTTACCAAAGAAAAATCCTGCCAAATGAATCTTATTGACTTTTTTGACTGGGTGACCAAAGAACTGGATGAGGGACGTGCGCTAGATGTAATCTACTTGGACTTCAGCAAAACCTTTGATACGGTCCCCCACAGAAGACTCCTGAATAAGCTGAAAGGGTTGAATTTAGGACCGAAAGTGGTGAAATGGATAAGAAACTGGTTGACCGACAGGTTGCAGAGGTTGGTGGTAAATGGAATCCGTTCGGAGAAAAGGAAGGTGAGCAGTAGAGTTCATCAGGGGTTGGTGCTGGGGCCTATTCTGTTTGATATATTTGTGGGAGATATTGTAGAAGGGTTGGAAGGAAAGGTGTGCCTTTTTGCGGATGACACGAAAATAGCCAATAGAGTGGATACCCTGGAGGGAGTAGAAACGATGAGAAGGGATCTCTGAACGTTAGAAGAATGGTTGAGGGTCTGGCAGTTAAAATTTAAAATTTAATGCCAAGAAGTGTAGAGAGATGCATTTGGGGTGCGGAAACCCAAAAGAGAGATACAGGATAGGAGGGGAGAGATTAGTAAGCTCGACTCAGGAGAGAGACCTTGGTGTGTTCGTGTCGGAGGATCTGAAGGTGAAGAAACAATGCAACAAGGCAACGGCTGTGGCCAGAAGGATGCTAGGCTGCGTAGAGAGGAGCATAACCAGCAGAAGAAAGGAGGTGTTGATGCCCCTCTACAAGTTGTTGGTGAGGCCCCACTTGGAGTATTGTGTTCAGTTTTGGAGGCCGTATCTTGCTAAAGATGTAAAAAGACTGGAAGCGGTGCAAAGAAAAGCTACAAAAATGGTATGGGATTTGCGTTGCAAACCATACAAGGAGAGACTTGCTGACCTGAACATGTATACCTTGGAGGAAAGGAGAAACAGGGGTGATATGATACAGATGTTCAAATATTTGAAAGATATTAATCTGCAAACGAACCTTTTCCGGAGACTGGAAGGCGGTAGAACTAGAGGACATGAATCGAGGTTGAAGGGGGGCAGACTCAGGACTAATGTCAGGAAGTATTTTTTCACGGAGAGGGTGGTGGATATGTGGAATGCCCTCCCAAGGGAGGTGGTGGAGATAAAGACGATAATGGAATTCAAACATGCGTGGGATAAACACAAAGGAATCCTATTTAGAAGGAATGGTTCCATGGAATCTTACCAGAGATTGGGTTGCGATGCCGGTAATTGGAAACAAAACGGGAGCTGGGCAGATTTCTACAGTCTACGCCATGATCGTTACTGGATAGGGATGGACTGGAGTGTAAATTTTAAGGGGCTTCGACGGTAGCTTCAGAACTTAGTACAAGCACAGTACTGGGCAGACTTCTATGGTCTGTGCCCTGAGAAAGGCAAGGACAAATCAAACTCGGGTATACATATAGAGTATCACATACCATGTAAAATGAGTTTATCTTGTTGGGCAGACTGGATAGACCATACAGGTCTTTATCTGACGTCATTTACTATGTTACTATATGCTAAGAATTAGTTCCTATGTTAAACAACTCACATGGAATTTTATTGAAATAAGGAGAAAGGGGCAGGGAGGGTTGCACAACATTTAACACGCAGCATCAGTGTTAATGTATGTTTACGTGCAAAGCAAGTAGATATTGTGAAAATTTAATTATACCTTCCAAGGTGCAGTTAACTGCTTCTGTGTAGTCTGCTGCTGTGCCAGCACATGATAAAACTCACAAACATGGCAGCTGGCTCTCCCCACATGCACAGGAATGCCCCATTTTAATACAATTATTATAGAGGTTTCACAGTTATGCACATTCAATTTTGCCTTTAAAATTGCCAACCTCTACTTTGAGTAAATATATTTTGTGGACTTTGAGATCCTTTCAGTCATTTCCTTTAGCAAGACATTTCAATGGAGAAATAGTAGTAAGGTAACTATTTCTCTACTTTGAATATTCTGTCTCTTTGATAACTCTCCCCTCCCCCTCCCCTCTTTCCCTCCCCCTCCTCCCCTTCCCTCCCCCTCCCCCTCCTCCCCTCTTTCCATCCCCTCCCCTCCCCTCCCCTTCCCCCTCCTCTCCCACTCCCCTCCCCCTGCTCCCCTGTTTTGTGTTTAAAGTTGTAGCATGTAAACCAAACCAGCAGTTTCCTAATAGTTTATAATCTCTGGAGAGCCAGGGTCAGGCTTCAGCTCAATGTGCATGCTCTGAACCTAATGATCATTTCCACACCCCCTTAGCCTTTAAAGTAGATTTTGCACCCCTCCATGAAGAGCAGAATTCTCTAGCTTGGGCTAAAGAACAAGCAGTGTATAGCATCTGCCCCTCTCCATCCTCTGAAAAATTAGTCCTCCTTTTACATAATGCTCACCATCCTTCTCTTACTGAAACCCAGCATCCATCTGGTCAAATGGATAGACATCCTTCTGTCACTGAAGCTTAGCATCCATCTCTGCAATAATTCAGAATCCATGCCTTCAGTTACTCAGTATCCATCCCTTCAGTCTGGCAGTTTGTCAGCCAATTGATCAGTTTCCACTTACAAAGGCTCCATCATGTCAGGGCCAAATTCTTGTTTTAACTGCCTGCATACAATAAGTTTCTTCTTTACAATTTGTGATAAACAATTGTAAATTAACTCCCCTTTCACAAAACCACATTAGTGGCTGTCACATGGTAATGCTGACACAGCCCATTTACTTGAATGGGCTGGTTTTACTGCACGGGCAGCGCTAGCGCAGCTTTGTAAAAGGCGAGGGGGTGTTTGGTCTGATTTAGTTAACTGTTTAGTCATTCATCTGATACACATAGGACAACCGTATATATACTACATTTTAAGAAGTCTTCAAATCTAAGCTAAAAGCCCACTTTTTGCTGCTGCTTTTAACTCCTAACCCTTATTCACTTGTTCAGACACCCTTATTTTATCATCTCACCTTAATATTCCCTATCTCTTGTTTGTCCTGTTTGTCTGTCCTAATTAGATGTAAGCTCTGTCGAGCAGGAACTATTTCTTCATGTTCAAGTGTACAGCGCTGCGTACGTCTAGTAGCGCTTTAGAACATGATAAGTAGTAGTAGTAGTACGTCTTCCTTATTTCTACGTCTTACTAGGGAAGGCAGGGATCTTCCTTCTTATAGGACAGGAAAGAAATCCAGTGCAGAATTTTTAAAAGGGATTTACATCATATCATTATCTCTCTGCAGATTTCCTACTCTCATGTATCTTCAAATCTTTTACTCCTCCTCTCTGCTGCTCCTTCTAGGTTTCACTTCATCTCGGCCTAAAAGGTTCCTTTTTACCTGCCCCCTTCTCCCCTCACGTTTCTCTATTACTGCCCTTCCTTGGGTTCTTGGCTGTTGTCATCTTACTCTCCCTCAGACACTTCATTTTTTTGTACCCCATAAGTTCAGCCAGAGCTATCCTTAGGCTGGAGCGAGACCCGATGTGGTATGAAATGCTAGGGTGTTCATAGACACCCCCTCCCCCGTGTCTCCTGACCAATCTGCTGCCACCCCTGTACTTTCCTAGTAGCAATGACTGAAAATCTAGGACATGTTGTGCCTACATTTCACCTGGGCTGAGAAGGGAGAAATCTGATTAGCTTAATTGCCCCTTTCCCGCTTGTAATCCTCTTACATTGAATATTTATTTATTTCAGATATTTGGTATACTGCCATTTTAGTATATCTTGAAGGCAAACATCACAAAATACAAAAATAATACCTAATACACAGATGGCATGGATTTATATTGTACAACAATAAATTATTCTTGGACAAAAATTAGAAAACACAAAAGGATAATTAAAAAATTTACCTAACATCAAACCAGGTTTTAACTCCTATTTTAAAACATCTATCTATCTATCTATCTATCTATCTATCTATCTATCTATCTATCTATCTATCTATCTATCTATCTATCTATCTATCTATATGTAGATTTCAAAGAAGGACTCTATAAGCCCTTCAGACCTTCACTGTTTTATTTATGTTGATTTATTTCTAACATATAAGACTTTATGAAAATTCTGCTAATAGTACCAAAGCAGCTTTCCTTCACCTCTAATTGAAAGAAAGAACATTCCAAAAAGTGTTTATTCTTTATGTATAGTACTTATAATTTGTTGCAGAAAAAAATCAATGCAATATCAGGAATGCTGCTGTAGATAAGAGATTAATTGCAACCCAGCATGATTTCAAACATTTAACAAATGATACTGTAAGTGACCCAGGTCTAGTTGTAAGTTTATCACCACATGGAAACACATTTCCCACCATTAGTGTTCTGGAATCTGAGAGCATTTCATATCATCAGATATAAAAGCTGTTCTATGATGTTAAAAAAATGAAATAAAAAAACAAAGCTAAGAAAGCAAAGGTACCCAAGACCATTCCTATCCAAATACAGATTTACACACATTTTCAGCACTGCAGAATTAGGATTGTATTTAGAAATGACCTTTATTCATTCTATACCTATGGGAAACATTTTCACGGACCAAGGCCTTAATCTCCAAGGATCCATTTGTTCAGTAGAATTTAGAAGGAATCTGTGCTATTAATGTCAAAAAGTGTAGTAATGCTTCACTGTTCATTTCCTGGTTTCTCATGTCTGTAGCAGACCTCTCAGATCAGTGGGGCTAAAGGAATCCCCAGAGGCAGGTGGTAAACCATCTAAGTAGGGTCTGTGGGCCAAAATGGTATAATTCTCTCAAAAATCCTGCCCAAAACACAACTAGTTAACAATGGAGGGTGGGGGTAATAATAATTAGTAAATGATAGGCACCGTAAAGTTGAAAGCAAAACATAGCTCTTAACTAAAATGAAATTCCCATTTCCCATTCAGAATATAAGGTAAAGTGGTGATGTGTTACATTTACAGTATTGATCGTTAGTGGATGTCTGTTGAAGAGATAGGTCTTCAGAGATATACGAAAGTTAATTCGTTCGTAAATTGTTTTAGGTTAAGTGGCAATGCATTCCACAACTGTGTACTCATGTAGGAAAAGCTAGACGCATGTGTTTATCTGTATTTTAGTCTTTTACAGTTGGGAAGTGAAGATTAAGGAATGTGCGGGATGATCTTTTAGCGTTTCCTGGGGTGGTAAGTTGACCAGGTCTAACATGTAGGCCGGGGCATCTCCGTTGAATGATTTATGAACTAGAGGTGCAGACTTGAACGCGATACGTTCTTTAAGTGAAGCCAGTGTACTTTTTTCTTAGGGGTTTTGCCACTTTCATATTTTGTTTTTCCAAAATATGAGTCTGGCTGCAGTATTCTGGGTTGTTTGATGTGCCCTAGCACAAATTCTATAACAGCAGTTATGCTGTGCAACCTGTCGCTATAGAATAATAGCATTAAGTCTGCATTTGTGCGCCAAACCTTTAGGTATAAGCAATTAATGCAGCTCAATGGCTGGAATAAATACTCCTGCCTAACTGTAAATCCAATCGGAAGGATAGACTCAATATGCAGGGATAGATAAACAATACCAGACATTCCCAGCAAACACATATCATATAAAAAACATTTATAAAATGTCATAACAATTCATAAAAATGCACTAATTGGTGCCAATATGCACCCAACTATAGCCAATAATTGGCTGTTAACTCCCATTAACAGCCAATTATTGAATTAATTTACATGTGCAACTGACAGTCTATAAGTTACGTGCACAAATTTTATGCGCTAGATGAAAATTTAAGCATGCAAGTTTCTAAAAGTAGGGGGATAGACATAAGAACCAACGTAACGCCTATATTTACGAAGGAATCTGATATGCCCATAGAAGTGTTATAGGTGTGTTAGCATTTAACATGCCTTAACTTTAAAGGTGTGTTTAAAAACACTAACGGACTCTTAGTAAACATACCCCTAAAACAGTTTGCAAAACATATTTAAAAACAAAAGTTTCAAAGGATTTATAACAACAAGACTCAGAAAAACATCTCCTACCAACCTTTTACCCTCCATGCTCTTCCCAACTTCTCCTTTATCGCCCACCTCCTTACCTATCCTTATCCTTTCTCTCACATCTCTTCTACTCCATTTACTCCTTGTTCATTTGTCCTATCACATACCTCCTTGTTGATTCTGATACTTCAGATTGTATTCTCTTGTTACTATGTAAACCGCATTGAGCCTGCGATGAGCGGGGAAAGCGCGGGGTACAAATGTAATAAATAAATAAATATAACTTTTGGTCTCTACTTAGTATTGTTCTTTCCTTGAAACTCATGCATCTTTTACCTCCACTTGTTAAAACCTTACTCCTCTGTAGTATGTCTCATCCTTTCAAGGTGGTTGTCAGCCTCTCTGCTTCTCTATTATACCTTCACAGTTATACTCTAGTTTCTGAGTCCTGTACCTCACTCCTCTCACTTTCTTTCCCCTTAGCCCCTAGAGTAGGGAGCCAGTTTGGTGTTCTTTGCCTATTGATCTGCGGACTTGCACTTTTTATTTTGCTTTCTGAAACTCTTTGAAAGCCTATTTTGTCAACAATATTTGTTGTATAAAATCTTCCATGGTTTATTGTTCTATTCCTATGTAATTTTCATCTTATACTTATGATCTGCTGTGAATCTAACCAGGAGTTGGCAGAATTCACATGCCATATTACATTAAATTACATTACATTATAAGACCCAGATGGCCCCCAGAACGGAGTTACCCACCTACTTCCAAGGTGCTGGTAAAAAGTGGCCTTAGCGTGTGCTTACATGTGTCATTCCCAGATGTTAAGGTAAATTTTACTGTGTGGGTACAATGGCCAATTTTTCTCTTTCTAGTATTAATGGCCATGTGCTAATTTTCCCATTAGTGCATGGCCATTAGCATGTGAGCACTTAACTATATCTATTTTTTAGGTGATAAGGGCTCATGTGCTAACCACATGCTAATTGGTTAGCACACGGCAATGTAGCTGCACTGGTTGATTAGCACAGAACACTCCTACTCTCCACCCCTTGACCCACCCCCAGCGTTAAAAAATAAAGTTAACCCCCAGTGTTAAAAAATAAAGTTTATTTTTAGCGCATGGGAAGTGTGTGCACATGCAAAAATTAATGTGGGATGCTTCAGCACACCCTGTGGTAAGCACTTTTTTTTTTTTTTCTGCAGTAAGCATGCATTAATGCTTACTCTACCTTAGTAAAAAAAAGGCACCTAAATAATTTTAGGCTCTGACAAAATAACTGACAGTCTCGTTTCTGTGCCTGTGTCTTTTCGAGGCTTTTCCCTAGTGTCTAGTTTTTGGATCTTCTCATTGATGTTTTTATTCTCTTTCTTTTTATGATTTTTCCCTGTGTTTGGTTCTTGATGACGTTTACTATTTATGCTGATATCTGTTTTTGTAATGTATATGGACTAGATTCTACATATCACGCCTAAACATTTGGCACTGAAATGAAATTCGCTTAAGCATATTCTATAAAGTACACCTTAATTTAGGTGTACTTTATAGAAAAAGTCTAAATTTCTGCGCAGTTTATAGAATACATTGAGTGCCGGTCTACGTGACTAAGTTAGTCTTGGCCAATTACGTCAAGTAAAACCTGGAATAATCCCAATACCTAAACTAGACGCGGAGTGGATGTATTCTATAACAACACGCATAGAATTAGATACGCCTTTGACCCACTCATTCCATGTTCACAAAAGAGAGGGTATTACAGCATACAAGCATACAACAGAAAAACAAAAAGCAACACTGGGGCCTTCAGGAAAGAAATAATTGCTGTCCTTTATTGTGGAAAAAGACCCGACACGGGCCGTGTTTCGGTGCACAAGCGCCTGCCTCAGGGGTCAAAGTGTGTCTTCACAACCTGTATAAATGAAAGATATTCAAACAGTCTGGATGGATTACCAACACCGTTGACAGTCTGTTTCATCCAGCCAAATGCTTTCAGTTTGAAAATCAACCAATTATCAGCACTGATTAGCTTGTCATGGAATATACTTCAATTTCCATGCAGAAAGTCTTGCGAGGCCACAGCTTGAACTCTTGGCAGCCATTTTGAATCAGTGCTGGGAGAAAGACAGTCTGCAGATGCTCTGGGCAGGAAAGAGGGGGGTTCTTTCCTGCCCCAAAGAGGTCACTAGGCCCACCAAGGCACCACACTAGGTAAAGGAGGAGAAGGGAGGAAAGGATGCCCGCCTGCCTATCCTCCTGCCAGCCTGCTCGTGTCGTCCACAAATCCGGACAAACAGGCAGGCTGGCAAAACTTGCCCCATTGCCTGGCCATGTCCTCAAAAAGAGGACTTGGCCAGGTAAAACTGGATGTATGGTAACCCTATTTCTGGTTCATGTCCTTTTGGCTCCACCCCTCCCATCTCACGTCCTCCCGTGGCGTGACTAGTGGTGTTAAGGTGGCTCAGACTACCTGAGGGACTATTCTTAAGACTGAGTGATAGTGTTCTATAAACTCCCTCACTTACCCCCCCTGTCAGCTGAACCCTGCTCAGTTGAGTGCCTGCCATATCAGGATCCTCCTCCCAAGTCAAAAAGTCAGCATTAGCATGCTCTCGGTCAATAGCTAAAGGGTTGTAGGCTAGAAACCAGCACATGATATGTGCATTCGAGGTCTCTATCTCAAGCCATCCACTGTTGAGGGGTGGCTCCAGTCCCACGAACCAGAGGCACACGCAATTGCTGCAGCACAAAACATTACTAGTCATTCATCAAGCAAGGAAGCAGATGGGTTGCCACAACACTACAGCACCCCAGTAACTGTGAATCAGACCCAGGTAGCTGAACTTGTGGACACTGGCTCTAGTATGACTCTATTATGACCAGAGCTAGTGCCGGAAGATGCTATTCTTCCAGGACACACTGCAGAGGTAGTGTTAGCCAGTGGATCCAGACAGACTGTACCATTACTCAAGTATTCATTGATTGGGGTAACACACCTGGATTCAAGAAAGTATGAATAATGAGACATACTCTGAGATCAAGGGACACAGTTTATGTCTGAGCTGATCCAAAATCAGTGGGCACACTGTGGAGTGAAAACTGTACGTACCACACCATATCACCCTAAAACTAATGGTTGGTGGAGAGATTTAATAGGACATTAAAGTATATGTTAAATACTTTTGTTGGCTCGGGAAATGAGACTTAGAAAAGTACTTAACCTATCTACTATTTGCATACAGAGAAGTACCCCTAGAAGTCTACCGGGTTCTCCTTATTTCAATTGCTTTATGGCCAGAGGGTGAGAGGGCCCCTCGACCTAATAAGAGACATTGAGAGGGGAAAGTTGACACCTCTGACACCCCTGTAATTGGAATATGTAGTCAATATGCGCCAGAAATTGTCAGAGATAACTTGCAGGTAGCCCAGACTAAGCAAAAAACCTGATATTGATCGTAAAGCCTGAAATGTAGAGTTTTATGAGGGCCAGCAGGTATTTGTTTTAGTCCCAGTCCCATCAGAATAAACTTCAGGGCTTACAAGGTCATAAGGTGCCTGAATAATACAAACTATGTTATATCTATGGACTTTCAAGATAGAAAACAGCATACCTTTCATGTAAATATGTGAAAGGCCTATGCAGATCACACAGCTAAGGTGCTAGCTATGTGTAGCCCACCAAAAGAATGTCAGGATAGTGAACTGTAGGGGTATATTCAGGAGGACAGAGGAACCCAGTCTCTCACTCTCTCAAAGCCTTCTATCCTCCAGCAAGTCTTCTGGTCTTCTTTCTTCTGTTCCACATTGGCATCCAAGGGTCAGATGATACCTGTGGACCAATCACAGATGGTATAATAATGTCCAGCCATGGTCATGAAGAGAGGCCTTTGTTATAGCAAAGAAACTGTTATCGATGGCATGCAAACCTCCCTGTTGGATCTCATACTCCTGGAGCCATCTGTGTCTCTGTTATCCATTCTTCCCAGGAGATAACTGGGCTAGTTTGCAACAAACAACATGTCCTTTGATGAAGTCATCATGGTATGCTCAGCAGTAATTTTCCTTTTGTAGAAAAGCTGGTTTCTGATGAATACAGATGTATGCAGGCGACAGGCAGAAGTATCCATATTGTTATAACAGAATGGTTTGGGCTTGTTTAGGCCAAAACCAGCAAAGGTGAGATTGCAGGTAAATACTCCTACAGAACCTATACCTGGACCTTCTAGCAGAGACATTACCAGAGGGATCTGACACTGAAGAGAGACCATCTAATTGTACAGACTGTGGAAAAACCTTCAGTCAAAAGGGAGAACTACAGGACAACAGGAAACATGTATAAAAGAGACACATTTTCCATTAAGTGTGAGAAAGGTTTCTGTTGCCAGAAATTATTCACAGAACATGGAAAAACTCATACTAGTATAGAGTCAATCTCTTCTAAATCTGGAAAAATTCTTTTGTTGGAAGAGAAAACTATCAAAAGTGATTATATCCCTGTGTCTTTGAGAGCAGCATCCATCAAAAATAAAAATTGTCAACACAGGATAGACTCCCTTCAGGGCTGAACCATTTACATGCACTGAATGTAGAAAAAGCTTTATTCATAAATCACAGCTAACAAAGCACCAGAGAATCCACACAGGATTAAAGCCATTCACATGTGCTGAGTGTGATAAAAACTTCTGTCAAATATACTCCTCACTATTCACAAAATGAAACATACAGGATTAAAAACCATTAGCAAGGTACTGAGTGTGGTAAAAAAAACTTCTGTTATAAGCACTGGAAGGGCAGTGAACATGGTAATGCTGATGGACTCTCCAGAAGGAAGAGCCAGAACCAACTGACACTGAACTATGAGACCCAACCGTGGTCTGTAGAGCCGCAGTCCAGGGTCTTTCTCTTAAGGAGGGAAGTGTGGTGAAATAGTAGGTTTTCCAGCATGTGAATATAAGAATATTTCATGACGTATATTCCTCTAGTTTGGCCTGCAAGTGGTGAATGTTTTATGTTTAAAGCTGTTACAGAGAAATAACTGTTCCTTCTTTAGTTTAACACAGAGAGAAAGTAACCTGTAAGCTACTTTTAAAAAATGTTGTTCTGGGCTATGATTGGCCCAGGAGCTCAAATTCAGTCTGAAAATACTGGATTTTTCTCCAGTCTCAGCCAGGGTGAGGAGAAAGAAAGATCTCTTCAATGAGACCCTGTGAGCAGTTATATTCTGTAACCTGTGAGCAGCTATATTTCCTGTACTCCCCAGGCACTATTCAGGCATTGACTAAATGTCTAGATAGTTTTAACTTTGACCCATATTCATTTACCTGTTATTGTGTGCTGTTTTTGTTCCATCTGTTTTATGGTTCACTATTTAATATTTTTATGACAATAAACCTTTTTTAGTTTATTGACTCTGCTTGTCTGGACTGACTAAGGATCCTGGTGGTTTGTGTGTTGGGTCTGGGGAGTGTGGCGCCAGTTACTTAGAAATCAAGGGGGCAGTTGGGGACCCCAGTCGGTGGGGTGGAGGGTGCTAATGTAGAGGACAAGCGGCAGGTGCAGGCAGACTTAAGCTGTGCTGGGATAGACCTCTAAGCTGCCGCAGGGTTAGCCACAGGCTTGGCATTTTGTGACACATATGCTGGGGCTTCACTTCTTCCTTCCCTGGGCCTCCTAACCCCACTCTGGCCTTACCTTTTACACTTCCTGGTTTTTGTCCTTTTGGCTTCACTCCTCCCATCTCACTTCCTCTTGGGCATGACTAGTGGCTCAGACTACCTGAGGGACTATTTCTAAGGGTGAGGGGCAGTATTCTATAAACCCCCTCACACACACATTTCAACTGGTAAAGCCTTCCACTGTTAGAGACCTTTAATCAAAATCAACCGTGAGCATGTCATTACCTTCCAAAAAACTGAGAATGAAGGTAACTAGTTCTGTACGAAGGGTTGTAAAGAAGTCTGGCCACACTGAGTGACAATATGGAGGGTTGCAAAAATTGCTCCCAGTCCACTGTCTCCACTCATTTGCGGTGGGGAAGTGGGCGGCTTGGGAAGGGGATTGCCAGTGGGTGAGTCATAAAGGATGCAACTGTAGCTTGGTATGGTCCTTAAGGTAGCATTAAACATTTGTACTGACTACACCACAGAGTAAATGTAGGTTCATAGTGCTGTAACAAAGAAGTCAGCTCAGTCACCGCAGTACCATGAATGGATTTAAAAATTCAACATAACATTTAAACTTTGCCCAAAATTTTACAAGTAGCCAGTGTAATTCTGGTTTGAAATGTTCAAACTTCTGACTCCCATTAATGAGGCATGCAGCTGTATTTGGACCAGCTGCAAAAGCCTAAAATATCCGTGAAGCAACAAAATTATTTATGCTGGTTTAGCAGTCAGCAGCCTAAACATGCAGCCCCAGCTTGAGTTTGGCCTGATATCTTACCTGGTCAGGGGGGCCACGCTAGCTTCCCCACACTCATGATTCCATGCATGCTCCCATTTGGCCACAGAAACAATATTCTCCCTTTATTCACTAGAATAAGATTAAGCCATTATTTGATGAATGGGAAAGCTGCCAGTGCCACCTCCACTGGATTCAGCGCGCCAAAGCAAAATCCTCTGGGTCTGCCTGCCCTCACTGAGAAACAACCCTGTTGGCACTTGCAACCTGTTGGCACTTGCATGCCAGTCCTCTTCACTGCATTGTCCTCAGTTTCCACCATCTATGGCTCATGTTCCCTTTTTTTTTTCTTTCCTTTTTTAAGTAACCCTATTAAATCTAAACTTAATCCAGTTAAGTGCTGTGTGCAGTGTATTAACTTCCATCCTGCTGATTCAGTCTCCTGAAAGTCTTAATTTGGACAGAGTCATGGACCTATAGTGGCAGTGGATAGTACCTCACCTTCTGTTCAGAAGTTTCTGGGCTGCTGTGATCAGCACTGCACTGCTGCACCATAAACTTCAAACCTTGGTGAGCAGGTAACAATCAGACTCTTTTTTACTCATATCCTTTTCTTGCAAATAAAATTGAGCTAGTTGAAGCAAAATGGATGCAGGAAATACCATCCAGAATCTTTTATGGTGGCATGGCCAGCACTTGCCCCTCCCTCTCCCCATACCTCTCTTAGTTGGTGGCCAAAAAAACCTGTTCCTAGACTTGAACCACCTGCAGATTGCTAGCCACCATGGGTAAAGGCCTGGCAAAGGACCTTCTTTTCCCCTAAGTTCCCATTTCTCTTGTTTCACACCCAGCTTGGCACATTCAATCCTATCTCTGTTTTCCTTCCCTACTACTTCCAACTGCTTCCAACTCCCCCCACCCCATACACACACACAGTCATGATTCCTGTCTATCTGGCCATTGCCCAGTTGGCTGCTACCCATAAGATTCCACAATGCATAGTTAAGAGTGTCCATTAATTTACCCATCACTGAGGCCGATTGCCATCCTCCTTCTCCCTCCCACTTTTTATGAAGATGGATAGCATTTGCCATTCTACTATCTTGCAGATGTCATTCCTCTTTATAAAAGAGCTTAGAAGGACTGGGCCAACCATATGGTCTCCTCAAAATCCGCCTGCAATCAAAACATTAGTCCTGACAGTCACACAAACTCAAAAATCGTCAGCACCTACTTTCACCTGCAAAACCCAACTGTAATACTTCACAGCAAGAAATCCAATGATCCATTTTTGTGGAATTATTATAGAGTGATCGTGATTGTAGAATTTAATTATCTACATCTCTAAGAGGGAAGCTGAAGAACTAGGGACCTACTACTACTACTACTTAACATTTCTAAAGGCGCTACTAGGGTTACACTACTACTTCCATTTCTATAGCGCTACAAGGCATACGCAGCGCTGTGCAACTGAAAATTAATGGGGGGTGGGGGGAGGGAATAAGGCTGAAATTTCTCATAGGGCACCCAATACTCTTGCACTGGCCTTGGTGCAAGTAGTCCCAATAGCTCCTAGGCAACTAACCAACTTTGCATAATTTTTGCATCTAGTTCTACAAAATGTACCTAGCCAGCATAGATAGAATCCACTTTTCCTCTTCCAGGACTAAAACAGCTACAACCAGGCAAAGTGTCAAGTCTGTTTTCCCTCTGTCCCACTTTTCCACCACAGTCTATTTTTGTTTTCTGATTATGATCAGTAGGTCCTGATCATCACCCAGTCCTTGGAGGCACACCCAGCCAGTCGGGGGTTTTCAGGATATCCCCATTGAATTCACTGGGGATAGCCTGAAAATCCCAACTGTCTGGGTGTGCCCTGAGGACTGGGGTTACTCAGCCAGTCCGGGTTTTCAGGATATCCCCATTTAATTCACTTGGGATATCCTGAAAATCCCGACTCGCTGGGGGTTCCCCGAGGACTGTGTTGAAATCCTCTGGTCTAGACTCTCCTGTTCCTAGGAGTTGTGGGTCCTGGCTTTGTTTCTACTGGTTGCCATGACACACCCAGTTACTGCAGAGATATAACTTGCAGCAAACACACCTTGAGCTGGTTTTCTATGCAAACCATTTGGAGTTTAGGAAAGAGCTATTAGAGACAGGTAGGAGTGAATATTATTACCATTCAGGTTGAAAATAACCTTCAATGGACACGTTGGCTGGTGAGTCTGGGGGGCAGCCACATTGTAGTTGAAGCATGTCAAGTAGAATATATTTCAATAATACTGAATGAACTAATATGTTATGAAACCTTGCCAAAGTATTTCAAATGTGTGCAGGTTATGTTTTAAACACTATTTAACAAAAAGGCATCTGTTTTCATTCAGGAAGAATATAAAACTACATTTATCTATCAACAGAAAGTTACAAGTAAGAGCCTGTCAGTCAATTTAGTGTGTGTCGCTGGATAAACGGCTTAAACTTCGACTTAATTTGTACTGCACAAGACAGAACGGTGCAACTTTTTTCTAGAGCTCCACAGTGAATGATTAGAGGGTCTGAGGAAAGAAAAGAAAAAAACAGCATTTGAACAAGTCAAGTAACTGCTGCTCGGGTGAAGGGGGAAAGAAAACGTACACAACCACCCGTTTTGCCTTGTTTTGTAATTTAGCAATGTGTAAATGGCCCCAGAAATTCAGACAAGAGGATTGATGTTTTCACTGATTCGAGCCTGCAGACGCATAATTGTTTGGAATCTGCCTCCAGAAAATGTGCAGGAATTCTAATAACTCATATTAGAACTTCTTTGTGCAACTGCGAGATAACCCACGTCAGGAAGGGAAAGGAGATCCTCCTACTAGGGTAATTGGCAGATGCTTCTGAATGAGATGTTGTATCCTAGTGAGTCACATCCTTTGAAACACTGCAATACATCCTCTGTGAGGTAATTCACCTGCTGACAGTACTGCTGTCTTGAAATGCAAGAGTCATCAATTTTTGTGTGGGCTGATTTGTAAGGTTAACCGAGAATGAGGGCAATTCTATACATTGACACCTCATTTTTAGACATCACAAAAGGGCACTCAGCAATAAATTCTATAATGTCTTAAGAGTGAGCCTAAGCTGTTATAAAATACCAGCACAGAGTCGCATCTGCGAGCCAAAAGGTAGGTGCGTCCACTTATGACAGGTCAATATGGCTGATGTAAGTGGGTGCGCTTAAGTGCATCATGGTACATATGCAACTGACAGTGTTCTATAAGCTATGCGTGTCATTTGGCAACACGCCCATAAGCCATCCATGTTCCTCCCATGTGTATGGCCCCCAAACAGCTTCTAACGGGAGGTTCCCACAAAAAATTAAATGTAGGATGCAGTAACCAAAGAGTATGCTAATTACTGCTCTAGATTATGGCAGTAATCTACAGCTCATTACGAAAATGTCACCCTTCCTATCCAATCCCTGGTATCTAGCGGCACCCCCACTTTGTTGACGCTGACCCCCTTACCCCCCACCCCCAGTTTAATAAAAATATTCCTCAGTGTCTAGTCCTTGGTATCTATTGCCCCCCCCATCCAACATGACCCCTTTCCTCCCCCCGTCTGAAAAAAAAACATGCCCTGATGCCTATTAGCACCTCCAACCCCACCCAACCCCATCCCCAGGTACCCACACAATCCGCTTTCAGCATTGCCATCTTGAAAAATAGGAGCACCTGATACTATGCAGTTCATCCTGGGATGCACCAAGTGTGGTCAGTCTACCATAATAAGTCTTTACCCACACTACCAGATAAAGGAAAAATTCCATAATTTGGCATATTGATCCTACTTGGTGCATCTCAAGATGCACCATGTGGGGTCAGGCAGTGCTATTTTCCAAGATGGCAGCACTGGAGACAAGAACAAGTGAGCCTCTTTTAATGTTTGACCTGGGGGAGGGAGTCAGGGGAACCTGGGGGAGGGGTTTGCATGGTGTACAGTGCCACTAAACACCAGGGAATGTATTTTTATTTGAGCTAGTGGAGGGAAGGGGGGTTGTCCAGTGAGGGGGTGCAAATAGATATTAGGGATTTTTTAAGTAATGAGGAGGGATTCTGGTCAGATGGGGTGGGGGTTACCTTAGACATCAGGGACTGTTTCTATTACAGTCAAGGACAGAGGACTACTAGACATCACCACTGCACTGGGGGCAGGGGTCTTGCAGGTTGGGTGAAGGAAAGGGTGCTTGTAGACACTCATTAACCCTTCTATGCTTTCCTGGAGCTGGCACAAAATTTGTTTGTGCATGTATCTACAGCTACTGTTTCTTTCCGTGCATTGCAGCAAAGTGGTTAATGGTCTCACAACCATGTATTTTAATGTAGTGTGTGGCCATGTCTTCCACATGAGTTAAACCATTGCTCAACCCTCTCTGCATTACTTGGAAAGTTTCATGGATATGCAACCTGTGGTAACCACGCAGTAAAGCTCGTAGCAGCTTCTACATCAGCTCCTCTGAGCTCAGGTGCTGGTTTATTTATTTATTTATTTTTGTTACATTGTACCCCGCGCTTTCCCACTCATGGCAGGCTCAATGCGGCTTACATGGGGCAATGGAGGGTTAAGTGACTTGCCCAGAGTCACAAGGAGCTGCCTGTGCCTGAAGTGGGAATCAAACTCAGTTCCTCATAAGCTGTGCTGGGATCCTCAGGAATCCTGTAGATGTAAAAGACGGTAATATCCTTTAGCCTTGAGATGCTGCTGAACCATAGGGTATATGCAATTTTAGTCCAGTGACTCCTTCTCCTCGGTGACAACAGAGGACTGTAGAGAGGTCCCAAACCCCTCTAGAGCCCAACAGGACAGCAACCTAAGCAGTTCTTTTTTTTTTATTCAGAAATTTTATTGATTTTATATTATAGCAAAAACATGAATATGAAATTGAGTATACATATAAGCACAAACGTATAAGTAATTAACATGTTGAAAAAATACTATAGAAAAAATGCTGATGCACAGAGTCGGTTAGAATTCTGTAGCTTGAAGTAATATTCATGACAAAAGCAGTTCTGACTCCTGTGTGCTTCAGACTCATTCCTTCTGCTTGTTAGTATACTAACCTGGGTGTCATAGCATACACAGTAGGCTCCTGCTTCTGGGAACTATATCCTAAGGTTTTGGCTGGAAGGCTCTCCCCTAATAATAAGAAGGTTGGAAGCTGGGCAGATCAGAACCTAAGGGTTTCGTATTGAGCTGCTATTTTATAATCGGTGGTGAGGGGGGCTGCTGCCACCAGCTGATCCCATTGCTCATAATAGTCTCTCCTTTATTGTCCTAGTTTCCTCAGATTCTGTCGTCTTCTGGAAAAGGTCATAATTTTCACTGGGCACATTTGCTCTGCCTGCCCAACACGGAGGACAGAGTAGACGTATTATCCTAATGGTTCAAATCAGTGGCACTGTAAATCCTCACTGACTGACTCTCAGGCGCCCTAGCCTTGCTAGGCAAAATTTCCTGTCATATTCATTTTATAAAAGTATATTTAGGGAGCAATCCTATGTAGACTTTATACCTGTCTGGGGTTTGCAAAATGCAAAATATATGTACATAATGGACTAATTTATATAAATGATGCCTACAAAATCGGCACAAAAAAACAGCGCTAAGTACTATACTATACACGGCATCAGGGCCGGTCCAACCCAGTAAGCGAGGTAAGCATGGCAGGAGGGCGCCGACCTCTGGAGGGTGCCGCTGCGCCATGCTTACCCTCGCAGGTTACCTCAGCTCCTGGACACCGACAGCAACCCTGCCTTCGGTTTCCTGCTCCAATATTTAAACGAAGGTCTCACAGGTGATTAATGGGTAAACATTAGTGAGCGGGTGGGGGGGTGGAACTGATCGTTGGAGGCGGGGATTGATATGCGTGCGCTCCTATGGGGCACGGAGTTCAGAGATTGACATGTCTGTGGCCTATGGAATGTGGCAGCCGAAGAGGTGTTGGATCGGGTGCTTGAGGGCTACGGTGGTCACGCTATGGGCACTGCGAGCTTGAGCACGGTTCTTATGTTCTTGTCGGGGGTCGGGGCGCTCGCGCTCAGGGACCCGAGGGATTCGGAGTTCTTACTGGTGGAGGGCTGCGCCCCGTGGCAGACTTACAAGGCAAATCTGGATAACAACACAAGGTGAGAAGGGGGGAGAGGAATCTTCTGATATTTGGAGTTCAGGAATCGGGTGCTGCTGGGACTGGGGGGCAGCAAGAAAAGGGGGTTGGCATTGGGGTTCAGGAATTGGGTGCTGCTGGGACTGCGGAAGCAGGTAGATGGAGGGGAGGGGAGAGGAGAGTTGCTGGACATTGATGGAGGGGAGGGCAGGGAGAGGATGGTTGCTGGACATGGATGGATGGAGGGGAGGGCAGGGGAGAGGAGGGCTGCTGGACATGGGTGGATGGAGGAGAGGGAAGGGAGAAAGAAGAAATGCTGGACATGGTGGAGGGGAGGTAAGAGTGAGGAAGGGATGAGATGAGGGAAAAGGAAGAGAGGAGACAAACTGCACATGGATGAAGAAAATTTGGTAGAAGCTGGATCCACTGGACAGTCAAGTCTGCAGAGGACCCAGCTTTTACTTACGGAGTAGGGCAAGAAAGAAGAAGAAAGGCAGAAGTAAAGCAATAAATGGAAAGGGAAGCCCTGGAAACGGAGTTAAGAGGACAGATAGCAGCAGAATCAGATACTGAGCCAGCATGATCAGAAAAACAAAGTCACCAGACAGCAAAGGTAGAAAAAAATCCATTTATTTTCATTTAGTGTTTGAAATATGTCCACTTTGAGAACTTACATCTGCTATCTTATTTTGCAATGTATAGCAATGTGTTTCTTTCTGTTTTTCTGGTATTGTGCTGCATGCAGAGTCTAAGTTCTTAGGATTTCAGGTTAATTTTTGAATTTGAAGAGGGGCTATTTCTGTTCTGCATGTGTGACTGCAAGGCCAAGTGTCTGAATAGGGATCAGTTTGTTAGATTCTGAGATTTTGCTAACACATTGTTTTTCAGAGTTGGCAAGACTGTCTGTTCTCATAATTCATGGTCTGTATGCTAATTTAGTTTGTGTCATTTTGAGTATAATGAAGCTGTAACAGCTTACAGAAATTATTTATAATGAAAACAAAAAAAATACATTATTTTTCTTCTATACTGGTGTAATATTTTCAATGATATCATGGCTGGTAAAAGGGGTGTGGCTACTGTAGGGGCGGAGTCATAGTGATCCCGCCCCTAGTTGGGTAGGGGCGCCGACTAATAGGCTGCAGGAGGGCGCCAGAAACCTTAGGACCAGCCCTGACGACACTTAAAGTTAGGCATTATTTATAGAATAGCTCTTAGTGCTGGAAACCGACAACTACATTTAGGTATGACCATTTACACCAATGAAACCTTGATGTAAATCTCTAAATTAGGCATGGATCCCCTTTATTCTATAACAATGCGTGTAAATTTAAGCAACACCCCAATGCACCCATGATCTGCCCATGGTTGTTCCCCTTTTTTGAACCAACGCATAAAATTTATGTGCATAAATTATAATAGAATTCAATTAGTACCAATAATTGCTTGTTAAGATCTTGATTATTGGCACTAATTGGCTCATTATTCAGTTAAATTGCATGTACAAATTGGGTGCAAACCCAAATTTGCATGTGTCATTTTTTGCGCTTTGTATAGAATTCAGGAGAATGTGTTTATTTACAGCTATTCTGGAACAGGTATAAATATATATAAATGGGTGCCTGCCATCACTGGTTGCATTTGTAATTGGCAATTTTAGAAGGGAAGGTATACAAAGAGCTGCCAAAGTGGTCCAATTTTTGAGAGGAAAATATTAAGGCATACTACCTCCCCACCCCTATCTACCCAGCCCTACCCAATCTACCTCCTGGCTCCACCCCCTGGCACACCTGAAATTCCGCACTCCTTATTAGTAAGTCCTTTTACTATGGTGCACTAACAAATTAGGATGCATTATGGACTGCATGGCATTAAGGGGCCTTTTACTAAGGTGCACTGAAAAATGGGCTGCACTAGTATAGGCGCATATGTTGGGTGCGCACAGATCCATTTTTCAGTGCACCTGTACAAAAGGTCTTTTAAAATTTTTGATGAAAATGGGCGTGTGGCAAAATAACGTTGGGGCACATCCATTTGGTCTGAGACCTTACCGCCACCTATTGACTTAGCGGTAAGGTCTCACACGGTAACCATGCAGTAATCACCTACATGCGTAGAATGATGATTGCCGCCCAGTTTCCACCATGTGTCGGAAAATAAAATTTATTTTCTGGTGCGCGTAGTGGACATGCGTAAAAAACAAAATTACTGCGTTGGGCATGCAGTAGCTGGGCGGTAACTCTGAATTGACACACATTGGGCTTGCATAGGCACCTACACAGCTTAGTAAAAGGGGCCCTTAGTACACACCAGACATTAGCACACCTTAGTAAAAGGACCCTGGGTGTTAGTTTATGAAGATACATAGGTGCCTATTGGGCTCATTTTCGAAAGAGAAGGACGGCCATCTTTCGACATAAATCGGAAGATGGACGTCCTTTTCCCAGGGACGTCCAAATTCCTATAATCGAAACCTGATTTTGGACGTCTCCAACTGCAGTCCGTTGCAAGGACGTCCAAAGTTCAAGGGGGTGTTCTGGAGGCGTAGCGAAGGTGGGACTTGGGCGTGCCTAACACTTGGACATCTTTGACCCATAATTGAAAAAAACAAGGACATCCCTGATGAACACTTAGACATTTTCACCCGGACCTGTTTTTCTTACGAATACTGTTTTTCTTACGAATAAGGCACAAAAAGGTGTCCGAAATGACCACCGGAGAGAATCGGGGATGACCTCCCGTTACTCCCCCAGTGGTCACTAACCCCCTCCCACCCTCAAAAAACATGTTTAAAAATATGTCGTGCCAGCCTCTATGCCAGTCTCAGATGTCATACTCAGGTCCATGACAGCTCATGCGGGTGCCAGGACCAGTTTTAGTGGGTACTGCAGTGCACTTCAGACAGGCGGACCCAGGCTCATACCCTCCCCCTACCTGTTACATTTATGAAGGAAACAGCGAGCCCTCCAAAACCCACTACACACCCACTGTACCCATATATAAGTGCCCTCCTTCACCCGTAAGGGCTATGGTAGTGGTGTACAGTTGTGGGTAGTAGGTTTGGGGGGGCTCAGCACACAAGGTAAGGGAGCTATGTTCCCGGGAGCATTTTATCAAGTCCACTGCAGTGCCCCCTAAGGTGCCCGGTTGGTGTACTGGCATGTCAGGGGGACCAGTGCACTACAAATGCTGGCTCCTCCCATGACCAAATGGCTTGCATTTGGACCTTTTTGACATGGACATCTTTGGTTTTAAAAATCGCCAAAAGTCAGAAACGTCCATGTCTAGGGACGTCCATGTCTAGGGACATCCAAATTTAAGGATTTGGACGTCTCTGTTGGTATTTTCAAAACGAAAGATGGACGTCCATCTTGTTTCGAAAATACAGGTTTCCCCACCCCTGGATTTCGCCGTTTTGCAAGGATATCCAAATTGCAACTTGGATGTCCCTTTCGAAAATGTCCCTCCACGTGTCTTTATAAAATACTAGCGTAAGCAGCAGAAATTAAGACTACCTTCCGTGTGTGGATATTTACATCTTCTCGAGAGCAGGTGTAAATGTTTGCACCTAGATTATTCAAGTATATGCATAGACTAGGGTATTGTATAACCTACACATGTACTGGTGAACACCATCCATCTCTACCCAAACTCCACTGCTGTATCAGCAAAGTACACACTGTCACTGTATATACTTATAAGTCAGTAAGTATTATGTGGCCACATATGCACAAAGGAAGAGACTCTATATATAGCGCCTAAAAATTGGCGCTGAAATCAGTGCCAACTAAGCGTATTCTATAATCGGTGCCTAGATTTAGGCGCCAGTTATAGAATATGCTTAGTTCATATTTCAGCAGCAAAATCTATGCGCATCCATTTACACCATTGAAAATGTGACATAAATTCTGGCTCGTAGATTTAGGCGCACTGGGCCATATTCTATAACTAGGCGGGGAAATTTCAGAACGCCCATGAAACGCCCATTTTCCCACCCATAACCATGCTCCATTTTGCCTGCGTGCATTAGAATTTAGGCGCACATCATTACAGAATACACTTAGCGAGTTGTGCGCCGAAACTCTAATCAGTGCCAATTAGTGCTCATTATTGCTTAAGTGCTGTTATTAGCGCTCATTAGCTTGTTAAGCTTGTTAAATTATGCGCATTGTTATAGAATCCACACCAATTTTGATGCCGATCTTTAGGCGCACTACGTGGAGGGGGATAATCGAACGGGGGCACCCATCTCTAAGGGTGCCCATCTATAAGGACGGCTCCGTATTATCGAAACAAGATGGACGTCCATCTTTCGTTTCGATAATACAATCGGGGACGCCCAAGTCATGAAATTTAGGTCGACCTTAGAGATGGTCATCCCCGGTTTTCGGCGATAATGGAAAGCGAGGATGCCCATCTCAGAAACGACCAAATCCAAGCCATTTGGTCGTGGGACGAGCCAACATTCATAGTGCACTGGTCCCACTAACTGAATGTAAAAAGCTCTTCCCTTACAGATCCAAAAAGGAAAGTGACGACGTCCAAAATGTGGATGTTTCTGAGAGAAGGATGTCCATGCCTTTGCTATGCCTCCAACACCCTCTTTATTTATTTGGATTTTGGATCACAAGTAGCAGCAGTGGACTTTGAACCGGTCACCTCTAGATTGCAAGATCAGTGCTCTAACCACTAGGCCACTCTGCCACTCTTCCACTCCCTTGAAATTTGGCCATCCCTGTGGGGGGCAGTTGAGGTTGTCCAAAATGGTTGAAAGAAGGACGTCCACGCCTTCGTTATGCCTCCACTGACACACACATACCTCCCCCCCCCAGGGACCTTCATGCTGCCCCCCCCCCCACAGGGATGGCCAAATTTCAAGGGAGTGGAGTGGAGGAGTGGCCTAGTGGATAGAGCACTGGTCTTGCAATCCAGAGATGGCCAGTTCAAATCCCACTGCTGCTACTTGTGATCCAAAATCCAAATAAATAATGAGGGTGTCAGAGGCATAGTAAAGGCATGGATGTCCTTCTCACAGAAACATCCACATTTTGGATGTCCTCCTCAACTGCCATCGCAGGGACGGAGGCATAGCGGTAAGTCCATTTTGGCATGCATTGGACACGCTTAGACGCTTACGTGGCTTAGTAAAAGGGGCCCAAAGTTAGGTGCTGTTTATAGAATAGCAGTTATACCCAGGAATCATGCATTACTTTAGGTGTGGCCATTTGCATCAACTGAAATTAGGCGTATATCCCTCCTTATTCTCTAATAACATGCGTAAATACTAGGAATGCCCCATTCTGCCCATGACCCTCCCATTTCCATGCCCCTTTTTAGTTGCAGATACCACACCTAAATTTGCGTGCATACATTCGAATTACCTATAATGAGTCCAATAATTACTTGTTAAAAAGCCAATCATTGGTGCAAATTAGCTCATTATTTAATTACATTTCACACGCAAATTGGGCATGCACCCAAAATTGTGTGCATAATTTTTGGCACACAAATTTTTATAGAATTAGGGTTAGTGTGCACATTTACACCTGTTACAGACCAAGCATACATGTTCTTGCCTAAATGTTGTCACAAAAGTGCCAATTTACGCTCTCTACTATAATGACATCTGGGTACCCAAATGCTGTTATAGAATAACGCTTAATGCCCAGCATTTTGCCATGCATTTTGGTGCCCCTATTCTGAATTTTCCCCAATATGTGTAAAAGGCATTCAAGAAATCAGAACGAACTGGAGGCATGATGTTTAGTCGGTGGCAATCATCATTTTGCTGAGCGTCACCAGTGTTATCCCTGGATATTTAATGCCAGATCATGTCTAGGCTCTGAGATTGACTTTCTAGGTTTCCAGACCTGGCTAACACACAGCTGGTTAAGTGTGCTGATCGCTGCCTGCTGACTGAAGATCAGGCCCTATATTTTAAATTTCTATCAATTAACTTTAATTGAAGCAATAATTAGCCATCCATTTATCCCAACTGATTCTGTACCACCCATCTTGTTCCATCTATATATCTGCACTTGGCCCCTCAGCTATATGGTATGTATTGTAGAAAAGCATTAATATCATAGCTATGTTATTTGAATGTTCTAATTGTGTGCTTATTAGATATTCCATCACTATTGTGCTAACATCATATTATATCTTTGTTATTTGAATTTTGATGCTGTTAAATGTGTATAATTTTTAACCCTGTTTCATGGTATTCCTATTATTATGTTTCAATTTGCTGTTTTCAAGTTTTCCTCTTTCATTGTATTTATGTTTATATCTGTTCATTTTACAATTGTTATGCTGTTAACAAGATTGTAAGCTTGATGTTGAACTGTATCTACTTACACCACCTTGGGTGAATCTCTTTATAAAGATGGTTAATAAAGCCCAATAACGAACTAAATAAATAAATAAAGAAAGAAAGAATCTGAAAAAGAATTGTAGAAGGGAAACTCCCCGTGGAGACTCCCTCTGAAAATCCAGACAGCTGCAGGAAAGCACCTGCAAAAGTACCTGCATGAAAATATGAGTGAGGATTTCAAAATAAAATCTCCCTTCCTTCACCTACTGTCACACTGCTGAGGAAAAGTGAGCCCTTGGGCCACTGCCAAGGAGCAGCAGCGGCAGGCAAATCACCCAAACAGGAGGCAAGGCAGACCACAGACAGACGGGCACAGGCTGGACTGGAGCAGCTGGACTGGAGCAGAAGCACTAAGCAGAAGCAGGAGAATAGTCCATGAATCACCAGAGTCTTACCGGCAGGCAGCAAAGCAGCAGGGAAACCAGGAACCACAAAGAGTCTGTAGGCCAGTGGCGTAGCTACGTGGGGCCTGAGGGGGCCGGGGCCCCCGCAGATTCACCCCAGGACCCCCCTCCCGGCGAACCCGCCCCCGCCGCCGCCTACCTTTACTTTTGCTGGCTGGGGATCCCACTCCCCGCCAGCCGACGTCTTCTCAGTCCTTCCTGCACTTCAATTTGTTTGCTGACGTCCTGCACGTAATTATACGTGCAGGACGTCAGACTCAGAGAACAGTTCTGTTCTCTGAGTCTGACGTCCTGCACGTACAACGTGCAGGACGTCAGCAAACAAATTGAAGAGCGGGAAGCGACTAAGAAGAAGACGTCGGCTGGCGGGGAGTGGGATCCCCCGCCAGCAAAAGTAAAGGTAGGCTGCAGCGGCGGCGGGTTCGCGGCGGGAGGGGGGGCGGCAATGTCGGCGGTGGGGGGGGGGGCGGCGCCGGGGGGAGGGCTAAAATGTGCCCCCTCCCCCCGGACTCGGACCCCTCTCCCACGGAAGGCTGGCTACGCCCCTGCTGTAGGCTGGTGGCAATCAATAGTAAATCAGGAATCAAGCAGAGTCTTGGGCAGGCGGCAGATAGTAGAACAAACCAGGAAACAAGCAGAGACTTGGGCAGGTAGCAGACAGTAGAATAAACCAGGAAACAAGCAGAGTCTTGGGCAGGCAACAGACAGTAGAATAAACCAGAAAACAAGCAAAGTCTTGGGCAGGCAGCAGACAGTAGAACAAAGCAGGAAGCAAGCAGAGTCTTGGGCAGGCAGCAGACAGTAGAATAAACCAGGAAACCAGCAAGGTCAAAAACAGGCAAAACAAGCTTTCAGGGTAGGAATCGCAACAGACCAACAAGGACAAGAACAGGACTGAAGACCTCTGTTGCCAAGGCAAAGTCTGAAAGTTTCCAGGTGCTTAATAAAGGCCACATACAAGGGAGTTCACCAGGTAAGGGTGCTGCTAAGTTCCAAAAATCTCAAGACAGTCTGGAAGGCTGGAAGATCCGGACCGGACTGGCATGACTTCTGGAACATGGGGAAACAGCAAACAGACAGCCCATCGCAGCCACCAGGTCTGACCACCAGGTGGCGAGATGAATGAGAGCATGAAACAGGGGCACAACCGTGGCACCTACCACTGCCCCCCCCCCATTTTTTCTTTTTTTTCTTTCCAGCAGATGAAAGTAAGCATGCAACAAAGAACATGAGACTGATATGCGAGCGACAACTGAGGAGAGTGATCCTATAGCAGGATTGCCTACGTTTATTGATTCATAACGTTAATGGTGCAGAGAACACTGAATTTAATAGCTCTAGTGGCATTAGACTCCTGATGCAGGCCAGGTGGCCAAAACACAGGCCAGTGTCGAGTTGTGCCTTGTTTTGATTAAAGCTTTGGCACCACCCTTACTTACTCTGTGTATTCCTGTCATCTTTGCTGTGTCTGATCTTCCTCAGTATAGTCCATCTTATATTATTACGTCTTCAGAGTCCCTGCTATATTTCTTCCATTGCCTGTATACAAAAGTAAGTTTTTAACACTTTGAACCTTTTTAGATCATCCTCTCCATATAATGATTTGGCATATTATTCCAAAGGAATGGTGCTAACCAAAAGAAAGCCGTTTTCCTACTTCAAACATCAGATGTTCTAGTGTGATAAGGCACAGTGGCGTAGCCAGTGGTGTGCTGGAGCCGGCTCGCTCTGGCTTACAAGAGCCGCTTGTTAAATTTTGACAGCTCTTGCGAGCCGGTTGTTCTTGGGGGCGAGCCGGCTCCATTACGGGAGGTAAACATGGCAGGAGGGCGCCATCACAGGCCATGCTTACCTCCCCTTCCGCTCCCAAACATGTTCAACGATGTCCTTCGCCCCCACCCTCCCCTTCCGCTCCCACTCCCATCCGTCTTTTTGTATTACCTCCGTTGAAGCGCCGCGTTATTTAAAGCCCTGCTGTCCATCTCCAGCCTCCCCTGCTTGCTTCTGATGAGTTTGTGCCCTTAGTCCCGCCTTCTGACGTCATTCTGACATCATTTCCTTTTTCCGCGAAGGCGGGACTGAGGGAAAGAACATCATCACGAAGCAAGCAGGGAGCAGGGGAAGGCTGGAGACGGGCAGCAGGGCTTTAAATAACGCGGCGCTTCGACGGAGGTAATACAAAAAGATGGATGGGAGCAGGAGGGGAGGGTGGGGGCAACAGAATCGCTGGACATGGATGGGAGCGGGAGGGCAGCGGAGGGAGGAGAATCGCTGGGTATGGATGGGTAGAGGGGGGCAGGGAAGAGAATTGCTGGGCATGGATGGGTAGATTTTTTCTGCGCAGCCCCTACGTTTCAATCTACACTGGCTACCTGTGACAGAACGAATCGCATTCAAGATCTGCACTCTGACACATAAAATAATCTACAGCTTAGCTCCAGAATATATGATTCCTCTAACAGATCTCCCACCTGGAAATGCCATCACAACAGCACGCACCTTTTTACAACTACATTATCCATCTTACAGGGGTGTTAAATACAAGCTTCTTTTTGCCTCTACTTTCCACTACTCCAGCCCAAAGACTTGGAACACTCTTCCCCTGTACCTAAAATCGCAAGCTGACCACCTTCTTTTCAAGAAGCTGCTGAAAACATACCTTTTTGAACAAGTGTATTCCATTAGTAATTCTGCTGTGTAGCCATCCTAATTGCTGCTAACGTTTTATCCTTATTCTACTGCTAAATTCATGTGTTGTATCTTTTAACTTTTGTAATTCATGGAAGCCACACTGTGTCTGTATTTGTGGGAAAATGTGGGGTAGAAATGAACCGTAAATAAATAAATAAATAAATTTTATGTACCAAAATCAGTATCTTAAATGTTATGTGAGATGTAACTGGTGACCAATGCTCGGCCTGCAATAAGGGGGTAAAATGGTCATATTTTCTTGCCTCAAACAGCAGTTTCATGGTGGTGTTCTCTACTAATTGGCATCACTGAAGCTCTCTTTGGCAGAGGCCCCTAAATAGGGAGTTACAATAATCCAAATGAGTGAGAATTAGGGCATGTATGATAATTTGCAGTGTCCCTTTTTCAATAAATGCTGAACTGCTGTAATTTGAAGAAACATTTACCTACCACTGCTGAATCTAGCAATAAGCCTAATACCTTAATTTCACTGCAGATCGAAATCTGAACTCCACAGATAAATAAGGTTTATGGTCCTATAGACTGTCAGTTCTTACAAAAAAATAAGGCCTTTGATTTTTGCACGTTTAATTGCATATTATTAACCTGTAGTCAGTGAGAAAAGCAAGAGCTCAACATACACAAAGTCGTCTGCATAAATGTAAGGGATCAGTCCCAATCACTGATTCAAAGCTGACAAAGGTGCCATCAAGATGTCAAATAAGGTGGATGCAAGTAGGGACCCCTGGGGCTCTCCACTCGGAATAGAAAATGTGGGAGAATATTCTGCCTCCCAAAGCACATGTCAAGAGCTATCAAACAAATAAGACTGAAACTACTTCAGCACCGTGTCAGAGACTCCTATGCTACACAGACAGCCAATGAGAAGAAGATGAGCCACTAAATCAGAAGCTGTTGATAAAAGAAGAACAACTTTACCATCATTCAGTGCCTCCTGAATATTTGTAATCATGTTTACCATTGCTGTCTCATTACTATGACAAGTACGAAACCCAATCTGATATGGGTGAAGAATAGCATTCTTTTCAATAAAAGACGTCTAATGATCCGCTACCAGTTATTCAGCAATCTTAGAAATGAAAGGGAGGTGTGCTATAGGTCAGTAATTGGAGACAACATCCCTGTTTAGGTGAGGGTTTTTTCTGAAGTGGTCTGATAATCGCTGTCTTCCAGGTGGGGGGCACATGCCCATGAACCAAACAAATCTGAATCATCTTAGAGATGAAAAGAAGAATAAATGCACTACATTGTTTCAGCATAGTATAAGGGAATGAATCATGGGACGCTGTTGTAGAATGAACCACATTTAAAACATGGAAAATATCAGAAGAAGACAGTACTGGAAAAACAGAGAGTGTAACGTCCGGTAAGGAAGGTTGTGTCTAAAGAATCTGATACAGGGGAAGAAGTAGAGGCTGACATCACTGTGCAGAGTCAAAATCTTCACAGAAAAATAATCAGCTAGTTCGCCTGCTGTGAGAACAGAAGGAAGAGAATTGTTCATCACCGGTGTAGTACGGAAACTTTTTGGCTTCGGTCCTCAGCTAAGTAACATCACAGTTAGATACACATTTTTTTCACTTTGGCTATTTCACTTGACCTTTCAGCAGCTTTTGACTTGGTTGGTCACTCTGTATTACTATCACAGCTTCGGTCATTAGGGATTTCAGGTGTGGTTCTTCAGTGGTTTCAGACTTTTCTTGAACAACATTCTTTTCATGTCACTTCTAACTGTTCTACTTCTTCTGATAAAAGTTCTGACATGTGGGGTACCTCAAGGTTCCATACTTTCACCTCTTGTTCAATATTTTCTTAAGTCCACTTGCTACCCTCATTCAGGAATTAAGTATCTCTTTTCACATATATGGTGATGGTCATTTCCTACTTTATACAAGTCAGTCCTTCAAACCTAGATCTTTCACCTCTTCAACTCTGTTTACACGCTATCGCTCAGTGGCTCAGAGACTATTGTTTTGTTTTAAATTATGACAAGACAGTGGCCTGTTGGCTAATGAGCCATTTATCTGTGCCAACTACTCCTCTTCTGTTGTTTGACACTTTGATCATTCTAGTACTGAAATTTTGTTATCTGGGTGTATTTCTAGATTCCAATCTTTCGTTTGAGCCATAGATTTCTGCTCTGTGTAAATCATAAGTACATAAGTATTGCCATACTGGGAAAGACCAAAGGTCCATCGAGCCCAGCATCCTGTTTCAAACAGTGGCCAATCCAGGTCACAGATACCCGGCAAGATCCCAAAAATGTACAAAACATTTTATACTGCTTATCCCAGAAATAGTGGATTTTCCCCAAGTCCATTTAATAACGGTCTATGGACTTTTCCTTTAGGAAGCTGTCCAAATCTTTTTTAAACTCTGCTAAGCTAACCGCCTTTACCACATTCTCTGGCAATGAATTCCAGAGTTTAATTACATGTTGAGTGAAGAAACTTTTTCTCTGATTCATTTTAAATTTACTACATTATAGCTTCATCTCATGCCCCCTAGTCCTAGTATTTTTGGAAAGTGTGAACAGACGCTTCACATCTACCCGCTCAACTCCACACATTATTTTATAGATCTCTATCATATCTCCCCTCAGCTGCCTTTTATCCAAGCTGAAGAGCCCTAGCCACTTTAGCCTTTCCTCATAGGAAAGTCGTCCCATCCCCTTTATCATTTTCGTCGCCTTTCTCTGCACCTTTTCTAATTTGCAGTTCTTTCTTTTAAGATAATTGAGATTGGCTCGATCATTTTTTGATCATGATGCTCTTCACTTCCTTATTCTATCTCTTTTTATGACTCATATGGATTACTGTATTATCATCTACTTAGATATCTCTAAATCATTACACATATAACTTCAAACATTACAAAATATGGCTATTCAGCTTCTCTGTCACCTTTGTAAATTTGATCATGTTACACCCACTCTTCAGGATCACCACTGGTTACCAATTTCTTATCACATTAAATTTAAAGCATTATTACTGGGTTTTAAGGCTTTCCATCAATGCACACCATCTTACTTGTCACCATTAATAATTGCCTATTTATCCATGCAAGTCCTGCAAGCCATAAATGGTTATCGTATGGTTTTTGCCAGGACCATGTTTTGCACAATTAGGAACAATTCGTCAGGGTGCATTTTTCTTTACTATCCCTCATCTTTGGAATTCCTTACCTGTGTCATTACGTGGCAAACTTAACATCAAGAAAGTCAAATCTTTGTTGAAAACTTGGCTACTTAATCAGGCCTATACTGGTGAGTAAGGGGGCTTCTGATGCCTGGAAGACGTTAGTAAATGGATGCTAATTGTTATACTGTGTTAATTTTATTAAGTTTCTTTATGAATGTGTGTATTATGTTTCCTATCAATTTATTGTAGTTCTTTTCCTCACTTTTATGTTATTTTGAATTTTGTTAAATGCTTTGTTCTGTCTAGCAGTTAAGGCAGTGTATCAAGTCTTAAATAAATAAATAAATAAATAAATAATGCTGGTAATTGCAGTACGTACTCAGGCATGATGTCAGGAAAGGGAAATGCCACAAGTCCTGAGGAGTTGAAACTGAAACAACAGGAGGTATAGAATAAGAAGGACAGGCAGGCAGGCTCTGGCCTTTCTTGTACCACTGGTACTTGCTTCCTGGCACTGGTCCGTCAGATGGCATCAGTTAGGTGCAGGGTTCTAACAATCCTAGTCCCCAGGAGTGAAAAATGGAACAGCAGGAAATAGTAAACAAGCAGGAGAAGCAAATGAGGCATGCAGCAGGAAGAATTTCTTAGATTTGGCTTTGAAAGCACTTACCTGCTATGCAAATTATATTTTTTTAAAAAGTGACCATATTGCTCAGGGAAAAACACAAGGGCCGATATTCAGACCACAGGAGGGAGCCCGGCTAACTCCCATGGTCAGCGGTCAGCCCGGATATTCAATGTCGGGCCATTTCCGGTGACCAGCATTGAATATCCAGTTTATTTTCGGGCGGTTTAGACTTATCAGGCTACGTTAATATTAGGAGATAGCCGGTTAAGTTTAAACCAAAAGGAATATTCAGCGGGGCATAAATATTGCTGGATAGCCGGTTAAGTGCAATTTAACTGGCCAGGTACCATTTCTGGCTGGTTAAATGGTTTTGAATTTCGAAGGGGTAGGCTTTACTTTTTATTTCTGCCCTTAATTGTTGGACACACTAATGATTTGGGTTTCTCTGTTAATTTAGAATATAATTTTACCAAAAAAAGCAATTAAGAGGCTGGTAATGACTGAATGATAAGCAGAATACTCTCTCTTAAAATGTAAAACCTGATGTGCTTGTTTAAGAACAGCTGTACTAAGGATTGCAACTTTATGCTGTTTTCAATTACTGCTGATCAGACTCACTATCATATGAGGTCATGCTGGAAGGAGATTAAGGAGAGAGATCTATATTAATCTTGGAGTAACTAACCTCATCAAATGAAATAGTTACTAACACTGGGCCTCCTGGATGAAAGCCCTTTCTAGAATAGATCCTAGTGGGGATTCTTGCACCCAACTTTGAGCGCAAGGACTTATGCCAGCTGAAACCTGGTATAAATCATGGAACACATCCACCAAATTCTATAAAGCTGCATGTAATTCATTGGAACACCCCTGACCTGCTCATGCCCCTCCCATAGCCATGCCCCCATTTGGGTTATGCACAAGAGGATTTGGCCACAGATTATAAAGAATCACATGCAGCCAGATCCGCACGCAAATTAAAATTAGTACCAATTAACGTCAGTCTCAGGATCATGCATATATTTGGTTGCAATTTATTGAATCTGGGGTTTGTGTGTGTAAGTAAGGAGAGAAGCATATTATTAGTCTGTGGAGTAATGAGTGCCAGTGAACTGTTAATTTGCAATTTCAGACACATTTTGCATGTGCATTTTTGCACTTTGTGTGCACAATTGCTCATGTAGGTATAGAATACTGCCAGTTACAAATATAAATCAATTGCCTAATTATATGCAGATTGACAGTAACAACCAATAATTGGTGATTATTGAAGTTAATTGGAACTAATTGGCCCTAATTTGCAGTTATGTACAGCATCATACAACCTTGTAAATGTAATTGAATCAATGTAGTCTTTAACAACTGTTAAATGCAAGCCACATTGAACCAAAACTTGTTTTTGGATAATTGTGGGATACAAGCATGAATAAATAAATAAATAAATAAACTACACTGAGGTGCTATTCAATCATGTTAGCGCCTAAGCTTTATGGTGCGTATTGTGGCCTCTACAAGGCATTCATTTTTGAGTTGTATATCCAAAGAGTTAAAACTGAGCCTGCTAGTTACCAAGAATAAATTTCAATCTTTAATCCTATTATTTATTTAGTACAGTCGATGACAAGATAAACAAATCATTCACTTACAGTTGCGGTGAGACAGATTAGGGAATCTATATATACAGAGTGAGTCTATGTCTATGATCAGCTCCTCTGCCTGAGAGAAAGAACTGGCAGTGCCTGGTAATTTGGACAGTGAAATCAACAGGCACAGAAGCTGTAAGGTAAAAAAAAATCACTGTGGCTTTCTACCCTGAGAATTAAAAAACAAAAACAAAACATCAGCCTTGGGGGTTCAGGCTCTCTACATGCTGGATCTATAACCTAGGCACAGCTTCCATCTCTCTCAATTCTCTCACAACTGGAGGGAGGGGAGAATTCTACTTCTCCCAGCATGCCCAGAGGCAAGCAGTAACAAAGTTCTAAAAGGCACCAAATGTAAAACACAGGCATTAATAAAGGCTAATCACAGAAATGCAGAGACTTCATTCATATACATACATTAATAAATATAAAGACATGTAATCTGTCACAAGCAGACAGCACAAGCTGCCCCCATGCAAAGGGGGCAGACACCCTTCACCTGGTATTGGAATATTACGCCTTTACCAATAAACATTTTAGACATGCAAGTCCATATAAACTAGATCTTTTGTTGCTTGACAAACTTTTTATAGTTTCAGGCTTTCTTTCATCCAGGCAACTTCTCTCTGTCTTGGAGGAGCTGAAATGAGAAACAGAGAACACAAAACAAACAACATAAAAGAGAAAGAGAAAAAGTCTCTGGAGTGGAAAATGGTCCACAAAGTTCATGTCTCCTTGTGAAGTATGAGGATCACTGGTTCAGTGATGAATCTGGTAAAGCAGTTCATTGTCTTCTGCTGGAGTCTGGTGTTGAAGTTCCCAGGCGGAGTCCTTGTCACTGATGCATCTCTGATGGCAATTTAATGACAGGTGCCTTGCTGAAGATGAAGCCCACATGAGACATTTCTTTTGCATCTATTGCTTTCAAGTAGGACACTGCACCTATGGCTTTTACAGATGTGTCTGAGAAGATGCAAATCTCCTTATAGCTGGCAGTACTGAGCGGTGCAGGAATATATGTGTGTGGTATTAGGAGCTGTTCAAGACTCTTTAGGGAATTTTTAATTTTTTTCTTTTATATTTTGAAAATTATATATGATTTCCAAGATACAATCTTGGTACACAAAAAAGAGGAATGAGTACAAAAAAGAAACATAGAAAACAGAATATAAATATGAAAGATATAAATTTTTCTCCTATATTCAGTCCACAAAGATTAAGGGGCTCATTTTTGAAAACGTCCAATCAGTATTTTTTGAAACCCATTTCCAGATGTGCATCGAAATCTCAAGGGGGCATGTCAGGGGCATGCTAAGGGAATGTTCCTAAGACCTGGATGTTTTCCAGCCAAAATGGAACAAAATGAAAACATCAAGGACTAAAACTAAGATGTTTTGAGCTAGAGTGTTTTAATAACAACTAAGCAAGGGTAAATACGAAGAACCTGTTCTTATTTCTCAAAGAAATGATGTGGAATTTCTAAACAATGGGGCACATTGGACTCTCCAACCTGGAATGATTTAAGCATGATCATTGATCCATATATGGAGTGGGCATTCAGTTTTTCCTACATAAATTTTGTTACTTGGACAATGTATGGCATACACTACAGAGTGCTGTTACAATTAGTATGATTTTCCAAAATCTATTTTTTAGAATCTACTGGATTAACAAATTTCTTTGTTTCTTTTCTTATATGACACTAGTGGAACCCAGCCCGTTTCCTCAACAATGAAACAGGCCCTAAAAAGACTCTCTTGTAAGCAATTTTTGTCTCTTCCCTGCCCTCCCCTCCATGTCCAGCGATTCTTCCCTCCCTCCCCTCCCCTCCCCTCTCTTCCATGTCCAGCAATTCTCCTCTTCCCTTCCCTCCCATCCGTGTCCTGCTATTCTCTTCTCTTGCCCTCTCTTCCCATCCCATCCCATCCATGTCCATCGATTCTGCTCTGCCCTGCCCTCCCCTCAATGTGCCGCGATTCTCTTTTCCTTTGTACCTCATCGTTTTCTGGCTGGCCTGGCTGGCTTCCCTTCCATTGGTAACACCCTGACATCAGCTCGCCTCCAGCGTTCCCTTCCCTCTCATTGTTCCGCCCTCTGACGTCATTACATTTTTGACGCGAGGGCGGGGCAGTGAGGGGGAATGGAATGCTGGAGGCTGGCTGACATCATGAGATGTTACGAACCCAGGCTTGCAGTGCCCCCTAGGGTGCCCCAATGCTCTGCTGTGATCAGTCTACTAAGAATGCTGACTCCTCCTATATCCCAATGGCTTGGTTTTGTGCATTTTTCACTTGACATTTTTCCAAAAATGGACCAAAAAGATAATGCACTGAGCACAAAAACATCTAGCAAGTGGCCATATTTGGAAAAAAATAAACATTTTGCTCTTTTGAAAATGGCTATATTTGCTGTTTGGATTCTGGACGTTTTGAGCAAAACGTCCAAAGTTGGACTTAGATGTCATATTGAAAATGGATCTCAGCGAAAGGAACCGTATTCCACATCCAGGTCACAGAATAAGAGTAAGTTTGAAAATGAGCGCACTCAAGATGAAAAGACCTGGCAGAAGGCAAAAGAATACACTTCTCAGTCTGAGAACCTAATGCGTTCTGTGGTAGCCTGTTAGCATGTGCTAATGGTGCATTAAGGACTTTAGTAAAAGGGCCCCTAAATTCTCTCAACAAGTGTGTGGAAACCTTCAGAACTGCTCATAACAAATCACTGGCCACTTTTCAGTGGTCACATTGGGTGATATTCTTTTTTTATCTTTCATCGGTTTCCCAAACATGTGCACATCTTTCCCTGTGCTCAGCGTGTCACAATATATGAATGCAAAATATTTTTTATAATTTATCTTGTACAGCCATAATGAGATAGGATGTTCACATAATTTAAATAGAAACCAGAAGATATTCTTCTCATTCATCAGAAAGGGATGAACCGCTCTAGCCTCTGTCCTAAACAGCTGGTGATCAGATGTGGTACTGCACAGATGCGTGCACACTAGTGGCAGGCTGCCAGTTCACCAGAACACAGCAGCATTACCAAGTGGGCCTGCTGTACATACACTCTATGGAGCCCTATTACCAAGCTGCATTAGGCACTAATGCACACTTTAAGTAGCTTAAAATGGCGTACTGTGGGTGGGGGAGAGTCAAGTGGTGTTCCTGCATTAATCAGTTAGTGCATCTACATTACCACATACTAACTAGTTAGCTCAGTTTTACCACCCTTATATATTCTGCAGCCAGAAAATGGCTGATTTTCTATTTTTTTTTAATGCCTATGAGCTAATGCTGTCAGTGTGTGACCATTTACAAAAATTAACGCGTGAGCACTTACCACAACCCATTTTGTAGGCAGTAAAGGCTCACACGCTAATCCTGCTGTAACTACTTAACGTTTACTAAGCCACGGTAGCATTTTTGGTGCGCACTAAAACATAGTGTGCGCTAATCATTAGAGACACCCATATATTCCTACCATGGCTTAGTAAAAGACCATCTCAGTAAGCAGGAATGTTTAAAAGTAAATGTTTAAAATTTTTCTAAAATTATTACTATTACTATTTTTAATATAAATATAAAATGTTACAGTTTTTTAGTTAATTGAATTTATTGATGCTGGTGACCTTAATGGATGATTAAGGGGCTTGTTTTGCTAAATATTTAGTGGGGTCCTTTTGCAAACGTGCACTAGAGGTTTTAGGGCGCACTAATCATTAGCATATGCTAAACACTAGTAACGCCCATAGAAATATATAGGTGACTCTAACATTTAGCATGTGCATATTTTTAACACGTGCTAAAAACGCTAGTGCACCTTTGTAAAAGGACCCCAGTGTGCACTAGATGCTAACAAGCCCATCTTATACCTATGGGCTTCTTAGCATTTAGGGCGTCTTTTATAAAGCCAGATGAACATGAAGAAAGCTGGTGCCAGTCAGGTCCCCACCCCTGTGGGCCAGCACTTTACAAGACCAGGACACTGCACCAGTGATTTCACAGTAAGAATCCTGAAAGGGGAGGGGAGAAGGGGACTGGGGTGGGGGTGTTCAGAGGGGAGAAGGGGACTGGGGTGGGGATCTCAGACAGGGGAGGGGGAGGGGAGAAGGGGACTGGGGTGGGGATCTCAGAGGGGAGAAGGGGACTGGGGTGGGGGTGTTCAGAGGGGAAAAGGGGAGGGGAGAAGGGGACTGGGGTGGGGATCTCAGAGGGGAGAAGGGAAGGGGAGGGGAGAAGGGGACTGGGGTGGGGGTCTCAGACAGGGGAGGGGAGAAGGGGACTGTGGTGGGGGGTTCAGACAGGAGGAGGGGAGAAGGGGACTGGGGTGGGGGTGTTCAGAGGGGGGAAGGGGGCTGGAACTGGGGGCTGAAAAAAGGGGCAGAGAGAGAGAGAGGGGACAGATCCTAGATGGAAGGGGGAGCGAGAGGGAGGGCAGACCCTGGATGGATGGGAGAGGGAGGGCAAATGGTGGATTGAAGGGGCAGAGAGAAAGGGCAGGCAGTGGATGGAAGGGACGGCAGAGAGGGCAGACACTGGATGGCAGAGAGAGAGAGTGAAGACAGATGCTGGATGGAAGGAAGACGGTGAAAAGAAGATGAGGAAAGCAGAAACCAGAGACAACAAACTGTAAATAAAATATATTTTTTTATTTTTTTGCTTTAGGATAAAGTATTGTAGATGTGTTAAATGTTTATAATAGAACATGTAAATAAGGTAATCTTTTTATTGGACTAATTTTAATACATTTTGACTAACTTTCAGAGAACAAAACCCCCTTCCTCAGGTCAGGATAGGATACTGTAACAGCACTATACTGTACTGACCCGAGGACGGAGGTTTTGGCCTCTGAAAGCTAAATGTATTAGTCCAATAAAATGGTATTATTTTACTTTCTATATTTGTTTTATTTCTATTTGTTAATTTGTAAAGTGGTGATTGGTACTTGTTAGTTTTTTTCAAATTTACATCTGCTGTCTTTATATTTTGCACAGTACTAGGGGACAGTTTCTGTTTCTGTGGTGTTGCATTGTATGCAGAGTCTGGCATTGGGGGTTCAGTTTAATTTTTGTCTAAATAGAAAGTTTATGATTACTTATTCTATAGTGGATTAGGGTGTATCTGTGTTTGTGAAAAAGACATGGCTTTCAGTTGGCATTGACTGTGCAGGATCTACGATCTGTACTATTCTGTCTGGTTTCGTTTTACAATAGGTGAATTGATGTTCTAGTGCTCACTGTAGTGTTTAAGATGCTTTCCTTTTCCTTGTGTGACTCGTAGAAATGACTGCTTATGGTATGGTAGAATTGCTCTATAGGTCCTGAGTGTTTTGTATTCTCGGCATGCCTAATACTGGATTTGGGGGGGGGGGGGGGGGGGGGGGTGTTAAAAAATGACCGGCCCCGGGTGTCAACTACCCTAGGTACGCCACTGGGTGATAGTATCCGAGGATCTGAGGGTGACGAAACAGTGTGACAAGGTGGTGGCCGTAGCGAGAAGGTTGCTAGGCTGTATAGAGAGAGGTGTGATCAGCAGAAGAAAGAAAGTGTTGATGCCCCTGTACAAGTCATTGGTGAGGCCCCACCTGGAGTATTGTGTTCAGTTTTGGAGGCCGTACCTTGCGAAGGATGTTAAAAAAATGGAAGCGGTGCAAAGAAGAGCTACGAGAATGGTATGGGATTTGCGTTCCAAGACATATGAGCAGAGACTTGCTGACCTGAACATGTATACCCTGGAGGAAAGGAGGAACAAGGGTGATATGATACAGACGTTCAAATACTTGAAAGGTATTAATCCGCAAACAAATCTTTTCCGGAGATGGGAAGGCGTCAGAACGAGAGGACATGAAATGAGATTGAAGGGGGGCAGACTCAGGAAAGATGTCAGGAAGTAATTTTTCACAGAGAGGGTGGTGGATGCTTGGAATGCCCTCCTGCGGGAGGTGGTGGAGATGAAAACGGTAACGGAATTCAAACATGCATGGGATATGCATAAAGGAATCCTGTGCAGAAGGAATGGATCCTCAGAATCTTAGCCGAAATTGGGTGGCGGAGCAGGTGGGGGAAGAGGGGTTGGTGGTTGGGAGGCGAGGATATTGGAGGGCAGACTTATAAGGTCTGTGCCAGAGCCGGTGATGGGAGGCGGGACTGGTGGTTGAGAGGCGGGAAATACTGCTGGGCAGACTTGTACGGTCTGTGCCCTGAAAAAGGCAGGTACAAATCAAGGTAAGGTATACAAATATGAGTATATCTTGTTGGGCAGACTGGATGGACCATGCAGATCTTTTTCTGCTGTCATCTACTATGTTACTATGTTACTACCCACACCCATCCTGTTAAACTATCAATGAAATGCTTTGATGTCCCCATGAATACCTCCTACCCCCACCCCCCACCCTGCTAGACTGTCATTGAAATGCTTGGATGTTTCACTTATATATACTATCAGCTACCACATTTGCTTATTTCCGATCTGACGAAGAAGGGCAACCTTCGAAAGCTAATCAAGAAATGTATTAAGTTATGTCCAATAAAAAAAGGTATCATCTTATTTTCTTTTCCATGTTTTATTTTGTTTGATTTCTATTGATAACCTTTAACAGTGGACTAACACGGCTACCACACCTCTCTGTTTACACTATGTAACTCCATCTGTTTTGGGATGCCTCCTCTTTTTGTAATCTGCGACAAATCTATGTTTTAGGCATTGTGGAATATAAGTCATGCATAGTATAGTTAACATGCAATAATGAGCACTAATTGGCAATAATTAAAATTTACATGCACAGCTCGCTAAGTGCATTCTGTAATGCACTGTGCCTAACTTCTAACATGCGCAGGCAAGAAGGGGCATAGCTATAGGCAGGGAAATTGTTATGATTCTGCTAAACAGGCAGGGGAATGGTTGGAACCCGTTCTGCTAACAGGCAGGGAACTGACTGGAACTCGCCTCTCATTGGCCTGTCAAAATTTGAGCTGATGTCTGTAGCTGCAGATGTCAGAAGCCAAGATCTACTTAACCTTACCTTTCCCTACAACCTTTGCTTTAGCGTTGATTGTTTATCTGAAGCCTGCTTGTGCTAGGGCACTTTGTGTATACGTTGGAGTTTTGCTTCTCTCCTTGTTGTTTGTTCATCCTGTGTATGTGTGTGTGCTGGGTATTCCCAGCACGAGCTTGATTGCCTCACTCCACTACACCTGGTCTGTTCACTGCTTCTCTGGTTTTGTGCTGTCTGTGGTAAGCTTGTGCTTTGTATCCTTCTTGTTTGTTTGATTTAGTTCCCTTTCTCTTTGTGTTCCTTTTTCTGCTAAGCTTAGGCTCTGCTTCCTGTGGTTCTGCCTCTGTTTGGCAGCCTCCCTGTCCTTGCATTTGCTCCTGTTTGTTTGTTTAAGTTTCCCTTTGTTTGCCTCACCTTTGTCTGCCGTGTAACCCTGCTTCCTGCAGTTTGGTGTTTCAGGAGTAGCCTTTCCCTTAGCCTGTTTTCCCTTTGTTTGCTGTGCCTGTCTTCTAATTCCAGCGAGCAGTGCTCCTTATCTGATCTGTGTATGTTAAGGCAAAGTTCTCTGCTTACTCTTCCCTTTACCTTGAGCGCTGTGTGGCACAGCCTTGTATATTTCTATTAGCAGTTCCCTTTATCCTTGTGTGTTGTGGGGCCAGCTTTGGGTATTCTTATAGGTGTTTTCCCTTTACCTTTGTGTGCTGTATGGTACAGCCTAGGGCGTTCCCTTGTGGGGCTTCCTGTATCCTTGTCTGCCCTGTGGCACGGCCTTGTGTGTTCCTTTAGAAGCTTCTGTCTCTCGCCCTTTCCCTTGTGTCTCTTGTGTGCGCTGCTTGTGCTCCAATCCCTTGGGGGACCCTCCGTTGTTCTTTCTCCCTTCCCAGTGTATGAGTAGGTTCCCATTCAGCCGTGAGGCCCGCATGCTTGGATTCTGTACAAGTGGGTTCCCGATCAGCCATTAGGCCCGCCTGAATGCTCTATCTCCCATTTTCTGGTGGTGCTAGTTGTTTGTCCTGAGTGTGCGGGGTTTGGTGGCTGGAGGGCCTGTTTGGTCTACCCTAGGCCTTGGCCAAGATTTTACGCTAGGCCTCGGCCTGGGCTCAGGGGCTCACGACCAGACAAACAGAGTAGAGCCGTGAGAACTTCCTTAAGTTCCTTCAGTACCCTTTGATATATCATAAGGTCCTTTCTTGCATATTTGGTTGTTATATGTTTTTCTTTTGGGTACTAGTTTTTCCATTCTTTCTTTCTTTTTTTCTTATTCTTTAGGTTGTGGAATTTAACTCTTCTGGTAAGTTTTGAGGACTTGTATGAACTGCTTTTATCTTATTGAATCGGATATTGCTTTGTTTTTCATGCCTTCATTCTTTGTGAACTAGCTTTTTTTTGTCAGGTTGACTCTAATTTACTTCACAAGCTTTCTTTTGAAGTTATTTATAACATATTGAGTACAATATTATAATAAAGCTAGGCTCCAAAAATCTAGTCTTATAAATTAGGCTTCTAAGGGGTCCTTTTACTAAGGCGTGCTAACGGATTTAGTGGATGCTAATGATTAAAATGCCACACAGCCCATTGTATACTTCTGGGGAGTATGGCACTTAATAAACAGTAATTTTGTAGAGCACACTAAGTGGCCCCTTTACTAAGGCATGGTAGGCCTAATGTGGGCCTACCGTGTGGCAAAAGGACACTACCATAGGACATGCTGAGCCAAAGTTTTCAGGTGAAAATTCATCATTTTTTATGTTCTTAAATTTAGCAATTTAATGAAATGTCAGTATAAATTTAGGTGCTCACTCAGCCCTAATTAACTAACTGTCAAATGGGTCCTTTTTCTATTCAATACAGAGTGCTTGGAATTTGTGGGTAGTAGGAGCCCACTTTCCTTTATAAAGTACTTGCAAGTTCAAGACAGAGAACAATCATACATTATAAGCAGGTTCTTTCTCTGTCCCTAGAGGGCGCATAATCTTGGTTTTTGTACTTGAGGCAATAGAAGATTATGTGATTTGCCCAAGGTCACAGGGAACTGAAAGTAGGACCTGAACCCAGGATACTGGGATCAAGGATCTCTGCACTAACCATTAGGCCACTCCTCCACTTCCATTTAGGCTGCAGTATTTACGCTAGCCATAAAGCTGGTATGTGTTAGCATCTAAGTGAGGCAGATACATGTACTTATAGTATTATTTTATTTATTAAAAAAAACTCCTAACCCACTTAAAACCTAAGTGGCTACCATATAAACATACATATTAAACAAATAAAAACAAAACAAAGCATATTACACTTGAGCCTCACTCAAGCTACACAAATGCGTATGCCCTTCTTGCAAACAAGTTTAGGCTCAAGCCCACCTAAAATTCTGGCACTCTTGTTATAGCTGTTGGGGATCCCCAAGCCCCAACAGCTGGAAGAAGTCCTCCGGCAGCTAGAACAGGTCATTCTCCAACTTGTTAAAGCTGGCGGCACTGTCCACACATCGCTGTCGCACTGCCCCATCCCCCGCACATGCTTGGTTTTTGCACATTTGTGAAAACTGAGCATCTGCAAGAGGGAAGAGGCTGGCACAGCAGCAGCGTGTGGACAGTGTCACTGGCAGCAGTAAGTAGGAGAATGACCTGTTCTGGTTGGCGGGGCTTGGGGATCCCTGCCAGCTCAGTTATTTATTTGTTGGAGTTCGCTGGTGCAGGGTCAGGTGTGGAGGGAATTGTGCACCCACCCACTTCGGGCTCAGGCCCACCCAGAATAACATATCTGGCTACGCCTCTGTTACAGAATAGGGCTCTGGTGGAATTTTGGCAGCTACGTGTGTATGTATGTTACTATTCTAAGCATTTACATGTGTAATGGGTACATAAGTGTTAGCACCTATATACAGTACAGTCTCAGTTATCCGACCTTCACTAATCCTCCAATCCAGCATATCCAACAGACCCCCCCCCAAGTGACATCATCACGTTGTAGTGTATTGCTCTGTACTGCATTTGTGCTCAAATTGCCTGATGTACAAGGCGAACCATCTTGCCCTACAATGTACAATTTTTTTTTCATCAATTAGTGTTAATAAACATTTTAAATACAGATACCCTATGCCTGTTCATTTTTTAAGGGGTTACCATTGTTTTCTATATTATCCAACTTTTCACTTATCCGACAACGGGTCGGTCCCATTTATGTCAGATATTCGAGAATGTACTGTAAAAGAATTGACCCCAAAATGCAAACTGCTAGAGGAAATTGCCAGCTCAGACCATTTTCATGTGCTTTCCTCTGTCCAACATACACATCACCTACAACTTGTTTATTAACTCCTTTTGCCTTTTCCAAATGAACTAACATGATTTTAATTATTTAAACCACACAACTGCTATTTAGAAAGCAACTGTGTGGTTGAGATATCTTGTGTAACTCTACTTTTGTTATGTAACTGTAATAATATGAATCATTCACTCAAAAAACAAACCTACAATTAAGCTTCAGTTTGAGGCATGAATCTAGGTAATAGTAACAAGGAGCACATTGGGAATCTCCAGCTCTGTTGGATAGCAGCGTTGTGTATGTTGGCAAATTCTGCCCTTCTTCCACTAAAAAAAAAAAACCACTAATAACTCCGGATACTATTTAGGCTGTACTAATGGAGATGAATGATTCTAACTCTTCTTGTGCTAAAGATATCTGTATGCTGGCAAATAATCTGGAACTTTTTGTTGTTAATCAAAAGAAGTAACCCATAAAGTAGAATGTTTGGAATCTAAGGTGAAGGAGGTGTCAGAAGTTGATCTTCATTTAGTGAATGATAACATTTTAATTCATTGCAAGATTGAACAAATTGAAAAAAATGCCACTAGGCAGCTTAATTTTGAGATTTGTGGACTTCTCTAATTTGTTAGATTTAACTAGAGCTATTTAAAAATAGATATACTTAAAGGACATTTTGGAGATTTCAGAAGCTTCTAATCGACCTCTCTATAATAAAATAAACTTTTTACCAACTTCCAAGAGGGAAATGTTAACAAAGCAACTAGTTAAAGCTTCTACTTTACCCATATGTTTGGATTTCACAGCAGGTTTGGAGGGTACCATTTTGATGAAAAGAAATGGGGTTGCATTTCTGGCATCATTTGTTTTTAGGGGCTCTTTTCCAGGATTTAAATATGTGATAAGTTCTTAGAGATTTAGCTTATTCTGCTATTTCAAAATGGATTTTCTTGTATGTAATTTTTACATTTTTGAGTAAAAATAAAATTAAAAAAGGTACATATGTACACATTTTATAAAATACAAGCATAAGTGTCAGTCTTGTCCCCATTCTATCTGTTCTCCTTCACTAAGAACACCTATGAGTGTACTGTGTAAAAGTGAAAACTTCTGTGTGCCTACATTGTGTGGCCCTGTTACAAAGGTGCGTAAGGGCCTACGCACTTCCAGCGTGTACTAAATCAGCATTACTGCTCAGCTACCGTGTGCCCTGTGCAGTAATTCTGAATTTGGTATGTGTCGAAAACACATAGTAAAAAATATTTTCTATTTCCTACCATGGGGCGTCTACCCGAGGGTAAACGGCACTTGGCACATGCTGCATACTTACTGTGCGAGTAGCGTGTGAGACCTTATCACTAGGTCAATGGGTGATGGTAAGGTCTCAGGCCGAAAATGGACATGCACCAGTTTCAATTTTAGCGCATGTCCATTTTCTGGCCTCCTCTGAATACACGAAGAGAGGAGGATCTTTTGTGGCAACGCCATTTCAAATCAGTTGGTAACTGAACATATGCTATTCTAGAAGAGAGGAGATCAAACAAGTTTGCGTTTAAGCAATTTTTTTACAAGTGTATGTTCATACACTAGATCATCTGAGATTGTTCAAGTCCCCTGAGGTAGGCTTTAGGGCCGAAACACGGCCATGTCGGGTTGTTTTTATACAATAAAGCGTCTTTTGGTATCCTAACTTGGTTTTTCCTCACTTTTTTTTGGTTCTATATATCATGAGCTAATTTCCCAATTAGCACATAGCCATTAGTGTATGAGCCCTTACCGCCACCTATTTACAGGACAGTAAGGACTCCCACACTAACCCCATGTAATCAGGAAGCGAGTGGTGATTTACCTGTGCTATCTAATTAGCACAGGGCACGCCTACTCTCCGCTGCCAATCATGCCCCTGTGATAAAAATTATTTAATATATTTTATATTTTTTAGTGTGGGATTGGCTCATGGTAATCCCCGAACTACCATGGGACACCTGACCATGTCCCACAGTAGTGCCTTTTTAGCGTTTGGTAAGCAAGCATTAATGCTTATCGCGACTTGGTAAGCATATGAAAAAGTTGTCACTTGGCAAACTTGGGATTTACCTGTCAGAGTAAAACTCTTGTTCTGCAGTGGGAAGAAAATATCATTAAGCTGCAATTTGTTAAGTAAAGGAACACAAGACCTACCACCTTCCCATACCCATGTAGTTTTTTCCACATTCAATTTAAGTTTTATTTGCATTCATTCTCTGTGAAATCTTCAAAAAATAATCATTAACAAAAAGGGACAGATCAGCGAAGAAAAAAAGCATAGGAAAAACAATCTGCACATCGTCCGCATATATGAAATATTTAGTAAATGGCGAGGCACATCTAGAAAACTGAAAAACACATTGAACAATGTGAGGTTAGTGGGGAGCCCTGAGGTACTCCAGAATCTGCATGACATGATGGAGATAAATTTACCATTTCATCAAACTCAATAAGAACGTTTCTTTAAACAGTCTGAGAACCACTGAAGTACAGCCTCAGTTATTCCAATCGACTCTAACTTCTCTAATAAAAGATCCAATTCCATCAACATTGCATTTTTTATCCTGATCCAATACCATGCAAGTCAAGCAGTAACGACACACAGACAAGTTTCTGTGCTACAAATATTTTCTAGAGAATGTAAGATATTAAATTCTTCCAGATAATTCTGTAGATGGTTTGCTACAATAACCTCAGTCACCTTAGCTAACAAAGGGGCCCCTTTACAGAGAGGCGGTAAACCCAACGTGGGCTTACTTCTCACTCTTCCGGGATTACTGCCAGCCAAACATGGCCGGCCGGCAGTAGTCCCGCCCTGAGTGCGTGCCATTTCTGGGGAAAAAGAACACCCCCGGAAATGGCTTGCATGGTGGTAACCCGGCGGTAATTGGGCATCACCGTATGCTGCCTGGTTACCGCCAGGTTAGTGCGGAAGCCCTTATTCCCACTTCAATGGGTGGAGGTAAGGGCTCCCCGTCACATGGTCATGTGTTAAGTGTTCTCCTATTGCATGGCCATGTATGCCTGGGGTCTTTTTACCTGCTGCGGCAAAAAAGGGCCCTGATCCGCAGGAAAAACAGTCCCCGCAGCTACCACAGTGCTCTTATTCCCGCAGCTTCGTAAAAGGACCCCAGTGGAATGTTTTCAACTGGTCTATAGTCGAAATATTGATCAAATCATTTTGAAGACTCTTTCACTAGAAGAGTTAGAGTAACAGTGCTAATCTCTGATGGAAACACCTTGTTCAAAGATAAGATTTATAAGATAGACCAACCATTGAATTGCTTCAATTGGCAGGTGTTTAAGTAATGTCGTTGGGCAAGGGTCTAATTTGCTAAAACCTTTACCAAATATCAGAGTACAAGTCAATCTGCATAAATGAATCCCAATAACGATCAGATAGAAAGTCCAAAGGTAATAGGTCCAGCTCTGTTTCTCTTAGCAAAACATTTTGAAATTGTGTTGAATCTTCTGATGAAAATGTTAGCCAATTCAGGTGCAGAAGGGTCTGGTGAATCTGCATCCATTGATGGATGTCCATGTGCTGGCAGGGCCGGTCCAACCCAGTAAGCGAGGTAAGCATGGCAGGAGGGCGCCGACCTCTGGAGGGCGCCACCATGCCATGTTTACCCTCGCTGCTTACCTCAGCTCCCGGACCCTGACAGCAGCCCTACCTTCGGTTTCCTGCTCCAGTACCCGTGCCGCCCTGGGGCATTTAAATCTTGTATTTAAATTTACCTCCGACGTCGCAGCAGCTGCGCAGCGACAGTGAAAGCGCTGCTGCCCGATGTCTCTAGCTTTCCCTTCGCTTGTTCGTTCCCTCTCAGTGTCCCGCCCTTGCAAGGAAATGATGTCAGAAGAAGGCGGGACTCTGAGGGAACGAACGAGTGAAGGGAAGGCTGGGAGACGTCAGCAGCAGCGCTTTCACTGACGCTGCGCAGCTGCTGCGACGTCGGAGGTAAATTTAAACACAAAATTTAAACCAGAGAAGAGGGAGGGCAGGTGGACTTGGGAGTGGGAGGGCAGGGGAGAGAGGAGCATTGATCGATGGACATGGATGGGAGAGTAGGGCCCAGGGAGAGAGGAGAAATTGCTGGACATGGAGGGGAGGGAGGAGAATTGCTGGATATGGATGGATGGAGGAGGGAAGGGGAGAGAGGAGCATCGATGGACAAGGATGGACGGGTAGGGCCCAGGGAGAGAGGAGAAATTGCTGGACATGGAGGGGAGGGAGGAGAATTGCTGGATATGGATGGATGGATGGAGGGAAGGGGAGAGAAGAGCATCGGTGGACAAAGATGGACATGGATGGGAGGGCAGGGCCCAGGGAGAGAGGAGAAATTGCTGGACATGGAGGGGAGGGCAGGGGAGAGAGAGGAGAATTGCTGGATATGGATGGATGGAGGGGGGAAGCCGGGGAGAGGAGAATTGCTGGATATGGATGGATAGATGGATGAAGGGCAGGGGAGTTGCTGGACATGGGTGGATGGAGGGGAGGGCAGGGAGAGAATTGTTGGACATGGATGGATGGATGGAGAGGAGGGAAGGGAAGACAGGTGTAATATTTTCAATGATGCCATGGCTAGTAAAAGGGGTGTGACTACTGTAGGGGCGGAGCCATAATGATCCCGCCCCTGGATGGGTAGGGGCACTGACTAATAGGCTGCAGGAGGGCGCCAGAAACCCTAGGACCGGCCCTGTGTGCTGGAAGTGTCCAGCCTGAACATACACTCTACAAACTGGAAGGCATATTGCAGGCAGTATGTGGCACTACCCATCACTTCTGCATTTAGCATGGTCCCACTTAGCACTTCAAAGTGGAAAACAGAAAAGGGTGAGAAGTTGACCACAGACACCAGAGACTGGAAAAAATGGATTTAAAAACAAAACATTTATTTGAAAAAGGACTCAACACAAACCGGGCCCTATGTGTCTTTATAAAATATCCTTACAAAACATGGCTAAAATTCAGCCATGAGAGTAGGTGTAAATATATGTAGGTGAAACACATGTGTTTATACAGTCTGGGGGTAATTCTCTGGAGCAGTGGTTCCCAAATCTGGTCCTGGAGGCACCCCAGCCAGTCAGGTTTTCATGATATCCACCATGAATATTCATGAGAGATATTTGCATGCACTGCCTCCTTGGTATGCAGCTCTCTCTCATAAATATTCATTGTGGATATCCTGAAAATCTGACTGGCTGGGGTGCCTCCAGGACCAGGTTTGGGAACCTCTGCTCTAGAGGTATTTTATCATTAGGTACGTGGGTGATGCACACTAAGCACAAATTCTACATAAGTAGAACGTAAGTGTTGCCATACTGTGACAGAGCAAAGATTCATCATGCCCAGTATCCTGTTTCCAACAGTGGCCAATTCAGGTCACAGGCACCTGGCAAGATTCCAGAACAGTAAAACAGATTTTATGCTGTTTATCCTAGAAATAAGCAGTGGATTTTCCCAAGTCCATCTTAATAATGGCTTATAGACTTTTAGGAAATTATCCAAACCTTTTTTAAACCCTGCTAAGCTAACTGTTTTTACCACATTCTCTGGCAACAAATTCCAGAGTTTAATTACACATTGGGTGAAGAAATATTTTCTCCAGTTTGTTTTAAATTTACTACTTAGTAGCTTCAATGCATGCCCCCTAGTCCTTGTATTTTTGGAAAGAGTAAACAAGCGATTCACATCTACCCATTCCACTCCACTCAGGATTTTATAGACCTCTATCATATCTCCCCTCAGCCATCTCTGCTCCAAGCTGAAGAGCCCTAGCTACTTTAGCCTTTCCTCATAGGGAAGTTTTCCCATCCTCTTTATAATTTTTGTTGCCCTTCTCTGTACCTATTCTAATTCTCCTATATACTACTACTACTTATCATTTCTATAGTGCTACTAGACGTATGCAATGCTGTACACTTGAACATGAAAAGACAGTCCCTGCTTGACAGAGCTTACAATCTAATTAGGACAGATAACAAGGACAAATATATGTTTTCTGAGATGTTGTGATCAGAATTGTACACAGTATTTGAGGTGCAGTCACATCATGGAGCAATACAAAGGCAGCACATTGAGCAGAGGGAATGCTAACTCAATTGCTGGTGTAAATATTCACACCTAACTACTTTCAGTTAGATGTATAACTGATACTGTTCTATAATCTGCTCATAAATGCTGACCACAACTCTGATCTGCCCATGCCCCTCCCAGGTCTACACCTGCGTGCTATGAATTTTGAATGTTCAATTTGTAGAATACCAACTAAGAAGCAGTTGTGTGTAGAACTGCAAATTAGTGCCAAGTAGCCCCAATTAAATCCTACAATAGCCAATTACTTGCACACACAACTTTGCATGCTAATCCCTGGATTCTATATAGCGTGACTTAAGTTGTGTATGCAAATCCAGTGATATTCTGGATCTGCACACACCAATTATATAGTTCACAAGCCAATCAGTACCGATAAGTGCCAATTAACAAGCAATTATTGACACTAATTGCTTGATGTGTGATGTGTGTAAATTCTAAGTCACACAGTTGAAAAGGGGGTGTGGCCATGGGCATGGAATGGGCGTGTCATGAGTGTTTCTAAAATCTATATACGTTGTTATAAAATACACCCAGTCTATGCCTAATTTAGCCATCAGCATTTACACTAAGTTTTACTTGGTGTAATTGCCCATGGCTACATTTAGTCATGCGGCGCTCGGCGTATTCTATAAACTACAAAGAACATTAGGCTTATTCTATAAAATATGCCTAAACATAGGCATACTTTTTAGAAAATGCCTGTGTGTGTGTGTGTATGTATGTAGGTATGTATTTATTTATTCATGACATTTATACCCCACATTAGCCCGAAATAGACTTAAGTTCAATGAGGCTTACGAACAATGAAGTGAATAAAACATAATAATGTACAGAATATAACACAAATTACAATGACTTTAAGAAGCAAATAAATACATGTGCAATAAGTAAAAAGAGATTTAGACTATCTCATGGACAAATAAATAATTAAGGGTGGATAGGTGAGAGTATAATTAGGCAGGACTAGATGGGAAACGAGATTAAGAAGAAGGTGTGGATAAAATTCAAACAGAGTTCTTTGTATTAAGAAAGGCCAAACTGAAGAATGTGTTTGTAGAAGTTAGGTAATCATCTGCAAACTTGATTGACTTAGGAAGAGAATTCCAAATTTCGATGCCTTGATAAAAGAAATTAGCAGAGTAAATTGTTCTATAAATCACATTCTTACAGATAGGGAAATGTAAGACAAGATATTCTCTAGATGATGATAATGGTTTCGCTTCAGAGCCGAGTTTTTAGGCATGATATATAGAATCTAGTCCTAAGTGTCAAATTGTGTGCATAGGTTTATAGAATTAGGGGTCTGTGTGTACTTTCTCCACACTCTGCCCAAGCTGAACCCTTCTGTGTACTTTTATGTCTGTATATTATAGGCTAATTTTATACAAGCCCTTTTCCATAAGTAAAACAGGGTTTGCACAAGGGAAAAAAGAACTTTATAAAATTAGCCCCTTAAATATGTATTGATTAAGAAGTGATTTGATAATTAAAGTTTATATTTATTTTATAAATGTTTAGGCGCACAAATTTAAAAAAAAACAACATGATGCCATGTTAAACTGATCAATGTGCAATCAATATAATCATTTTTAGATTCAAGCATTTAGGGAACAATGTTAGTATCATATTTATGTTACTTGAATGGTCTAAAGCATGCCTAATAAGGTGCTTTCATTTGTGTTGTGCTGACATGGTGAGTATTCCTAAATTATATAAATGTTCTCCCGTGCTGCCTATTATGCTATCATTCATATTCTACTACTACTACTATTTAGCATTTCTATAGCGCTACAAGGCATACGCAGCACTGCACAAACATAGAAGAAAGACAGTCCCTTCTCAAAGAGCTTACAATCTAATAGACAAAAAATAAATAAAGTAAGCAAATCAAATCAATTAATGTGAACGGGAAGGAAGAGAGGAGGGTAGGTGGAGGCGAGTGGTTACAAGTGGTTAGGAGTCAAAAGCAATGTTAAAGAGGTGGGCTTTCAGTCTAGATTTAAAGGTGGCCAAGGATGGGGCAAGACGTAGGGGCTCAGGAAGTTTATTCCAGGCGTAGGGTGCAGCGAGACAGAAGGCGCGAAGTCTGGAGTTGGCAGTAGTGGAGAAGGGAACAGATAAGAAGGATTTATCCATGGAGCAGAGTGCACGGGAAGGGGTGTAGGGAAGGATGAGTGTGGAGAGATACTGGGGAGCAGCAGAATGAGTACATTTATAGGTTAGTAGAAGAAGTTTGAACAGGATGCGAAAACGGATAGGGAGCCAGTGAAGGGTCTTGAGGAGAGTGGTAGTATGAGTAAAGCGACCCTGGCGGAAGATGAGATGGGCAGCAGAGTTTTGAACCGACTGGAGAGGGGAGAGGTGACTAAGTGGGAGGCCAGCAAAAAGCAGATTGCAGTAGTCTAAACGAGAGGTGACAAGGGTGTGGATGAGGGTTTTGGTAGAGTGCTCGGAAAGAAAGGGGCTGACATTTTTCCATAGTTCTGTTATGTGATTGTTATACAGTGTTGTTAAATATATATATTTCTGAAACTGTATCATGTTAGTCCTATTACTAGCATTCAATTGGGAAGGGAAGGGAAACGGGACTTGATATACCACCTTTCTGAGGTTTTTGGAACTACATTCAAAGCTGTTTACATATATTCAGGTACTTATTTTGTACCAGGGGCAATGGAAGGTTAAGTGACTTGCCCAGAGTCACAAGAAGCTGCAGTGGGACTCAAACTCAGTTCCCCAGGATCAAAGTCTACTGCACTAACCACTAGGCTACTCCTCCGCTCCACCTCCAAGTTTGCCTCACTGAGTGAATTTATGCTTATATTTGGTCATTTTGCTGTTGTGTGCTGTTAACAAAATTGTAAGTTTTATATCAAGCTGTACCTGTTCTACACCTTCTCAGATTAATCTCTTCATAATGGTGGTTAATAAAGCCCAATAAATAACTACATATGAATACAAAAATAAGTACCTGTAAATAATAAGTAAACCATTTTGATTGTAACCACAGAAAGACGGTATATCAGGACCCATCCCTTACCCTTTCCTTTTGTTCTCAACCAATACGAGACAAAAAGAACATTTTTTTTAAAAGCTATGAAACACAACTAATTGGTCTCTACCTAAATGAAAACAGATATGATACAGACGTTCAAATATTTGAAAGGTATTAATCCGCAAACAAATCTTTTCCGGAGATGGGAAGGCGGTAGAACGAGAGGACATGAAATGAGGTTGAAGGGGGGCAGCCTCAGGAAAGATGTCAGGAAGTATTTTTTCACGGAGAGGGTGGTGGATGCTTGGAATGCCCTCCCACGGGAGGTGGTGGAGATGAAAACGGTAACGGAATTCAAACATGCGTGGGATATGCATAAAGGAATCCTGTGCAGAAGGAATGGATCCTCAGAAGCTTAGCCGAAATTGGGTGGCGGAGCAGGTGGGGGGAAGAGGGGTTGGTGGTTTGGAGGCGAGGATAGTGGAGAGCAGACTTATACGGTCTGTGCCAAAGTCGGTGATGGAAGGTGGGACTGGTGGGTGGGAGGCGGGAAGTACTGCTGCGCAGACTTGTACGGTCTGTGCCCTGAATAACGCAGGTACAAATCAAGGTAAGGTTTACACATATGTTTGTCTTGTTGGGCAGACTGGATAGACCGTGCAGGTCTTTTTCTGCCGTCATCTACTATGTTACTATTAGTTACTATCCATATCTTAGCACTTGATTATTTATTTCACTTCTATAAGATCTTCTCAGCCAGTGTTCCTGGAGGCTCTAAGGAGTCTGAGCATAACCACATGGCTCCTCCTGGGATAATTGCTTCTTTCTTCCTCAGCACCTGCTTCTATATTGAGCCGGCATCTGCTACCATCACAGATACAGGTACAGATCCCATCAGGGAAAAGAAGATCCTATCACTGTCATCTGCACTGGTGTTTCTTTCCCAGGATGAGGTTGGCAATATGACACCCAGCAGACAGAAAGCAGAACAAAGTGCCCATAAAGAACCTTTTTGTTATTCCATAGCACCCTGCTGCCCATCACACTCCAAATGGATCATTGATTTCCCCCTGCTAACCCCTTTCAAGCCAAATGGCCTGGCCACATCACAAGCTAGCAGGTGCTGCTGAACTCAACATGTGCATTTTCTAATGTAAACACATCTCCTTTTACCAGCCCTTCAAAATCCATCTGGATGACTTATCAGTTTGTCCTGGGCTTTGATGTTTGCCTGGGTTAAGTTGATCCTGGTCATCTCCTAGCAGGGAGCAGTCCTGACAGTTTAGAGTATGTGATAACAGAATGAAGGACCTGGTCTTGATAAGGAAAGAGAGGAAATAAAAAATGCTTTTTGTGTCTGGTTTGGTTCTTAGTCATTAGGATGTGGTAAAGACGACAATGTATGTAAAACATTCCTTTGTTTAGGAATCAAAAGAAAAATTCATTCTGTTAAGACTTTTCTACAAGTTTTAGCAAGTGTTTCACCACACCCAGGCAACCAAAAAACAATATTTCTCTCAATGCATTGAACAGGCTGCCAATTCAACCAAGCACCTGTTCAGCATAGCAAACAGCCTACTGCAACCCCCACAACAGAACCAGCCTGCCCAGTCAAAACTGAACTGCAATGATTTTGCTGCATACTTTGCCAACAAATGAAAAGTCTCCACCAGGATTTACAGGTAGTCCCACCCAGTTTCCAATCAGCTACAATCAAAAGTAAATGGGGGTGCTAGAGGCCACTAGCACCGAACTAGCACCCGCATTTACACAGCGCAGATGATCGGAGAGCATCCGGCACAAGCACACAGGGAATACCATAGAGCACTGGGCAGGGTGCCACCATTCTGGAGGTGGCGTAGGAAGAGGAAGGAGTGCTACTCCCTCTTCCATCACACAAGGGGTACAAGGGGAGGGGGCCACTAGATCACCAGGGTGGGTGGGGGGTGAGGTATGTAGTCCACTGGGACACCAGGGATTTATTTTAGTGTTGGGGGGGGGCTAGAGATTCACCAGATTCCCAGTCCCCCTGAGCCCTTGTGTTGGGAGGGTTGGGGGGCTGGAGGTCTGCTGGAACTCCATCCCCTCGTGTCACTGTCCAAGAAGGGGCTTGGGGGGCACTAGGCCACCAGAGCCTTGCTTTTGGGGGGTCCGGCAGTCCCTGTGTTTGACAGGGCTGGGCTTTCGACAGCCCAGACTGGTCAAATACATACGGGAAGATTGTGCTTGAGCGCATGCCCAGGCAAAATCTTATCACACTTTTCCATGATGATCAACACTAACAACGCACCTAAATTAGCATATTATTAGCACTGATCATTCAAATTAGCATATTGTTAGCGTTGATCATTGGGGAGTTAATACCCCGTGCTGTTCCTGTGCTAATTTTGAGAACTGTTTCGTAACAACATGGGGAATTGATCTTCTAAGCCCCACAAACTCACCCCCTCCTGACACAGACATATGGGACTCAATAACAGAGGAGGGCCTTTACAAAATTCTAAGAGATCTTCGACCTGTTCCCTGTTCCCTCGACCTCTGCCCATGAAAGATAGGGAAGTAGGGGCTTCATAGAAGGTGCCACAAAAATCGTGAAGTCCTCTGTTTCTAATGGGCAACTACCAACAGCATTAAAAAAGGGCAGAAGTGCATCCTTTGTTAAACCTAGATCAGGACAAACCTGAAAGTTACTGCCCAGTATTTAACATCCCATTTCTAGGAAAACTCATAGAACAAACTGTCAGTGTTCAACTTGATGATTGGCTAGAAGAGAGATACTGGCTAGATCTGTGTCAATCTGGATTCAGACCTGGTTATGGAACAGAAACAGTCCTCGTATCCCTACAAGATGATCTTCACAGAAACCGAGACAGGGGATTTGCCTCGCTGTTTGTACTGCTAGATTTCTCAGCAGCTTTGGACACTATGGATCACAATATCATGGTAGTACAATTGGCAGAAACAGGTATAAGTGGAACAGCATTTGCATGGTTCATATCCTATGAGACAGGCAACAGTCCATACTGTTTGGTAGCATCTGATCTCCACCATGGGCACTGACCTGGGGTACCACAAGGATCAATACTGTCATCTATTCTGTTGAATATCACCTCAAGCCACTAGCCATACCCACTGAACCTTACTTACCCACAACCCTGAATAAACTGACTACCTGTCTAACATCAATTCAAGAAGGGGATAAAAACAACAAACTTTGCCTGAACCAGAGTTAAACCTAGGCTGTATGAGTCCCTAACACAAGTGGGCACACACTGGACATCAAAATCTTTTTTTGGAAAATTCAAACTCCCCCTCAAATCACAAGTCAAGTACCTTGGAATACAGTTAGATTCAACACTTGCTCTGATCCCCCAAATTCAAGCAACCTTCAAGAGCTGCTTCTGTCATTTGCCAACGACTACATAATCTCTCTCCTTATATTGAGAAGGCAAATCTTGTCTCAGTTGTGCATGCCATGATAACATCAAGACTGGACTACTATAATGCACTCTACACTAGTCTGACTAGAAAGAGTCTGTACCAACTCCAATTGATTTAGAATACTTCAGCAAGACTAATAGAAGGTTGTAAGCGATGTGACCACATCACACCATTTTTGCAAACACTTCACTGGCTACTAGTACCAGGGGCATAGCCAGACACCCAATTTTTGGGTGGGCCTGGGCCCAAGATGGGTGGGCAGAAGAACCTCGCCCCATCCCACAGGTGATTTGGTCTCTCCTCTTGCCTGCATGCCATAAGGTCTCTCAAACATCCCCCCTCTCCCATATATCTTTTAAACAGCATATTTTCACCAGCATCGAGCAGCAACTAATACACACTGCTCATGTTGGCCCCACACTCTTCCCTCTGATGCAACTTCCTGTTTCCACCTAGGTAGAATTACATCAGAGGGAAGGCTGTGGGGCCAGTGTGAGCAGTATGTATGTCACTGCTCACTGCAGGCGAAGATCTGCTACTTACAAGGTATGCAGGAGGGACACTTGTTGGGAGTTTTCAGCTGGTGGGGCTTGGGGATCCCTGCCAGCCACATCATAGGTATGCTACTACTGGGTGGGCCTGAACCCAAAGTGGGTGGGCCTGGGCCCACCCAAGCCCACCCCTGGCTACGCCACTGATTAGTACAATACAAGGCTAAATTTAAAACTGTATGTCTGATCTTCAAGGCCTTTAAAGAAATGTCTCAGAATACTTGAAGAACAGGATCACCCTCTATACACCACCAAGTTAACTAAGGTCCTCCCAAGGAGTATCCCTAACCACATGCTCTCCAAACAACATCACACGATGTGATACCCACCAGCGAGCCTTCTCCAGAGCAGCCCCCATACTCTGGAAAGCACTCCCTGAAAAGCTATGCTTAACACAAGATTATCTCTACTTCAGAAAGCAGGTGAAAGCTTGGATCTTCAACCAAGCCTTTAATGGAAGAAGTAACTAACTTGCTAGTCATACATACACACACACACACACACGAGTGACAGTGGCTGCATATACTATAGCCAGACATGTTTATCAACTCCTACCCTAGCTAATATAATATTCAAGCACCTCTCTGACCTCATGTGCAACTTTCTTAAATTAATCCCCTTATTTTCTTATTCGTTATTCTATCTTACCTATCTGTATGTTCCATTTTTGCTTATACCCTATCCTGTCTATTAAATGTTTCATTACATATTGTGTTAACATTGTAAGTAGTATACTATCCCGACACAAATCGGGAGATGGCCGGCCATCTCCTGAAGCCAGCCAAATCGGTATAATCGAAAGCCGATTTTGGCCGGCTCCAACTTCTTTCCGTCGCGGAGCCGGCCAAACTTCAAGGGGGCATTTCGGTAAGGTAGCAAAGGCAGGACGGGGGCGTGCTTTTAGATGGCCGGCTTCGCCTTATAATGGAAAAAAGAAGGGTGTCCCTGGCAAGAATTTGGTCCACTTTATTTGGTCCCTTTTTTCAGGTCCAAGTCCCAAAAAAGTGCCCAAACTGACCAGATGACCACCGGAGGGAATCGGGGATGACCTCCCCTGACTCCCTCAGTGGTCACTAACCCCCTCCCACCCTCAAAAAACCAACTTTAAAACTTTTTTTTGCCAGCCTCTTTGCCAGCCTCAAATGTCATACCCAGCTCCATCACAGCAGTATGCAGGTCCCTGGAGCAGTTTTTAGTGGGTGCAGTGCACTTCAGGCAGGAGGACCCAGGCACATCCCCCCACCTGTTACACTTGTGGTGGTAAATGGGAACCCTCCAAACCCCCCCAAAACCCACTGTACCCACATGTAGGTGCCCCCCTTCAACCATAAGGGCTATGGTAATGGTGTAGATTTGTGGAGAGTGGGTTTTTGGGGGGCTCAGCACCCAAGGTAAGGGAGCTTTGTACCTGGGAGCTATTTTAATGTTTTTTTTTTTAATTTTTAGAAGTGCCCCCTAGGTTGCCCGGTTGGTGTCCTGGCATGTCAGGGTGACCAGTCCACTACAAATGCTGGCTCCTCCCACGACCAAATGCCTTGGATTTGGCCGGGTTTGAGATGGCTGGCCTCAGTTTCCATTATCAGCAAAAACCGAGGCCGGCCATCTCAAACCCGGCCATCTCTGACATTTGGCCGGCCCCAACAGTATTATCGGAATGAAAGATGGCCGGCCATCTCGTTCGAAAATACGGTTGGTCCCGCCCCTTCAAGGCGCCGTCCTCAGAGATGGGTGCCCTTAGAGATGGCTGGCCACTTTCGAAAATGCCCCTCTAAGCCATACTTTGTATTGCAATTTGAATATTTTTACTGCTGTAATTGTCTATTGCTTATGTTTGACTTATTCTTGCTGTACACCGCCTTGCATGAATTCCTTCAAAAAGGCAGTAAATAAATCCTAATTATTTTTATAGAATAACGTTTAGCAGGATGCGGGCGCAATCCAAATTGTTGCCAATTAACACTAATAATTGTTAGCACCCAATTATTGGCTCTAATTTGCTCATTAGCCAAGTTAGTTCTGCTTCCATCTCAGAAAAGCATGCAATTTCACACACCACTTATGGAATCTGGGGGATAGAGTATAGTACACTCCACTATATGCACTCCACCTACTCTCCGCCCATGTAAATGTCCACCTGCAAAATATACGCCATTGAATATTGGTGTGCATTTGCAGAATAGACAATGACCATAATTGTAAAGTAGTATCACGCCATACTTTGTATTGCTGCTTGAATATTTTTACTACTGTAATTGCCTATTGCTTATGTTTGACTTACTCTTGCTGCGCACTGCCTTGAGTGAGCAAATAAAGAAATACAGAAATTGAACCTCAATTTGTTTTGCATTGATCACTCAGCAGTAATGTACAAACCTTCAAGTCTGTCCACATGTGGAGTCCTTTTACAAAGGCGTGATAGTGTTTTTAGTGTGCGCTAAAAATAAGCATGCACTAAATGTTAGAGATGCCCATATATTTCTATGAAGCCAACAATGGCACCCTTATTTTTTCATATAGTGAAGGGAGCTTTCAATTACTCATTATATATGCTCAACTTCTCTGTTAATTTATCTCTAATGTATCCAGGTCTAAATAATCAGACAGTCATAAAAGGATCATCAGATCAATGTTTCCACCTCTTAAATGGCTAATACATTTCTTCATGAGCCAAGCATTTTCATAGAGGGGAACCGTAATCCTCATTAATCCCAATCAAAAAAAAATATATGATTGGGATTAATGAGGATTACGGTTCCCCTCTATGAAAATGCTTGGCTCATGAAGACATGTATTAGCCATTTAAGAGGTGGAAACGTTGATCTGATGATCCTTTTATGCAGTGCCATCGCCGCTGCGCAACCCCTCCTCGGCGCACACGCACACCCCCTTCGGTGCACGTGCGCACACCCCCCGGAGCGCATTCTTACCAAAGAGGGCGGGCGGGAGGGCCGCTCTGCCCTGAGTGCACTTTGCTGGGAGCTGCGTCGGCTCCGCTGGTTCCCTGCTGTCTCTGCCCCGGATCAGGAAGTAACCTGTTCCGGGGCAGAGAAAGCAGTGAACCAGCAGAGTCGACACCTCCCCAGCGGCATGCACCCGGGGCGGACCGCCCCACCGCCCCCCCTTCCTACGCCACTGCTTTTATGACTGTCTGATTATTTAGACCTGGATACATTAGAGATAAATTAACAGAGAAGTTGAGCATATATAATGACCATATATTTCTATGGACATCTCTAGCATTTAGTGGACACTAATCATTAGTGCGCACTAAAAACGCTAGTGTGCCTTTGTAAAAGGGACTCTGTTCATATGGTTTCTGAATTTTTTTTTCCCTAGCAAATGGTACTAAATTCCCCCCGTTTTACATTTTTGAGACTTTCTATATTGGATATGGCAGTAGTAAAATGTTCAGGTGATGAATGTGTATGGCCACATTTTGGCTTATTTAGATCCATGGATGTATGTGAATGATTGATTCAAAGAGCTTTTCAACCATTTAGGAAATGCACACTATTTCAGAAATAATACCAATGTATATAGCCAGTAATGGTATCTTATGGTTCTTTTTTGTTTAATCTGATTGCATAAACGTATTGAAAATTAGATCTGAGAAATGCTAAAACTTGATTTCAGTTTTCCTGATCTGTAGCAGAAGGACATTGTGAGCGCAAACTATTAATCTGGATGGTCAAATAACTTTATGCAGTATCATGGATAAATATATAGCATAGCAATGTTCATATATTTCTTTTTCTTTTGTACTTTTCTGCTCATCAGTTCTCCTTTGCTTCCTTGCTCCTATTGTTTTTCAGCTCAGTCAGAACTAGACTTCATTTGCCAATTCCTATATAATATGACTCCCTCCCCCCCCCCCCCCCCCCCCCCCCACCTCAGCTCAGCCATTGCAGCAGCACTGGGATGTGCATTTGGTAGCTTTTGCTTTGTTAGTGTCCCCTTTAAAAAAAACCGCATTATCATTGAATGGGCTTTGTTGCTATTACCTCGTGACTAGAGCAGCTTAATAGAAGGGGGCCTTAGTGCAGGCTAAGTTGATTTAACACACATTAATCTACAAACTACGGTAATGCATGTTAAGTCAACTGGTGCATGTTAAAATTTCTAACTTTATTTTTTTTTTTAATTAAAACAAATGCATGAAATGAATTGAGAAAAGTCCAAAAATTGGGAAGAAAGCCCAAACGAACTGAAAAGTTTTGCCCTATGCACATTCCTAAGCAATAATCCTTGACTACTGGACACAAATCATGGCTTCCTCTGGACCCTGGCTAACATGAACCCTTAGTCCGACCACTACGTATCAGTGGCGTAGCCAAAGGTGGGCTTGGGTGGGCCCATGCCCACCCACTTTGGGTTCAGGCCCACCCAGTAGCAGCATACCTATGATGTGGCTGGCAGGGATCCCCATGCCACACAAGCCAAAAACTCCCAACAAGTGTCCCTCCTGCATACCTTGTAAGTAGCAGATCTTCACCTGCAGTGACATACATACTGCTCGCACCGGCCCCACAGCCTTCCCTCTGATGTATTTCTGCCTAGGCGGAAACAGGAAGTTGCATCAGAGGGAAGGGTGTGGGGCCAACATGAGCAGTGTGTATTAGTTGCTGCTCACTGCTGGTGAAAATCTGCTATTTAAAAGGTATACGGGAGAGGGGGGATGTTTGAGAGACCATATAGCATGCAGGCGAGAGAAGGAGAGACCAAATCACGTGTGGGACGGGGCGAGGTTCTTCTGCCCACCCATCTTGGGGCCAGACCCACCCAAAATTGGGTGTCTGGCTACGCCCCTGCTATGTATAGTCATTGACAGGCAGCTGAGACTTTATTCCCCCCGAGATTGGGCATAGAATATCTACTGCATCTCTAGCCCTGAGCAGCACATGCAGCAAACACTGTACCCAGGATTCAAGCCCAGGGCTTTTCTATGGCAGTGCCTACCCCTGAGTCATTAGACCTACCCATTCAATAGAGTTCTACGTGATTTTTCCAGCTTCTACTCAGTTATTATTTCATAGCCCTGTCTAGCTGTCTCCAAATGTTTGTATACCTCAATGATTAAACTGAAGCGTGCCATGAATCATTCTAAATCATAAAATATGACTCAGATTGCAGCTTCAAGTAACCTGTCATGGCTAATCCTGGCTGGGTTGTTATAGTGTATTTTCTTTGAAATTAGATAAGTAAAGCTGCTGAACCCACTTCAGTACAGAAAGCGAACAGGTTGTTTATTGGTCTGATAAGACTTGTCATTAGGAAACATTTCCAGATATTTCAGGAAATATGAAGTTAGTTGCAGTGAAGGAGACAAAAAAAGAAAGTACTTTTAAAAATAAAATTGACTATGAAGCTAGTCAATAGAAATGGCAAAACTAACACCAGTTCACACCAGTAACCATGGCTGCAAGGGGCCCCCATGTGTTGGTGTAGCCTTATAAGAGCTACAGATATGAGAGGAGAATGCATAAGAGGTATTGCACTACGGTCCTTGCATATTTATCTCCCCCCCCCCCTACACATGCTCATACATACACACACAGACCCCCCCCCCCCCAAACACACTTTTAAGGAAACAATTATTCCCAAGGGTTGGAGCAGTGGGCTGAGAACCAGGGAAGCTCAGTTGAAATCCCATCGCAGCTGCTTGTGATGTTGGGCAAGTCACTTACAGGGAAATTCTATAAAATAAGTGTTACCATTTATGCATATGTTGTGCATGTAAACTAGCATATAGGCACATATATGCCAAATTTTTACCTAAGCACTATTCTGTAAGTATGCACCTATCTTGCATAGCCTCTAGCGTAAAAAGGATGGAGGGGAGGCATTCCGTCTCAGGTGCAGACAGCAAGGGGGTACGTAGAGCAGGCACACGGCTATCAGCTCTGCCGTCGTCCTGCCCCAGAACAAGAAGTTGACGTCAGAGTGGGCAGGGGACTGGCAGAGCTGACAGCTGAGTGCCTGCTCTGCCCACCCCCTTGCTCAGAGGAGGGGGGTGCGCCACCTGACTGGCAATTAAGATAGGTACACCATTGTGCATAGCACATATTTGCAAAGGGGGCATACACATGGGCAGAGGGTGCACACATATGCTTACCTTATAGAATAATATAAAGTAGGCATGTATCTTTGGTATTTCGGCATTACATTTACACCAGATCTATGGCTGACATAAATGTCTGAACCTAAACTGTACCCCCCCCCCCCCCCCCCAATATTCAGCCAGTGTGCAGAGTTTGGGCCAGGTAGAACTAGCCAATGTGCATCTAGTTCTGCTGGGTGTATAGGGGATCACCAAAGTGGAAAGGTATGAGGGTTGGCCAAGACAGTATGCTCCTTTCCCCTCCCCTTTGTGATCATGCTTCTCAGCACTGATACTCTATAGTCCTCCCATCGTGCTTCCAGCCAGCCATTACATCTCAAGTTTCAAGTTTATTCAGAATGTATTTATTTATTTATTAGGATTTATTTACCGCCTTTTTGAAGGAATTCACTCTAGGCAGTGTACAGTAAAAACAGATCAAACATGACCAATAGGCAATTACAGCAGTAAAAATATTCAATTAACAATACAAAGCATAGTATACTACTTACAATGTCAACATAATACGTAATAGAACATTTTAATTGATAGTAAAGAGTAAAGCAAAGATGGAACAAACAGATAGGTAAGAGAGTGTTACAAAGTAAGGTGACTAATTTAATGAAAGTTGCACATGAGGTCAGAGAGATGGTTAAATATTATCTCAGCTAGGGTAGGAGTGGATAACTATCCTGTCCATCAAAAAACATGTCTGGGTGGCTTACAATCCAAAATTTGACAGAAGAGAATGAGAGATTAGAAGTGAAAGAATGAAGAAGGGCAGGGAGGAACTACAATTTGAATAGGACAGAAGAGGAGGGAATATAGATGGGAGGGGTGTTGTCTGGTCCATTTGGTAGAACAAGCTCACATCCATGGACTGCAGCGAGGGGCTTAGGAGAAAGCATCAGTAAAAAGTTCTGTTTTAAAGGTCTAAAGAGATGTTTGATGTGGAAGAGATAGAAGTAATTTGATCCAGTGGTCAGGACCTCAAACTGAGAAGATTGCCTTTCTAGTATGTTGGTGGATAATCTCCTCTCTCTCACTCACCCTGTGGTTTTGTGCGCAGGTTCTCAGCGGGGGCACCAAACTGGTCCACATAGGGCCCGCGGGAGGTGGTGGAAATGAAAACGGTAACAGAATTCAAACACGCGTGGGATAAACATCAAGGAATCTTGTTCAGAAGGAATAGATCCTAAGGAACTTAGCCGAGATTGGGTGGCAGAGCCGGTGACGGGAGGCGGGGATAGTGCTGGGCAGACTTACACAGTCTGTGCCCTGAAAAGGACAGGTACAAATCAAGGTAAAGTATACACAAAAAGTAGCACATATGAGTTTATCTTGTAGGGCAGACTGGATAGACCATGCAGGTCTTTTTCTGCCGTCATTTACTATGTTACTATGTTACATAGGGCCCCATACTTGCTAAGGCTGACCCTGGTGCTAGAGCAAGCAAGGGGAGTTTATATGTGGGTGGAGCATGGGAGGTCTATGGGTGTGTCTATCAGTTATGCATTTTGCATGGTGCACTAAGGCATGTTCATTTAGGATCCTGCCTAAATGGTTACGCCTACATTTATAACACTTTTACCAGCTAATATTCAGCCAGCAATGGTCAGCGTTTATTTAAACCACAGTCTTCTTGAAGCTGGATTGGAAATCTTGGGTCTGATATTCCAAGAATGATAAGCTCCTAAATATATGCCATGGATAGACTGACCACTGGAACAAAAGGGCAGTGCCTGAGGGCCCAAAGCAGCAAGGGGTCCATTCTCTCCTAGCTTCCATCTGATTTGATCGCTTTTGATAGGTGATTAGAGACCTATGACCCTTAATGCACTAGGGCCCAGATCACTGTCAGTCCACCCCTGATTTATGTTCTTAAGCACTTAAATTTGTGACCTATTTTCAGCCAAACTTAGGGAGCCTTTTACTAAAGCTTAGCACAAGCTTAGTGCATGTTAATGGGCATTAGTGTGCACTAAGAGCTAAGAAGACCATTATGGAGAGGATTCTATATATCGTGCCGAAATCCAGGCGTATTCTATAACAATGGACATAATTGACTTAACAAGCTAAACAGTGTTAATAACGGGTCTTAACGAGCAATAACAAGCGTTATTTGATAATTAGAATTTACATGCATAACTCGCTAAGCATATTCTGTAATGCAATGCACCTAAACTCTAATGTGCACAGGCAAAAAGGGACATGGTTATGGGCAGGGAAATGGGCATTTCAGGGGCATTCCAAAATTTACATGCACTGTTATGGAATATGGCCCTCTGCACCTAAATCTATGCACCGGGTTTACGCCACATTTTCGTTGATGTAAATGGAGGTGCGTACTTTTTGGCGCTGGGATATCAACTAAGTATATTTTATTTATTTATTGTTACATTTGTACCCCACATTTTCCCACCTATTTGCAGTCTCAATGTGGCTTACATAATACCGTAAAGGCGTTCGCCAGTCGGATGATAACAAATACAAGGTTGTATTGTGGTCCGATGAGGTAGGTGTGTGTCAGGCACCGTGAAGATAGAAGGGAATTAGGATTGTATATTAGTCAGTACGATCATTGGTTGTGCTGTGTTGCTGGATGTGGGGATTTACGTTGGATCAGTGGGATATGCCTTTTTGAAGAGGTTGGTTTTTAGTGATTTTCGAAGTTTAGATGGTTATGGATTGCTCTTACAGCTTTTGGGAGTCCATTCCATAGTTGTGCACTTACGTAGGAGAAGCTGGATACGTAAGTCCTTTGCAATTTGGGTAGTGTAAGTTTAGATATGATTGTGAAGATCCGATTCTGTTTCTGGTTGTTAGGTCTATGAGGTCTGTCATGTATCCTGGGACTACGCCATAGATGATTTTGTGGACAAAGGTGCAGATTTTGAAGATGGTCCATGCTTTGATTGGGAGCCAGTACAACTTTTCTCGGAGGGGTTTAGCACTATCGAAGCGTGATTTACCAAATACCAGCCTGGCAGCTGTGTTTTGGGCGGTCTGGAGTTTTTTTGCGAGTTGTTCTTTACATCCCGCATAGATTGCGTTGCAGTAATCTACATGGCTTAGGACCATTGACTGTATTAGATTTCAAAAGATTTCCCTCGGGAAGAAAGGTTTTATTCGTTTAAGTCTCCACATTGAATAGAACATTTTCTTTATTACAGAGTTTACTTGGCTCTCAAGGGTAAGGTTGCGGTCAATTGTGACTCCGAGGATTTTTAGGCTGTCTGAGGTAGGGAGGGAGTGTTCCAGGGTGTTTATGGTCTTGGGTTCGTACTTGTTATGTGGAGATGAGAGGATGAGGCAGTGTGATTTTTCAGTATTCAGTTTCAGTTGGAAAGAGTTTGCCCAGGAGTCCATGATGTTGAGGCCGTCATTAATTTCATTGGTATATTCTATATACCACGCCTAAATCTAGGTGCTGGTTATAGAATACGCTTAAGCGGAAATGTTTTCTGTCCAGATTTTTCAGGTGCCATATATAGAATCTGGCCCTATATGCCAATGAGCTTCATAGAATTTAGCACACACTAAGCTTTAGTAAAAGAGCCCCTTAAAACCCATGCTTTCAGCTGAAAATGTATCTTAATTTAGGAATTGAAAGCTATGCTTAAAGAGTTAGGATCATCACTCATTTGCTTAGATTTATGAACATAATTTATGAGCCTGCTGCTGAAATCATAACTTTTTTCACAACCTTAAATCTACCCCTGTTGTTACCTACTTTTTAGTGGAATGTTTGAGCCTAATTTTATGTACTCAGTCCTAGTATATTTTCAAAGAAAACAATTTTGGAGCATAACTCTAAAAGGGGTCCTTTTACTAAGGTGTGCTAAGCCCTACTATGGGTTCAGTGCACCGAAAAAAGGCTTACTGCAAGATGCACAAAAGTGTCTTGCAGCAGTTTTCCCTTTTCTATGCACTAACTGCACAGGATTTTTTGAAATGTATTTTTGGATGGGGCATGCCAGGGGCAGAGAATGGGTGTGGACATGCTATTCAGGTAGTGTGTTCAAATTAATACACACTAATCAAATAACTTAGGGTTAACACGGAGGAATAGAATCTATATATGGCACCTGAAAAATCCACGCAGTAAAAAAATACGCCTAGGCATATTCTTTAAAGTACACCTACATTTTATAGAATCAGCTTAAATTTCCAAGTGGTGTACAGAGTACGCCGAGTGCCTCTCCATGCAACCAAATTTGGTTGCGTCCATTTAGGCCACGTTTTACTTGGCCTAAATCCCAAGACCTAAATTAGGTGCAGAGTGACTGTATTCTATATTAACGTGCATAGATTTTCGAAATGCCGACGACCCACCCATTCCACACCCATAACCATGCCCCCTTTTCAATTTGGTGACTTGAACTGTACGCACATCACATTAGAAAATACACTTAGCAAGTTGTGTGTATAAATTTTAATTGATGCCAATTAGTGCTGATAATTGCTTGTTAACATCCAATTAACAGTGCTGATTAGCTAGTTGACCAATAAGTTACACGCATTGTTGTAGAATATGCTTTGATTTCAATGAGGAAATTAAGGCATGATATATAGAATTTGGGGGGGGGGGGGAGCCCTTAGCACCTGCTAAATAGGAGGCAGTAAATGTTCCCATGCTAATTATTTGCAGTTGTCTGCCCATGTGGATGCCCCTCTTAGGTGTATGCATTGACCCCCCGCATTCTATATAAGTCACCAAAATTTGGGTATGGATCTCAGATCTGTGTGTAAACTAGTTAATGAGTCATTAACAAACAATAAGTGGTGTTAATTGGCACATTAGAGTTTACGAGTTGATTTGCCCTGCACCCTATTCTATAAAATGCACACCTAAATTTTATAGAGCGCAACTCAGAAGGGGTTTGGCCATGGGAGGGGCATGGGTGGATGAAGGGGCGTTCTCAGAACTTAGGCGCAATGTTAAAGAATAGGATCATTTACATGCCCAGCTGCCATTAGTTGTGCGCTGGCATTTACTCCAGGTTTCAGCAGGCATAAGCACGGTGCCCAAAGTTAGGAGCGAGATCCATGCTAAGCTAATATTCTGTATCAGATGTGTGCTCTTTGCAGTTTCCCGGTGCCTAATTTTGGGTGTCATTTTTAGAATTCCCTCATGTCACTTGCATGCACCCTTACAGGATAGCACTTATTTATTTATTTGTTGCATTTGTATCCCAAATTTTCCCACCAATTTGCAGGCTCAATGTGGCTTACATTATGCCGTAGTGGCGATCGCCATTTCCGGATAAAGAATTACAAGTGGTATTGCATTAAGGCGCATAAATGGTAAAGTATAATACCAAGTGGTATTGCTTTGAAGTTCCTGAATGATAGAGTGAATTATAAAATAAGTTAGATAATCAACTATAGAAAGTTCATTTCCGGCATGAGAAATAAAGAGGTAGTGCATATTGCATAACTTTCATTAGTGGCAGCGAAGGTTATCAGTCTTGTGTATAGAGTTCGGTTGTGTCTAGTTCATGTAAAGTCTAGTTGTCTAGTATTTAGGATGGATCATTATGGTATGCCTTCTTGAACAGGTTGGTTTTCAGTAGTTTTTGGAAGATTGTTAGGTCGTGTATTGTTTTTATGGCCTTTGGTAGTGCGTTCCATAGTTGCGCGCTTCTGTAGGAGAAGCTGGATGCATATGTGGATTTATATTTAAGTCCTTTGCAGCCACTTATGCTCATGTGTACACTTACCTGTGAAAGTGACAGCATTCTTTATACTTACACTCTCAAGTGGCACATACATGAACAGCAGACCAATGATATATCTAGTCCAGTATCCTGTTTCCAACAGGTCACCAGTACCTGGCAGAAACCCAAATAATAGCACCATTCCATGCTACCAATCCTAGGGCAAGCAGTGGCTTCCCTATGTCCATCTCAATAACAGACTATGGACTTTTCCTCCAGGAACTTGTCCAAACCTTTTTTAAACCCAGATACGCTAACCACTGTTACTATATGCTCTGGCAAAGAGTTCCAGAGCTTAACTATTCTTTGCATTTTCTCCTGTTTGAAAATATTTCCATGTAATTTCATTTAGTGTCCCCTGGTCTTTATACTTTTTGAAAGAATAAAAAATGAATTCACTTCTACTCATTCTACACCACTCAGGATTTCATAGACCTCAATCATATCCCCCCTCAGCTGTCTCTTTTCCAAACTGAAAAGCCCTAACCTCTTTAGCCATTCCTCATATTGGAGGAATTCCCTCCCCTTTATCATTTTGGTTGCTATTCTTTGAACCTTTCTAATTTCACTATAGCGGGCTTATTTTCAAAGCACTAGACATAAAGTTCTATAGGTTAGTATGTAATTCTGTAAGTCTAAGTGCTTTGAAAATACGCACAACTTTTTTGATATATGACAACTAGAATTGAATCCCCTTTTATAGAATGAGAGGGTTGGTGGCTGAATTCAGGGGCGTAGCCACGGGCAGGCTTGGATGGGCCCAGGCCCAGCCACTTTCCCTCCAGGCCCGCCCAACCAACGTCCGCCCCGCCCCGCCGGCGCCGCAGTCCCCACCTGCCTACCAGCTCCATCGGCGGGGAGAGATGACCCTCTTCTGCAACTCGACACCCAGCCTTAAAAAAGAAAACGGAAGAAGCGCCTCGCGTCTGACCTGCTCTGCGCTGCTAAGGTAAACATATCACCTCGTCGCGTCGGCCCTTCAATCACTGTGTCCCGCCCTCTGATGTAACTTCCTATTTCCACGAGGGCGGGACACAGTGATTGAAGGGCTGACGCGACGAGGTGATATGTTTACCTTAGCAGCGCAGAGCAGGTCAGACGCGAGGCACTTCTTCCGTTTTCTTTTTTAAGGCTGGGTGTCAGTGGCAGAAGAGGGTCATCTCTCCCCGTCGACGGAGCTGGTAGGCAGGTGGGGACTGAGTCAGGGAGGGGGGCTCAGATGGGAGAAGGGGTCGGGGTGGGGAAAGGAGGGGCTGAGATGGCTGAAAGGGACGGGAACGGGGTCTGGGAGGGGAGGGGATGGACTCAGATGGGAGAAGGGGTCTGTGGTCTGAGAAGGGAGCAGGAGGGAGAATGGGGACATGCCTGGGGCAGGTGGGACTAAGGCTACTGGGAGAAGTGGGGGGATAGGGTAGGGCAGATTCCTGATTGGGCGGAGGGTATAAAAGGAAGGTAGGACTGATGCTGGGCTACGGGGAGAGATGGGGTATATAAAGGGAAGGGTAGGGCTGATGCTGGGCTACAAGGAAAGATGGGAGGATAGGAAGGGAAGAGTATGGCTGATACTGGGCTATAAGGATGGATGGGGGGTAGGGCCAATGGTGGGCTACAAGGATGAAGTGATGGGGAAGGGGAGGGTATGGCTGATGCTGGGCTACAGGACAAATTCAAATTTTTGGTCCTTTATTCTGCAATTAATGATGGTTGATCTGTGTTCTGTATGTGACCAAGGTAAGAGATTCTGCTGGCATGTGGTGTTTGTGGGGATCTATATCAGTCTGGCTTTTCCAATGGGTCACGTATTGCTATTGCCTTTTTAAAGGTGCTGTTATTGGTATTTGAGTGTTCAGAACTGGTAGTTTTAAGGTTTGCAACATAGGTTCCGAATATGTATGTGGTTTATGTTGCTGTAGGACAGCTGTTGGGCAGACTGTTTATTAAAAATTATTTAGGATCCCCCCCAAAAACTACTCACACCTATATATACATAGTGCCCACCCATATTAGCTCTGGGCCCACCCAAAATGTCAGGTCTGGCTAAGCCACTGGCTGAATTTATTCTTATTTCCACCGTAGATTTGTCAAATAGCATTTATACAATCAGTTGTCGCCACAGCTGACTTCATAAATGTTTTTGAATATTGAGCTGATTGTATCTACCAGTCTTATCAGAAAGCAATTTTTTTTTTTTTACCAAATAGCAACAAGAGAATTTTATGGAGAAATAAAGATGGAATGGGATATCTTAATTTGGCATTAGTCAACAGAATGAGATAAATAAGGGAAATGGAGAAGCTTGTTCAGCTCCATATGTTGTGGAAAGTGACTTGTCTCGTATTTCAACTAAAAGTGACAACTGGAAACATGCAGGGGAAGCAGAATCATCCTAAGACAAATCTTTGCTATATGGAGGGTAAAAACAGTTCTGTATTTATTGTTTTTATTGCTGTCATCATAATTTACAAAGCTCTATGAAACCAGAGAGAGGTACTTGAGTAAAATGATTTTAGAATCAGACACATTAGTTGAATACGTCCTTTATTTTTGCTGCTCATTTAAGCTTCTTCTACTCACTTTTAAAGCTCTATCAGGGCCAACTAACCATTAAGTGAACTAGGCGGACACATGGGACAGCTGCTTCTGGGGGGCAGCAAGGAGCAGCTGCATTCCAAAAAATAATTAGGGACCCTTTTACTAAGCCGCGTAGACATCTACGTCCGCCCAGTGCGCGCCAATTTGGAGTTACCATCCAGCTACTCTTGCGGTAATTTCATTTTTGGTGCGTGTCTGCTACATGCATCTGAACAATAATTTTTATTTTCTGACGTGCGTAGGTCATTACCGCCCGATTACCGCGTTAGACCTTACCGCTAAGTCAATGGCTGGTGGTAAGGTCTCAGACCCAAAATAGATGCTTGCCAATTTTTATTTTGATGCATATCCATTTTCGGCAAAAACTTTTAAAAGGCCTTTTTTACAGGCGCACTGAAAAATGGACCTGGGTGCGCCCAAAATCTGTGCCTACACTACCGCAGGCCATTTTTCGGCACACCTTAGTAAAAGGACCCCTTAATCCAGACAGCGACATAAATGCAAAGAATCGTCTACTTTAACAAGAGTGAGGGCGGGATATTTTCAAACAGCACATTTACTTAGATAAATGGTTTTGAAAATTCTCCTCATTATGTACATATATGCAAAATAAAGGATGATGACCATTTTGAGTAGGATTGTTCTGGGAAGGGTTTAATAAACAAGTCTGGAAGAGAGGGGCTGGGGGACATTTAATTGGGAGCTTCAAAGCTGAAAGTTTGTATAGGGTACATAATACGTTTGCACCATCCCTGCGGAGATGAGATGGGGCCCCTTTACTAAGATGCCCTATGAAATTGGCATAAAGCTAAATAAAATAGGTTATAAAATCCACAGCTTCAGCAAGAGAACAATAGTATATCAATCAATACAGTTTTCCCCTGCACAGGCACTCTTATTATTTTTCAACAGATGTGGCAATCATGTTCAATGCCAAGTTTATTCAATATTTACTACCCCACCCTATGGAAGCAGTTAGAGCAGTTTACAATCTGAGGGGCCCTTTTACTAAGCCATAGTAGGCTCTATGCATAGGCGCCCAGTATAAGAGGCTTGGGGAGGCTAAACCTCCCCAGCCGCAAGCCCCAAGCGTCTCTCTCTCTCATCACCCCCCCCCCCCGATGCCGCATCCATCTATCCGTCTCACTCCCTCCCTGCAGTGCAGTCCCTCTAATTCAGATCGCTGCTACTGGCAGGCTCTCGTCCCTTCCCCCTCCCCCTGCCCGATGCAGTGTCTATCCTCCCTCTCACTCCCTCCCTCCTCTAATTTGATTAGATCGCCCATCGCTACAGGTAGCAGTGGCACGCCAACATTGGACTACAGCTTGCTTCAGCCTGACGTGCCCCGCCTCCTCTCTCTGACCAGCCTTCCTTAGGATGCGTCCAACCCTCGCGGAAGCAGGAAGTTTGGTTAGAGGAGGCGGGGCACGTCATGCCGTCAGGCCGAAGCAAGCTGTAGTCCGATGTTGGCGTGCCGCTACCTGCAGCGATGGGCGATCCAATCAAATTAGAGGAGGGAATGGGACATCTCCTTACAGTACCGCTACTGGTAGCAGCATCGGTGGTCAACTTCAAGGCAAGTAGAATGCAAGGGATCACTGGGCCATGGGTAGGGCGGGAAAGGTAAAGACACTAGAACCACGATGGGGGGAGGGGAGAGACAAGACCTGGCTGCAGGAACGCTGGAGGCTAGAGGGAAAGAGGTGCAGTGTAGGTGCTGCTCCCCTGGACCTTGGACAGATAGAAAGTGCTGTAGGGGGAGGGGAATAATAAATGTTGACCAGCTGGTGGGAGGGGGCAGAGAGGAGGAAGCTGGAATGGAACCGCTGGGGAAGGATTAAAGATCAAGATTGGTAAGTGTTCTCAGCTACAAATAAGAACTGTGCTGCAGGTTTTATTAAGTCAAAATAAAAAATAAATATTTTGTTTCATGCAGATCTCTTTTGTTTAAACATAACTAAATGGGCTAAAAGCCCCTAATGCAGTCCATTGGTTTTCTTATATTTTGTTCTTGTGATGACTTATACTGTACCAAAGTTGAAAACTCTTATCTCTATCTAGTCGTTAGTAGAAGGAACTCATTGTGAACAGTATCCACCCTAATAGGTTGTTTTGTGGCTGTGCACGAGGAATTGTGATATTATGATCCCTTGTTTCATATTGTAAGCCACATTGAGCCTACTGTTATGCGGGAAAATGTGGGATACAAATGTAATAAATAAAAAATATTGTTGATGGTCTGTGTTTACCGTACTGGTGGTGTATTGGTGTATTAGGGTCTGCCCAGTGTAATATTTACAGTGCTGCCTTTTCATGCATAATGTTACTTGACTAATGTGACCATTTCATTTTTGAATAGTATACATTGGTTAATATGTGCTTTGAACAACCACTTTATTCTTTGACATATGATACATATCTAATATCTAAATTTAATAAAAGGTATTAATTGGGACTATTTTCCTTTTACTTATTTTTTTTTTCCTGTGTGTTGTCAGACAATTATGGATATAAGCCCCACCCCTAACTCCACCCCCTTTAGCCTCCCCAAACAGTTGGGCCACCGACCGCCTATGGCTCTATGCATGTGCAGCTTGTGCCCAAATGAGACTACGGCCAGGCCAGCATGCCCTCCTGGGGGTAATTTTAGATTTGGCGCACGCCCTAATGTGTGGATGATTTATTTATTTATTTCCTCCTAAGCACGCCAGTCCTGGTGGTAATCAGCACTTGGTGTGCTGCAACCGTGCAGCACGTGAGCCTTTACCGCTAGATAAATGGGTGGTGTTAAGGGCTCAGGCCAGTTTTGGGCACGCGCTGTTTTCATTTTTACTGCAGGTCCTTGGGAGTGGAAGAGCAGCCTAGTGGTTAGTGCAGTGGACCTTGATCCTTGAGAACTAGGTTTCAATTCCCACTGCAGCTCCTTGTGATCTTGGGCAAGTCACTTAACCATCCATTGCCCCAGATACCAAAACTTAGATTGTGAGTCCTCCAGGGACAGAGAAAGTACCTGCATGTAATGTGTATACTGCCGTGTACATCTAGTAGCACTATAGAAATGATTAGTAGTAGTCTTTTCCAGTCTCATTTTTTTTTAAAAAGCCCTTTTTTGTAAATGTGCTAAAAACTGGCCCTACACATGCAAATACTACTGAAGGTCACTTTTTACCGCTGCTTACTACTACTTATCATTTCTATAGCGCTACAAGGCATATGCAGCACTGTACACCATACACAGAAAGACAGTCCCTGCTCAAAGAGCTTACAATCTAGATAAGACAGGTAAACAGACAGGTAAACAGACAGAACAATAAGAGTAACAGACAGAACAATAAGGGTAAGGGAATAAAGAGGTGAGGATAAAAAGACAGGGCAGGTGAGTGGTGGTTAGGTTTCCTTCTTGAGTGAGATGGATGAGATTCTCTTTTTTAGATTAAGCTATATGCCTCAGCAGGAAGGCTATTTTATCTTGGTCAGATAAGAAGGCCCTGGTGACCAGTGATGGCAGAAAGAAAGGGATGCCAATTTGATAGATACCCCTACCCACTTTCTTTGAAAACATCAGTTAGCTAACTTCTTCTACACACTACTCCTACAACATAATAAATGGACTTTGGAAGATAAAACCAAGCTATAGATTGCCAGATCGAAAGAGTTATTCTGTCCTTGGAAATACAGAGGAATCAGCTTACCTCTCTATTGTGGCTTTCTGTGTAATATTACTGAAAATGTTTATAAATAGTGTAATCCTCCATTATAATGTATTGTGCCATCATTCTCCAGGTTTAAACGTTTAACAATCTTTCATTCTTTTGAGCAATATTCTACTGTACCATTCCAGTTCAGGCAACATTTATGTACTAGTTGTTTGTACATACCTGTAGGTATAACCCCTCCTTCAGTATGTGTGCCTAGATGGCTGCCTAGACGGTGTGCCTAGACGGCTGCCTAGTACAAGCTCATTGTGGTGGGAAAGGGGAAGATGCTCTTATTTGTAGTTGAAGGGCAAAGCCAAGACTAGGATTTAATCTAGGAGGCTGAGCAAGTGGAGACTTCACATCCATACTCCAATTAATAATCCAATCCACACAAAGTCTTATTTCTGAACACAAACTTTTAGCGTTCCGTTAACTGTTAAGATAATAGATGCAGGTGCTTTAACATATGGCCAACTATATACAGTCTTATCTCCTCTCCTTTAGCAGGATACACAATTTGTTGTACCTCCTTAATCCTCTTACAATTTCAGACTGGCTCTTATATAGGCCCCGATGCAGCGACAACGTGCAGCGACGTGCAACGATGTCAGACTCCGAAAGGAGAAGCTTTGAACAGCACGGACTCCGGAGGATGAAAAAGAACTTTAAAAGACCTCGGCTCGGCTGGCAGGGGTTGGGGTCCCCCACCAGCCGAAGGAATATTTTTAAAGGCAGCGGCAGGAGGAAACGGACCTCGGCTGTCGGGGGTTGTGGTCCCCCGCCAGCAAAGGTAGGTGACGGTGGCAGGGGGGTCCAGGGCGAAATCTGCGGGGGCCAGGCCCCCATGGCCCCACACAGATAAGCCCCTGGTACCTAGTGATCTCTGGTTGATTGAAACCCCCTGCCAAGTGACCAAGAAGGAGAAGGGGGATCCTGGAACTCCATTTACAATTGGGCAGAAATTAAGGAGCAGTTATTGTCGCTCTCACAATAAATGGAGAAGGAGTGAGAGCTCTGGTGGGATTGGGGAATCCTATCCAGGAGCGGGACTTAGAGTAGGAAAGCGTCTGTTCAAGGTTGTACTCATGAAAGGAAGACAGCTGTAAAGGGGCCTGTGCCTGATGGAAAAGGAGAGATTGGGAGCAGGAGAAATATGGCCCTTGTAAACTGATATCTGGCTACCAGGAAAGGCATGACCAGGAGGATTTGTCTATATGTAAATAGCCCCGATGTGAGAATTCTCTGTACATATACCTATGAAAAAGAATTGGGGTCCATGGAGTCCTCCAGTCATTAATAGTCTTGACACTAAAACTCTTTGAAAGTTGGAAACATTTGGATTGTATTGAAGGAAAGTTCAAGTTACTAACTGCCTGTTGCAGCCAAATTCAATAAAAGTTAAGTTTGTTTATAAAACCTCCTGAATAGCCAAATGGTTCTTGGACTGGAGAGTAGAGCAGAATCCAGCCTGGTAAAGTGTCTCTCAAACCCCTGGATCACTATTCCGCACTGTTTGCTCTCCCCCAGCTCGACTGGAGACTGCACATGTGAGTGGGGTGAGAATGGCCTGAATGTGCTAGAACTGGGGGAGACTCAGGCTACACTTAATTTGTGCTATCATTCTTTCTCTTTCTCTCTCAAACAGAAGGTCATTTCATCGTGGCACAGCACTCCATCTCACCTCTTCCCATCTTTGATTTTACCCCTCAATCTCCCTCCCTTTTCACCACTTCATATCTTACCCTAGCCCAGCATCTTCCCTCTTTCTCTCTCTCTCAATATCTCTGCTTCTTCCCACATTCAGCATATCCCTCTCTCTTCTACATCCTACCCCATTCTAGCATTGCCTTTCCTTCACCCCACCAGCCCCCTGCTCACTAGGGATGTGCAGGCAAAAGAAAAAATTGTATTTAGTTTCCTTATTTAGTTTAGTTGTTTGTAGGTTTTGTTTGTTTTGTTTCATTTTGCTTTTATAAATGCTTGTTTCAGGGTAATTTTGCTAATTAATATAGTAGAGAACAACAGATAAAGACCTGTAACATCCTCTGCTCAACAAGATAGGCTCATAGCATACGATTTGATGTAATATTGCATATGCATACTTGATCTTCATTTGTCCTTCCCATTTTCAGAGCACAGACTGTAGAAATCTGCCTGGACTAACCCTGTTCCCCCAAGTAGTGGAGCTGCAATCGAAGCTCAACCCATCCACAGCTGTCCAGCCATGGTCAGGGCACAGACCATAAAAGTCTGCCCAGCACTGGCTTTATTTCCCAATTAATGGGGTTGACATCGAAGCATAATTTTATAAAGCGGGCTGGGTCAGTGTTCAGGAGGGATTTAGGAGGGGACACAGATGATGGAGTTCAGAGGCAGGTGTATGTACCTGTCCTCTTGGCCTTAGTGTGCCAACCTGGGAACATGTGTTCCTCTCTGCCTTGCTTCTCAGAAGTTGCCTTTTAACAGAGACCAGGCCCAACTATGAGTATGATACACTTGAGAGACTCTCAAAACATAATTCCTGAAATGTTTTTTTGTTTACAAAAATCATACAAGCAGCCAACAGCATAGAGACAGTGGATAGAGGCATGAGGACGGCAACTTCCCTGCACTTTGACTCAGCCTTGGTCGATGGCTACTGTCTAAGTCCCACTATTTTTTGTTATGTTGCAGCCCACAGGGCAGCAATGAAAATTGCAGGAGACTGTACTGGTTGTTACTGCTACACACAGTCAAAAGTGCAGCTTCAACAACTGCAAGGCACAGAGCTCAAAATCCATTGCCACCAAGGGGATACACCCTGTACCCCACACAACCTACCTGCATATGATCACCCCCAGTCACAATGATGCCCTGAATGGCCTGAATGGAGGGAGGGTTTACAGCTCTCTGCCCTGCTGCTACAGAATCCTCCAGCCAAACTCACCCAGCCTAAAACACAGGGATCCCAATGGGGGTCACCATTGGCTCCCAGACATTTAATTGAAGATTACTGTGTTATTTAATTAGTAAGATGGAGCTGTGTCAATTTGTATTTAATGCTATGTCTTGACATTTAAGTGCCCCATTATTTGCTGTGATCAGAATGCATCATTCCTAATATTGTTATAAGGCTAAGTTTAACACAGACAGGTCATGTTCTTCATTAAGTCAGATTTGTCTGAAAAGTTATATTTATCATCATGCGTAGTAGGTGGGACTTTAGGCATTTCATGACATGATTGAATCAGAGGCAATGTTTGTATGAATAAAACCCGAGGGCTAGTCATAGCCTAATATCAAAGAGCTGTCAAACCTACCTCAGACTAGACCAGATGGAACAAAATGCTGTGTAATGACTCATGTGTTCTAAGCACCTTAAGAATGCTATAGAAAAAGAAATCAGACAAAAGCATACACACACAGAATGCTTGCATTGATTCACCTTGCCTCTGAATGCAAAGCAGGTAGTATAAAATGTACATCTCCCATTTGAATTGTCCAGGCTCCAGAATCAAATTTCCAGGTATATGGAGCCAGTGAAAACATAGCTGGTTAAGTGCAACATTCATCGCTTAACTGGCTATGAAGAACCACATAACGTTAGGGCTGACTTTTATGTGGTACTATTTATGTGGTTATCCTAGCCAGTTAAGTGATGAACATTGGCATTTAACTGGCTAAGTACCGACAAAATAACCGGTTTTGGTTTGGGCGCTAACTGGGCATTTTCAGTAGCACTATCCAGTTAAGAGCTGCTGAAAATGTCTTAGACGGGTGATTTAAAAAGCCAGGAGCCTCTCCTGGCCATTTAAATCGTTTTGAATATTGGGCACAAAGTTACTGTGGAAAACAAAGCTATTAGAGATTAATTTATGTCAAGAATATACTTTGATGGCTCAAGCTCAAATTCACTTATTATAATACAGAACTCTATTAATAATATTTTGGACAAACTTCACATTTATGTGATATCAATCCATTCAGACATATGAGTCAAAGAAAACTGACTGCAAACATCCAGAACAATTTTATAGACAGCAAGCAGAAACAAGTAAATAGTTCAAACATAGTTATAGGATTATATATAGGAATAAGGATTAGTGATTTCTTTGACTGGGTGGCCAGAGAGATGGATAATGGAAATGAGCTAAATGTGGTCTATTTGGATTTCAGCTAAGCTTTTGATATACTTCCTCACAGGAGGCTCATGAATAAGCTATTCCTGAGTCAGTCCCTCTGCAACCTCAATTAATGTCCTCTAGTTCTACTGCCTTCTCATCTCTGGAAAACGTTTTGTGTTTTAATACCTTTCAAATATTTGAATGTCTGTATCATATCAACCCTATCCCTCTGTTCTGCCCCCCTTTTGCACGGAGGCAGGCTGTTTGTTGTTTATAAATATATGTTAAACATTGTCTGTAACAGATTACATTGTCTGTACCTTTAATTAAGGTTGTGCCGTTGAACTACAAATCCCTGTAATCTTGTAGTTCCCTGTAATAGGCTCTTCCAGAGCACATGTCCAGATCCCCTGTGTCTTATAGGACTCTTTCTATTGGTTTGAAACTGCCTATGCTGTATTTTGCTTAAAGCTACTGTGACACTATCAAAATTTCACCAATGTAGAAGTATAAACAGCTTCTCTACTCAGCTTGTTGTTGCATTACTCCCAACTTCTCTGTTGCATGAAGAAAGAGAACTGGTGGAGAACGGACTCACAGTTTGTAAGGCAAAAACTCTTGTCCAGCACATATTTTTCCTTGTTTGATTATTGTATTAAATAAGTCTTTCGTTCAAGAGTTTTGAGTCTTCTCATAGTGATGTTCCACATTCTAGTTTAAGCTGCATGCCAATCACACCCAGTGAAAGAGCAGAACAGTGAAATCTTGTGAAATTTTGTGTGTGTCAGTGAAAAGTTTGGGTCTCTTGAGTGAACTTCAGTTAACAAAGTCTAAGTGCATTTACTGAAAGCATTAAATGTGTGGTGATAGAGGAATGGTATTATCAGTTTAAGTGCGAGCAAGACTTCAGTCAGAATAAAAGCATTTCTATTGCCTCAGGAAACTCTCAGTTGTGGAATAAATCATAGTGAACTACAGAGAATGGTATAGAGCAATTGCATTGCCTTAAAACACTATTGGGTGAAGGCTGAACAGTACAAAATCAGAAGTCTGTGGCAAATATTGTGCAGGGATATCCCCAGCTCCTACAGAGCAGGAAATCTCCAGAGTTATACCTGGCTATTCCAGGATCAAAAGTTAAGCTCTTGTACAGAGAGTACCTAGCAAAAACTGCATACACAATTAATTAAGTAGGCACTCCTGCTTATAATCGAACGAGAAAAACGCCCAAGTTCCGACCTAAATCGGGAGATGGATGTTTATCTCACAAAAATGAATAAAGCGGTATAATCGAAAGCCGATTTTTGGACGTTTTCAACTGCACTCCGTCGCGGATGCGGACAAAGTTGATGGGGGCGTGTCAGAGGTGTGGCGAAGGCGGAACTGGGGCGTGGCTATCTGCCGAACAAAGATGGGCGCATTTCACCGATAATGGGAAAAAAGTATGCGTTTTTAGCTAGAATTTAGGACACTTTTCCTGGACCCTGTTTTTTCATGAATAAGGCCCCAAAAAGTGCCCTAAATGACCAGATGACCACTGGAGGGAATCGGGGATGACCTCCCCTGACTCCCCAAGTGGTCACTAACCCCCTCCCACCACAAAAAAATGATGTTTCACAACTTTTTATTTTCACCCTCAAATGTCATACCCAGCTCCCTGGCAGCAGTATGCAGGTCACTGGAGGAGTTGTTAGGGGGTGCAGTGGACTTCAGGCAGGTGGACCCAGGCCCATCCCCCCTACCTGTTACAATTGTGCTGCTTAATGCTTATTAGTCGTCCAACCCCCCCAAACCCACTGTACCCACATGTAGGTGCCCCCCTTCACCCCTTAGGGCTATAGTAATGGTGTAGACTTGTGGGCAGTGGGTTTTGAGGGGGATTTGGGGGGCTCAACACACAAGGGAAGGGTGCTATGCACCTGGGAGCTCTTTTACCTGTTTTTTTGGTTTTGTAAAAGTGCCCCCTAGGGTGCCCGGTTGATGTCCTGGCATGTGAGGGGGACCAGTGCACTACGAATCCTGGCCCCTCCCACGAATAAATGTCTTGGATTTATTCGTTTTTGAGCTGGGCGCTTTCATTTTCCATTATCGCTGAAAAACAAAAACGCCCAGCTCACACATTGTTGAATAAAACATGGGCGTCTATTTTTTTCGAAAATATGGTTCGGTCCGCCCCTTCACGGACCCGTTCTCGGAGATAAACGCCCATGGAGATAGGCGTTTTCGTTCAATTATGCCCCTCACTGTGTACTAGCAGAGGAAGGATCTAATGCACATCCCCCATCTTTTCTGTAGCTAAAATCAAAGTAACCATTTGAACAGAAGCCCAAGGCACATTCACTAACTGCAAATATATTCAGGGGAAATAAAAAGATTATGTTGTCATATAAAGGCTTCCTGGATCACCCCCCCCCCCCCCCCGCCCCATCTCAGTGCTACCAGCTCTAAGCAAATCTAAAATAACAATTCTGGCATAGAGCCAAGGGTTCACAGTCACTGCAGAGGGTGTTCTAAGAAAAGAAAAAAAAAGTGAAAAGGAATTTATTTTTACCTGTGCACAGCAATGGCAGATTCTATTGTGTCAGAGAGTGGAGTAACTGAGCAGACTGAACAAAATGTTCAAGTCAAGCTAGATGATGCTGGGAACATAGATGACAATGGACACTCTACTGGTATAAAGAAAACACATAAGCTTACAGAAAAGGCCAGAGAAAATTAGGAAACAGAAATGACAAATGCCTTTTTCTTTTGGACAAACTCTGATTTAAAGTGGATAAAGATATGTTTGAGGTTTCAAAAAAGGCAAAGTTGATAACCTACATATAGAGTAAATATAGTCAATCTATAAGCAGTGCCAGTACAAATCAGAAGAATATTACTAGTTTCTAAGCAGGAAAGGCACAGCAAATAGCTTAACACTGAGAGAGAGAGAAACCGAGCTCATATGCCATGGTGTCAGAGACAATTAAAGGCACAGTACCTCATATAGATCCTGCACTGGAGAATGAGTTCTTGCTATGCTTATGTGACATGGTAGTAGCCAGGGCTTGACACAAGAATGGTGGAAAGCCTACTACATGTCCCAGAAAGCATTGGAAGCACCAGCTCAAAACCCAGAGTGATGCTGCCTGAATGGAAGCAGAGCCTGCCCTTCCAAAGACTTCCTATAGAGTGCAGTGATCCGGTAGAATGGCCCTTAGGAATACGACTCCCACCAAGAAGAAGGTAGAAGGTGATTTCAAATACTGGGAGGGAGGAGGCCTTGCAGCCTTGACAAAAACCAGAAAGTCAAGGCTGTATTTTTGTTGAACCTTCTGTTTTTAAGGTTTGGGTTTTTAACAAAAGCAATAAGAGAAAAACATGGGATTTTTAGTGTCTTCATTAAAGACTCTTAAGGAAGTGGCATGAAGAAAGTGAGATAGGGTGGATGGTGAAAGGGGACACCTATTGGTGAGATAATGGAACTGAATACTGCATGTATAAATAGCTGCTGAAGATAAGGCAGTGTTTTGCAGAATTTTGTTTTTCTTTTTCTTGGTGTTTTTGAATGAACTGTGTCCCTAGTGAAAGAAACTGCAGTGGTGATCTCCTCATAGGAGTGGGTGCAAGAGCAGGATAAGAGCGACTGGAGTATTGAACTGGGAGTCTCAAAGCTTATGTTACAGATACCCCGTGACACATTGCTATGCTATGTAGTTCTTATAGACTGTTAAGTACCAATTCAGATTCTACATGGGGTATAATAAGTATACAACCCTGTGGTCCAAGAGAATCACATCAGATTTAAACATACATAGGGGCTCATTTTAAGGCACTTAGATACACAAAGTACCATAGTACAAAGAAGTTATGTCTTAAGTGCTTTGAAAATGAGCCCTATAGTATAGTAAATTGGTTGACATGTATCACTACCCATTTGTAAAGAGATGAGTTTTTTAAAGTTCTCAAAACAGTGCATATGACTGGGTTGATCTAATGGTAAGCTATTCCAGATTTTTGCACCTTGATATAAGAAAGAAAATTCCAAACACAATTTTCTTTGTATTTTCCTAACTGATGGATAGTTAAGTTTTAAGTATCGTTCTTTCCAAGCTGTATAGAAAGAGGTGAAAAATTCTAGATAATTAACTAATCTTTTTGAACTATCTCCATAAAGTGACATATATTAAACAAGGTATCTTATATTTTATTCGCGTGTTACCCCAAGCCAATGCAAGTTATGCAATAATGGAGTAGTCTTCTGATATTTACCCATTCCAAATATTAATCTTGCTGCTGTATTTTCTTAATTAATTTTCATGAGAGACCACCATATAAGGAATTACAATAGTCTAAATATGTCAAAAGGACAGCCTATGCCACATTTCTGAAAGTATGTGGATGTAGCATTGAGCATATGACCATTAATTGTTTAAGGTGAAAAACATTATTCATAAGAGCTTTTAACTGTAATTCAAAGGTCAGGCCTGAATCAACCAACACTCTAGGCATAGCTCTAAAGCCTCTAGAAGTTCTAGAAGTTCAAAATCACAAAGGACAAGCCATTCTAGCAGGTCCATTATGGGCTCTATTGCTATCAAATTGCAAATGGAAGCAGAGCCTGCAAAATCACAAGAAGCAGCCCTAAAGCTAAAAAGAGCTGAGCTGGGCCTCACCTTGTAGGGTCTCCAGCAAGAGAAAGAAGCAGTTACTGTTAAGGCCCAAGTTAAGGTACTTGAAGCAGCCACAAAGCAGGATGGTGAGAAGAATCAGCTTAGCCACATTATCACAAAAAAATTCTGCCCAGTGAACTGCAGCCTACATGAAGGATCATACCATAGCACACGAAGGTGCACGGTTACATTCTGACTCAGAAGAGTAATCAGATCCTAAAAAAGTATATCCTTCCATACCAGAGTCTAACTCATCTGAAAGGATCAAGCTTAAGGCATAGCATGCCACAGAGGTGAACTGCGATCACAGGAATCCATATGCTCCCACATATATGGATGCAGTGCTACTGGATCTTGCTTCAAGAAAACACACCAAATGCATTTCAAACACAATCTCTGGCAAGACAAGAACTGGGCTCAAATAAACGTTGAGCAGTTGCGCGCAGCTGAACACACTGTGATTAAGCAAAAGGCACCCGACCAGCCATTCTCCATGCCTGACTCCAGACAAATTGTGGCAAACAACCAGCCACAGGTACCTACTGCCATCATGCTTGGAACCTCAGAGAGAGAAGATCTAGCAACATATATGGCTAGCAAAAATATGATGAACATGGGGCTTACCTAGTTCAATGACTGCCTCGACAAGTATAGGGGGTGGAAATCTGACTTTAAGGATGTCATTGCAATTATAAAATCCATCCCACAGCAAGAAATTAACCCAATAATAAAATGGCTGGGAACTGAGTCAGCTAATCGTGTAAAGAGATTAAAGGATGTGTATGTGTACGATCCTGCCAGAGGGGGTTATTAGTCCTTCCTTCCTTGACCCAGGCACTCCTCTCCTCTATAAGAGAGGGTGGCTTTTTTTGGTTCACCTCCTATTTATGGAATCAGCTCTTGCAAGATATTCAGTCTTATGCTGTGCTTAAAATTAGGTTGAAACCTTTTTTTGCAAAGCTTATTTTGGGCTGAGTGAGATTGTTTCCTCACCTGGTGACCTACTAGGAAGCATATTGACTTTTTCTGTATTTTAATTTGAATAGTTGGGATGAATGTGTTCGCTATTACTTTTCTATTTTTATTGGTGTTCTTTTCTGATTTTCTTTTATATTTTATGAATATGTAAACCAGGGTGGTATAGCAAATGCCTTTAAACTATTAAATGTGGGAAAGGCTTTATCAGCATTATGGCAGCCCAGAAGCTATGCAACAGGTACTGATGAAGAGAATAAGGAGCTACCCAAAGGTTACAAATAGAGATAATGACAAGTAACAAGAATTAAATCTCTTCCAGGAACTAGAAGCCATCAAAGCTGATCTGAACCTTCTAGGCCTGTGCTACTTGGATACAGTTTGGGGGATAAATGAGATTATAAGAAAGCTGCCATATGACATAGGAGAGAAATGGTCATCATTAGGCATGAAGTATAAAGAGGACAACCAATAGACATTTCCTCCCTTCACAGTCTTTATGATACTTACCCAAGATTTGGCAAAGAGAAGAAATGATCCCAGCTTTATGTTTGATGTACCTGAAGGAGGCAAGACAGGCTACTTCTTGAATCAAAGGCCGGTCAAGAAGTACGGCAACACTAGGAAGCCTTTAGCTATACACATTACAGATGTGTCTCTCACAGCCACCCCACCATCTGATCACCCTACTACTACAGAGAAAGTAGAAGATCCAGACCGACAGTGTCCTATACATAAGAAACCTCAACCTCTTAAGAAATATTGAGGGTTTAGGGAGAAACCCTTGAACGAACGTAAAGAACAGTTGAAAAAGTGCAGAATTTGTTACAAATGTTGCTGTTCATCCAAGCATATGACTAAATATTGTAAAGCCGCCATCAAGTTTATGGAGTACAACAGTGACCAGCATGTCAGCGTCTTACACCCTGACAAAAGTAAGTCTACTTCTCCAGGAACCTCAGCATCAGAGTCAAGCCACGGCTGGAAGAAGGAGGCAGGGCAAGCATCACCACTGAATGTTACTCCAAAGGGTACACAAGTGTGAGGAGGAGGAGGCCGCAGTGGAAGGTTATGCACCAATATATGTGTAGCTAAAGTCTTTCCAAAAGAGCAACCAGAAAAGGCAGTAAAGATGTATTTCATCAGTGATGAGCACAGTAATCAGTCCCTGGCAAGGACAGAATTCTTTGGCTTATTTGATATTCAAGGAGATTGCTATCACTACAACCTCAAGACCTGTACAGGGATGTCAAAGAGGATGAGAGTACAACAAGCAGATATGTGATAGAGCAATGGATGGCAGCAACAAGACTCATCTACTGACTCTTATTGAGTGTAATCAGATACCTGAGAACAGGGAGGAAATACCCACACCAAAGGCTGCTCAACATCACTCTTATTTGCAACCTAGAGCATGGTATCTATAGCCTTTGGACCCAAATGCCGAGATTTTAATCTTGTTAGGAAGAGACATACCAACATTGATCAGAGTTCATGCAAGTCCACCCCAAACCCCATATACCTACTGACTCACCTTAGGATAAGTGATTGTAGGTGATATCTGCCATGACAGATTGAAGAGACCAAGTGTAGATGTATGCAAAATGTGTGTCTTGGAGAATGGGCACACTACCTTGTTCAAGCCTTGTCATAACCATTTGCATGAAAAAGAGGTTTTCAGCTGGGAAGAACCAGACCCTGGCTCGACCATCTGTTGGAACCTTGTCATAAGATTTAGGAGAACATCTGGGGAATTCAGTGTTCCAAGTCACAAGGGTGATGAAAACCAACTCTTTCAGTAGAAGACAGCTTGAGAACCATGGATACAGAATTCTCCAAAGATGAGTCAAACAGTTGGGTACCTCCTCTACCATTTTGGACATCCTGATCAAGGCCCCCTAATAGCAGAGAGCAAGCTCTCTCTCTCGACTTACTTTGTTCAACAACATTCTAAGAAGGAAACCAGAGACAAAATAGCACTTTATAACATTCATGCAAAACATGCTGAAAATGGCCAAGCAGAGTCAGCTCCACCATTAAAAGATGATGAAGAATGTTGGTACTTATCTCACCTAACTATATGCTGCTTTCTGGGCCTGACATGATCAACAGCTTATTAGAAGTCTTGATTCACTTCAGAAAAGAACTCATTACCATAACAGTAGATATTCAGTAAATGTTCTACAATTTTTTTGTACACCCAGACTACAGAAAGTACTTAAGATTCCTGTGGTACCGTGACAACAAAATTAACCAGGAGATTGTAGAAGACAGAATTAGTGTTTATGTCTTCGGTAACAGTCCATCACCTGCAGAGGCAACTTATGTGCTTAGAAGGACAGCCCAAGAAGGAGAAAGAGAAATGGGCATGGATGCCAGGTGCTTAATCGAAAGAGACTTTTTATAATGAGGATGGTTTGACGTCCTTACCTACTGTTGGAGAATCCGTTGACTTGTTAAAGAGAACACAAGCAATGCTGGCAGAAGTCAATCTGAAAATTCATAAAATCACCTCCAGCAGTCCAGAAGTAATGAGAGTATTTCCTGTGACAAAGATTTAAAAGATTTAAAATTAAGAGTACACACCCCAGTGCTTCAGAGAACCCTTGGATTACATTGGGATCTAAAAAGAGACGTTTATACCTTTCAAGTCTTCACCCAAGAGAAACCATATACCCAAAGAGGTATCTTGTCCACAGTCAGTAGTCTGTATGATCCACTCGGGTTTGTGGCTCCAGTCACTATTCAAGGAAGATCCCTACTGAAGGAGCTTTCCCAAAGTACTGATGAGTAGGATGTCCCACTTCCACCAGAAATGTGATGAGATTAGAAAGATTCTTTGAATAATCTTGAACAGCTACACATCCCACACACTTACATCCCCACAGCACTCAGTGCTGCCTGTCACATAGACATCTTAATCTTCTCAGATGCTTCTGAAAAAAAACATTGCTGCAGTGGCCTGTTTGAAAGCTACAGATGCAGGTGGGCAAACTGATGTGGAATTCATCTTTGTCAAAGCCAAGTTATCACCACAATACAATCATACCATTCCATGCTTAGTATTATTACGTGGAACAGTACTGGAAACAGAGATAGCAGAGATGAAACTAAGTGAAATTGACTTTCAAATAGACACAGTCAATTTTTACACTGATAGTAAAGATGTCCTAGGCTACATCTACAACCAAACCAGGAGATTTTACGTTTACATCAGCAATAGAGTTGAGCGTATATGGAAGACAACACAACCAGAACAGTGGCAGTATGTACCAACTAACCAAAATCCAGCAGACTTCCACCAGAGCTGTGCTACCATGCCATTTAATGAAAAGCATATGATTATCAGGACCAAATTTCCTTCTAAAATCTGGCTATACAACTCCAGCTATGAATAATTCCTTTATGCTTATAGACCCTGACTCTGAAGCCAAAATCCATCCAGAGATGACCGTTATTGCCACAAACATTGTGTCTTCAGTTTATCAACCAGCTGATGAAAGATCAGACACCTATCAACAAAGTGCCTTCAGAGATGCAGAACTGCCAGATGATCAATGACAACTTAGCACCACCTAGGAACTTCAAAACCAGACTCTAATGGAAAATAGCAAACTTCTTCAGCAGAGCCATCACTGAGTCGGTAATCTGCATATACCAAGAAGAGACTTGAACTCCATTGGCCGTTGTCCACCCCAGAGACTCAGAAACCTGTTCTTTTGTTTATGTTCTTTGTTTCTTGTGTTGTCTGTCTCTTGATTCGGCTCCTGCAAGGCTGCTACAGAGAAGTCAAATGAATGACGGAGAACTTGAGACAAGCAAGAAGTTATCAACCTTCAACATCCAGATCAAAACATAAACCATTATGAGGAATTAAATAGTGGTATCTATGATACCAGGTAGGGAGTAGTCTGCCCCCATTTGCATGGAGGCAGGATTTTTGTTGTTTATGAATATATGTTAAGCATTGTCTGTAACAGATTACATTGCTTGTACCTTTAATTAAGGTTGTGCCCTTAACCAGCGTTTCCCAAACTGTACGTCACGGCACCCAGGTGCACTGCAGCAAACTCTCAGGGATGCCATGGCACATCACTCCCTACTTTCTCCTCCCACACCTCTGTCACCTGCCGCTTCCTGATTCTTCCCCCACTGCCGCTGCAGTGCTTGCAGCTTACATTTTCAGGCATCAGCGATTCACATATGTGCTATGATGACTTCCCTCTACCACATCCGGCCATCTCAACAGGAAGTTGCGTCAGATAGGGCCAGACACAGCAGACTGGGAAGGCACCTGGGTGCCTGTGTGAATCGCAGACAGCTCTAAAATGTAAGCTACAAGAACTGCAGCGGTGGCGGGGGAAGGAGAAGGGAGCGGCAGCGATTCTGGACCTGCAGGAAGGAAGGTAGGAGCAATGCTGGTTTTGGGGAAGGTATGCTGGTGTGAGAGGAGGGGGTTACAGGGATAGGGAAAGGGAGACCTATGTGGTGGTGGTGGGGGATCCTGGACCTGCAGGAAGGAAGGTAGGAGCGATTCTGGATTTGTAGAAGGTGTGCTGGTGTGAGAGGAGGGAGCTGCAGAGGAAGAGATAGGGAGACCTGTATGGCAGGACGGTGTGGAGACCCATGTGGCGGGGGGACTGAAGACCCATTTGGCTGGGGGGGTGGAGACCACCGAGAGGGTGCGAAAACCCATGTGACCGAGGATGGTGCAGCGGACACCCATGTGGCCTGGGGAGGGATGCCGTAAACCAAAAAAGTTTGGGAACCCCTGCCTTGAACTATAAATCTCTGTATTCTTGTAGATCCCTGTAATAGGCTCTTCCAGAGAACATGTCCCAAATCCCTGTGTCCTATGGGACTCTTTCTATAGGCTTGCCTTGTTCTCTGTGCATACTTGGCTAGTTGCCCCTCCCCACATTCTCTCTCCATCGGGTCTGAAGAATTAGTCTGCAGCATTCTCCTTTGTGAACTGAAACTGTTTATGTTGTACTTTGCTGTATAACCCTCTTGAAGCTACTGTGACACTATCAAGATTTCAACAGTGCTAAAGAATAAATAGCATCTCTACTCAGCATGTTGTTGAATTACTCCCAATTTCTCTCTTGCATGAAGATAGAGCTGGTGAAGAACAGATTCTCAGTTTGCAAGGCAAAAACTCTTGTCCACGGAGAGAGTGGTGGATGCTTGGAATACCCTCCCACGGAAGGTGGTGGAGATGAAAACGGTAACGGAATTCAAACATGCGTGGGATAAATATAAAGGAATCCTGTTCGGAAGGAAGGGATCCTCAGGAGCTTAGCGGAGATTGGATGGCAGAGGCGGGGCTGGTGGTTGGGAGGTGGGGTTAGTGCTGGGCAGACTTATACGGTCTGTGCCATGAAAAAGACAGATACAAATCAAGGTAAGGTATACACAAAAAGTAGCACATATGAGTTATCTTGTTGGGCAGACTGGATGGACCATGTAGGTCTTTTTCTGCCGTCATCTACTATGTTACTGTGTTACATCTGAACTGTAAGTTACTTTTCCTTGTATCAGTGAAATTACAGACTGGTAAGCCAGGCTTCAGTGTCGGGCAAAATAGTGAAAGCTATTATAAATAATAAAATGACAGAACATATAGACAAACATGATTTAATGGGCCAGAGTCAACATGGGTTCAGCCAAGGGAAGTCTTGCCTCACCAATTTTCTTAATTTCTTTGAAGGCATGAATAAAAATGTGTATAAAGGTGAGCTGGTTGATATAGCTAGTGTATCTAGATTTTCAGAAAGTTTTTGACAAAGTTCCTCATGAGAAACTCCTGAGAAAATTAAAAAGTCATGGGATAGGAGGCAATGTCCTTTTATGGGTTAGGAATTGGTTATTGAACATTTCCTCATTTCCTGTTTCCGCAAGGGTGGGACCACAGCTGAGAGATGGAGAGAGAGAGAAGGATCGAGCTTGCACGGCTTTTAGCGGTACTGCCGGCCGTCGTAACCCTGACTTAGTAAGTCCAAGATGAGTTTTAAATTTCGGAGGCAGGGGGCCTGGAAATGGAAGGGAGGGAGGGACGACTCTGAAACTGGGAGGGAAGGAGAGACGACGACCTGTAGCAGTGACGACCTCAGAGGGGGGGGGGTGGAGAGGCGACTGTCAGTGAAGCGGTTCCTGCTCTTCTTTTCATCCGGCGCCGTTGTGTGTGCAACGTCTCTGCCCGCTCCCACTGTTCTTCTGGTCTTCTTTTTTTCCAGTGCCATTCTGTGAGCGTCTCTGCCCGCTCTTCTTTTTGCTGGTCGCACGCTTCCCGCATCTCTCACTGGGATCGTAACCACCTCCTGACGTCAGGCAAGCAGGGTTCTACTGCGGGCCACTGACGTCAGGAGATGGTTACGATCCCAGGTACACACTTTCGAACGTTCACGGAGCAAATTATTATATTAGATATATTCAGTGTTTTAGGCTTGTGTGTGTGATTTGAATAACTATAATGTACATGTATAAGATGATGTATGCAAATGAATATGCTAATGTGCTATGCCCCACCCTTTGCCCCACCCAAATGAAACTTTCAGACTTTGCTCATGCTCAGTCATCTGTCAATCAACCAGCTTCCAATCCAGTTCAGCACATTGGGTCCCAAGTTCATCCCTCTCAGCTTATTCATGAGTCTTCTATGAGGAACTGTATCAAAGGCTTTGCTGAAATCCAATTAGATTGCATCTAGTGCATGTCCTTTATCCAGTTGTTTGGTCATTCAGTCAAAGACATCAATCAGATTAATGTGGCAGGATTTTCCTTTGATAAAACCATGTTGCCTCAGATCCTGCAACCCACTGAATTTTAGAAAGTTAACTATCTTCTCCTTCAGCAGTGACCCCATTATCTTTCCTACCACCGACATGAGACTTACTGGCCTGTAATTTCCCACTTCTTCCCTGTCACCACTTTTGTGAAGAGGGACCACATCCGCTCATCTCCAATTCAGCAGAACCTCTCCCATCTCTAAAGGTCTATTAAATAAATCCTTAAGAGGTCCTGCCAGGATTTTTCTGGGCTCCCTCAGTATTCTGGGATGTATTCCATCTGGCCTCATAGCTTTGTCCACTTTCAGATTTTCAAGTTGTTTATAAAATGTTTTCTTCTGTGAACGGTACAATATCCACCCCATTCCCAGATATACCTTCAGAAATCGACCGTGATCATTTTCCAGAATTTTCCTCTGTGAACACTGAAAGAGAAGTATTTGTTTAGCATGTTCACTTTATCCTCATCATTCCCCACATTGCTTTTCGCAGCATCTTTCAGTCTTACAATTCCATTTTTAGCCTTTGTCCTTTTCCCAATATATCTAAAAAAGGTCTAGTCTCCTGCCATTACATATTTAGCCATATTTTTCTTCCACCTGTGCTTTTGCTAGCTAAGGGCTCCTTTTACTAAGCCATGATAGTGATTCCCGGCGCAGCAAATGCGACAAAGCCCATTCAATTCCTATGAGCTTCGTCACATTTACCTTATGAGTATCACTACTGCAGCTTAGTAAAAGCAGCCTTATATTTCCCTGTTTGCTTCTTTGAGTTTAGTCTAGTAATCTTTTCTGTGGTCCTCTTGTTGCATTGTTCTGCCTCTTATGCCTTTATTTTTTCATTCACTTGTTTGAAGAATCATATCAGGTGCTGTGGCTGTTGCCCAAACAAAAAAGAAAACTCAGCTCATGGGAAGCCACCTGAAGTCCACGATCGCAACCTGAATTGTCAATGACAACCTGCACCTTGTTAAGTGCATCACTAGACCTACCGTTGATCCCCTCCACTCCCCACCCAACACCAGAGCTAGGTAATGTATCATTGCCCCTCCTCCCCACAGTCACGCACATATACCAAACAGGGATTCAATTCCCTCTGGATATTCCTGGTGTTATCATTAGGGGTGTGGCGTTGGGGCAAGAGTGATTGTTCGGGCAGGCATGATCCCCCTTTGTTCCTAATCTCTTTGCACTAAAGGAAAGATAGTTGTAGCCCCTGGACTGGAATATCAGGAGTCAGAGTGTTAGAAGAAGGATGCTTTGAAAAATATATTTGAAATATGCAAGAGCACCCCAAACCTAAGGATCATGGTAGTTATAAAGTTTTTCAAATTGTACAGAAATGGGCGTCTCATCCAGCTGGGGAGTAACCAGGGGCGTAGCCAGACTTCGGCAGGAGGGGGGTCCAGTGCCCGAGGTGAGGGGGCACATTTTAGCTCCCCTCCCTGGCGCCGACACCCCCCCCCCCCGCCATTGCCGAAACTCCCCCCATTGCCGACCCCCCTGCCACCACCAACTTTGACCCCCCCCCCCGCCAACGACCCTCTCAACCCCACCTCCCGCCGCCAACCCTTCCCTGCCATCGCCTACCTTTGCTGGCGGGAGACCCCAACCCCCGCCAGCCGAGGTCCTCTTCTTCCTTCGTTCTGTTTCTGAGTCTGACACGTGCAGGACGTCAGACTCACAGAAACAGAATGAAGCCTTGCGATCTGCAGGGCTTCGTTCTGTTTCTGTGAGTCTGACGTCCTGCACGTTGTACATGCAGGATGTCAGACTCAGAAACAGAAAGAAGGAAGAAGAGGACCTTGGCTGGCGGGGGTTGGGGTCCCCCGCCAGCAAAGGTAGCAGATGGTGACGGTGGGTTGGCGGTGGGAGGGGGGGGGGGTCAAGAGGGTCATTGGCAGGGGGGACCAGGGCCAAATCTATGGGGGCCCAGGCCCCCGTGGCCCCACGTAGCTACGCCCCTGGGAGTAACCAAGCATAAGGTTTTTGCTTTGAGGAAGAGGATATAAAGCCCACCTTGGCCTCTTCTGTTAGAAAGAAAGAAAGAAAGAAAGAACTGCTGTAGGTGTGCCAGGAACCACTGGAAGCAATTCATTAATAAACTCTCTAATGCAGAAATGCTAAGTTACCCAGTTCTAAGAGGTACTGGGTCCAATCCTGATTTTGAACTTAGCACCTGAAAGCAGTGTAGGATTTATAGTCTCTGATTGCATCTATTAAAATCCATGCTGCAGATCCCATAATGTATTATGTAGGATTTCAGAATGCTAGGATTGGCCTAAAATCTCCCTTTTTGAAATGGGTATTTTGGTTGTTCTGCTACTGTGAGCACTCAAATTTACTGCATTCTATCAGCTTTTTCATTAAGATGACCGAGTCAATTCTTCAATACCTTTTTCTTTGATTGGTTCAGTGGTGTACCTAGCTTGGTTCCCACCCAGGGTGGGTCGCTTCTATGCCCCCCTCCTCAAACGGTGTGTCATGCTCCTCTGAGGCACATCACCCCTCTGCCCGAGGCTGTGCATGGAGCAGTTGGGAGGCTGTCAGCTCTGCCAGTCCTCTGCCCTGCAACAGGAAGTAATGTCAGAGGGGGCATGGGACCAGCAGAGCTGACTTTTACACAACTGCTCCATGCACCCCCTTGCTGCCTGCACCCAGAGCAGACCGCCTCCACCGCCCCAACTTTGTACACCACTGGGTTGGTTCATTCTGTTTCAAAGTCCCTAGCAAGACAATAACTAGGCTTGTTCAGTGTAAATCTTATGTCACTGTAACACCAAGAAATATATCAAACACAAAAGGGCAAGCAAGGACAACTGCAATTCTGAGCCCTTAGGAAGTAAGGCCAATGAAGGACAGAAGAATGTGGTTTAATTCTTCTGTCCTTCATTGGCCTTACTTCCTGAGGGCTCAGAATTGTAGTGATTTGTTAAGCTGTTGTCCACACTGAAGAAACATGAAACAAACCCAAAGGCAGGGCAGAAATGGGCCAATTAGGAAACAAGAAATAGGATTATCAGAAATATAACACAGCTAGGAATGGGCTAACTACAGCCCAATTCACAAGAGTCAGAATAGCTCCTGCAGGAAGGCAACTGCTTTTCAACCCAATTACAGACTTGTGATTGGTAGCTATTACCACTGGGGAAAAAAACAGATTATGTTTTTTGTTGCTGTTTAAATGATGTGAAAGTTGACCTTTCCCATGCTGTTTTAATGATATGAAATGACAGGAAAAATGCCGTAGGTACTCTTGTCTATTTTGTCTGAGGTCCTTGCAAATCACAGATCGAATTTTAATTTAGCCTTCTAGGGTACTAGTAGCCAGTGCAGTTTTTAAAGGAAGGGTGTGATGTGGTCACACTGCTTACAACTCTCTATCAATTATGCTGCAGCATTCTGAATTAGTTGGTATTGATGAGGAAACTCTTTGGTTTGACCAATATACAGGGCATTACAGTACTCTAGCCATGATATTATCAGACTTGTGAACAGACTCATCCTCCCAATATATGGAAAGAGATATATGGATGAAGACAGGCTAAACCGTAGGAAGCACCAGGGGTGTAGCCAGACTTTGGCGGGAGGGGGGTCCAGAGCCCGAGGTAAGGGGGCACATTTAACCCCCCCCCCCGGTGCTGCCGACTCCCCCCCCCGCCATTGCTAACCCCCCCCAACTTTGAGCCCCCCCTCCGCCATTGCTGACTCCCCCCCCTGCCGATGACCCGATGACCCCCCCCCGCCGCCACCTACCTTTGCTGGCTTCGTTCTGTTTCTGTGAGTCTGACGACCTGCACGTACAAAATGCAGGACGTCAGACTAGAATGAAGCCTTGCGCGAGATTGGGAAGAAGAGGACCTCGGCTCGGCTGGCGGGGGGGTTGGGGTCCCCCGCCAGCAAAGGTAGGCGGCAGCGGGAGGGGGTCATCGGGTCATCGGCACGGGGGTCCAGGGGCAAATCTATGGGGGCCCAGGCCCCCGTGGCCCCATACTGGCTACGCCCCTAGGAAAGATATGGCAAAGTACCGCCAAGACTTAACAGCAACCAAAAAAACTGTATTTCTCTCAATGTATTGCACAGGCTGCCAATTCAACCAAGAAGATGTTCAGTATAGTAAACAGCCTACTGCAACCCCCACAACAGAGTCAGCCTGCCCAGTCTAAACTGATTTTGCTGCATACTTTGCCAACAAAATTAAAAGTCTCCACCAGGATTTACAGGCAATCCCACCCAGTCCCCAACCAGTCAACCAGGGGTGCACAAACTCGCCCCTTCCTAACAGAGACAGATGGAACACTTTTAACCTAAAGACAGAGGAGAGTCTTGACAAAATCCTAAGAGACCTTCGACCAACTACCTGCTCCCTCGATCCCTGCCCATCAAAGATAGTGCAGCAGGCAAGTATGGGCCTTATAGAAGGTGCCACAAAAATTATGAAAACCTCTTTTTCTAATGAGAAACTACCAACAACATTAAAAAAGGCAGTGGTTCACCCTTTGCTGAAGAAAAGCAACCTTGACCAGGACAAACTTGAAAGTTGCAGGCCGGTATCCTATATCCTGTTTCTAGGGAAACTCATAGAACAAACAGTCTGTGTTCAACTTAATGAATGGCTAGAAAAGAGTAACTGGCTAGATCCATGTCAATCTGGATTCAGACCCAGTTATGGAACAGAAACAGTCCTCGTATCCCTGCTAGATGAACTTCATAGAAACCGAAACAAGGGATTTGCCTCAGTGTTAGTACTGCTAGATTTCTCAGCAGCTTTTGACACTGTGGATCATGATATCTTGCTAGCACGACTGACAGAAACAGGTATCAATGGAACAGTACTTCCCTGGTTCAGATCCTGTCTATCAGACAGGCAACAATCCATAGTGTTTGGCAGCAACTCATCACCACCATGGACACTGACATGAAAGGAAATGGCCCTGAGTATCTGAAGAATAGGATGATCCTCCACACACCACCAAGGACACTAAGGTCCTCCCAAGGACTTTCACTAACCATACCCTCTGCAAAAGACATTACACGATGTGATACCTGCAAGTGAGCCTTCTCCGGAGTAGCCCCCACACTCTGTAATGCATTGCCTGAAAGGATCTGCTTAACACAAGACTATCTCTACTTCAGGAAGCAGGTGAAAGTTTGGCTCTTCAACCAGGCCTTTAATGGATGAAGTAACTAATTTGTTAGTCTCACTCACACACACAAGGATTGACTCGGGCTGCACATACTGCAGCAGGACATGTTAATCCACTCCTTCCCTAGCTGAGTTAATATTTAACCATCTCTGTGACCTCATGTGCAACTTTCTTCAAATCTGTTGCCTTACTTTCTAACTCTTCCTACTTGCTTACCTATCTATATGTTATAACTTTGCCATACCCTTCACTATCAATTATAATGTTCTATTACGTATTGTGTTGACATTGCAAGTAGTATACCATGCCATACTTCATATTGTTAGTTGAATATTTTTCCTGCTGTAATTGTGCATTGCTCATGTTTGATCTATTCTTACTGTAAACCGCCTTGAGTGAATTCCTTCAAAAAGGCAGTAAATAAATCCTAATAAATAAATAATTGCCACAGGTGATAAAGGCAGTTTTTAAAGGTTCTTTAAATTTACAGAATCAAATGACTGGAAGATGTACATTAAAAAAAATAAATGGTAAAATGCAAGAATGAGGTCATTTTTGGTTCAGTTCCTTCAAGCAAACTGAACGGCTGTATAATCCAAAATGCATTTTTTTTTCAGATACATTTTAGTCTATGGGACCTGGATAATGGCCTAATAGCCTATCTCTCATCTTGGCTAGTCACAGAGGAGGCACCTTGGAGAAGGTCAACAAAGAAACAAGAGTCACTCCACTAATCATGTTGAAACTTTTTTGACAAGCAGCCAAACAAATCTATCACATCCTCATTTCTTCCAATTCCCATGGTTGATGATGTCAGCAGGAAATGGAACACAGAATGTGACACCATTATCTGTACATGGATAGGGTGTTTTTTGTTGCAGGCTAAGACAGTTAAATAGTGGTAAAATGGAAAATATCATCCAGCTTAGATAGACATTAATTAAATAATAGTATACACAGGACTCAGGTACAGGCATAAAGGGCTGGGCTGCCTGATTCAGTCGGTGTGTCAGAAAAAATAATGAGGCTGTGTGTGCAGCTACCATATAACAGAAGATAGAATCCATGGTGAGGGGCTTGACTATGAAAGAATAGAAGTGTGGCAGAGGCAGAGCAAGAGAAGGCAAGGGAAAGGGTGCATGCACAAGGCAAGGGAGAGGGAAAACTAGACTCTCAGAAATCAGACATTATGGGTATTCTGAACACAGCAACAAGCAGGTCTAAAGGGTAGCCTAGTGGTTAGTGCAGTAGATAGTAAACCAGGAGAGCTAGGTTCAAATCTCCCTTCAGCTCTTTTTTTTTACCTTTAAATTGTGAGCCAGAAATATAGGTAGTGTACCTAAATATTAAAGACACCTGCAAGCCCAAGGGCTATTGAGGTGGTACGCGTTCAGATACAGTAGGTATTTCCCTGTCTCTGGGCAGCTCACCATTTCAAATAACAGAGTTGCAGTGGAACATGAACCTAGATTAAAGTCCACTGCACTGACCACTAGGCTGCCCCTCTGCCCTTCAGGGACATCATCGGTGTGGCTATTTTTGTACAAATGCTGCCAGACAGACATCCTTGTCCTGGTTGTTTGGTGTTCATAACTTGGACATTTTATTTTGGGAAATAGCTGTTCATTTTGAACATTCTCTCATATTTTCAAACAGGAACTGCTGGCGTTTTCCCTGTTCAAAAATGGCTGTGAGATGAACTTTTTCTTTTTTTTTTCTTTTTGGACATAATGAACAGAACTTTCCAATTCTGACTTGGATGTTCTTTTGAAAATGCCCTCTCATGGCACTTATTTTAGAAATGTCCTTCATGTTTTAGATGTGCATAAATGGCATTCAGATATATATATATATATATTGCAAACATATCTAATCATATATAGGACCACAATTAGCAAGCTGATCTTTCAGATAATAATCTCTAATGTTCATATGAGTTGAGGAAAAGACTTCTGATACTCGGCTAAGGCCAAACTGTTTAAGCCCTTAAACCGAGATGTTCAGCGTTTACTTTGGACTAATATTAATCCTTTTAGTAAATATACTGGCAAGTATCTTCATAAGTCTGAAAAACCTCTTAACTCTATAATACTAATTTATATTCCACAGGATAAAGTTTTGTAATGTAGAGTAATTTGATTGAATGTAAACATATCTAATCCCAATTTTGGAAAGCTGAGAGATATATGTCTAAATCTCAAAAACAGGCATGTGGCAAGGGGGTATGGTCCTCAAGGGCCACAATCCAGTTGAAGTGTTAGGATTCATTCAATGAATATGCATGAGATCTATTTCCATACACTGTCTCCATTGTATACAAATAGACCTCATGCATATTTGTTGGGGAAATCTAGAAAACCTGACCTGGTGAGTGTCAAGGTTGGATACCCCTAATCTATGTATATTTTGGACAGAACAAGGGCAGAAATAAAAAATAAATATGTATTCCCCATTTCAAAAGGGGAATGCACGTCTATGCATAAACAGATCAACATTGAGATTTACACCTGCTATCTAGGACTTCTAGATTTCAGAAAGTTGCCCGGTTTGTGTAGTGCTCTACTGGATGCATTAGAGGTGGTTTCTCCCTTAATCCTCCAGTGTTTTATCCCCCCAAAGCAGCACTGGCAAGTGATATCAGATTCTGATTGCATAAATGTGTATGAAGGCGGCCTGAGGCTGCCCCCCCCCCCCAAGGGCCAAGGTGCTGCCCCCCTGGGCCAAGTTCTGCTATCTCTTCCTTTCCTTCACCCCGTTCCCTGAATTCATCTTCTTTCTTCATGTTTCTAAAGCCGGCGGTGGCAGCAATTCCTATAAGCAACCCTGCCATCGGCACTGGCCTCTTCTCTACTGCAGCCACCTCTGAGTAAACAGGAAGTTACATCAGAGAGGCGGGTACCAGCGGCAGGGCAGTGTATGGGAACATGAAGAAAGAAGGCGAACTCAAGGAACAGGGTGGAGGAAGGAAGGGGGAGATACAGCTCCGGAAGAGTGCCGCTTGAAGCCCCTGTCTCAGGTAACCTAATGGGCAGGCTGCCCCTGTGAGTATGCTTTTAAACTGGCTGAAATGAACAAAGTGTATGCTGGCATTTCAGACACATACATGTTTATGTTGCCATGTTACCCCACTGATATTTTAGATATTTGTATTTGTAAAATGGATGTGCCTGTTATCAGTGGTGTAGCAGGAAATCAGACTAACAGAAAGAGAGTGAAGCCTTGCACCGGAAGAAGAGGACCTCGGCTGGCGGCGGTTGGGGTCCTTCGCCAGCAAAGTTAGGCGGCGGCGGGGGAGGGTTGGTGACAGGAGGGGGGTCGAGAGGGTCGTTGACGGGGGGGGGGGGGGTCAAAGTTGGTGGTAGTGATGGCGGTGGTGGCAGCCGGGGGGGGCGGCGGTGCCGGGGGGGCTAAAATGTGCCCCCTCACCTCGGGCTCTGGACCCCCCTCCCGCCGAAGTCTGGCTATGCCCCTGCCTGTTACATGTAATCAATGCATACATGTCCATTCCTGCATACGTTTTAGAACAGGCTCTATGTCAGCAGATCATGTTCTAAAATACTAGAGGAATTTGAGATATCCCAACATTGATATCTCAATTCCAATTTGTACATCCTTTCTAAAATGCTGCATCACTTATATTGTACTTTTATAAGAATTAAAAATCTTGAAATTTAATGTAAAGCTCCTCGAGGCTGTTCACTGACGTCTTAAGATAGGAACCTGTGAGAAGACTGCTTGGTCTATAACAGTGGATGACATTGCAAATGCAATCTGACCAGGGAAAAGAAAAACAAAGGGGTAGTGGTACAGTGAATGTGGAATGGATTGTGAATTTGCTAACGGGTAGATCCAAGATAGCAAAACCATGCATAAAAGGCATCTCTCTGGATTTCCATTTGAGCAAACTGTTGCTATTTTTTGTTAGCTAAGGGCAGGCTAGGTTTGAGCTCAGCAGACCTGCTGCAGCAAAAAGTCACGTATAAGCTTGCTTGCCTTAAGGAAGGGGTGCCAGCTGTATTTCCCAGTCTGGGATGTGAACATTCCTTTATGTGTGTGTGTATTTCAGTGCACATTTCTCCAGAGCGCAGATCAGCAATCATGGTGAAAGAAAGAGAGAGTGTGAGATAGCCAACCTTGTCCTTCAGTGCCGAGGGCCTGTGGGTTTGGGTCAGGGACAGGAACTCCCTGTACAGACACTGTGTCTGCTAAAGGAGAGACTACTCCACATAAGAGCACTTTGTTCATTGCCACCAAGGAAAACTCATACAACAGACACATACAAGCATGGAAAACTGAATAGTTTAGAAGCATGTTTTTTTGCTAGCTTATAGAGTTCTCTTATTTCTGTATGGATACAGTAAAACTACTACTACTACTTATCATTTCTGTAGTGTACTCAGCACACACTAAACATGTAAGAGACAGTCCCTGCTCGACAGAACTTAAAATCTAATCAAGACAGACAAACAGGACAAATAACTGATTAGGGAATGACTTATGGTGGGAATGATAAAACAGACATGGAACAAGTGAATAGGAGTTAGGAGTTAAAAATTGAGCAAGAATATATTGCCAAATAAACCTAACAGTTAGTGAAGAAGTTAAATTGAAAGCAGTACACTGACAGGTCTGCATACACCGTTTTATATACTAATAAATCAGTATGATAATTACAAAATTAGAATGCTCATTAAAAGAATGCGGGGCTAGTACAAGAATATATGAGGTGCTGTAGGAGAACCTTCAATCTTGCACCCTCCTCCTCCTCCCTGTTATAATCTACCTACCAGCAACTGAATAGGATAAAGGGCACTTTAATAGCAGGGGGCGGGTGTTTTAAAATCCTTTCCTCCTTTGGATGTCCTGCCACAGTGCTTCCCCCAGTTGTTCAACCCCTGTGCTTGGCAAAAGGAGGGGTCTGTAATAGAATGCCAGTTTCCACTGCCACCTGGGGCCAGTCTTGTAGTATAAACTGCAGTTATGAGATCTTATGACTCATATTACTGCTTTCTTTCCCTCTTCTACAGGGACTGAGCCATCAGAGGAAGTGCTAGGGCAGGGCCTCTGGGAAGAATTTAAAATATCTGCTCATTGTCCTTTGCCACCCCCTTGGAATCTTGGGGGCCCTTTTACTAAGCTGCGTAAGCGTCTACGTGCGCCCAACGTGTGCCAAAATGGAGTTACCGCCCGGCTACCACATGGCTCTTGCAGTAATTTCATTTTTGGCGTGTGTCCGATACGCGCATCTGAAAAATAATTTTTATTTTCGGACGCATGTATTAGTCACGCGCCAAGTGGCATTTGATGCGCGTAGGTCATTACCGCCTGGTTACCGTGTGAGTCTTTACCACTAGGTCAATGGCTGGTGGTAAGGACTCAGACCCAAAATGGACACGCAGCAAATTTCATTTTGCCTCACGTCCATTTTCGGCAAAAAGTTTTAAAAAGACATTTTTTGCAGGTACGCTGAAAAATGATTCTGCACATGCCCAAAACACACGTCTACGCTATTGCAGGCCATTTTTCAGCACACCTTAGTAAAAGGACCCTTTGCCTAATGGAAGCAAACCTTTTCAGTTGTAGCTCAAGACAAGTTATATTCAGCAACAGTAGGTATTTCCCTGTTCCTAAAGGGTTTACAATCTTAGAGGACAATTCTGTAAAGTGGTGCCTACAGGTAGGCGCCACTTACATATATCAAAAGTGACATCCAGGTTGACAGGCACCTATATTTATTTTTGAAGAAATTCACTCAGGATGGTGCACAGCAAAAATAAGTCAAACATAAGCAATAGACAATTACAGCAGTAAAAATATTCAAACAACAATACAAAGTATGGCATAGTATGCTACATTACAATGGCAACACAATACACAATAAAACATTTTAATAGACGGCATAGGTTGTAAGCATGTGGGAAAGAGGAACCCAAATTATAGCTACGTCATGCAAGGTTCCACGTTAGGAGTCACGGACCAAGAAAGGGATCTAGGGGTCGTCATTGATGATACGTTGAAACCTTCTGCTCAGTGTGTTGCTGTGGCTAAGAAAGCAAATAGAATGTTAGGTATTATTAGGAAAGGAATGGAAAACTAAAATGAAGATGTTATAATGCCTTTGTATCGCTCCATGGTGCGACCGCACTTCGAATATTGTGTTCAATTCTGGTTGCCGTATCTCAAAAAAGATATAGTAGAATTAGAAAAGGTGCAGAGAAGGGTGAAGAAAATGATAAAGGGGATGGGGCGAATTCCCTATGAGGAAAGGCTAAAGTAGCTAGGGCTCTTCAGCTTGGAGAAAAGGCAGCTGAGGGGAGATATGATAGAGGTCTATAAAATAATGAGTGGAGTTGAACGAGTAGATGTGAAGCGTCTGTTCACGCTTTCCAAAAATACTAGGACTAGGGGGGCATGCGATGAAGCTACAATGTAGTAAATTTAAAACGAATCGGAGAAAATGTTTCTTCACTCAATGTGTAATTAAAGTCTGGAATTCATTGCCAGAGAATGTGGTAAACGCGGTTAGCTTAGCGGAGTTTAAAAAAGGTTTGGACGGCTTCCTAAAGGAAAAGTCCATAGACTGTTATTAAATTGACTTGAGGAAAATCCACTATTTCTGGGATAAGCAGTATAAAATGTTTTGTACTTTTTTGGGATCTTGCCAGGTATTTGTGATCTGGATTGGCCACTGTTGAAAACAGGATGCTGGGCTTGATGGACCTTTGGTCTTTCCCAGTATGGAAATACTTATGTACTTATGATAGAACATAAAAAAGAATAAGGAATAAGAAAATATGGGACTAATTTAAAGAAAGTTGCAAATGAGGTCGGAAAGGTGCTTGGACATTATCTTAGCTAGGGTAGGAGTGAATAAACATGTCCTGCTATAGTATGCAGTAGGCGCTTTTCTATACACATGGGTGGAACATGAGCGGAACATGGGGGTGTGTCTCCTAGTTAGGTGTGAAGTTTATAGAATACAGTTTATAGAATAATACTTTTATAAATGACATGCATCACTTGGCACGCCTAGGCATGTCAACTTACTCCTGTCATTGATATGGCATAAGAGGACATGCCTAAACATGGATACATCAATGCTGACTTATGCTAGTATTCTATAATGGAATCTTGGTGCCAAGATGGCATTATAGAATTGGTGCTAGGCACACGGCACTGGGAAGCCTAGACTGAGTTGGCAATTTGTATTACGGCCCTCCATGTCTGTTGTTAACCAGAGAAAAAAGGTGGAACCAAAGCACAAAGGGCCTCCAGAATTGAGACAGCAGATAGATCTTTATTATGAGACCCGACACTGGCCGTGTTTCAGCATCTATGCCTGCGTCAGGGGTCTGTAATAATAGTAATGTAAAGATAAACAGAAATATAGAAACTAATAAAAAGTTGAAGAACCATTACATACATCTAAATTATGTGTACAAACATGCGATTGAGAAAGGTGACAAAAGTTTAATATAGTGTCAAGTAACATAGTGAAGCAATCATTTATGAGTAATACAAGAAATCAAACATTTACGACCAATAATTCTAAGCACCATTCTAAAATAAATTTAAAAATGTATAAAATGAATGGATAATTTATGACCAGCATACAAAGATTTGTGACCAGTATCCCACAAGCATTAAAAAGTGATGAAGTTAGGGAGATGTATAATAAACAAGTTCTCACCAATGTGTGATTCACTATAGGTATAGAACTATCCAAAATGAAGATCCAAATGATCTTAAATATTAAAAATTCAAAGTTCAAAATATGTTAAAATTAGACTACAAATAAACACACTTGCATAAAGCTCCTAAGTATTATATCTTACCTATCCATCATTCAATGAGAAAGCTAAACTGCTAGTTGCTGCTGAGCTGATTTGCTTTGATAAGCTGCCATCTTGTTTGTTGTTAGGACTCCTGATGCAGGCAATGTAGCCGAAACACAGCCCATGTCAATTCCACTGTGTGATTCTGTACAAGCCCATAAAGTGATCTGATACTCTTTTATCATATCTATTTGAGTTGATGCCAATAAAAGAACTTATTTTTTGGAGACACCTTTGGCTGCACTCTGGTTCCTTTGGTCATCTCCACTGTTTTTTTTTTGTCCTTGTTTTCTTGAGTAAGTCATTTAACCTTCCATTGTGTTGGGTACAAAATTAGATTACTAACCTTCTAGGGACAGGAAATGTAACTTGCCTTGAGCCACTACTAAAAAAGGCAAGATATAAATCTAAATAAATAATGAAATTTCCTCAGGGTTGGCAGCTGAGTTTGGAGAAATGGATGTAAATGAATAGCACTTTTGGAAACCAGGCACCCCTCCTCTCCAATACTAGCCACCAGGGAACTCTCTAGTAGGTGCCCTGGAAGGGGGGGGGGAGGGTGTTCTGCCCCCATATTAATGGAGGCAGGGTGTATTGTTGTATATATTTGTTATAAGTATTATCTGTATTTAATTGCATTGTTTATGTAATAGCACTGTGTATTAGGACTGCTTTTCCTATAGTTTGCAGTTCCTGTGATTGACTTTTTGTGAGCTTTCCTTATTGGCTGTTAGCTCTGAGCTAAGGCCAGCCCTCCCTCTCTGCTCCCCCCCCCCCTCCCGTGGGCAGTTTGAGAGAGACCAGTTTTCCTAGCATGCCTTTGTGATCAGCAGCTGTTCTAGGGGTTGATCCCTCCTTAATATACTGTAATTCCATAAAGAGTTTTCACCTTTCCCCAAGGCATTTCCCAGGACATTCCTCAAGTTATCTCCCAAAGTCATTCACTATTTATTTTCTCTGAATTTGCCCCCTTATTTTCCTTGAGCGTTCTGGCCATCTTCTGTCTCTGAGGTGTCTAGATACAGACTCTTATGTGCAGAAGGCCACAATTCTTTAACAAGCAACTGAAATGTAAGTTGGATTGTATTTGTTTATTCTGAGTACTACAATAAAGAAGATTTGCTTAAGAGAATTGAGAGTCTACTGGTGAAGCTTCTGCTTGGGGATGGTACTTTGCCTAGAAGGTGTATACCTTGCTAGGGAAAGGGAAATGGGACTTGATATACCACCTTTCTGTGGTATTTTGCAACTACATTCAAAGTGGTTTACATATATACAGGCACTTATTTTGTACTTGAGGCAATGGAGAGTTAAGTGACTTGCTCATAGTCACAAGGAGCTGTAGTGGGAATCGAACCCAGTTCCCCAGAATCGAAGTCTACTGTACTAACCACTAGGCTACTCCTCCACTCCACTCTACTTGAACAGTACAGATTCAGGGATCAGGTGGTTGGGTATTTGCTACCAGGGGCGTTGGAGTGGGGAGTTAGGTATTGGCTGCTGAAGGTGGTAGTTTGAGGCTGGGAGTTGCTAGTTTGATACTGGGGAGGATCAAGGGTAGGAGGTTGGGTATTTGGTTCCCAGAGATCATGTTACATGAGGGTTACTGTTTCAGGCACTGGCCCCTTTAAATGGCTTCACATAAGCATCAGATCATGCATTAGCAGCCATTCTTCCAAGGAGGAAAGATAATACCAGCTGAAAGCTGGCCTTATTTTTCCAAAAGCATAGCGTACAAAGTTAAACACAAGTGTGTTACTCATTTTGATAATAATGAGGTGCATTGTATGCATTTGCATGTCTTGTATTTCATTATAATTTAACTTGTGTTAGATTTGCATAAATGTGCATTAAGAGTAAATAATGCACAATTTTGACATTTAGGGGTAATTCTATAAAATGCGGTCTATGGTTATGGACTGTATCTCCCTTCCCACACTCAACGTTGTCTAGACACCACCCACCAGACTTCATTCAGGAGGTCTTTTACAAAGGCACACTTGCGTTTTTAGCGCACGTTAAATGCTAGAGATGCCCAAAGGAATATATGGGTGTCTCTAGCATTTAGCATATGCTTATTTTAGCAAGAACTAAAAGCGCTAGCACGCCTTTGTAAAAGATCCCCTCAGTTATGTGAGGATCTTAACTATGGAAATCTCTACTACTTGACAGTAGAATAAGACACTCTCTCAAGATGCTTAAAAAGCGAAGACCTGGATATTTAATCTCACATATGTTCACTACCCGATTGTGCTATTCTTTTCCCCACAGACTGATTAATATTGGCGGAGAGACCTTTTTCTTCTGGAGAAAGAGACATAGAAAGAAAGGGGATTCAGAAAAAAATACGGGAGGAGATGTGCCACAGCAGCCAGTGCACTTGGATGGGGCAACAAGGAAAGCATCTGTGATTGATGCAGGTGTAGAGCAAGAGGGAAAGAGTAGTATGAGGCAGAGTGGGAAGTTGAGTGCCAGAGAATGTAGTAAAAGCAGTTAGCTTAGCAGGGTTTAAAAAAGAGTTGGATGGCTTCCTAAAGGAAAAGTCCATAGACCATTATTAAAATGGTCTTGGGGGAAAATTCACTGCTTATTTCTAGAATAAGCAGCATAAAATGTATTGTACTTTTTTGGGATCTTGCTAGGTAACTGTGACCTGGATTGGCCACTGTTGGAAACAGGGTGCTGGGCTTGATGGACCTTCAGTTTGTCCCAGTATGGCAGTACTTACGTACTTATGTGCTTCAATTTGAGCTTAAAGGTGAAGGGGGAATCGCTCAGGAAGATGTGAACCATGCAGAGGAGGGCAGAAGGCCTGCCTTTTATCTCCTGTTTGTTGTCAGTTCAAACCCCATTGGTGCCTTCCCTTGACTTCTATTTTGCTTGTCCCACACCCACCCCCACCCCCCTCTGTCCTGGTTTCTGGGGATTTTCCTGATGGACAATTCTGACTTTTCTGATGAACTGCGAGGGGGAGGGAAATAGAGATTAATCGAATTGGCTTCCTTGCGGATGCAGTGGCTGCCGGCCTATGTCCATACTTGGGCCGTACTCATCAGTATCAGCGCCCACCTACGCGTTTCCGTTGGTACGGATGAAGGGTTTTGGGTTTTTTTTTGCGCTCGCCCAATGGATATACGATGCACCATGTGCCGCTGCATGTGTGGAAGCGTGTTCAGCTGGTGTGCACGGCCTAGTGCCGCCTCTTATTCAGGACCGGTACTTTAGAGAACCGCGGTGTGCATGCTGCCGACTGGCCGTGAGCTTTGTGCGGTCGATTATGGCCGATATGAACCATGACCAGCCGTCGTCGCAACAATCGAGCATCGCTGGAAACTTGCCCCTCTCTGCCCACGTACCAGAGCGCTCCGATACGGGGGGGGGGGGCGGAAATCCCGACCCCTGTCTTCCTCGAAGAACGCTGTTAGCGGTCCTTAATGCACACGACGGGTAAAGTGAGCTGGCCGGATTAAGAAAATGGGTCAGGAGCTGAAAACGCACTCTTCGCCCTAAAATTAGCCGCTGTTTGCAACCTGGATTCTAGCCCCCAGCATTTGCACCTGTTTCCAATTCCCTGTTCTGGCCTACTAAGATGGCCGCTGTCGGCTTCATTGCTCCTGGAGGCCATCTGATTACTGCCCACTCCAATATGGCTGCCTCCAGTAAGCCCATAACTCCCTGTTTGAGCTCTCCAAGATGGCTGCCGCCTTATGCTCTGGCTAATATGGCTGTCCTATGTACAACTCAGGAGGACTCTCTCAGAGTGCTCGTCCAATGGATACCCTCCCTGCTCACCCAGGGGACAAACGGCCTATCGCCATACCCCCTTGGAGGTAAGGAAAACGTCCCACGGCCATCCACCAAACCTCCTTGTACTCGGCAAGAGGGGGGTGCTGGAACGACGCGGGGTGCTGGGAGGAACCGGACGCAGTCCCCAACCACGTGGCGCCGTGTCTGCGCCGCTGGCTAAGACCGTGACATAGGTATCCGTCCCCTCCCAGGTGACGGATCGAGTGCCGATGTTCAGGCAGGTCGCGCTGTACAAACGTTGAGGCGCAGGTAACAAGCAGGGCAAAACCCCGACCACATGGTGCCTCCCTGCAATCCGCGTGGAGACGACTGTGGACTTTTCTTTATTATTATCATTTTTTAAATTAAAACAAAACACGCGGCGCGCATGCCTGCACTCACCGCGCATCGATTGCTCTCCTCAGATCAACTGGGCATGAGGACGCGTTCCTGCAGATCGCGTTTTCTTTTCCAGCGCCCGGGCACCCGATCGCCTCTGGGCCATAAGACTCCACTTGGCGATCGGCTGGGCAGGAACCGGCGTTCGCGGGGGGGCGCCGCTTCCTCTCATCTAGGCACTCGTGTGCGGGACACCGATGAATCGTGCAACCGATCCCGCCGGGAAATTGCCAAGCGCAGAGACCAGGTGTATGCTGGTACCCGGACGCCTGAAGAGGCCGTCCGGGCTCCGCCCAGGGGCTTTTAAACCCCTTTGTAGCTCTTCCCCCTTTTCAGCGGGGTGCCCTTTGGGCAGCGGGGACGTGCCCATCACACCTCGCTTGCACCCCGCTGGCCCGGTGCGCATGCCCATCGGGGCACGGCGCCATATTATAGGCGGCTCCAGGCACCGTGGGGGCACTGCGCCTTGCTTGTTTCTGGGGATTTTCCTGATGGACAATTCTGACTTTTCTGTTGAACTGATATTTTTTCTGTTTCCCATGAACATTCCTTGGCCTGTGGATGTCCTAATTGATGAGATATTGCAGCTTGTTTCTAACACTCCTAGAATCCAGAATTGTTTTGATCAAATATTTTTTTATAGTCAGATAGTTGGACCAGAGAGGAACAGCATCTGGGTATCCCAAGGAAAGAGGTTCTCAGTTATTGGATTTAGTACCAAAATATGAAAGCAAGTGTGGATTCCTAAATAATGAGGTTTCTTTCGCTCAAAGTTCATTGGTTTGACTTGCTAGATGATAGGATATGGTCACAGGTATCAATGGTCCAGTTTCCTTTAAAATCAAGCTTTAAACTCGTTGTCCAAAGTTTATTTTCAGTAGCGATAGGAAGGGATAAAATACTTTAGAGTGATAAACTATAATGATTTAGAAAAGAAAGTTTTGATTAATATGGGAAGAACTGAATGTTTACATAATGAAGTTACTTTAAAGTGGTTACTATTAAGTTCACTGGGTAAAATCTTGAGGCTATTAAATTGTCTATTATGGAACAGATAAACTATGTAGTAAGTATGTTTCTTTGATAACCTTTGAAAGAAGGTAGACAGCATGCTTTTTGAGTTCTCTGTAAAATGATACTGTTTGCAAAGAAGCTCATTAACTATGAGTGCATATTTATCTACAAAAACAACTTTGTAAACATGATATGGCCACAATTTTAACTACGCCTCGGTGAGAAGTAATGTAAGATTTTTCTAAAAAGTTTGTAGGAAAGGTATACACACTAATTTGTCTCTGGACTGATTTGCATAGCAGTCCCCTTACCAAAATAACATGTATTTATTTACTAAAGCTTTCAAAGCTTTGCACGCACTTTAGAATTACAACCTCAAAATCATTACAAGATGTACTTTCATTTTCTATATTAGTTCTAAAGCTGATCACAGACTATTGCAGGTGCTTTTAAAGAGAGCATCAACTATAATATGCTAGTTGCATTGCATAAAGAAATAAGTAAGCAAACGATTCTGATGTTGCGTTTTCATTTGAAATCATAGAACTTCTTGGCTTGATTTCCTGTAATGTTAAAATATCGGACTTGAGTGAAAAAGCAGAAATGTTTGAGAGCAGGCGCCCTTATTCTATAGTTTGGAACATTGCTGCTCCAAAGGACAAGGAGCTGAATATTAATTCAAGTAATTCTAGCTGTCAGATGCCCATGTGAATAAAAAACATTATTAATGATGCCAAGACTTTACCCTATTAAGTTAAAAGCAGAGACATACTTTCTATCTGCAAAACCTGCAGCAGTCACACAACAACTGGAATAGATATTTTCTATGTAGAAAGAAAATATATCTATTCCAGTTGCTGTGTAGAAATACTGTGGTTTCATATTTCTCTATGGAGCCTTTTCAGCTAATGTTTGAGAGAACATAGTAAAACCTACTTTGAAATAGAGCTGTACCAAATAGCATATTTTACTATTCAACCAAATACAAATAATGAAAAATATTATTCGGCTGAATACAAATACCAGATATGAATAATGGAATAATGGGCACTGAGCTTTAACATAACAAATAATAAAAGAAGCAATGTGAAATCAGAAACCAAGTGTTTATTTCAGTAGGCTTTAGCACTGTAGTGTCCTAGATTATTCATGTGACTGCTGACTAGGAAGCCACGGGAACAGCGAGCTCCGTGAACCCGATTGAATACGGGAGTAGCCAGCTCACGAACACAGCTGAAAACCTGATCTGATCAGACTGCACCCTGATCCGAACCAGGATCCAGACTTGGACCTGGAACTAGAGCTGGATCCGGACCCAGGCCTGAACGGGAGGGCAGTTGAGCGGCACCAGTAAAAACATTCACCTACTAGAATTTGACATGTGAAGTGCATTCAACATGGTCGACCATCAAATCCTCAAAAGAATACTTGATAAAATTGGCATTGGTGGAATAGTGCTTGATTTGATACTAGGTTTCCTCACCAAATGAACCTACCAAGTGAAGACACCTTCCTTTTTCTTTCTCTCTCTCCCCCCCCCCCCCCCCCCCCATGGAAGGCAGAATGTGGTGTCCCTCAATGATTGCTGCTCTCACCAACGCTTTTCAACCTGATGATGACCTCCCTGGCCCATACACTATCCAAACAAGGATTCAACCCCCTCATATACATACCATTAAAGAAGAACCTGCATGAAACTGCAACCAGGATTAATGCAGACATAAACATAATGGAATCCTGGGCATCATCATTCAAGCTCAAAATGAACAAGGAAAAAACATACTGCCTGGTACTCACATCAGCACACAACACTGAGTGCTTCACAAACATCAATGCTATGGGTACACTCCACCCAATATCTAACAACCTAAAAGTCCTAGGAGTCACCATTGACTGCTATCTATCATTCAACAACCAAATTTCAATCTCCAATTTGATCTTCTGTATCACTACTACTATTTAGCATTTCTATAGCGCTACAAGGCATACGCAGCGCTGCACAAACATAGAAGAAAGACAGTCCCTGCTCAAAGAGCTTACAATCTAATAGACAAAAAATAAATAAAGTAAGCAAATCAAATCAATTAATGTGAACGGGAAGGAAGAGAGGAGGGTAGGTGGAGGCGAGTGGTTACAAGTGGTTACGAGTCAAAAGCAATGTTAAAGAGGTGGGCTTTCAGTCTAGATTTAAAGGTGGCCAAGGATGGGATATCATTGTGATATAATTTGTAACACAGTTGCCTATTGTTTGTCCTCCTTCTACCAGGTCACTGAGATGCTATTATATCTGCATCTTTATTTTGGGTTATATACTTTAACTCTCCCATCATATTTCTTAGGCTTCTACCATTTATAAACAGACATTTCAAAGTGTGTTTTTCATGCGGATCTACAACTTGCGTAGCAGCCAATTAGGATAAATTGTCATCTTTAATCTTTGTCTGCTCTTTCCATAAACTACTACTACTACTACTACTTGACATTTCTAGAGCGCTACTAGGGTTACGCAGTGCTGTACAGTTTAACAAAAAAGGACAGTCCCTGCTCAAAGGAGCTTACAATCTAAAGGACGAAATGACAAGTTGGGGCAGTCTAGATTTCTTGAATAGAAGTATAGTGGTTAGGTGCCAAAGGCGACATTGAAGAGGTGGGTTTTGAGCAAGGATTTGAAGATGGGCAGGGAGGGGGGCCTGGCGTATGGGCTCAGGGAGTTTATTCCAAGCATGGGGTGAGGCGAGGCAAAATGGGCGGAGCCTGGAGTTGGCGCTGGTGGAGAAGGGTACTGAGAAGAGGGATTTGTCTTGAGAGCGGAGGTTACGGGTAGGAACGTAAGGGGAGATGAGGGTAGAGAGGTAAGGAGGGGCTGCAGATCGAGTGCATTTGTAGGTTAGTAGGAGAAGCTTGAACTGTATGCGGTACCTGATCGGAAGCCAGTGGAGTGATTTGAGGAGAGGGGTGATGTGAGTATATCGGTCCAGGCGGAAGATAAGACGTGCTTACTTTTGCCTTTATTGCAACCTCTCTATTTGAATGTCCTAACTTCCTTATTTTGATAGTATCCTTCAAAGTTACTTTATTCTATGTCCCTTACTGACTATTAGCTTTGCTCCGGGTTCCTATGCTTGTACTGCTTAAACAGAGCAGCAGGATCCTATCCCTTCAATCCCCATGGCTCTGTCTTCTAGTGTCACTAGGAAAAGTATATTTGATAGACAAAGGCAGGTACTTCCTGTATCTTATGAGATAAGGAAGTGTCTGTCCTCATCTTTCACATGTTTACAGGACCAGTGGCAGCAGGTGAATGATAAAACAAAACAAAAAGCAGAGCAATGGGGAGCAAAGGGAGAGACTCCCATGACTTCTGCTGTGGAGAAGTGATATGGAGAATAAAATTATACAGATGTTGGTGGGGAGGGATGAGGAGAAGGGGTATGAAGCTGGCAGACATTGAGAATGGAGTGGAGGATTGATAACTGTTGGAGAGGGGGAGATGCAAGGGCAAACCCAGGGGAAGGAGGAGAGGGAGGGGCAGAGGATATGGATACCAGGAGGAGGAGGAAGAAGAAGAAAGGCAGGGTAAATAATGGATGTAGGTGAACAAGATAGAGGATGGTTGCTGGAGAAGGAGGCATGTAGGTAGATGATGGGGAAGAGTACAAAGGAAGAGGCAAGTGAAGCACTTGAAGAAAAGTGTACCTTGCCAATCATTAATCACAAGGGTGGATCTATTGTGGTTTGAGGTTGTGTGACAGACTGTGGAACAGGAAATATTGTGCAGGAAGAAGGAACAATGGATTTGACTACATATCCACATATCCTTAAAGCTAATGTTCCACAGTGAGTGAAAACACTGATGCGAAAGAGGATTTATATACTTCAGCTAGACAACCATATGAACTGTATCTCAAAATCAACCATGAAGTACTTACAGGAAAGAAAGATGAATATTTTGTAATAGCCTTCATAGTACCAGTCTTGAATATTATTGAAAATTTTTGTGCAAATCTTAAACATGTGAAGGGGCATTTTCGATAGTGCATCTAAGTCAAATTTTGGACGTTTCATGCTAAACCAAATCTGAAAAGGAAATATACCCATTTAAAAAAAAAAAGAAAAATGTTTATCTTTTTTTTCAAAAATACCATTTCAAACAAGGTTTTATCATTTGTGCATTTATCTTTTTAGGCCATTAAAGGGAAAAAAAACCTGCACAAGTTAAAAACAAACAAAATAAAGAGATTGGAATGTAGGAGGGGCCAAGACTTTTAGACATCCCAGAGCAATGGAGCATCCTAGGGGCCACTGCTATGGACTTCATATAAAAGCTCCCAGGTACACATCTCACCATTGCTCCCATATGTTTTCTACTGAGCCCTCCTAAACCCACCCAAAACCTACTACCCCCAACTGTACACTACTACAAAATTCTTTATGGGTGAAGGGGCAACTATATATGGGTACAGTGGGTTTCTGGTGAGTTTTGGAGGTCTCACTGTTTCCACCACAAGTGTAACAGGTAGGGGGGAGGTATGGGCCTGAGTCCACCTGTCTACAGTGCACTGCATCCACCACTAGACTACTCCAGGGACATGTATGCTGCTCTAATGGACCTGGCTATAACATCCGAGGCTGGCATAGAGACTGGTGAATTCTATTTTTATTCACATTTTGGGGGGTGGGAGGTGTCAGTGACCACTGGGGGAGTAAGGGGAGTTAGAAAAACAGGTCTAGACCAAAACGTTGAAGTGCTCACCCTAGACGTTTTGCTTTGGTTCCATTATGTCTGTAAAAAATGTCCAAGTGTTTGGTACACCCTAAATCTGATCTAATCCTGCCTTTGAAATGCCCCTAACACACACCCTTGTGCTTTGAACACACTGCAGACAAAATGCATAGCTAGATGTTTGCAAAACAGGTTTTGAAAATACCATTTTGGACGTTTTGAGAAGACGTCCTTCCAAATGGTGCTTTATGACACTTTTTGGACGTTTTTCTCTTTTAAAAATGAGCCCCATATTGTAGGCAAGGAGACATAAGCATATTTCTGAGTTAGAAGAATTCTGCAAGGAAGAATGTGAAAAAATTCCAAAAGCAAGAATATAAAAACGCCTTGCTGGCTACAGAAAATGTTTGGAAGTTGTTATTTCTGTCAAAGAAGGTGTTATAAAGCAGTTTAGTTTAGTTTATTGGTCTTGATATTCTACTTTTAGGAAAACCACTAAAGTGGTTTATAACAGAGTACAAAATTGGGAGTTAAAAATAACAATTGTGATCAAAACCACTGACCAATAATCACCTGCAAATTAATAAATCAATACATCACAGCCACTGTCTAATTAGATGTTTCAATATTTTATTTATTTTTATACTTATACTTGCTCACGCCATTTTCACACCTTGCTCACACCCTTTTCACACCTTGCTCACTCCTTTTTCAGTAGTAGCTCAAGGTACACTGGATATGTCTCTGTCCCAGGAGGGTTCACAATCTAATATTGACCTAGCCATGCTCATCTTTGTACAATGTAGAGGTTGAGTGAACTTTTCTTCATTTAGGGAGTCATTGAAAGCTGCTAGTTAGACATGGAGATCCACAACATGCAGATATTTCAAGGAGGCATGGTTTGGCATGGAAAGTGCAGGACTAAAATCTACTCATGAATTCCCCCTTTTATGAAGTGAGTGCCCATGTATAGAAATAAAATTCAACCACCAGGATCCAAATCACTGAATGACATATACAGTGGTGGAAATAAGTATTTGATCCCTTGCTGATTTTGTAAGTTTGCCCACTGACAAAGACATGAGCAGCCCATAATTGAAGGGTAGGTTATTGGTAACAGTGAGAGATAGCACATCACAAATTAAATCCGGAAAATCACATTGTGGAAAGTATATGAATTTATTTGCATTCTGCAGAGGGAAATAAGTATTTGATTCCCCACCAACCAGTAAGAGATCTGGCCCCTACAGACCAGGTAGATGCTCCAAATCAACTCGTTACCTGTATGACAGACAGCTGTCGGCAATGGTCACCTGTATGAAAGACACCTGTCCACAGACTCAGTGAATCAGTCAGACTCTAACCTCTACAAAATGGCCAAGAGCAAGGAGCTGTCTAAGGATGTCAGGGACAAGATCATACACCTGCACAAGGCTGGAATGGGCTACAAAACCATCAGTAAGACGCTGGGCGAGAAGGAGACAACTGTTGGTGCCATAGTAAGAAAATGGAAGAAGTACAAAATGACTGTCAATCGACAAAGATCTGGGGCTCCACGCAAAATCTCACCTCGTGGGGTATCCTTGATCATGAGGAAGGTTAGAAATCAGCCTACAACTACAAGGGGGGAACTTGTCAATGATCTCAAGGCAGCTGGGACCACTGTCACCACGAAAACCATTGGTAACACATTACGACATAACGGATTGCAATCCTGCAGTGCCCGCAAGGTCCCCCTGCTCCGGAAGGCACATGTGACGGCCCGTCTGAAGTTTGCCAGTGAACACCTGGATGATGCCGAGAGTGATTGGGAGAAGGTGCTGTGGTCAGATGAGACAAAAATTGAGCTCTTTGGCATGAACTCAACTCGCCGTGTTTGGAGGAAGAGAAATGCTGCCTATGACCCAAAGAACACCGTCCCCACTGTCAAGCATGGAGGTGGAAATGTTATGTTTTGGGGGTGTTTCTCTGCTAAGGGCACAGGACTACTTCACCGCATCAATGGGAGAATGGATGGGGCCATGTACCGTACAATTCTGAGTGACAACCTCCTTCCCTCCGCCAGGGCCTTAAAAATGGGTCGTGGCTGGGTCTTCCAGCACGACAATGACCCAAAACATACAGCCAAGGCAACAAAGGAGTGGCTCAGGAAGAAGCACATTAGGGTCATGGAGTGGCCTAGCCAGTCACCAGACCTTAATCCCATTGAAAACTTATGGAGGGAGCTGAAGCTGCGAGTTGCCAAGCGACAGCCCAGAACTCTTAATGATTTAGAGATGATCTGCAAAGAGAAGTGGACCAAAATTCCTCCTGACATGTGTGCAAACCTCATCATCAACTACAGAAGACGTCTGACCGCTGTGCTTGCCAACAAGGGTTTTGCCACCAAGTATTAGGTCTTGTTTGCCAGAGGGATTAAATACTTATTTCCCTCTGCAGAATGCAAATAAATTCATATACTTTCCACAATGTGATTTTCCGGATTTAATTTGTGATGTGCTATCTCTCACTGTTACCAATAACCTACCCTTCAATTATGGGCTGCTCATGTCTTTGTCAGTGGGCAAACTTACAAAATCAGCAAGGGATCAAATACTTATTTCCACCACTGTAGGTATAACACCTCAAGAAAAAAAAAAAACACTGAATATAGTGAAACTTGAAAAGATATCACACAGACACTAACATCTTTTTTTTTGTGTGTTAAAAAAGAGGAAAAGACCTCATCAAGCAGAGCTGTCATTCTCTGGTTACCATGAACTGTGGAGACAAACGTCCATTACCACTCTCAGTTGAAAAAGTAATCACAAGTCAGAAAAACCACCTTGAACCAAATCAGTGGCCATATTTAGTAGTGTCCCAAAAGTCATCACACTTATTACTAAATATAAGTACATAAGTATTGCCACACTGGGATAGACCAAAGGTCAATCATGCCCAGCATCCTGTGGCCAATCCAGGTCACAAATACCTGGCAAGGTCCCAAAAAATTCAATACATTTTATGCTGCTTATCCCAGAAATAGCAGTGGATTTTCCCCATCAATTTAATAATAGTCTATGGAGTTTTCCTTTAGGAAGCCGGCCAGACCTTTTTAAACCCTGCTAAGCTAACAGCCTTTACCACATTCTCTAGCACTGAATTCCAGAGTTTAATTACACGTTGAGTGAAGAAATAATTTCTCCGATTTGTATTAAATTTACTACTTTGCAGCTTCATCGCATGCTCCCTAGTCCTAGTATTTTTGGAAAGAGTAAACAAACGTTTCACGTCTACCTGTTCCACTCCACTCATTATTTTACAGACCTCTATCATATCTCCTCTCAGCTGTCTTTTCTCCAAGCTGAAGAGCCGTAGACGCTTCAGCCTTTCCTCATAGGGAAGTCATCCCATCCCCTTTATCATTTTCATTGCACTTCTCTGTACCTTTCCTAATTCCACTATATCTTTTTTGAGATGTGGTGACCAGAATTGAACACAATATTCAAGGTGCGGTCGCACCATGGACCGATACAAAGGCATTATAACATCCTCACTTTTATTTTCCATTCCTTTTATAATACTACCTAACATTCTATTTGCTTTCTTAGCCGTTGCAGCACACCGAGCAGAGGGATTCAACGTATTATCAACAACGCCGAGATCCCTTTCTTGGTTGGTGACACCTAACGTGTAACCTTGCATTACGCAGCTATAGTTTGGGTTCCTTTTTCCCACATACATTACTTTGCACTTGCTCACATTAAATGTCATCTGCCATTTAGATGCCCAGTCTCGTAAGGTCCTCTTGCAAATTTTCACAATCCTCATGCGATTTAACAACATTGAATAACTTTGTGTCATCAGCACATTTAGTTACATCACTAGTTACTCCCATCTCTAGATCATTTATAAATATCTTTAAAAGAAGCAGTCCCAGCACAGACCCATGGAGAACCCCACTATCTACCCTTCCCCATTGAGAATATTGACCATTTAACCCTACTCTCTATTTTCTATCTTTTAACCGGTTTTTAATCCACAATAGGACACTACCTCCTATCCCATGACTCTCCAACTTCCTCTGGAGTCTTTCATGAGGTACTTTGTCAAATGCCTTTTAAAAATCCAGATACACAATATCAACCGGCTCTCCTTTATACATATGTTTGTTCACCCCTTCAAAGAAATGTAATAGATTGGTGAGGCAAGATTTCCCTTCACTAAAGCCATGTTGGCTTTGTCTCATTAATCCATGCTTTAGAATATGCTCTGTAATTTTGTTCTTTATAATAGTCTACCATTTTGCCTGTCACTGACATCAGACTCACTGGTCTATAATTTCCCGGATCTCCTCTGGAACATTTTTTAAATATCGGCGTTACATGGGCTACCCTCCAATCTTCTAGTACCACACTCGATTTTAAAGATGAATTACAGATTACTAACAATAGGTCCACATGTTCATTTTTCAATTCTATCAGTACTCTGAGATGAATACCATCCGGTCCAGGAGATTTGCTACTCTTCAATTTCTAGAACTGCCTCGTTACATCCTCCAGGTTTATAAAGATTTCATTCAGTTTCTCTAACTCGTCAGCTTTGAATACCATTTCTGGCACCAGTATCTCTCCCAAATCTTCCTTGGTGAAGACTGAAGCAAATAATTCATTTAATCTCTCTGCTACGACTTTGTCTTCCTTGATTGCCCCATTTACCACTCGGTCATCTAGCGGTCCAACAGATTCTTTTGAAATATATATATATATATATATATATATATATATATATATATATATATATATATATATATATATATATATATATATATATATAAAGTAAAAAAAATCAAACTAATGTTCTGTTTGTCAAAGAAGATTATCTTATCCTCTAAGGATTTTGTGCAGTCCTGCATAACTTCAAGCACTAGTTATAATCCAGTCATGAAGATTTTCAAGCAGCGCTGCACTGTTTGGAGCACAGGAACAGTACAGTGTCGGTCCAAACAGGGACTCTTTTTGCCATAAGCATCTTCTGGAGACCTTACTGTGCTGATACGTATAAATAAAAAATTGTAATCAATGTGAAGCAGTGCAATACAAACTTTTCCAGAAAGTCTGACCCGAAGGCATACTCTTGCCATGCTAGCTGATTCTGTTATTTCTCAAGCCGCCAAGATGGCTCTGTCATGAAACTCCTAGCTACTTGCCTGGGGTTACCCCATTGCCACTTAGAGGGTCTATCCCCAACACAGCTTAGGTCTGCCTGCACCTGCCACTCATGCTCTACACTAGCACCCTCCTCCCACCAACTGGGGCACAACCGCCTCTTGGTGAGTCTCCTGCTCTCAAATTATCCCCAGTATGCTAGGTTACTGGAGCCACTCACCCAGTGGTCACACAGATCCCAGAAAGCACAACATACAAACCACCAGGATTCTTTATCAGTCCAGACAAACAGGGCAAACAAATAATTATTTTATTTACTTAAAAAATATTGACATTGGAACAAAATAGTGCAATTGGCAAACAATAATGAGTAACTGAAATAAGGATCAATCATAACACTAATTAAACACTTGCATACTTCCTAGAAAGTGCAGGGGAGATCAGGGCATATATCTGTTTACCGAGCTTCAGCAAAAGAGGTCTCTCTCTCCTTCTCTCAGGCTGAAACTAAAACAACAGCCAGCATCTGCTGGGTAATTTCAAACCTCCAGGCCAATCAGAGCTCAAAACAGTCAAGTTTCAAATAAAAACTGGCTACATCACTGCAGGCACTTCCTATTATCTGTGTGCCAAATAAAAGAAACAGAAGTCAGTCCTCTGTAACATCTTTAAGCATAAGTATGTACCATCTGCTGGCCAAACAGGAGTACATAAGTACATAAGTATTGCCATACTGAGACAGACCAAAGGTCCATCAAGGTCAGCATCCTGTTTCCAATAGTGGCCAATCCAGGTCACAAATACCTGGCAAGATCCCAAAAAAGTACAAAATATTTTATACTGCTAATCCCAGAAATAGTGGATTTTCCCCATCCAATTTAATAATGGTCTATGGACTTTTCCTTTAGGAAACAGGCCAAACCTTTTTTAAACTCTGCTAAGCTAACTGCCTTTACCACATTCTCTGGCAACGAATTCCAGAGTTTACTTGCACATTGAGTAAAGAAAAATTTTCTCCAACTCGTTTTAAATTTACTACTTTGTAGCTTTATCACATGCCCCCTAGTCCTAGTATTTTTGGAAAGCGTAAACAGACGCTTCACATCTACCCGTTCCACTACACTCATTATTTTATAGACCTCTATCATATCTCCCCTCAGCCATCTTTTCTCCAAGCTGAAGAGCCCTATCCACTTTAGCCTTTCCTCATAGGGAAGTTGTCCCATCCCCTTTATCATTTTCGGCACCCTTTTCTGCACCTTTTCTAATTCCTCTATATCTTTTTTGAGATGCAGTGACCAGAATTGAACACAATATTCAAGATGCGGTCGCACCATGGAGCATTACAAAGGCATTATATTATCCTCACTTTTGTTTTCCATTCCTTTCCTAATAATACCTAACATTCTATTTGCTTTCTTAACCGCAGCAGCACACTGACCAGAAGGTTTCAACGTATCATCAATGACGACACTTAGATCCCTTTCTTGGTCAGTGACTCCTAAAGTGGAACCTTTAATGATGTAGCTATAATTCATGTTCCTCTTTCCCACATGCATCACTTTGTACTTGCTCACATTAAATGTCATCTGCCATTTAGACACCCAGTCTCCCAGTTTCATAAGGTCCTCTTGTAATTTTTCACAATCCTCCGGCGATTTAACGACTTTGAATAACTTTGTGTCGTCAGCAAATTTAATTGCCTCACTAATTACTCTCATCTCTAGGTCATTTATAAATATGTTAAAATCAGGGGTCCCAGCACAGACCCATGGGGAACCCCACTATCTACCCTTCTCCATTGAGAATACTGACCATTTAACCCAGTCAATATCAGGGTAATTGAAATCACCCATTATTATTGTGTTGCCCAGTTTGTTTGCGTCCCTAATTTCTGATAGCATTTCTACATCCACCTGTTCATCCTGGCCAGGCAGACAGTAGTACACTCCTATCACTATTCTTTTCCCCTTTACACATGGAATTTCAATCCATAGGGATTCCAAGATGTGTTTAGTTTTCAGCAGAATTTTCAATCTATTTGATTCAAGGCTGTCCTTAACATACAATGCTACCCTTCCACCAATTCAATCCACCCTATCACTACGATATAATTTGTACCCCAGCAGTGACGATCCTAGGTTGGCTGCCACATGGGGCGGATCATTGCTGCGCACCCCCACCCCACGGGTGCAGCAGCATCCGTCCCCCCAGGGTGCAGCATGACACCCCCCCTGGCACAATGACACCCCCCCCCCCCCCGGTGCATCAACCTCCTCCTCCCCGGGTGCATTCTTAGCTGCTGGAAGCAGCCGCTCGGCTATCAACTCCGCTGGCTCCCTGCTTCCTCTGCTCTGGAACAGGAAGTAACCTGTTCCGGGGCAGAGGGAGCAGGGAACCAGCAGAGCCGACAGACGCACGGCTGCTCTCTGCACCCCTCCAGCAGCATACACCCAGGGCGGACCGCCCCCACCACCCCGCCCTCGATACGCCATTGTACCCCAGTATGTCAGTGTCCCATTGGTTATCCTCCTTCCACCAGGTCTCAGAGATGCCTATTATATCTAATGTTTCATTTAGTACAATATATTCTAAGTCACCCATCTTATTTCTTAAGCTTCTGGCATTCGCATATAGACATTTCAAACTATGTTTGTTGTTCCTATTTACTTCATGCTCAGTACTTGACAGTATTAATTTGCAATCTTTTGTCTGATTTACTATGGTCTCTTTTGCAACCTCACTATCAGGATACTCTATCTTCCCTGTTTTGGTGATATCTTTGAAAGATACCTTATCCCGAACCATGCGCTTTTGAGCGACTGTTGGCCTTCCCCCCATTTCTAGTTTAAAAGCTGCTCTATCTCCTTTTTAAATGCTGATGCCCGCAGACTGGTCCCACCCAGGAGAAATACACTTCAGACATATTTAAGACAGGAAAATATCCAATACATTTTACAAACTTAAAACACACTGTTTTTTCACAGGCTCCCATACTAAAAAGGAGGACACCGTCATGTCAGCGACCAATCACGGTACAATGATATATGGACTCTTCCAAAAAATGCTGCCCGTTTCAAAACTGTGTTTAAACCCCAGGGCTCATATGATTTCAGGCAAAAGTTCCAAATCTGTTCTTGTTGGAGCAACAGCTTGTCCTTGTCGACACCATGAACAGTGTAGCGCACATGAGCTACAGAAGGACCCTTCGGAGACTTTTGTTTTACGCTATAAGACAGGTTGGGAAGAGATGGCTAAAATTATATGAAGAAATTGGGACATCATGCAAACCCATCCAGTGTTTTCTAATCATATTCTAGAGATCCGAATTTAAAAGAAATACTGAATCCAGCTGCATTACCAACATGTGGATTTAGTCCACAATTGCATTTGCTGCAGAGGCATAGGAAGTATGGCACTTGTTCATATTGTGACATGAACATCGAGTGCATGGACTGTACTAATCCAGCAGATGGGAAAAATTACAAATTGAGATCTATGACTGATTGTAAATCAGATTATGTCATATATGCTTTGAAATGCCCTTCTAACAAATTGTATGTTTGGAAAACTCACATAAGTTATCCACTCGGTTGAGTGAACACACATCCTGCATTGTTAATCTTAAATTGGGAGCACCTCTGGTTGCCCACTGTAAGAAATTTCAACTGGGTAATAGCTCAAGTGCACTATACTGTTCATGGTGGCTAGGCATGGACATCCAAGCAGATGTAAGTTACACACCTACAAGGTAGGAGAAATTTTTGCCACCTACACTAGTATTTTATAAAGACACATAAATGTCTATTTGTCTTTATAAAATAGTGCCTAAGTAGGTACCTACTTGCCCTTTTTAATCAAGTGCCCTGTTTTAAAATTACCCCATAGAGTCTGGGCATTTGGAAAACACAGTCCAATATTCAAGAGATGTGTGTGCAGTGCTTATGGGAAGGGGAAACGGGAAGGGAGTTGATATACCGCCTTTCACAGCAGTTTACATATTATGTACAGGTACTTATCTGTTAAATTCACCCCTTACAGCTTTTAAATGTCATCTGAGAACTGAGCAATTTATTGAGGCCAAATTCTTAGCCTGTTTTGCTTGTGACTTTTTCCCTTTTAATCTAGGGTCTTATTTTTTCTTTCCAGCAAGTAAATGTATTGTTGTTGTTTGGCATCACTGTTAACAATTTCATCTAGCAGCATTGTGAAGGAGCAGGCACGTGATTTGTATTCAACTTGCATTTTGGATAAGAAAGACATCATTCCTTACAATTCCCAATGTGTTTGTCACACATGAACTTTATCACAACCTCACTGTGTATTTGTTCAAACCAATACTGGTGGTCAATATACGGTACTATGTAAGCCACATTGAGCCTGCAAATAGGTGGGAAAATGTGGGATACAAATGCAACAAACAAACAAACAAATAAATAAATAAATAAATAAATAAATAAAATACATTCCATCATGTCATGTGCATTTGAACAAATGTCAAGCAAAGCACACCTACAGAGAACTTGCATAAAATTGTTGACACTTCCTATAAATGTGCTAATCACCAGTATGGGCTTGCATGCTTGTTCACTTCTTTCAGAACGGAAAGGTAGTAATTTAAAATACTGGTATAAGCAAGACAGCTAGAGTCTGGAAAACTTGCCCAGATGTATGCATGTATGTATTTATTGCATAAGTAGATTTGTTTTGCAATGAATTATTACTAGGAAAGCTGTGCTACTACAACTAAGATGACAAGAGTAACCTGCAATTTGAGTTTAGAACTTGTCAGGTCAATATTTAAACTCAGTGGTCATTGTTCCTTGTAGACACAAGATATAACCAATATTCAGTATCAGCCAATATCTGGGTACTAGCTGCCGGCAATATCTGGATACTGGCACTGAATATTGCCAATCTCTGGATAAACTTTGGCTCCACCCCCAGACCTCCCCAGGTAGCACCAGGGTGCTTTGCAAGAATTTTCAGGGGTATTCTCCAGATGTAATTCTACTCTAGAGGTATAAGAGCCTAAAAGCTGAATCTTGGTGTATACAAGATGGGTTACACACTAGAAGCAATTTTTAAAAGGAATATAAGGTACACATAGAAGAGAAGAGAGGAGAAAGAGAGCTGGGAAAAGGTTCTCTGGAAGCAAACCCTATCAAAGCCAGCTAGGAGAGGAAGGGTGTGTCCTCCAGCCAGCAGACAAAGTTTGTAGCCACCTGCAGGAATAAACCATGGAAAAGGCACTATCCCATCCCTGATACTGGGAGTGGGAAACTTGAGAAACACTGGCAGCTGCACATGGACTAGGGAAGAACTAGAAATATAGCATTTCTATCAGCCTTTTTGTTGAGTTTTATAGTTGGACTTATTTACATTTTTCCATCACTTTGAGAGAAGTGGGCGTTCCTGAGCATGATGCCACCTGATGATATCAGTAGGAGAAAATGAAAGGGACTCCGGCTTCAGAGGCAGTATACCAACCATTATCTGCACAGCAATGGTTTTATTATTATTATTATTTATTGCACTTGTATCCCACATTTTCCCACCTTTCAGCCTTTTTGGTGAATTCTACAGTGGGATTTATTGTTTGCATTGCTCCATCACTTCGGGAGAAGCGGGAGTTCCTAAGCACGATGCCACATGATGATGTCAGTTAAAGGGATGCCAGCTTCTGAGGCATTATGCCTAAGGGGCATGCCAAAGGGGCCCCCGCTGCCCCTTTGTGTGCCTCTTAATGCATGGCTCTTGGAGCAATGAGGCTGTAATAGCTTGGATTTCTTTTTTCTTAGTTTTTATATGGTTGTAGTGTCATATGACACTACTCCTTATTTTTTTTTAGTTTTGAAACAGTTTTTAGTTAAGATCTTGAGGATTAATAAGATCTTTAGGATTATTAAGGAACTATTAATATATCTTTTTCACATATCATTAGTTGAAGGGTGGATTTGGTAAAAATTGGACCCAGGTGCTTGAGGTTGGCCCATTCCAATTCAGATTTCATCTGTCTACAGACATTCTTCATAGTTTTCCTTGACTATATCTTCTCATAATTTTTTATTTGATTGTGAGCAGTCAATGCCCAAATCCATTTCGGTTGTCAACAATCAAGTTCATTACAGTAAATCTAGAATTAGATGGTATAAATCTAAATCTGATTCTAAGGAGAAGAAACTTATTTCTGTAAAATGCCAACACAGGGTTGCTGGATCCTATACCCTCATTCCTTGCTATTATATAAATGCTATATCAGTGGAGAATAAGACTGATATTATCAAGGACTGGATAGAACAGAGACAACCAGGTTTTCTGTTTATTACAGAGACATGGTTAGCCATGCTAGATGATCCAATAACTAGAAGTCTATGTCCAACTGGTTGTAAGATTTTGTATTTACCTAGACAGGGTAAGAATGGAGGTGGAGTTGCTGTAGTATATAAATCCTTTTTTCATGTTAGACTACTAGATCCTATTAACTTCCCAGCATTTGAAATTTTAGCCTGTGAGATTTCTGACATCTTTTGAAGATTTGTTTAGTTGCATATTGTTTTATTGCCCTCCAGGGCAGTGATTGAGTGCTAATGATATTTTTTATGATTTTTTAAGTAGAAATACTATGTCCTCCAAACATTTAGGGGCCCTTTTACAAAGGTGCAACAAGCCTACTGTGGTCTTCCTGTTCACCAATTCAGTACTACCGCGGTAGTTCCTGCCCCCACCATGTGCCATTTCTGGCACTTAAAATATATTTTAAGCATCGGGGGCTTACCCAGCATTAATCGGGTAGCACCTCAGACTGCCCAGTTACTGTCAGGTTAATGCGGGGGCCGTTACTGCCTCCTAAATAGGTGGCGGTATGGGGTCCCCAGGAAATGACCACGCTGCAAGTGTTTAACTTACAGCATGGCCATTTCCTTTTCTTTTTTTTAAAGCCTTTCACCCACTGTGGTAAAAGGGGGCCTTGGTGCATGGCAAATCCACATGCCAATGCCATCGCAGGGCCCCTTTTACCGCAGCTTGGTAAAAGGGCCCCTTAATCATTGGTAGGAGATATAAATGTACATTTGAAAGATTTATCAGAGCCTAAGGTTTTGTATTTATTAGATTCTTTTAGAATTGTTAAATTTTTCATGGCCTGAATTTAGAATTTCTCATGAAAAAGGACGTCTTCAAATAATTTTAAAATTGAAAATATATCATGGCAGTCCATAATCTGGTGAAATCATTATCTTTCAGATTTACCCCCCTGTTTACTAAGCTGCGTGGCAATGCCGACACAGCCCATTCAAAGAGAATGGGCTGTGTCGGCATTAGCACACATCAGCCACTAGTGCGGCTTAGTAAACAGGGGGGTTAGTGATTCAATGGACAGAAAGTTTTGAAAGCTTTAACTTATACCATAAGGGGAAAAATTGATACAACAGATTTTTGGAATAAATTTAGTGACTGGGCTCTTTCAGAACGAGATGATTCAACATCTTCTATAACTAGATAGAATACCATTAGTTCACAAATTTTAGATGAAAATGCACCAATTAGACAAAGGGCAAGAATTAGTAGATGTTCTAATGCTTGGTATGACAAGGAATTACTAGTTCAAATGCAACTTTGTAGAAAACTAGAAAGATAGTGAAGAAAGAACAACACTGATTTAAATAGGTTCAGTTGGAAGAAAGCAACATTTGTCCTTTAGATTGTAAGCTCTTTGAGCAGGGACTGTCCTTCTATGTTGAATTGTACAGCGCTGCGTAACCCTAGTAGTGGTTTAGAAATGTTAAATAGTAGTAGTAGTAATTATCTATGTATTCAACAATTGAAAAATAAAAGAAGAGCCTACTATACTGATATGATAAATGGGACAAGTTGGATTCAAACAAATTATATCAGTTTTAAAACAATCTAAGGGACACATCAGAGTTGCCTCATTCTGATTTTATTTATTTTTATTGCATTTGTATCCCACATTTTCCCACCTATTTGCGGGCTCAGTGTGGCTTACAATACATTGTGAAGGATGGAAATACAGTGTGTTACAGTACGATTATGGATTACATTGAGAGGAGTAATGGGAAGACAAAGTCAAGTCAAAAATCGTTAGGGCGTGGAAACCATGTGATGTTACAATGGGGAAAAGATAAGGCGATAGAACAATTTCAAGAGAACATAGGGTATAACATTTTATCTGTGGGTGGAGTTTGAAGTGTGGTGGAAATACGGGGTAAGAGAAATTCAGAACGGAGTGTATTGATGCATTTCTATTAGTATGTATGTTAAAAACATTCCCACAGCTGCATTATTGGCTAATTATTTTAGGGAAAAAGTAGAGATAGTTCATCAAATTTTGTTATTGACTAATAACTTGACAAATAACCAAGCCTACAATAATACTGTTTCAGACTCAGTTCCAGCTAATAGACTGTGGAGTGAATTTAAACCTATTAATATGGCAAAACTAAGAGAGAATTTTAAGAAATACAAAACCTCATTCTGAGCCCCTTTTACAAAGGTGCGCTATCATTTTTAGTGTGCACTGACAATAAGCATGCACTAAATGCTAGACATGCCCATATATTCCTATGAAAAATCAAATTAGTTGACCAAAAGAAATGTTTAAACAAATGTGGGGACTTGAATATAACTAAAGTGCATAAAGTGTCCCAAACATTAGTATTATAGCAGGAAGATCAAGTACAAAATCTACCCTATATATGAATTTATTTTTTACTAGTAAAAAAGGCCCGTTTCTGTCAGAAATGAAACGGGCACTAAGCAAGGTTTTCCTCGGAGTGTATGTTTGAGAGAGAGTGTGTGTGAGAGATGGAGTGTGTGTGTCAGAGAGACAATGAGATAGACAGAGTGTGCGTGTGTGTGAGAGAGAAAGTGTGTGTGAGAGACAGAGTGTCTGTGTGTGTGAGACTGTGTGCATGTGACAGAGAGATAGAGTGTGTCAGAGAGTGTATGTGAGAGACAGAGAGTGAGTGAGTGTGTGCCCCCACCCCCCTCTCTCAGGACCCCCTTCCCCCCTTTATGGTCTGAGGACCCCCTTTCACCCCCACCTCTCTGGTCTCAGGACCCCCCTCACCCACTCCCTCTCCCCTGCGCCCCCCTCCAGCCACCCATGTCCAGCGACCCTCCTCGCCCCCTGCCCCTCCTGCAGCCACCCATGTCAAGCGACCCTCCTCTCCCCTGCCCCCCTCCAGTCACCCATGTCAAGTGACCCTCCTCTCCCCTGCCCCCCTCCAGTCACCCATGTCAAGTGACCCTCCTCTCCCCCTGCCCCCCCTGCAGCCACCCATGTCCAGCGACCCTCCTCTCCCCCTGCAGCCACCCATGTCCAGCGACCTTCCTCTCCCCCTGCTCCCTGCAGCCACCCATGTCCAACGACCCTCCTCTCCCCCTGCCCCCTCCAGCCACCCATGTCCAACGACCCTGCTCTCTCACCTGCCTCCCCTCCAGCCACCCAGGTTGTGTAGCGAATTCTTCGGGGCAGGCAGGAAAGATCCCCGGTCCTGCCTGCCTGCCCACTGCTGGCGCTGATCCTCCCCCGCTGCCGGATCGCTGTTCAAAATGGCCGCCGAGACTTCCAATGGCGAGACCTGGTGTTTAGATTAGTTGTTGTACAGGAGAGTTACTTGAGAGTTTTTGGTTGGTTAGTTGAAGTCTATATACTCGCCCTGCTCCTTTATGCTACAGTTTTAATTTCCCTGCCCTGGTTAGTGTCCCACTCTTTTTTCCCTGTTTATTTTCCCTTTAGCTGCATTTGTGTTTATCTGTTGTTTATGTCTCTCTACCTGCTTTGTGTGTGTTTGTGAGCATGGCTGTGTCTCTGTGTATATGTGTGTGTACCTGCTTAGGCATTTGTACCTTTGTGTGTGACTGAGCCTTTGTGTGGGGTGTATGTGGCTGTGGTACTAGTTGTAACTTTGGGCGAGTTGGTAGTGGGTATTGTGTCTACAATGAGTACACAATGTGTGGCTTTGCGTCTGGTGTAAGCCCTGAAACCTGGGTGAAAGCAGCACACATCAAATTTATTGGTTTGGGACCAGGGAAGAAAACAAATAGCTGCAACAAGTAACACCAAACTTTGAGACAGAAATTCACTCCACACACACAGTCTTTTCTGTCTGAACCAAACTTTACTGCCCGTCAAATGATTTAGGCACAGTACACTTTACATATCTTCACTGATCAAGTAGTAACTATTTACAGTTCTTTCCTCCTCTCTCCAGACATAGATGAAAATAAAATTAATGGTTACTTGAATTCCCTTAGATGGTTAAACCCACTCATTGGGTTGGTGAGGGTCTTTCAAGCATACAGTTTAGATTATCTGCTGATCATATTGACAGATGTTAAACATATATCAGTGCTTATTTATTATTCACTTACAGTTTCCCCAACCTCCAGATGTTGGCAGATGGCTCCAGTACATAAGATGGTAATAAATAGTAAATTAGTATACCCTTCACCCCAGTATAGATGGAAAAGGGCTCCTGGTTGTTGTAGCAGAAACACAAAACTGACCTCCTGCTCCTTTCCTTTAGGACCTTGTAGAAGTGGACAGGTTCCCATTCCTGTTCACCACAGAAGGCTCCACTGCTACCAGAACCTTCTCTGCCACATGGTAAGGCCATCCCAGGCCTCTACCAATTTCCAGCACCTTCTAATCTGTAAGTTCCAGAGCTTTCCTATACTGGAGCTTTCTATAGCCTATCTGCAGCCTTTCCTGATAGGTGCAGGGTGTACAGAGTTCAGCAAGAAGCTACAATTAGAATGGACTTCAGGAATAGGGTTGCCAACTAGATTCAGATTCACCCGATAGGGTTGATGCAGTCCTGGGTGAATCTGGATCTAGTTGGCAACCCTACTCAGGAACACTGCTGGAATAAAATGCTGGCACCTCTCTCCTTTTGGCTAGTTGGCTTCTCCCTACTACAGCCAGAAATGAGGGCACTGACATTAACATGATTTAACCTGCTGAATCTCTCATGTTTTTACAACATATATTTTGTAACTCCAGTGTTATATGGTAACTAAGCAGATATAACTACATAAGTGTATAAGTACATAAGTATTGCCAAACTGGGACAGACTGAAGGTCTATCAAGCCCAGCATCCTGTTTCCAGCAGTGGTCAAATCCAGGGCACAAGTACCTGGCAAGATCCCAAAACAGTACGATACATTTTATGCTGCTTATCCTAGAAATAAGCTGTGAATATTCCCCAAGTCATTTTAATAATGGCTTATGGACTTTTCTTTTAGGAAGCTATCCAAACCTTTTTAAACCCTGCTAGGCTAACTGCTGTTACTACATTTTCTGGCAATGAATTCCAGAGTTTAATTACACATTGAGTGAAGAAATATTTTTGTAGCTTCATTGTGTGCCCCCTAGTCCTGGTATTTTTTTGGAAAAAGTAAACAAACAGTAGACTGTAAGTTCCTTCGAGCAGGGACTGTCCTCTGTGTTAAATTGTACAGCGCTGCGTAACCCTGGTAGCGCTTTATAAATGTTAAGTAGTAGTGGTAGTTGACAGTGTTAATTTGCAATCTTTTGTCTGCTTTTCTATTTAAAGACACCTGGCCTACTGTGGTCTCTATTGCAACCTCACTATCGGAATACCTTATCTTCCCTGTTTTGGTGATATCTTTGAATGATACCTTGTTCCGAATCATGCACTTTTGAATGACTGTTAGCCTTCCCCCAGGTTCTAGTTTAAAAGCTCTATGGCTGTGGTCCAAGGGCTCATGAATCCAGTTTTCCCTTGACAGGCCTGACATATCCCTGCATAGGCGCCTGGTATAAGAGGCTTGGACAGGCTAAGCCTCCCCTGCTGTGCTCTGAGAGGTTTAATTGTTGATTTACCTCCATCCTCACAGCAGGAGCTGCAGTGAAAGCCCTCTAGCCTTGTGTAACCAATTGTAGAAATTGGTTTATGGTTTGTTTACCTTACTGCTGGGAGAGCAGGGGGAGGGGGGGTTGGCTGGGTTGCCAGGGAGATATTTAAGGAGGATGACTTCCTGACCTGCACTGAGAACGGACAACCAGACAACAAAGGTAGTATTTGGAATATGTCCACTTTGAGAATCAGGTGCTCAACATTAAAAGTTTATATTTATTTACTTATTCATTTATGGCATTTTATCCCACATTAAACATGAATTAGGGTGTTTTGTGGCTCTACATGAGAATTGTGATGATATGATCCCTTGTTTCATATTGTTGACGGTCTGCATTTTCCATATGGGTGGTATATTGGTGTATTAGGTTCTGCCCAGTGTAATATTTATGGTACAGTAAGGTTCTGAGTGTGTTTTTGCACAAAGTTGTGCATAGTGTTTTGCAGTTGAGCGATTGTGCTTAGAATATGCTTTGAGCAACCACTTTATTCTTTGACATATGATACATATCTAATATCTAAATTTAATAAAATGTATTTATTGTGACTTATTTTTATTTATTTATTTTTTTCTGTGTGTTATCAGACAATTATGGATTTAAGCTCCACCCTGGGCCCCACCCCTAACCCCGCCCCCTTTAGCCTCCCCAAACAGTTGGGCCACAGACCGCCTATGTATCCCTGGTAGATTAGTGAGGAACAAGAATGAACTTCAGACATACCTGCCCTGTCAGTGGCCTGGGTAAAAACTGGCAATCTGACACCTAGTAATAGTCTCATGGTAACACTATTTGGTACTAGAGGGTTGGGGTACCAAATAAGGATTGTTTACCCTTTCTTAGCAGCCACTTGATTTCATAGGGAGCTTCATCAGGGGAGTCAGATACTTCATTTGGGTAGTAAGGTTCACCACCTTTTGTGAATGCTAATTTGCATAATTTATTGACAGGTACCATGTCCACTTCCAGGTTGTCAGCCAATCAGAACTGAGGATCTAACTTAGCACCACCTACTCTGTGCCAAAGCCCTACCAACTATTTACCAAAAACCCACCCCTCCCACCCACCTTGCCCTTTTTAATGACATCACTGGAAGTGATGTCGTACCCTGTCAAAAACCTCACCTCTTTTGGTGGTGTTACAGGGAGTGATGTCATAACTCTGCCCAGGCTACACACCCTTTTCAAGATGGAGGAAACTATGGGATGCACAAATCCAAGATGGTCGCACCCATTGGGTCACTTCCTGTTTTACACTACTCGCTTCCATCTTGGATTAGTCATGTAATGAGAAGTAATGTCCGTTGCCAGACACCATCCCCTTGAAGCCTTAGAGGAGCATGCCAGTTTGCACAGACACTACAGGAGTGGAGTAGTAGCCTAGTGGTTAGTGCAGTGGACTCTGATCCTGGGGAACTGGGTTCAAATCCCACTGCAGCTCCTTGTGACTCTGGGCAAGTCACTTAACCCTGTATTGCCCCAGGTACAAATAAGTACCTGTATATACTGAGGGGAAAGGCAGAAGGGAACTAGAAACACAAAATAAGACAGACAAGGCAGAACACAAAGCTAGACTACAACCACAACCTAATACCAGAGCACTACCAGAAAGCTGAATACAAGGCAGCCACAAACACACAGAGAAACAAAACAGGCTCACCACCGAGTACTGCAACCAGAGAGAACAATTCCAGGTGTAGTATGGTGAGAGCTAATTACACACCCACTGGCAGCAGCTAGCCCAAGGAGACAGAGCAAGAACAACAAGTAAGAAGAATATAACAAACACTACTGAACCATGCAGACACACAGAAGGCAGATATGCCCACAGACAGGAACAAGCAGAAGTGCAACAGCACACCGACTGACCTATAGCGATGCAAAGGCCAACTTAGGAAGTTCCCAAGCGGTAATAAAGGCACTACAGATGAGGTCACCAGCAGGGTGGGGCTTAGCAACACAACAGCAGAGCACGGCTTGGCTGGAACAAGATCCCGGCATGGACTAGACTGGACTGGAACAGATTTCAGGATTTTCACAATGGCTTCAGGATTTACACACAGACTAGGCTTGGCTGGAGGGATCCCAAAGCAAGTCCGACAGGGGATATAGTCACATTCGTGACAGGATACACCTGATAAGTGCTTAGAGGGATTTGGGATAAGGGGATGGAGGGGTAGAGCCTCACTGGAGGGGTAGAAGAGGGTCAAGTGTCTATTTGAATGTTCTAATGCATGGTGGTATTATGGTGACATCGTATTATATCTCTGCTATTTGAATTTCAGTGCTGTTAAATGTGTATATTTTTTATACTGTTTCATGGTAGTCCTATTACTAGGTTTCAGTTTGCTGTTTTCAAGTTTACCACATTTATTGTATTTATATTTATACTTGGCCATTTTACTATTGTTTATGCTATTAACAAAATTGTATATTTTATGTTAAACTGTACCTGCTGTACACTGCCTTAGGTGAATCTCTTCATAAAGTCGGTTAATAAATCTCAATAAATAAATAAAATTTGTTGCCACCACAGATCCGTTTATTGACAAATTATTTGGTCTTCCAATAGGCTCTTAAAACTTTCTTATTTAATGAATATGTATGATCTATACATTAGAGAATAAAGATGATGAATTGTAGTACCTGGATTGTTATTTCCAGTTTTCTTATTTTATTGTAATCCTCACTGAGCCAATATTGGTAGCTGGGGAATAGAAAATTTGTGTAACATAACATAACAAATTGAAGCCTTCCATTAGGAGAAAACATATCAAGCTAGTGCCCTTGCCGTTTTGACTACCGGAAGCTTTCAGACCACTTTGGCAGCCCCAGTAGATATAAGCATTTGGCCACCCAATTCTGAAGTTCGAGTTCTTATTTTAGGGGCAGTAGCTTGCACGCACATTCCAATCACTCCACAAAACCCTTTCACTCTCTGCGCATGCAGGTAATGTGCCACCTTACAGATTTCATCGCTGGTGTCTTCCCGCACTTCCTAGGCTCTTGTCATGATATCTATATTCTGCCACAGTCTGGCATCAATGAGCGCTTTGAGAGTGAGAGTAAGAAAGGATCACTGATGCACAGTTTTTACCTTAGCACTGATCTTTCCTCTTCACAGAAGTATCATGTTCCTTTTACATCTCAGGAGAAGAAGCACCAAGGGAGTCCCACCAATACCTAGCAGCCTGCCATGCCACCACTCCTCATTCTCTGACTTTTTCTGTGCCTTCTCCCTTGCAGGTGACAAACACTATCCTGTGAAAACATGACCCATTACCCCCCCCCCCCCCCCCCCTGATCATCCTACAGACTGCAGCTGAGGAATACTGCAACATAACCTACAATAAACAAGAGTTGTGATGGAAATCTCTGGCCTTTTGAAATCCAGGTACCTGTATAGATCTGGGTAGACTCTTATCATCCCACAAAAGCATGTGACGTATTGTTTTAACATTCTGCATGCTACATAATTTGTCACTGATCCACAGGCAGCCTGTTTCTGAGGGTTGAGGGGGTGGGGATGGGAGTCAGGCAGTGTTCTCAGAGAGTACTCCAGTCAGGAACTGAATGTGATACTGCTACTGTCACTGTTGCAGGTGGCAGAACTGTGGTTGCTTTGACCACCACTGCAGTCTCTGGTGGGATTAATGGCACTCAGTCCAGGCCAGTAACAGGTGTTGATCACCTGTGAAAAGATACAAAGTGGGGGTTAGTTAAGTAGGTACCATTAATTGAATGGTGAGCATCAGTTCAGTTACATTACTGAGTTTTTACTCCAAAATATGGAGTCCTAGAAGAAGACTAGTAGCCAGAGAATAGCAAAGGAGAAAGCTGTTGTTTTTTTTTTTTTTGCCACTATATAAGTTATTGCTTTTCCTATCAGAGAATGTGTAGTGAATTCATTGCCTTTCCAAAAATAATTTCAATCATATTCTGTACCTGTAGGACATCAACCCCCTGGTTCTTGTACTTATTGCGAACAGATGAACCTCTAACTAATAAACTCCCTAAAAAGATAAAATTTCTCAGCTGTAAATTCTTACAAAATAAAAATTAATAGGTGTGGGGAGGGGGGAGGCTAGAGAGTCAGCCACAAGATGGCTGCCTAATGGGGAAGCTCCCAAGAGAACAGTTGGAAAACTCAACTTCCCTCTGTTTCTAGGCTATAATGTTTGGGAACAACAGGGGGAATCACAGAAGAACAAGGCTAATAGCAAAATTGGTAAACTGGATTTTAGCAGCTTATCTCTTCAAGCCACTAAACAGCTTAAAGCTGATCCACCCTCCCAGAGCAAGTAGGGAAACACAAAGGAAGATGAGGTAACTACCTATTTTACTCCTTGAACTGTTTCAACTCAAAGACATTCTCAAAGGTAATCATGCAGCAGTTAAAGAGATTAAAGAGGTGAATACCTACTCTTCTAAGGAGTAACTGGCAATACATACTGTCAAGTCAGATCATCTAGAAACACTAATGACTGTCAATTCAAATGCCATCTTAGAGTTACAATGCAGTGCTAAAATGATAAAGACATTGGATTGGTCCCTGGAAGAACTGAATAAATACACATGTCAGAACAATATTTGGATTTTAGATATCCTGGAGGAGGGTGAGAGATCAGATCTTGTGGCCTTCTTAGAATGTCTCCTCCCAGAGTGTTTGAGCTGACCTTCACGTACCCTTTCGATATGGAGTTCTCATCGTACCAGCTCTCAGGAGCGAGATATCCTAGGCCAATAGTAGTTTGTGTGCTCCAGTACCAACAAGTGTATGAAGTCATGCAAAAGTCAAAATTATGAGCTCTTCTTCAGTATCAGGGTAAAATGCTGCTTCCAGACCTTCATAAAAATACATTGACCCAGAGGAAGAGGCTACTTGTAATGAGAGAGCAATTGAAAAAAGATGGAGCTTTGGCATAGTTTCTCAAGCCCTTATTAATGTGATTTGCTGCAATGTCACAGATTTTTTAATATCCTGAGAGACTGCATGAATTCATTGCAGAAATGACTGTAAGTGGCAAAGTGACATGGAAGTTAACTGCTGTTGCCAGGTATTACTACTACTTATCATTTCTATAGTGCTACTAGATGTACGCAGCGCTGTACACTTGAACATGAAGAGACAGTCCCTGCTCGACAGAGCTTACAATCTAATTAGATTAGGTACTGCCTGCCTCTTTGGCGTTAAGACTTTTTGCCTACTGTTTGATTGGTAAGGACATTGCTATAAATCTCAACATTTTTTCATGTAATGTGACAAATAATCTTACCATCCATCTTATGTATTAGATCTTTATATAGCCCGGATCCAGCCAATTGGACTACAAATATTGATATACTATCATGTGCAAGCTGTGTTTACACTGGGTTCCAATTTTATTTTGTTCTTTTTGCTGGAGTGATTATGGGACACTTGTTGGAATGTGCATAAAGGGAGGCTGATGTCATTGAGATCCCTTTGGCACTGTTCATCCAGGCAGAAATGTCCAGTTTTAGCACTAGCTAGCTGCTGGCAATATGATGGCTATCCACACATGCCTTCAATACAAGGTCAGTTTAGATTCCTTGGAGCCCTCCCAGGATACTCTGAATAGCTTCTGAAAGTTGACTGGCACCAGGACAGTAGTTATGGAGTCCACTGTGGGGCCCGTCCTTTTCTGATCAAGTTTTGCAAGATTCCTGTATGGAGAGTTACAATCCCTCTTTTGACAACCTGTCATGACCCAGACTATGCTTGGAGATCCTTCAATATTGTGTAACTTGTCGGCAGTGTGTGTACAGATGGATACATGGATGGGGGAAATGGAATGTGTGATTGTAATCACAGATTACCTGTTTAAACAGATACTTCTTTGGTTCTACCTCTACCTTAGTAGTTTGAGATGAGGTAACATATATAATGGTAAAGGGTTTTGTATTCTGAGATTGTTAAGATCAGTGAGACATTATTTTGTTGAAAAAACACTTTATACTTTGCTCTTAGCATGAAATTCTGAGATTGTTGTCGATAGAAGCTGGAGTATCTTTGATAATAAATAACACAGGGTAAGTTGCAGGAAGTTCAGAGTTAGACCTGCTGCATCTATTCCTTTACAGATAAAGATCATGGAGGGTTGGGTGGCGATGCACTGGAGGATTACTTGTTTAAATTTGACCGTTTGCATTACTCACAATCCGGGTTTCAAAAGGATCACAGTGCAGAGACCATTTTGGGTGCCCTGATTAACCAAGGGAAGCATTTGTTAAGTAAAGGCCAAATTTAGTGGTTATTCAGTTTGATCTGTCAAGGGCCTTTGACCTTGTGGATCATTCTATTTTGATAGCTTTGTTAGACAGTTTTGGGATATCCGGTGCAGTAGTGAATTGGTTCAAGGGATTTTTAATGGGCAGGGATTTATAGAGTTATTTAGGGGCCCTTTTACTAAGCCGCGTGTCTACATGTGCCCAACGTGCACCAAAATGGAGTTACCGCTCAGCTACCATATGGCTTTTGTGGTAATTTAATTTTTGACGCACGTCCGATACATGCGACTAAAAAATAATTGTTGTTTTCGGATGCCAAGTGGCATTTGATAAGCGTAGGTCATTATCACCGGGTTACCACGTGAGACTTTACTGCTAGGTCAATGGCTGGCAGTAAGGTCTCAGACCCCAAATTGACGGTGGCAATTTTCATTTTGCCGCACGTCCATTTTCAGCAAAAATTTAAAAAAGGCATTTTTTGCAGGTGTGCTGAAAAATGATTCTGCGTGTGCCCAAAACACACGTCTACACTACCGCAGGCCATTTTTCAGCACACCTTAGCAAAAGGACCCCTTAATGTCTTGTTACAACCATTAGGGAGTCACTTGGAACAATTGAAAGTATTCTTTTATATACATGCTGATGATATTACTATTATTCTTTAGAAAATCCAACACACAGCTTTACACTCACTGTGTTGTATATTAGGTACACGACACGCTTAGAATCTGCAAAAGCAGTATCTAGATTTACTTATTTAAAAGTGGAGAAAAAAGGCTTCAGTAAACGCCACCCAGCCAACCAGACTTAACTGACTATAAGGCATAGGTATTGCGCACCATCATATCGCCAAAAAAACTCCACTTTGTCAATTTCCACACAGTATTTTACTATCACTTCTGCAAGCGTCTCATGAACCAATATTCCACAGGTTTAAATGTCTCTCAGATTTTAAATCTCAATGTCTTTTACAACTCTGTGGCACATAACAAACGCCAGTTACTTAGCTGAAATCCATATTGAACCGGCTCACTCATGTACCATCTTCACCCAACAGGGAATCCCCATTTCGCTGTCACTGCTTCAGGGGTTCACTTTAATCGTACAAAGGAATTATTTATTCTCCGACTTTCCTGTGTCACATCCCCTACCTTCCTCCCTCCGAGTTCCAGGGTCGTCACCGAGTTCCAGGGTCATCCCCTCCCTCCCTCCCTCCCTCCCTCTGAGTTCCAGGGTCATCCTCCCCCTCCGGAGTTTCAGGTTCCTCCCTCCCTCCAAGTTTCAGGTTCCCCCCTCCCTCCTTCCCTCCCTCCAAGTTTCAGGGTCCCCCTCCCTCCCTCCCTCCCTCCCTCCCTCCCTCCCTAACAGTTCCAGGATCCCCCCTCCCTCCCAGTTTCAGGGTCATCGTCCCTCCCTTCCTCTCTCCCTCCCTTCCAGTTCCAGCACCCCTCCCTCCGAATTTTAGAAGTCATCTTCTCTTACCAAGCCGGGGTTACAGCGGCCATCAGCAGCGGTAAAAGGTGTGCAGGCTCAGCCCTTCTCTCTCTCTCTCTGCTCTGGTCCAGCCCTCATTTCCTCTGCAAGGGCGGGACCAGAGCTGAGAGAGAGAGAAGGGCCAAGCCTGCACGCCCTTTACCGCTACTGCTGACCGCCGTAAACCCGACTTGGTAAGTGAAGATGACTTTTAAAATTTGGAGGGAGGGGGCCTGGAACTGGAAGGGAGGGAGGGAGGAAGGGAGGGATGCCGACACACTCATATGTGTGACATCACGTTCCGTGGCCTGGCAACTCTGCAGCATTCCCTTCCAGTGATTGGTCACTGCTGTTTGTGACGACCCTGGAAGTACGTGACATCAATTCAGGAGATGGACACAGCAGGAGCACGAATGCTTCAAGGCTTCACTTTCACGGAGTCAGCTTCAGAACGTTGGAGGTGCTTTTTATTTTATAGGATGTATCTGGTTAAGCTGAGGATGGAGGGGGGGGGGGGAGCAAATGTTATGTGGATAGTAGCAGTATTGCTCCGTAATCCAGATAATGTTATCTGTATAAGTAGATTGCATAAGTAGGACTTCCTAACTTTAAATGAACAGTTTATCCAATTAAAGTTAAAACTACAGATACAGTGGTCTAATGTATACCGACATCATGGCAGAAAATCTGCATGAAGATTTATGTTGTTCCTGCCTCACTGCATAATGCCCCTATAGTAATTATCAATTGCTAATGTCCACATCAGGGTTCAGCAAACACTCAGAAACCACTGAGGCATTTCAAATTTGTCATATTGCCAGGTCCATCAAAATACTGTCTTTCAAACATTTAAGTATAGTTGACTGTTTAATTGAAATCTTTTTTGGCTGCCTTATTGCAGGCATGTTGCATTCAAAAGAATATACGACCTGCTTCCAAAATGTCCCTGCCTGATTTTCCATGTCCTTGGCTCAAAATAAACATGCTTTCTCCCTCTTTCAGCCACCTTTTGCAGCACTAGTTTATCAAAATTCCACCATGCGTGGTTTTCAGTGAAAACGGTACTCTAGAGAACAGGCTGCTGAGTATTAAATAAATTACCCCCCACAGAATATATGGCTCAGTCAGTGTTGTTTTTCTAGCAAAAAAGGTGCCGGTACTCAAATGCTAGGCCACCCTTCAGGAGTGGGGTAATCACGGAGGGACCCACCCTATAATAGCCAGGCCACCTGCAACCAGTGTTAGAATCTATGACAAGACAGAATTGGTGTGTAGAGCCTGAGCTCTTTCATTAAAACTTGGGTTCCATGGGTCAATTTTAGCAGACAATGGAAAAGGTGCCGGTACTCAGTACCCCCAAGTACCCCCTCAAAAAAAGCCCTGGGCTCAGTACTCCCAAAAAGCTTTCACTTCAACCTATGTTTCCACCACAGTTCTATATACCACCACGGACTTAAGGTCTTATATGGGGAACAGTCTCATAATGTCACCTGGCCAGGTGACATTATGAGACTGTTCCCCATATAAGACCTTAAGTCTGTGATGGTATATAGAACTGTGGTGGAAACACAGGTTGGAGTATTAAATAAATAGCACAATACTTTCCATTCTCCAGTAATCACTGTATTTAAAATTTTTATCATCAGATTAAATGGATGTAGGCATGACTCACAGCCCTCTCCCTGTCTCCAAAAGGCTCAGGCCCTCCTTCATCCAGCAGGCTGCCACGCGCCTAATACACCTGATTGTCTCATCGGCACATTCCAGCTATCAAAAGAAGACGAGCTGAGGCAGAACCTGGGACACTGATACACTTGTTCTAGCCCCACAGGTGTAGAAACGCTCTGTTTTGTAAGCTTCTGGGTGTAGGCGTGAAAAAAAGCTGCATTCTTTCTTTAATTGGTACCTCTTTTTTTTTTTTTTTGAGTTCAGCATTTTTTTCTTGCTACTTTGGGATTCGGCATCATGAACTGCCATTTGCACTATGAGGATTTCCTCCCCCCCCTGTTTTTATATCCCTTTTTTAAACTCACTTAGCTCAGCTAACTCAGAGGTAGTGGTACACTACAGGGCTGCTCCCAGGGCCAGATTTGCATAGAAGCTAGGCAAGCTACAGCTTAGGGCCCTCACATTAGAAGGGATCTCAAAAAGAAAATAATGAAAATTTCAATATAACATAATCATAATTATTGATTTTTATTACCAACTATTGTTGGTTATTTGTTGTGTCTTTTTTTATTTGTCAAAACCTAAAACTTATATCCTACTTAATTAAAGGGGGGGGGGACTCTTAAATGTAACAGCTTAAGGGCCACAATACACATAAATCCAGCCCAGCAAGGTCCTTAAATCCAGTCCCTTCGGTCACCATTGTCTGTGACTGTTGCTGTTGCTTCCACGACACCTTTAGTCCCGATTGACCTGGGGAGCAGAAAATCTGACCCAGCAAGAAAACTCAAGCCCTCTGCATGGCAGAACACAACCACTAGGTCAGCCCTTTGGCTGTCTTTCATTTCTTAAACTGAATGGTGGACTATATGGGCTAGATTCAATGAAAAGAAAAATAAATTTTATGAAATAAAATGGCACCCAAAGTTGGGGTTTTTTTTCTGTCTTTGTTTTTGCAGATTTGTCTATCCTGAGGCAGGCGCTTCTGTGCCGAAACGTAGATCTGTGTCATCTGTCCAATAACTTCGATTATTTTTGGAGTCTGTTTAATAAACTCATTTTTTTTAACCTTGTGTTGGAATTGGATTGGTCCTCCCTCACTTTTTCTTTTCTTCTTTTTGCTGGTTTTCACGTTGGGGGGATTACCTTCTTCTCTTCTGTAATTTCCCAGTTATGCACCTGGATGATCCATGCTAAGCTATTATTCTGAGAAGGGCACTCAAGCTAGTATTCCATGAAAGAAGCTCTATGTAAACGCGCATTTTGCACCTAACTTTGGGCAACAGCACATACTTCTGCCAAAGGCTGGTGTAAATACTGGTGACCAACTGATGGCAATTGGACATGCACCATATTTCTGGGAATATCCCTGACCAGCCCATGCACTTCCCATGGCCACACCCTTTTGGAGTTGTGCACTATGAAATTTAGGTGTGCATGTTATGGAATAAGGTGTAGGACAGATAAGCATGCAATGCCTAATTACTGCCAATTAAGTGCTTGGTAACTTCCATAATTGATTGTTGACTAATTAGTTTATGTGCAGATCTAGGATCCGCACCCAAATTTGGGTGACCTATACAGAATCCCAGGGTATAAGACCAAGTACAAGTCACAAATTGGAAACTGCACGTTTACACTGTGAGATGATGGTATGTTTCTTCAACCTTCAGTCTGCATAGCATTTCTATGTACTCCCAGAGTAATTGTGCATTGCATGAGAATTTTGCACTTTCATGCCTTTTTGTGGGCGTTTTTTTTTTTAATGACCTAAGAATTGGCATTTTTCTTTGCATGGTTACATGATTTGAACCAGTTCAACTTTGTAAGACCTCTGATGCAGGCGGTTGTGCTGAAAAATGGACCGTGTTGGGTCTGATCAATAAACTACTGAGTTGATGCCCTAACTCTGAAGGTTCTTTGTACTTTTGTGTCTGGTTTCTTGTCTTGTGCTTTGGATTCTCTCTGTCAAAGGCTCTTCTCTATCCTTCGGTGACAGATATACATGTATTTTTGAAGGGATTGATAATAAAAAAAACCCAGTGAAGTGCGTCTCAATAGGATGCTTAGATTGGTATTTGTGAGTAGGGCGGTTGTGTGAAAGGAGACCTGCATGTAGGTGGAGGTGTGTTCATAGGGTAGATGTGGGGTGGGGAATAGAGTGGATGTGGGGTGTATATATGTGTATAGAGGGAGTGGATAGGTGCTGGGGGGGGGCATGGCTATGATTTGTGGGATGTATATGGGGGATTGTGTGAAAGGTATGGGAGACTGTAGTTGTTGAAGTGTGTATATGTGTATTAAGTGATGGAGGGTGTGGGTGCAAGTGTGGAGTATGTCTGTGTGGTTTACTTATGACTGTGCATACAGGATAGTGAGTGCATATATAAGGTCTGTGTGTGTGAGGGTGTGTTGATGGATGTCTGAGGGTGTGAGTCAGGTGTATAACTGGTGTGTGTTTGGGGGACTGGTATCAGTAGGTAGGATGTGGTTCGGCATGTTTGTAAGGGGGTAGGGGCAGTGGCGTTCCTAGGCTGGCTGACACCCGGGGCGGATCACCGATGCGCCCCCCCCCGACGAAATTATAGCCCCCCGGGTGCAGCGCGACCCCCCCCGGGTGCATTTTTAGCTGCTGGGGGGGGGGGGGGTGCCACGCGCCTGTCGGCTCCGAGTCCGCTCGTTCCCTGCTGCTCCCTCTGCCCCGGAACAGGAAGTAACCTGTTCCGCGCAGAGGGAGCAGCAGAGAGGGAATGAGCGGACTCGGCCAACAGGCGCGCGGCACCCCCCCCCCCCCAGCAGCGTGCACCCGGGGCGAAATGCCCCCACCGCCCTCCCTCCTTGGTACGCCACTGGGTAAGGGGTTGGGGATATAGGGGTTGAAAGGATGAGGTGTCTGATATTGGATATATATATGCAAACATATGTATATAGACAGACTGATTGATAGACACTTGACATTTTTGCCTTGATGAAACACCCCTAAAAGGTGATAGAACCCTGTAACTCAGACCATTAAAGCACTTCAACTGGATCATAAAATGAGAAATGGATATCAAACAGGGAAGAATGTATATTTGGCCCATAAATTAGAAAGCGGTAAAACCACCTGCAAGAGGGGAAATATCCTAGGCAGTTTTAAGATAGATATTTATAAAATTATGCTCTTGGCCTCTCTTTTGGTGCCATGGGATCAGTGCCGTAGCGAGGGCGGCTGACACCCGGGGCGGGTTGCTGCTGCACACCCCCCCGGGTGCAGCACGGCACCCCCCCTTCGGCACGCACCCTCCCACCTCTGGAGCACACCCTCTCCCCCCCCGGAGCGCATTCTTACTTGAATTAGGAAGCGAGGGGCGAGCGAGAGGGCTGATCCACCCCCAAGTGCACGTCGTTGGGAGCTGCGTCGGCTCCGCTGGTTCCCTGCTCTCTCTGCCCCGGAACAGGAAGTAACTTGTTCTGGGGCAGAGGGAGCAGGGAACCAGTGGAGCCGACACCCCCCCCAGCGGCGTGCACCCGGGGCAGACCGCCCCACTGCCCCCCCCCCTTCCTACGCCACTGCATGGGATCTTCATGCTACGTGTATTGGAATGGTGCTCTCTCTGTGACCGATTCCTGTCAGCAAATTTTAGTAAAAGCTAGGAATAGGCAGCTGGAAATTGTTTTGTATCAACTTGTTTCTCATGTTGTTTATGGGAATGTTCATTTTGTTCATTTCTTCCTTTTATTTTCTCACTCTGAGATGAACATCGTTAAGAGGATGCAGTCTTTAGGAAGAATGCAGCCTCTTTCTGAAATAGTGCACCGTATTTTCCCCAAATTCTATATAAGATGCCTTAAGTTTGGAACATTAATTTGGCCATATGGCTTAATTGTGTGCACAACTTAATTGATTAACAAGCTAATCGGTGCCAATGATTGGTACTTAACAACCAATTAGCAGCATTAATTGGCTTTAATTAGAATTTATGAGCACAAATTTCTAGGTGTATTCTATAACATGGTGCATATAAATTCTAATGTGCACAGTTGAAAAGGTGGCATGGCCATTGGTGTGGATGGATGGGTCACTATTATAGAATATACCCAATCTCCCCCAGATTCTATAAAGCGCGCCTAGAATTATGAGTGATTCCATGCATAAATCTAGGCTTATTTTATAACTACGTGCATAGATTAATTTTTTTAATAAGCTGTTATGCCTTGTTAAACGCTCTTAACAAGCAATAATGAGCACTAATTGGCAAAAATTAGAATTTACACGCGTATATTGCTAAGCATATTCTGTAATGTACTGTACCTAAATTCTAATGCGTACAGGCAAAAAATGGGCATGATTAAGGGACATGGAAATGAGCATGTTGTGAGTGTTCCAATTTCTACATGTATTGTTATAAAATATGGGCCATGCACGTAAATCTACGCAGAAGGATTTACACCAGCTTTTTATTGGTGCAAATGGACGTGCGTAGATTCAGTCATATTAGTTATGTCTAAGTGCATTCTAAATACCTGGTTTTAAGTGGCTTAAATGGGTGCACCTTGATTTTAGACGCAATAACGGTGCATGAGCGTATTCTATAAAATACACCTAACTTTAGGCATAGTTTATAGAATCACACTAACCACATGGTTTTACTGCACCAATTTTTAAGGTGCCATATATAGAATTTACCCCTTTGCAAATAGTGCACACTATTATCAGCAAATGAAAAATATACAATGAGTTTTTTTCTGTTCATTTTCATTTGTTAATGACATGCAATGACATGAGATATGTCATTGACATTTCATATATCACTGCAAATGACTGCCCTTCCCTAGTAAAAGCTGAATGAAAAACAATATTGTTAGAGAACAAAATTGATTTCCCCATTTACTGTAATGAATTTAAATGAAATGGAGGAAATGGTCAATTAGGGGACGCTCCTACTGGTGCTGATCAAATTCAACAAGAAGGAGTGGATTTAAATAATTTATCAGCTATTTTGGAGAACTCTTTATCTGAGGTGACTGATCGAGGGACATTGTTGGTATTTTTTTGTTTTTGAGCAGGAACTAAACACTGTACTTCAGATGTTTTTTTTTTTTTTTGTAACTCACAGGCTCTGTTCTGTGGTCAGAAAATATGGGTGTATCCCGATGTTGCTAAATCTACCCAAGATAGGAGAAAGCTTTTTTTGACAATGAGTGCAGGGACCCGAGCGTTAGGTGCTTCGTTTCTGCTAGCATATCCTTGTAAATGTTTAATTCATTATTTGGAGGCGGGGGAGCCACAAAAGCCAATTATCTCACTTAGAGACCCTTGCGGGGAAACTCCAAACTAGGAGCGAAAAGATGGCAGAGATACTTCAGAATTACTTTACTTCTTTATATGAGCCATCTCGAACCCCAACTTCAGAAATGATTAATCAGTTTCTAGTACAAGTAGAGCAGCCATCTTTGACAGAGCAGGAACAGGGTGAACTGGAACTTTCCCTAACGTTAAAAGAAATACAAGAGACAATTAAAACCTTACCTGTGGGTTCATCGCCTGGTCCCGATGGATACTCAGGGGAGTTTTATAAGATGTTACCAGTATCCTTTTACCCCTGTATTTATGAGTTCTATGAGCAGACTATAAGGGAGGGCAAGTTCCCACAACATTTCAACATGGCATTTATAACACTAATACACAAATCGGGCAGGCCGGAGGACCAGGCGAATTCTTACAGACCCATCTCGTTAATAAATGTAGACCTCAAGATCCTGGCCAAGGTCATAGTGAACCCACTGCTCAACATCTTACCCAGACTAATTGGGGAGGAACAGGTTGGTTTCGTCAAAGCCAGACAGGCAGCAGGAAACGTCCAACGATTACTTTTAGTGATGGCATTTAGTCAACAACAGCAAATTCCCACTTGTATGTATTCCCTAGATGCTGAAAAAGCATTCGACAAGATAGAGTGGGAATATGTATTCAATGTGTTAACATACATGGGACTTGGGGGATGGATCATGAGGGCCATACGAGCTTTATACTCCCGTCCGGAAGCATCAGTGTTAATGAATGGGGTCCAATCACAGCCGTTTCAAATACAAAAGGGCACCAGACAGGGGTGCCCTCTATCACCCTCACTTTTCATCCTAGCTATAGCACCCCTTTTGCGGGCCATTAAACTCTCTGCAGAGATTTCAGGAATAAGGGTAGGGGGCGAACAAATCAAAGCTCTAGCATTTGCAGATGACCTCCTGATAATTACTACCCAACCACAAGTCACTATAGGAAAGCTGCTAGACTTAATTCAATCATTCAGAAGACTTTCAGGCTTCACACTAAATGTGCATAAATGAATTGGCCTTAATGTATACCCTACTGAGGAAGGCCCGGGCGAGATGGGTGTCCCTCTAGAGTGGGCAGGGAGTAGAATTAAGTATTTAGGCACATACATCACCCAGGATCTGACGAGGCTGTGTCATGATAATGTAACGCCTTTGATGGAGATGACATGTCATAAGTTAAGACTGTGGAAAGACTATCCTCTATCCCTGTTGGGCAGGATAGCAATGTACAATATCTTGCTTGTGCCAAAGTGGTTGTACATTTTTCAGACACTGCCACTCTTCCTCAGACTTGCAGACGAGAAGAAATTGAATAAACATCTACAATATTTTTTATGGAGAGGCCAGTAGGGTTCCCACACCTGTTGGTCAACATTTTACAGGACCAGGACACTGTACCAGTGACTTCACAGTGAGAATCCTGAAAGGTAACTTTAAAACCATAAAAGAACGTAAGACCTTTGAAGTCAGAATGATTGAATATTTTAACACCCAACAGAAAGGACTTAACAAGGATCTGGGGTTCCTAGCCCATTATAAACCATAAAGCTGTATGTCTCTGTTGATCACCCCACCCCTCACCTATCCACACCCATCCTGTTAGAATATCAATGATATGCTTTGATGTCCCCATGCATACCTCCTACCCACCCCCATCCTCCAACCCTGTCAGACTGTCATAGTAATGCTTGAATGTTTTCACTTATATACACTGTCAGCTAGCACATTTGCTTATTTCCGATCTGACGAAGAAGGGCAACCTTCGAAAGCTAATCAAGAAATGTATTAAGTTATGTCCAATAAAAAGGTATCATCTTATTTTCTTTTTCATGTTTTATTTTGTTTGATTTCTATTGATAACCTTAAGAGTGGACTAACACGGCTATCACACTCTACTTATGGAGAGGGAAAAGGGCTCGTCTCCCTATTAAGACTTTGTATGTCCCGGTGGAGCATGGGGGGTTGGGCCTTCTGAGCATCCGTTACCTCACTATTGCCAGCAGCATGCGTCATATCTCTGATTGGTATCGATCAAGATTAGACTTTTCTGCTACAAGCATAGAGACAGCGCTGGTTCAAGATACACACTTTAGCTGTCTTCTGCATGTTGGAGGTGGCCCATTCCCGACTGTACTGGCTAAGTTACACATTTTTCACACTGCAAAAGCAACATGGAAGTGGATCTGCCAACATCATGGGTTCTCAGCAAGAACGACCCCATTTCTGGCGATATGTGGCAACCCCAAATTCTCGCCAGGAAACATTTATCCAGCTTTTCCCAGATGGAAAAGGAATGGCTTACAATATCCGCCGCGGTGCTTACCCTCGCCCCGCGCTGCTGAGGCCTTTAAATCTTTTACTTGCAGTCGCAGCAGCGTCTGTGAAAGCGGAGCGCTGCCGACGTCTCCCTTCCCTTCGCACTGTTGGTTCCCTCAGTGTCCCGCCTTCTTCTGACGTCAGAAGAAGGCGGGACACTGAGGAAACCAACAGCGTGAAGGGAAGGGAGACGTCGGCAGCGCTCCGCTTTCACAGACGCTGCTGCGACTGCAAGTAAAAGATTTAAAGGCCCCCAGGGCGCGCCGCGATCATCTTCACGGGGGGGGGGGGCGCGCGCGCCAACTGTTCATCTGCGGGGGGGGGGCGCCAACTGTTCGTTTGCGGGGGGGCGGCACAGACCCTTGGCACGGGCCTGAACCTAATTACATGGCTTTGGCCGGTGCCTGGAGTGCAGAATTGGGGGTTACAGTAGATAGGTCAGTGCTCCAGGACTTTGTACTTAGAATCAAGAGCGCTTCAAAGATGGTGGCGTTTCAGGAGCTGGACTATAAGTTCGCAATGCGGGTGCATATGTCACCACGGCAGTCATTTTATGTGGGAGTATCCCCGGACAGGGCCTGCCCTAAGTGCATGTCCCAGGGTGTCACCCTGGGACATATGTTTTGGTCCTGCCCACAAATTGCCACTTTCTGGACAAGACTTTTGAACTATATTTCGGCAATGTAGCACAATAAATGGAGACTCGATCCACTTCTTCTGTTTGGACATCCTTCCCTGATTACCCCCCACCCGACGGGCTATAAAGGGTTTGTGCGCAGATCGACAATAATAGCTAAGTCCCTAATTTTGAATGAGTGGATCTCCTCCAAAAGCCCGACTCTCCAACAATGGCGTAGTAAAATGATCACATACATGAAGTTTGAGTGGAGAGTGGCACAATCGGACTCAAGGTTCACGGAATCGAATTTTTTCCGTGTTTGGACACCATTTTGGCAGACGCTAACCCCAGCGGGGAAGGGATACCTTATGAACATGTAAGACAAAATGTGCAATTTACGTTGTGTACAGAAGCTTGTGAATCATACCTATGAGGGGAGGGAGGTTGTGTTTTGGGGGGGGGGGGATTTGGGAGGAGATAAATTGGGAGTAACTTACTTACAATATGTAGAGACTGTTGTTAATTGAGAGAGGCATTCAATACTTAGTTCAGTGGCACGAAGTGCAAGATTCCATCTATTGTAACTGTTAAATTTCTCTAATATGTTGTGATTTATTTAATGTCTCTTAATAAACAGATATTAAAATAATTCATTATTTGGGGGGTGAAGTATGTTTTTTTGGAAACTCAACACCTGAGTGCCTAACAAGCAATAATGAGCACTAATTGTCAATAATTTGAATTTATGTGTGCAACTTGCTAAGTGTATTCTGTAATTCCAGTAACTGTGCCTAAATTCTAATGTGCGCAGTTCAAAAGGGGTGTGGTTATAGGTGGGGAAATGGGCATTTCATGGGCATTCCAAAATTTGCACGCATAATTACAGAATATGTCTCAGTGCACATAAATCTATGCACATGGATTTACACCACATTTTCGTTGGGGTAAATGGAGGTACATAGTTTTAGGTGCTGGGATATCAACTCAGTGTATTCTATATACTGTGCCTAAATCCAGGTGCCACTTATAGAATATGCTTAGGTGGAAATGTTTACAGTGTGGATTCTTTAGGCGCCTTATATAAAATCTGGCCCTAAGTGCTATTCCATAGAGAGGAATCATCATGGGCGCGTTCCGAAATTTGTGCTTACAAATCTGGGTGTCATATATAGAATCTGGGGGAATGAATATAGCACAGTAACACAGGCAAAGGAATAACGAGAGAAGTGTCTTGAGTCACATCATAGGGAACAAGATGGAAAAAGTAGGATGGAATGTGATAATGAAATTTGAAAGAGCAGTGTTACGAGTTTATTCCAAATTACCATTAAAACTGTAATAAAATTAACAGTTGAATGAAAGGTTCTCTATAAAATGAAATTCCATTCCTTTGATCAGTAAATGCACCATCACTATCTTTTTATCAGGGCAAGTTGAAGCAGGAGTAAAACTTAAAAAGATGATGACCTAGGCTGAATATTTATTCTAGAATCACAAGCGCCATGTACAAAGTATTGTTAAGGATATACAAATTTAATAATAAAACTGCTTACAACATTCAAGTTAATTCCCAAATGAATTTGCTTGAAATGCAACTCCTGTGTTTATCCATCTTTAGTGAATCGGTAACTTCTTCACTCGTATATATACCAACACACTTTGAATGATGAAAATATGGCACCCATTCAATCTTGAAAACTGTAGATTTCCAACCAAACATATTCATATCAGATTCAAGTTATGCTATACAAATAGTAAGTTATTTCTTTATTTAATCTAAGGTAACCTGCACAGAATGGAATGACTATTATAAGAGACAAAGAATCGCAGGGCTGTCAGTATGTGAGGGTTTACAGATTCCCTGTTGAATTTTCTCACCAAAGCTGTTGTCGAAGGACCAGGGTTGGCCACTCTCCAAGACACATGTGGTAGACTCATTATGAGGAAATCTATAGGACGCTGCCACTTCCCCTTAAAGATACTTACAGTGTCAGAGCCACCTTAAAACCCATAGTCCCACCCAAGAGAGAAGTGACATGGGGGGAGGGGGGAACAGAAGAATAATCTTCTATAACCACAAACAAGAAAAAGAAACAGCAGAGGTGACCTAAACAAAAACAACACACTAAAAGCGCACGAATGTTCTTTATTCAAATCTTCAATTGACTCGCCATGGGTCAGTTAAAAAAAACTGAGAATAAACTAATTTTAAGAGCATAACTTTCAATCTGAAACAAAATAGTAACCTGAGGGCCCCTTTTACCAAGCGGCAGTAAAAGGGGGCATGCGCTGGCATCAGTGCATGTTTTTGACGCACGCCAAGGCCCCCTTGTACCACAGTGGGTAAAAGGTAGGTTTTTCTTTTTTTGAGATAATGGCTGCGTGACAAGTGAAGCACTTGTTGCGTGGCCATTTCAGTGGGGGGGGGGGGGGGGAAGCCCTTACCACCACCCATTGAGGTGGCAGTAAGGGCTGCTGCGCTTACCCGGCGCACTGGATATGATGGCACGCTGGGGGTGGAAACTACTGCTGGGCTACTGCGGTAGCCCAGAAGCACTTCCTTTTTAGCGAGCGGTAAGCCCTAAAAGGGGCCCTTAAACAGCAAGATATGCTACCAGATTAATGATAGCTAAAACAGCTTCTATACACTTTCAATAATTAATGATGAAACAAAATAAAATACTGTAATATCAAAATATAAACTAATAAAACAATCAGGGAGAATTTAATTGTAATAGAATGAACTCCAAAAGACACCAAAAATAGATCAAAAACACTCAACAAATCTTCAGCTTCTTAAAATATGAAGGGTATAATTGCACACTTGAAGATAACTCTGAGAAAGGTATGAGGTGCCCCAACTCCACTGAACTTAAGTGTAAACATCCAATGCTTTGAGGCAGCCTTTCAATCCTGAGGTTGTACAGCAATTGGTATGTAGAGCCTGAGCTCTTTCATTAAAATGTGGGGTCTATGGGCCAATTTTAGCAGACAATGGAAAAGGTGCTTGTACTCAGTACCCTCAAGTACCCCCTCAAAAAAGCCCTGATTATAATGCTCCACACTCATCCTATATCTGTGTCTGAGATCCTTTTCAGTAATAATTAGTCTCATTTGGGAAAATAGGACTCCCAGGTTATGGGTCAACTTATTTCCTCTTGTGTCAAACTCACAGTCTATCCTTCATGGGATTCACTTCCACAAAACTCTTCCTAAGAAGAATAATCTTGTATACTTTACCTCCTCGATAGTCTAGCTTCTGAGTGTGGCTTTTCTCTTCTTAGTGAATATCCAAAACCCAGATCCAATTCACTTAAAAAAAGGGCAAATCATCCTCAATACCTCAGTGAATTAATGTTCAACAGCTCTTAACTTGGACATCCCTTTCGAAAATGCCCCTCCACGTAACGCAGGGTGAAAACTTATTCTATATGTACAGTTGGGTACATCCAGGTCCCCCATTTATACCTGCCAAAGATTGGAGTAAATAGGATCGCCTAAATGTAACAGTCACACAGACAACTTACAGTTGAAATCTTCTATCTAGTGTGCAGCAGCAGCAGTCCAAAAAGTAAACAGAATGCTAGGAACTATTAGGAAAGGGCTAGAAAATAAGGCAAAGAATACTATAATGCCTTTGTATCGCTTATGGTGTGACCTCACCTTGAGTATTATGTGCAATTCTGGTAGCCATATATAAAAGAAATGTGGAGGGGCATAATCGAACGCGAACGCCTATCTCCATGGGCGTCTATGTCCGAAAATGGGTACGTGAAGAGGCGGGACAGACCGTATTATCGAAAAAATGGACATTTTTCAGCTGGGCGTTTGTTTGTTTTTTTTAGCGATAATGGAAACTAAAAACGCCCAGCTCAAAAACATCCTAATCCGAGCCATTTGGTCATGGGAGGGGCCAGGATTCGTAGTACACTGGCCCCCCTGATATGCCAGGACACCAACTGGGCACCCTAGAGGTCAGTGCGGTGGACTTCAGAAAAAGCTCCCACATGCATAGCTCCCTTACCATGGGTGCTGAGCCCCCAACCCCCTCCCCAAAACCCACTACCCACAAATGTACAACACTACCATAGCTCTTAGGGGTGAAGGGGGCACCTACATGTGGGTACAGTGGGTTTTGAAGACCCATTTACCAGCACAAGTGTTACAGGTAGGGGGGGATGGGCCTGGGTCCACCTGGCTGAAGTGCACTGTGGTACCCACTAAAAGTGCTCCAGGGACCTGCATACATGCAGGCCTCTAGGACTTGTTGCTGCTATATAACATTGGCACACCAGTTGACACCTGAAGACTAATCTCTCCAAAAACGTCCTTTAATGGAATAAGCACGCTTACTCACAGTTAACTGCAGATCAGAGGTTGTGCCCCACTGGCAACAAGTCTCCCTGGTACTGAGATGAGCAGTAGGTCAGAGCTGTCAGAATGCTGTACAATGCCCTCTTTCAGCCACATTCAAGGTAAGAACTAAGTTCTGTAACGTGGCTAACACTTGAAAGGGATCTAAAACTGGCTTACAAAAATGGCCACTACTACCTCATGGACTACCGGGAAAAAAACAGGGCACACTCTGACCCAGTAAGCAGAGGGAAAAGCACCATGGGAGTAGAGCCTACCAACTACCAACATCGTGAGCATGTAACATGGGGTTAGGGAAACAAAAAAAAACAAAGTTGTAAAATGGGGATTTACTTATGCTGGCGAACATTCCGTCAGTCAGCAATGTAGCTTGGAAGTTTGAGAAGGGTTTGGAACCCCAAGCTAAAGCCAGTTTCCTAGGTGACCGAGTGAGTGGGCAGTTAGCAGAGTTGGTTAGGCAGCCGGAGTGACTGGCTGTGTTGTGGAGGGTGCAAGAAAAGAGGCTTAAAATGAAAGAAGTAGGTATAAAGAGGAGTTTTTGAGTGACAGTGTCTGTCTGACTGAAGTGAAGGTGCAAGTGAATGTATGGGTGAGAGGAGGTTTATTTAAAATTTAATTGAGTTTGGGGTTCCATTATATGTGTAGTGGGATGGAAAAGGGAAGCAGGTTTAGAAATTTGTATGAATGAATAGTGGTGAGCTTGGGAATAGTAAGGGGGTGATTTTGGGAAATAAGATATTAGTTTAGGGGAAAAGGAACTGAGTGATTTGAGTGCATTTAAAGTAAAGGGTGAGTTGGTATGTTATCATATAATGCTGAAAGTGGAATGTTGTGAATAGATGCAGTAAGGGAGTGCTGGCTAGCCACTCTGAGTAGGATAGGGAAAGAAAATAAAAAAACATAGGCGAGGAAGATAAGGGAACTTTTTTATTACTTTATTTTTATAGTTTACCTGGGCCACAGTCTTTATTTAAAACTTCCCCCAGCAAAAAGAAAACTGTTCCATCAATTCAGGAAGCTAGGGTTTTGCCTACCTTTAATTTCATTAAGAGTAGGTTTAGGAGGAAGATCTACAGAGGAGAGATTTGCAGCTTGCCGTGGACGTCAAGGGCCCCACCGCAAGAAAGACTGCACTACATTTTGAAGAAAAGAAGCACTTCTGTAGCTAAGTGACTGAGTGTGACATCAGGGGTATTTTAAATAAGGAAAGGACGAGAGGGATAAAGAAAGAGGGAAAGAAACTATATACTTACCTTAAGGATCCTGAGAGGTGAATGGTGTTGAAAAGAAACCTGTAAAAGAGAATTTGACACAAAGAATCAATTCTTGCAATATAAGAAGTAAAGAAAGTAAATAAGCATTTCTTGTTGTGTAATGAAATTTGGATTTGAAAACGTAATACTTATCTGATTGTTCATCCAATTGAGGGTAAAGGTATCTACAGAGGAGGGAGAATTGTGTTATATATTGCATTATAAGCTTTATTTTAAGAAAACAATATTAAGCAATAATTTGAGTTATTTGTTGCATTTAAAGGGTTATCTGTTATATATAAAAAATTAATTGTTCTTTATAACCTATAATCGGAAAGGGATTTCAGACAATCTTATTACAATAAAATCATTTTTAAAGAAAATCTGAAGTGTTACATTTCTTTACAAGGTAAATTTGGGAAAGAATTCCAAAATTAGTTAATTTTTCCTCTTCCATTCTTTGAGAGTGGGAGACGAGGTTAGTGTCTCTGCATCACTCCCGGTGCTCTGCAGTGTAATTTTCTTGAACTTGGCCCGACTACTGCCATCTGGGTTCTGGGAAATGCGCAGATTCCATCAGGAACACCGGGGGTGCATGTTAGAGGAGCCCAATACCCTACACCAACCACAATGCATTGCTGATGTGACTCTGCAGTGCCCTTAACAGAAAAGGTGTCACACTCACCCGAGAGCCACATCAGAACCAGGGAAAGGCTGTCAGAGGATAGAACACATTCTGCTGTCATGGATGTGGGTACGGCATTTGAGGCTGGCATAAAGGCTGGAAAAAAAGTTTTTAAAGTGGGTTTTTTTTGGTGGGAGGGGGTTAGTGACCACTGGGGGAGTCCGGGGAGGTCATCCCCGATTCCCTCTAGTGGTCATCTGGGCAGTTGGAGCACTTTTTTGGGACTTGTTCGTGAAAAAAAAGGGTCCAAAAAAAGTGACCCAAAATCGCGGTCAAAACGCCTTTTTTTTTCGATTATCAGCTAAAGATGCCCATCTCTCCTCGGCCAATAACCACGCCCCAGTTCCGCCTTCACCACGCCTCCGACATGCCCCCGTCAACTTTACCCGTTTCCGTGACGGATTGCAGTTGGAAACGCCCCAAATCGGCTTTCGATTATACTGATTTGGGCGCCCACGGGAGAAAGATGCCCATCTCACAATTTGGGTCGCAATATATGCGTTTTTCTCTTTCGATTATAAGCAGGATAGTGAAATTAGAAAAGGTTCAAAGAAGGGTGACCAAATGAGGAAAGGCTGAAGAGGTATGGGATCTTCAGTTTGGAAAAGAGATGACTGAGGGGGGGGGGGGGGGGGGGGATATGATAGAGGTCTTCAAAATCTGGAGTGGTGTAGAACAGGTAAACGTGAATTGATTGTGTATTCTTTCAAAAAGTACTAAAACTTGGCTACACTCAATGAAGTAATACTTTTAAAACAAATAGGAGGAAATTGTTTTTCACTCAATGAATAGTTAAGCTAATGTATTAGTTAATGTATCTGGGTTTAAAAAAAAGTTTGGGCTAGTTCTTAGAGGAAAGGTCCATAGTCTGCTATTGAGCTAGAAATGGGGAAAGCCTATTGCTCTGTATGTTCACCAACTGACTCATGCCTCTGCAGCCACCATGTGTATTGTGTTTAATTCATTATGGTTTCACTCTGATTTAAAAGCTTCTGCTCAAGCTGTGCCTTTTGACTGTCATCATTGCTAGACTGTCAAAATTGGCCCCTGCAGCCTTCCGCACATGCTCTGCTGCATTCAAAGGTCCTTTTCTTTACCTACAACTTGTAGTATACCGATCTCCCAATTGCCAAAATGGGGATACTGCTTGCCACTTGTCCATTCTCTGGATGCGTGGAGGCATATCCATCTACTTCAATGACTGCTGTTGCTACTATCATGATTCTAGTATCCAAATTTATTCCAGCATGGGACATGCTGCTGGCCCTCTCCTCAGACCAAGGATCAATCTATCCCACTCAACTTCTCAATTACTGGGCCTATCAAAAGTCTGCTTTAGGTTCATTACCGCTACCATCACCTTCCCATCCACTATCGGAACAGGTGTCTCTGTTCCATTCATCATTAGTTCATATCTTCACAGCCTTCCACAGTCTGCTACCACTTGAACATCCAAATCTTGAATACCCAGTTGCACAGCAAGTGGAAATAGTGTATATCTCGCTCCTCTGCTGCTCGATTGCTTTAAAGATATACTGAATATCGCTCTGCCATAACTGCCAAGACTATTCCTCTAAAGCTATTAGATTTGCTAGTAGCAAGCCACAAAAGCTCTTCCAGATAATGCAATCTATTTCTCCCCATGAGCAGCCCCCTCCCCTGTATCTCAATTTTTTGACTTCCTGGACACTGTCATCTTGGCCTGGCAAGGGAAAATTGATAATCTCAGAAATGCCATGACTCAGTCCACATCTTCTTCTTCACTTAACCAAATGCAACCAGGGTGCACACTGTTGCCTGGCACACTTTTAACATCCCATCAATTCAAGATCTTCTTGACATGGTCTTCCATTCATCTGACTTCTTCCACTGTTCACCCCTGGCCAGCTAAATTTGTGAAGCAATTTATCCTGATCCTAATGCCTTTTCTTCACTCTCTTATCTCACGGAGTCTTGACATAGGTATAGTACCTTCCACCTGAAAGTCTGCAATCATTACACCTATCCTTATGAAACCAGATCTCAACCTCTCTCAGGCTTTGAACTATCATCCCATTTCCAATCTACCTCTTTTGTTTTCTGACAAAACATTTGTGTTACACCCTATACAAGCAGGTTTCCGCAATCACATAGTAAAGAAACTTTCCTCACTGCTTTCTATAACTGGACAGTACCAAAGAATATCAACTCTGACTGTCATGGCACTTGTCAGTTTGTGCCGTGATGGTCCAAGGGCTGAGTTGGGGAGAAGTCAGGAGTTATGCAGGCACCGGCAACATTCATATGCTGGTTCCGAAGCATTCCAAAGATTCCAAAACATGCAGTTGACCTACACAATTCTACTCTAATAGTGCATTCAAATAATGATTCTACAGAGCTACAAAGCTCAGGTATCCTTGTCTTTAATAATCTCGGTAGCTTCCTTACTATTTTATCATGTGGACATTTGATCATATAAATCACAAAAGTAGTTACATAAGTGTAAATGATCTCAATGTATAGCTCCAACCATCAGCTGGATTTATAAATTTCTTTAGCAATTTTGTAATTTATAGTGTCCTTTTATTGTTATTGCTTCATTTGGAATTTTTTAGATTTTTGTAGCGCTGGAACTTAATTGGTGGTAATCGGGCAGTGCAGTAAGTGGCTCACTTTCTGCACAGCCATTTCTTTACATAAAAAATGGACAGCCTTTTACCTGCTGTGTTAAAAGGGGGGACCTCAGTGCAGCTCATTGAAGGGGATTGAGCCTTGAAGGAGCATCCGGCGAAACATGATTTCATGTCGGTAATCTCTTCCCAATAAGATAATTAAAGCCCTTCTTTAAAAAAAAAAACTTTTTTTTTTAAAGAAAAAAGCTTGAGTATATAATAGGATTGAATAAGTGATTAAAAGAAATACTAAATGGACTGATGACGATAAGTGATTGGTTATATTAACCAGTCTAAAATCTCACTGTAGATTTATTTATTTATTTATTTATTTGTAGCATTTGTATCCCACATTTTCCCACCAATTTGCAGGCTCAATGTGGCTTACATTCGCCGTTATAGCGGATGCCATTTCTGGGTAACAGAGTTACAAATGGTCTTGCATTAATGTGCACTACTGATGGTCCATTACCCTAAAAAAATTAATTAGATTGGAAGAGTCCTATGTTCAGTTTCACAAACTTTTGAAAACATATCTGTTTCAGGATACGTTTGATAATAATCTGGGATGAAAGGGGGAAAACAGACAGAATGAATATGCAGTAACAAATAATATGCTTGTTTATATAGTTTGTTATGAATGATTGCCCATTGTTGTTATATTTCTTAGAATGGATGTTTTAGTTTGCTGTGCTTTTCTATCAAATTAATGGATTTCTTATATGTTTTTTTTAATATAATATGTTATTTTGAAGATGTAAACCATTCTGTTTTGTCAATGCAATTAGAAATGGTATAGTAAATAAATAAATGATAAACGATAAACGATATTCCTCCAGTGTATGTTGGAATGTGTGGAATAATTTTCAGTCATTTACAGGTACAAAAACTTAGGGCGTCTTTTACTAAACCAAGCTAGCGATTCCCAGCATGGCAATTGAGAGGAAGCCCATTCAATTCCTATGGGCTTCCTCTCATTTGCCGTGCTGGGAATCGCTAGCTCGGTTTAGTAAAAGAGGTCCTTAGATTGTGAGCCCATTGTGGACAGAGAAAGTACCTGCATATAACAAAAGTAAACATCTTTGATAGAAAGGTGGTATATCACCTTTTGACCCTTTATCTGGGTAAGTCAGTCTTTATAAAAATTGCCTTGCTCAGTCCAGTTATATTCTGTCCACACAATTGCAAGTGAAAAGTGTGTGAGTAGTCATGGAGCTTATAGGCAATTTTCAAAGGGGAACTACTAACAACCCAATGGATATTACAACTGGCCCTCTGAAAAATTCCCTAAAATATCATAATAAAAATATAAACAATTTAATCACTATATATTTTTTATGAAGTCACAAAGTTTGTATCTCTCTTTTGGGATCCTTCTCTTGCAGACTAGTTTTGAATTTTGCCTGGTAAGAGAGGTTGCAGAGCTAGTACTTAGCATGAGTTTTCCTAATCATTCAAAAAGTGAAATAAATTGCTGATCCACTTATGGAAGCAAGAAGTGCTTTATAAAACAAATTACTTCACTAGCATATCCGTGGTAAGCTACAAGACTTGAGAAACGGATAGAAAAACATATACACCAGGTTCTTCCTTGAAAAAGCCCAGGAGGTGAAACGGGACCTGTCGGATGGTGAAAAAAAAGAGAAAAAAAGATGTGTTATAAGCTATAAAGATAATGAATGAATTATAGACAAGAATAAAAATGGAGGTTTCTAGCCAGTGATGAATTGGAGTCCAGCGGGTCACAAGAAATATATCTGTGACCGAGGACATACAGAGGCTTTTTCCTCCAACAAACAAAAAATATAAAAACAAAAGATTGAGAAAAATAAGTATATTTCAGAAAGCAGAAGTCGCTATAATTTTGTCACCACATATATGCTTGTGAAGTAATTCGCTGTGTTTTGAGTGGTAAAGTTCATAAAAGTTTAAAGTGTTCTTTATAAAACAAAAGCAAAAAAACAAGTAATACATGGATAGCAAAAGGATGCAAAACCATTCTCTGTGTCCTCAGAATTTTAGCCTGAATTAAATTCAAAGAAGGTGCTGGTAACCTCTTCATCAACATGGCCCTGCATACTGGTGAAACATTAGCCTTCTTTGATCTCCACACAGTTCTGTCCTCAGTAATTTGTGGCTTTCTGTGTACTCTTACACCTTCTGCTTGAGTGCTACAAGAAAACATGTCTCCCCCTAAGACACACAAATTGTTGTTTATTTTGACCTCCCTCATGACTGTGTAGCTGCACACTGCCTCTATTATGTGGTTTCAATGCAGCCCACACAAGCTTTCCTGCTTTAAGGACTTTTCAGGCTGAGGAAATTTGCATGCATGGGTAAATTGGCCACTCTGCCCTACCTTCCCTCTTAACCTGATGCACACTTTAAATAGGTAATTAGCACTGGCAAATAGAGTCTTAGGCAATATGAAAGAAGTACCAAAACAGTCTGCAAGTAAGAAAATCACATAGCCAGTAGACAAATAAAGCTTACATAAACCCTCTCAAGGTTTGAAAAACTTCTTTGTATAAAATGTGCTATATTTTTATGCTAAGAAAATCCAAGGAATGAGGCTATTTGAATGTGTTATACATAACTGGCTTAATTCTGGACATTTTCAATTCTGAGCAGGTAGTGTATATGCAATATGCACGAATACTCGCTGAAAGCAAATCTTTGTTTCGTCTGTTTCTTCAAAAAATAATATGCTGACAGATTTGAAAGCTTCCACTGGAGGATAATTTTATAACAGGGTGCCTGGGTTAAGAGGGAAAGTAGGCAGCTATTTACAGTAGGCCCCGTTTTACAAAGACACCATAGGCATCTTTGTATCTTTATGAAACACTGGAGGTGTTAGAAATTGTGAGCAGATGTAAATCTTTTCATGTAGAGTATACAGGCATGCAAATAAATGAACATTTATGGACAAGGCCTAACTCTGTATACTCGACTACCAAGGTCTATTCTACCACGAATGAACTCTAACGCAATACCACTTTATTCCTCATTCCGAATCTGAACTCTTTATACTTAACTGCTTATTCTACTATCCGCCTTATAATCAAAAGTGATGGGCGCCCATATTTCGACCCAAATCGGGAGATGGGCGTCTTTCTCCCGTGGGCGCCCAAATCGGTATAATCGAAAGCCGATTTTGGGCGTCTTCAACTGCACTCCGTCGCGGAAACGGACAAAGTTGACAGGGGCGTGTTGGAGGTGTGGTGAAGGCGGGACTGGGGCGTGGTTATCGCCCGAGGAGAGATGGGCGTCCTTAGCTGATAATCGAAACAAGAAGGGCGTTTTTGACGAGAATTTGGTCCGCTTTATTTGGACCCTTTTTTTTCAGGTCCAAGTCCCAAAACAGTGCCCCAACTGACCAGATGACCACTGGAGGGAATCAGGAATGACCTCCCCTGTCTCCCCCAGTGGTCACTAACCCCCTCCCACCAAAAAAAAAACACTTTACAAACTTTTTTTGCCAGCCTGTATGCCAGCCTCAAATGCCGTACCCACCTCCATGACAGCAGAATGTGTTCTATCCTCTGACAGCCTTTCTCTGGTTCTAATGTGGGTCTCGGGTGAGTGTGACACCTTTTCTGTTAAGGGCACTGCAGAGTCACATCAGCAATGCATTCTGGTGGGTGTAGGATATTGGGCTCCGTGATTCCACTAGTTTGTGTTACATGCTCACGATGTTGGTACTTGGTAGACTCTACTCCCATGGTGCTTTTCCCTCTGCTTACTGGGTCAGAGTGTTCCCTGTTTTGTTTCTGGTAGTCCATGAGGTAGTGGCCATTTGTGTAAGACACTTTTAGATCCCTTTCATGTGTTAGCCAGATTACAGCACTTAGTTCTTACCTTGAATGTTGCTGAAAGAGGGCATTGTACACCATTCTGCCAGCTCAGACCTACTGCTAATCTCAGTACCAGCAAGACTCGTTGCCAGTAGGGCACAACCTCTGATCTGCAGTTAACTGTGAGTAAAGGTGCTTATTCAAATAAAGGACGTTTTCGAAGAGATTAGTCTTCAGGTGTCAACTGCTGTGCCAAGGTTATACACCAGCAACAATTCCTGTCCCTGGAGTACATGTGTGGGTACTGCAGTGCACTTCAGGCAGGCAGACCCAGGCCCATCCCCACCTGTAACACTTGTGGTGGTAAATGGGAGGCCTCTAAAACCCACTGTATCCACATGTAGTTGCCCCCTTCACCCCCAAGAGCTATGGTAGTGTTGTACATTTGTCCCTCCCATGACCAAATGGCTTGGATTGAGACGTTTCTGAGCTGGGCGTTTTTAGTTTCCATTATCGCTAAAAAAAAAAAATGCTCATCTCAGAAGGGACCAAATCCATGGCATTTGGTCCTTCCAAATCGTATTTTCGAAATGAAAGATGGATGCCCATCTTTTTCGATAATACGGTCTGTCCCTCCTCTTCACATACCCGTTTTTGGACATAGACGGCCATGAAGATGGGCGTTCGCATTCCATTATGCCCCTCCACGTCAATCATGATCCTTAATGCAATACCACTTGTATCTCTCACTCCGGAAATGGCGATCGCCATGACGGAACAATGTAAGCCACATTGAGCCTGCAAATAGGTGGGAAAATGTGGGATACAAATGCAACAAATAAATAAACATATATCACATTCTATGTGTGTGTCATTTAACGCTTATCATATATCATTTATTCATTTAGGGGCCCTTTTACCAAGCTGCGGAAAAAGGGGCCCTGCACTGGTGGCAGTGACCATTTTTGCGGCGTACCAGGGCCCCCTTCTGTTGCAGCGGGTAAAGAGGCCAAAAACTGAAATGGTTATACGGTAAGTTTGCACTTGTCTTGCGGCCATTTCGGAGGGAAGCACTTATCACCGCCCATTGAGGTGGCAGTAAGAGCTCTTGCACTAACCTGGCGGTAACCGGGCAGCATGCAGCACTGCCTGATTATCGCCGGGTAAACCCCCTATGGAAATATTTTTAAATATTTCCATTAGCACTGGAAATGGTGCACGCTGTGGGTGAAACTACCACCAGAAGCCGCAGTGGGATAGCTGTAGTTCCGAGTTGCCACGTGGCAACCCTTTAGTGAAAAGGCGAATTAATACACCACCTACCTTGTGAACAAATCGAGGCGGTTTACAATAATAAAAAACAAATTTAAAAGAAAGAAAGGCACTCCAACTGAAGACAGGAAAAATCAGGCATCCAGATCATCACACGTACTAAACGTGTGGTTTTAAATGGACTCATAGCAGTCATGCACACACAGAAATACACATCTTCCCCGTGCTCCACCCAAACTTCAAACCTGTACGCAGCAAAGTACTCATTGTCATGTCAGAATTGTATAACAGGTTTTTGCATTCATATATGGTACACAGATACAAAATGCACTTTTTAACTTTTGTATACCACCTTGAATCCTTTTAGGATTTGGTGCTTAATAAGCACTAGATTAAATTAGATAAAATTACCCTCCAGTGGAAGCCACCCTTGAGATTAATTCTATAAAGAAGATACCAAGATATAGACTCAAGTTCTTCCTCTGACCACAGAAATGTCCTCCTCTCCTACTGGATTTGCAGGGCTATAGAGGGAACCTTCCTTCCATTGCCCCCTCCATGGAATGTACTTGCATTTCTTTTTATGCCACAAAGTAAATGCACAATAAATGTAATGCACTCTGGGTTTTCTAGACATAGAAGAGACACTCATCTGTATCAGCTGGGTAACATGTATTTATTTATTGCATTTGTATCCCACATTTTACCACCTCGTGGCAGGCTCAATGTGGCTTACAATACATCGTGATAAGTGGAAATACAGTTAGAAAATATACAATTATTGGTACAGAAGGATTTTGGGTAACAGTATAATAAGAGACATGATAGTATAACAAACAGCTGAGGGGAGACACGAATATGAGTCTTGCTGCAGTGTTCTGGGCTGTCTGATGGGACTGTCTGAAGTTTCTTGATTATTTGCTCTTTGCAGCCGGCATAGAGTGCATTGCAATAGTCTAGATGGCTGAGCACCATTGAATGTACAAGGTTACGGAAAATGGTTCTTGGGAAGAAAGGTCTTACTCTTTTTAATTTCCACATTGAATGGAACATCTTCTTGGTTATATTTTTTGCATGACTTTCCAGTGTTAGGTGTCGATCGATGGTAACTCCAAGAATTTTTAGGGTGTTTGAAATTGGCAGGTTCAGATTTGGTGTATTGATGGTAGTGAATTTGTTCGTGTTATGTTGTGAGGTGACTATTAGGCATTGGTTTTTTTCTGCGTTAAGTTTTAGCTTAAATGCATCTGCCCATGAGTGCATGATATGGAGACTTTGGTTGATTTCATTGGAGATTTCCTTTAGATCTTGTTTAAATGGGATGTAGATCGTTACGTCGTCTGCATATATATATGGGTTGAGGTTTTGGTTTGATAATAGTTTGGCCAAGGGTATCATCATTAAATTCAATAGAGCCGATGAGAGGGGGGATCCCTGTGGAGCTCCGCATTCAGGTATCCATGAGGTTGAAGTAGTCGAGTTAGATGTTACTTGGTATGATCGTGTGGTTAAGAATCCCTTGAACCAGTTGAGAACATTACCTCCAATTCCGAAGTACTCAAGGATGTGTAATAGTATTCCATGATCAACCATGTCAAAGGCGTTTGACATGTCAAATTGTAAGAGTAATATGTTTTTTCCAGTTGCAATCATTTGTTTGAATTTAGTCATGAGTGTAACTAGTACTGTTTCAGTACTGTGGTTAGACCTAAATCCTGACTGGGAGTCATGGAGTATTGAGAATTTGTTTAGGTAATCTGTAAGTTGTTTGGTTACCATCCCTTCCGTAAGTTTGATTATTAAGGGAATGGATGCTACTGGCCTGTAATTGGTTATTTCACTGGCACTTTTCTTTGTGTCTTTGGGTATGGGGGTGAGTAATATGTTTCCTTTCTCCTTCGGAAAGAGTCCATTTTGTAACATGTAATTTAAGTGTTTCGTTATGTCTGTTATAAATTGTTGAGGAGCAGATGTCATAAGGTTGTTTGGACATATGTCTAGTTTACAGTTAGATTTAGCAAATCTTTTGAGCGTTTGAGAAATGACATCCTCTGATAATGTCTGCTGGGTATACGCCAGGGTCTGGGTCTAAACAGTCGAGGAGTTCTGCATAGTCGGTGGTACTGACAGGTATCTTAAGTCACAATTGTATGATTTTCTCGTTGAAATATCTCGCGAGATTGTCTGCTCCTGGTGTGTCTTTATTGTTGGTTGTGACTGGTGTAGTATCTAGTAGTTTGTTCACGAGTTGGAAGTTTATGTGTGTCTTTGTAATTTGGTCCAATTTCAGTTTTGTAGTATAATCTTTTAGTTTGTACAGGAATGAAGTAATATTTCAACTTTCCAGCCACCTGTATCCCAATATACCCCTTTTTAAGGGGGGAAAACTATTACACCAAAAAATATTACCACAATAACCTTCAGAATAAAAGTCATGCAACAGGAAACTTTTACCTGCTGATAATTCTCTGACTCCCATTAGTCCTTCCCTAGGCATTATCCAAAACATCCCATGAGTGTCTCTATGATGGAGATATACAAAAGTCAGAAAGCAAATACATCTTGGCTAGGAAGACATGAAACTTTGAAAGTCAATCCAGCTAGACTGATGTAAGTTATCAAACTCTCATGCTACCAGCTACATAAGGACTGAGACCCTGATGCTCAAAACTCTGGCACTGTACTGAACTGTACTGGAGAAATAGTGCTGGAAAAGCCCCCCAGAACAACTCTCTAATGCTCAACTCTAATGAGATGCAAATATAGGTGCGCTCATTGTGGGAATAGAGTCTGGTGCATGTGCTAAAGTGTTCTGTGTTAAGCATAGCTCTTAAGCGCATGCCCAGAATGCCAAAGGGGGAGGAGGGAAGGATGAGGAAGAGGTGCTGGTTTCTAACTCTGCACATGACTGGAAGGTATAACCTTTACTTCTATAGATGTATCAGATATTGTAAATAGCAGTGTTTCTACCTTTTTTGCTCTCATCAGTGTTTCCATGTGGGGGTTAGCAGTGGACCAGTGAGGGAGGATTGATGAGAGCTGCCAGGGCTGCCGCCACACGGGGCTCGTGCTGCTCCAGCTACCACTCCGCTTTGTTCTTTGATTTGGGAAGCAGCTGATTGGCTGCGAGTAGTTCAACATGCCAGAAAGTGAAGTTGGGAGGAGGCGGCGTGTTCTCCTGCTTCTTCTGCACCCTTACACCAGCTCTAAGCTGGCGTAGGGTTTTCAGCGAGAGGCGTGCCCTTGTTTCGCACACTATCCACTGTGCATTGTGGAGAAATAGGGAATGACCTCATCAGCATTCAGGACCTCTGTTATCAAGCCATACTAGCAGTTCCCACGCAGCAATGCCGACAGAGCCCATTCAAATATGAATGAGCTTTTTCGGAATTACCACACCGGGAGGTTCTAGTGTGACTTGATAAAAGAGACCCTGAATGCAGTGGTCACTGTGAAGTATAAGGTATCAAGGAGTTGTCCAGAGACTCAGGAATGCCTTGGCCAATATCAGCATTTTCAATATTATCCTATAAGATAAAGGCAGCCAGTGTCGGTCTATTAACAGAGGTGTCACATGGTCATATTTCCATGTGTGATACAGCAACCTCACAGCTGTGTTCTGTATGATTTGTATCTATTTTAAAGATGCAAGCTTTATGCCTTTGCGAAGTGGATTCCAGTAATTTAGCAAGTATCAATACATGTATAAGAACTTGGTTAATATAGGTGACACTTCTGGTGGTGAACATTTCCCAGAACCTGGACACTGCATAAATTACCTTATGGTCAGAATCTAAAAGATAACTTTAAAAAATCCAGGAACGTAAGACCTTTGAACTTAGAATGTTGAACTATTTTGACATCCACCAGACTGGACTTAACAAGGATCTGGGTTACCATAAAAGCAGTGCTTTTTTTGTGCCGGTACGCGCCGGTACAGTGTACCGGCGCCTTTTTCCTGAGGTCCCTCACTTGCCCGCTCCCTTCCATTCCTGCTCCCGCGCTCCAAAATTTTCATTACCCGAAGTCACAATTCTCCTCTCTCTCTCCTGCCCTCCCCTCTATGTCCAGCAATTCTCTTTCCCCTCCCCTGCCCTCCCCTCACCTGCCCTCCATGTCCAGCATGTTGCCTCTCTCCCCTGCCCTCCCCTCACCAAGTCGCGGCGAACTGGAAGTGAAGGCAGCAGTGCTGACTGAGGCAGGTACGCAGGCAGGTTTGTCTCCTCTCGTGTTGCTTCCCTCTCAGCGCTTCCCGCCTTTCTTCCTAGCACTCTTTCCTTTTCCCTACCCCCACCCCAGCCCCACCCCCCACTTCTACCTCTACTTTTCCCTTGAGACTACAATTGGAATATTTTTCATGTTTCACTATATATACTTTGATATTGTTATTTCTTGCTCATACCTACCTGAAGAAGAGGGCTATGCCTTCAAAACTTGTCAAAAATGTATTGTTAGTCCAATAAAAAATGAATCACCTTATTTTCCTTTCTTTTGTTTTGTGTTACTTCTTATCACCTTGTTTTAGAACTTGTAAGTCCTTAAGGCATACATAAGGTCTATTGCTCTCTTTCCTGGCTAACATTAAAGTAGTTCAAGGCAGTATTTAATCTATCAGTGTCTTTCTTGAAGGGACCTTTCTAAGGAAAAACCCTGCAAAATCTTCTGGACCAAAACGAACAGTCTCAAAAGAAGTAGACTGTTTATTAATTAGGAAGAAGCGTTTGACAACTTGAAACAATTTTTTGATTGACCAATTAAAATCAAAAAATAGTTTTGTCTCCATGATATGCTGATTATATGATTTGACTGTTTCATTATAGTAGATACATAGTAGATACATAAGTACATAAGTAATGCCATACTGGGAAAAGACCAAAGGTCCATTGAGCCCAGCATCCTGTCCCCGACAGCGGCCAATCCAGGTCAAGGGCACCTGGAAAGCTACCCAAACGTACAAACATTTTATACAAGTTATTCCCGAAATTGTGGATTTTTCCCAAGCCATTTAGTAGGGGTCTATGGATTTGTCCTTTAGGAAACCGGCCAACCTCTTTTTAAACTCTGCCAAGCTAACCGCCTTCACTACGCTCTCCGGCAACGAATTCCAGAGTTTAATTATGCATTGAGTGAAGAAAATTATTCTCCTATTTGTTTTAAATTTACTACACTTTAGTTTCATCGCATGTCCCCTAGTCCTAGTATTTTTGGAAAGCATGAACAGATGCTTCACATCCACCTGTTCCACTCCACTCATTATTTTATATACTTCTATCATGTCTCCCCTCAGCCGTCTCTTCTCCAAGCTGAAAAGCCCTAGCCTCCTTAGTCTTTCTTCATAGGGAAGTCGACCCATCCCCGCTATCATTTTTGTTGCCATTCGCTGCACCTAAGGGGTCCTCTCAGGGCCGTGCCAACACAGTAAGCAGGGTAAGCACTGCAGGGGGCGCCGACCTCTGGAGGGCGCCGCCTAGGTCCGCTCACTTGCAAAATATTTTACCTGAAGTTGTGATTCTCCTCTCTCTCCCCTGCCCTTCCCTCTCCACATCAGGGAAGTGAAGGCAGCCCATCAGTGCTAACTGAGGCAGACACGCTCTGCTAAAGTTGCTTCAAAGAGTACAACCAGTGCTATATATGTCTTTGGTGTGGGAAGAACTCCTAATTCAGGGTGAGCTTGAACAACATTCAAATTAAAGAGAACAGGTTTGGAGGGAGGTGTGCAAGTGAGACTGGAGAGAAATAAAAAATAAATAGTGTAATTGTTTGTTAAAATCTGTAAGTGGTTCAAAGTTTTTTTTTATTTTAGTTACATTTGTACCCTGCACTTTCCCACTCATGACAGACTCAATGCGGCTTACATATACAGGTACTTATTTGTACCTGGGGCAATGGAGGGTTAAGTGACTTGCCCAGAGTCACAAGGAGCTGTGCCTGAAGTGGGAATTGAACTCAGCTCCTCAGGACCAGAGTCCACCACCCTAACCATTAGGCCACTCCTCCTGAGCACATACACTGAGAAGAGGGCATGACTGCAATGATGTGTGCATAATTCTCAGGTAACCTGAGATATCTACAGCTAAAAGCCATTTCATTGGCTGATGGTTCAAACAGTAGGTTCAAAGAGGAAGTTTAGCTGTGTTGAAGAGCTGGTAAGTGAAAATCTGATTGCTTTTTGGGTGTAATTACTAAATGTTTTGTGTGTAATTATTAAATGTGCATTTCTTATATATCTCCACCATTCATGATGTATTATAAGCCACATTGAGCCTGCAAAGAGGTGGGAAAATGTGGGATACAAATGCAATAAATAAATAAATAAATATAAAACATTCTGCTTGGATAGGAAGAGTTTGTGATATGTGAAATGCATTGTTATGATTGGGGTCTGAACCCCTCTCAAACTTACCTCTTTCCTGGGGGTCAGCTTCTTAGCTGGCTTCTGTTTCTTTTTTCTGTCCCTTCTGAGCTGGCTCTGTCTCTCTGTGCTGGCAGCTTCCAGCAGCATGGCTCTAATTGTTTCACTATACTGCACCTGTGTGTGTGTAGTCTGAGTTGCTCTAACTCTCTTTGGGTGTACTGGCTTCAAGTGTTTCACGGTTTTGCATTGGTGTGGGTTGGGCCTCTCTGGGTCAGTGTGCTTTTGCCTAGGTCTAGGGAGTGTGACATCATCAGGGAGGGCCTTGATAAGGAAGTGGTGTTGTTTCCTTCAGTGCCTTTGCAACAGTGGTGTTTGCTTTAGGTAGGGTGGTGCAGTGTGCACTTCTGACTTTGTGTCTAGTTTCCCTGCTTGCTTTTGCTAAGGGCCAGGTTAGTGTTAGTGCAGTGTGCACTGGTGACTGTGTGTTTAGCTTTCCTGCTTTTCCCTTATGGTTACCCTGCTTTTCCCTCTTGGTTTTGGAAGCATTGCTATGTGTAGGGCTTTGGAAGCTCTGTTGCTGATAGAAGTACTTCAGGGTTTGGTGTTGTTAGGAACACTGCAGAGTTTGCTGTTAGAAGTACTTCTGGTGTTTGTGCTATTGGGAGCATTGCAGTCTTTGCTGTTGGTGTTTGGTGATTTAGAATCACTTTTGGCTTATGTGTTAGCTTCCCTTCTTTTTCCTTGTGGCTCCCCTGTCTTCCCTTTTAGTGCTAGGAGCTCTTCTGGTTGCTTGCCAGAGTAGTGCTTGGGAAGCACCTTTTTAGTTGTATCTAGCTTGCTAGAGCAGTGCTTAGGTAGCTTGTTAGTTTTGTGTTTAGCTTATTAGTGTAGAGCTCTGCTTGTAGCTTGGTGCTTAGTAGCACCTGTGTTAGCTTTGTGTTTAGTTCCCTGCTCTGTTAGTTTAGGGCTTAGGAAGTCCCTTTCTTGAGCAGGGCTTAGGAGCTCCTGTTTAGTATAGGGCTTAGGAAGTCCTTTTGTCAGTTTACTGTTAGGAACACTCCTGCTGGTTTAGGACTTGGGAGCACGTAGATCAGTTTAGGTTTAGGAGTACTTCTGTTTCCAGTCCTGGTCCCTATGTCATCCGGTATCCAGTAAGTCCTGTCGGCTACTCGAACCCAGGAGCTCAACTCCTGGGGGGCTTAGTAGCTAAGCGCAGGTGAAGCTGTGCGGACCAGTCCAGTGTGCTCCAGTCCAGTGTGTTCCGGTCCGGTGTGTGTTCCAGTCTGGTGTGCTCCAGTCCAGTGTGTTCCAGTCCGGTGTGTGTTCCAGTCCTGTGTCCTCCAGTCCGGGGGATTCCAGTCCATGTGTTCCGGTTCGCTGGGCAGTGCCTGCAGTCCCTGCCGGTGTGCTTACCCGGTGTTGGTTGGTGGGTTTTGCCTGCTGCTGTCACTCCTCGGCAGCAGCCCAAGGGCTCACGTTTGCTCCAGAGCCCGGCCATGCGGGCTCTGAACCTGAGAACCTGACATGCATTTTGCTTTAATGAAATTGCTAAACTTTAGAGTCAGAGACTTATCAATGAGGGATACATATAGTGCTTTTTTTGTGCTGGTACGCGCTGGTACAGTGTACCGGCACCTCTTTCCTGAGGTCCGGCTCACTTGCCTGCTCCCTTCTGTTCCTGCTCTCACGATCCAAAATGTTTTACCCGAAGTCGCGATTCTCCTCTTTCCCCTGCCCTCCCCTCCATGTCCAGCAATTCTCTCTCCCCTCCCCTGCCCTCCCCTCCATGTCCAGCATGTCGCCTCCCTCCCCTGCCCTCCCCTTTCCTCTCCATGCTGGACATGGATGAGAGGGGGGGCAGAGGAGACATACTGGACATGGAGTGGAGGGGAGGTCAGCGAAGAGAGATTCGCTGGACATGAAGGGCAGGGGAGAGGAGAATCATTGGACATGGATGAGAGGGGAGGGCAGGGGAGAGAGGAGAATCACTGGACATGGATGAGAGGGGAGGGCAGGGGAGAGAGGAGAATCGCTGGACATGGATGAGAGGGGAGGGCAGGGGAGAGAGGAGAAGCACTGGACATGGACGAGAGGGGAGGGCAGGGAAGAGAGATTCTCTGGACATGGATGAATGGAGGAGTTGGCAGGGAGAGAGGAGAAATGCTGGTCTGGATGGAGGAGAGGGGAGAGAGAATTATTGCTTTATATGGATACAGGGGAGGGACGAGAGAGGAGAAATGCTGAACATGGATGGAGGGGATAAGAAAGGAGAAGTGCTGGACATGGATGGAGGTGAGGAAAGAAAAAAGAAGAAGATGCACATGGATGGAGATGAGGGAAAGGGAAGAGAGGAGAAAAACTGCACATGGATGGAGAAAATAGGCAAAAGCTGGATCCACGTTATACTTCCTCCAGTCAATTCCACAGAGGAGGACACAGCTTTTACTTATGGATGTAGGGCAAGAAATGAAGAAGAAAGGAGGAAAGTAAAGAAATAAATGGAAAGGAAGCAGATAGAGAGCAGCAGAATCAGAGACTCGGACCAATATGGATAGAAAAACAAAGTCACCAGACGACGGTTAAAAATCATAAAAAATTATTTGTGATCAAGTATTTTGCAAGAAAGGCCATCTTGTGCCACACGGGGGGGGGGGGGGGGGGGGGGGGCGCCAACTGATAATCTGCAGGGGGGCACCAGAGACCCTAGGCACGGCCCTGGGTCCTCTTACTATAGTACACTAACAATTAGTAAGAATATAAGTGTTGTCATACTGAGACAGACCGAAGGTCCATCAAGCCCAGCATCCTGTTTCCAACAGTGGCCAATCCAGGTTACAAGTACCTGGCAAAATCCCAAAACAGTACAATACATTTTATGCTGCTTATCCTAGAAATAAGCAGTGGAATTTCCCTAAGTCCATTTTATTAATTGCTTATGGACTTTTCTTTTAGGGGCCCTTTTACAGAGTGGCGGTAAGCCCAATGTGGGCTTACCGCTTGCTCTTCCGGGACTACCGCTGGCCCAATGCGGCTGCTGGCAGTAGTCCCTCACTGAGCGTGCGCCATTACTGGGAGAAAAAGAATATCCCTGGAAATTACTTGCCCGGTTACCGGCGGGTTAGCATAGGAGCCCTTATTGCCACCTCAGTGGGTAGTGGTAAAGGCTCCCAGTTGCATGGCCATGCAGAACAGATTCTCTTATCGCATGGCCATGTGTGCCTGGGGTCTTTTTACCTGATATGGTAAAAAGGGCCCTGGCATGTGAGAAAAATGGCCCCCGCCACTAGCATAGGGCCCCCTTTCCTGCAGCTTGGTAAAAGGACCCCTTAGGAAGGTATCAAAACTTTTTTTAAACCCTACCAAGCTAACTGCTTTTACTACATTCTATGGAAAAAGAATTTTAGAGCGTTTGTGTATATGTGTGTGTTGATGGGAAAGAACTGGAGTGTCCTGTGTTTTGAAGGTAAGAAGTAGGATGGTTTGTATATGTACAGGGATGAAAGGCAGAGTGATGAGAAGTGGGTTGGTTGTTCAGAGGTAAGTAAAAGAGTAAGGAAAATAGACAGGCTATATATTAAGAGGATGAGAGGTATTGTGGTATGTGGAAAGATGGGATAAGTATGGAAGGATGTGTTGGGATGATGGAAGGGATATTAGAGGCAGGGTTTGTGTAATGAGATATAGGAGGTGTTGTATATTGCAGGTGAAGACAAATGGGCCTCTTTTTATGGATCTCAGAAATGATCATAGCGAAGTATTATTTTATTCTGTATGCTGCCGTCTGAGCGTGTTCACTGCTACCATTTTTATCCTTTGTGTCAACATGGCTTGTAGTATTTTGAATCTGTGTTTGGGGCTCCTTTTACTGTTTCAATAATCATGTTCAATATATGTTGATCTGCTAAATCTAGACTACTACAATATTTTAAGAAAGAAAAAGAATCAACATCAAATGCTCATTCTTTCAGAAGCTGACTGTATCAGATCTTGGTCAAATGATATCACAGAACTGTCTCACATTACTGATTTCACAAAGAACATATCCTGATCTTCCAAATCAAGTTTCCTATACAGTAATTTACAATATGATTTTAACCAATATACTGAGTAGATCTAACTTGGAATTCATAAAACACATGCTCGAAAGGCAACCAATAATTTCTGCACTTGGAGGGACACTGTCACTGCTTGCCTTCTTCATTCTCGTAGACATGCTGGTTTTTGACATGTGTCTCAAGCACGTTCTACTCTCAGCAACTTTCTTCTCAATACATTAATAGCCAGAGGACTTTTTTTTTTCCTTGCTTAGTAAAAACTCCCAAGTTGCATATAAAGAGCTTCCATTTGTATATAAAAGATCAGATTGCTGCTTAAACTGCTGCAAAAGTGAAAGGAGTTTTACAAAGCAACAATTTTGGGATGTTAGGACAAGCAGGCTCTTGCCTTATTTAGAGCATTTATTCTTCCTTTTTTTAATGTGTGTTGGTGTATTAACATCACTTCAGAATATCAAATGGCGGATATATAAGTGACAGCTTTTCAATGCATGTTCAAAGGTTTTCTGAAGAAAAGTCTAACAATACAGATAAAACAGGATGTAAGCGTGCCGGGGCCTGTAGGAGCAGCAAGCTAGTTCACTGGAAGACACTTGCCTGTGGCAGGTGCAAAATCAAGTAGTGCTCTGAACACCTAAAAAAAAAGAAGAAGCCTGCAAAAAATGTTGGAACAAGTTCCAGGGCTCAACAAGCTTTCATTTTTTCCAAATAGTTTAAGTTATGAGTTCTTATAACAGATGTTATGGTGGATTCAAATTATGGCCACCAACTTTTACTGGTGGTCTCATTCACAAGTTTTCTTAAAATATTTCCTGCTTTTACATTTCTCCCTTTCTTCACTCCTTTTCCTTGTACTTCTTCAGTTCTCTCCCCCCCCCCACCCCCACCCCCAACTGCATCCTTTTCATGCTCAGTGCCCCAGGCAGGTTTAATCATTAAGCAGACTAGACGGTCGCCTAGGGTGCCAGCTTCTGGGAAGAAGCAAAGAGCAGCTACAGTAAAAACAAAACTATATATCTTGACAGCAACACAAACTCATAGAACTATCAGTGCATACTTTTTCACCTTTATGCTTTTCTACAGGATCATTTTAGGAGTGACGGTATTGAGGCAAATATAATTGTTATGTTAAATTATCAAAATCTCAGGGGCAGAAGAATTCTACTGGCCTGAAAATAAATTGAAGGGGTGCAATGCTTAAGGTTCACTCAGGGCATTGGTATTCATTCCCAGTTCTCGAGTGCCACCAACAGGTCGGGTTTACAGGATATCGCTAATAAATATGCATCACAACATTATAACCACCTCACAAGCACACATGGTAAATCTTTATTAACTCATAATATAATAAAAAACCAAACACACTTACAAACACTTGACTCAAGAATAATGAATAATTACAGACCAATTTCTCTTTTTCCGTTCTTAGTAAAAATCATTGAGAAAGCTGTGTTGCTCCAACTAATGGAGTTTGTTGAAGAAAATCATTTGTAAAATGATATTCAATATGGTTTCAGACCCAACCATAGTGTGGAATTTTTACTGCTGTCAATGCTAGATGAACTAAGGATTGGAATGGACCAGAATATTAATTTCTGCGTTATCACACTTGATAGTGCATCAGCATTTGACACGATTGACCATCAGTTCCTAATTAACACATTGTCATATTTTGACATTGGTGGTCAAGTCTTACCCTGTTTTTTTTTTCGTATTTGCAAAGAAGAAAGTGTCATGTTAAAGTACAGGACTCAGTTTCCACTAGCTTTACAATCATGTATGGTATACCACAAGGTTCAGCCTTATTGGCAATGCTTTTTAACTTATTTATGGTGTCTCTGGGGGATGTTTTCCAAGATTTACACATATCTTATAGAATATACGCAGATGATGTTAACAAACATGGTCAGGATTTATCTGTACAACTGAAGAATATTTTTGACAAAATTGTTGATTGGATGAGACAGGCAAAGATGTCTTTAAAATGTTACAAAGGCAGAAATAATATACGTAGGTAGGACTCTTGACTCATCTCTACCGCTTGATAACAGTGATCATAATATGATCGGATTTGATATTAGCTTTGAAGTAAGTATACATAGGAAATCAAATACGTTAGCTTTTAACTTTAAAAAAGGAGACTTTGATAAAATGAGAAGAACGATGAAAAGAAAACTTAGAGGAGCGACTGCGAGGGTCAAAAATTTACATCAGGCGTGGATGCTGTTCAAAAACACCATCCTGGAAGCCCAGGCCAAATATATTCTGCGTATTAAAAAAGGAGAACGGAAGACCAAACGACAGCCGGCGTGGTTAAATAGTGAAGTGAAGGAAGCTATTAGAACTAAAAGAAAATCCTTCAGAAAATGGAAGAAGGAACCGACTAAAAATAATAAGAAATGGCAAAAGGAATGTCAAGTCAAATGCAAAGCGCTGATAAGGAAAGCTAAGAGGGACTTCGAAAAAAAGATTGCGTTGAAGGCAAAAACACATAGTAAACATTTTTAAGGTGTATTAAAAGCAGGAAGCCAGCAAAAGAATCAGTTGGACCGCTAGATGACTGAGGAGTAAAAGGGGCGATCAGGGAAGACAAAGTCATAGTGGAGAGATTAAATGAATTCTTTGCTTCGGTCTTCACCGAGGAAGATTTGGGTGCGATACCGGTGCCGAAAATGGTATTTGAAGCTGGCGAGTCGGAGAAACTTAATGAATTCTCTGTAAACCTGGAGGATGTAATGGGGAAGTTCTACAAACTGAAGAGTAGCAAATCTCCTGGACCGGATGGTATTCATCCCAGAGTACTGATAGAACTGAAAAATGAGCTTGCGGAGCTATTGTTAGAAATAAGTAATTTATCCTTAAAATTGAGCATGGTACCAGAAGAGTGGAGGAGTGGCCTAGTGGTTAGGGTGGTGGACTCTGGTCCTGGGGAACTGAGTTCAATTCCCACTTCAGGCACAGGCAGCTCCTTGTGACTCTGGACAAGACATTGCCCCAAGTACAAATAAGTACCTGTATATGTAAGCCACATTGAGCCTGCCATGAGTGGGAAAGCGTGGGGTACAAATGTAACAAAAAAAAGATTGGAGGGTGGCCAATATAACACCAATTTTTTTTAAAAGATTCCGGAGGAGATCCGGGAAATTATAGACCAGTGAGTCTGACATCGGTGCTGGGCAAAATGGTAGAGACTATTATTAAGAACAAAATTACAGAGCATATTCAAAAGCATGGATTAATGAGACAAAGTCAATATGGATTTAGTGAAGGGAAATCTTGCCTCACCAATCTACTACATTTCTTTGAAGAGGTGATCAAACATGTGGATAAAGGGGAGCCGGTTGATATTGTGTATCTGGATTTTCAGAAGGCGTTTGACAAAGTACCTCATGAAAGACTCCAGAGAAAATTGGAGAGTCATGGGATAGGAGGTAGTGTTCTATTGTGGATTAAAAACTGGTTAAAAGATAGAAAACAGAGAGTAGGGTTAAATGGTCAGTATTCTCAATGGAGAAGGGTAGTTAGTGAGGTTCCCCAGGGCTCTGTGCTGTGACCACTGCTTTTTAACATATTTATAAATGACCTATAGATGGGAGTAACTAGTGAGGTAATTAAATTTGCTGATGACACAAAGTTATTCAAAGTCATTAAATCATGGGAGGATTGTGAAAAATTACAAGCAGATCTTACGAGACTGGGAGACTGGGCATCTAAATGGCAGATGACGTTTAATGTGAGCAAGTGCAAAGTGATGCATGTGGGAAAGAGGAACCAGAATTATAGCTACGTCATGCAAGGTTCCACGTTAGGAGTCACGGACCAAGAAAGGGATCTAGGTGTCATTGTTGATGATACGTTGAAACCTTCTGCTCAGTGTGCTGTTGCGGCTAAGAAAGCAAATAGAATGTTAGGTATTATTAGGAAAGGAATGGAAAACAAAAATGAGGATGTTATAATGCCTTTGTATTGCTCCATGGTGCGACCGCACCTTGAATATTGTGTTAAATTCTGGTCGCCACATCTCAAAAAAGATATAACGGAATTAGAAAAGGTGCAGAGAAGGGCGACGAAAATGATAAAGGGGATGGGACGACTTCCTTATGAGGAAAGGCTAAAGCGGCTAGGGTTCTTCAGCTTGGAGAAAAGGCGGCTGAGGGGAGATATGATAGAGGTCTATAAAACAATGAGAGGAGTTGAATGGGTAGATGTGAAGCCTCTGTTCACGCTTTCAAAAAATACTAGGACTAGGGAGCCTGCAATGAAGCTACAATGTAGTAAATTTAAAACGAATCGGAGAAAATGTTTCTTCACTCAACATGTAATTAAACTCTGGAATTCATTGCAAAGGCGGTTAGCTTAGCGGAGTTTAAAAAAGGTTTGGACAGCTTCCTAAAGGAAAAGTCCATAGACCGTTATTAAATGGACTTGGGGAAAATCCACTATTTCTGTGATAAGCAGTATAAAATGTTTTGTACTTTTTTGGGATCTTGCCGGCTGCTGGGTATCTGTGACCTAGATTGGCCACTGTTGGAAACAGGATGCTGAGCTCGATGGACCTTTGGTCTTTCCCAGTATGGCAATACTTATGTACTTATGTAATGCTTGAATATCAGGGTGAAAAAGTGATCATGAAGCCCTTTCTCTATAGTCTGGGAGTTTTCCTAGACACCAATCTGACAATGCAAAAACACATAGACCATGTGATCTTTGCCTCTTTTTTTCAACTTCACGTGTTGAGCAAGTTGAAAGATATGGTCACACCATATGACTTTTGGATTATAGTACAGAGCCTGGTACTGACAAAAGTTGATTACTGCAGCTCTCTATTTCTGGGAACACCATCATCCCGAATCCAAGCTCTGCAGGTCATCCAAAACGCAGCTGTGTGATTGATTACTGGAATCTCAAGGTCTGAACACATCACTCCAACCTTAAATAAATTACATTGGCTTCCTGTAACCTACAGAGTTCAATACAAGTATTGACTCATCAACGTATATTTGGGACTGTTCCAGCCTACAACCTGCATCATAAAAACTGAAACGAGCACTGAGATCCAAGATGTCCTATCAGCTCTGTTTACCTTCCGAAAAGTTATATAACTAGAGACAAAACTACGGGCCTTCTCTATCACAGCCCCATCCTTGTGGAATGCTGTACCTGGATACCTGAGATCATATGAAGATATTCAAGAATTTAAGCGGTTGCTAAAACTAAAAACTCATCTGTTTGTGAAAGCCTTTTTGGCTACATGAGGACTTACGTATCTGTTTGACTTGTGTTTTTTTTTTTTTTTTTTTTGTGGTTACAGCCATTTTATTGATCATGTTGGAATGCTCTTCCCCTGTTCCTGAAAACGCAAGCTGACCACCATCTTTTCAAGAAGCTGCTGAAAACGTATCTTTTTGAAAAAGTGTATCCCATTTGTAACTCTGCTGTTTAGCCTTCCTAATTGCTGCTAGCGTATTATCCTTTTCTACTGTAAACTTCATGTGTTATGTCTTTTAACTTTTGTAATTCATAGAAGCCACATTGTGCCTGCATTTATGGGAAAATGTGGGGTAGAAATGAACTATAAATAAATAAATAATAATGTTTCATCATCATATACTTAGCAATTGTTACCTGTCTAGGACCATGTATGTGACTATTGTTTAAGACAATATATGTGACTATTGTTACCTGCCTTGGATATAAGCAAGATATAAATGTAGTAAATAAATAAATAAACAAACAAACCCTGCTAGACTACACACTGGAGCAATCAACAGTTGCAGTCCAAATGCAACACTGGACTACTTGATTGAGCATTTGGACTAATGGGGTTGGGGTGTTGTTAAGTGTGTTTGGTTTTATTATATTACTAGTAAAAAAGCCCCATTTCTGATGCAAATGAAAGGGGGGCTAGCAAGGTTTTCTTCTGTGTGCATGTGGGAGTGTGTGTGTTCCTGCCCTCTCTGCCCTCTCTCCTCTCCCCCTCTGAGTCCTTCATTGTTACAGAGAGAGCGATTTGATTTCCTGCTTTGCTGTTTTCCTTCACTGTTTGTGTTAGAGAGAGCGCGAGGGCGGGGCAGACACTCATGGGGAAACCGGATATCTCTCCCTCTTCACACTTCCGGTTGGAGGCTTCATAGAACGTTGGTGTTGCCTTTTATATATAGAGATGAGTTAATAAAGATTTATCATGTGCATTTGTGAGGTGGTTATAATGTTATGATGCATTGATTCCTATACCAATTTTTAGATTGTGAACCTGCTTTTTTTATATCATTTAATAAATATGCACAAGAGAGATTTGCATATTGATTATAGATCCTGAAGATGTGATTTTTGGAGGCCTTCAAGGAGTGGTTGTGAATACCAAGAGCCTAGGGCATCCATCTAAAATGCTTGCATCAGCCTGCAGTCCTCAACTTCTCTCACCTTCCCTCCACACCCCTGCCCTTCAGTCATTCATTCCTCCCTTCACTTCCATGTTATTGTTTACTTATAAGATTAAAATTCGATAAGATCTGCCATACACATTCCCCCAGATTTCACATACGGTGCTGAGATTTCATTACCGAAAATTGAGCATGGCTGCAAGATGAGCGTGCATTTTAATTAGCTAATGAGCCATTAACTAGCAATCAATTGATGGTAAAAATTAATTATTGCAGTTCATTGGTAATAATTGGGATTTGCACATGGATCTGTCTGCGCACTATTCTATAATTCCGCATGTCTAAATCACTTAGTACATAACTCAAAAGAAGGTGTGGCCAGGGGAATGGCAGGGGTGTTCCAAAAGGTTGCTCATGGGGTAATAGAATAGCGCTTTGCACCAATTTATTTCAGCATTGATTTTTCTTCACCATTTGTAGAATGCCTCCCATTGTGTCATTAAAGCTTATCTTTATGTTGACCCTTTCCAACTTTTCCTGGGTGGCTTGCAAGACTTTTTTCTTTTTTTTTATAAGTGCTTAACTGCAGCTTTACTTCCCTTTTTAATTTATTTATCCATCTTTAGTTGCACAATGCCCTACAGTTGTGTTCTACAGATTCTTCAAGTCTGTCTGCCAAATGCCTGTGCCAGGTTCCTCCCTTTTCAAAAAGTACCTGAATGGTGCACTTTGAATCAAGGCCCTGCAGTTACAGAGTAAGATAACACAGATCAGGCAGAATAACACACCAGTACAAGAGATAATAGTAGTGTATCAGAACAAGATTCCAGAGTGTTCCTGGTGCTACAGCAGTAGCACAGTAACCCCTATTCTGCTGCCTGCCTCATCTGTTCCTATTGACAGTGTTGCTTCTATAATATTGAGAGCAATATTCATATCCTGCCAACTAACAAGTGGAGTGGAGTGCCTGGTGGTTAGAGCAGTGGCTGAGAATAAGGGAAGCCAGGGATCAAATCCCACTGACATACCTTAACCTTTCATTGTCTCAGGTAAAATGTAAGCCTTCTGGGGACAGAAAAATGCCCACTGTACTTGAATGTAACTTACCACAAACTGCTGTTGAAAAGGCATAAAATAAATCCAAATACTACATGCAGCATCAAAAATATGGCTTTTTTGTGCAGTGGAAAGCAGGAAAGGAATATCTTGGGGCCAGCTGGAGAGGGAGAGATGCTGGACCCATGGGGGTGGGGGTGGAGGGTATAGAGGGGAGAGAGAGAGAGTGAGAGAGACTGACTGGATGGGCAGAAGGGAAGTTTGGAGGATCACTGGGGGCGAAGGTGGAACAGAAGGAGAAAAAGGGAGAGATGTTACATAAGTGCATAAGTATTATCATACTGGGACAGACCGAAGGTACATCAAGACCAGCATCCTGTTTCCAACAGTGGCCAATCCAAGTTACAAATACCTGACAAGATCCCAAAACAGTGCAATACATTTTATGCTGCTTATCCTGGAAACTAGCAGGGTAGGAGGTGAGGGGAAGGGAGCACTGTACCAAAACCCTCGTCCACACCCTTGTCACTTCTCGTTTAGACTACTGCAATCTGCTTCTTGCTGGCCTCCCACTTAGTCACCTCTCCCCTCTCCAATCGGTTCAAAACTCTGCTGCCCATCTCGTCTTCCGTCTTCTACCCCTCTCCTCAAGTCGCTTCACTGGCTCCCTATCCGTTTTCGCATCCTGTTCAAACTTCTTCTACTAACCTATAAATGTACTCACTCTGCTGCTCCCCAGTATCTCTCCACACTCGTCCTTCCCTACACCCCTTCCCGTGCACTCCGCTCCATGGATAAATCCTTCTTATCTGTTCCCTTCTCCACTACTGCCAACTCCAGACTTCGCGCCTTTTGTCTCGCTGCACCCTACGCCTGGAATAAACTTCCTGAGCCCCTACATCTTGCCCCATCCTTGGCCACCTTTAAATATAGACTGAAAGCCCACCTCTTTAACATTGCTTTTGACTCGTAACCACTCGCCTCCACCTACCCTCCTCTCCTCCTTCCTGTACACATTAATTGATTTGATTTGCTTACTTTTTTTTTTTTTGTCTATTAGATTGTAAGCTCTTTGAGCAGGGACTGTCTTTCTTCTATGTTTGTGCAGCGCTGCGTACGCCTTGTAGCGCTATAGAAATGCTAAATAGTAGTAGTAGTAGTAGTAGTAGTAGTGAATGCATGGGGAAGGGAGAGGAGAGAGATAGATGTTGGTTAGTAGGGAAGTGGTAGTGAGACCTGGGAATGTTTAGCAACTGGCAGAAAACCAGCACTTAAATTAGGCAGTTTTCTGTCATGCTGAACTTTGGTCTCCCTGTTGAAAAATCAGCCAGGCCAGCAATAAACTGGCCAGTTGGCAACCCTAGATTGCAGTCTAATGGGCATAGATGCCTCACTGCCTCTTTATAGACACATTAAACATAGCATTTCATCCACTGCTGGCTAGCAAACTGATGTGCCTTGCCAGTAAACAGTGAGTGAAAGTGTGCTCCTGGAGAGAATCATCTCTCAGAAAAGCACCCCACACTCTGGCAAGGCCCATCCAGCCATTTTAATGGTCTCAAAAATATATGGGGCAACTGGACTGCAAAAGCCTATAGAGGAGAATGATTGCAGTAAAATTAAATCAAAACTGTTCAAACAGAAAGGACAAAAATTGCAAGAAACCAACTAAAAGGGGCCCCCAAGTACTAAGTGCAGCAGGTCTATTTAAAAATCTCCCCATGTCCATGTCACAATGTGCTGACCTCAAAGAGGACCCACCTGCTGGACCCACCTTGCCTCCCAGTTGTTTCTTCCAGATAATTTCAGTAAGAGGCATAATCAAGATTATGCATAGGGTGGACTAGGAGAAGGTAGAGGTCCCTCCATGGCATGTTGTGGAAGGACCTCTGGGGAGTATTCCACAGTCAACGAATGCTTCCAAAGCTTGCATGTTCAGTAGGCAGACTAGACACAATTTAGGGGGTGGCACTGGCACTTGGTCTCTAGATCTCTTCTCCCTTCCCAACCATAGTATCTATTAACCCTTGCCTTCCTTCCATCCTTTCTTCCCTCTCTGTACCTTGAGATACTTAGGTCTTACCTCTCTCCTGCTGGGGAAGTGACTTTGTAGTCTGCAACTATAGAAGACACATTATGGCTGGTGCAGGGCTGGTGGAAGCTAGCATGCGCAGATGCTCAAAGCCTTATACTGGCTGTGATGCATCTTCTATGGCTGACGACTACTGCATCATCACTGCAGAGGAGGGATGATAAGATCTGAATACCTCACAAGGCAGGATGAGGGTAGGGAGGTGGACCGAGGGAAGGAAGAAAAGAGAAAGATGCTGGAGACCATAGAGGAAGGGGAAAGGATAGAGGCTGGAGACCAAGGGGATAGAGAAGTAGGGCAAGAAAAGAGATGCTGGACACCACAGGGAAGGCCTTGAGCCACAAGCTGTCCCTTGGTCAGGGGAGGCCCCTGACTGAAAGTTTGCCTAGGACATTAAATCTCTTGGGCCAGTCTTGTGTAGGAGTTGGCAGGACGAAGTGACATCCTAGGCCCTATGTACAGTGTTAGAGGAGCAGAGATCAAAACCAGATGAGGACTCCCAAAACTAACAACAGGGTTGCTTGGCCAGCAGCATTTGATCTGCCAGAGGAGCTTGTCAGCAGTATGATTCAACACCATTCTCAGAAGTTGGCCTTAAGGGTTCAGTTCACCGCGGGAGGTGGTGGAGAGGAAAACGGTAACGGAATTCAAACATGCGTGGGATAAACATAAAGGAATCCTGTTCAGAAGAAATGGATCCTCAGGAGCTTAGCGGAGACTGGGTGGCAGAGCTGGTGGTGGGAGGCGGGGCTGGTGGCTGGGAGGCGGGGATAGTGCTGGGCAGACTTGTACGGTCTGTGCCCTGAAAATGACAATTACAAATCAAGGTAAGATATACACAAAAACTAGCACATATGAGTTTGTCTTGTTGGGCAGACTGGATGGACCGTGCAGGTCTTTTTCTGCCGTCATCTACTATGTTACTATGTTTCACCACTTCTGAGAGCACTGCACCAGATCATCATCCTTGATAACTCTAGCAAAGAGAAGCCATATGCTTATTACACTTTTATCACTTCTACATTCAGAGAAAGGATTGTGTAAGAGAGAGATTGCCCTATAGATGCCTCACTGCAGCAAGCAGCCTGTTCCCTCACCACCTCTAACATATTCCAAGTCTTAAAAATCTCTTGGTAAAGAAAAGGAGCTGCAGCAGTTAATCTGCATACCCCACTGGATTGATCACTATGAACTGCCAATAATATTTGAACCCAAGCACCTGATGGACAAAAAAAAAGGTCTCAAGCACATGCCATTGCAGAGGGGGTATGTGAACTGAAATCTCTGCAGAACTTTATATCAGAAGGTTTATACCTAACTTCTTGGGTAGAAGAGCCCTTGTCTATCCTCCTTCAGGGGGAGACTCAGGATGCCTGCAGAGACCCAGTGTTTTTCTTTTAGTCTGGGGGAGGAACTCTGAAGTGGGACTAATGTTGGCTAGCTGGAATTAGAATATGCTTACCACCAACTGAATCCCACCAAGACCCAGCCCTAGAAAGACACTAGTTGCAAAAACCCATCCTCAACCTCAGGCAAGCTTCCATGGTCTCCACTAGTTCATGCCAGTTGACAGAATTCATAGATTCTGTGATGGAAAAGCGCACCTCCAAATATTTTATGGTCTCCTTGGCCTAGAAAAATTTTGTATATTGTCTGAGGAGCTTGTCTACTTGTTGTGGCCCCGCAAAATGTTCAGAAAATTTGGACCAACTGTCCTAGGAGAGGATGTGACTGAATAGATCATTGGCAGCTAGTAAACTGAATAAAAAAACAAAACAGGATAGGACAGGGGCATAGTCAAGTAGGCATAATTGTGCATGAAAAACCTTGAACCTCTTATAGCTTGCTAAGCAGGGATAAAGATGTTTTCTTTGCTTTTGGTAGACAATAGTAAGTGCAAAGAGAGGCAGGACAGCATTATAGCCCACAATATGGAAGAGGACCCTTGGGTTCAGACCCTATTTATTTAATTACATTATCTTAATATACCACCAGTCATGTACAGCACATCAAGGTGGTATACAGTAAAAGTAATTGGGGAAAAGTATTAGGAGAGGAGAAAAAGGGATAAAGGAAATTTTGTTGGATAAAAAGGAGGGGAAATTAATAATGGAAAGGAAAAGAGGCAAATAAAATCTCCACAGGCTAAATAAATAAATAAATAAATAACAAATTAACTGAAAGTGAGGTTAAAAAGTCATGTTTTAACTTACTTTTTAATGTTTGTTGTTTTTTATTTTTTTGACACAAAGACTTAACCTGAAGATCTAAAGGCAATGAGTTCCATAAAGATGGGCCTAAATAACTGAATGACATCTCCCTAGTTCTATCCAGATATATTTGAGATAGGGATGGAAGAGTGAGTATGGCTGATTCAGAAGCACAAAAAGAATGATTAGGAACATAAAGAATCAAGTGATTAGCAAGACAGCAATACTATAAGCTCATTTCCAAAGCACTGAGATTTACAAAGTTCCATAGGTTAATAACTTTGTACATCTAAGTGATTTGAAAATACACCTCTTTGTATACCAAGAGAAGCACCTTATACTTAATGTGGGCTGAGACTGACAGCCAATGTTCCACCTTTAAAAGAGGAGAGACACAATCATATCTATGAGCATTATATAAGAGCTTAACAGCTGTATACTGAATTATTTGATTAAATACTATGGAAATTCATTATATAAAGCATTACAGTAATTGATCCTTGAAATGACTAAGTCAGAAGAAGTGATTGGATCATAGCAGAAGCAAGAAATTGTTTAACAGCTCAATTGTGGTGAAAGGTGAAAAAAGATGGCTTAACAACAGCATCAATCTTCTGCTTAAAAGATAAAAAAGATAATTTCAAGTCAAAAATTAGGCTGAGAACACACACAGTTTACTTGAGGGGCAAGAAAAACCTCATAATAATAGGATCTGAAGGTGCATCAGTGGTGAACAGTCTATCAGGGACTCAACAGTGAAACCTTTCATGCACCAACACACACACACACACACCTTTCAAATCAATTTATGAAGGTTCTTTTCCATTTTATGGGGCAAGGTTTGAAACTTGCTGCATATTCGTAACCCCCGAAGGATTAAATATTTTACAATATCTGGGGTAGGGGGGTCCTGAGGGGTTCCACAGTCTTTGGGCCATTCCTGGCCCCGTTTCCATTATTGGTGGCTGAGATGGTCCATTGGTGGTACCTCACCTGCTAGGGTCTTCTGGGGAGGGGGAATGCAGCCACCAGAAGTGGTCACAGCATTTCCCAGCCTGATTTAAATTGGTTTCAGGCTGGAAGCACTCAGGGAAATATCATAGCTGCGGCCTGAGCTGGGCTCCTGAGCATGTGCACTGTTTCACACATATGCAGTGATGCTCCGGAGCCACAACTAGGCCCAAAATCAAGTTGTGGCATAAATTTTGGAGACTGCCCAGATGGAGCAGTGGTTTTGCTCTGCAGTCACTGGGGGGTCTGTTGGGACCCGAACCAAAGGTGGTCACCAACTGAAGAGCCTCTGAGGGTTCAGGAAAGGGGTCTGGTGACCCAAAGAATTTTTTTAAATGTGGGTTCTGGGCCGTGAGAGCTAGAATGTAAGGGGTTTATTTTTTATGAAAAGTTTTTGCCTTTATGGGTCCCTGAGAACATCCTGAGGTGGGCTAGGGGGGTGAAATTTGGGAAAAAAAAACATTTAAGTGGCAAAAACCAAGGGTAGTGGTGCGGGCTACCTGTAAAGCCTGTGGTGGGCTTCTTTGGAAAAACTTTGATGGAATGTTCCTAATTTTCTAAAGTGGTGTTAAAGGATTTTGAGTAATATTAATATACTTTATTTGAGAAAAATGTGTGGCGTCTTCTAAAATGAGTTTTTTCACAAACTAAAAACATAGGTTTATGGAGATAGATATACTGAAGTGGCATGGCAAGTTTAGGTATGCTTGGTGCTTGTTTTTACACATACAAATATGAAAATATGAAATTTTCCCATTATTTCCTATGGGGAAATTCAAAATCAAAATGGAGACTGGATTAGTTCAATCAAGGTTCCATGAGGTGAAGGAAAAAACTTATGGTTCTAAGTAAACTATCTGATTTGCTGAGCCAAGTCTGATGGCCCAGCTGAGCCAGCATTTCCTTGGTTACAGCTTTTGAGACAGTTTGTCAGAAGAGCTCTGAAATCCGAGTGAGATAGAAGTGCTGTGGGGTGACTGCTGCACTAGTGTGAAAAGTGACCAGAAATAGTTGCCTGTGTGAAAGAATCACTTTGTGAAACCTGGACCTGGTGAAAATTCTGAATGTGGTTTGTTTATATGGGTCATGTTTAAACCTGAGAGAGTAAATGAGCTGAGTGAAGATCAGTGAGAACTGATAACAATAGTAAAGAATATTAGTTCATTCAAAAGTGAAGAAAACGTTTAGTGTTTGGTTAAGAGCAAGCATGGAAAAAAACAGTGAACTTGGGCCACTGTTGTTAGTAGTGTGAAAGAGACTCTTGTCAGTAAGTGTGTGACTTCAGGAAAAAGTCTGTTCTCTAGTTGTAGGGAAGAAGTGTAAAGAATAGGTCCTGGAAGTTAGGGCCACAGTTTTTACTGAAAGTTCACCCCAGTTATAGACTCTAATTAAAGATAAGAAGACAAGGTTTTATTTCATTTCAGTTTTTAAAGTCAGGAGAGCTCTACACTAGCCGTGAAGGTCATCTCTGCAGTCCAAGGGCCCCACCATCAAGAAAGACCAAACAATCCATATGGCAAGAAAGACCACAACTAGGTACATCTACACAAACACAGAGAAGGACTTTGGAAAAATAAAACAAGGGGAAAAATAACAGTATAACATTAACAGTATAGCTTTTATTCCATCTCATACCTCGCAGTTCAAAGCAGATTACATTGTAGAAGAAAGCTGGGCATTTCCAGAAAGTAGTCATCAAACCTCAAATTAATATTCAAGAAAAAGAATAACCCAATCTACTTATTTTTGCAGAATGAATTTCATACATAAATAGGTTTTAATTTGTTTTCAAAACTGAAAATAACTTGAGGAAGTAAATAAAAAAGTCTGAACATCTTTATAAAGGCGAGCAGCTTGAAACAAAAAGAGATTATTAAATAGCCTAGATCTTTTCATAGAATAAGCAAATAAAATCTGTTGATCCTTGATATTTGAGAAAAAAAATAAAATGAGACAAAAAATACATGGGAACTGACCCGTGAACTACTTTATATATAATACATAAAAATTTAAACAAGACTCTAACATGAACTGAAAGCCAGTGGTTTTGTTAAACACTGACCATGGCCAACTAAATTAGCTCTGGGTATTCAGTGCCAGGCAATATCTATGCGTGGGAACTGAATATCTGGGGCTAATTTGCCTGATGCTTACCACTGGGGTTTATGTGGGTCCCGGCTGATATATAGTCCTAACCCCCCCCCCCCCCCCCACACACACACACACAGTCTAGGTAGGCCTCCCTCCCAGGCCTTCCTGATATCTCTGGTAGTCCAAGTGTGGGCAATAGGGGGCAGGAGCAAAGCCCACTTGCTCCTGTCCCTTGCAGTGGCCATAGGAAAATGGCAGCTCATGGGAGGGGCATTGAGAGGTTCTGAATAGCGGCAGACTAGAAGGAGGAAGAAGGTGGGATTTTTGAGGTGCTCAGTGGGGGATGTGGTACTTTTTAAAAGAAAAAGAGTTTTGTGTTTCTTGGCTGATATTCAGTGCCAGGACCTGTATACTTAACTTGGCCAAGTTAGGACAGGTTTTGAGCTGTCCTAACTTGACTAGATTAGCTATGCAGGTCCTGGCACTGAATATTGCCAACACTCGCATAACTGCTGGCTCCTTCCCAGTGCTGCCCCTTGTACCATTCCTGATCTTCCCACTTTGAACATGGACGGTCAGAGACGATATTCAGCGGTGCTTAAACTGATCTGAATTTTAGAGGAAGGGGCTTCCCTGAAGTCCCCCTTAGTGCAATCCCATCTCAGTAGGGCTGGTACAGTACTTTTCCTGCTGCTGCGACAAGGTCCAAACCTGAATATGAGATGGGCAGCAAAGCAAGGGAAACAATAGGAGAATCACATCTGTAACAGCCTTAAAAGGTCCATGATTGCACAGGAGGAAGGAAGCAAGATGAAAAAAGATCCCACCTCCTGCAGAGACAGAGGGATAGAACAGCAGATCTCAGTATCAGGGGCAGAATGAGTCACAGGCAGCACCAAGACTAGGCCTGATGAAGGAAGAAAGAAGTCCAGCTGCAAAGAAGAGCCCCAGATGAAATGGGAGCTGTGGAAGGAAAGTTCCCTCTACACCCCTAGAGCCTTGCAAAGCCCACAGGAGAGGAGGAAGGTTAACATAAGAATATAAGAACATAAGCATTGCCATACTGGGACAGACTGAAGGTCCACCAACCCAGTATTCTGTATCCAACAGTGGCCAATCCAGGTCATAAGTACCTGGCAAGATCACAGAAGAATAAAACAGTTTTTATGCAACCTATCCCTTGAATAAGCAGTGGATTTTCCCAAGTCCATCTTAATAATGGCTTATGGACTTTTCTTTTAGGTTCATCCCCTTCTCCCCCTCCTCCACCTTGAGTACTATTGTGTCAGAGTAACAGCCTGGCTCCATGTCTCAGAGAGCAAAGTGTCTCAGCAGAGACAAGAGAAAGACTTACATTCAAATAAGAAAGACTAAAGAAATAAAATAGGAAGAAAATATATAGAGACCAGTCCCTCCTGCAGAGAAAGATAAGGAGCACCAGGGCTCATGTGCAGAAAAGAAAGCACATGCTAAAGACAGTGGCGTCTCCAGACAGAAATATTTGGGGTGGCAACGGGGGGGGGGGGGGGGGGGGGGGGGGGGGGGGGAGTTAAACTAAGTATGGAGGAGGGCAAGCCAAATTTAAATTTTCAAACATCATGCTCACTACATCAAACACCTTTCCCCAACCCTCTTTTTAAATTAGCAAAATAAGACAACATGGCCTTCTATGTATAAAGAAACCCTCCTCCTTCAGCTAGTTTCAGCTCCCAGGTAAAACTTCTATGTGGCTTGAAAGCTAAATTCTCCACAGATTTGGATAACATCTCAATATAAATCCTGCACTTTCAGTTCTGTATCACAAGCTCTATATTCCCCAACAAAGCAGCTATCCCTCTTGCAACATATCATACATAAAAATTTCAACCTTCTCCCCATTCTCTTGCATCCACTATCCCAAAGCCAGGATCTCTCCTTGCAGTCCAACAACTCTTTGTCCTTCTCTCTATCTTTGGTTCAGTGTCCCATCTGCTCTTCCCCTCCTCTCTCTTTTCCACCTCACACCCAAGCATCTCTCTCTCTCTCTCTCTCTCTCTCTCTCTCTCTCTCTCTCTCTCTCTCTCTTTCCCTCCCTCCTTCCCTCCATAGCTCCAGCATTCCTCCAACATCTCTTCACCTCCCCACCTCCATAGTGGCAGGCGTGGCATCTTTCTACTCTACCCTCCCACCCCGTGCAGCCCTGTAACTCTCTATTCCCTTCCTCCTCCTTTTCCCACCTGCCAACCCCCCTCCCTGAGCAGACAGACATCTCCTCTGCCCCCACCCCAGGTCCAGTAACTCGCTATTCCCTTCTTGCTACTCTCCCTCCCCCCTTCCCCATGGAATTGAAATACAGGCTTCACATTGTAGATGCCAAGCAGAGAGAGACAGAGGTAAAAGTAGTCAGTAAAGAGAGACTGACTGGAATGAGACCCAGAGAGAGTGCGTAGACTGGCAGGATACTCAGAACCCAGTAGATCTGTAAAGAGATAAAGCACTGTGAGTTAAGGGGAGGCAGAAAGCGTCTCTGAATCCAGCAGAGAGAAAATCACTTTCTCCTGAGGACCACTGACCAGGTGGGCTGTAGATAACATTCTCTAACTAGATAGAAAATTGTGAGGTTTATTTTTGTTAATTGGGATTTATTAGTCATCTTTATGAAGAGATTCAGAGTCACAGTTCAGAGCAATGCACACACTAGAATAGGCAAATTGCATGAGATGCCTGACCTATGGTGGCCTGCCTTTGATAGCTAGGTGCAACAAGGGATAGGAAGACACAGTATGGGACTCTCACATCTTACTTACTCCTTTTGAAGTGAACTTAAGGAAGCCATCTTTATACAGGGTCCACTTTAAGCTCTCAGAGTCCTCTCTGCCCACTGCATGGGGACCTTGAGGTGTTTGGTTTTATGTACTTGCAACCCTTCCATGCAAGGCAGCCACAAGACAACTCTAATAGCACTGGCATTGTAGACCCTAATGAACATCATCTTAGAGTCTACTCTAAACCCCATAAGCTCTCTTCCCTGTGCTGCATGCTATAGACACCAGAGTTATCTGCCTACTTCTAAGCTTGCTGATATGAATGAGAACATTAGGGTAACCTTGGATGTGAGGTAATGATACAAATCCCTGTGTATATAGAATCAAGTCCAAGTAGTTTCATACTTGATCTGAGTCTATTCAACCAGTCCCAGAAATGAAAGAAGGTCTTTATGTTGCCAAAATTGACCATTTTATGGGTGGTTATGTTTTCCTTGAGGAACTTTATAATGCTTTCTCTTCCAGGCTTATCCATTACAACACATTTATAGAACTGAGGAGCTATCATACTGATATCCATAGGTTCTTTCACAGCTCTGGAGAAGGTTAAGGCAAAGGGCTACAAGTGTCCAATATAGAAGCATTAGAGAATTCCTTGTTTAAGTGAGCTGGGAGTTGACAGAAGCCTGAAGTTCCTTGAGGTGATCATGGTCTTTCATATGAGAAAATGTGGGAGTTCTTGATCTAATTTCTTGCATTGTCTTACCTTATTTTGAGCTTTGAGATTGCTCAAATACCTTGGCAACATTTAGGAATCCTTTCAGGTCAAGGCTTGACATAACCACTGATACATAGAAGTCCAATCCATTAGGAAATTGTTGAAACTATCAACTTCTCCACCCCCATTGTGGTCTTCCCGCTAGGCTGAAGGCATTTCCAGACCATGTCCTTCAGCAACTTTCGTTGGATTTTAAGCCATTTTGCCAGGATCATAGTCATTATTTCTCAAGGGTGCTATAGGCTAGTGGCCTCAACCTCTGAGTAGATGACTTTCCTATCTGGGTTAGTAGATAGAAATATTGCTTGATTTTTGCCAACCTGAGGGTTACCCAGATAGATCATCCATGTGGCATTAGGTTACCTCAGGAAGTGGATGGCTTTTTCAAAGTCTGGGAAGAAACTGGGTCCTCCCCTGGAGGAATTTCAGCAGCACTAAGGTTAGATAGCTTGGTTTGGCCTACTTTGGTTGAGTTTCTCCTGCATGGCTTGCTGTTAGGCTGATTGTTCTTAGATAAAGTTTGCGTCTGTTACTGACCCCCTGTCAAGGCTTGGAGGAAGAACATAAGTGTTGCCTTACTGGGACAGACCAAAGGTGTATTAAGCCCAGTATCCCATTTCCAACAGTGGCCAATCCAGGTCACAAATGCCTGACAAGATCCCAAAACAGTACAATACATTTTATGCTGCTTATCCTAGAAATAAGGAGTGGGTTTTCCCAAGTCCATTTTAATAATAGCTTATGGACTTTTCTTTTAGGAAGATAGCCGTTTTTAAACCTCGCTAAGCTAAATGCTTTTACCACGTTCTCTGGCAACAAATGCCAGAGTTTAATTACAGGTTGAGTGAAGAAATATTTTCTCCAATTTGTTTAAGTTTACTATTTTGTAGCTTCATTGCATGCCCCCTTGTCCTAGTATTTTTGGAAAGAGTAAAGAAGCGATTCACGTCTACCCGTTCCACTTCACTCTTTATTTTATATACCTCTATCATATCTCTCCTCAGCCATCTTTTCTCCAAGCTGAAGTGCCCTAGCCGCTTCAGCCTTTCTTCATAGGGAAGTGTTCCAGTCCCCTTTATCATTTTTGTCACCGTTCTCTGTCACTCCATCCCTCAACAATTGGTTTTCTCCTATCAAGGTAGGGAAATATGATGTCCTATCTTGTTGTTTGGCATTCTGTGTGGCTATATAGACATATAATCCCATTTTTAGTAACATGTGTGTTAGCATGTTGCTGTTTGCCCCTCATAAATTTGGGATGCTTGAGTGAGTCTTTTAAACAAACAAAACAAAACCCAGCTAAAGCCCTCTCCACTATGCTGAGAGTCCTTGCTAAATGCTACTGTATTTCTTATATCACTGTCACAGGCACTGAGGTTACAAGTAGAAGAGGCTTTCCTGTGTAAAGAAGGTCATAAGTACTTGTCCTGCAGTGACAAAGTTATGAAGGCTAAAGAAAAAATACCCTCTTTCTCCTTGCCACTGCCAGCATTACTTTTGCCTTTAAACGTCCAGTCAAATAAAATAGAAAAACAATTAAAAAAAAATAAAAAAAAGACATGTCAATTAACCCAAAACATATATCCTGCCAAACCAAAATAACCCACTCTCTCAGTCTTTATCTCTCAGTGTCAGAGCTAAGTTATCTAGCTCCAGGAAGACTTTTTGGCAAGTTCTGATTTTGCCCTTATATTGCAGCAGTGTGGTATTAGTTTGTAATCCCTGATTATGTCCATTGAAATCAGTGCTGCAGGTGCCAGGATGCATCAGAAAACTGAAATAAAAAGAGAGATTTAGAAAAAAAAAACCACAAAAAAAAAGGAAACTGGGTATGAGTCTATTATTTCACTCCTGGAATTTGATACTTGGCTTTGTTGCAGATTGTTTCTTGTTCCCCGCTTTTTTTTCTGTCTCACCTCTCTGCTACTGCTCCCAACTAAACCTAACAAAGACTTTCTGAAGGCATGCACTTGTATAGCCTCCATGATGAATGTGTTCACATTGGTTACACTTTTTTGCTTAATTGAACTTACCTGAAGTTTTGCCAGGCCAGTATTTACAATGGATTTGTTACCCTGATTCCATTTTGCCAAGTTATGTTGTATTTTTCAGAACTTCCACAAAATCAATCAAATGTAGTTAACAAGTTTTGAAATGTTTGCATTACTTCACATTATTCTCTACCTCTGATATAACCTTTAATATTCTTGAAGTGCTTAGTAGGTCTCCCTCCTTTCAATTAAGGAGGAAGAACTGTTGAACTGAAATTAGCATTTCCCTCTTCTGTACCAAACCTCTTTGTCATCCCCCAGCCCTCAGCCCCCTTGTCCTACCTACCCAGAACTTCAATTCTCTGTAGAGCGGCATTAGCTTGCTTCTACAGCCTACCCCTCAGCCTCTTGTCACTGGCACCATACATGAGTTAAAACTTAAGAACAGGTACATCCTGTATCTCAGGTGAAGTACCTGTTCTCGCAGTACTGGCAGACAGAAGCTGAAAGGCAGATTGAACAGAGGAGCAAAGAAAGGAGTTCCTGGTACTCTGCAAAAAATTACAGTGCTGGGTAGGTTGGTCCTGGACCCCCCCCCCCCCCCCCCCGATATGCCACTGCAGAGACGTCTCACTCAGATAACATCATGTGGAAGTGAGAGTAACTGCTGGGTGATGTCATTGGACTATCCCAGGAAGGACTATGGGGGGGGGGGGGGGGGGGGGGAGTTATAATCAGAAACCCCAAATTTCATATAGGGGGAAGGTGTCAGGATTTTATAGTTATAACCAAAAATTAGAAGCCTTTTAGATATGTTCAGTAGTAAGGAACAAACTAAAAATTAAAAAAAGAACCCATAACAATTAATTACAATATTCATAATGATCCATCTCTGTACTTAAATCCCCAATATCACATCTGTTGATGTGTTATTAAAAATGAATTACACAATCCTCATAATTGTTTTTCATTTAAACTTGATCAGATTGGTCTTTATCTATCTGTATACATCTATGGGGACAAATTCTCTGTTGAGTTATATATCCTGCTCAGAGGTAAAAAGAATTTCCTTGTCAAGTTATATAACTAGCTTGAAGGCATGCACAGATTTTTTTTTAATTGCTAATTTTGGCCAGGTCTTTATGTTTATTTTTTTTATTGATGTACTAGCTCTACCCGGCCACGCGTTGCTGTGGCTCAGTCTGGTTAAATGGAAAAGAAAGAAAAGAGGGAGCACACGTTTCTAATATGTTTAATTTCACAATGCTTGTGGGTATACAATATTTTTTGTTGTTCCATTGTGTGTGCAGAGATAGAGATTGTTTGGTTTGCCGACTGTAGAACGTGCAACATATAATTGTCCATGTGAGAAGCAATCCATGTGTAGATGTAAACGGGTGAATTGTAAAGATTGGCCCTGAGCTTTGTTGATGGTGATTGCAAACGCCAATCGAATTGGGAATTGCAATCTGTTAAATTGAAATGGCATATCTGTTGGAATCATAGGACTGGGAGGAATGAGGACATGTTCACCTTTGAAAGGTGCTGTCAAGATTGTTGCTTGTACAACATTGCTCATTAATTTTTTTACTGCAAGCCGCGTACAGTTGCAAAGGTTTGGCTGGTTGATATTTCGCAACATGATAATTGCCACGCCAATTTTCAATTGCAGTACATGTGTCCCTGGCAGATCGAGTGAATTGAAAAAGTCTGTTGGATAATTAAGCGGTTCATCTGCTTCCAGAACAGTGTCGACGGACTTGTATGTGAGTGGCTCGCTTTGAATGTTAGACTGAATAATATTGTTCAGTTCGTAGACGGCTTTGTTCTTGGCCGCAAGAATAGCTCGTTCACTCAGCGAATCGTGATTCTTATAATTGGTTTGAATATTGGGAAATACTTTTTCAACCAATTGTTCTTTTGAGGTCACTAAATTGCAGAAGTTATGAGGCAATAAAATTCGTCCTGAGGTCAGATCAACCGGCACCTTTCCGTTCCCAATTTTCAGCAATTGATGTGAGAATATCTGAGCTGATTGATCGTTTTGCAGCTGGACACACATATTTGTAGTTAAGTTTAACATCTTTACTTGTTGCCACAAAGTAGAGTATTTTAGGCAAGCATTTATTTCGTCCAATGATGTCGATCGAGGAACTACAGGTAATGTTTGCCTGAAATCTCCTGCAAGCAATATTAATGTGTTTCCCAAACGGTCTGATGTTTCCACGCAAATCTTGCAATGATCGATCAAGAGCCTCGAGCGATGTTTTTTGCTGTGCTGTTTCCTCGGCACGTATTTGAGCCATTCTTTATCTGTTTCACTCGTTCGCTGATGGCCATTCTTCCTCAGTTTGATTTGCAATTGTAGGTATATAAAAACACGCGCGTATTCGAATGCAACATTGTGTCGAAATTTCAAAGCAATCGGTGAAGAACTTTCAGAGATTTAAGCCACTCTAAGCCTGTTGTGTTGATTCTGTTGAGAACGAAGCAGATCTGAAGCTGCAGAAAGCGATCGCCGTGCTCGCAACCGTGCATCGTCAAGTCTGGCTGCACGTCACTGTGCTACTTCCTCGGCACGTATTTGAGCCATTCTTTGTGTGTTTTGCTCGTTCGCTGATGGCCGTTCTTCCTCAGTTTGATTTGCAATTACTCGTCGCACTGCTTGCACTCCGCGAGTACGACAGCTGTGACATCTATATAATAGTAGGTATATAAAAACATGCGCGTATTCAAATGCAACGTTGTGTCCAAATTTGAAAGCAATCGGTGAAGAACTTTCGGAGATTTAAGATTTTGAACAAACGAACATTTACATTTTTATTTATATAGATTGCTAAACTTATACAGCACACAGCAGGGGAAGGGGGCAAGGCTAGCCTGCAGAAGTCATGTGCTGTAGGGAGTTCAAGTGGGGTTGGAGGGGGGCAGACCAACCTGAGTGATGGCATAGCTGTTTCTACCAGTTTGCAGGGCCAGACAATTCAACAGACAACAGCTCCCTCAGGTGTGGAGGGTGATAAAGCACCTCAATGGGTCTTCGGTAGTGCGGTTTGTGCAGTGGAAGGGGAGGGAGCACTAAAGTGTGCAGGATCAGTTAAGAGTCCACAGACTGCTCAGCAGCAGCAAGGAGGAGATATGGGAGACAGCGTAGCCAGAGGGATATGAGCTCTAGCTCCCTGGGGATGGCCACAAGCAGCTTCGTGTGGCTATATCCTCCAAGTCAGTGGAGTGTGGTGCCCCCATCGTGCCCCGGTTGTATGCAGGGTTGGCAGCTAGCAGTTAGTGGAGATGGTATGGTGATCTTGAGATTTTCCCCAGTCAGTTAGGGGGAGGGTGTTCAGATGCTCCTTATACTAGTACAGGAGTGGGGTGGTGTCCTCCTGGAGTTGTTGAGACAGAGATAGCTGCAGATGAGTTGGTTTCTGTCAGTCCACCTTTGCCTTCATAGGTGCAATATGCTCCAGGTGTGGAGAGCGGTTCCAGAGGAGACCATGTGGACAAGACGATACTAGAAGGCCTGCAACAGCCTGCATATGTGGCTCAGCTGCAGGTTGCTGGAGATCCTGCTGCATCTTCATCAGGAGGCGAGCACCAAGAAACAGGGGGCGAGGGTTCTGCAGCTACATCAAGGGTGTTGGACACAGATGCTGGAACTTCAGGAACTGGTAAAAGACCTTCTAAGGCCAGTGGTTCTGAGCATGGGAAAAAGAGGAGGAAGAAGGGAATGAAAAAGAGGGGCAGGGGCATTTCTTTTTCTTCTTCTGATTCCTCCTCCTCTACTTCTTCCTCTACATCTGGGGCTGGGGCTATGGCTATACAAAAAGGGTCTAAAGTAGGGGAGGACAGGGAGCAGAGAGCGCCTGCTTTGGTAACGCTATCAGAACTATGGGAGCAGGTACCCAAGGCTTTGAAGAGGAGGATTAGAAAAAGCACGTGTACAGATATATTTAGACTCATGGAGAGCAGGGCCAAGAAAAAGGTGAAGAAGAGGGATAAGATGCAGGAGGACACTGAAAGAGTTAAGACAATGTCTAGGAAAGTGATTAACTGGATGAGGGTTTATTTGCATTTAGCCATTGTGTGGGGGCACTGTAACTGCTCTCAGTATGGCCTGTTATTGGCATACATGGACTCGGTACTGGACTCTTAGTACTTCAGCAGGTGGGCGTGGCTCAACTATGACAAGGCTTTTCAGTATAAAATGTATGAGAACCTCCACATGAGTTGGGGAACACAAGATATCAACCTGTGGCTTACCGATATGGTGCTGAAACCAGGGGGTGGCAGTGTAGTTGGCACAGGTAGGGCAGCTACAGTTATACCCGGGAGTAATCAGCCCTTTTGGCCCGGAGGGTTGAAATTAGGAGCAGGTGGAACAGATGCAGGATCTGACATCTGCTGGAGGTTTAATCAGTCTGCTTGCTCTTTCCCAGATTATAAGTTCAAACATGCCTGCTCCCAAGGTGGGCAGGAGCATGCCACTGCAAAATATCTGAGAAAAAGTATGTGTGTGTGTGTGTGTGTGTGTGTGGGTTTGGGGGGGGGGGGGGGGTTGGCCCCTTCCTAGTAAGTGAGGCAGTTTTCTGAAGAGTTCCCACTCCAGTGTGATTGGAAGCCATGCACCCATTATTTTGTGTCTACAGGGACAAGGTAGCAGCAGAGATGTTGGTTTTAGTGATGGTTTTTATGTTCCATTTCAAGGGATAATTGACAAAAGGGAGGTCTGTAATTTGTCATCCACTTTGCATTTACTGGAGGTGGTGGTGGTGGCAAAATTGGAGGAGGAGCTTGGACTGGGTAGAACTGCAGGTCTGTTCTGCTAAAAGCCTTTTCAAGTGATGTAGTTATTGCCATTTTATTTTTGTTACATTTGTACCCCGCGCTTTCCCACTCATGGCAGGCTCAATGCGGCAGGCAATGGAGGGTTAAGTGACTTGCCCAGAGTCACAAGGAGCTGCCTGTGCCGGGAATTGAACTCAGTTCCTCAGTTCCCCAGGACCAAAGTCCACCACCCTAACCACTAGGCCACTCCTCCCAAAAAAGACCCAAATAAATATTGACTGATTCATAATCTCTCTCACCATAGGAGCCAACTTTTAAAATGTTTTTGGGGTGCTAAACCCAACAGAAATTACCTGTCCCTGGAAATACAGTCAAGGAATTTGTTTAATATTAGGGGTGCTCAAACACCCACAGCACCCACTACCTGGCTCTTATGCTTCTCACCCACCAGTAGATCGGTTAATGACATCCCATCTGAGCTGTGTGAAGTGTAATATAACTCTTTTGATGAAGCCCTACGGAATATACGTTCGTGTGGTAAGTTGGCCCTCATGGCAAAAGTGGATGTTGAAGCAGCTTTCAGGCTATTGCCAATCCATCCTGAGTCTTTCCCATTGCTAGGGTTTAGCTTTGAAGGGGAGTACTGTTTTGACAAGTGCTTGTTCATGGGCTGTGTGACATCTTGTGCTTATTTTGAGATGTTCAGTTCTTTTGTGCACTAGGTCATGGCGCAGCAGGTGGGCCTTGACAGTATAGTACATTATTTGGATGATTTTCTTTCTGGCCTAGGGGGGGTGGGGGGGAGAGACTATTGTTCTAGATTGATAGCTACATTCATGGATGTGGCCCAGAGTTTTGGAATCCCATTGGCTGTTGATAAGATGGAAAGACCAACATCAGTGCTCACCTTTTTAGGCACTGAGTTGGATACCTTACAGTTGGTTACCAGATTGCCTCAGAAAAAAAGTGATACAACATTGCAGATTGTCCAGTCCTTCTTAGGAAGCTGAATTTTGTCTGCGGGTTATTCCTATGGGGGGGGGGGGGGGCGGTTAGCTGTTACTACTGCAACATTTTTGACGGCACACTGGCCATTCAGAGAGAGCAGATATTGAATGTTGAGTTAGAATTGTTCTCGGACCCTGTGAGGGATTTTGGTTTTCAAGTATACTGTCACAGATCGTGGTGTGCAGCTCAGTGGCCGGAGGCTTGGATTCAATTGGACCTGACCAAAAACATCACCTTTTTAGAGCTTTTCCCATTGTGGTAGCTGGTGAGATCTGGCTTAACCAATTGAGGGATAAGACAATAATCTTCTGGTGTGACAACAAAGGATGGTCAAGGTGGTGAAAGTCAATTCTTTGGTTAGGGAATTAGTTTTGCATTGTTTACAGTTCAATCTGTCTATAAGGGTAAGATGTTCTGGGAGCTGCTAATTCATTGGCTGATGTCTTGTCTCATTTGCAGTTCAACTGATTCCGGCCGCTAGCACCAAACGCTGAGGCAGAAGGAACATGGATGACAGTGCAGCCCTGGAACCTCGTCCAAATGAGGTAGAGGCAATGTTTCAGAAGTCTGTGGTGCCCATGATTTGGGCTGCTTACCTATCTGGTTAATCATTGGTGGCATCATTTTTGCAGAGTAAAGGTTGGCCGGGGGGGGGGGGGGGGGGGTGATGGTTGGGGAAAGGCTTATGGCGAAATACGATAACTGGGGGGGTACTCAAAGAGAGTAGTGATGCAGCAGATAGCCAGTTTTACTTTTTTCAGTAAGGACAAGGGGTGAGGGAATCTAGCAATGGGCTTCCTGGTCTGCAGGATGTTTCTGGATTGGGAGCGGGTGCAACCGGCTGTGCAGGATTCTCACCACCCAATCATTCATACTATGCTGGTCTCCCTACTGCAGGCCGTACTCAGTGTCACTTTCTTGTTGGCCTTTTTTGGAGCCATGAGAGTGTGAGATTTAGTGGCATGATCGAAGGGGGGCTAGGGTTGGAGCATGTTATGTTGCATGGTGATACTTTGCGCTTGCGTGTTACCAGATCAAAAATGGACCAAAGTTGGACGGGGTCAAACAGTGGTCTTAAAATGAGCAGTGACTAGTGTTAAATGCCCAGTATTGCAAGTGACCCACTATTTGGAAGTGCATCTTCCAGGTGGGTCGGTGTTTCTGGTTCATGCCGATGGCTCAGTACTAACCAAGTACCAATTCATGGCAGCATTAAGGAAAACTCTAGTCGCTATTGGAGAGATGAGTGAGTGTTTTGGTACCCACTCTTTTTGCATCAGGGCAGTTACCAGTGCTGATGCCATGGGTCTGGGTGCAGAGGGTATTAAGCATATTTGGCGGTGGTCATCAGGAGCTTTCAGGGGTTGCATCCATCAGGAACAGAATCAAGAATTTAAAAAAAAAAAAAAGAAATAGTAAACCATTTTGATGGATGATTATAATGTGCAGATATATGTCTACCTGTTGGGTTGTGGACTAGTTAGACAGGGCAATTGTTTGAGGTGTTTTTCTGGTAAGTGAGGAAAGCCTACTACTGCATCTAGGAGCACAATGAGGTGTGTGGTGTTTTCCTTGCAATAATGGAGTTAAGGAGGGGGAGGCAAGGGGAGGTGTAAAAAGGAGAGAGGGGCAGATTCGGGGGGACCCGGAGTGACAGTGATCCTAGCTCATTGATCCCAGCTCTGAGTGTTAAATTACATCTAATGTGAATTTGTATTCTGCAAAGTCACTAGTATATCCTCCCCCCCCATTCCTCTAAATAATCACCAACAGCTTGTCTGAAATAAGTTTTCAACAATACCTTAAACTTAGTAAAACTTCCTTCTGCTCTTATCACCTCAGGAAGGGTATTCCTTTAATTAAAAAAGGAAGGGTATTCCACAATGTAGGTGCCAACTAGTGGAAGGCCTTAGAACGGGTCAATTCCCACTTGCCCCTTGGCACAACTAACCTATGATCCTGTAAAGATCTTAATACTCTAGAAAGAATCTTGTCAAAGTGGGTCTTTGGGTGCCAATCAATGGCATTGTAACATTGAAGGGAGGAGAATTTCTGATCCATGTGGTATGGAGATTGTGAGGAAGGTGTAGGGGCAGAAGGACTGGCGACATGGATTTCCCCTGGTGTTCTTGCTGGAGCAGAGGAGGAGGTTTTTGGATGGGTAGTACGTGGTGATTCTTGGCAGAGCAATGGAAGAATTAAGTCCTAAGGTTCTGCTGTAAGCACCAAAATTTGAGGGAGTTTTCATACTACCTGTTTTTGAAAATAAAGTCTGTAATGACTCTGCTTGAAAAGGATATGAAACCTAAGGAAATCCATTTGGTCAACTTTTAGGATGCTATAGCTAGACTTGAGAAGTCATTTTCTATTCAAATGCAATTTCTTTCTAGCCAAATTCAGTGGTCTAAGGAGAAAATACTTCCATTGGAAGCTCATGTGGAAACTAAAACCAAATGTTCAGACAAAGTAAAAGATAATTTTTTTTAAAAAGCAAGATAATGTATTAATTAAAGACTTGTTAAACATTAAAGAATGTTGTTAGATACCATATGCTGAGATTTATTGCATTCCAAAAATATATACACCTATCTGCTTTTCAAAATGGTTTCGGAAACTGTTAAAGCCTCATTTGTTTTAGGGGATTTCAGAATAGCAGATCTCAATTAACAGATAACATTGACCTAGTGGTAAGGCTCACACGCTACCCGTGCGGTAACCATGCAGCATGCACCAATGTGGGTGTGCTGCCGGTTACCGCCCGGAGTGCCCACATGGTAGAAAACTGAAAATTGATTTCTACCACAGGATTCAGCATGTGCCAAAATCAGAATTACTGCCAGGCACATGTGCTACCCCAGCGGTAGCGCCGATTGGGAACATGCTACCTGTGCATTATCCCTCCCACGCCTTTGTAAAAGGGCCCCTGAATACATTGTATATGTATTACGATTACTAAAGAACATGAGAGAACTCTCCAGAGTTTCTGAGGGGAGGATTCTGAGGTTGTGGGTGGTAAAGGATCCAGCCCAAGGGGGTGGGGTTCCTGGATAAGTTGCAGAGAGAAATCTTTCTGGTTGTTGAGTGACAGTAGAGGAGGAGTTAGGAGTTAATAATTAATGGTGTTGGGGTTTGCACGAGGTCTTTGGTTGCCTTTGCCCCCCCAAGGACCCTTGAGGAAAGCGGGAGTCCTGAATGGATTCAAGAAACTAAGGCTGATCAAGAAGGAGGTTTTTGCAAATCCCAGCATTAACCATGAAGTGGAGGAGTGCTCCAGGTGGAAAATAGGGGATCCCAACCTGGGAGCAGGAACAGTGAAGAGCTGTTCGGAACCAAAGGTGGTAGCCCGGAGAGATACTCCTTTTGAGGACAGTGTGGACAGGCAGGGAGGTCTGATCCAAAGGAAGTGCTGCAGGCACAGCCTTAGATTGTTACACCCAGAAGGCATGAGTATGGACAGTAGGAGCTGTAAATATGTACATACTGTAGGATTATAAATTGCATTTGAGAAGGTACACCATATCCGTGGGTTTTGGCTCTGGACTTATTTTTTGCATCTGTATCAAGTTGGAATATGAATTGAAATTTGTTTTAAGCCTGGAAAGGAATTAGACTGTCTATTGCAGAGGTTTAGTAAAGTTGCTGTTGCATAAAATACAAATCCTTGGAAAGGCGAGTATTTCTTTGAAGTGAGAGTGAAGTATTTGCTCCCACGCTGTCAAAGAGTACCCAGTAAAGCCCGGCTTAATACCCTACAGCCTATGGGAGTAAGTCCGGCCCCGGCCTATGCCTAAGCTCAAGTGAGAAAGAAACAAGTCTGGTGTGTGAGTGGATTGACCAAACTAAAGATTTTAGGGCTGATACTCAGACCACAGGAAGGAGCCCGGCTATTTCCCATGGTCAGCTGTCAGCTTGGATGTTCAATGCTGGGCCGTTTGCAGTGACCAGCATTGAATATCCAGTTTATTTTTAGCCTGTTTAAAGTTAATTGTCTTAATCAATATTTGAAGATAGCCTGTTAACATTAAACCAGCTATTTAAGCAGCTAGGTATGTCTGTTTAGAATACCCAGATATGAATTGAATATTCAAGGATAGCTGGCTATATCTCACTATATAGCTGGTTATCTGCTAGGTGCTAACCGGCAATATTCACGGGTGATAACCAGCTATCCCCCGCTGAATATCACCAGATAGCCGGTTAACTGACATTTAATCAGCCAGATGCTGTTTCTGGCCAGTTAACTCTAGTGCTAAGCAGCACTTGGTGAATTGCCTATCTACACAATCATAACGATCTGAAGAGGAAACATTCTAGTCAGGGAATAAGCTAGGTGTACAGAGATGTAACTGAAAAAGAGAAATCACTTTGGAGGAGCCTACCAGTAAGAGAAGAAATTGGAAGATAACTTAAGAGCCCATTTATTAAAGTGTGGTAAAGTTTGCAAAGTCTGTGCGCTAAATATTGGGGAAGCTCCCAGCATGTTCCTATACAATTGCTGCAGAGGAAAAGTACTTTACCACTTGGTAAATACAATTAATAAAGAGCCCTTTAGTGAGTTTAATTCCCAGATTTTTTAACTGTGTTTTTTAAATTTTGATTTTGTTTATTTTTGTCTTTCAAGTCTATAAAGTAATGGATGAAGAGATAATTTTAATATCACACAGTAAATTATTTATTATTAAACCTACCACTAAAGTGATTTATATTTTTGGTTGTGGACTGTGAGAAATTCACGTGGAAGGCAAAGCAGAGGTGAGAAACTGTATATAGGGTCTTGAGTATTATCTCTTCCCTATCCATCAGGATCTAAATTACAAAGAGTTGCTTTTTGCAGTCCTTGGAGCTGTGCCAAGCCCCCAGCTCTCTGAGAGACAGGATGCATAAAAATTTTCATAAGTTTGACCACTACTGAAAGGTTCCCTGTTGGAGTATGATTACATCTGTGCTCTTACAATTTATCATAGCCTCCCCTTTTCCCAAGGATATGTTCTTCAGGAAAAGCAGAGGATTCATGGACTGTCTGGAACACATCTTTCATAGGATACATGCACTTCCCTTTCTCTAACCTCTAGCACCTGTCCTCAGGCATGAGTATTTTTCACTGCAATAATGTCGATATACATGTGTTGTTAATTATTAGTACAGCTGGAACAATAGTGCATAATTTGAGTGCTTTCAGTGGTTATTTGAGGACTCTTTTTCCTAGATTGATAAATAATGAATTCAATTATTAAAAGAATATTACATTTAATAGGGCCTTCCACTCTCAGAATTTTATTGAATATTGAAGGAAGTTGCTGTGTTTTTTGTCTTTATAAAAGATACATAATACAGGTGGTATTTTTTTTTTTTTGCTACATTTATACCCCATGCTTGCAGGCTCAATGCAGCTTACAAGGGGGAATGGAGAGTTAAGTGACTTGCCCAGAGACACAAGGAGCTGCTTGTGCTTGAAGTGGGAATTGAACTCAGTTCCTGAGGACCAAAGTCCACCACCCTAACCACTACGCCACTCCTTTTTGAGAGTTTTTATAGGTAATCCTGATAGAAAATTGTCCCTATGGAATCAAAGATATTTTTAACCCCTTACTTCATAGAATGCAGTTGTTGAAAAGAACACAGGTATTATATAGACCCAGCCACATACATGTCAACTGAGCAAATGACCAGCTAACAAAAGATAATATTGTCAGTAGAGTCAGCAGGGTTCTCACTAGCCAGCTATAAACTGATGTGCTCTCCAAAGGCTGCAAAACTTTCTTCACAGAAGAGATGCAGGAGGCAGCATGGAAGCTGGAGCCACTCCAGTCCACTGAAATAAAGGGCACTTGCCATTCTTCCTCTCCAAATCAGAATAAATTAGCAACCTGACATATTACTCCGCGTGGCCTTCATATGTTCTTCAATTAGTTTACTAGGGCAGCTGAGTCTCTGTAGGTAAGAGTAGAGTTATTAATCTTCATCTTCACACAGGCTGGATGCAACAGACTAAAGCATGCAATTATTTTTCTCAGAGGTTCACACAGGGCTAAAAAAAACTGTTTCCTCCTCTGTACTGTTGATCTGTGTAGATCTGGGAAAAGCATAATGGATTTTCGTTCATAGGTCAGAGACACCATCAACTTAGCTTTCCATATTATCTCTGGTACCTGAGGATACTGAAGAATCTTCATGATCATAGCTCATGGGTATTTCACAGTGTTGATAATCTGTAACAATGAATGAAGTGCTCATTCATTCTCTAGTGGCAGTTCAAAATGCAATTCCCATAAGTTTAGGCAAGAAGGTCTGCATGAATCTGCAAGGTCCAAGACCCTCAGATTTTTGAGGCACATGCAATTGTTCAAGTCCTCTAGATTACGCTCTAACAGGGAGATGGCCTTTGCCCACTTCTGTATTTCTGCTATCACCTCTGAGGGGGTCTTTTACTAAGGCTCACTCACGTTTGTGGCACATGCTAAAATTGTAGGCGCACTAAACGTTAGAGATGCCAATATATTCCTAAGGGCGTCTCTAACGTTTAGAGTGCCCACAATTTTAGCGCGCTCTAAAAACCTGAGCTTGTCTTAGTAAAAGATGCCCTGTGTTTGTAATGTATTTCATAAATGTTATTATTAGTGCCTAGATATGGATAATGTACTGTTACCATTATAAAGTGTATTACAAATACACATTAGTAGTAGTAATATATGCACTTGCTATTTGCTAATTAATAAGTCTGAGGAATAGATATAGGTATACCCTTTAATTCCAAACTGAAAAATTGTTTTTTTTGTTTTTTTTAATCACATGCCTTGTAAAGCTCAAACACAACACCCCTACATGGCACCTGAGCTTTTTAATGTGATATTATAATCCTTAGAGCTTTGAAAAGTGGCTAGTCTCATCATGTTACAGAGACTGACTCCAGCAATCAAAGATAGGAAGGTTCTATCATGAGGAGAGAGTAGAAAGGTTAAGAAAAAAGTAAACAGATTTGTAATATTTTTAAAGTGCCTGTAACCTGTACCTCAGCACAGCAGTGGGAAGTGTATCAGAAAATACAGTAGACTCCATGGCATCTTCTTCAGCTCTTAAGAAGGTTTTCCGACTGAAATTTTTTGTTTCTGTTTGATGGTAAAGGGAAATATGAATGCTTGGATATTTTTCTGAATCACCTTCAGAAATTTCTTATTATGGCTTTAAAAACAGAGGCCCATCTTGTTAATTTCTGTTTCTCGAGAAAGTGCCAATAAACTGTAGACTTCAAATACCTGTCTGAAAGGTGCACTCAACCATTTGACAGACAAGCCTTGTTTCCAAGAGTTTTGCTGTAGGCATGAATGAGGGAACTTGTTTTGAAAACAGGGTCCTAAATATGTCAACTGTTCATTGTTCTGTTTAGCCTTCCGTCCTCCGTGAGATGTTCAATCATTTCCAGCTCGTTCCTTCAGTCATCGATTCATTCACAACTACATATTGTGAAGCAGTCCATACTGTTTTGTTTTGTTTTTTTGCTACTGAAACAAAGAAATATCCAACAGCGAGTGTGAAAATAAATAAGAACCTAAAATGAAAGAAATTTTGTGGAACTGAAGGCAGGCATTCACCTATTTGATTGTGTAGAATCTTTACCAAAGTAATTCTTTCAGTATATTTGATGCCTAGTCACATTTTTGCATCTGTATAAAATTGCACATCTTATTACCTATAATTTCAACAAGCAGGGAGTTCTGATCATTTGGCAGAACAAGATACAGGACTTTGACTTTGCTTACCTTTAGCCCATGAATACGAATAAATGGAACAAGTATAGATACACATTTATAAAAGCTATTGTAACCCATGGGTTAAAAAAAAAAATCAAAGATACCTGTCCCGAGGTGCTGCCAGTACTGGTTGGGACCCGACTCACTGGGTTGGGCTGAAGCAGGCAGGTTAGATCCTTATAGAGACCCTCCTTGGGTTTGGAGATGTCCCGGGGCTGTGGGGGTGTTAAACAGACACAACTTACTGCTTCTAGCCACAATGGCCACAAAAGGAGGGAATGAGACTGGGAAGAGCGGGACAAGAAAATGGCTTGACCGAGGCCTGGTCCGCTGGAGCTCCAGCTCATGCTCAGTAATGCAGTCCGGGGCTCCGGTAGGCCTCAGTTGAAGCTAGAGATCGCAAGCAGCTACCGGCAACGTAGTGGGTCCAGACAGTGGTGGTGGCCACCTGAAAAACATCTGGGGATCAAGGCAAGAGATCCCTTGGCCCTCTGGAGTAGTTATTTTAATTTTAAAAAGTGAATTTTGGAGCCATTGAGCTTGGGATCCGGAAGTTAATTTTATGTTTTGTAGCTGAGGGGTCTGGAGGTTCTTAGGAGATGGGCTAGGGTGGTAAGGTTCTTGAAAAAATTAATTTATGTGGTCAAAATTGTGGTTTATGGTAAGGGCTGGTTTTGAAACTTTTAATTGTTTTGGGCTGGCATTGCTTGGAAAAGTCTTTGAGATGGTACTGTATTTATTTTGAGGGGACTTTGGTGGATTTTTGGTGTTTTTATAGTAAATTTGGATAAAAAATGTGTAAACTTGTTTTTTTGCATTATTTATTTTTATTAAAGTAGACAAAATTTGTCACAATAGAAATTATTGTAGCAATCATAGCTCACAATAAGTCAAGGAAAAATAAATCACAGGATAACAAAATCAAAACTTTTGTCCAATAAAAGAAGGAAATAGGGAGCAAAAAACAAAGGAAGTCTATAAGGAAAGAATTCTTAACATATGAGAATCACAAACCCCCACCTACTCCAACAGTCAACCCATACAGATGATCATACAGTTACCCTTAATTTGTCCTTAAATTAGTCCAAGAGCTGTTTTGCTTCAAAATGGATTGAGTGCTTAGTAAGGGTACTGTATTTCAAAATATGTGGCTTTTTCTTGCTGAATCTTCATACTAGAGTTGATTGAGACTTAATTTGGCTCCATTGTACCTCATGCTTAGTCAGTATAGTACCCCTGGAGATCTGTGTGCTGAAATCCAAACGGATTCTATAACAACGCACGTAACTTAAGCTTAACAAACTAATTAGTGCTGATAACAGCATTTAACAAGCAATAATGAGCATTAATTATTACTAATTAGTGTATTCTGTAATGAAGTGCACCAACTTCTAATGCATGTAGCTGAAAAGAGGCATAGTTATGAGTGGGGAAATGGATGTTTCATGGCTGTTCTGAAATGCATGTGCATAATTACAGAATATGGCCCAGGGCACGTAAATCTACGCACTGGGATTTATGCTACGTTTTCAATAATGTAAATGGATGTACATAGATTTAGGCGCTGAGGTATCAACTAAGCGTATTCTATATTCCACGCCTAAATCTAGCCACCGTTATAGAATATGCTTAGTCGCACTGATTTCCATGCAGATTTTTAGGCACCATATATAGAATCCCCCCCCCCCCCCCCCCCCCCCCCTCTGTCTTTAGGGCAGGGACTTCTTCCTGACTTGGAAGTTTTGAAAGCAGTGCAAGGCTAAAGCTAAGCTCTTTTAATTTTTTATATTATCACATTTGTGTTTGGGATTGTTTTGATAAATTCTAAACTGCTTTCTTCTCTGTGTGTCCCCCTTTCTTAATAGATTTATTGACCTCTATCTATTCTATATTACTGGCTTGAGAGATATTATGGTGTGAAAGGCTGAAGAAATTTGTGTCTCTCATTAGTACAGGGAAGTAGTATAAGAATAGGCATACGATAGATAAGGATTTTGATTATTCATTAATTTAAGAAGATAGAGGCCCAAACAGTGTCCCTTGTTCCCCATATAACAGATACTGTGTCTAGTCAGGGAGACAGATTTTCTCCTTTAATTTATTAAAAAATAGGATAGTCTTCACTTAATTTGCCCAATATGACTACCCTCACCCGAGCTCTGAGCTCCCTCAATCCCTCCCCTGCTGACACCTGGCCCCCGCCCTGTCCTCATTAAACACCTTGCCCACTCTGTCACCCTTTATTTACTCTCTTTACTAGCCTCCTCACTACCAGAAAGCATGGTCCCTTCCACGCATGTATCTTTCACCCCCCTTCCACCCCCTTCTCAAAACCCTCATCTAGACCTTGCCACTCCCATAAACCTCTGCCCCATTTCCAACTTACCCTTTTCCTCCAAGGTTCTGGAAACGCTTGTCCATTCACAACTCATTCAACACGTTGAGATCAGAAATATATTTCACTCCTTCCAGACTGCTTTTTGACCAAAGTATAGCACTGAAACCTTACTGCTCTCCCTTTATGACCTAATCCGCACAATGTTCTTCAGTTATCCTGGTATCCTTAGATCTATCCTCCATATCCTCCATATTTGATCTCATTGATCACGTGCTCCTGCTTCAACACCTCCGCTCTACTGGTATCTCAGGCACAGTCTTCTGGTTCTCTAGCTATCTCTATAACCCACTTGGAGAAATTGCCCCAGAGGCAACCAAAGATTATTTGATTTATTAGTTGACATAAATCAAAGAAGAAAAGACTTTTCTAAGTTAATGTAACATTTTATTTTATCTGTCATTAGACAGGTGCTAGCATTGAGGGAGGTTGTCAGTGCTGTCAAGACAGCATCATACAGTCTAGGGCAAGTGAAAGGTGTCTGAACAGTGAAGGACATAAAGGGTGCAGTGCCAGAATGAGAACGTAATATGTCCATAATAGGAGACACAAAAGGTAGACTGGGGATGTAGTGAGAGAGACTTTGAAGAGAACTTTACCCTCTTCATCTTTCACAGGTGAGCACAATAATCTTCAAGACCCCAGCCTGGAATCCCAGGATATTGCAAGCTCCCCACTAGCTTTGCATCAGATGATACTGTACGCCTGTCAAGATCCAATCATGAGGATAAGTGTAGAGACACATAAAAGAGTCTGCTGAACTAGCACCGGTCAAAGGCTTCCTGTTATGGAAGGAGAGACTGATTATGTTTATGTTTATTTGTACCCTCGATACACCACCTTTTCATAAATGGTCAAGGCAGTTTTCAATCAATAAAATACAAGAACCTAGAAGAATGCCAATACAATGACAGAAAAGGTAATACATCCATCCATCAAAATAAGGGAAAAGGGAAAATGGGAAAAGATAGGGAAAGAGATCAAGCAGAGACTAATCATTTATCCCCCAGGCATACCATTATGAAATGACTAGTCCACATGCAAGTTGAAAGTAGTGGGTTTTTGAGATTTGAATTTTGGGAAGGAGAGTTCAGTGCTAATATAATTGGGCAAATCATTCAATAATTTAGGAGCAAAGTAAAAAGAAGCAGATGATATAATACATTTATAACGGGCTATTTTAGGAGCAGGAAGAGTGAGACAATGACTTTCTAGGGTTGGAGTGTATGGTATCACCAAGTTAGACAGATAAGAATGAGTACCTAGACAATAAGCACAAAATTTTGAAACGGAAAAGAAAATTAAGCGGTAGCAGAAAGCAAGTAGCAATATTTTGTAGCGTCTGTAGACACCTTAATGGTTGTTACAATATTACAATAGTCTAACCGTGTAACCAGGAGAGCCTGTAGGAGTGTATGTAAAGCTGAAAAACTCAGGAGATCGCAGAGTGAGCAGAGATGGTGAAGGATCAGAAAACCAGTTTTCAACACGCGAGAAACTTGGGCTGTCTTTTTGTTTGCAGATTCCTACCATGAGGATGGATCAAAAGGAAGGAAAGTTGTTGAGGATTATGAATGCTTAAGATCTGTGTATAGCTGAATTTGGCAAGCTTCAATCCAGGGGTGTAGCCAGGCACCCAATTTTGGGTGGGCCTGGGCCCAAGATGGGTGGGCAGAAGAACCTCGCCCCGTCCCACAGGTGATTTGGTCTCTCCTTCTCTCGCCTGCATGCCATATGGTCTCTCAAACATCCCCCCTCTCCCGTATACCTTTTAAATAGCAGATTTTCACCAGCAGCGAACAGCAACTAATACATACTGCTCATGTTGGCCCCACACCCTTCCCTCTGATGCAACTTCCTGTTTCCGCCTAGGCAGAAATACATCAGAGGGAAGGCTGTGGGGCCGGTGTGAGCAGTATGTATGTCACTGCTCACTGCAGGCAAAGATCTGCTACTTACAAGGTATGCAGGAGGGAAACTTGTTGGGAGTTTTCGGCTGGTGGGGCTTGGGGATCCCTGCCAGCCACATCATAGGTATGCTGCTACTGGGTGGGCCTGAACCCAAAGTAGATGGGCCTGGGCCCACCCAAGCTCACTCTTGGCTACGCCACTGCTTCAATCAACAAGATGACCTGGATAGTCAAGAGGCCTAGAAAACAGAAAAATTTCAGGAGCATAAGATCAAGGATTTTGATCAATGTTTAAGTTATTTCTTTGCTTGAAATGTTCATTATAGTGTTATTTCTTTGCTTGAAATGTTCATTATAATACACTATTAAAAAAGGCCCATTTCTGACACAAATGAAATGGGCGCTAGCAAGGTTTTCCTCAGCTCCCCTGTAGCCACCCATGTCCAGCGACCCTCCTCTCCCCCTGCAGCCACCCATGTCCAGCGACCCTCCTCTCCCCTGCGCCCACGCAGCCACCCATGTCCCAGCGGCCCTCCTCTCCCCCTGCCCCCCTGCAGCCACCCATGTCCAGCGAACCTCCTCTCTCCCCTGCCCCCCCTCCTGCCACTGATGTCCAGCGACCCTTCTCTCCCCCTGCCCCCCTCCAGTCACCCATGTCCAGCAACCCTCCTCTCTCCCCTGCCCCCCTCCAGCCACCCATGTCCAGCGACCTTCCTCTCTCCCCTGCCCCCCTCCACCCACCCATGTCCATCGACCCTCCTCTGGACATGGATCAGCTGTGAGGCATGGTTTGTTTGTTTTTCTTTTTCCCGGGTTCTGAAGTTGACATCATAATGGCTACGGTGATGTCAGCCTGATCTATGGAGCCTAGCAGACCGACTCAGAAGGCGCCATGGACACAGGCAGCAAGACAGAACGTTGGAGGTGAGAATTATTATATAGGATAAGTACATAAGTATTGACATACAGGGAAAGACCAAAGGTCCATCAAGCCCAGCATAGTAGATAGCTAGATAGATGTGTGTAATCAAGGAAGAAAAAGGTACAAAAACAATCTATAAAAATAGAAAATAATTGAAAAAAAATGTGGTGCTCCAACTATTTAGTTTATGTTGTAACTGCCATCAAAACATATTTTGCTTATTAGCTGGTTGCTGCTAATATAGCACCTTTGCGTGTGAACTGGATTGTTTCTTTTACAGGAAATGAAATGTCTGTGATTGCCCAGATAAGAACCCTTATAATGTTTTATAAGGATTCTTATCTTCACTCGGAGGAAAGAAAGGTGGTAGTGGAGTAACTCAAGGATCAGTTCTGGAGCCGATTCTGTTCAATATATTTGTGAGCGACATTGCCGAAGGGTTAGAAGGTAAGGTTTGCCTTTCTGCAGATGATACCAAGATTTGTAACAGAGTGGACACCCCAGAGGGAGTGGAAAACATGAAAAAGGATCTGCAAAAGTTTGAAGAAGGGTCAGAATTCAGGGCAAAGAAGTGCAGAGTGATGCACTTAGGGAGTAGAAATCTAAGAGAGAGATATATGTTAGATGGTGAGAGTCTGATATGCACAGGCAAGAAGAAGGACCTTGGGGTGATAGTATCTGAGAATCTGAAGGTGATGAAACAGTGTAACGAGGCAGTGGCCATAGCCAGAAGGATGCTAGGCTGTATAGAGAGAAGTGAAACCAGCAGAAGAAAGGAGGTGTTGATGCCCCTGTACAAGTCATTGGTGAGGCCCCACCTAGAGTATTATGTTCAGTTTTGGAGGTCATATCTTGCTAAAGAGATAAGAAGACTTGAAGAAGTCCAGAGGAAGGTGACAAAAATGATATGAGGCTTGTGCCAAAAGACATATGAGAAGAAACTAGAAGATCTGAATATGTATACCCTAGAGGAGGGGAGTAACAGGGGAGATATGATACATATGTTGAAAGAATTAATATAGGAACAAACATTTTTCAGAGAAGGGAAAATGGTAAAACTAGAGGACATGAATTGAGGTTGTGGGGTGGCAGACTTAGGAGTAATGTCAGAAAATTCTTCTTTATGGAGAGGGTGGTTGATGTCTGGAATGCCCTCCGAGGGAGGCGGTGGAGAAAAAAACTGTGGCGGAATTCAAAAAAGGCGTGGGATGAACACAGATGATCGCTAATTAGAAAATTAATGATACAAAAAACAAAACTTAAAAGGTTGCATATGTGTTTTCATGTCAAGTGATGCTTGATGGCAATTCTGGCTGCATCAAGTAAGGCTGTTGGTAGGCTGGCTCTTATGGTCTGAGTCCCGTATATAACAACCTGGTTTAGGATAAGGTGTAGAGAGCTTCGACAGAAATGCCAGTAATTTGGAACGTGAGGACAGAGCTGGGCGGACCTCTATGGTCTATGTCCCAGAAACAACAAAGAAAGACCATGTCAAGTATATAATATCAAGTTCATTGTTGATTTAATCTTGAATTGAGAATGAAATTAACCGTTGGGCATACCATATGGACCACTCAGGTTTTTATCTGCTGTCACTTACTATGTTACTATGTTTTTAGCTTTCACAAATCATGTGATCTGCCAGAGTATGGAGTGTTCTTAACCAGAAGAATGATGCAGGTAGAAGACTACTAATGTGGTTTAATGTAATATGTTTGCTCTCAGAAGGAATATAGATGTCTTAGTCTTAATGGTATTGTCAATAGATCATGGAAATCTCAAGGTGTAGGTTCAGGAGAATAACCCAGTGTATTATAAAGAAAATTCAAAGGCATGCTAATGTGCATTTCTTATCCAGTGGATGCTGTATTACCATGCACTCAAGTATGATACTGGAGCATGTTGATTTTCAAAAGGTTAAATGGAAAACGTGTTCAAAGTTTGTACTGTCTGCATGTGTACAATAAATGTCTTTCACTACCTTTTCTTTCTTATTCAAAGGAAGAAGGTAGGAATGCAATATCTTTCTTGAGTGTATTGTTGTTGGGGTTTTTTTTTTTGTTCCATATTAAAGAAGAAGAATTTAACTACCTAGAATTCTAACATTCTTTACCCCTACAGGACAAATTGTGAAAAAATGTAGAGTTTATGAATTTTTAGACTGTAGATATATAGGGAACGGTGTCAGTGTTCCAAATCACTGACCAGTGAGAGTGCCACTGCCTTAGAAATGTTCCTTATGAAAATATCATTAACCATTTAGGTGTTGAAGGATATTCTCCATTTTGAAACGAAAATTGATATATCCGTGTGATGAAGGATCATGTTAGAAGGTGGCAGTATGGTACTAGCAGTAAGACCAGGAGAACGTCAAAACAGCAGGTATTAATTATTGTCTAATATCCTTCCACTATTAGATGGATGTATCAGATGGATATATTTGTAGGGGGAGTGTTTAACCAAATATTTACATATAGGTATTTAATTATAGGAAATAGAATAGAAAGGGTAAAGGGTTAAAGGTCATGGACCTGATGTACTGCCTTTCTGTGGTACAACCAAAACCATACTTCATGTCTGGAAACTCGCAAATCTTTATTTTTTTATATTTATTATAAATATCTATATTGCCCTTTGCTGAGTTTAAAAGTGGCTTACAATCTAATCAATACATCTGAAAAGAAAATAATTTTACAATAACATAACAGAAAGTTTAATACAGGGCCGTGCCGACCCGGTAAGCGCAGTAAGCACGGCAGGAGGGCGTCTGCCAATCAAGGGCGCCGCCGGCAGCCGAGTAGTGTTCTAAAATTAAAAAATATAAACCTCTCTCACATTGTTGGCGCCTATGCGCATGCGCTGCTGGGTCTGGCTGACTGGCTCCCTGCTGCCTTCCCATGCGCAGCGCGTCGTTCATCTGTTTAGCACCGCCCCAGCTCTGATGCACGCGCCTGGACTATGGAGCCTCGCAGGCAGTCCGACTCTTCAGGACCTGGAAGGGTGTTGCTGACGCCGACGCCTCGTTGGAGTGCAGCAGTGCTGAGAGGAGAGAGGAGAGCCGGTGCCGCTGCTGGATGATTGATCGCTGCTCCCGCGGCGCTCCGCCTTAATTTTGTTTTTTGCTGAGACTGAGTCAGACTGTGGTGGACAGCACTGGTAAGGTTTTGCCTTGTTTGTTGTTAACTTTTCATTACTTTGTTGGCTGGCTGGCGTGGCGTGGGCCTACTTATAGATAAAGAAAAAGAAAGTGCATTTGAGGCTGCAGGTTGGGTGGGGGAACTCAACTGGAACCAACCAGGCCAGCTGGGGAAGAAAAGAAAGACAACAGCCAACAGCAGGCAAGGAAATTTCTGTGTGGGGGGGGGGGGGGGGTGGAGAGAACAAGCTAGAATCAGGGAGAAACAAAGGAGGGGAGAGTAAGGGCAGCAGGAAAGGAAAATAAGAGCTGATGGAACAGAAAAGACAAAGAGGAAGATAGGAAAAACAAGGCAAGGAAATTTCTGTGTGTTGGGAGGGGGGGAGAGAACAAGCTAGAATCAGGGAGTAAGGAGGGGAGACTAAAGGCACAAGGAAAGGAAGAGATAAGCTGATGATGAGTAATAAAATGGATTGTGACATATGTATAGCAATAGCACAATCATATTTCCAGTTCTAGTAGTACTTAAGATCCAGCAACTATGTAAAAAAAAACAAAGTAATTGACTTTAAAATGATGGCTCGGAATAAATGTAATGACAAGGATGTTTAAAGTGGTAGTGCTTAAATATAGGTAGCAATGGAGGGTAATCAATCATGTGATAGGCTTTCGGTTTTGTATAGTACTACTACTCTTTAACATTTCTAAAGCGCTACTAGGGTTACTCAGAGCTGTACAAGTTAACAAAGAAGGACAGTCCCTGCTCAAAGGAGCTTACAATCTAAAGGACAAGAATGCAGTCAATCAAATTGGGGCAATCTGGGTTTCCTGGTTAGTCCAATGGTTAGGTGCCGAAAGCGACATTGAAGAGGTGGGCTTTAAGCAAGGATTTGAAGATGGGGAGGGATCATAGATCTGTGTAATGTTATTATTTAGTGTTTAAGATGGATGATTATGGTATGCCTTCTTGAAAAGATCTGTTTTCAGTAGCTGTGTGCAGATGTATGAGAAACTGGCTTTTAGAAAATTAAAATAAAATATGAACCTTTTTTTTTTAACTTTCCACATAGGCACCCTGTTATAATCAGGCTCTTTTGAATGTAGGTACTTTTACACCGTAATACTAACTTGACTGGCACCAACTAAAGTTCATTTAAATGTCCTGTTGAAATTCTAAAGCTGTGTTATTCTAGATCTGTAAAGGGACCGGTGCTATATTGTACTGATCTGCAAATGGGAATGATGAGTGAGGAAATTACATTTGCAGATGACACAAAATTCAAATCTGTTAAAATGCATGTGGATTGTAAAAAATTGCAGGAAGACCTTAGGAAATTGGCTCTTGGGCCAAACCGGGGGGGGGGGGGGGGGGGGGGGCGCCAACTGACAGTCTGCAGGGGGGCACCAGAGACCCTTGGCACGGCCCTGGTTTAATATCAAGGAAAGAGAAAAAAATGAGAAAGTTAGTAAGAGTAATACCTCATGTCCTAAAAGCTACAGGTCCTTAATAGCCCTTAAATGCCTGGGTGTAGAAATACTTCTTCAATGCTGTTTTAAATTAGCCTAAGAAGGTGACAGAGAAACGTGCTGAGGCAGATTATTCCAAAATAAAGGAATAAAACACCGACAATAAAACACTGATTGTCAAGTACATTCCAGTCAAGCTCGGGCTGAGACTGGAACCACAAGTATATTCTCAGCTTGGGTCTAGCAGGAATGTAAAGAATGATCAAACTTGAGTGGAGGAGTGGCCTAGTGGTTAGGGTGGTGGACTTTGGTCCTGAGGAACTGAGTTAGATTCCCACTTCAGGCACAGGCAGCTCCTTGTGACTCTGGGCAAGTCACTTAACCCTCCATTGCCCCATATAAGCTGCATTGAGCCTGCCATGAGCGGAAAAGCACGGGGTATAAAAAAAATAAAAATCATGACAGTCCTGAGCAAAAACCCTAGAATATCAAAAGAAAAGAATCTTACATTTAATCCTATAAGAAACTGATAACCAGTGTTTCTTCAATAATAATGCAATTACATAATCCAAACACTTGGCATATGAAATAGGCTTTACAGCCATGTTTTACTGTATTATAAAGAGTGATACAATAGTCGAGGCAATTGATAACCAAAGTGTAAATGAGAGTAGCAAGAGCATCTTTATCCAAAAATGACCTAATACTGATGAATGGCATAGAAACAAGCCCACAATGTATATAAAATTTGAACATTAAAGGTCAAATCGCATCAAGGTGACAATCCAAAATTTGGAAGCACTGAACCAGAGCAAGTGGCATCCGATACAATAATGGAGCATTAGTGGGTGGTTCTAAATGGTCCATAATCCACCTAGCCTGGCATTTGGCAGCATTCAACTTAAGGACTGAATTCATTAACCATTTATCAACTGTTGCTAGACCATGATTCAAAGTAGTCAGATCAAAGGATCTCAGATCTCAGTAAACTACAGACTGAAGATCATCTGCAAAATAGTATCAACTAATCCCTAGTGACTGAATCAAATTAGCAAAGGGACACAAAACAGATTTAAAAGAATAGGAGAGAGCACAGATCCTTCAGGAACTCCCTGCATGAGCGTGTAGAAAAGAGGAATCAAATGAGAGCCATGACACCAAGAACATTCTGCTATTCAGAAATGATCTAAACCAAGTCAAGACAGTACTCCTAAGGCCTAATTCTGCTAGTTGACACAGAAAAAGCTGGTGATCAATTAAATAAAAAACTGAAGAAATATCTAGCAAGACAATCAATGCAATTCAGCCACCATCTAGGAATTCCCTTATTTCACTGACTAGTGCAACCAGGCTAGTCTCCATGTTGTGTGTTTCTCTAAATTCAGACTGCCAAGAATGCAAGGCATTGTTTCTAGATATAAACTCCTTTAATTGGAAGAACACAGCCCTTCCTATAAGCTTAGAGATTAAGAGAACATTAGAACCCAGGCAGTAATTAGAGTGAAAGGGACTAATGCTTTCTTCTTTAGTATAGGATGGGTAATCATTCGCTTTAGCTCCAAAGGCAATACTCTCATATAGAGACTAGTGCTCATCATAGTCAATATTGCTGGAGCAAGCCTTGGAGGAAAATTTTAAAGCAACTTAAATAGGATCCAGAGATAAAATGGTAAAGCAAGTTATGTTAATAATGTTGTCTAACATAAGATTGAAATGGAATTAAAAGTAGCCCAGGTAGCTAGAATACTGACATCCAGCAGTAAGAACTCCACAACATCAACCCCTATTAATGAGACGGTAGCCGGACCAGTATCCTCCTCAAGGAATCCAGAGAAGTCACCATAGTTTGTTTTCTTATAGGTTCTAGAGACAGTATTAGCTATGGGATAAATGGAATAATAACAAATGTGTTCTAATAAACATTTTCAGATATTTAGCCTGAGCCACCATGAACAGAAAGGGATAGATATTCTCTCCAAGAAACATTTATGTTATTCCACACTTGAAATACCACCTTTCTGTAGATGCAGTCAAAGTGGTTTTACATTTTTTACAGGTACTTTTCTGTCCCTAATGGGCTCACAATCTAAGGTTATTTGTACCTGGGGCAATGGAAGGTTAATTGACTTGCCCAGAGTCACAAGGAGCTGCTTTGGGAATTGAACCTGATTCACCTGATCCCCAACCTAATGCATTAACCATTAAGCTACTCCTGTTCTCTTTGCATACTACTTTCCACAAAAAAAAGTACACCTCAGTTGTCCGTAGTTATAGTTTTTCAATCATCCTAACTATACAATTTCTGTCAAAACTTTACTACCTAGTTCATTTGCATGCATAGCAATATATTTCCACAGGTCAGTATATTGCTACCCGATATTCAAAGAGATTGGCAGTAGAGGCTCCTGCTTGGTTAAATCACTTGTGGCCAACTAACCGCTTATATTCAGAGGCACTAAATCAGAAAGTGCTACTGAATATCACCCACTAGCCTTTCCTGTACTGCCTTGTTAATGCCAGGATAGTCTGTGGGCAGAGCTTGAGAGGAGACTGGGAGGAAGTGGCGATATTCAGACCGCTAACTGGTTAAGAAAGTGGCAATATTTAAAACAGCAAAAAGGCTGTCCTAACTTTAGGTACAGAGCTAACTGGGCCCCAGTCTGAATACTGGCCAGTGCCTGGTTTAGCTTCTGGGTAGTGGCAAGAGGGCTTTTGGTGCCCCCATCCCAATCTCCCTCCCTCCGTCCCTCCCCCTCCAAAGATAATAGTCCTGGCCCAAGCCCTCACACCCTTCACCCTGCAGGCCCCCCGAGCCTCCCTGAATCTCCATGGTGGTCTAGGGCAGTGACATAGCAAGGTCGGGGTGGTGGGGGTGGTCCGCCCCGGGTGCACGCTGCTGGAGGGTGCAGAGAGCAGCCGCGTGCCTGTCGGCTCCGCTGGTTCCCTGCTCCCTCTGCCCCGGAACAGGTTACTTCCTGTTCCAGGGCAGAGGGAGCAGGGAGCCAGTGGAGCCTACAGGTGCGCGGCTGCTCTCTGCACCCTCCAGCAGCCAAGAATGCACCCGGGGGGGGGGGGGGCTTGATGCGCCAGGGAGGGTGTGTCATTGCACCAGGGGTGTGTGTTGTACTGCATCCTGGGGGGACGGATGCTGCTGCACCCGGGGGGGGGGGGGGGGGCGCATCGGTGATCCGCCCCGGGTGGCAGCCGACCTAGGATCGCCACTGGTCTAGGGGGTTGTATGGGAAGAAGTGATGCATACTCACTCCCGCCCGTCATAGGTCCAACCTTAAAAAGGTTTCTGTGACCCCTAATGGCAGTCTTATAGTGCTTGCAGTCACCATAAGACTGTCACTGTGGGTTGTAGTGACCATTTTGAGGCTGGACCCATGATGGGCAAGAATGAGTGGGCATTGCTCCTGTCCATACAACCCCCTAGACCACAAGTGAGATTGCAGGTAAGCCCAAGAGATCTATGGCGGTGGGGTGGAGTGGAGGATTGGGCTAGGACTATCATCTTCAGGGGGAGGGAGGAGGGAATAGTAGGGGCCAAGGCATCTGTTTCCTCTTATGATGGTCCCAGCGATATTCAGCAGGAGTATCCTATGCGGATTCTGACTGAATATTGGCCAAGACCCACATAAGCTCTGGTGGCCAACTTATTTTGAATTAGCCCCGGATATTCAGTGCCAGTGCCAGGACATGGCCCACCATTGAATATTTGGGGCTAATTCTGCCCATGGCAGTCACCATTTTTTAAAAAAGCTAACTACTATTGTCTGAACATTGATCGGTTGGTCTCTAGGTCTGTGTAGAGCAGTACGCTTTTCCTTATTTTTATTCTAAAATCATCGTAGCTTCCCCCTTGCTTTTCTGCCTCACTCTTTCTCTAAGTTTTTATTGACAATAGAATCAGGCAAAAAAAGGACTCATATTATCATCCCATCAAACTGGATGCCACAGGCTTGAATACAAGCAACTTCTAAGCATATCTAGATATGTTGCCTATACCTGTTATATCCTATGAACTCCAGAAGGAAGCTCTCTTTAGCACAATGTAAGTACTAAGTTGAGTGTTAGCAGTAAATTTGAGAGTTTGAGATCATACTCCATATGCCCTCGCTTAAAAAGAAGTTTCATTACTATCATAACCCCCTCCTCCCCCATTCTATATATATGCAATTTGAGTTGCATGAGCAATTTAGGTCATGTTCTGTATTGCTCAAGCAACTTAATTATCTTAACAAGCCAATCAGTGCTGATAATTGCCAATTAACAAGCAATTATTGACACTATTTGGCTTTAATTTGAATTTACCCACACAACTTGCTAATCATATTTTATAATGTGATGCGCCTAAGTTCTAATGCATGCTGCCAAAAAGGGGGCATGGCCATTGGCTTGGTATGGGTGGATCATGGGCATCAAACATATAAATGGCGAGTGACCGTACTCACCTGCAAATGCGCAGTAGAGACTTCCCTCTCTGTCCCGCCCCCGCGTCAATACGTGATGACGGGGGCGGGACAGAGAGGGAAACTGCCCGAAGGTGAGGGAGGGAACCGCCAACGTCGCTACCGCTCCCCCCCGAGGTCGCCTCTCCCCCCACCCGGAGTCGCCGCCGCCGCCCCCCCTCCACCCGGCTCGAGCACTCTCTTCAGTACTGAACTTACATCGCCGAAAACGCAGCAGGGCAGATCAGCTGAGCTCCCGTTGACCTTCCTTCCCTGCCTGTGTCCCGCCCTCACCGATGTTACGTCACACGAGGGTGGGACTACTACTACTACTACTACTATTTAGCATTTCTATAGCGCTACAAGGCATACGCAGCGCTGCACAAACATAGACGAAAGACAGTCCCTGCTCAAAGAGCTTACAATCTAATATACAAAAAATAAATAAAGTAAGCAAATCAAATCAATTAATGTGAACGGGAGGGAAGAGAGGAGGGTAGGTGGAGGCGAGTGGTTACAAGTGGTTACGAGTCAAAAGCAATGTTAAAGAGGTGGGCTTTCAGTCTAGATTTAAAGGTGGCCAAGGATGGGGCAAGATGTAGGGGCTCAGGAAGTTTATTCCAGGCGTAGGGTGCAGCGAGACAAAAGGCGCGAAGTCTAGAGTTGGCAGTAGTGGAGAAGGGAACAGATAAGAAGGATTTATCCATGGAGCGGAGTGCACAGGAAGGGGTGTAGGGAAGGACGAGTGTGGAGAGATACTGGGGAGCAGCAGAGTGAATACATTTATAGGTCAGTAGAAGAAGTTCGAACAGGATGCGAAAACGGATAGGGAGCCAGTGAAGGGTCTTGAGGAGAGGGGTAGTATGAGTAAAGTGACCCTGGCGGAAGATGAGACGGGCAGCAGAGTTTTGAACCGACTGGAGAGGGGAGAGGTGACTAAGTGGGAGGCCAGCAAGAAGCAGATTGCAGTAGTCTAAACGAGAGGTGACAAGGGTGTGGATGAGGGTTTTGGTAGAGTGCTCGGAAAGAAAGGGGCGGATTTTACGGATGTTGTAAAGAAAGAAACGACAGGTCTTGGCAATCTGCTGGATATGAGCAGAGAAGGAGAGAGAAGAGTCAAAGATGACCCCAAGGTTTCGAGGTGAGGAGACAGGGAGAATGAGAGAGCCATCAACAGAAATAGAAAACGGGGGGAGCGGGGAGGTGGGTTTGGGGGGGGGGGGAAATGAGAAGCTCGGTTTTGGTCATATTTAATTTCAGGTGGCGTTGAGACATCCAGACAGCAATGTCGGACAAGCACGCTGAAACTTTGGTTTGGATGCAAGGTGAGATATCAGGGGTAGAAAGGTAGATTTGGGAGTCATCAGCATAGAGATGGTAGGAAAAGCCATGGGATGAGATTAATGAGCCAAGGGAAGAAGTGTAGATAGAAAAGAGGAGGGGACCAAGAACAGAACCCTGAGGTATGCCGACAGGCAGAGGGATAGAAGTAGAAGAGGATCCACCAGAGTGAACACTAAAGGTGCGGAGGGAGAGGTAGGAAGAGAACCAGGAAAGGACAGAGCCCTGGAATCCAAGTGAGGACAGGGTATCGAGAAGTATGCTGTGATCGACAGTGTCAAAAGCAGCAGAAAGATCAAGAAGAATGAGGATGGAATATTGACCTCTGGATTTAGCCAGTAATAGGTCATTGGAGACTTTAGTAAGCGCAGTTTCGGTTGAGTGGAGAGGGCGAAAACCAGATTGTAGTGGGTCAAGAATAGCATGTGAGGAGAGAAAATCAAGGCAGCGGCGGTGAACAGCACGCTCAAGTAATTTGGAGAGAAAAGGAAGGAGGGAGATGGGTCGGTAATTAGAGGGACAAGTAGGGTCGAGTGAAGGCTTCTTAAGGAGAGGTGTGACCACAGCATGTTTAAAGGCAGCAGGGACAGTTGCAGTGGAAAGTGAGAGGTTGAGAATGTGACAGATAAAAGGAATAAGAGTAGGAGAGATGGCATTAAGAAGGTGGGTGGGAATGGGATCAGAGGAACAGGTGGTACATTTTGAGGAAGAAAGGAGAAGTGTAGTTTCCTCAATAGTAACTTCAGGAAAGGAGGAAAGGGAATGAAGGGAAGGAGAGAGAGGGGAACGGACTAGTGGAGGGAGAGGTGGTGAGGTAGAGAAAGCAAGGTTTATCTTTTGAACCTTGTTGTGAAAGAATTCAGCAAGGGTCTGAGGAGATAATGAAGGGGGAGTTGGGGGAGGGGGCACCTTGAGGAGAGAGTTCAATGTGGTGAAGAGAAGTCGAGGATTAGAGCCAAGAGAGTTGGTCAGTTGGATATAATAATCCTGTTTGGCACGTAAAAGAGCAGATTGGAAGGAGGTCAGCATGAACTTAAAGTGTAAGAAATCAGCAAGGGCCCGAGATTTCCGCCAGAGGCGTTCGGCGGAGCGGGTACAGGAACGTAGGTAGCGGATATTAGAAGTCAGCCAAGGTTGGGGTTTTGTACGTCTTACAGGGCGGGTCATCAAAGGTGCAAGAGTGTCTAAGGCAGAGGATAGAATATTGTTGTAAGAAGAAACAGCCTCGTTGACAGATGTGGATGGTGCCACATTAGAGACGAGGTTTGAAACATGGGAGGATAGAGATGAGGGGTCAATATCGTGAAGATTCCTAGATAAATTAGATAGGATAGGACGGGACTGGGAGGGAGGAGATTTAAGTGTGAAAGTTATAAGATGGTGATCAGAGGAGGGATGATCAGAGGCAAGGAAACTAGAAGGTGAACAGTTGGAGGAGAAGATGAGATCAAGACAGTGACCATTTTGATGAGTGGGGGAGGTGGAGCATAGTTGGAGATTAAAGGACGACGTTAAAGCGAGTAACTTGGAAATATAAGAGTTGGAAGGATCATTAGCAGGAATATTAAAGTCACCAAGGATGAGAGAGGGGGAGGAAGGATCATGGAAGAAGGCAAGCCATGCGTCAAAGTCACTGAGAAAGGATGAAAGGGACTTATCAGGTGGACGATAAATGACCGCTATTCGAAGAGGCAGAGGAGAGAAAAGGCGGATAGAGTGGACTTCAAAGGAGGAAAAACAGTGAGATTGAGGTGGAAGAAGGGGTTGAAATCTGGAGGAGGGAGAGAGAAGTAGTCCAACACCGCCCCCACGGCCAGCAGGGCGAGGAGTATGTGAAAATAGATAACCGCCATGGCACAGGGCTGCGACTGAAGCAGAGTCATCAGGGCAGAGCCAGGTTTCTGTTATGGCGAGCAGATGGAGGTGACGCGAGATAAAGAGGTCCTGGATATAGGGGAGTTTGTTACAGATAGAGGGGCATTCCATAGGGCGCAAGAGAAGGGCAGAGAAGAGGAGGGGAGTAGAGGAATAGAGATGAGGTTAGAGAGGTCACGGTGAGATCTGTAGAGTTTGGATAATAGTTGGTGAGGAGGGCCAGGATTGGGATTGATGTCACCAGCTGAGAGTAAGAGAAGGAGTAAAAGAGAGCGGAGGAGAGTAGGAGAGGTGTGGCCACGAAGGCGTCGAAGGCGAGAGAAGGAAGGCTGACGGGAGCTCTGCTGATCTGCGTGCTGCGTTTCGGCGACATAAGTTCAATAGCGAAGAGAGAGCCCGGGCCGGGTGGAGGGGTGGTGGTGGCGGCGGCGGCGGCGACTCCGTGGGGGGGGGGGGGAGGGACTGGTAGCGGCGACCTCGGGGGGGGGGGCCCTGCAGCAGCGAGGGGAGGGGGCCTTGGAAAACCCCATACTAGCCCGTTTTAAACGGGCTCAATGGCTAGTTTATATAAATTATGTTTGCTGTTATAGAATACACTTGCTCCGTGCCTAACTTAGTCACCAGTATTTATACCAAATTTTACTTGGGGTAAATTCCCGCAACTAGATTTAGTCATGTGGTTGAGCCCTAAGTTTATTCAATAAACCATGCCTAACATAAGAAGGACACTCTCTTTAGCCAATGTTAAATAGTATGGCAAACATTAGCAGAAAATTTGAGAGAGTGGGGTCATACTCCATACACTAGCTTTCGAGTGAGGTTCATTGCTTTCATAGTATTAGTAAAATTAACTCATTTGGAAACAATAATCTCAAAAAAGAGTGTAGGGTGTAGTGGTTCTGCAGCTAAGATAAATATGTTCATTGCACCATTCATGCTTCCTTTAGTTTCTTTATTTATTAGGATTTATTTACCGCCTTTTTGAAAAAATTTACTCAAGGCAGCGTACAGCAAGAATAAGTCATACATAAGCAATAGACAATTACAGCAGTAAAAATATTCAAACAACAATACAAAGTATGGCGTGGAGGGGCATAATCGAAAGGGGCGCCCAAGTTTTCCTGAGGACGTCCTCGCAAAACGTCCCGGCAAAGGGGAGGGGAAACCCGTATTATCGAAACAAGAGGGGCGTCCATCTTTCGTTTCGATAATACGGTCAGGGACGCCCAAATCTTGACATTTAGGTCGTCCCTAGAGATGGTTGTCCTTAGACTTGGTTGTTTCTGATTTTCAGCAATAATGGAAACTAAGGACGCCCATCTCAGAAATGACCAAATTCAAGCCCTTTGGTCGTGGGAGGAGCCAGCATTCGTAGTACACTGGTCCCCTTCGCATGCCAGGACACCAACCGGGCACCCTAGGGGGCACTGCAGTGGACTTCAGAAAAAGCTCCCAGGTACATAGCTCCCTTATCTTGTGTGCTGAGCCCCCCAAAACCCACTACCCACAACTTTACACCACTACCATAGCCCTTACAGGTGAAGGGGGGCACCTAGATGTGGGTACAGTGGGTTTCTGGTGGGTTTTGGAGGGCTCACATTTACCACCACACGTGTAACAGGTAGGGGGGATGGGCCTGGGTCTGCCTGCCTGAAGTGCACTGCACCCACTAAAACTGCTCCAGGGACCTGCATACTGCTGTGATGGACCTGAGTATGACATTTGAGGCTGGCATAGAGGCTGGCACAAAATATTTTTAAAGTTCTTTTTTGAGGGTACGAGGGGATTAGTGACCACTGGGGAAGTAAGGGGAGGTCATCCCCGATTCTCTCCGGTGGTCATCTGGTCAGTTCGGGCACCTTTTTGTGCCTTGGTCGTAAGAAAAACAGGACCAGGTAAAGTCGTCCAAATGCTCGTCAGGGACGCCCTTTTTTTTTCATTATGGGTTGAGGACGCCCATGTGTTAGGCACGCCCAAGTCCCGTCTCCAACACGCCCCCAGGAACTTTGCTCATCCCCACAACAAAAAGCAGTTGGGGATGCCCAAAATCGGCTTTCGATTATGGCAATTTGGACGACCCTGTGAGAAGGACGTTCATCTTCCGATTTGTGTCGAAATATGGGCGTCCTTCTCTTTCGAAAATAAGCCTGATAGTATACTTAAAAATGTCAACACAGTATATAATAAAACATTTTACTAGACAGCATAGGGTGTAAGCAAAGATGAAAAATATTCTAAATCTTATCTGGGTCAAACGTTTGTACACCATTTTAAGGATTCCAAAGCATTCAAGTGTTTATTTCTTTTATGCCTGTGTACCACACCATAGCAGTACAAAGATACAACCAAACTTCAATGCCAAACAGTAACACATGGAACATATTAGTTCCGGGACTGGAATTCATCAAAGCTTTAGGAAAAAAAGCAATTAACTCACAAAGGAACTGCTTTAAATAAAATGTCAGATTTATAGAAGATTCCAATTTTGAAGCCAAAAACACAATTAAAAAAATCAACCACTTCATATATAATAGAGGAATTGGAAGCCTTTCATCAAATATAGAGTATGTAAGAGAAAGTTCAGTATTCCTGTTAACAATACATATTTTTTCTAAAAAGCTTCTCTGCTACACATAAGGCAACTACTGGGGCTAAGTGAATACAGGTTGACTATAATAAGGAAAAACTATTTGAGTGAGAGGATTTGGGTGAATTTTAATATGGAGAAGTTTTTTAGAAATGTTGAGTTTTAGAATATGTGTTTGAGTTTTTAGAAAAAATACAAATATGCTTGTTTAGGAAATTCTTTTAGCTATTAAGGTTCTAAGGATATTTTGGGAACTGATTTGCTGTGATGTGTTGTCTATGCATCATTTTTGTATGATGTTGCATGATGCATAATTTTTATATGATGTATGCAATCACTATGGTGCTTATTTTAGATGTACTATACACTCAAATGATGACATTATAAACTCAAAACTATGAGGAAATAACCAATACTATTAAAGAGAGAGAATAACCGCTATAAAATATAGATCAGAATTAATATTGTTTTATCAACAGGGAAAAGACCTCAGTGGCTCTCATATCTCCTGTAAGGAGAATATGGAAGAACCTCACAATATGAAAGAACCTCACGAGGTTACCACCATCACTGGTCATAACAACTCTCTGAGTATTTTTATGATGCTTATTGCACTGTGTCATTAACAGATAATACCCACTTTCCTTTACATTATATTACTAAAAGCAATAACTGTTGGGTGCTGCAATCTTATTTGAAGACTTCACTATATTAAACAATGTTAAAGCTACTTTGAACTTACCTCTTAAATGGTTCTATTGAACTGCGCTATAGCCTTAGAGTGCAGTTCAATTGAATTGTTTAAAAGATAAGTTCAATGTAGCTTTACCATTGTTTAACATAGTGAAGGAGTGGAGGAGTAGCCTAGTGGTTAGTGCAGCACACCTTGATCCTGGGGAAGGGGTTCAATTCCCACTACAGCTCCTTTTTGACTGGGCAAGTCACCTAGCCCTCCATTGCCCCCCCCCCCCCATACAAATAAATACCTATATATACTATGTAAACAGCAAAAACCACAGAAAGGCAATATATCAAGCCCCATTCCCATTCCCTAGGAGTAGCCTAGGGGTTAGTGCAGTGGACTTTGATCCTGGGGAACTGAGTTCAACTCCCACTTCAGCTCCTTGTGACTCTGGGTAAGTCACTTAACCCTCCATTACCCCTGGTACAAAATAAGTACCTGAATATATGTAAACCACTTTGAATGTAGTTGCAAAAACCTCAGAACCGCAGTATATCAAGTTCCATTTCCCTTTAATGAGGTCTTTTCCCTTTTGGTAAAACAATATTAATTCTGATCTGTATTTTATATTGGCTATTCTCTTTAATTATAGCTTCTTTTAGATTTGTGTCATTTACTAGTCCATAAACTGTCTAACATGCATAGATGTCTAAATTTCAATTTTAGAAAACTGGGATGTGCATGTCTGAAGAATGTACAAATGGCAAGGGGGTATGTTGGGCATGATTTTCACAGACTAGGGCAGTCCCAAAAAGATAGGCATTTATTCCCCATTTCAGAAGGGGATTGAATGAATGAACCTCAGTGTCCAAAAAGATGGATGTCAGGAGTTAGCCCTGTTATCCAGGACATCTATATTTCAGATAAGTGCTCCAGATGATCAGCGCTGCACTAAAGGGAGTAGGGGAGGTCATCTCCTTCATTTTCCAGTGGTTGGCGCCCCCCCCCCCCCCAAAGCAAAATTAGTAAGGAATAGTGGACTGTGTGATCGCTTTGGGAGAAATAGATGTCTACGTTTCTAAAATGGCTGATAAAACTATGTTCCAGCATATAAATGTCTATCGTGAACTAAGGTTTACAAAATGGAGATAGTTCTTGTTTAGAATGTATTCCATGTTCAGGAAAAAAAAAACCCTGAAAGTTCCATGAGAGAGCATCTGATTGGCTGGGAAGAGTCAGTTGACGGCAGCGGAGGAAGCCAACCAAGGAAACAACTCATCTGACAGTTGCTCAGAAGACCTGGAAAATCCTGAAATTTAGAAACAGTTCCTTCACCTAGCTTTGAGCCTGGCGAACTTGGTTAGTTTGTGTAATCCTGACTAGGTCTGAGTTTAGCTCCAGGCATTTGCCATGACTGCTAACACCAGGTACAGTGTGCTGAGTCTCTTCTGGAGAATACTTCGGGAACAGGTGCCTGACACAGGAAATAAAGGGGCCCACATTGAAGTCACAACAATTATCTAGTTAGCAGTATCTGCTAACTGAATAAGTGTTTTTGAATATCAACCCCACAGAATTTTACTCTGATTGAAATATAGACTAAAGGTGGATTGAATCATACAAGGAATATTGCACACCATCTGTTCTCCTTCTGGACCCTTGACGTTTCTTTATATCAGTTACATCCTGTCCGAATGAGAACCTCTGCCTGGCTTGAAATTAATACCATCTTACTATAGTTAAAATCTATTACAACACTGCCTAAAATGCTTATTTTCTTTCTTAGAGGGGAAGGCATTAAAACTGTGCTACTGCCACTGGGGAATATGTGCTGCTGCCACCTGTCCTGAGTGGCTAGTGGCTATACAGATCCTTAGAGGGATTTGAACTTTTGCTTTGCTGATTCTTAGCCTGCTGCTCTGTTTCCCCCTGATTCTACATAAGAACATAAGCGTTTAAAACGAATCGGAGAAAAGTCTTCTTCACCCAACGTGTAATTAGACTCTGGAATTCATTGCCGGAGAACGTGGTACGGGCGGTTAGCTTGACGGAGTTTAAAAGGGGTTAGATAGATTCCTAAAGGACAAGTCCATAGACCGCTATTAAATGGACTGGAAAATTCCTCATTTTTAGGTACAACTTGTCTGGAATGTTTTTACGTTTGGGGAGCGTGCCAGGTGCCCTTGACCTGGATTGGCCACTGTCGGTGACAGGATGCTGGGCTAGATGGACCTTTGGTCTTTCCCAGTATGGCACTACTTATGTACTTATGTACTTATGTTGCCATACTGGGACGGACCGAAGATCCATCAAGCCCAGTATCCTGTTTCCAACAGTGGTAAATCCAGGTCACAAGTACCTGACAAGAACCCAAAACAGTACAATACATTTAATGTTGCTTATCCCAGAAATAAGCAGTGGATTTTCCCAAGTCCATTTTAATAATAGCTTATGGACTTTTCTTTTAGAAAGCTATCCAAACCTGAAATTTGGTGCCAAAGTTTTGGCTCAGATCTGATGCATGTGCAACTAAATTGATTAATGAGCCATTAACTGTGACTTGATTAGCATGAACAATCAATTATTGAAGTTAATTGGCACTTATTTGGATTTGCACATGCATCTGCCTGTGTACTCTTTTATAACACTGGGGGGGGAGGGGGGCAGATGCATCAACAAAACGTAAAAGAATCGAAAACGTAAAAGTCACGTAGAAAACTTACCGAATTTGAAAAATGAAGGATGCTCTAAAAAAACAACTCAGAAATGTTCGGTGCGGTATTCAAAAGTCGGATGCATGAAAGTTTCATTAATCTGGTGCAATCCCTGCCAGCGGAGAAGGAAACGCATGCGCACAGATTCATTCGGAAAGCACACAGTATCAACGTGGCTAATGTGCGCATGTGTTAGGCGTGCGTCCAGGGCGTGTAAGATACACGTCATTAGGCGTGCGTCCAGGGCATGTAAGATACACGTCATTATTGTTCGTTTTTTATCACTTCGGTTACTGGCGAGTACTGCCTGCAGCTCGATTTTCCGTTGTTTTTCCAGCTTCCAATTTTTCATTGGTAAGAAAGACGTTTCCTTTTTTGTAAAATGTGATTTTGCTTGCATTGTCCTGTTGTTAACTTCTTTATTTTGTGTTTTTTTTAAGGTGTGTTGTGTGTGCCACATTGTTTCTTCCTGTTTTCCAAAAACTGTTCATAGGTAAGTAAGACGTTCCCATGAGCTTATAAATGGCGTAAAATGTGATTTTGCTGGCATTTTGCTGGCATGTTGTTGACTTCTCCATTTTATTTGTTTTAAAGGTATGTGGTGTGGGCCACGTTGTTTTTCCTTTCTGCTGTCCAGTTTTCATTGTTTATAGGTGCCATTTACAGCGTAGAGATCATCTTATTTATTTATTTATTTTTATTTATTTATTTGTAGCATTTGTATCCCACATTGGCGGGGATAGTGCTGGGCAGACTTATACGGTCTGTGCCAGAGCCGGTGGTTGGGAGGCGGGGCTAGTGCTGGGCAGACTTATACGGTCTGTGCCCTGAAGAGCACAGGTACAAATCAAAGTAGGGGTATACACAAAAGTAGCACACATGAGTTGTCTTGTTGGGCAGACTGGATGGACTGTGCAGGTCTTTTTCTGCCGTCATCTACTATGTTACTATGTTACTATATATTTGCAGGCTTAATGTGGCTTACATTTGCTGTAATGGCGGTTGCCATTTCCGGGTAGCATTTCCAGGTGGCGTGGTGATGGCAGGGTGCTAGGTGTGCATTTTCAATATGTTAACATCTCCTCCATTTTTTTTCTATGGAAGCAATGGAGAATAATGTGCCATGGCGTGAGGAGGATGAGGAAACAGTGGTTGGCAGTGAGGACCCTGATCACAATGGTAAGTGGAAGCATGCACCCAAATTTACGGAAGACGAGCTACAAGTGTTGGTGCATGGTGTATGTGATGAATTTGGATGGCTTTTTAAAAAGTACAGGCTTTCGCTTGGACAAAAGAACAAGATATGGAGGAAGATTGCGGATGAAGTCAATGCTGTCAGTGTGCGGATGCGCACTGTGGAGCAGTGCAAGCATCGTTGGCACGACTTCAGGGGTATGGTCAAAGACAAGGCACGGAAGAAGTGGAAACATGGAAAGGGTACAGGGGGTTGCCCTCCATGTACCATGGAGCTGACTCCCCTGGAGGAGGCTGTGTTGACCACCCTTGGTCCTGAGCAGGTGGTCAGACTTTGTGGTGGTGCCGACACATTGGAGGATGCCATTGGTGGTATGGAAAGTGAGGTTTGGTTTAGCGTTTTGCAGACAAAGGGGTGGGTGTTGGTAAGAAGTTTGGTTGTGGATGGTTTTGGTTCAATGTTTCTGTTTCCATTTCTAGGTGAACATCTGGAAGATTCCAGATTGTCAGCTCCCACAACTGAGGACAGAGAAGGTGGTGAGTACTGTGATGTGCTGTGGTGGTGCTGGAAGGGACATAAGTATTGCCATACTGGGAAAAACCAAGGTCCATCAAGCCCAGCATCCATGAGTGTGTTCTTTTTTTTTACCTTACATTATTGCAGCCTGGACGACAAGCCAGCCCTCCTCTGCCCCTTCCTTTACTACCAGCGATGCTCTTCCAAGTACAGCCAGCTCACCTCTGCCCCTTCCTGGACTACCAGCGATGCTGTTCCACGTAAGAATAGTATCACAGGTGCTAGTTGTGTCCAAACCTTTTTTGGACTGCTTGTTCGCCTTGTTTTTTTGTTAAGCGTCAACAGACGCTTCTAATCTACACGGTCACCTCCACCATTATTTATAGACCTCTATCATATCTTCCCTCAGCCACCTTTTCTCCTAGCCACTTTAGCCTTTCCTCATATGGAAGTCGTCCCATCCCCTTTATCAATTTTGGTCACCCTTCTCTGCACCTTTTCTAATTCCACTATATATTTTTGAGATGCGGCAACCAGATTGAACACAGTATTCGCACCATGGGCTCAGCAAACATTTGTTGACAGGCTGGTCTCTTTTTTTGTGTGTGTGTGTGGGGGGGGGGGGGGTAGGTGTACATCCAGTTCCGGGCTGTTCTACATGGTCAGCAGGGCCTGCAACACCATGTGCCACACAACATGAGGAAGAAGAAGAAGCACGTGAGTACAGACGTGTTATTGTGTGTTGCAGAAAGATAGGACAATCGGCGTTGTGTGCATCTTTGTGTTTCTGTGTTTAAGTATTTGCCTTTCTATTTGGTAGGTGTATGGTTGATGACGCCTACACAGGGAGAAGAGGATGGGGAGGATGAGGAAACTGTGACACTTGACCTCGTACATGTCACAACTCCCTGGCCCTCAATGGCCATGTCACCCTCCTATCTTCTGCTACGCCATTGCCCATGGACCGTCCTCGTACACCCCCAGTGGAGGATTGGAGTATTGTCGTCAGTTGTGGGAGATGCAGGGCAATGGAATGAGGGGATAAATACTCAGCTTGAAAAAGTGGCGGAGCGTGTTCAGCATGTCTGGCATTTCACAGATGCCATATGTGCGCAGGTGCAGAATGTGGTGGGCAACGCATTGGAGAAGAGCAACACCCAATTGGAGAAGACCAACACCAAATTGGAGCAGACCAACGCCCCAATTGGAGCAGACCAACGCCCGATTGGAGCAGGCCAACGCCCATTTGAGCGACCTGTGCAATATAATGCGAACATATTCCCAGCAGCAACAGCAGATGTTTCTGGATCTCTATCAGGAGATCAGGGGGATGCAGCATGAGCTATTGCGGGATGACTCCGCCATCAGTTTCCACACAGAAAATGGTATTCTCCTTATGTATTCCCTACATATTTCTTTTCCACAGTCACATATTCTATATCCCCTCTGTTAGCATGTGTTCGTCTAATGTGTGTGTTCTTTTTTTCCCCTACATTATTACAGCCTGGGACGACAAGTGTACCTGCCACGGTCCCTTCCTTGTCTCCCATGAGTCATGGTGTTTATTCCTGGACTCCTCCTCTTCAAAGTACGTAGTAATCTCTGTTGCTTCTTCTGTTAATACCTGTTTTTTCTTTAGTCAGTGGCATACTGTGCGTTCTCCCTCACTACCCTCGAATGTTTTTTTTCTTGCAACCTCTACAAGACAAACACATCAGTTTTCCCATGGTCTCCTGGGCCTACTTTCCTAGTAAGTATCTCACGTGATTGTGTCCCGTGCACCTGTTCATATTCTTTAATTCATGGTTATGCCAATCTCAAACTTTCCTTTTGTTTTAATCACAGGCAGGACCACAGAACACCACAGGCAGGACACCAGAACACCCCCTGTACCTCCCCTGTGTGGCAGCCTCTCTCTCAATAGTAAGTTTCATTGACAGATATACCAAAAAAATGTTAAGTAATGCATTTATTTGTTTTGTACCCTTCTTTTCCTACTATTTTATGGGTTTGCTATCACCTTTGTAAACAAGTACATGTTCAGTATAATAAGTATTATTTCTGTTATTTACTCGCAGCCCCGCTTACCACCTGTGCTATGTCACTGTTCCCCCACCCACCCCCCAACAACATTCTGTGATACATGCGCATTTACAACTGTCTTCTTTTCATGTTTTAAAGGTGCAGTGAAACAGCAAGACCATGTGTGATGCTGCAAGTGAGACGCCTATGAACGCAATAAGTAATGTATTCAACTTATTGAAGCATTATTTCAAGTTATTGTTGACGTTATTTATTTATAAAGTTATATGTTTTGTTTTATATAAACACATGAACATTTCGAATGTATTACCTTTATAGTATCAATAAAACATCCATCCAAATTCATTAGAAAATGTTATGCAACTTCCATTCCACAAGATGAACTATATGATACCAAACTTCAAGGAGATACAATTCGGTTTTGCAGATATACAAAAATGGAAGTTTTGTAAAAATAGGTAATAACTTGGATGTGGAAACGAAGGACAGAAGGTAAAATAAAGAAAGGAAATATTCCTGCTGTGATTAGACATTTGAAAATGACCAGTATAGGCTGTACACATACAGATTGTATTATCTTGTGTTGTGTGATGAATTACATACCGGCTTTACATAAAGCTAACAGTTTACATAAAGCTGTGCATATACAGGTACCCATAGCAGGAGGGAGAATTTTGGTCTGTTTTGAAATCATTCTGTAATGCACAAGGATGAGGTTGGCAGAAAACCATGGATTGGCCAAAATGTCTCCCTCCTGGGATGGGTAACTTGACAGCTCTGCATATATGCCTTCTTGTGGTAACTCATATAAGTGGTAGGTGCCTACACAGGCTCAGGACCTCTGGAAAAGTACTCCTGGATCAGATGCCGACGCACGGCATTTCCTCTGGTTACATCCGATCCTCTGTCCAAGGGTGTTATGTCGACTTCTGGAGGGACTACAATCTCGATCTCGAGGTGATGCTTCAGTGCGATGTTATGAAGCATGCAGCATACAGTCACTATATCCGCCACCTTGTCAGGGGAATATTGCAGGGATCCACCAGAAATGTGCAAGCAGTGAAATCTGCTCTTTAGCACCCCGAAAGTACGCTCAATAGTACATCTAGTCGAGATGTGTGACTCATTGTAGTACTTCTCTGACTCCGACCGGGGCATTGCGAGCGGGGTCAGCAGCATGTTTTAGATCCATATCTGGCATCTCTGCAGGAACACAACAATACATTTCTATCAGTCACCATATGTCTGTATTTACAAGAACATGTCCTGTTTTGAGGGCATCTCCGGGCAACCAGGCGGCCTTTGTCATATTACTAGACTCCCCTCCCCTACTTACTAGTGCCCTGGTGGTCTTGTGACCTCATACGCCTTGCAAATGTGGAAGAGGTCAGTAGACCTCCATGGCACTAGTAAGTAAGGGGAGGGGATGCTAGCCATCTGCCAGATTAATTATATGCCCATAATAATACACAGCCATGTCACCTTGAAAGCCACTTTTGAAACGGGTGTCAAATGCATATCCTCCATAACCACTGCCACATGTGTTTGAAAACTGGAAAACACTCACCAAGTAGCTACCCTTTTCGAATTTGCCCCGCTGCAAACTTCTTTCCCAGCGCACTGTTAGACAAGATGTAAGAGTCATGGCAGCTCCCCAGGATAACGTAACACAACATCCAGGATCCTAAGGTTTGCATTGCACCAACTTGCACATTCAGCGAGTACCCCATCTTGCGATTATGGAACTGCATTTCTTGATCCACAGGCGGGGTGAAGGCAACATGTGTGCAGTCAATAGCCCCCAGGACATTGGGCATGCCAGCAATCTTGTAGAAGTCCCGCTTGATCCTCCTCTGCTCCTCTTCCCTGTAGGAAATGAAATGTGCTTGCAAACACATTTTTTCAGGGCACGCAGAACCTGAAACATAGAGCAAAGGGGTGTATTTGGTCATGCACCTTTTATACAGTAAAGATATGAGAAGGGGGTGTAAACAAATTGGAGGAGGGAAGATGTGGAGGAGTGTAGAGATGGGAGAGAGGGCTTGCAAAATTCAGTGTAGTACCTGGTCAGATGTCTTGAAACAGTTGACTGGTCCACGCCGCCGTTACCTCCTAAAACATGCTGGAATGTCCCTGTGGCAAAGACCTGCAGAACGATCAGCAGCGTTACCAGGCCAGGTACTGCATGAGATCTTGCAGTGGTTGAGTCAATATCATCTCGTATTTCATGGTACAGCTCATATATAGCCGTTCTGGATAAGTGGTAGTCATCTACAATTTTCCTATCGGACATGTCTTCCAAAACCACCCATGGACGAACACACATGAGCGAGGGAGGCGGCGAGGGTGAACGTGGGCAGGGTCTTCATGAACGGGTCGCCTTGGCTCCTGTCCCTGCCTGGCAGCATGTTGCCTGCCAGCAAAAAAGTCCAACTGTGCCATGAGAAATCCATCATCCATTTCCTGTTGCAGCAATACACGTGAAAGACAAACATGATGAGCGGCGCTTGTTAAGGACGCACAATATGCACGTCATATATCGCACACCCGTGATGAGCGGCACTTGTTAAGGACGCACAATATGTACGTCATATATATGCGCACATCCACAGCCAATGCGCTAATACCTGGATCGTGAAATTAGAAGCCGATTCGTTTGTCTGTGTTCTTCCTCCACACGCCGCATTGCTTGGCCCCGCCCCTGCTTTCAGCACATTTCCGATGTAATAGTACAGTTTACATTTTTCATGTCCAATTGCTGGCAAATAACCCACCACACATACAACATCTTATAAAAATTGTAACAAGACCACACAGAATAGTCTATACCGCTAAACAAGTTAGTAGATGTGTTGTACAATGATATATAAAAGGCAGGGGATGTTGGGTTTTGAGGGCGGACGCAGCATCAAATCTCCTCCTTCTCTAACCCTCTTCTTCTTCCTCCTCCTCCTCCTTCTTCTTCCTCCTCTCCTCCTGGCAGTGGCGTAGCCAGACCTGACATTTTGGGTGGGGCCCAGAGCTAATATGGGTAGGCACTATGTATATATAGGTGTGAGTAGTTTTTTGGGGCGATCCTAAATAATTTTTAATAAACAGTCTGCCCAACAGCTGTCCTACAGCAACATAAACCACATACATATTCAGAACCTATGTTGCAAACCTTAAAACCACATACTGAGAATACAAAACACTCAGGACCTATAGAGCAATTCTACCATACCATAAGCAGTCATTTCTATGAGTCACACAAGGAAAAGGAAAGCATCTTAAACACTACAGTGAGCACTAGAACATCAATTCACCTATTGTAAACGAAACCAGACAGAATAGTACAGACCGTCGATACTGCACAGTCAATTCCAACTGAAAGCCATGTCTTTTTCACAAACACAAATACACCCTTATCCACTATAAATAAGTAATCATAAACTTTCTATTTAGACAAAAATTAAACTGAACCCCCAAGATGCCAGACTCTGCATACAATGCAACACCACAGAAACAGAAAATGTCCCCTAGTACTGTACAAAATATAAAGACAGCAGATGTAAATTTGAAAAAACTAACAAATACCAATCACCACTTTACAAATTAACAAATAGAAATAAAACAAATATAGAAAATAAAATAATACCATTTTATTAGACTAATACATTTAGCTGTCAGAGGCCAAGCCCTTCTTCCTCAGGTCAATACAGTATAGTGCTGTTATAGTATCCTATCCTGACCTGAGGAAGGGGGCTTTGTTCTCCAAGGGTTTTGTCAAAATGTATTAAAATTAGTCCAATAAAAAGATTACCTTATTTACATGTTCTATTATAAACATTTATTAATACAGCTACAATACTACTTTATCCTAAAGCAAAAAAATAAAAAATATATATTTTATTTACAGTTTGTTGTCTCTGGTTTCTGCTTTCCTCATCTTCTTTTCACTGTCTTCCTTCCATCCAGCATCTGTCTTCGTTCTTTCTCTGCCATCCAGTGTCTGCCCTCTCTACTGTCCCCTCCATCCAATGTCTGCCCTCTCTTCCTGCCCTTTCCATGCACATCTGCCCTCTATCTCTGCCCCTTCCATCCACCATCTGCCCCTGTCTGACTCCCAGCTCTTATTAGGACTGAAAATTAAGTATTATCTCTGCGGGTGGGGAAAGACATTTTGGGTGATTCCAGGCACTTGCTGCACTGTGGAACAGTGGAATCCATCCATGGAAAAGGGCAATTAAGCAGCGAACCACTGTGAACTTTCTCGCAAAGGGAAATAAATGCTAAATATATGCAAATTCTACAGTTCACATACAATTATGCTGCATTAGGGAAAAAAAAAAGACTAACATGCAGCCATTCAGACCAGTGAAGCAAACTCTGCACCTACCTAGGACCCAAGCCCATTAGGAAAGAGTAAGATTAACTGAATGCACCATCCTAATGTTTAGCTTTACATGTCAAGAGGGTGCTAATTGCTTGAAAGTATTTTTCTGAAGGCTTTGTAGAGCCACAGGCTTCAGTTTCGTTTTTGCTCCGGTTACCGATTTCAACTGCAAACAGTGCAAAAACTATTCTTTTACCCAGCTGCTCTTAAACAAGCAGCTCAGACCCTTGAAACAGCACAGTGGCTGTTTGTTTACCTGACCTTTTCACAGAGGTGCTCAGTGACCCCTTTCAGAATAACAGTTAATATATGGTGGTTAATTAAAGCAGTACAAACACTGCTTTAGACCTGTCCCTGCCTGGAAGCCCTTCTCTCTCCTACACGGGAACAGGAAGTTGAAGGAGAAAGACAGGCTTCTTGGGCAGGTCTAAAGCAGCGTGTGTACTGCTTTCTCACTGACGCTATCGGCGGATCAGGGGATTGGAAGGCTCGGGGGGGGGGGGGGGGGGGGGTAGGGTTACCATATGGCTCCAGAAAAAGGAGGACGGATTGAGCCAGCCGGGTTTTACTTCCATTGCTTTCCATTGAAAGCAATGGAAGTAAACCCGGCTGGCGCAATTGCTTTCCATTGAAAGCAATGGAAGTAAAACCCGCTGGCTCAATCCGTCCTCCTTTTTCTGGAGCCATATGGTAACCCTAGGGGGGGGGGGGCATACCTGGTGGCTGGTGCCGCGATGCTGGAAGGAGAGAGAAGAGCTGCTCTTTCCTGTTCGCTGCAGGGCTAAAGGCTGGCTGTGCACTGATTGGAGGAGCAGGGAAAACTGGGTGGGCCTAAGCTGAGATTGGTCTGGGCCATCTCCTGGAGCTCTTCAGGGGAAAGGAGGGTACGGGGAAGAGGGATGGGAGATGAGGCGCGGTCCACAAAGGGTGGGAGGGATAGGGGAGGTGGATCAGGTGTGGGTGGAAACAGGAGGAATGGGAGAGGTACATCGGTCGAGGGTGGGAGCAGGGGGCATGGGGGAGACAGCGCGGTGAACTGCTGCGGGGGGAGGGGATGGTGGGGGCAGAGAGGGGAAATCTTCGATGTCCTCCCCTGTGAGGTCCACAAGTATGGCACCTGCCAGTAAAGACGAAAGAAGGACCGTTGGAAAGCTTCCTCACATACAGCATCTATTCAAAAAGTCAGCAAAAAATATCATGTTACTGCCATCCCACAAGAAGAATGATATGATAACAAACATAAAAGTAATAAAAATGAATAAACTAGCATGAAGTATACAGCAGGTATACAAAAATGGAAGATGTATAAGAATAAATAATAACTCGGACAGCTTTAACATGCACACACCGGCTTAAGCAATAATCCTTCAGAAACTCACCATGTACTGGTACCAACTCCATGTGGAATCGCTCCAGGAGGGGGGTGAGTTCCTCAGAAGAGGTGGAGGCCCCTGCAAGGCGTTGGGAAAGGGGGAGGTAGTGCGAGGGACACCGTGGGAGGGGGTGGCAGGGGTGGAGAGGAGGCAGGGGAGAGAGGAGGGCTGGTTGGAGTGTGCGGCTGGGGGGGAAGGCAGGGGGAGAGGAGGGCTGGTGGGAGTGTGCGGCTGGGGGAGGGGGAGGCAGGGAGGCTTATGTCTGCTTGGGGAGGAGGAGAGGAAAGGTGAAAATGGCCGGGTTTTGGGGCAGGGAGCTGCATCAGTGGGTTTGGCGGGATCTCTTTGCCGGGGGGGAGACCAGAGGACGGGCCGGGACGGACAAGGGTATAAGGCAAGGGTGGGGACCGGGGGTAGAACCGGAAGGGCAGGAGAAGCTCAGCACCAGCAGGGACCAATCATTGCCCTCATCATCATCATCTTCCCCCTCATCCCAGAAGATGACATTCTGCAGAGACAAAATAACAGTTATCAGATAATACCCCGAGGGCATTATCAATCTCATGTTGCAGTTATAGACTCATGTGAAACCAACAAAATACCTGGGCTCTGTTGTCAGGTTATCCTGACCTCTGGAGCCATTCTGCATGGTCCCTTCTTAAGGAACGTGCCCTTTTTTTCAGCTCCTCACCCTGTAAAACAAGAAGACGGGCAATCAGGTGAAAAGAAAAATATCAAGAAACCAATGATGTACTGTTATGCCTCATCAGCTCCACCCCACCATCTAGAAAATGGGGGTGGTAGAGATGGAAACGGTAAATGAATTCAAACATGTGTGGGATAAACACAAAGGAATCCTGTTTAGAAGGAATGGATCTATGGAATCTTAGCGGACATGGGTGGCTACACCGGCATTTGGAAAATAAATCCAGTGCAGAGCAGACTTTCTATGGTTCTGTGCCCCAGGGGCGTATCTGCGTGGGGCCACAGGGGGCCTGGGCCCCCGCAGATTTCGCCCCTGGCCCCCCTCCCCGCCGTCAACCCTCCCCCCGCTGCTTACTTTTGCTGGCGCCGAGGTCCGACCCGCAATCTCCGTTTTTCGTCTTCCTCCGGGGCCATGCTTCCAGGAAGTAACGCTGCAGTGCTGATTCGTTGAATCCAGTTCGGTCGTCTGACGTCAGACGTCGGAACTGGGGTCAACGAATCAGCACTGCAGCGTTACTTCCTGGAAGCATGGCCACGGAGGAAGACGAAAAACGGAGACTGCGGGTCGGGACCTCGGCGCCAGCAAAAGTAAGCAAACGGGGGAGGGTTGACGGCGGGGAGGGGGTGGGAGAGAGGCGGCCGGCGGCGGGGGGGGGGGGGAGGGACGGCAAAAAATGTGCCCCCCCTCTCTGGCTCTGGCCCCCCCTACCGCCGGGATTCCAGATACGCCCCCTGCTGTGCCCTGAGAAAGGCAGGGACAAATCAAACTTAGATATACATATAAAATATTACTACCATGTAAAATGAGTTATCTTGTTGGGCAGACTGGATGGACAGTTCAGGTCTTTATCTACCGTTATTTACTATATGTTACTATGAATATCATTTTTAAAAAAGCTTCAAAATTTATTGTAAATGGTAGTTGTAGTCATTTTTCTTCCTGTTCTGTGCAATATAGATGACCAGATTTCAGTGAGGATATCTTGTTTCCTAATGGGTTCATTCAACTGTTGAAATCTGCCTGGGAAGCCCTGGTGTTTATAAAGACGATTGAAGATATTGAAATTAAATGGAAGTAGAATTAAACTCTCCTTTCCACTGGGGCACATTGGCAATCACATTTCATCTGTTTTGTAGAAGTTTGACTTTTAGATATACAAATGGATTATTCTGTTTTGGAACATGTTTTCAGGGGCAAGTGGTTTTATAACTCCAAATAAAAAATTAAATATTTTGTTTCATACAGATCTCTTTTGTTTAAATATAACTAAATGGGCTAATAGCCCCTAATGCAGCCCAGTGGTTTTCTTATATTTTGTTCTTGTGATGTCTTATACTGTGCCAAAACTGAAAACTGTAAGAAGCCAGCCGTGGCCGTCAAAACAAAGACACGCTCCAGTCTTAAGGTCGTACTTGGATCCGGAAGATTCCAGGGGTCCCGCAGATCCCTAGCTTTTTACACTGTCCCTTTATTGACTCTGCTTGTCTGGATGATTAAGAATCCTGGTGGTTTGTGTGTTGGGTCTGTGAGTGCTTTCTAGGAACTGTGGGAACAGTGGGACTGTGGCCCCAGTAACCTAGAAATCACTGGGGATAATTTAAGAGCAGCAGACTCGCCCAGAGGCTGTTGTGACCCAGTCGGTGGGAAGAGGGTGCTAGTGTAGAGCACAAGTGGCAGGTGCAGGTGGACCTGAGCTGTTTTGGGGATAGACCCTCTAAGTGGCTACGGGGTAGCCCCCCAGGTAGGTAGCTAGGTATTTCGTGACACCCTCCTTTCTAATTTAAAAGCTACTCTATCTCCTTTAAAATATTAGTGCTAGCAGCCTGGTTCTATCCCGGTTAAGGTGGAGTCTATCCTTTCGAAATAGGATCCCCCTTCCTCAGAATTTAGCCCAGTTCCTAACAAATCTAAATCCCTCCTCCCTGCACCATCGTCTTATCCACCCATTGAGACTTCAGAGCTCGCTTGCTTCTTGGGTCCTGAACATGGAACAGGGAGCACTTCTGAAAATGCTACCCTAGAGGTTCTGGATTTTAACTTTCTACTTAAGAACCTAAATTTGGCTTCCACAAACTCTCTCCCATATTTCTTTTTGTCGTTGGTACCACAAGTACCAAGACAGTTAGCTCCTCCTCAGCACTCTCTAAATCTTATCTAGGATATGCGGTGAGGTCCACCATCTTTGCACCAGGCAGGCAAGTAACCAAGCGATCCCCATATCCACCAACTATCTACATGCCTAATGATTGAATCTCCCAACTAATAAAGCGTCTTAACTCTTCCCTCCTTGTGTCGAGGTGCTATCACCAGGAATTAATTACATTAGTTTCTTTATGTGTTCTTAATGATAATCATGGACAGTTCAATGACTAAGTTTCAGATCAACATTTGAGCGTTGTTGAAGGGAAGGTTTATATTTGGGGGGGGGGGGGGACTTTAACAGTGAGACTTCTTCTTCACAAATCAAGATAGTCCCATTCTAGACCAGATAAATGTGCTAGAGAATGATTATATTCCTTTTTGATAACTTTTAAGTTAGTGGATGTATGGAGACTTCAACATACTAATTAGAAAGAATATACGTTTTACTCAAAACCACATAATTTATACTCCAAGAACTGACCCCAAGTGCCTCATTTAATATGTTCTGCCATATACTATAGTCTGATCATGCTCCTGTTTGGTTGATGGAAGAGATCTATAGAAGATGATGGGTTACTATTCTGGAGATTGAATGTAGTCTACTTAATGCTCCCCATGTTCAGTATATAAACAGGAAATAACAGACTATTTTAAATTTAATGATATTATTACATTATCTTCCATCCACAATTGGGAATGTTTAATAGCAGTGTTGAGAGTCAAGTTATATGTACTGCCTCTTGGAAAAATAAACCAAAGAAAGGAAATTTTATTTTAAACACAAGACCAATTGTGATTCAGATTTGGTGATTTATGCAGTAAGATGCCCATGTAATCTTGGTACATTGGGCCAAACTGTAAAAAAAGTCAAAATGCGCATGGCGCAACATTTAAGTAATATTTGATTGTCTAAAATGGATGCACCTTTGGTTGACATTGGGTGTCTGCTCATCATGAATTATCGAACTTTAAATTTATTGTGGTGATACAGTTAAAAGTGGAACAAGGAGGGGATATATTACAACGAATGATGTGTATGGAACAGAGGCTATATATGAGTGGCAGACAGTACACCCTATGGGACTGAATAAGGAAGTGGATTGGGCGGGATTATAGAATAGATTGATGGGTACTGGACGGTGAAGCTGGATTTAATATGCAGAGGAGGGGCATAATTAGAGCGCATGCGCTAGCGTTTTCTAGCGACAGCGCCATTTTCATGTGATCCTGGAGTGGAATCATGCTTGTGATAGCAGCCGGGAAATATTTATAAGATATGAAGGTAAAAATACATTTTAAGGTGTGGGTGATTTTTGAGAGGTAGTGTATTTAGAAAATGCCTATGGGTTTATCTTTTGTCCTTTCAGTTTAAACCCCTGAGGATGCCTAGCGGTGAAACGCTTCGATAGTGTCGGGTTGATAGCATTAAGAGCGGGGTCTTCTATCTGCTGTGAAAAAACGATAACACTGAAGGTGGCAGAAATGAAACATATTCTAAGCGGGATTTTGTAAAGCATATAAGGTGCACTGCAGCGTTGTGAGGAGAATACAGAACGTATTTTGCAGCTATTATATAGCACCAGCTGGACAATCTGAAAAGCATTGTGACATTTAAGTCATGGCAGTTGGAATACAGAGTAACAGACGAAGAAAGGAATACTATTGATGCTTTAATTCGGACAATAGGTTTCAAGAGATGAACTTGGACACTTTAATCCTTTATGCTTAGTAGCAATATGCTGATGTTTATTTGATTGATTTAAATGTTACAACAAATGCATGATTGCACAATAGTTTGATATACAGTATGCACTTGCAGCTGTTAATTATGCACTTTAAAATTGATATTTTTAAGGATTAGTATAGTGAATGGGTGAGATGAGTGAAAGGCCTAGGGCCATAAGATAATAGGGTTAAATATTAATTAAATTATTTGAGAAGTATTATAAGCATGGTAAAAATGAATATAAAAATAAAATATTGAAATTTGTACATGGTGTTACGTTGAGTAGTACTTGGAAAAATAAAGAGATACAAGTAGAGCAACTGCATAAAGTTAGGACAGAAAATGGCTGTCCTAATTTATGTGATGAAGGCAACCGGGCACCAATCTGAATATCCATAGGTGACTGGTTACCTTTGCAGGGCCATTAGTAGCCCACCAAGACCCCCCTCCATCCTTTCCCTCCCCTGGTCCACAAACTTAAGTATCTCCTATCCCCCCCTCCCACAATGATCCCTTCACCCATCTCTGTAGGCTCCCCCCAGACCTACCTTCAAGTCCTGTGGTCTAGTGGGGGTGATGAGGGCAGGAGCAAATTCCCCTTGTTCCTGCCCCAAGCAGCAGCATCCAGAAAATGGCTGTGCAGTAGTACTGTGAGGTTGCCATGAGAGGTTGCAGCAGCCATTTTCCGGATGCTGCCGCTAAGGGCAGGAGCAAGGGGGGTTTGCTTCTGCCCCATCATCCCCACTAGACCATTAGAGCTTGAAAGTAGTCCTGGGGGGGGGGGGGGGGAGCTACTGAGATGAGGGTGAGGGGGGGGTACTTGTGGGGAGGGGAGGGAAAAAGGATGAAGAGGAGTCTGAGAGGGTTCAGAGGGCTGCTGATGGCCCTGTAAAGGTACGCAGGTCCTGGCCAATATTCAGCCAGGGCCTGCAAAACTATCTTATGCAGGCCTTTGCTGAATATTGTCCAGGACCCGCATGAGCTCCGTTGGCCAGCACAGCACCATTTAGCTCTGGATATTAAGTGCCAGGGCCCACACATGGCCTGGCACGAATATCAGGGACTAATCTGTCTAGCAATGGTCAGTGTTTAAAAAAATGCAGACTGCCACTGGCTGAATATCGACTGTGTATGTGCCTAACTTCTATAGCACATAATTGCAGAGGGGGAGTTAAAATGGGAGGGGCAAGGATGGGTTAAGGGTGTGTCAGCACTTACATGCTAAATTTATAGAATAATATCAGTTGCTCATGCAACTGATAGTATTTAGGCACAAGCATTTATACCAGCCTTTGACATTACATCGGTGCCGGGCAAAATGGTAGAGACTATTATGAAGAACAAAATTACAGAGCATTTTCAAAGCATGGATTAATGAGACAAATCAACATGGATTTAGTGAAGGGAAACCAAACATGTGGATAAAGGTGAGCCGGTTGATATTGTGTATCTGGATTTTCAAAAGGCATTTGACAAAGTACCTCATGAAAGACTCCAGAGGAAATTGGAGAGTCATGGGATAGGAGGTAGTGTTCTATTGTGGATTAAAAACTGGTTAAAAGATAGAAAACAGAGAGTAGGGTTAAATGGTCAGTATTCTCAATGGAGAAGGGTAGATAGTGGGGTTCCCCAGGGGGCTGTGCTGGGACCGCTGCTTTTTAACATATTTATAAATGACCTAGAGATGGGAGTAACTAGTGAGGTAATTAAATTTGCTGATGACACAAGTTATTCAAAGTTGTTAAATCGCAAGAGGATTGTGAAAAACTACAAGAGGACCTTATGAGACTGGACATCCAAATGGCAGATGACATTTAATGTGAGCAAGAGCAAAGTGATACATGTGGGAAAGAGGAACCCAAACTATAGCCACACAATGCAAGGTTCCACATTAGGACTCACTGACCCGGAAAGGGATCTAGGTGTCATCGTTGATGATATGTTGAAACCCTCAGTTCAGTGTGCGGTGGCGGCTAAGAAAGCAAATAGAATGTTAGGTATTATTAGGAAAGGAATGGAAAACAAAAATGAGGATGTTATAATGCTTTTGTATCGCTCCATGGTGCGACCGCACCTCGAATATTGTGTTCAATTCTAGTCACCGCATCTCAAATAATATATAGTGGAATTAGAAAAGGTACAGAGAAGGGCGACGAAAATGATAAAGGGAATGGGACGACTTCCCTATGAAGAAAAGCTAGGGCTCTTCAGCTTGGAGAAAAGATAGCTGAGGGGAGATAAGATAAAGGTGTATAAAATAATGAGTGGAATGGAACGGGTAGACATGTATAGCTTGTTTACTCTTTCCAAAAATACTAGGACAAGGGGGCATGCAATGAAACTACAAATTAGTAAATTTAAAACAAATCGGAGAAAATTTTTTTCACTCAATGTGTAATTAAACTCTGGAATTCTTTGCCAGAGAATGTAGTAAAAGCAGTTAGTTTAGCGTGGATTAAAAAAGGTTTGGATAGCTTCCTAAAAGAAAAGTCCATAAGCCATTATTAAAATGGACTTAAGGAAAATCCCCTGCTCATTTCTAGAATAAGCAGCCTAAAATGTTTTATACTGTTTTGGAATATTGTCAAGTACTTGTAATCGGGATTGGCCACTGTTGGAAACAGGATGCTGGGCTTGATGATCCTTTGCTCTGTCCCATTATGGCAATACTTATATACTTAAATACCAATTTATGCTAGTTTTCTATAATGGCTTCAGCGCCCAACTTCACTGTTAAAAAATGCTTACTGAGTGTTCAATTTGTAGCACCTAACTTTTGGCTCCTTTTTTTGAATCAATCCCTATATGTATAATTTATTTCTGTGAGATTCATTCCTCCCTTGCCTCCATGAATGTACAACCATGGCATGCACCGATTCTTATAATGACCTTGTAAACATAAAGGAATTTTCTTGTTCATACAGTTTTACAAGATATTTAAGAGACCAGTTAACATTTCCAAAACTGTATGACAGTGCAAGGATTGCCAGCTGATTAGTCCTTGATGAATCAGGCCCTGAATTGCTTAAGCTCAGAAAGCTGAATTCCTCTCTGTCTGTATTTGTTAGGAAACATCCTGTTCCAAAGAATAAAGAGTATATAAATGCCTTATGCACGCAGCAGCTCTGAACACAGCATATGCTTCCTTTTCTACCTTGTTCTCCTTAATTTCTAAATCTGCTCATCCTATTAAACTATCAGAAAAAAAAAAACACACCTTCAGATGACAGACCACTGGCTTGGTGACAAACCCGTACCTTACGGGATCTGACACTTTGGCCCTGTTTAAGTAAACAGAGGAAAACAAGAATTACACAAAAAAGAACTACTTACAATGCTGACAGATTATCTGACCCAACAGGGTGAGGTTCCCAAAAACAGTGATTGTCTAATTGTGATAGGGAGTGACATGGATTTCCTAACTCTTTGCGGCTTCTTGCCAAGCAGTTTGCCTTCCCTGAATAAACTTGCCCCAGAGCTGTTAAACCTGTTGCTTAGATGATGCAGCACACAGCCTGCAGGTGAACAGGCACACTAGAAATCTCTGCTGCTTCTATATGGAGTGAAACGTATATAAATTCACACTGATTATCTGTAACTGGTTCTGAGACAAGAAACATAAAGAGCAAATATTCCAGAAAAGTCTGCGGATGGATTATGTAAATTGTGAAACTTATTTTGTACAACACAGTGTACACTGAAAACTTACTTGGATTAGCTCACACCCTTTTTTCACAGGCCAGAGCAGCTGCCTAAGAATATAAAGGCTAAGTGGGCACCCACATTTTCATGCCCCATGCATGCCTGAATTTACAGAATGTTAGCACTTTCATGGGTATGTGTACACATACATGCAAGAATTCTAGCAGGGTGCCTAAGCTCCAGTTGATTCAGAATGTAGCAGCAAGACTCACAGAAGGTTGCAAGCGTCGTGACCACATCACACCATTTTTGCAAAAACTTCATTGGCTACCAGTACAATACAGGGCTAAATTTAAAACTGTATGTCTGATCTTCAAGGCCCTGAAAGGAAATGGCCCTGAGTACCTGAAAAATAGGATGATCCTCCACACACCGCCAAGGACACTAAGGTCCTCCCAAGGACCTTCACTAACCACACCCTCTCCAAAGACAGTACTCAATGTGATACCCGCAAGCGAGCCTTCTCCAAAGGAGCCCCCACAGTCTGGAATGCACTGCCTGAAAGGCTGCGCTTAACACAAGACTATCTCTACTTCAAGAAGCAGGTGAAAGCTTGGCTCTTCAACCAAGCCTTTAATGGAAGAAGTAACTAACTTGTTAGTCTCACTCACACACACAAGGATTGACTCTGGCTGCACATACTGCAGCAGGACATGTTTATCCACTCCTACCCTAGCTGAGATAATATTTAACCATCTCTCTGACCTCACATGCAACTTTCTTCAAATCAATCACCTTACTTTCTGATTTTTCCTACTTTCTTACTCATCTATATGTTACAATTTTGCCTTACCCTTCACTACCAATTATAATGTTCTATTACGTATTGTGTTGTCATTGCAAGTAGTATACCATGCCATACTTTGTATTGTTGTTCGAATATTTTTACTACTCTAATTGCCTCCTGCTCATGTTTGATCTATTCTTACTGTACAACGCCTTGAGTGAATTCCTTCAAAAAGGCGATAAATAAATCCTAATAAATAAATAAATAAATAAATAAATAATAAGTGTTTTTTGTATCAGTATATGGAAATGAAAGGTGTGGTCTGACCATATAGGCAACAGGGCAGTGCCAAAGGACCCAGAGGGTACACCCTCTGGTCCAGGTGATTACTACTCTTTAATTGTCAATTTGGCTCAGATTCACTCCTCTCCTCCCCTCCCTGCACACTATAGCCCCCGAGTCTCAGTGGGTCCTAACTAGACCTACTTTGAGGGACCCTGGTGGTCTAGTGGCCTCTTCGGGGACAGGAAAGAATCCCACTCTTTGCTGCCCACTGCGCTGCACTGTCCAGCACCACCACATCTTCAAAATGGCTGCTAAGACTTCCTGTGGCAGTCTGTGAGACTGCTGTGACCCATGAGACTGCTGCAGAAAGTCTTGGCAGCCATTAAGAAGAAGTGGCTGTACTGGGTAGAGCAGCGGTGGTGGGCAGGAAAGAGTAGGAATCCCAGACTGCGTCAGGGGAACCAGTGCACTACAAATGCTGACTCCTCCCACGACCAAAGGGCTTGCATTTGGTAGTTTCTGAGATGGGCGTCCTTAGTTTCCATTATCGCCGAAAATCAGAAATGACCAAGTCTAAGGACAACCATCTGTAGGGACGACTTAAATGTCAAGATTTGGGCGTCCCCGACCGTATTATTGAAACGAAAGATGGCCTCCCATCTTGTTTTGATAATACGGGTTTCCCCGCCCCTTCGCTGGACGTCCTATGAGGACGTCCTCAGGAAAACTTGGGCACCCCTTTTGATTATGCCCCCCTCCACGTTAGTTATATCTATGTGGATGATATAAACTATAATTTTTCCTGTCATTACCAATTTAAAAGATATGTATAATACTATTTCTCATTGTTTCTTGACTATTGCAAATTAGATTTCTTCTTATTATCTCAAATTAATGGAGAATAAAAACAAAATTCTATTTCTAGGGATGAGGGAGAATCAAATAATGGATTTACATTTCACTATTGATGGAGAATCTAATTCATTAGATCACTCAATTAAAATTTTGGGTATTGTGTTGGATGATAAATTATGGTTAATTCACTTGTAATGAGCTCCTTTTGTTATGAGAAAATTGAGAAGCATCCAGAATATCTGCCAGAAGATCTGTTTAGACTAGTGTTACAATCATTGATTCTCAGTAAAATAGATTATTGTAATATTGTATACCTGGGTCTGCTGAAATGTGGCTGTGCACTTGATTTTTTCTCTTAAGAATCAGACAGAATTTACACCATATTTTATGAAGCTGCACTGGCATCCTATTGAAGCTAGGATACTAATTAAATTAGGATGTTTATTATTCAGGATTATATATGGCTCGATTCCTCAATATTTGATTCCTCTTGTATGCTATTCAAATGCAGGACAATATTATAACACTCAAAGTTTGTTCTCATTTCCTTTCCTAGTCCTCGGGATTACCTTGAGAAAATTGTTTACCTGTTTATTTGCATATCAGGCTGCTGGTTTATGGAATCTCTGCCATTCAAACTAAGGTATATCTTTAGTTATGGTACTTTTAAGAAGGGATTTAAGACGTTGTTTTCTAATCATGTGATTAGGAAGTAATATACTGCAGTTATTTTAGTAATTACATTGTTTGTGCAAAGTATATTGATGACTGTGATGTTAATATTTATGGCAACCTTGGATTAATATTGTTACATCCTAGACTTATTGAGATCTGGTATCTAAGTTGTAATCTGCTATGAACTATATAAATGGTATTGGTGGGCTATAAGGGGCCCTTTTACTAAGGCACGCCTAAAAGTGGCCTGCACTGGTATAGGTGCATGATTTGGATGCACACTGGTCCATTTCCTCAGCATGCCTGGAAAAAAGGCATTTTTTTTGTGCCGGAAAATTGACATGCAGCAAAATTAAAACCAGCGAGCGTCCATTTTCGGCCTGAGATCTTACCACCACCCATTGACTTAGCGGTAAGATCTTACATGCTAACCGGATAGTAAGGGTTCAATGCTTGTAAACTGCCGATTACTGCTGGGTAAGCGCCACATGGTAGAAAATAGAAAATCTTTTCTAGCGTGTGTTTTGGTCGCGTGCCAAAAATGGATAAACTGCCCAGGGCATGTGGTAGTCGAGCGGTAGTGTCAATTTGACGATGTTGGACCCCCGTAGTTGCCTACGTGTCTTAGTAAAGAGCCCCTAAATAAACTAACTGTAACTGTTTGCCCATGCTTTCATGTTACTTCCCAACTCAACCCTTTCTCACCTCCAACTTGGCTCCTGATTATATATTTTTTAAAAGTTCACTTCTGTTCCTTAAATCAGTTTCTACACTATGGAGGTAATTCAATATACCAGGCTGCCTAAATTGTGCAGTAGATATTACACACATACACGCTTACACCTGTTCTTTGGCATGCACAAATGTCATGTTCTATACAGTGTCTGCAACATCATCTCTAGGAGTTGCCTTCACTCATGCTGGACGAATTTGTGTGTCTACAGAGTGTATGAACTTAGGTTTAAGTGGATATACTCCAGGTAACTTTAGAAAAGGCCGTTTCTGTGCATAAAAGAGGTAATTCCATAAATTATGCCACACAGTGATGGCCTGTTTTATATTGGGCACCTGGACACCCAGATGGCCATTAAAGAATACTAGCATAACCCAGTATCGGGGTGCTTAAAATCTTGGTACTAGCCAGACGATATTCAGTGCTATTTAACCAGCCAGAAACGGCCGATGACCAGTTAAATAGTGTTTTGGCACCTTACTACTACTACTACTACTATTCAGCGTGAGATAACCGGTTATGTCCACTGAACATTGATGATTAGCACTGAAAAGATAGCTGCGTATATCACTCTATAACCAGCAATATTCAGTGCTGACTGTCTAAGTTTAGCAGCCAAATCGGACCACCTAAATAGCAGTCCTATCTTTGGCCACTGTAGACTTAACCAGCCAGCGCTGAATATTGACATCACCGGTAAAGTTTGAGCTGGCCCCCCCAAAAAATGGATATTCAATGCCGGTCAATAGAAACATCCCAGCATTGATGTCAGTTGAGGCACTCAGGCAGGCTACCTCCCACGGGCTGAACATCGGCCTTCAGAATTACATCAGCCATAGATCTGGGGTACCGGTGTCCACATGGTATACATAATGTACGGCATTCTGTAAGTGGCAGCACCGCCCATACCCCTCCCATGTTTAACTCGCGCATGACCCCTTTGAATTTGCATGCTATACTACTAATGTGCAGACTTACAGAATAGCGCCTGTTTTGCTGCCACATATGAAAGTGCACACTTATCCATGAGCACGCAGGTATTCTGTATATTCACGCCCGCAAATGAAACTGAAAGGTGGACATCCAGTTATAAAATGGCCTTTAAAATGCTGTTTTACCCATTAAATTCCATTTAAAATTACCCCCTAACTACGTATCTCTCACTAATACAGAAATTAGTTCATTTTAATTATTATTTTAGTTTTCCTGTGTTGAGCACCATTATCAACACCACATCAGGGTACATTTCTAGCTAACATTGCCAGCAGTCTTCTTTAAGAGCTAGGTGTTGCCAGGAAACTTGCCTTTCCAATGTGATTGTTATATATTCAGACTAGAGTGTGAAAATTAACAGTGACCACAATGTGGCATACATTTATTCTTACTACTAGTATGCGGTCTTTGTTTTTTTGTTTGTTTTTTACTTTTTTATTTATAGCAATTTGAATTTACAAGTAATAGAAATAAACTTGCAATGAAATACAGAGAAAATAATATAAAGGAAAATTATTAAATTCAGGTAATACAGTACACTCTTCCTTAGACCACAAACATTGTGGGAGAGTGAAATAAAACAAGGAGATCAATTATCTAAAGAAAAATAATGAACAGGAAAATGACTTTAACCTGAATGTCCCCACTAATTATTCATTTAAATTGGTTGTCCCCATCGGTCCACTAGGTAGCTTCTTCATATCTAAAAAAGTGCGCACTTGATTAGGTTCGAAGAAAACATACTTATTGCCCAGGAAACGCACTAAACACTTGCAAGGATATGCTAGCAAAAAGGATGCTCCTAGTTTCCTTGTTTCCTCTCTTAATGCCAAGAACTGTTTCCTTCTATCCTGCGTGGCCTTAGCCATGTCTGGATAGATCCATATTCTTTCTCGACAAAAAGGTACCGAGGCATTTAAAAAATATAATCTCATCACTGAGTTCAAGTCCTGCTCAAATACAAACGAAGCAATAAGTGTCCCTCGAGTTGATGCTTCAGTCAATGAATCTTCCAACAATGCCGACAAATCATGAATTTCTGGTTCAGTTCCCAGTAATTGAGACAAATTCCCAGCATTAACAGGTTCCACTCCTTTTTGAGTGGGGATTGGTAAATAACATATTTTATTACATGGGGGAATAGCTGAAGAAGGAATGCGGTCTTTGTTAATACATAAAGGCCTCAGGGGCTCTCTGACAGAACCTAGGCCCCCAGAGTCTAGAACAGGCTCATCCTACCCACCTTGGGACACCTAAATGGAGGGGCCCAGTTATAGAACTGTCTTCATAAAGTTTCTATTTTGGTCTTTCAGTAGGCGTTACTAAAGGGGTCTTTTACTAAGCCGCGGTAGAGTTTGTAGCTCACGGTAGAAATCAGCTGGCAGGAAATGCCGAGATGCCCATTATATTCCTGCAGGCATCTCAGCATTTACCACCAGCTGATTTCTAGCACAGCTTAGTAAAAGACACCCCTGAGAGGGATATAATGATGTCATTTATAAATAGAAGGGTTCTCTTTTTCTGCTTCCCAGAAGCTGGCTGGGAACTCAGTAGCCAGAAGTCTCTGGCCTGATGGAGACTGGACCCTGACACACTAACTTAGTCTTAGCATAAATGAAAAAGAGCGAGATATCCTATGGGAGAGGAATTCTTCTGTATTCTGTCTCCATTTCTTCCATCTCCAGGCATGGGGGCTTCTACTACTACTTATCATTTCTAAAGCGCTACTAGATGTACGCAGCGCTGTACACTTGAACATGAAGAGTCAGTCCCTGCTCAACAGAGCTTACAATCTAATTAGAACAGACAAACAGGACAAACAAGAGATAAGGGAATATTAAAGTGAGGATGATAAAATAAGGGTTCTGAACAAGTGACTAAGAGCCCATACGCCAGTACCCCGAGCCCATACGCCATGCGCCCTCCCTGCCCATCTTTAAGTCCTTACTCAAAACCCATCTCTTCTCCCTTGTTTTTGGCGCCTAACCACCTTCCCCATTCATGATACACTGACTACACTGACTACATAGTTTGTTACCTTTAGATTGTAAGCTCTCTTGAGCAGGGACTGTCCTTCCCCATGTTTTAACTTGTACAGCACTGCGTAACCCTAGTAGCGCTATAGAAATGCTAAGTAGTAGTAGTAGTAGTAGTAGTAGTAGTAGTTAGGAGTTAAAAGCAGCATCAAAAAGGTGGGCTTTTAAAAGCTTAGATTTGAAGACGGCCAGAGATGGAGCTTGACATACCGGCTCAGGAAGTCTATTCCAGGCATATGGTGCAGCAAGATAAAAGGAACAGAGTCTGGAGTTAGCAGTGGAGGAGAAGGGTACAGACAAGAGAGATTTACCCAGTGAATGGAGTTCCCGGGGAGGAATGTAGGGAGAGATGAGAGTGGAGAGGTACTGAGGAGCTGCAGAGTGAATGCACTTATAGGTCAATAAGAGGAGTTTGAACTGTATGCAGAAATGGATAGGAAGCCAATGAAGTGACTTGAGGAGAGGGCTAATATGAGCATAACGATACTGGCGGAATATTAGTCGTGCAGCAGAATTTTGAACAGATTGAAGAGGAGAGAGATGGCTAAGTGGGAGTCCTGAGAGAAGCAAGTTGCAATAGTCTAAGCGAGAGGTGATAAGAGTGTGGATGAGGGTTATGGTAGAGTGCTCAGAAAGGAAAGGGCAATTTTTGGTGATATTATAGAGAAAGAAATGACAGGTTTTAGCAGTCTGCTGAATATGTGCAGAGAAGGAGAGGGAGGAGTCGAAGATGACCCCAAGGTTACAAGCTGATGAGACAGGAAGGATGAGAGTGTTATCCACAGAAATAGAGAATGGGGGAGGAGGAGAGGTTGGTTTAGGGGGAAAGATAAGAAGCTCAGTCTTGGTCATGTTTAGTTTCAGGTGGCGCTGAGACATCCAGGCAGCAATGTCAGACAGGCAGGCTGATACTTTGACCTGGATTTCGGCTGAGATTTCTGGTGTGGAGAGGTAGATCTGGGAGTACCAAGGGATGAAGTATAAATGGAGAAAAGAAGAGGTCCCAGGACAGATCCCTGAGGTACACCAACTGACAGTGGGATAGAAGTAGAGGAGGATCCACTAGAGTATACACTAAAGGTACGCTGGGAGAGATAAGAAGAAAACCAGTCTGACAATGTAGGCAGGTCACAAAATAACATACATATTAAAACATTATAAATAAAATAAGTGTAAAACAAACAAAATATAGCATATAAAACCAAGTGCCTCTATTTAACTCTCAAATACAATTCATATATTGCCTCTATTCAGTTGCATATCAGGGTTTACTAGTCCCTATTCAGAAAATGCTTGGTTAAACAAATAAGCCTTTTTGTTTCTTTTTTCTTTCAGCCTTTGATTCTCTTGTATTTTGTGCACTGGAAAGCTTTGCTCTTTCTGTACAAGTTTTTTTTTTTTGCTTGATTAATGTTATAAATTTCATAAAAATAAAATAAATAAATAAATAAGCCATTAAACTCTTTTGAAAAGCCAGCTGTGATGTGATTGCTCTTAATTATTGAGGAAGAGAAATCCATAGCTCTAGGTCTGCCACAGAAAAAGCCCTGGTACTTGAATGTGCATGTTGAACTTGTCAGAATGAAAGAACCTCAAGAAGACCTTTATTCACTGGTTGTAATTCACAAGATTGTCTATAGATGCCCACAGAAGATGCAATGCATACGGGTGCTTCATTGTGCAAAGAATAATAAATCAGTGTTAAGATTTTAAATCACATACACCATATGATAAGAAGACAATGCAGGCTTTTTAACACTGGTGTTATATGCTCATATCATGCAATCCCTAATAATCCCTAATGCTGGTATGGTGCAAACTGACCAAAGCCTAGATACATAAGTAAAGTTGATGCTATTGGATTTCTTCCCTCCTTCACCTGTAAGGAAGTTGAGGTGAAGACTGCACTGAGCCCATAAATAGTTGACAGAACTGGGGCAAAGGACTGACAGCCAGACATATGGTGTTGAAGCCCTGGATTAGTAGGGCCGCCAAGAAGGAGAAGGGGGGGGGGTAAGATTCCCCAAGCCTGGCCTCCAAGGGGGGCCCAGCACACACAAGGCTGCATTGGTCTCCTGCTTGTGTGTGCCGATCGGGACCTAGGTTATGCAAATCACATTAACGCTTATGTCTTCTCTGCCGCCACAGCCTGCAAATCCTTCTTCCAGCCTCATCCCACCTCCTCCCATGTGATGTGCTTCCTGTTTCGCCACAGGGGATGTGGCAGGAAGGACCTGTGGTGGCAGAGAAGAGTTAACATGTTAACGTGTCATGATAGCCCGAGTCCCGGCCAGCACACATGAGCAGGAGTCTGGAGAGAGAAAGAAGACAGGCTGCTGAGGAGGTCGAGGGAGCAGCGGCACACAGACAGTACCCAGTGTGCTCCTGCTCTGAGCTAAGCTGGTGCTGGCAGGCACTGTCTGGCCTGACTCATCTGGTGGTGAACAACCATGTGCAGAAGAGAGCAGCTGCCATCATTGCTGTACCGAGGAAAGGAAGGGTTGTGCCCATCTTAACAGATTTCATCTTCAATGCTGAGCTCAGTAAGAAGCAAATCTCTTAATTTAAAGCAAGCAACTAATATAAGTTGTGGGGAGGGGAGATCTCTGAATTTAAAGCATATTATATTACTAATTTTAGGCCCAGTTTTGTGTCTTGGCAGCACTAGTGATCAGTTGAGGATATCTGAAGAAGAGGACAACACCAGAGGCATTTGCTGATGGATCTATGACCAGTGGAGGTACTAGAGAACAAGATGTCTTATAATATCGTGTCAAGGGTTTATATATATATATTGAGGAGAGATTTCCAAATGCCTGGAACAGACTTACTGAGCTGGTACATCAAGCTCCATCTCTGGCCGTCTTCAAATCTAGGCTAAAAGCCCACCTTTTTACATAAGTACATAAGTATTGCCATGCTGGGACAGACTAAAAGTCCATCGAGCCCAGCATCCTGTTTCCAACAGTGGCCAATCCAGGTCACAAATACCTGGCAAGATCCCCCCCAAAAGTACAAAACATTTTATGCTGCTTATGCCAGAAGTAGTGGATTTTCCCCAAGTCTAATTTAATAATGGTCTATGGACTTTTCCTTTAGGAAGCCAGCCAAACCTTTTTTTAAAACTCTGCTAAACTAACCACCTTTACCACATTTTCTGGCAATGAATTCCATAGTTGAATTACATGTTGAGTGAAGAAACATTTTCTCCGATTCGTTTTAAATTTACTACTTTGTAGCTTCATTGCATGCCCCCTAATCCTAGTATTTTTGGAAAGCATAACAGATGCTTCATGTCTACCCGTTCCACTCCACTCATTATTTTATAGACCTCGATCATATCTCCCCTCAGCCGTCTTTTCTCCAAGCTGAAGAGCCCCAGCAGCTTTAGCCTTTCCTCATAGGGAAGTCGTCCGATCCCCTTTATCATTTTCGTCGCTCTTCTCTGCACCTTTTCTAATTCCACTATATCTTTTTTGAGATGTGGCAACCAGAATTGAACACAATATTTGAGATGCGGTCCCACCATGGAGAGAAACATGGATCTTGGTGTCGTCATTGATGATACGTTGATACCTTCTGCTCAGTGTGCTGCGGCGGCACAATCCAGTGTCTTTCTTTTGTTATTGGTGTGTTTCTCTTTTTGATGTTTGCTTTGTCATATGTCTGTGCAAATCACAGATGAACTGCTTAATTCCTGATTCACACTGTAAATTATGGAATCATTTTTTCAAATGTATTTAATTGGATTTAGTTCATAACTTTGAGTTACATTCAGGTACATTAGGTATTTCCCTGTCCTTGGGGGAGCTTATATTCCAGTTTTGTACGTGAGGCAATAAAAAGTTAAGCAACTTGCTCAAGATCACAAGTAGCCACAGTGGGATTTGATCCAGGCTTCCCTGATTCTCATCCTGCTGCAGCTAGTTTTGAACTGGGCTTCCTTGGTTATCAGCCTGGTGTTCTAAATATTAAGCTACCTTCTAATTGTATGCTGTATGAATAGTGCCACTGCTCCATCACTGTGGTGCTTATTTTAGAAACATTATTCAGGTTTTAACATGCATACCCTGTCATTTAGACATTTATTTACAAACACTTGATATACCTCTACTCACAAGGTTAAACATTATTATTGCTAAATGTTAAAATCCTGATTTTACAGAGCCAGGATATGCACGCCTAAAACTGGGGGGGGGGGGGGGGGAGCGCCGGAGCGGCATCTGGCAAGGAAGTATTGTCGGGCTTGTTTTGGAAGTGAGTGGGCAAGTCTCAAAAAATAAATGTATATTTTAGAAGGAGGATGTACATCAATGTCCGAAAAGATCAACATAGGGTTTTGCAGCTGTTACGCAGGACATCTTGGTTTCAGAACCTTGCACCTATTGAACAGTGCTCCACTGTAGGGATTAGGGGAGGTCACACCTTAATCCCTCAGTGGTTGATGTCCCCTTGAAAGTGAAACTGGCAAGGGATTCCAGGCTCTGTGACAGCTTCAGGAAAAATAAACATTTATGTTTCTAAAATGGCCGACACAAACGTTTATAGTCCAGCACATAAATGTTTATGTTTCCATTTCATAACACAGATGTTTATGTGCCTGTTTTAACACACTGATATTTTGGACATTTATAATTCTAAAATGTTATTATTATGGCATCTTTTGGAAAGAGGATTTACATGTCCTCTACTTCCACTGGTTACAAATCTCTCTCATGCACATTCATGAGGGACATCCTGAAAACCTGATCCATTTGCATCCCTCAAGGACTGGGAGTGAAGACCAAGGATTTAAGCTAATGGCTTTTAGCTCTTATGCTTGGATGTTTTTCTTGAAAGAAAAAAGAAAAATATGGATTTGGAGCAACACAGCTGAGGTAGCAGCCTTCCTCAGAGAGCAGTGAAGATGCATTGGTCAGAAAATTTGGGGAGGCAAAGGGCATACATGTATTTGACTATGTCTGTGACTATAGTAGTGGTGGGCATTAACGGAGCATTACTGATGGATCCTCCTTGGTGCTCTAAATGATGAATGTTTTATTTATTACTGAATCTCTTGCTAACATCTGTTTTTATGGCAATTGTCTTTGGGTTTTTAGCTCTACAGTATTTCCCCTTCAGAGGTCTAAAAAATGAAGGTATTAAACCCACAATACTTTTGATCAGGTTCCAATAGTCAGTATTATTTTCCGGTGGTCTTTATAAGCTTCCCAAGAGTTTTTTTTAAAATATTACATTCATTTAAGGTATTAATTCCTCCCACCCCCTTGAATTTAAGTCCTTGCTTCTTCATACTTTGCAGACTGACACTTTGTACTACCACATAGTTCTTGTTAATCACCTTGACCCAGTGGCGTAGCCAAGGGTGGGCTTGGGTGGGCCCAGGCCCACCCACTTTGTGTTCAGGCCCACCCAGTAGCAGCATACCTATGAAGTGGCTGTCAGGGATCCCCAAGCCCCACCAGCCGAAAACTCCCAACAAGTGTCCCTCCTGCATACCTTGTAAGTAGCAGATCTTCGCCTGCAGTGAGCAGTGACATACTGTACATACTGCTCGCACCGGCCCCACAGCCTTCCCTCTGATGTATTTCTCCTTAGGCAGAAACAGGAAATTGCATCAGAGGGAAGGGTGTGGGGCCAACATGAGCAGTGTGTATTAGTTGCTGCTCGCTGCTGGTGAAAATCTGCTATTTAAAAGGTATACGGGAGAGGGGGGATGTTTGAGAGACCATATGGCATGCAGGCGAGAGAAGGAGAGACCAAATCACCTGTGGGACGGGGCAAGGTTCTTCTGCCCACCCATCTTGGGCCCAGGCCCACCCAAAATTGGGTGTCTGGCTACGCCCCTGCCTTGACCATCTATTACTGAAAGGCCATGATTTAACCACCTGTTCTAAGTTTCACTTTCTATAAATTGCCCAAGCAAGGGATCTTAGAAGTCCCACAAGCTTGCACCTTAAATCATTTAGTAAGCATTTTCTCTATCCAAATATTTTGTTGACTTTCACAAATTGTATTTAAAGTCATAGCTTGAGTTGGAAGCATAAAGAAACAAGAATTCTGCTTTAAACTTTCAAAAATACATATCTTTAAAGTGAACATATTCCGCCCTTCTAGTCATCCCCATCTCTCATACATTTATATAAACAGACAATTTCTTGTCCTTGGAGTCTGGTCATGAGAGTATCTATCACTTATGACCTCTTATACCACCAGAGTAACTCATGAGTGCAGGATTTTTATGGACTCCCGCCATGCTTCACTCCATCCAGGATTGCTGAACATGCTTCAGATTTTTCCTATGTATTGTTGGCCAAGAGGAGGGGGGCAGAGGGCAATATTCTCTGGGCGTTGCCTCCAAGGGGGGGCCTGGTGCTGGAAGGTTCTGCTCCCTGTGTCTCTCTCTTGCTCCTGTGTGTCGGAACCCGAGTGATTGCGTTAACGTGATAACCCGGATCGGAGCAGGAGAGTGACAAACTGAGGGAGGTGCAAACTCAGGAAGGTAAGGGGGGGCGGTGGCAGCCCAAGTGGAGGGGGGGGGGGCAAGGGTTGCGGTGGCTCTGTCTCTCAGCGGCCCTGCTTTCATTGATCTAAGATTGCAGGAGTTTGTTTTCAAAGCCAGAATGTTTCTATAAGTTTTGTAAAATGTATTCATTACTCTTTTTCATATTACCTTTTTTTCATTATATTGGTGTATTACCAAGAAAGAGGCAGCAGAAGGGTGGGAGGGGAAAAGTATGCATGCTGTCCAGCAAAGGAAAAGGTGAAGAGAAAAAAAGCCATATGAAATCATACTCTTCTCCAAATTCACACTCATCTCCAAATTCATACAGCCAGCCATGCTACCTTTTTATTGGACTAACAATGCATGTTCTGACTAGCTCTCAGGAGTTAACCCCCCCCCCCCCCCCCACACCACCACCACCACCTCAAATTGGGACATGGATAGGATAATTTTTAAGTCACTTCAGAAGATGAAACATAAAAATTAGAAGTATTGTGAAGGTGAACTCATTCAAACAAATTACTACAGCTAGAGGAGTGGTTGAATTTTTGGCAGTTAAGCTTCAATGAAAAAAAAAAAACTGTATATGATAGGGAAGATAGGCTGGTGTGTATAGACCAGAAGAGAGACCCTGGGGTGATAGTACCTTGTGAACTCATAGTAACAAACCAATGTGATAAGGCGGTAGCCAAAGTCAGAGAGACACTGGGATGCACGGACATAACAGAACCAACATGAGGTGATTATACAGATCATTGGTGAAAGGAAGAAGTGCAAAAGTGACATTGTGAGGCTCAAAGGTGAAGGGAAGGGATATGTAGAAGCTGATAAAGATAAGACAGAATCACTTAACAAATACTTCTATTCTGATTTCACAACTGAAGGGCCAGGAGCAGATCACAGAAGACGTACCCCTGGTTCATAAGATTTTCTATGGATGTTGCCCTACAGACCATATTTCTCTAATTTTATTTCCTACGTTAGGTCGACTTTCTCAAAGAAATTATTAATTGAATTTAGTTTTTCCAGCAGTCAATAAGATTCAATACAAATGATTTTTTGACACCTCCTTCAGTTATTTTGCAGTAAAATTGTGGAACTCTATTCCTCCATACCTTTGAGTTATTACAGATTACTATTTGTTCAGGAAGGCTTTGAAAACTTTCTTGTTTAGTAATTATTTTGAAACTTGAAATTTAAATGTGTATTGAATGTTTTCTGTAACACGCTGCACGACTCCCAAAGGGAAACTAGTGGGATAGAAATACTGGGAACAGAATAGAATAGAAATAGGAATGGAGGTCAGCAGTCTCTGAATGATTTTTCAGAGGACTGTGTTCGTGAGGAGCTGGTTAAACTTTAGATGGACAAAGCAATGGGGACCAGATGGCATATATCCGAGGCTATTGAAGGAACTTAGGGGCTCTTTTACTAAGGCGGCACCCAAAAGTGGCCCATGCTGGTGTAGGCGTACGTTTTGGATGCACACTGGTCCATTTCCTGAGCACACCTGGAAAAAAGGGGATATTTTAATGTGCTGGAAAATGCATGTGCAGCAAAATAAAAACCAGTGCACGTCCATTTTCAGCCTGAGACCTTAATGCCACCCATTGAATAAGCAGTAAGGTCTCATATGCTAACTGGGAGATGAGTATGCAGCTTGCACCAACTGCCGATTACCGCCGGGTAAGGGCCCCATGGTAGAAAATAGAAAATATTTTCTACCGCGTCTTTTGGGTGCATGCCAAAAATGGAATTACTGCATGGGGTATGCAGTAGGTGGACGGTAGTGCCAACTTGACGTGCGTTGGATGCACGTAGGCGCCTACATGCCTTTGTAAAAGGGTCAGTTAGGGAAGTTCTGGCGGTTCCACTGGCTGACTTTTTCAGTGCTTCCCTAGAGTTAGGAATGGTCCCAATGGGCTGGAGAAGGGCAGATGTAGTCCCTCTCCACAAAAGTGGAAGTAAGGAAGAGGTTGGGAACTATAGGCTGGTAAGTCTGACTTCTGTGGTAAGTAAATTAATGGAAACACTTTTAAAACAGAGAATAGTGAAATCTCTGGAATCTAGTGGATTATAGGACCTGAGGCAGCATGATTTCACTAGAGGGAGAAATTATCAGACAAATCTCATTAATTTCTTTGACTGAGTGACCAGAGAGTTGAATCGAGGGAGAGTGCTAGATGTGGTATATTTAGATTTTAGAAAAGCCTTTGACACAGTTCCACATAGATGATTACTAAGTAAACTGGGAGGGGCATAATCGAAAGTGGGTGCCCATCTCCATGGGCGGCCATGCGAAGGGGCGGGACAAACAGTATGTTCGAAAAAAGATGGGCGCCCATCTTTTTTTCGATAATACGGGTTGTGCGGGGCAAATGCCTAGGATTTGGGTGTTTTTGAGCTGGGCACTATCGGTTTTCAGCGATAATGGAAACTGAAGGCTCCCAGCTCAAAAATGAACAAATCCAAGGCATTGGGTCGTGGGAGGGGCCAGGATTCGTAGTGCACTGGTTCCCCTCACATGCCAGGACACCAACTGGGCACCCTAGGGGGCACTTTTACAAATTAAAAAAAAAAATTAAAATAGCTCCCAGGTGCATAGCACCCTTCCTTTGTGTGTTGAGCCCCCCAAATCCCCCCCCCCAAAACCCACTGCCCACAAGTCTATACTATTACTATAGCCCTAAGGGGTGCAGAGGAGCACCTACATGAGGGTACAGTGGATTTTGGGGGTTTTGGAGGGCTCAACATTAACCAGCACAAGTGGAACAGGTAGGGGGGATGGGCCTGGGTCCACCTGCCTGACGTCCACTGCACCCACTAACAACTGCTCCAGGGACCTGCATACTGCTGTCAGGGAGCTGGGTATGACATTTGAGGCTCGCATACAGGCTGTCAAAAAAAGATTTTAAAGTTCTTTATTTGTGGTGGGAGGGGGTTAGTGATCACTGGGGGAGTCAGGGGAGGTCATCCCCGATTCCCTCCGGTGGTCATCTAGCCAGTTGGGGCACTTTTTTGGCACTTGGGTCGTGAAAAAAAAGGGTCCAGCAAAAGCGACCCAAATTCTTGCTTCTGCCACCCTTTTTTTTTCAATTATCAGCCGAAGGCGCCCATCTCTCCTCAGCCGATAAACAAGCCCCAGTCCCGCCTTCACCATGCCTCCGACACACACCCGTCAGCTTTGTTCATTCCCGCGATGGAGTGCAGTTGAAAACGCCCAAAATCGGCTTTCGATTATACCGATTTGGGCACCTTTGTGAGATGGGCTCCCATCTCCCAATTTGGGTCAAAATATGGGAGCCCATCACTTTTGAAAATAAGGCCGTGAGTGTCCTAAAGTGACTGATTGGGTTAGGAACTGGTTGAGTGGAAAGCAACAGAGGGTAGTGGTAAATGGAGCTTATTCTGAGGAAAAGGTGTTACGAGTGGTGTGCTGCAAGATTCCGATCTTGGGCTGGTTCTTTTTAACATTTTAGTAAGTGATATTGCTGAAGGGCTATCTGGTAAGGTTTGTCTCTTTGTGGATGATACCAACATCTGCAACAGTTCCTTATGTGCTGTCACATGTATTATGTTCAATCAGTTATCATAGTTTGGTTCTCTATGGTCCTAACAGGGTCAAGCTGGAGTCAAGTAGACAGAATGCTTATTTCTTTTTGGCATCTAGTTTATGGAACAATCTACCTCTCTCAGTTAGATCTGAGACACCATGCAAACAGTTTAGAACTAATTTGAAAACTCACTTTTTCGATCTGGTCTTTGAGCTCTGGACAAGGGACGTCAGTAGCATTGCTATGAACTTGGGTTGAATGTTGGCTTTAGCTATGTGGAAGAATATATTCTATCTTCTTGAATGATTTTGTCTGTCCTTTCACTTATTGGAGCTCATTTTCTTGTTTCTTTATATGTTTAACTTTGTAAATAACCTTGATTGGTATTGGCCAAGATTGGTGATCCATCAAGTTTTTGAATACACATAAATATAAACGTAGACACCCCTGATAGTGTGGATAGCATGAGGAAGGACCTAGTGAAGCTTGAAAAATGGTCTGGAATTTGACAGCTAAGATTTAATGCTAAAAAACGCAGGGCCATGCATTTGCGCAGCAAAAACCTGAGGGAATGGTACAATTTAGGGGGTGAAGAATTTTTGTGCACGAAAGAGTAGTGAGACTTGGGTGTGATTGTATGTGATGATCTTAAGGTGACCAAACAGGTAGAAAGCTGGACAGTGAAAGCTTAAAGGATGCTTGGGTGCAAAGGGAGAGGAATGGCCAGTGGAGAAAAGGAGGTGATGATGCCCCTGTATGTGACTTTGGTGAGAATACTGTGTACAATTCTGGAGACCACACCTTCAAAAAGATATAAACAGGATGGGGTCAGTCCACAGGGCGGCTACTAAAATGGTCAGTGCTCTTTGTCATAAAGTGTATGGGGACAGACATAAAGATCTCAATATGCATACTTTGGAAGAAAGGTGAGAGAGGAGAAATATGATAGAGATGTTTAATATCTACATGGCAAAACTGCACAGGAGGTGAGTCTATTTCAACTGAAATGAAGCTCTGAATGAGTGGCACAGGATAAAGATGAAAGGATGGTGAATTGATGGAATGGCCTCCTGGTGGAGGTGGTGGAAATGAAAACTGTATTTGAATTCAAGAATGCTTAGGTCAATAGGATCTCTAAGGGAGAGGAAGGAATAGTAGATGGTATTGATGGATAGACTGGATAGGCCATATGGTTTTTGTCTGTCTTTCTTTTTCTCTGTTTCTATAAGGCCTCAACTAGAACATAGTTTTGGAGACCATATCTCCATAAAAATATAAACAAGCTAGAGGCTATCCAGAGGAAGTGACCAAAAAGACATATGTACAAAAGACATAGGAGAAGACACTTGATTATCTGAATATGAATATTCTACAGGAGAGAAGGTACAGGGGAGATTTGATACAGCCATTTATTTACTTGAAACGAAATAATGTACAAGATACAGTAAAGAAGATACAAACTTTTGCCAAAGATAAAGTAATTGTAGAATTAGGGGAGTTGTTATGAAACTACAAGGAGATAGACTCAGAAGCCATGTTTTCTTGGGATGGGTGGTGGATGTGTGGAATGCCCTCCTGGAGAAGGTGGAAAAAACTGTGATGGAATTCAAATAGGAGCAGGAGAAACATAGAGGATCTCTAAATAACAAGTGGAGGGAAATCAAGCATTCAACTGGGCCAGGCCCTACAGATAATCATTAAGGAGATGCTTGACATCCTGGAGCAGATGGGCAAAAAAATCAATGGCCGCCATAAACACTGAGGCTGGGACAGCCAGGAAAACATATGCAGCCCAAAGACCATTTTCCTTGCCATTTTAAAAAATCTTTTCCTTGCCTCTTTTTGCACTTTTCTGATAAGAAGCAGGAAACTCTGGCAGTCCAAACTAAAAATAGGAGCAGAGATCACAACCTGCAAATCAACAGAAATGTTATTTTCCAACAATTGACAGTATATTTTACTTATTTTTATATATAAACTGATTCCTGAATGAACTAAAAATTCCACCAATTTGAACTTGCTATTGATCTAGGAGCTTCAGAATGGCTTATCCTGGAGCATGCAGGGAACCCATTTGTGAAGCACTGAGTGCTTCAGCTCAAAACAGCCAGTTTGGTCCTTATCTGCTATCATTTACTATGTCCATTTTTAAAAGAAATAATATGAGCTAGATTGCTCAAAATATCAACTTCTCTGTTTTTTGATGCTCTGGTGTCTGCTTCATAACTTGACACTTAAGCCTGCTGCATATGGTTCTTCGTGGGTTTTTTTCCTGGGCTTCAATTTACGTAACACTAAACAAACAGCAGTACATTTACAATATTATCATTTATGCTGTGTAGAAACCATGGTGCATTTCTGATATCAGGAGTGTACTGCCTGTTCATCATCCCAACGGATGGCAACACACAAAGGTACTTCAGGAATGGGCTCAGAATTTGAACGTTCTAATTCTGACACTGTCTCTGTAGGACAGAGGGCAATGTACTGCATTCAACCACCCATAAATTAACTATAAGCAAACAGTTTCATTTCTTTCTCAGTGATGTATCTATTTTTAAAATATTTATGAATAGGAAAGGACTTTTCATGCATCTGTGTTTAAAAGAAAAACAGCACATTTTGTGTGCTTTATAGATTAGGGTTTTTTTTTTATTCCATTTTTTCCTAGTGATTGAAAAAGGAAAATAATTATTTTTATAATACCAAAATAATGGCCATAGTGTGAGTATGTACCCACTCCCAAGACTTTAATGATACAAGAACATCTGTTGTTGTGAAATCTGTCAGCTGAGGAAATATTTTACAGAATCACTAAAGAATGATCTATATAACAATGTATAAAGCTTTCTGTAATGTTATGATAAGGTATTATTATTAACATTTGTATAGCGCTACCACACGCACGCAGCGCTGAACACCTGACACAGAGAGACAGTCCCTGCTCGATAGAGATTACAATCTAAAAATACAGACAGACAAGACAATTAAGGGTAAGGAAAGTACTGGGTGAGAAGGAACAAGGATAGGGGAATTGAGTAGTGGTTAGGAGCCCAAAGCAGTGGTATACTTATAGTATGTGATATACTCTGATATAAAACAGTTGAAGAATAGTTTCTCGGGCTCTTTTTCTAAGGTCTGTGTACCTCCCAGAGAAGGACATCCTGAGAATTGTGAAAACAGAGTGGATTGAATCATTATGGGGGCAATTCTATAAGCGGTGCCTAGAAGTAGGCACTATTTAGGTGTATCAAAGGTGCCATTAATTGAAAGGTAGGTGCCTCACGTGCACTAGGCACTAAGGGTGTACATGTGGGTAGAGAATGAGTGAGCCATGGGTAAATGCATAGTTTATAGAATACTAGCGATTATATACATCACTTGATGCACCTAGGCATGCCCACTTACGCCTGCCATTGACATGGTGTAAGACGGTGTACCTACACATGGGTGCCAATGTCAAGCTTATATTCTATAATGGAATCTTAATGCCAAGGTGCTGTTCTAGAATGCGTGCTACGGACCTTATTCTATAAAGCTTATGCTCCTAAATTTACACTCCTAAAATTTATGCCCCTAATTTGTAAGCATAATTTATGCTCTTAAATGTATGTTCCTAAATTACAAGCATAATCTATTTGAAGCATAGAATAGCATTGTAATTGAGGAGCATAAATTATGCTCATAAATTTAGGAGCATACATTTTAGGAGTGTAAATTTAGGATTATAACCTTTATAGAATAAGGCCCTAAGCACATAGCATTGATGCACCTACACTGAGGTGCCAATTTAAAGAGTTGCCCCTTCTGCCTTAGGTCCTGAAATGATGAATCGAGTCTCACATCAAAGAATCCACTTTAGGAAAGAGTTCCTGGGATTTAGCCATGGAATCAAGTGGTCCCCCTTATCTAAAAAGTGTTCCTGGGAAGGGAGGGGGAAGGCTAGATATATGATTGCTGCACTCAGGTGTACATTGTTCCCAAATTGTTTGGAACAATGGATACCCATGCTTATTAATTTGAAGAGAATGTAAATGCCTCCAGCAGTAGTATGCTAATAAAGCATTATAGTCCTGTGAAATACTTATTTATAAAAATACTTCTACAGAGCCTATCCATACAGGTTGATCATAGTGGTGTACAATCACATACAAAATAAACAATAAATACAAGTATAAAATGACACTTGGGAATAAAGAGAACCAAAACATAAAATAAAATAACATGCTAAATTAAAAGAAAAATATAGCCCAGCCAGAAATAGATCCACTCATAGCCTTCACAACTACAATACAGTGGGTTTAAGTTGTAGAAAACAGTGATTTAGACCCTGCCCTAAAGGCCAAGATGTTTGTCTCAATTCAAAAGACAGTTCATTCCAAAGTTGAGGGGTTATAGCTGAGTAAGCTCTGCATTTCCAGCATTCCAAATTGCATTCCAGAGGAAACCACCAGCTAACATCCTTGATTTAATCTTAAGGTCTAGCTAGTGCATATAGTTCCAGAGATAAACAAAGCTGGTTAACCCAGGTGTATTTCCTTGAAAGTCAGTAACCTTGCGTTTGATATTTTCTTGTATTGGTAACTAGTAAAACAACCACTGAGACAGAGAAGCACTTACCCTAGCAGCTACATTTTGATTGATCTGCAACCATCACAAAAATGTATTAGGTAGCCCAATATACAAGGCATTATAATATTCCAGGGTATTAAAGACAAGAGATTGCAATGTTGTAACGGTTTTCCTGTATATTTACCTTCTTTTCGAGATTCGATTGTGTTCTGCAATATTATTTTCAGATTCAAGTTTATCTTGAAATTTTGTAATGAAAATTAATTAATTAATTAATTAAAAAGACAAGCGATTGCATTGCAGAATGTAGAACATTTGTCTGAACCAAAGACTTCAATTGCCTTACTAATTATAACTTATAACTATACAATAATTATAACTTTATAATAAAGGTTAACATGGATGGTAAGAGTCTTTTCACTGTGCTGGAAAGAATGTGCTATGTATTACTAGGCCTAAAGAGAATGCTATGCTGGAGTCTGATGCATGGGAATCTGATAAAAGTACCACCTACCTACACATAAATGAGATACATTATTAACAAATGATGTTTAAACAGGATTATGGTAAATAATAAGGTATAATCTTCTTTACCCACCATTTACCTTGGGCTTGTTAATGCCAAAATATATCCTCAAATCAGATATTAAATGTTTACTGTGCATGCTTCCCCTCATAATTGGTCATTGCTAATTGACTGGAAGTAAAATTGCCAGTTAGCAGGGGGAAGTTCATCCCTTACTCTCTTAATAAAGAACTCTTTTCCTCTCTGCCTCATGATCATAAATGCTCCCTGTTCCTCATCTCCCAAAGCATTCTCTGGAACTCCATAATCCTTTGCACCACCATACTGCACTCTCCACAGCATCAGACACCCAAACATCTCCAGAATAAATGCTTACTGTCTTCAATGGCAAAAGGAGCTTGGGTAGTATATGACAGCAGTAAAGCACTCCTAAAAGCATTATTTGGCAGTTACGGTGGTGCCAGCAGGGGGACTCCCACATCAATCCTGCTGGTAAAGATGTGAAGTCCCCCCACCCACCCCCCTGGATTGGTAAGGAATCATTCTGGAAGAGCACAGGGTAGAACATTGACAGATTCCAGGTATGTTATAGTGCAGAAGGGCAAGATATTTAAATAAAGGCATGACAGGATTGGTAACCTACATTGGTAACCTTCATCTGCTGACATATACCATTATTATGGATGATTTTGCTTCAGAGGGTGATGATGCCTCTGTAAGCCTGGGAGAGTTGCATGATGGTCTAGGGATCATGATGTTGTCCTGCCATTAGGAGAGGGAATGTTTGCGATGTCAGGGAGGATCATGATGGTGCCAGAATGATAGGGCTGCAGGAGGGCGTTGGTGTAGGGAGTTCCAGTCTTGATGGGGATGTTAAAGGTGATAAAAATTTCCTGCTACCTGGATCTCAGATCTGGGATACAATGGCAGCTAGCATTGGCATTATGAAGCCCAGGTCAGATAAGTCCTTGCATGCAATATAACAGTATTTTATAAATGGCTTATTGAACATGGAGCTTTTTATAAAGTACATGTTATTTAACAGCATGCACATCAGAGTAAGCCCCTTTAGAAAAAGATGAGTACACAGAATGAGTAAAGACTGATATCACACTAGTGCTTTGTATGTATATGTGCTGGCACACCAAGTCACATGCATCTGGGCCCCTTCTCCAGCTCACATGCATAACTAGGTGAATCTCATGCATTGCTGATCTCTGTTTCCCTTTCCTATCCTTACTCCCACAGCCTGGCCCAGCATCTCTCACTTTCCTGGCTCCCGCAGTCTGCTGAACTTGCTTGACGCTGCCACAGATAGAGCGGAACAGACACTGCTTCCAGCCAATGAGGGGCCTTTCTTCTGCTGCTCCTGTCTCCAGAAATTGGAAGTAGCATCAGAGGAGGCAGAAGCTGCAGAAGAAAGGTTCCTATGTTGGCAGGAAGCAGCGTCTGTTCAGCACTACCAGTGGCTGTAACCTCGAGCAAGTCCGGCAGACCATGGGAGCCAAGCATGTGGGAGATGCCAGCTGGGCTGCTGGGGAGCAGGGGAAGGAAAGGGAGAGAGTATCAGGGGGAGATGAGAGGAAACGATAGTAGGATAGTGATGGGGAAGGGGAAAAGATAGGAGATGCCAGGATGGTGGTGAGGAGGGGGGAAGATAGGAAAAGATGACAGGATGGTGGTAGCAGGAGGGAGAAAGTGATGCCAAGATGGTGGGGGTTGGAGCAAGAAAGAAAGAGATGCCAGGATGTGGGGGAGGGAGAGAGAGAAAGAGATTCTAGGATGTGGGGGAGGAGAGGAGAGAGAAAGACAACATAAGAGTAGCCATTCTGGGTCAGACCAATGGTCCATCTAGCCCAGTATCCTGTTTTCCAAACAGTGGCCAAGTCAGGTCACAAGTACCTGGCAGAAGCCCAAATCATGGCAACACTCCATACTACAAATCCAGGGCAAGCAGTTGCTTCCCGTGTCTGTCTCAATAGCAAACTATGGACTTTTCCTCCAGGAATTGGTCCAAATCTTTTTCAAACCCAGATACGCTAACCGCTGTTATCACATCCTTCGGCAAAGAGTTTTAGAGCTTAACTATTTCTTGAGTGAAAATTATTTCCTCCTATTTGTTTTTAAAAAGTATTTTCATGTAACTTTGAGTGTCCCCTAGTCTTTGTACTTTTGGAATGAGTGAAAAATTGATTTACTTCTACTTGTTCTACACCACTCAGGATTTTGTAGACCTCAATCATATCTCCCCTCATCTCTCGAGTTCACTACTGTAATGCTGTTGATGCAGGTATCAAAGGCTAATCTCAAGTGACTGCAGACGAGGCAAAACACTGCTACATGTGTTCTGCATCAGGCATCCCACAGGGATAATAGAAACACTAGCTACCAGTAGCCTATAGAATCCAGTTCAAGATACTAACCTTGATACATGGTATACCAAATTACTTGACTGCACTTACCATTCCATATATTCCAACATGCTATCTCCACTCTTTGAACGATTATAGATTAGTACTGCCTATCCCTACATGTGCCAAATGGGAATCTACAAGGCAAAATGCCTTTTTCTTTATAGATCCCCTCCCATGCAACACCCTACCGTTGTACTTACATACTGAAACTTTCCATCATTAATTTCGATCAGCTCTTAAAACCTACCTGTTTCAGCTAGCCTTTGATTTGAACTAAGTTGATTCAGAAATACTGAATGTAGAAGAAATGTAGATGCGAGGAGCTGTGATCGGTGAGTGCTCTCAACTGTATGGGCGCAGATCCCAGAAACACCATGCACATTTTAAAGGAAGGCCCCTGGCCCGCCCATGCCCCTCCCATTGCCACACCCCATTTGCAGATCTGCATGAAAACACTTAGGTGCTATTCTATAAATGGGCAGGTAAGTGTGTTTTCGTGCAAATCTGCTGATTCTGCCCCGGTATATACAGTCATCCAAAATTATTATTGTTTTGCTTTTGATATACTGCCCTTCATTATACACATCAAGATGATTTACAAATAAAACAAATTGAATAACTAGCTATGTAACACATGGGATGGACAATGACAATAAAAAACTAGAGCCAACAACAAAAAGTGGCAGAAATACAAAGGATGAGAGAAATGCATATATATTCAATGATTATACACGCAATTGGAAACAAAACAGTGGGTAATCAGATCTGCAGCATCCACCAACCAATTTCAAGGGCCTTTGCATGATAGGGAAAGCAGCCATGTTTATTTTAATCCCATGTTTAAACTTAGGGCAAAAGTATTTATATCTGAATTCTAGAGGAAGGAAATTTCCATGGTAAGGGACTAACAGAGGGTGCATGCTAATCTAATATGTGATGGAGTGGGTAAAGCTAAAAGATTTAAAGGAGTGTGGGGGGAGGGAGACGGAGGGGGGGGGAAGCAAGGAATGAATATTGTGGGGTACCTATTTAAGGGGATATAGAGGGATTTCTATGTAAGGGATCTTTCCAGGACCCTCACCAGCCCAGTATACTCTTGCATTCAGGACCAAACCAACTCAGAGTACAAAGGAGGTGTATACTATTTAGTTATAGTATCTCCCTACTGGAATACTGGAATAGTACTGCTTGCCTTTTAAAGCCAGAGATCTCTAGGTGAGAGTAGTGGATTTTTATGAACTTTGCTAAGCGAAGCAGTGTATGTTTAGTGCTCAGTCCTTGGGCCTAGTTGAGTATGTGTCTGGTGTTAAGCCACCCTAGAATTTAAGTTAGTTTAAAGCAGTGGCGTAGTCACAGGTGGGCCTGGGTGGGCCAGGGCCCACCCACTTAGGGCTCAGGCCCACCCAACAGTAGCACATATTTAGCGGTAGCTGGTGGAGATCCCAATCTCTGTCAGCTGAAGACTTTCCCCTGATAGAAACAAAATTCTACTCTCCACAATACTGGCACCTGTGCATGCTCCATTTTCAATGCATGCCTGCTGCAGACTGCCAAGGTGGAAAGAAGCATTTTCCTGCCAGCTGAGATATTTTTTTGGTGGTGGGGGGAGAACATTTGGTGCCCACCCACTTCTTATCTAGGCCCACCCAAACTCTGTTGTCTGGCTACGTCCCTGATTTAAAGTATATATGATAATCAGAGATTTTAATCACTTCTCTGCCTGTGCAACTGTGAAGTGAAGCAGCAGATGGACCTCCAATCAAATGGGACAATGAAGAAGCATGATTCAGGAGCTGGATTACCAGAGGAGGTACTGCAAATCAGGTCGCTCCTATTGGAAAGAATCTGCGTGGAACAAGATTCCCGAGAGAAGATTGTGTGTTTTACTCAGAAGGGAGTAGGTTTGTCCTTACATATGGGAAATCCTTTCTCCAAAAAGAAACTGTTATTAAAAGGGATGACAAAGATAGATTTAAAAAAAGAGTATCGAGTATTACAGTGTTCATTCAGTGCTGTACAATATTAAGACAGAAAGACAACCCGAAAGCTGTAATTGTTTTCCACTTACTTTCAGTAAAGAGAATTGGAGCACCCTATATCTATTTGAAGGGTCTTTTATGCCAGGGCCTTTAGGGGAAAACCTCTCCCCATCCCCCCCTCCACGGAAGAGAACCTGCTCCCTTATATAAGAGTGTGCATGCTTTCAGCAAAGCAGGAGAAAACTACTACTACTTAACATTTATAAAGCGCTACCAGGGTTACGCAGCATTGTACAATTTACACAGAGGACAGTCCCTGCTCAAAGGAGCTTACAATCTAAAGGACAAAAAAGTGCAGGCAATCAAATTGGGGCAGTCTAGATTTCATGATGAATAATGGTTAGGTGCCGAAAGCGACATTGAAGAGGAGGGCTTTGAGCAAGGATTTGAAGATGGGCAGGGAGGGGGCTTGGCGTATGGGCTCAGGGAGTTCATTCTAAGCATAGGGTGAGGTGAGGCAGAAAGGGCGGAGCCTGGAGTTGGCGGTGGTGGAGAAGGGTACTGAGAGGAGGGATTTGTCCTGTGAGCGGAGATTACGGGTAGGAGCGTAAGGGGAGATGAGGGTAGAGAGGTAATGAGGGGCTGCAGATTGAGTGCATTTGTAGGTTAATAAGAGAAGCTTGAATTGTATGTGGTACCTGATCGGAAGCCAGTGAAGTGAATTGAGGAGAGGGGTGATATGAACATATCGGTCTAGGCGGAAGATAAGACGCACAGCAGAGTTCTGAACAGATTGAAGGGGGGATAGATGGTTAAGTGGGAGGTCAGTGAGGAGTAGGTTGCAGTAGTCAAGGCGAGAGGTAATGAGAGAGTGGATGAGAGTATGGGTGGTGTGCTCAGAGAGGAAAGGGCGAATTTTGCTGATGTTATAGAGAAAGAAGCGACAGGTCTTGGCTGTCTGCTGGATATGCGCAGAGGAGAGGGAGGAGTCGAAGATGACTCCAAGGTTGCGGGCAGATGAGACGGGGAGGATGAGGGTGTTATCGACTGAAATAGATAGTGGAGGGAGAGGAGAAGTGGGTTTGGGTGGAAAGACAATGAGTTCGGTCTTGGATAATGTTCAGTTTCAGGTGGCGGTTGGACATCCAGGCAGCAATGTCGGATAAGCAGGCCAATACTTTGGCCTGGGTTTCCGCAGTGATGTCAGGTGTGGAGAGATAAAGCTGGGTGTCATTAGCATAAAGTTGACATTGGAAACCATGAGATGAGATCAGCAAGCCCAGGGAAGAGGTGTAGATTGAGAAAAGAAGGGGTCCAAGGATAGATCCCTGAGGAACACCAACAGAGAGCAGGATGGGGGTAGAGGAAGATCCATGAGAATGTATTCTGAAGATACAGTGGGAGAGCTAAGAGGAGAACCAGGAGAGGACAGAGCCCTGGAATCCAAATGAGGATAGAGCGGCAAGGAGTAGATTATGATTGACAGTGTCAAAAGCGGCGGATAGGTCGAGGAGGATGAGGATGGAGTAGTGACCTTTGGATTTGGCAAGGAACAGGTCATTACAGACTTTAGTGAGTGCCGTTTCTGTCGAGTGTAGATGGCGAAAACCAGATTGAAGCAGAGAAATAAATTCTCTGTGGGGACCTGAGGTGCAAATCCAACAATACACTACTCCACAACCAGGACACCCCCTTACTCCCATAAATAGGGCATGATGGGCAGGCAACAGGGTTATATCTCAAAAATTAGCATTTTTCCTTCCCTATTCCTACAAGGTAATACCGTTGTATATAACATTCTCTCGTACACACTTTCAAGTTTTTCCACCAAAGACAGATGGTATCCCTAAGGCTACAATATCCCATAATGCCATCAGAGGCTCAGTTAATCTGTGATGCTGCAATAATCATATTGTAAAATTTGGTAAGGAGCTTCTCTTCCTTCTCCTTTCATGTGCATAGGAACTCTAGGTACCACATACACATATTAGCCTAGTGGAGCTCAACTGTACAGTACAGCATATTCTTTACTGAAATATCAGGAGGTGTTTAATGAGATGCGCAGAGGATCGTACAGCTTTGCTGGTAAAGATGTGTATCTGCCGTGTTCTGGAATTTCTGATAATGGCAATAAAAACATATCCTCCGTACACTTTAGCTCTGCTTTCTAAACTCCTAAATTATGTACTTGGAATTAGGCTGCTTTTATGAGGCCAAGATTCAGGGAAAATTGAGCAAGAAGCCCTGGGCAGCCAAGATAAATGCAGTTATTCAAGAGCAGAATGCTAGCACTTTCTGACTACATTGTGTAATTAAGCCCCTTACTAACATCACACTGGGGAATTGCACTGCTGATTCCGACAGAAACAAATCTCTTTGGCTTTGAAACCTTGCCTTAAAAAGAAATATTTTGGTTCTAGTGTTTGTCTTAGAGGGAGAAGGGTTGCTGCTGCAGTGGATGAGCTGTCCTTGACACAGGAAGTAGATAACACCTGCCTTTCCAATCCAAACCACCTGCTCCTGCTTTCTCAAGGAGGAATCTCAGCAGCTGGCAAGCAGCTTCCAGCCAGACTTCCATAGCATGTCAACAACAATAAAGGGAAAGTATTTATCGATCTGATAACTGTATGCTGAGATTGCCAAAAAAGGACTTCTGCAGGAAATTCTGATTTCTCCTCCTTTTCCAGGCGCTTCCCTGATCTTCTCGTACTGCAAAATGCAAACCTGTTCTGACAGTTACCAGTTAGTAAGCTTAGGCCATCATGAGAAGGAATTTTCATAAACAGTTTCCTTTGTATTTGGGAACATTTTCTGGTATTATATGATTAGTAGATACAATTTAAACGAAAAAGATACTACTGTAAATGTGTGCTTGAGTGTATGAGCCACTTAAAGTGGACATTCTCACTACTAGCTCTCCCACACACACACACACACACTTCTCTAGTCATGTGAACAGCATAAAACAGCTGATTTCAATCACAATTCAGAGCTGCAGGGCACATACTTGTAAGAGTCCTCCCACACACATTTTTATGCTCAGATCTTGTCTTATTGGTGTCACAAACAGTGCTAGCTGAAAGGATTGTGGCGCCCTTGCTCTGGCACCCCTCTCCCCCGACATTGGATCTACCTGTTCTTTTACAGCAGCGAGAGCATGTCATTTTGTCCTTGCTACTGTACTCTTCTCTATGTTCAGCCATCAGCATCACTCCAGACTTTTAACACAAGAACAGAAAGTGCCACTGTAATAGTTGAGCTAGTGAAGCAGGCTTTTTTTTGGCCCTGAGCAAGTGCCTCCCCTACTCAAGCCTTGAACTGGCCCTGGTCACAAAGCACTGAGATGCTCCCCGGCACCACTGTAAAGGAGCCAGAGCTGGACAAAACCGAACAGTGCTCTCCCTCCTTCAGAAGACCCTCCCCCAGCCTAGCTCTATCAATCCTTGGTGATCTAAGGGATCAGTGCAGAAACAATCCCTGGTCACCACTCCTTCCCCTGACAGTGCTAGGTTCAAAATGGTGCTGGCAGTCCCTACTGTTAGCCTTGCTGATGTCATTTTGAATCCGGTGCCAGAAGAGGTGGGAGTATTGGGGATCACTCTTGCCTGGGGATCTCCAGAACACCAAGGATTGATAGAAGTAGGCATAGGGGGTGGGGTTATGGTCAACCTTTGTGGATTGTTTGTTGTGGGGTGGGAGGTTGGGGGGTCAAGCACTGTTTAGCTTTGTCCAGCTCCAGCCCTTTAAGAAAGTACCTGTATATAATATGTAAACCACTATGGCTGTACCACAGTAAGGTCAATTTTATGTTTTAAAATATGTACATCTGTTATTTTTATTATGAATATTGCACTGTAGATTGCCTAGTACAAAATAGCCATACTGGGTCAGACAAATGGTCCAACAGTGACCAATCCAGGTCACAAGTGCCTGTCAGAATCCAAAGAGTAGCAAGATTCCATGCTACCATTCCCAGGGCAAGCAGTGGCTTCACCCATTTCTATTTCTAATCCAAATCTTTCTTAAACCCAGATATGCTAACTGCTGTTACCACATCCTCTGGTAACAAGTTTCAGAGCTTAACTATTCGTTGAGTGAAAAAATATTTCCTCCTATTCAATTAAAAGATATAGGGGCCTTACTAGACAGCTTGCAAATTGTCAGAGAGCATTGCAGGAACTGGATTTGGAGGATATAGTTAATTTGCTGCATCAAATGCAACAGGAGTTTTTTGAAAGAGGTAGTAAAGCTGGGCGTCTGAATGGCTGCCAAACTTTGGAAAGGTGGGATCGTAATTTGATATTGCAGGTCAGGGCTCCTGGGGGAGAGGTGGTATCAGGTGATTGTAGGATTGGACCAGTTTTTGTACGATATTATACTCAGCTTTATGGGGTGAAGTCCGGGGTATCTGATCTGGAAATAGAGACGTATTTAGATTCAGTCACCTTTCTGCAGCTCTCCGAGGCAGCCTTAACTGACTTATCGGCTCCTGTCACTGTTAAGGAGGTATATATGATGATTGATCAGCTCCCTTTGGGGAAGGCTCCTGGCTTGGATGGATTCTCAAACCTGTTTTATAAAAAAATTTCCTCTCAATTGGCAGGCCCGCTGGCCTCATACTTTAATTCCTTACTAGCTGAATCTCACCTCCTTCTTTCCATTCATCAGGTGGGGATAGCTTTAATTCTTAAGCCTGGGAAGGACCTCCTTAGCTGTAGTTCCTATCGCCCTATTTCACTTTTAGGAGTTGACTATAAGCTTCTCACTAGGAGATTGGCAGTAAGGCTGCAATGATACCTTCCTTAATTAATTCATGGCGATCAGTCCGGATTTATTCAAGGTCGGCAGCCTAAAGATAATATTAGACATTTGTTGGATTTGGTTTGGTTGGCTCGCCAAGATAACATACCAGCGGTATTTTTGGGCATTGTTGCGGAGAAGGCTTTTGATCAAGTCTGATGGCCTTTTATGATGGGGACATTATGACGTTTTGGTTTCTCAGGTAATTTTTTGCAATTAACCGGTTGCCAGTCTTCGTGTCAATGGGGCATATACAGATTTTTTTCTGATTTTGAAGGGCACCTGACAGGGGTGTCCTTTATCCCTGCTGATTTTCTATTTAACTATAGAACCATTGGCCCAAGCGGTACGGGAATGCGATGAAATCGAGGGGATTCGAGTGGGTAGTCAAGAGCATAAAATCATGCTATGTGCCGATGATATTCTTTTTGTTTTAACTGAACCTCTCCAATCGTTAGCAGCCGTCTAAAACAAGCTGACACAGTATGGACATATCTCAGGCTTTACGGTCAACATCTCGAAATCAGAGCTGCATAATCTTACTGTAGCGGAACCTCACTTGTCAGACTTGTGGAACCGCTTTCACTATCGGTGGGCACATCAATATATACGTTATTTAGGGGTTCAGATCCCAGCTGACTTGGGTCAGCTGTTTAATTAAATTATCCTCCTGTCCTATCCAAGGTATTGAATGACCTTAATTGGTGAGATGGTCTTGGAGTTTCATGGTTAGGTCGCATTACTGCTGTTAAAATGAATGTGCTCCCAATATTTCTTTGTATCTTTACTTGTCTTCCCCTGCAGACTCCTAAAGGTTTTTTACTTAAACTTCAATGGAAGGTATTTCATTTTATCTGGCAGTATAAGCCTCTGCGAGTATGTCAGGCCCGAATGCATGCTGATCGGGAACAGGAAGGAATGGGGATCCCTGATTTTGCTCATTATTATCGAGTGGCACTACTGACAGCTCTTTTTGATTGGATTACATCCCCACTGAAATGCTGGGTGCAACTCGAACAGTCTGTAGTGGGGAAGATGCCGGTAAATTATTTATACTGGCTTCTATTACCGCAGTTGCATATGTGGATGAAATCAGCACTGTATTGTATGGCCTGTGTTCTTGCCGAATAGTACGCAACTAGGAAGGCGCTGTTTCTGAAGCAGTGTTATTTTTTTGACACTCCCATTTTACATTCTTCGGGATTTTTAGCGCCTAATCACACAGGAGTGTTAGTAGATGGGAAGCCAAGGGCTTACGGACCCTGGGACAATTGTTGGTAAAAGACTTCTTTATTCCCTTCGAAGTCTTGTGAGATCAGTATGAGCTGCTTGATGCTGTTTATTTTTCATATTGTCAATTACGGGATTTTATTTATAAAAAAAAAGTACTGCCGGATTGGCGACAGGGGGACCAGGCTGTATTGAAGCTCTTTAAGTTTGGAGTGGGGAAGGGATTGATATCCAGGTTATATAAAGCTTTGTTGTATAGCAGACCTATTACTCAAAAGTATGAACAATGTTGGGAAGTGCTTTTGGGGGGGTACCTTTATCTGCTTTGCAGTGGCAGCTGATTTACACAAAACTTACTAAGTCACAATTGCTTCAAATTATATAGAGCATGGCTTTAAGATGCTCTTTCAGTGGTACTATACCCCAGAACGATTGAAAAATACTTTTTGTTTTGACTCTGGCCTCTGCTGGAGAGATTGTGGATTTGAAGGGACTTTCGAATATATCTGGTGGACTTGTCCCAAAGTCCAGAAATATTGGGAGATGGTAGCGCAGTTTCTACAACTTTTGTTGGAGGTAACATGCCCGCCTTCCATACTTGTTTTTCTGCTTAATGGTTCTTCTCCCTCAGTAGATGTGGGAATTACCCGACTGATACACATGGTGGTCACTGCTGTAAGGTTGTGTTTGGCATCCACTTGGAAAAAACCTGATGTGCCCAGCAGAGACCAGTTGATGGCAAAATTGAACTATCTTTAATTAATGTCAAAGTTAACCGCCATTAAACATGATTGCATGAGTTCCTTTTATGCAGTGTGGACCCCATATAGGCGAATGTTAGGCCTTTGTTTTGTTTTTTTTATTACATTTGTACCCCGCACTTTTCCCACTCATGGCAGGCTCAATGCGACTTACATGTTGTTAATACTAAGGTGTGTGATTGATGGGAGGTGTGGCTGCTGACTAGATTATGTTTTTTTCTGTTGTTTTTTTGAGGGGGGAACAGTTGGAATTAAGAGTTATGTGGAGTAAAAGTTGGCACTCTGCCTGTATATACGCTGTTGTTAATAAAATTTATTGAAAATTAAAAAAAGATATAGGGGCCCTTTTACTAAGCCATGGTAAAAAGCGGCCTGCAGTAGTGCGAGCATGTCTTTTGGGCGTACGCTGGGCCATTTTTTACCATGTCTAGGAAAAAAGGGCCTTTTTAAAGGGGCTGGAAAATGAACGTGCGCTAAAATTGAAACCAGCGCGCATCTGTTTTCAGCCTGAGACCTTACTGCCACCAATTGACCTAGCAGTAAGATCCATATGGCGGTAAGCGTGCAGTGCGCGCCAACTGCCATTTACCGTCTACCGCGTGTTTTCGATGTGTGCCAAACTTGGAATTACGGCAAGCCGGGTAGTAATGCTAATTTGGTGCATGCTGGACACATATAGGCCCTTACATACCTTTGTAAAAGGGCCCCATAGTGCAGTCTAGACATTGTGGAAATAAATAAATAAAAATGCATGACCCAGGCAATGCTTTATTAGCCCTATGCTCCTGGTGAGGAGAATAACCAGCTCACAAAGTTGATTGCAAGTTTCATTATTTGTTTACCGTGGAGTCACTAACCTGTACAGTTGATTTACTGCAGGTTAGTGACTCCTGTGATAAACTAAGCTGTGGTAAAAAATAACTTCCCCTAGATCTTAGAGCCAAATTTTAGATTATTCCTCAAACTTAACTAGGTCCCTCCTCAGTTTTTCCATAATTTCCACTATCCAGATTATAATCGAAAGAGAAAAACACCTATATTTCGACCCAAATCGGGAGATGGGCGTTTTTCTCGCAAAGGCGCCCAAATCGGTATAATCGAAAGCCGAGTTTGGGCGTTTCCAACTGCACTCCGTCGCGGAAACAAATAAAGTTGACGGGGGGTGTTGGAGGTGGGACTGGGGCGTGGTTATCAGCCGAGGAGAGATGAGCGTCTGTAGCTGATAATCGAAAAAAAGGGCGTTTTTACCGTGATTTTGGGTCACTTTTTTTGGACCCTTTTTTTTCACGAACAAGTCCCAAAAAAGTGCCCCAACTGCCCAGATGACCATTGGAGGGAATCGGGGATGACCTCCCCGGACTCCCCCAGTGGTCACTAACCCCCTCCCATCAAAAAAAAATCCACTTTAAAAACTTTTTTCCCAGCCTGTATAGCCAGCCTCAAATGCCATACCCACCTCCATGACAGCAGAATGTGTTCGATCCTGTCACAGCCTTTCCCTGGGTCAGATGTGGCTCTCGGGTGCAGTACAGGGTCACATCAGCATTGCATTGTGGTGGGTGTAGGGTATTGGGCTCCGTGATTTCATTAGCTTGTGTTACAGTCTCACGATGTTGGTAGTTGGTAGGCTCTTCTCCCATGGTGCTTTTCCCCCTGCCTACTGGGTCAGAGTGTGCCCTGTTGTATTTCCTGTTGTAGTCCTTGCGGTAGTGGCCATTTTTGTAAGCCAGTTTTAGTTCCCCTTCCTGTGTTAACCACGTTAGACAACTTAGTTCTTACCTTGAATGTGGCTGAAAGAGGGCATTGTACAGCATTCTGACAGCTCTGACCTACTGCTAATCTCAGTACCAGGGAGACTCGTTGCCATTGGGGCACAACCTCTGATCTGCAGTTAACTGTGAGTAAGCGTGCTTATTCCAATAAAGGACATTTTCGGAGAGATTAGTCTTCAGGTGTCAACTGGTGTGCCAATGTTATACAGCAGCAACAAGACCTAGAGGCCTGCGTGTATGCAGGTCCCTGGAGCACTTTTAGTGGGTACCGCCGTGCACTTCAGGCAGGTGGACCCAGCCCCCCCCCCCCCACCTGCAACACTTGTGCTGGTAATGGGAGGCCTCCAAAACCCACTGTACCCACATGTAGGTGCCCCCTTCACCCCTAAGAGCTATGGTAGTGTTGTACATTTGTGGGTAGTGGGTTTTGGGGGAGGGGGTTGGGAGCTCAGCACCCGCGGTAAGGGAGCTATGCATGTGGTAACTTTTTCTGAAGTCCACCACACTGACCTAGGGTGCCCAGTTGGTGTCCTGGCATATCAAGGGAGCCAGTGTACTACGATTCGTGGCCCCTCCCATGACCAAATGGCTCGGATTAGGACGTTTTTGAGCTGGGCGTTTTTAGTTTCCATTATCGCTAAAAAAAACAAATGCCCAGCTCAAAAACATCCATCTTTTCGAAAATGCAGTTCGGCCCGCCCCTTCACAGACCCGTTCTCGGAGATAAACGCCCATGGAGATAGGCGTTCGCGTTCGATTATGCCCCTCCACGTCTACCCTATTGAAGATTTCTTGAATATTCATAAGCATTTAACCAGCCAGGATCGGCACCTGGCTGGTCAACTACCCCATAACCGGCCACCTGCAAACTTTCAACCGGACACGGCCACCCATGACCCGCTGAAAATTTGCAGTTAGCGGATAGCCGGTTATATTGCACAATAAAACCAGCTATCTACTGATTTTCAGCATGAGTTTGTCAATCATATTTGGCCGTGTGAATACCAGGTCTATGTTTGGCCAGTTCAAACTTAACCTAAAATTCTTCAATACCCTTGGATGTGTTCCATCTGGCCCTATCATTTGTCTATTTTTAATTTATCTAATTATTTATTTATTTATTTATTTATTTATTTATTTATTTATTTATAATTTTTAGAAAGAACCTTCCAGATACACTAGGATCACCCAAAGTGGTGTACAAATGTAAAAACATAAGTTGCAATACATAAAATTAACAATTACAGATAAAATAGCACTAACATAATACTAGATACCTACTACCAAATCCTCATCTTAGCCTGCTCAGACAGGACAAAGCCATTTTAATCTTCCTCTGAAAAGCCCTGCAGTTTACAGCCTGTCTCTATAAACAGGGAGCTGCCACAGAATACACTCTAATTTGTCTATGTCCGATCCTAAAATGCTCTGTAACATTTCCAAAATAACCTAACTGTAAGCCACATTGAAACTACACTAGTTGAAAAATGCAGGCTACAAATGCTGACATAAAAACAAATAAATAAATAATAAAAACATGCATGGCTCATTGATCAAATAGAGTACAACCCTAACTATGCGCCTTGACTTGATCAGAGCACGCCTCCCACCTAATTTTATTTATTTTATTGTATTCTCATAAATAGCATGAATACAAAATATATATTAAAAAGCAACAGGAATAAACAAGACCTTTGAGAAACCCCATAGTGTGACAGAAAACCCCATGGAACATCTCCACAGCAGACCTCTCCGTTAAAAAAGACCTTAACCATGGAAGAACTTTCCCTCACAATCCTATTTCCTTACATGGTCACAAAAACAAATCTAAAGGCCTGTTTTATCAAGCTACACTAGAGGTTCCCTGTCCAGTAATGCCGACAAAGTCCAATGGGCTCCATTGGCATTGCCGTGCAGGAACTGCTAACACAGCTTGATAAAACAGGCCCTAAGTCTACTGGATTGAAGGCTGAGGAGAAGTCTAATAAAATTTAAAAGGCCTGATGTTCCTCATCCATATGTCTCAATTATTTTATCCTGCATGGTTTTCAAAATAGTTTCTATACTATGGCCTGTCTGTGTAACACCCAGCCTAGGGGGTATTTTACAAAGCGGTTGTAAGCCCAACATGAGTTTATCGCTCAGTAATCCAAAACTACCACTGGCCCAACATGGCTGCTAGCAGTACTTCCAGCTGTAGTGCCCGCCATTTCTGGCTCTCTATAATTTTTTTTCTATAATGTGGACTAACCAGGCTGTAATCAGGCATCGCCGCGTGCTGCCTGGTTACTTCTGGGTTACCGCAGGAGCTCTTACTGCCACCCAAGTGCTCCTCAATGCATAGACACGCTGTAAGGGTTATCTTGCAACATGGCCATTTTTGGGAAGTATTTTACCCATTGCGGTAAAAAGGGCCCTGATGTGCGGGGAAAAATGGCCCCTGCCGCTACAGCAGGGCCCTTTTTCCCACAACTTAGTAAAAGGATCCCCTAATGATTTATTGTATAAAATCATTTAACTGGAGAAATAGCAAATGTTCTGTAATTATTTTTTTATAAAATTTTTGAACTCTGCCTATAATTCGTACAACATAATGGATCCAGATCTGGGTTTTTCAAAAATGGAGAGATTACTGAATTAAGTAAGTATTCAGAAAAAATAAACCCTCAGACACAGATTGATAACAATCTCTTCAAAAGGTTTTAGGGCGTCTACTGAAAGAGATCTCTGAAAATGGGAGCCATATGGATGACATACACCGTACCCCTGACAGCACACCATCTCCTCACTCCCACTCCTCTAAGAACTGCCTCTCCCCTTCTTTTCTGATTTTCCACGCTCATTGGTGAGATCTCCCCTACTGATTATTTTGATTCTAATCCACCCTGCTGTATGTCTTAATGTGAATTCCTGCTATATCAAGCATCCCTGGTATATCAAGCAGATGTAAAGAAAGAAAGAAATCAAATACACAGTAAGATGGGTTCATCTCTTTGACCTTTAAATCTCTCCACTGGTGGCTTTGCTGCTGTTGGCAGTGGGCTGCTGGGCATGGGTGGACTGAAAAAGAAGCTGAGACTTGAACAGGTAAAAGAGTTGACCCTCCCTCTCCTTTCTATGTAATAATAATAATTGTTGTTGTATATTTATTTTCCCACTGATATTGAGCCCACAATAATCAGCATTTTTTGTAAACACCGGAGACAGTGGGCATAGAAAACCTCTGGATATTCAGTGGCAAAATCCAGATAGTGGCTATCGCTGAATATCCAAATAAAGCAATGACATTCTGGCACTATTCGGAAAGTGGCAATATTCAGTTTTCATGCTGTCCTAAGTAATTCAGATAGTTTTCTGGATAGCACTGCTGAAAATCATCTATATCTATCTATCTATCTATCTATCTATAGATAGATTCATTCATTCTTTATAATTGTGTTTCCCTTTTTTCTCAGATTTGTTTTTTACATTGGCTGCTCTGTTTATCCCCTCCTTATGATTCTGCTCTCTTTTTCTTTTATATCTTAACCAATCTCATTCACTTTTTCTCCCTTCTTTCTCCCCCAACTTCACATCTATCTCACCCCCTCCTCCCTACCATTTCATCTATACCTTCTCCCTCCACTCTTCTTTTTCTGTCCCCTACCTCTCCTCATCCTTTCTTCCTTAACTCTGCCTCTTTTTCATTTTATTCTCTTCCTCCCCTTTTCTTTCATCTTCATCTTCTACTCGTCTGCTTTTCTCTACCTTTGTGCTATCAATTAATTAATTTAATTTATTAGGAATTATTTACCACTTTTTCAAAAGAATTCATTTGGTATCCTTTTACTAAGGTGTGCTGAAAAATGGCCTGCAGTAGTGTAGGCATGTGTTTTGGGCATGCGCAGATCCATTTTTCAGCGCACCTGCAAAAAATACCTTTTTTAATTTTTGCCGAAAATAGATGTGCTGCAAAATAAAAATTGGCGCCCGTCCATTTTGGGTCTGAGACCTTACCGCCAGCCATTGACCTAATAGTAAGGTCTCATGCGTTAACGTGTAGCAGAGGCACGCCAGAAAATAAAAAATATTTTTCGGATGCGTGCCAAAAATGAAATTACCGCAAGAGCCACACGGTAGGCAGTAACTCTAAATTGGCACACATTGGGCATGCATAGACGCTTACGTGGCTTAATAAAAGGGCCCCACAAGGTGGTATACAGTAAGAATAAATCAAACATAAGCAATAGACAATTACAATAGACAGCGCAGGGTGTAAGCAAAGATGGAACATATAGATAGGTAAGAGAGAAAGAGGAGTTAGAAAATAAGGTGATTAATTTAAAGAAAGTTGCACATGCGGTCAGAGAGATGATCACGTTATCTCAGCTAGGGTAGGAGTGGATAAACATGTCCTGCTGCAGTATGTGCAGCCTGTGTCACTCCTTGTGTGTGTGTGTGACCTTTGTGTCCTTGGAGGTGTGTAGAGAGTCATCCTGTTCTTCAAGTACTCAGGGGCCATTTCCTTTAAGGTCCTTGATGATCAGACATAGAGTTAATTTAGCCCTATATTGTAATGGTAGCCAGTATCAAGTTATCTTTGTTCCTTCAGCCCATTTTTACTCAGTCTTGCCATTTTTTTCTCCTGCCATCAGCCCTCTTCAAGGCTTGTAGTCATGACTATGGCTGATCCTCTCCATGCCAGCTTCAAAAGAGCAAACTCTTTAAGACTTGCCACCGTTTCTCTTCCTGCTGGCCCTGGGGGATCTAGCTCGTAAGGCCAACTGCGGCATCTGCTACTATAGTAACATAACAAATGATGACAGATAAAGACTTGCACGGTCCATCCAGTCTGCCCAAGATTTTTTTTTTCTGATGCTACCCCATAAGGACCAGATACTTAAAGTGCTGCTGCAGGACTTCCTTAGACTGTTGTGGGAGCAACTACTGTGTGGCACTTCCAGCCTTGGATCTAAAGACAGTTACACTGTTCACACCAGCTTAAAGATGGCCCTGGATGAATACTTACGGGCATATCTGTGGGTGGAATGGAAGATGTCATGAAGCATCTATATTGTCTTATCCTACTCAGTGCATTTTTTCTAGTGAAAAAGGTGCTGGTACTCAAATGCCAGGCCACCCTTCAGGGTTGGGGTGATTACTGAGGGACTCACCCCACTATAGCCAGGCCCCCTGCAACCAGTCATAGAATCTATGACAAGGCAGGATTGTTGTGTAGAGCCTGAGCTCTCATTAAAACTTGGGGTCAATGGGTCAATTTTAGAAGACAATAGAAAAGGTGCTGGTACTCAGAAACCCCTCAAAAAAAAGCCCTGATCCTACTACATACACTAAATATATTTTTCAGATAGAGATGAATATTTTTTGAAAGAAGTACATTTCACATCAATATCTGCTATTAACAACAGTTGTTATTAAAGAGAATCTGTGGTTAGTCAAAATCAAGAGTTATGTATCTCTTCCTCAGGGCTGGCTTGATAAATCAAGTGTTCAACTGATTACAGTGTCTATAAGTATGCAATTAGCAGATTTATAATGCAACCTCTTATTTCAGGGGCATTTTCTTTAAAGAATGTTAGTTCATCAGATATTTGCAGTACAGAACATCACATTACTAGCTGGTTTTAAGAAAAGCCTACATTTATTGATTTGATTTGATGGCGCCTTAAAACAACCTTTAAAACATTAATTAACCAAATTCCAGTGGCTCCATCGTCTAAGCATTCCAAGCCAAACAACGACACATATTGAGCAAATTTATTATTTTAATCCTTTATCATTACCTCATTTGAAGTGATTTCATTCCATAATGGAAAAGAAAACCACAATCACTTCACTTTGTTTTTAAAGTGTAGCCAGCACTTCATCAAAAGCTATTTTTTTTTTTTTATTTCCTGGGAAAATTGGTTATTCATGAAGGTGAGGAACTAGTATTACCTAGGGATGCACATGGAAAACATTTTTGTTTCATTTGCCCTTTTGTTAATTTTATTTTCCAAGTTATTTTGGGGTGAATATTCAGCCAGGGTGGTCACTCTTTAAAGTTAAACACTGGCCCCAGTGTTTAATTTAATGTGCCTGTTTAGCAGCACTATTTAGATTTAGGCCTGCTATTTTTTAAGCCTAAATTAAACAAATTATATATACATTTAGTGACTGAGTATCTCCTTGAAGCTACCATTGGCCATTGCTCAGATCATGTTGCTGCCATAGACTATAGTGATAAAACCAGGAATATTTTGTCTCTTCAGCCTAACCAGCCCTCTAACACCCCTTGGTATGACTCCAGTTCCCTTGGGGATACAGTATGGCCCACCAGTATTCATCCGGTGCACCCCCGCAAGAGTTGCTGCCTGTCTTTGCCTCATCCATCTGCCACCAATGTGTTGTCAAGGAGAAGTTGGTGTGTGTAGCATTCTGGCTGGTCCAGATGTTGGTAGTAAAATGGATGTTGCTCACCCCTATCTTGGCCAGCTGCACCTGCATTTAGATACGACACTGAGCGTACAAGATAGGGATCATGCACCTACTAAAAGCTGTTCTAGAGAGCATTTTGTAATACGAGGCTAACAGCTTCAGCTGCTTCAACTCCATATTTCCCTCCACCTTTCAGTGTGGTTATCCAGGGTAGCTACTTGTATTATTATAGCATATCAGCATGTTTGATGCTAACAACTTCTTGTCTTAGGACCAGCAGCGTACCGAGGGTGGGGTGGTAGGGGTGGTCTGCCTCGGGTGCACGCTGTCAGCTCCGCCGGTTCCCTGCTCCTTATGATGTTACTTCCTGTTCCGGGGCAGAGGGAGCAGGGAACCGGCGGAGCCAACAGCCATGCACTCCAGGAGATAAGAGCAATGCACCAGGGGGGGGGGGGAGGGGGATGCTGCTGCACCTGGGGGATATTGATGCTGCACCAGGGGGGGGTATGCTGCACCCGGGGGGGGGGGGGTGTACAGTGGTGATCCACCCCGGTTGGCAGCTGACCAAAAAACACCACTGCTTAGGACAGTGATATGGAACACTACTCAATCTATTCCATGGTGGCTTACTGCTGGTGAAGTGAAGCTGGGGGCTGCTGGCTTACCATCTTACTGGCAAAAAGGTCAGGGAGTCATGGATGATGATCTTCCCTTTTCCTGTAGCTGTTCTACTGCTGCTGCTGCTTCCTTTTTGAGTGCAAATGGGGTCCCCAGGCTACGTCCAGCATCCCCTAAAACCAATACTGATGGATGATGTTTTAGTAATGAGATTGCCTAGCACCAAAGCTACTAAGGGGACCAGATCATTGAGAGGGAGATTTTAGCCATGCCCCCAGCTCCGTCCACTCATGCCCCCAATAACCTCCCACTCTACCTCTTGGCTCAACCCCTAAGAGACCTCGGCTGGCACCAAGAAGCAACTTCCCCCTTGGGCAGCAGGAGATAGCTTAGTAAAACATCATCTCCTGTTGCTGGTGGAACCAGTCTTGCGATAAGAGCTATGAGATTTGGCAGCTTTTATCGCGAGACTGGTCCTGCAGGAGCAGGAGATGACATCTTATTAATGCATCTCCTGCTGCCAATGGAGGACAAGGCTGCTCAGTGGGAGTGTGGGAGATGACTCGTAAAAGCAGGAGTCTCTTGCTGAATTAGGGAGACTTGGCAGGTCTGTAGCACTATATATTTGAAAAAGATGGCCAACTATTATTTCTTTATTGATGAAATTGCCCACTAGCACTAAAATACCTCAACATCTCTGCTTAAATCCTGTTGGCAGGACTTTGTATTCCCCCCACCCCCCACCCCAGGTAGCCAGGCAAAGGAAAAGGAGAGCTAACTCCTAGCAAAGTAGGAGGCTTGATCATGGGGTTCTCCTTTGGATGGGCTCTACTTGGAGGGGTATGGATGGGGGGGGGGCTTGGTCAGTTGGGGGGGGGGGGCTTTTGGATCTGAAAAGTTTCTGATCAGGGGTGGAGAGCCTGAAAGTCATGTCCGGGAGCATCGGGCCGCAGCTTGGTGGCCTGATGTTCTGGACTGCTAGATTAACATATCTTGCAAGATGGCTCGCAAGCAGCATTATTCATTTAACATGGTAGTCAGAAACCTGTGGGACTGTTATACTGCATGTTGGGGACTCCTATGGTAAATCACGGTGTGGTAAAGGCTTGCTTTTTACCACACCTTGATAATGTCCCCTCTAAGTGGGTAATTATAAGGGCCTCCCACTTTAAACAGTAAAGTGCTTGCCTGTACAATTTGTGTAGAGCATGGGCAGAACATGCAAGTAGATGGGAAGGGGCATTTTCGATATGATGTCTAAATCCGATTTTGGACATTTTGCTGAAAACGTCCAAAATTCAAGTGGTGAACAACAATTTTCAGGCCAGCAAAAAGGTCTATTTTTCTGCTTCGAAAATGGCTATTATCTAGACATTTTGTACATATTTTGTGCTTAGTGCAATTTTCCTTATGTGACCATTTTTGAAAAACAAACATCCAAGGGAAAAATGCACAAAAACAAGCCATTGGGACGTAGGGCAGCATTCTTAGTAGACTGGGCACACTGACATCCCAGCAGAGCTGTAAGGCACCCTAGGGGGCGCTGCAGTGGACTTCACATAAAAGGTCCCTGGTACACATCTCACTGTTACGCCCTTATATTGTATAGAAAGCCCTCCAAAACCCACTAAAAACCTACTGTACTCAACTATAAACCACTACAATAGGCTTAAGTCTGCAGGTGTCACCTATATGTGCGTACAGTAGGTTTTGGAGGGCTTGTCAAGACATGAAGAGAAAACTTTATTCTCACCCCCCTCATTGAAACTGTTCTCTCTAAGCTGAATGGGCGTTCTCCAACTGCATTGCTAAAAGTGTGTGGGGGTGGGGGGGTGGTGCTGTTTCAATATTGTGTTTTCAATCTCTAGGGACAGGCGGGTTCCCTGGAGTGCTGCAGAACTTGCCTGTCCCTTACTATTGAAAATGTGATAGTGAAACAGCACCCCCCACTGGCAGGAGGACTCCAACTCAGCTTAGAGGGAACAGTGCTCAGAGATGCACAACAATCCACCAGTTGCTGCGGTTGAATTTTATGTTCTAGGAACACCTCCAACAGTTATTGCACAGCCTTTGCCCTTACCACACATTAATTTTCACAGAGTGCAGTACGTGCATAACTTTTAATGCATTTTATTAAACAGGACCTTAAGTTTGGTTCCAATTTAGATTGACTTTTTGAGGGAACATTAATAGTTTTGAAATGTTTTCAGTAGACAGCTATTCTTGATTTTGGACTTTTTCGCCCCTTTTCTTTATAAAACTCTTCTAGCTCAGAAATATTCTTAAATCTGCTAATATACATGCAATGTTTGAGACTTCACCACAGATTTTCAATAATATTAAAGTCTGGGCACTGTCAACGACCTTTATGTTCTTGAGTTTGAGGTATGTTTTGGATTATTATCTTGCTGAAATGTTCAACCTCTTTTCAGCTTCACTGACTATGAAATATTAACTTCTAGGATACATTGATATTTAGTTGAACCAATGCTTCTTTTCTCTGGCACAATGCTTCTTGTCCCATTCATTGCCACATAACCCCAAAGTATAGTAGATTCACCCTTGCGTTTAACTTTTGGCAAGGTGTTCTTTACTTCAAATGCTTCACCCTTTTTCTCTAAATGTGTCTTAAGTAGTTATGACCAAACAGTTCAGGGGTCCTTTTACTAAGCTGCGGTAAAAGGGGGCCTGCGCTAGCATCAGCGCATGTTTTTGATGCGTGCTGAGGTCCCCTTTGACCGCAGTGGGTAAAGGTTTGTCTCTTTTTTGTTTTAAAAGAATTGGCCATGGGTTTTAAATATGAGGCGGGTTGAGTCTATTGTGTTAAGACCCCTGACGCAGGCGCTGTGCGCTGAAACACGGACCGTGTCGGGTCCATTCAAGGATTGTTTCATCAAAACACATGATTAAAGGTTTTAACCCCCATTTTTTTGAAGGCTCCTGGTACTTTTTGTTTTGTTCTTTGGACTTTTGTTGTACTTTGCTCCCTCTCTTTGCTACACCATGGGTTAAGTGACCCATTTACCACATGGCCATTTCAGGGGGGGAGCACTTACCACCACCCATTGAGGTGGCGGTAAGGGCTCCAGCACTAACCCAATGGTAACCGGGCAGTGTGCGTGCCTTCCCAATTACCACAGGGTAAACACCAGTGCTACAAAAATAGACCATTTTTTTGTAGTGCCAGAAATGGCACGTGCTGGGGTGGGAACTACTGCTGGGCTGCTGTGGTAGGCTGGCAGTAGTTCTTGTTTGGCTTAGTAAAAGGGCCCTTCAATTTGTTGTTTGAAGACTCCAAAGCACATTCCCATGGATTCTATATATATGTCACCCAGATTTGAGTGCCTAAATTTGGGTGCGATCTGAAGATGCATGCACAACTTAATTGGCTAACGAGCCATTAATGAGCAACAATTGGCCACTAACAAGCAATTATTGATGTTAATGAGCACCAATTAAGATTTGTGCATATATCTGAAAGATAATGCCAGAGAGACAATAACATTTGTCATAGCCTGTAAGGATGGATAAGATTTTAGCCTTCTCAACCATCGCAGCTTTGTATAAACTACCTTTATTAATTGTTGAACATGTGTCACAAAATCCAATCTAGGAGAGATCCAAACACCTAAATATCTTACACTCACAGCAGTAGATTCAATGTGTATTCTGGAAAATGTCAAGTCCAATTTAGGTGGTGGGATCTCAAATCTATTAATTCTTAACATCTGTTTTGTCCTTGTCTAGCTATTTTATAATGCATGGGCATCCAAATCCCATAGCATACAACTCACAAGGGGGGCATGGCCACAGGAGGGGTGTGGACGTGTCGGGACATTCCGAAATGTTGCATGCATTGGTACAGAATAGGGGGTCAGTGCACACAACATGGGCACCATCATTTACACCAGGTTTCAGCAGGCATACGTCTGGTGCCCAAAGTTAGGGTGTGGGAATTGGCACTAAGCACGATTCAAGAAAGGGTGCACGCCCTTTATAGCATTGTACTTAGCGCCGATCTTTTCTGGCACCCCTTTTTGAATCTCAATATCTAAAAAAGAGATATCTATATGTATATGACAACAATGGTGTAGTGTTCTTGTAGGGGAAAAAGCCTACAGAAAAAAAGCAACACTGGGCCTTTAAGACTGGGACAATTGCAACTCTTTATTGGTGACCCGATTGACTCCACAAGAATTCCAAACATCAACATTTGATAGATTGAGTAATACGACATTGCATAAAAATACTCAATCTATCAAATGATGATGTTTGGAATTCTTGTGCAGTCAATCTATACAGATGTTTTTCCTGCTAATTTTATTTTATGATAATTGATTAACTGTATTTTGAAATATTTATTATCTTCATTTTATATATCACATTTTCTAATAAGGTGTTCATTTATTAATTTTTAACGATATATATATATATATATATATATATATATTTGTTTCATGTTGTCAGACCCCTGAGGCAGGCGTTGTTTAATGCCAAAACACGGCCCGTGTCGGGTCACCAATAAAGAATTGCAATTGTTCCAGTCTTAAAGGCCCAGTGTTGCTTTTTTTCTGTATGCTTGTTGTGTATGCTGTTATACCCTCTCTATTCGTGCAGGGGAAAAAGCCTCAAATAATGATGGGGTGCTCCTTTGTTGATCGTTTCTTCAACCTAAGGGAGTTCGTCATTCATCATCGGCTCAAAAAACCCCTTAGAGCAAACATAAAGTCCATGTACCACACTTTACTACTGCTTTAAGCTAGTGTTTTAAGGTTCACTTATCTCCTTATTTCTCCGGCTGTTCAGTCGGTTGTCACCGTCCACGGCCTAGGGTCCGTGGTGCCTCTCGACTGTCTCATTCACTACCGGCTTTTGCTCTTTGGACGGTGAAGAAACAATCAACAAAGGAGCTCCCATCATTATTTGAGGCTTTTCCCCCTACAAGAACACTACACCATTGTTGTAATATACATATAGAGATCTCTTTTTTAGATATTGAGATAAGACTGTGATATTCTATTAGCTCTGAATTGAGTGGAGGAGTGTCCTAGTGGTTAGGGTGGTGGACTTTGGTCTTGGGGAACTGAGGAATTGAGTTCAATTCCCACTTCAGGCACAGGCAGCTCCTTGTGACTCTGGGCAAGTCACTTAACCCTCCATTGCCCCATGTAAGCTGCATTGAGCCTGCCATGAGTGGGAAAGCTCGGGGTACAAATGTAAAAATAAAATATTTAGATTTGCCCATTTTTGAATGCCATTTGTAGAATCCAGCCCATTGTTCCTGAAAATGTAAAGCTTTTCAAGGTATCCTTTTGCATCCTTTTGACAATGATTTTTTGTGCTGAGGTCAAAGAACAAATTTCTTTCAGACAACTCTCCCATGCAGATCACTGTGGTATTAGTAAAGCTGTACTGTGAACAACTACTGAAGTGTCAGCTAAACATTTCAGCAGTTCATTTGCAGTTATCTGTTGCTTCTATGTGGAAGATCTGAATAATCTGGACAATTTTGCCAGAGATTTTCCTTGGTCTGCCAGATCTTGCCTTGACTTCAACAATTACATGTAACTTCTATTTCTTAATAATGTTCTGACAGTTTGAACTTGCGACCTGGAAACATCTAACAATTTTTAATAGCCTTCTGCTTCTTTATGGAGTGAATTAGCTTCATTTTCAAATGCCTGGGCAGCTGCTTAGAAACCAATGACTTTTGAAAGTAGACAGAAGAGCAAGTATAAGCAGAAAGGTTAGAAAGGTCATAGTATTTGTTCAACAATAAGATTGTCGTCACCTGATTAAATTTGGGCCTTAATAACAACAGATATATATTCAGCCCATGGAGGTATGTGATTTTTAAGCTGCTGATAGCCACAGACTGAAGGCCAGATATTCACTGCTGGGTCATGTCTGGGCTTTATGCATTAAATATCTAGGTAAGTGCACTCAACTGAAAGTTAACCAGACACTGGCTGATATTCATACCAATGCTTGGTTACCTTAGTGGATAAAGGTAGGACAACATTTTTGCAACCAAACTTGTTGTGCTTAATTAAAAGGTTAGCCACTGAATACCGATGTATAGCTAGCTCAGTGGGGTTTAACCAGGCAGAAATGTCTCCTGCCCGATTAAACCCTTTTGAATATCAGGATCAACCTATTAAAAATAGTAATGAATCAACTGTAAGGGTGCTCAAACATTTGCACCTGCCATATTCACTGGTTTCTTATTTAAAATCTGTACTAAAAGAAAATAGCCAACCACTTGGAGAATGCTTAGATTCTTGGAAATGTGGGACTTAAGTTCTACTATTGTTGTAACCCCCTAACACTGTTTTCAGCAACTTAGTATTGTACCCCAGGCTATTCTCTGTATTGTTTCCATATGTTTACTTGTCATATTTTATGAAAGTTAATCTCTTTAAAAAAAAGCAAAGAAATAACAATTATGCATTAAAATGTATAGAAAGATGTCATGTTTAATTTTGTACCAATGAAAGCTTGTGTCAGCTTCAACACACTTAAAGATCCATTGAAACATACACTGATGATGAGTTCAAAACTTTTGCACACACTGTAGGTGTCTATTTTCAGTCAATATTAAAGGCCCCTTTACTAATGTGCATTACACAGCACATGAGTTAGCACACAATGGGCCCTGTTTACTAAGCCATGCTGTAGGCACGCTAGCATTTTTAGCACGTTCTAAAAATTAGCACAAACTAATGCTAAAGACACCCATATATTCCTATGGGTATCTGTAGCATTAGCGCATGCTAAAAATGCTAGCGCACCTTAATAAACAGGGCCCAATAACTGTTAGAGCTTATCTGTGATAATCATCATCATCATGTTGGCAAGACATTTACCCTCAGATTCTACATATGGGACTAAATTTTATAAATGGCGCCTAAACGTTTGGCACTGAAAAAATAGCGCTTAGCACTATTCTATAAATGGTGCTTAAAGTTAGGCGCCCTTTATAGAATCATACTTAGCACCGGGAACTGTGACTACATTTAGGTGCAGCCACTTACACCAACGAAACCTTGGTATAAATCCCCACACTAAGAGCCCCTTTTGCCAAGCTGTGGCAAAAGAGGGCTGGCACTGGAGTCAGTGCATGTTTTACACATGCACCGAGGCCCCCCTTTACCGCAGCTGGTAAAAGGGAAGTCTCGCCTTCCTTCTGGAAATGCCCAGGAGTGAAATACAAATTAACATATGCATCCAGTTTCTCCTATATAAGTACGCAAATATGGAACAGCTACCTAAATCAATAAAAACAACACACGACAAATAATTTCCGTAAATTATTGAAAACTAACCTATTCAACAAAGTATACTACAATAATCCATGCTAAATACCAGTTAATCAAAATTTTTACACCGAATCTTCACTAAACATAATTCTGTACTTCCCGATTGTCCATACTAATCAACAAGATTGAAGTTCAATATTTCTGATTGTGTTAATCTATCACGCTTGAAGTTAATCCAACATCTCTTATTTCTGATTATGAAAATGCACTTTCTGTAATTGTATTCCTAATCCTCTCTGTCTCCTTCACCTTAAATATGTATTTCTCTTCCGGAATTGGTGATCACCGTTATGGAAAATGTAAGCCACATTGAGCCTGCAAATAGGTGGGAAAATGTGGGATACAAATGCTACATATAAATAAATAAATAAATCAAGCACTTGCCACACAGCCATTACACTCCGGCGCTACAAAAATAAATACATTTTTGTAGCGCCGGAAATGACAGCATGCTAGGAGTGGGAAGTACCGCTGGGCTGCTGCAGTACTTCCTGTATAGCGAGTAGTAAGTCCGCATTGGGCTTACCGCTGCTTGGTAAAAGGAGCCCTAAATTAAATGTGGCTCTCCTTTATTCTATAACAACATGTATAAATTAAAGGAACGCCCACTCTCCGCCACCCAGATATGCCCCCTATGCCAAAAAAATGCAAATATTTATTAGTGCACGGGTAGCATGTGTACATGGCAAAATTACTGTGGGACACCTCAGCACTCCCCACAGTATGCAATTTTTTGCTGAGATATGTGCTTACCGCAGCTTTGTAAAAGTGCTCCCAAGGCACCGGATGTCACGTCTGTGGTCGTGACCACCCTCAGACTTACCCTATTTCTGGGAATCAGTGTCTGTGCTGGTTTCTGTCTACTTCTGAGTTGGCTCTGTTTCCGTCTCTGGGTGCTGGCCACTTCCAGCATGGCGCTGATTGCCTCAGATACTGCACCTGTGTGGGTTTAACCTCTCTGTGCCTCAGTATACTGTTCCTGAGTTAGCTCTATCTCTGTCTCTGTGGGCTGGCTGCTCTAATGGCTTCACTACTCTACACTTGTGTGTATTGGGCCTCTCTGTACTTCAGTGGGCTGTTCCTGAGGTAGCTCTGTCTCAGGCTGGGTGGGCTGGCTGCTTCCAGCCTGACACTAATTACCTCACTAGGCTACACCTGTGTGGGTTAGGTCTCTCTGGGCTTCTGTATGCTCCCTGCCTGTGGCCTGAAGGGGTGACCTCATCTGTCAGGGCCTTCTTAAGGAACTGGTGTTCTAGTCTTTGGGGCCTTTGCATTGCCAATGCTTCCACAGTGCCTTAGGTCCCGAGGTTAGTGGGCAGGGGTGTGCTGGTAAATTTTTAACAACAGGCTCTTTCTCCGGATGTAGCCAGCTCTGCAGTTGGAAGGGCTAGGGGTGGCCGGGGAGGGGGGGGGGGGGGGGGGGGGAGCAACACTTGCCTCTCTCATCCCTCCCTTCATGCGGGCATGCTAGGCATACCTTTGCTGGCAGCCAATAAATGGACTGCCACCACTCCCAAAATCTTGCTCTGAGCAGCATGCTAAAACTTCTCACATATGCTGGAGAAGTCCCAGCCTGCTGCCCAGAGCTGGAAACAAGGAGCGGGGAGCAGCAGCAGTCTATTTACTTGGCTGGCAGGGCTCAGCATCCCCACCAGCAAAGTAAAAGAGAATTCAGCAGGGGGCCCAAGCCCACATTTTGGGAGTCAGTTGTTAAAGTAGCCATGGAGGGCCTTACTTTAACAACCGGCTCCCAAAATTCTTAAAAACTTAACAACCGGCTCTTGCGAGCCTGTGAGAGCCTGCTCCAGCACACCACTGCCTGTGGGCCTTGCTTTCTGGCTCAGGGTATTATTGCTCTGTGGGCTTTCATCCCTTCTGTGTTTATTGCTCGGTGGGCTTCCAGCTCTTCTATGTCTATTGCTCTGTGGGCTTCCATCTCTTCTGTGTCTATTGCTCTGTGGGCTTCCAGCTCTTCTGTGTCTATTGCTCTGTGGCCTTCCAGCTCTTCTGTGTCCTTTGCTCTGAGGGCCTCCAGTCTATCTATGTAGGGTTACCATATGGCTCCAGAAAAAGGAGGACGGATTGAGCCAGCCGGGTTTTACTTCCATTGCTTTCCATTGAAAGCAATGGAAGTAAAACCCGGCTGGCTCAATTACTTCCATTGAAAGCAATGGAAGTAAAACCTGGCTGGCTCAATCCGTCCTCCTTTTTCTGGAGCCATATGGTAACCCTATATCTGTGTATATCACTCTTATCTGTGGGCTTCTAGGCCTTCTGGGTGTATTACTGCGCTCTGGGGGTTTCCAGCCCTTCTGTGGGCTTCCAGCCTTTCTGGGTGTATCTCTCTGACCGGTAGGCTTTCAGCCTTTCTGTGTATATTATTCTCGGTGGGCTTCTAGTCTTTCTGTTATCCCTGTTCAGTGGCTCTGCTCCCTGTCTGAGGTTGGTTAGCAGCTGTTGCTGCAGCCATTTCTCTCCTTTCTATCTGTTAGCTACTGTAGCTCCAGTCTAACCCTTCCTCTGGCAAGCATATCTGTCTTTCCCATTCCCTTGAGCTTAGCTTGTATGTAGCTCCTGTGTCCTCTTCTCTGCCAAGCTAAGCTTCCATGGACACCCTGCCTGCCTAGTATTTGGGTCAACCTGGATCCAGTCAAGCTGTGCCAGTTTCCCGAATCCTGTGGGAGAAGCCTGTATTGAATATCCTGTATCCTGCTTCTCAAGCCTAATCCCTGCTGTAGGACGTTGTTCCTGGATTCCTTGTTGCTTTCCTCTTCAGCTCCAGCCCAGCCACTCCAGTCCTGTCTACTTCAGCCCGTCTTAGGATTGCCTGTCTCCTGTTGGGTGGTTTTGCCTGCCGCTGCCACCTCCGTGACAGCGGCCCAAGGGCTCACATTTCCCCGAGACACCTGACACCGGAACACAATGGCACAATTGCCTTTATCTTTATTAAAAACTAGTAAAAAAGGCCTGTTTCCGAAACAGATGAAACGGGCGCTAGCAAGGTAATCCCCCCTCCCTCCCTCCCTCTTGAGTTCCAGAGCCCCCCCCCTCGGCGCATCACCGAAGACCCTCCCCCCAGCACATCACCTAAGCCCCTACCCCCCCCCCCGGCACATAAACCCCCTTGCCACCTGCAGCCGCCAATACTAACACTGTCCAGCCGCTGCTGCTTCTCCTGCGCCGATGGGGGGGGGCACTGAGCGCTGTTTCGTAGGCAGGGAGAGGAGAAGCGTGTTTCCCTACTCCTCCCCCTGCCTGGCCGGGGTGTTGATGTTTGTCGGATGGGGGAGTGGTTTGGTGATGCGGCGAGGGGGGGGGGGTGTCTGTGTTGTCCTGCTCCCTGCCACTTGCTCCGAAGTGGCAGGGAGCGGTGCGCTGACAGCTGATTCCCAGGCAGGGGGAGGAGTAGGGAAACACGCTCCATGTATTTCCCTACTCCTCCCCTTGCCTGGGAATCAGCTGTCACTGACGTCTCTGATGTCAGTGTGTTCTAGCCTGCCTAGAAGACCACCTCCGAGGGAGCCACGGTCCCAGGCAGGTTAAAACGTTGGAGGTGTGTATTATTATATAGGATGTCTGTACCACTTATACAAGTAACAAATATCTGTTCAAAGCAGTTCAGAAAAGAATAGTCATAATTGCAAATATTACAATAAAAATAAACAATCTAGATACAAACACAATCATGTCCTTAATCCTACTCCCATTCATAGAGTTGTTTGGCCATAAAGATCCAAATTTGTGGCCTATTTTCTAAATCATTCAATTCAGAAAATCCAGGTTGGATATTAGTTTCCATTCTAAGATCTTAGGGCATTCCACAAAATGGAAGCCATGACAAAGAGCATCCTAAATTCTTAAATGTGTTACTTTTATTTCTTTTACCGTAGGAACTTCTAACAGAAAGTATTGGCTAGATCTCAAAGTCCTACCTGCAATGTATCTTCTTAGTCTGTTAAGTGAATATCCTGGACTCACATTGTTCAGGGCTTTAAAAGTCAATAACAAGATTTTCAATTTGACATGCAATGCAACCAGGAGCCAATGAAGTTTCCTCAAAAAAGGAGACACACTCTTATGTCCTGGACTGCCCAATAGCATTCAGGCCACTGCATTTTATACCAATTGTATTTGTCTGATCAACATTTTTGGGAGTCCTAAGAATACAGCATTACAAAGATCAAAGGAAGATAATACCAGAGAGACAACAAAATTTGTCATAGCCTGTAAGGATGAATAAGATTTTAGCCTTCTTAACCATCACAACTTTGTATAAGCTACCTTTATTAATTGTTGAACATGTGTCACAAAATTCAATCTAGGAGAGATCCAAACACCTAAATATCTTATACTCTCAACAGTAGATTCAATGTGTATTCTGCAAAGTCTCAAGACCAATTTAGATGGAGGGATCTGAGATCTATTAATTCTTAAAATCTGTTTGTCCTTGTTCACAATCATGCCATTTGACCTAAACCAGTCAAATATACTCTCCAACCCTAAAATTATCTCGTGCCTCACCAAACTGTCAAAATCCTTCATTGGAATAATCAGCTGTAAAATTGTCTGCATATTTATCTATCTATCTATCTATCTATCTATCTATCTATCTATCTATCTATCTATCTATCTATCTATCTATCTATCTCTCTCTCTCTCTCTCTCTCTCTATATATATATATATATATATATCACTCCCAACCAAGCTGTCTAATAAAACCTCCCAAAGGTTGCAAAAAGATATTAAACAGCATGAGTGACAGTGCTGACCCTAGAGGTACTCCTATCTTATAGTCCCTCCAATTAGTAGTATCTCCTTGTATCAACTCAGATTTTTCTATCAGACAAAAATATAAGTAATCCATTGCAATACACCACCTCCCAAACCAACATCAGCACACTATGCAACAAGTCTGGCATGTGGTACCAGATCAAAGGCTGCCGAAAGGTCCAATAGAACCAATATCACTTCTTCTCCTTTAGCTAAATATCTCAGGACCGAGTCTTCTACTGCAACTAGGACTATTTCTGTACTATGATCTTTTCTAAATCCTGATTGGGCCATATCTAGGAAAATCAACCAAAAGAGGTTGATATCTGTTTATACACTACTCTATCCAAGAGCTTTGGTAGCCAAGATTGATTAGCTACAGGCCTGTAATGTACACTGATCTCAGAATTTTTATCTTTACCTTTCAATATAGATCTAATTGAGCATTTCCATTCCCTATTACATATAGCGCCAATGTACATTTTTTTAAATTACCCCATCAGAAACTGCTTGCACACATTTACACTATGTGCATGTACATGCTAATAAGAATTGGTACATATGAATGTACTTTATAAAATACATACCTAAATGCTGATCCTGTCCCCACTTTACACTCTAAAGATGCTTATACAATTATCCCCTGATGCCTTTCTCAGAATGGGTGTTAACATTTAACTCATGTGGAATAATATATAATGAGTGTATCTACCAGGAAACATTCCATATTCCAGAAGGAAACCATGTGAGTGCTAGAGCAGGACTCATTAAATATGTGGAGAACAGGGCAGGTGAGAGATGTAGCAAATGGAACAAGACTGGCAAAGGAATCAGACATCAATGAGGGGGAGGAGGAGGAGGAGGAGGTAGAAGACGAGAGAGTGAGAGGGAGAAAAGAGAGGTGGGACATAAAGAGAGAGGGACAAGGCCAAAGGAAGAGGCCAGAAAGGCCTTATGGTAGAAGAATAGCAACAGTAGAACAAAGCAAGGAGTCAACTATGGTAATAGATCCTTAGGTCCAGGCTTGGCATCATATCCTTTACCAATGGTTGTGACTTTTCCCTCTAGAGATTCTCAGGTTGTTGATAGCCTTCCTGCTCATGCCCTTAAAAGTTATTTAGACAACTATTTTTAGAACAGAGGGACAATCTCCCAAATGTGTATGTTCATTCAGGAGGCAATTGGCAAACTGGGAGAAGTTGAAAGACAGATTGTGGATCTTGAAAAAGCTAATGCTGAGAAGGGATCTCAAATTAAAAATCTTTAGGTTTCTAGTTTATCTGGTATTAAGGAGAATTTGGTTATACATGGAATGCTTGAAATAATGGAAAGTGTTGCTAGATCTAGGAATCTCACAGCTCCTTAATTTTCCTAAAATGCACTTGTTACCTCCTGAATTTCTTTTTCAGAAATATCTTTCAGAAATTCTCACTATCTCCAATTTGGAGTGAGTGGGACTTTCTAAGTTATCTTACCTACTGGAAAAGTTATCTTGATTAATGAAACTGAGGAGGCTTTTTATATGATAGCTCAAGCAGATAGTTTTTGATTTGTAAGGAGGGTACAACTGCTGCTGCTTGAAAAAGATGTTTTGGGTTTGCTTCGGGATGCTAGACAATATGGTGAGTTTAAAATATTAATAAACGTCAAGTAGGAGTACTTGGTAACACATTTCTATGTGCTTGATTGCTTCTTTTTTATTTTCTTTCAATAGTCTCTCCTCTCATCAATTAATGTTGTCTAAAGGTTTTGTTGTTTTTTTCTTTCAATTTTATTTTGGATTCTATTATTGAATTTTAGAAGTGTATTTCTTTCTGATTTACTGGAATGGTAAAAAAAAGTGAAATTATTACTTTTAAAAAATTGTTCCTTAATTGTTACTTGCTCACATGCTAAAAGCAGTTTTGGTTTGAGTCTTTGTTCATAGGCCTCAGTGTCTTTTATTATAAGAGCTACAAGTCATAGGGTGTCAGCTTTAAAACTAAGCAGAGGAAGTACACTTCTTCAGAAAGTGCAAAGCTAACACATGGAACTCATTGTCACAGATTGTTAAAGAGGCAAAAGATATAAATAGGTCCAAAAAGGAATTCAGAGAAACATAGCGAAGATGGATCATTCATGGGTTATAGAGATGGCAAAGGCAGATTATTTAAAGAGAGAGCCAAGCCAGAATTGATTTAAGTGGTCTGACCCAGCTCTGTGAGCCAAAATTGTAGCATAGCCAAACTATATAATACAAACTTCCCTCTCAGTGAGAAATAAAATAAACAGGGTTCTAACCCTTTTTATGTTTTGTTCAGTCTTTTCTTTCTCCATATTAGATGTGTCCTCATCTGCCTCTTCCAATCTTTATCCTTTAGTGAGTTTAAGATCCCTTCCCTAGGGCACTCCCTCTTTAAGGCAAGGGCTAGACATTGACGAGGGGCAGCCAATACTTCAACACTCAAGGAGATCACAAAGAGTCTCTTAAGAAGGAAATTCATAGTTCACCACAGGATTGTTGCTCCACAACAAAAAATTTTACTGACCCAAAATAGAAACAGTGAAATTGCACAAAAACATTAAAAGGGTTCTTTAGATATTTGGCAGACAAAAATCAGAAAGGCGCAAATCCTTATGCTACTTAATTAAACACATGACGAGGAAACTGGGATTTCCATTGATTCATAGCAGTCTTTTGTTCTAATCCACGTCACGTTACTGATGTAGCAGGCTGCCAAAATGTGCTTTTCGCATGTGGTTGCAGGATGAAAATTCTGGGCCCCTGCTCCAGAAGGGTTCCAATCAAACCTGAAGAGAGAGGCTGGTCTATTCTACTGAGGTAGCCCAACAGAATTAAAGTCTTGGCTTTTGGAGGGAAGTATAAATCTCTGAATTTAGAGAGGAGCTTTGTTTTCCTCCCCCAGAGGGATCCATAGAAATGAGCATGTGGAAGTATAGTAGATGGGTTACCTTACTCTGAGGCTCATAATAGCTTTGGCTCCCTGTTTAAGGAATTAAAGCAAAAAAAAGAAAAAAAGCACAGGAGTTGCCAGTCTCCAGGGCCGACTTAAGGGACTGTGGCACCCTGAGCCAACTTTCAGTTAGGCTCCCTGGGCCAACTTATGGTTTGGCACCCCATGCCCCACCCATTGGCATACCACCCCCCTCTCAGGCCACCCTCCCCCAGTCCACTTTTAAATGCAGTTGTCGCCCCCTCCCAAGCACCTGCAGTGTTTCCCCTAACACTACCTGCACCAGCTCCGGCATATTCTCTTTGTCATACCCCTGCAGAAACAGGAAGTTACATCAAAGTGGGGCAGGGTGTGGCAGAAGGAAGATGCCAGAGCTGGTGCATGTAGTATTAGGGGAAACGCTGTTGGCACTTGGGGACAATGGCCATATTTCCACTTTTAAAGGCAGACTGGGGTTGGGGGGGGGGGGGGGGGAGAGTGACCTGAGAGAGAGGAGGCTTGCCAGACCCAGGGATAGAGATTTTTGCCACTGCAGGGAGCAGGTGAGGCAGTCTTTTAGCACCCTTGAAGCTTGGCACCCTGAGCCAGTGCCTCACCTGGTCTATGCCTTGAGCTAGCCCTGCCAGACTGGTCCACAACTGTCCCCCAATATATACTGAAAAGAGAAAGAACTGTTGCAAAAAAGACTGAAGTAATCAGAGGTTGCTGTTTGATTCACAGTTGTCCCCTTAGGCACAGACAGCCCACTGATCAAAGATAAATGCGGGCGCTAGAGGCCACTAGCACTGAACTAGTGCCTGCATTTACCTTCGCACCCATGATCATTGGGCAAAAAGCGCCGGCAAGAGGCAATAACGCAGAGCTCATTTAAATTAGATTTAAATGAGCGCTGCTTGTATTCCGCCCCTATGATCAGAGAACAGTGTTCTGATCATAGGGGCGGAATAGCGCCATAACTCTATGCCAGCTCAAAGCTGGTGTTAGGGTTAAGGGTCTGCTACCCCCCCATCAGAGTCAGGCAGCTCAGGCTGTCACTGTCACTGTCATTGGATCCCTGCCATCGCTCAGCCCTGGTGGCCTATTGGCTCCCAAGCTCCCCCCCAGACTGCAACATAGGGGCTGGCCTCCAGTCCCCCCGACCCCCCCCCCCCCCCGGGATGCGCTGGGCAAGCCTCTTCTATCATATAAGGGAAAAACTCCCAGTATGCACTAGGCATGGCAGGGTGCCACCATTTTGAAGGCGGCGCTGGAAGAGGAGGGAGTGCTACTTCCTCCTCCAACGTAGAGGTACAGGTAGGCAAGTTGGCCGCTAGACCACCAAGGCAGGTGGGGGAGTTAGGCTGGCAGCCCACTTAAACCGCCAGGGATGTTTTTTGAGTGTAGGGTGGGCTAGGAGGGCTGGAGATCCACCGGACCTCCAGCCCCCAGGCCCTCATGTCGGGGGGGGGGGGGGGGGGTCAGGGGGATGGAAGTCCACTGGACTTGGGGTGGTACTAGGAGACCAGGGCCTGGCTTTTGGAGTGGGGTCCTGGTGTCCCACTAACCTTCAGCCCCTGTGTTTGACAAGTCCAGGCTTTTGATATGATCAGGCACAATCCTCCCGCACATGAGTGAAGCTGCTGCTGGCCTATAGTCCTTATGGGGAAAGGATTAAGAAGCTGTGGAGATACCTCAAAAACACAAGAGATAACACCCAACTCAGTTCTTGATCAACCTGCCTGTTTCAAGAAGAAGAGAGCAGTGGGGAACACAGAACCACAAGGGACTGATGGGTGGAAGTGTGATTAGAGCACAGAACATCTGTTTACTTACTAAAGGAGAGTGAGAGGAGTGAGATCCAGAGGATTAACCCCTGTCAAAACTGCAATAAAGCTGTGAAGGACTGCTTCAGAAGAAAGAGGGTACTGACCAACCTATAGGACACATATATAGGCACCCTAGAGGGGAGTAAGGATTTTTACAGTTGTCCAATCATCAAAGAGATATGAAGATGTATTAATCTGAGATGGAGAACAATGAACCCTTTTAAACATTTTGATTTTTTGTAACTATTTCACTTTGTTTTTATTATTTCCCTCATTGTTTTTCTATCCCTATTTTTGTATATATTTGTACATTATTGGAGAGCTCAATAAATAGGTATTTTATTACAATTAAAAATAATCTCCAAGCCACATTTTGCTTTTGAATTTACTATTCCAATCTAGTATTTACCTGCTATTAAAGGTCCCTTTAATAGTCTGTGTGCATTGGGAAAGAAGGGTTTGGAAAGATTTCATGTGTTTTGGCCGCAGACTACTTGTTTGTGTACTGTCCTCTGGGGTATCCCTCAGCCCCCCCTGAAATGTTCTTCTCTACTCCTATTGCTATCACAATGTACAGCTAGTATGTCCATCTCCGCCCCCCCCCCCCCCCCCAAAAAAAAAAAATATATATATATCCTCTGCCTATGAATTAGGAAAAGTAACTCTCTTTCTTGATCACTGAATTTGAAAGAACAAACAGCACATTCTCTGTGGAGAAAAAAAGCAGTCGGTGCTTTCCCTTCCTGCAGGTAGAAGAACCATAAGCCCTTGCTGTCTCTCTTTCTTGCCTCCTTTGTAAAGAACATCCTTTCACTGTCATATAGAGTTATTTATATAGATTTAGGGCAAGCCACTATGAGAGGGCTGAAGCTACATCTTTCGCAAATGCTCTCCTCCCATGGACAACTCACAAAATTAGTGGCTTCCAGACTTTAACCTACAGCAAAGTCTATTGGGATTTATTTATTTATTAGGATTTATTTACTGCCTTTTTGAAGGAATTCACTCAAGGTGGTATACAAGAATACGGTAAGAATAGGCCAAACATGAGCAATAGGCAATTCCAGCAGTAAATATATTCAAGTAACAATACAAAGTATGGCATAGTACACTGCTTGACATCCATGGATGCTCTCACTATAGTGTGATGGGTAGCGGACTATCTAACTGGAAATATAATTTTAAACAAGTGAAACCTCACGAGTCCAGGGCGCCCACAAAGATGGTCTCCCCTTTAATGGACTCATCGTTATGGGTTTCATGGAAGCCCCCAGAAACCAACCACAGAGTAAAAAACTCCAAAATGCTCTGTGGTTGGTTTTGGAGGCTTCTATGAAACTCATGATGATGAGTCCATTAAAGAGGAGACCATCTTTGTAGGCACCCTGGACTCATGAGGTTTCACTTGTTTAAAATTATATTTCCAGTTAGACAGTCCGCTTGCCATCATACTATAGTGAGAGCATCCATGGATGTGTAGTTTCTAGTATTCTGCTTCTCTCTAGCTCCAGATTTAATATTTATAGTATACTACTTACAATGTTAACACAACATGTAATAGAACATTATAATTAATAGTGAAGGGTAAAGCAAAGATGGAACATAGCTAGGTAAGTGAGTGAGAAGAGTTAGAAAGTAAGGTGACTGATTTAAAGAAAGTTGCACATTTAGTATTTGGCTGTAGTGTTTCTTTGTCATTTCCCTTTCAAAATTTGTATCTACTATTCTCCATTTACTCTCTCTAAACTCATATTTCAATATGAGCTAGGTATACTAACAATTTTTTTCAAAGACACGCTGGGCCCCCTCCAAAGTTACCCTGATTTTTAAAATTAAGCAGAGAACTATTTTAAAAATTGTGTTGTTAGTTTTTAAAGTATACACACCAAAAAATATGTGTACAGTAGATAAATCACATTACAACTGTACTCCAGATTATAATACATATAATGTACACACACAGTTCATGACATTCTTACTCCTTTTACTTGGTATCATTACATTTATTTTTTGAAAGTTTTTTCTTTATACTTCTAAAAAGGAAGAAAAAAGACCTCAGTTGGCTGTGACTGTCTTACCTAATGAAAACAGCAGGTAAATCTGCAGTTAGGTAGACCATTATAGTGCATGAACAGCTCACAGTTCTCTATCGTTGGTCTTAAAAAAACCCTCCCAAAACATTTTTTTTCAAAATATTAACGTGAAACCTCAAAAATAGATATATACTTCCTCAAGTCTTCTAAGCAGAAATATACGTGTATATACTGTGTGTGTAAAAAATCAATTGACTTGTCCTAGTTTTAAAAATATGAAATAATTTGGTCTCCCCTATTATTTCATCTGCTTTGCAAATGTATCAACCTGTAAGAGTGTTAAGATATGCCAATGCAAACCTTTTAGATGTGTCATCCTTTAAGGTTATTAAGTTGGATGAATATCGTAGGTCAAACTTGAAGGTTTGGGGACCATAATTGTGGAACGAACTGTCTGTGAACTTAAGAACCATGACATCGGCAGATCAGTTTAAGCAGGAGTTAAAGACATTATTATTATTTCAAGATGCATATGATGACTAATTTCCCTTTGGACTAGGATGAATTGGACTATTCTGGAGGATATAGTAGTGGTCTATATTATTGAAGGAATCAGTATGATTAATTTAAAAATGGAGACTTTGATGTGGTTGTATGTTCATTTTGTTTTTAAGTGCGTGATTTTTATTATTGTGAATGCACTTATTGTAAGCCGCCTACAGCATTATGAATAAGTATTTTAAATAAATAAATAAAATGGGCTTTTCCGCCTGATTCACATAATACAGATCAATAGGTTTGAATGTTACCCAATGCTAACTCACTGAAAATGAAAAGACAGGTTAGTGGGTGGGGGGGAATCACCCTGCAGCTGCACATAAAATGCATTGGATACAAGAGTGGTGGGAACTGCATTGATCTTGTTTTCCTACAAGTTCCTGCTCTCTCTGACTACCTGCCAAAAGTCCTCATATTTGTTCTCTGCCCTCATCAACCTTTGACAGTCCTCAGATGTTCCCCCTCCTGATTGCCCCATCCAACAGGCATACTACCATCCCCATCCACCCTGCTATTTTGTATCCTAATTAAGCATGAATTCCCAATATGAAAGGACTCTGCCATCCACTCCTCCTCTCCCTACTTCCCTATTCTTGTATAATGACAGAGTTTAACATCACATCTCATGTTGACCCATACAAGTCCTTTCTGCTACATATCTTCTTTATAAATATATCAATGGAAGCTTTATTGAATCACACATCGGGACTCATTTTCGAAAAAGAAAATTGTCCAAAAAGTGTCATAAAGCACCAAATAAAGCACCAAATCAGCATTTACAAAAACTGTTTTGCAGATGTTTATCTATGCATTTTGTCTGCAATGCATCCAAATCACAAGGGGGCATGTTGGGGGAATTTTGAAGGCGGGCTTAGGTTGTACCTAACACTTGTACATTTTATAGCCATAATGGAACAAAACCAAAACATCTAGGGCAAAAACTTCAATGTGTTGATCTAGAACTTTTTCAGAATGAATAAGGGACATAAGGGTTCTCTAAATGACCAGATGACCACTGAAGGAATCAAAGGTAACCCCGACACTCCCCCAGTGGTCACTGACCCCCTCCCACCCCAAAAATGTGAATAAGAATAGCACTCACCAGCCTCTATGACAGCCTTAGATGTTCTCTGGAAATGATTTACTTGTATATTAATACCTTTCAAATATTTGAATATCTGTATCATATCACCCCTGTCTCCTAATTTTTGGAGGTCTCTTCTCCCTCTGGGATATTCACTCTATTGGCTATCTTCGTATCATCCCTTCAGCAATGTCTCTCACAAATATATTAAACAGAATCGGCCCCAGTACCAACCCCTGATGCACTCCACTACTCACCTTCCTTTCCTCCGAGCAGATTCCATTTATCACCACCCTCTGCCGCCTTTTAGTCAACCAGCTTCCATGCAGTTCACCACTTTGGGTCCTAAGTTCAGCCCTCTCAGTTTATTCAGGAGTCTTCTGTGAGGAACTGTATCAAATATTTTGCTGAAATCCAAATAGATTATATCTAGCACATGTCCTTCATCCAGTTCTTTGGTCAACCAGTCAAAGAAATCGATCAAATTCATTTGGCAGGATCTTCCATTGATAAAGCTATGTTGCCTCGGATCCTGCAAATCATTGGATTCTAGATAGTTAACTATCTTTTCCTTATAACCGACGTGAGGCTTACTGGCCTGTGGTTTCCCACTTCTTCCCTGTCCCCACTTTTGTGAAGAGGGACCACATCTGCTCCTCTCCAATCCCACGGATTATATCTTTCATATTATATGAAAGATTAAGGCAGAATTAGACTGAGCAGTTAAACATAGGACAAAATGATTTGTTCACTATCATGCAATGGCAAGGAGATTTTCGGATTTGCGCTGTGATCGGGCTAAGCACAGTGATCCCAGCCAAGGGCAGGCAGGTCCTGAACTACCTTACCCAGAGTTCTCCAGGAGGCTTAAAGAGAGGGGCAGACAGGCAATCCCGGTAGGGATTCCGGAGAATAACTGGAAGGGATGCAGCTCGGGAAAAGAGATACCATTGAAGTCAGTCACCAGCAGGGGGCCACTGAAAGATGAAGCCCAATTCCCTTGGGTACGTAATCAGTACAAGATACCTCCCAGCTGCGAGGGGGGAGGGGAGCTTGAGTCCCTGAGAACGGTGAGCAGTGAAGAGAGAAGTGGAGAGTGGAAGGAGGGAGCAGAGCCCATGGACCATGTGGAGGAAGGGAGGGAGTTCCCTGCTGAATTGCCCTGCTCAGAGGATCTAGCTCATATGGACTGGGAGGAAAACACCTAAAAGGTAACCTTTTTAGCACTGGGTGGCAGAGCAGGGGTGGTCACAGATGTGAATCCTGTGAAGAGGGTGGTGCTCTGCTAGGCCTGCATTTTGCAGGACCATTACAGTGCTTTAGAGAAAGACTGAGAAACTTTAGTTTGAACTTTTGCCTTAATGATTTGATGGAGCAGATGAACTGTAATTCTTGGGCCTATATATATGTTTTTCCCTTGGAGGTTTGGGGATTGTACTTCAGCTGACAGAGGGAACTGTGATATGCTGAAGGAAGAAGCTGAGTGGTTTTTTTTTTTTTTGGTTGGAACTGAGCAGGCCAGCACTTGGCACAGGAAGAAGAGCTGGTTACCAAGTGAGCTGGAGTTTTTTAAAATTGTGTTTTGTTCTAAACTGAGTTGGATTACAGTGTGGTGTTTAACTGGATCCGGAAGCGGAAACAGGGGGCACTCCCCCAGTCTGGAGAGGAGAATTGGACTGCAAGGAGCCATTCCTTGACCTGAAGTAAGGACTTTACAGCGCCTTTGAACAATTGCCAACCAAACCCTATGTAACTAGCAATGTTTCTGCACCAGGGGGGTTCAAAATAGATTTATCAAAGAAAAAGGATCAGTAGATTTAGCCAAAACTCTAAATTGTGCACTGAAGAGCCAATTATAGAAAAGTTAACTTTTGCAAAAATCACAGCTGTCCAACTACTCCTGTGAACAGATTGTTGTGCAAGAGAATTCAGAAGAAGTTCATTAGCAAGGTGTCAGAGAGAGGTCAAAGTATGAACGAAATATTATGGTAACAGGAGGGTGGGAATAAAACCATCTTATGCTGCAGCCAAGCAATTTGGAAATAATTGAAACACTAAGATAATTCAGTTCCTTGGGTTAGATGAGTAATTGTAAATGGTAGTATAATAGATCCCATATACAGCGTGTGGGGCTTGAGATGGATTTTTTAGTGTCTTGTAGAACATTCATCCTATACAGATTTGGCAAAATGTTTTGAAATGTTTTAACATTTTTGACCAGCTAAAACTATCCTTGAGGGCTTCAAACAGATCTAGTTTTCAGGATATGCATGAAAATTATACATGAGTTAGATTAATGTACTATGGAATTAGCTCAAATACAAATCTATCCAATGCATATTTACAGTATTAATAACACCTTATTTGAGTAACCTGTTTCCAATCTAGTTACAATATATATTCCACCTCAAGTAACTACCAAGTAACTACTATCTCCTTCTTACCATAATTCAAGTTTCTTTTATTGTAAACATCATTTATTAAAATCACTATTAAATACAATCTTTTAAAATATCAATCCTTCCTCACTATCTCATACCACTCATACCAATCACACCAAATACATTCCAATTGGGACTAATGGCCTTGTATGCTCACTCAACTGTGTGCACAATCCAATCCAAACTTATTATTGTCAATATACTTCTCTTCAAGTTGCCAAACAGTTCTATTGAATTAGCACTCAGTTACAAACATTATCTTAGCTTATTATTACTTATGATGTCCATTGCTCTATTTGTCGATAGATCTTTACTCATCTGGAATGTTCGAGATCATTCATCCCAATCTTGTGCATATGTTCTTCTTAAATCAAAAAAATTGGATGCTGCCACAATTATTCAAAACAAATATTATTTCACCAACTGAAGTGGCCAAATATCATTAGGCAGTTGTTATTTGTATTGTATTATTGGACAAAAAGCCTCTGTATTCCTGCTTCAGAACATTAAGAGGAACCGAACAGCATAACAAATTTCACATCGCAGTACGAGGTTGTTCCCTTGACAAAGCCTTTGACGGCGAAACGGGGCCCCGTCGGGCCTACAAGGGTGAAACCAAACTGCACTTGCGGCACTAAAGACAACTGTTTGTTTGATGTGATTCATTTGTTAATTAAAGTTTTGTTTGGAGGTTTTTTTAGCCAATGAAGATTCCATCCTGGTCTAACAGACGCTATAATGCAACGCACTGTACGCTGGCTGCAAAGAACAGACTATCAAAAAGCTCCAGACTGCCCAGAATACAGCCGCCAGACTCATATATGGAAAAACTAAATATGAAAGTGCAAAACCCTTAAGAGAGAAACTTCACTGGCTCCCACTTAAGGAACGCATTGCATTCAAGATCTGCACGATTGTACACAAGATCATTCACGCAGACACCCCAACCTACATGCTAAACCTCGTGGACCTACCTCTCAGAAATGCCACAAGATCATCTCGCAAGTTTCTCAACCTGCACTTCCCCAGCTGTAAAGGACTAAAATACAAACTGATGCACGCCACCACCTTCTCTTACATGAGCACGCAGTTATGGAATGCACTACCCACAGACCTGAAAACAATCGATGAAATAACTATCTTCCGCAAATCTCTGAAGACATATTTCTTCAACAAAGCCTACAATGAGAACCGACAGCCTCACTAATCCATTTCACCAACCCAATCAGTTATGAAAGCCCACCTTCTATAAATACCCTAACAAATCCCTTCCTTCTTCTTTCTTCCCTTAATTAATCTCTACACAATACTAACTGCACCTGATATACTGGAATAACTATGTTAACAATACTATGTAAGCCACATTGAGCCTGCAAATAGGTGGGAAAATGTGGGATACAAATGCAATAAATAAATAAAAATGTTCTTCTTATACAAGATCTGTAGTCCCACTCTTTCCTTTGATTTTCAGTTCAAAAATGCACCACGACTTAATCGACAGCAATGTTCCAATTTTCAGCCATCTTCCTTGCTGTTTCTTCCACCCCACTGTCCTCATATATCTAGCTTTGTCAAGGTATGTCCTGAACACAAGACCCATTTATGATCCTCAAGTAATATTACTGGTATAGCTTTTATTACTATGTGTTAACACTCATCATCATTTCAGTTTCTATTGTGCAAAAAATTGGTTAAAGTTCATCTATTTATGGTTAGATTACAAATTGAATAGTTCAGTTTCTTAGAATTACACAATTATTTGCTATAATATGAGCTGAAAGTAAAAAGTTTCTTACAAGGAAGTGAAGTAATAATTATTTGGAAAGAATGTGTTAATTCTGAAATTATCTCTTCAACTATCACTTTCATAACTCAAGTTAATTAAAAGAAACTGTTTCTGACTCCACAGTTTCATTTACCTAGGAAGTTAAATGTCAGTGGAGACTAAACTATGAACCCTCCAGCCACAATTAGCCTGAAAAAATACATCTCCAGTATTACAGTGACTGAAGTTCAATATTATTTCATACATGGGTTAATAACTCACTCTGTGGGTGACTGGCTAAATTTGTGACCAGCCATCCCATTTTAAATGAAAGTCTAGTTTTACAAGGGAGGGAAGAGCAGAAGAGAATTAGAATTACAAATCACATTTTCCTTCATAGAAAATAAGTAATTTTGGTCAGTGGTGAATCAATTTAAGCATTCCACCTTTTATTAGACAGAGACACACATACAAAATGCTACATGCACACACATTTGACTATTAGCTACAGAGTCAAAATGAAGGCATATTTCGAAAAGTTATTTTTCTGATTGGATTTTATTCACAGAGGTGCATTCTTTTTGTTGTGGATACATTTTTATACATTTCTAAATCAAGACACCACCCAATATCCACCCCCGAATATGTCAAATACAAAGTTATATACTATTATGTACAAAGCAGACCTTGCTGAAGAAAATGTGATCTTTAATAAGTCATACTAATGCTCCCAGGATTGACCATCAGATGCCTGACATGGCCATGTTTCACCAAGATTCCAGGCTGTGTTAGGGGCATAAAAAACTATGATTTATTTATCACATTTATACCCCACATTTTCCCACATGTTTGCAGGCTCAATGTGGCTTACAACAGACCGAAAAGGCTATCGCCAGTCCAGTAGTTATACAAATACAATAGATTGTGGTGGTCAGAGTGGATAGAAAGAATAGGGTATAAGGGGAAAAGGGTAAAGGTAAGAGAGTCAAAAATAGTCCATTTATATGCTGTTTTGAAGGACTTTGGGTTTTATGTTGGAGCCTGGGGGTAGGCCTTCCGGAATAGGCTGGTCATGAGTAATTTCCTAAAGTTGAGATGGTTTTTGAGTAGTTTTGACAGCTTTTGGCAGTGCATTCCATAATTGGGTGCTGATAAAGGAAAAAGATGAAGCGTAAGTGGATTTATATTTGAGGCCGTTATAGATAGGATAATGGGGATTTAGGAATGAATGGGATGTGCTTGATGTATTCCTAGCTGGAAGATTGATTAGGGTGTTCATGTATCCTGGGGCTTCTCCATAAAGAATTTTGTGGACTAGGGAGCAGATTTTGAAGTTAATTCGTTCCTTTATTGGGAGCCAGTACAATTTCTCTCGAAGGGGCTTTGAACTTTCAAATTTGGATTTGCCAAAGATTAGTCTTGCTGCTGTGTTTTGGGCAGTCTGAAGTTTCTTTACAAGTTGTTCTTTGCATCCTGCATATATTCCATTACAATAGCCTAAACAACAAAACTAAATCAGTAAAAGGTTTAACCAATCACATATAAATAAATAAATAAATAAATGACCACATTTTCTTCAGCAAAGTCTTCTTGTCTTTTAATCCAGGTCGATATTGTGGGCCAGTTGCCTTCTTGTTTTCTCACCCAACGGACTTCCATTTTGTTGTTTGCTTTTTCAAGGGAAACGAGCATGAATAGAGCAGCTTCACTTATGTCCGTCGGGACATACAGAGCCATTATGTCCATCAGGACATACAGAGCCAAAGATAAGTGCAGCCTGGCTGAATATATGTCTCATTAGTTATTTCATTTATGATAATGTTAAAATTCTATGCACAGATGCACCAATTTTGAGTCACTTAATTTCAAGTCACTTCAATATGGAGCGAGGGTTTTTTTTGTCGATAATTAGATCCATCACCGTAAAGGTCTTTCAACAAATCTCCTCATGCCAGGGATAGAGTGTGACATGGAGGGGCAAAATGGAAAGATCGTCCAAGTACGAATTAGGGCGTTCTTACGATAACGTCCAAAAATAGACCTGTATAATGGAAAAATAGTGTGGGCGTTTTTCGACAATCGATTATCCCTGTAAGAAAACAATCAAATGACGAGCGCATAAGCGTGACTAAATTGGGCGCCCTAACACGGTCGACTATTGCAGGTGCAAACGACCAAATCACGTGGTGTGAAAAATAATGTACATAGGTGTATCGTAAGTACAATACATGTTGTTCATGCCATCTGGGTACGGAAATATATGAGGAACGCATATATGTGTCAACTACAGACATATCATGCTGCTCCACCCATACTTCCATCATATGTGCCCATCTGAATATCCGGATCTGCATGCACTGTACACCTACTGCTCCACCAAATCTTCCATCATATGTGCCCATCTGAATGTCCGGATCTGCATGCACTGTACACCTACTAAACATGCAGTAAATGCATATTGTGTATATGTGAAAAGGGTCGGGTGGGGTGCGTCATCTATATAAGGCACGTTTCACACTCCTGCAGGCATGTGCACGTCAAAGACGTCTATGCTTACGAGGGCGTCCACGTGCTGATAGCGGCCATATATGGAATGGTCATCCATATATGGAGCTGTGCATGAAACGACGTCCCTCACGCAAGGTCGTCTATATAAGGCACTTCTTTTCCAACACGTGGAAAAATGGCACAGCGGCGAGAGCCCAATTTTGGAGAAGAAGAAAGTTTGCTCCTCGTTAGGCTGTGCCTAAGGCACCGGCACCGACTATTTATACAACATCACCACCTGCCCCCCAGGCTGCAGGCCATGCGAGCCTGGTCCCGCATCCGGGAACGATTGGAAAGGTAAGGTTATGGCCCAACCCCCCTCCCCTCCTGTACCTACACATATAACAGCTCCGTCATCAATGTTACCAGCAGTAACTGGAGTGTCCATGCAAGGATCATGAGTAATATAGGAACATGCACAATCACTAATAATTTGTATGTTATTTAAACGACCACCATTCCCACATCCCTACAAGAATGTATTTCGTTAGGTTACTATCGTCACTATGCTATTAGTGTTATGTGAAAATTTCGTTAGTTATGTGAAGGCCACATTTTCCAACCCCTCTTTGCAGCCAGTGGGTTACAACGCCTCCAAATAGTGCAAGCATGAGACCAATGAAACCTATACCATACTTTATAACATGGTCATGATAACACATATAAAGTAGTTTAACAAGCATACATTAGAATGTATACAAACGGTACTGTCTGGCCTCATGCCCACCTCTCTGCCATCATCTGCATAGGAACCAACTCGGTGGCTGCTGTGGGTGCTTCACCACCCCACCCCCAATATCAAATATGTATGGAGGGAGGGGTCATCTCCACTGGGGGTTCCACCCCCCAAAATGTTAAAAAGGTGGCTCCTATGATTCACTACCAATGGAGGTGCCCCCCCCCCCCCCAACACTGTAGACCCTCTCTCTCTGGTATGTGAATAGCAAATTAATGTGTGCAGAGGACAAAAAGGACCAACACCCCTGACCCCTGCTCTACAAACTTATATCTTACAGACGCTTTGGAGTCCACCGGGACCTCGAGTCCTTAAGGAGGCGGTTCCGGCGGGTGAGGCGGGAGAGGCCTGAGCTCATCCGGGCGGTGCGAAGGCACCTCAGGGCTCGCCGTAAGTATTCAAAAACAGGACACCTGTACACATTACTACATACATTTCATGAATAAAGCAAATGTGTTGTACAATATCACTACCCATGTGCCTAATAGCCACCTAGTAAGTAATACCATATCTGTCCCAGATCAAGGATGCAGGTTGCAGGGGTTCTCCCATGAGCATGCTTGCAACGTCCGACCATCCTCCCGAGATGAATGAGATGATATGCCACACTTTACTATTCCCCTTATTGTGGTGGCTGATTACTGTGTCCTGGTACAGCTGCCTGAGGCCCTACTTTTACTGCATGTTATGGCCTAAATCACATAAAAGAATTGTGCTCAACACCCTTCCCACTGCCCCCCCCCCCCCCCAATAACTCCTACAACAACTGCCCATCAACCCCTCGTTGCATTTCACAATGCAAACATGCTGGTCAGCAATGAATTTGGTATGGCCACATGTCCTGCGTGGTGTGTGTCAGAGGAGGGTCCAGGGTTCTGTTTCATGTCATCTGATGCAGCTCATTCCCCATGGGCATAGGCTACGCCTTACCACACCCTGCCCCATGCCACCCAGCTACTGCACTATGCAAGCCATGGTGTATGCACTGATCTCAATCACACTCCTTTTACATACACAGGGCTCCACCAGCAGGAAAGTGAGCGCCAGGATGAGGAGGGCCACCACCCCCAGGAGGAGGAGGAGGAGGAGGAAGAGCAGGAGGAGGGGCACATGGAGGAAGAGGAGGAGCAGGAGCCAGGCCAGGAGGCGGGCCACCAGCAAGAAGAGGAGGAGGAGGACTCGGAGGAGGGAGTCCTCATTATAGACCTGCATGAGGACCCCTCCCCACCTGCAGCACCATCGCCTGGCCCACCTCCATCCCCTGGGCCAGCTTCTGTGTCCCCTGGCCCACCTCCATCCCCTGGGCCAGCTTCTGTGTCCCCTGGCCCACCTCCATCCCCTGGGCCAGCTTCTGTGTCCCCTGGCCCACCTCCATCCCCTGGGCCATCATCCGTGTCCCCTGGCCCACCTCCAGCCTTTGGGCCGGCGACTGTAGTGCGCCTCCTGCAGCAGCTGGTAGATGGCCAGCAGCAGATTATAGTTGGCCAGCACCAGCTGCTGCAGGAGGTGACAGCCCTACGGCAGGGCAATGAGCAGCTCCAGGGCCCACGAAGGGTACTGCTGGGGCTGCTCATTGCCCTGCTACAGAGGGCCTTACTAAGAGGGCGTGGCCGCCCTTAATTTAAATAGGGGGGCCTGTTGGTGTTGTGTGTGTGGGGGGAGGGAGGGAGAGAATTGTTGGGGTTGTGTGTGTGGGGGGAGGGAAATGTTGGGGGTTCTGTGGGGGGTGGGGGAGGGAATTGTTGGGGTGTGTGGGGAGTTGTGGGGGGGAGGATGGCATTGTTGGGGTTATTTTGTAGGGGTGGGGGTGGGGATGGGGGCCAAATAAATTTTTGTTATAATATAACTATCAGGGTGTGTGTGTGTGTTTGTCTCCCTTGTGCATTACATATCACCAAATGGTGCTGTTGAGTTGAGAGGAAGGAGGCAGCAATATGCACAGCATTAAATGTGCTGTGTGAATGAGAAGGTGATGTATGTCTGAGAATGTTGGCCAGACAGAACGCCACCTGTTCATTCCAACCTGCATGGCCCATATGTGCAGGGGGGTTGGGCCGGGGAGGCTGGATGGATATTTGTGTTCATTAATAAAAATGGCCAGCCAGCATCTCTCTCTCCCTTCCTCCCTCCCTCCCCTCCACCATACTGACCCACAATACAGAGTGCCATCAATAAGAGATTAATAGTGTACCACGTGTGATCTGCCAGGTACACACTTCCACATAACTCCAGGTACCACATACAAAGTGTTTGCTGTCTGATGGACACATATCCTTACCCACAAGCCACATTGGTGGGGTGGGGGGGGGGCAAGAAGGACCTACAATACAAACAGCTGGCTCATATTTTCACATTGAATACATCAGCTATGGTATATAATGCTGAGGAGCAAAAGGGAAACAATGGGAAACCCAATAGATGGATGGTTACTTCATCACAGTTGCAATGTAATACTTGTGTTAGGGAAGGCCACAAATAAAAATGGTGCTCATTATTTGCAGGTGTGATCACACTTTCTCCAGTAGTCAATCAAGGTGTGTTACATTCAAGTATTCTGGGTTTGTGTCAAACTTTGTCGCTGAACTGACTTGCCTTAGGTGGGATTTGAACCAGCAACCTTATGATTATAAGGCTGGTGCTCTAACCACTAGGCCACAGCAGCCATCAGGCTTTAGCCACCACCAGTTACTTTGGGTTGGTACCTGTACACACACCCCTTTCCCTCACCACCAAGTCATAGGCCTCAGTGGCACTACCTGTAGCAACCTCGATCATTTTGTCCAGGCTACCGATTAAAAACAATGTAATGTGCATGTTCCCTACCCTACTACCTATGGAGCAATTTAGGAAGGTGGTCCATAATGTGCTATACACATCCATTGCATTAATCATTCTCCCCTCCCCCGCCTATGGACCTTGAGAATGGGTGGCCACTTCATAAATGGGGACTGGGGTACACCACATAAACAAGGAAGATGGAACCTACCGGGAACCAATACAGCACCTCCAACCGCTGGACCACACCACTGAGGACCTGCCAACCCCACAGTACAGTGCACAGGAACCTGGTGAAAACAGAGCTACCTAACATCTGACTCCAGACTACATACATACAGTGAATGCACACTCCTTGACTATGAGCACAAAGAGAAGAGGTGGCAGACAAATGAGAGCTTACCATGAACGTCTGTTTCAAGACTGTGTAGTGCGCCTTTTATCTTCTGGAACATTAGCTGCACATCTCCCTGATTGAAATGACCCTTACCGAGGGGTGCTTGATTTGGGGTGAGTGTAGCAAATTCGTGGCCCCCACACACTGCCTGCTACAACCAGGCAGAGAGAATGGGAGAAAGGAAGGGAGCATCAGGCGATGTGGAAGACAGGAAACGGAAGGCGTGGTGGCTGAGGGCCAACAATAATTCCCCCCCCCCCCCCTAAATACACAGGTGTACCCAAGCATGCTAAGTGAGGGTAAAACCCTGTAACTGATTATTACGAACATCGGGCAAGGTCTCAGTGCAGGAAATGGCAGGTAAAATGGCAATGAAGAAAGGGAAGGCAGGTGGAGACGCCCATACTTATCTACTCATAATCGAAACCATGTGTTCCTAATCGCTATCTGAGCTGGGCACGCTTAGGAATTATGTGTATAATTGAAAAAGTAGCGCCCAAATCAGAAACGCCTATTCCCCCGTCTCAATGGGCGTTCTTGGCGCCTATATAAACGCCCACTCCGTATTTTCGAAAACACCATTGGTACAATGCCACCACGCATGCCGCCGACCCGGAAGGGTAATTTTCTCGAGGCAGAGGTGGAGCTCCTGGTACAAGAAATTGTACAGCGGCACCGGAGTCTGTTTGCTCCCACAGGGCAGAGGCTGGCAGCAACAGTAAAGCAGCGGGAATGGGAGGCAGTACGGGACAGCCTGAATGCTGTCTTCCATGCTGGGAGAGACGTGGAGGACTGCAAGAGGAAGTGGCGGAAGCTGAGGAGGGATGTTCGGAGGAAGGCAGGGGCCAATCCCCCAGGCAATGATACTGCCAACCTTACACCCATCGAGCTGATGGTGTACTCCCTCCTACCCCAGGAGGGCATCCACGGGATTGGCTCCATGGACACCTCGGGCCAGGCTGAGGACTCGGGTAGGTGTTTCATTATGCAGTTGGGGTATCTGTTGTGCTGCAGTACACTTGTGTTATAGAAGTTGGGGTCAGGGGGAGGGAGGTGAGGAGTGGGGGGCAGGAGGAGGGAGGTAGGTGGAGGTGGGGGTGGGGGGGGGGAGTATCTCAGGTGGGGGTGGGGGTGGGGGTGGGGGGGGAGTATCTCTGGCTGTCTTTCTGTATATTAACAGGCCACCTTTATGATGCTGTTGTGACCTTGTAACCCCTACTCACTAGCTCTCTACCCTTACTCCCTATCCCTACCATTGTCATTGGGTTTCCTCTTACTTGTCCTGTGTGCCCATATTTATAGAATTAATTGTAAGCTCTATTTGAGTAGTGGTAGTGGTCATGTGTGTTATAGGAGCAAGCAGACAGGGTGGGTGCTGTGTGTGTGTGTGAGCACCCCCAATATTGAGGAAAGATCATGTAGCTGTGCAGGGAGGAGTGTTGGTCACTGGGCTTAGCACCCCCAATACTACTTTCCAGTTGGCTCCTATGGGTGTGTGTAGGTTACTACTGTGGCAGAACTCTGGGGGCCGTCCTTCCCTACTACTCCCTCCTATTTTCCCATTTTACCAAACTGTGCCTAGTTCCTCCTGTGACCTCTGTGCTCTACTGAGTGTGGGACACATGCATTCAACTGAAGGAGCCTGTAATGGGGGTCATAAAGCAGTTCTATGCAGTTTAGCAAGTCAGTAGTAACACAACACATGCTGCAATGTTGTTCAATTTAACAATTATACAACTAACAGCTTGTGCACAACGTTGTGAGTGGTGTCCTTCTCTTGGCTGCTCATCCACCACCTCTACCCAGCTGCCTGCGGGCCTCTCTCTTTTGTACCCGTGTCAATTCCATTTCTCCTCACCATCTCTTTGCTGGGTCATCAGGTTGGGGGACATACCAATGTATATGAATGCTGAAAGACAAAAGTGGGTTATTTGCACCAACACTATTCCTCTCTTGTGCTATACAGGTGAAGACTCAGAGGAGGCTGGCCCTAGTGGCCTGCAAGGCCAACGCCCTACACCATCCGTCCAGCCTCAACCTCCACAGCCTGCAGCACCAGCAGTCCAGCCTCCACCACCTGCACCAGCTGTGCATCCTCCGCGTCCACCACCACCTGCACCAGCTGTCCAGCCTCTACCACCACCAGCTGTCCAGCCTCTGCCAGCACCACCACCACCACCTGCACCGGCTGTCCAGCCTCTGCCAGCACCACCACCACCACCTGCACCAGCTGTCCAGCCTCTGCCAGCACCACCACCACCACCTGCACCGGCTGTCCAGCCTCTGCCAGCACCACCACCACCACCTGCACCAGCTGTCCAGCCTCTGCCACCACTACCACCACCACCTGCACCGGCTGTCCAGGCTCTGCCACCACCACCACCACCTGCACCAGCAGAGGCCGCACCTCCAGCACCGGAGGACTTTGGTGAGGAGGAGGAGGGCCCAGCTCCCCGCCAGAGGCCATCCGCCCAAAGGAGGCAACTCCTGCGGCTGGCCACGGAACTACTCCGCCACAACGTGCGCTTGGAGGAGTACCGCCAGCAGAAACTGGAGCTGCAGCGCCAAGCACTGGAGGCACAGCAGCGAGCACACCAAGAACTCCTCCAGGCGCAACGTGAAGGCCACCAGGAGATGCTCCAGCAACTGAGACGGCTGGAGCAGAGCATCCAACACCTGCACCCTCAGGGCACCGCGCCTACTCCAGCCCCCGTGCTGCTGGAGCAGCCCCTGCCATCAACCTCCTCCTCCACTGACCACCAGCAACCACCAGCTAAGAGGTGGGCATTGCGCTCCTCAGCCTCTGCACCCACTCCTGCTGCTCCCATTCTGGGTCCTGTGGCCAGACCACTACAACCAAGAAGGTGGCCCGATTTCCACGGTGCAGCCGAAGCCGCAGGCTGCCGTGGGGATAGGGAGGAGGACACTGGGAGCAGCAGCTCCGAAGAGGGGGAAGAGACTTCCCGTGCAGCACCAGCTGCAAAGGAAGGGCGTGGGAGGGGTAGGAGGGGACGGGGGAAGGGAAGGGGAAAATGATGGGACATGCTGTAGGGTGAGGGTTGGTGGGAGGGGGGTGGGTGTGGGAGGGGGGGTGGTGGTGGTGGTGGTGGGGTTCACCAAACACATATGCACTGTATGTAAAAAATAAATGCTCACTTACATTCACCTAAAACTTGTTTCAATGAGTCTTTGTCTTGCTCTTACGCCAAGCTGGTAGGCATTGAGCTCTGCTCTGTGGGCTGGGGGTGGAGGGGGCTCCTCTTCCAGCTCATCTGGGGCCTCTTCTGGTGGTGGCTGTGGCTCCTCTGGGAGAGGCTGTCCTCTGCGCTGGGCCAAATTGTGTAACATACAGCACGCCACAAAGATCTTGGCCACCTTTTCTGGACTGTAGAGCAGCTCTCCTCCAGACCGGTCCAGACAGCGGAAGCGGTTTTTCAATAAACCAAAGGTGCGCTCAATGATCCCCCGGGTGCTGCTATGTTTCCTGTTGTAGGTTTCTTCTGGCCCTGGTTGTGGGTGTATCAGGGGGGTCATGAGCCATGTCCTCTGCGGGTAGCCTCGGTCACCTTTGCAGAAAAGCAGAATGAGATAGATGAGTGTGTATCGCTTGGAGCAGGTACAGGGGGGGCGGGGGGATTTGGATAGTGGGTTGTGGTGGAGGAAGCCAGGGCGGAGGGTTGCCCAGTGGAGGAGGTCTAGTATGGGTGGTACATGCATGTTGCACTTACCTAGTAGCCATCCACCAATGAACTCCCCTTGCTCGAACCTGCGGAAGATGCCCGAGTGCTGTAGGATGTAGGCATCGTGGCTGGAGCCGGGGTACCTGGCACACACGTCTAATATCTCCCCCTGGGCATCACATACAACTTGCATGTTCATAGAATGAAATGCCTTCCTATTTCTGTAGGTGGCTTCGTGTGCCCGGGGGGGTCTGAGGGCTACGTGTGTGCAGTCTATCACACCGATGACCGAGGGGAATCTAGCAACAGCATAGAAGGCGGCCATGTTGTTGTGCAGGGCCTGGGGGGTGGTGGGGAAAGTGATGTAGTGTGAGGTGTGAGTTATGAAGGCATCCAGGAACTGGGTGAGACAGTGTGAAATAGAAGCCTGGGTGAGGCCTGTGTTAGCAGCTAATACGGATTGAAAACTGCCAGTGGCCAGGACAGAGAGAGCGGAAGTGATTTTGAGGTGGGCAGGGATGGGGTTATTCCTACGTGTCTGGGGCTGAAGGAGGGGTTTCAGCTGCTCACACAGCTGACGAATGGTGGCCCTATCAAACCTGAACCTTGTTAGACACTGCTGGTCAGTGAGTTGTAGGAAGGTGGTGCGGGGCCTAAACACTCGGGGCCGTGAATACCTCCTGCGGTGGGTGGCCTCTTCGTGTAGCATGAATGCCACAAGTGCATTAAGTGCATCCATATCCCCACCACCAGTGCAAGTATTAGGACTAGTAGTCAAACAGCAACACACACAGATCTGTCACTTCCAGGCACTACGCCCCTCTGGCCACTCACTCGCCAAACAGTACAGGCACACAGAGACAAACAGAGGTCAGGGAATACAGTATACACGTGGGAAGAGTGAATGGGGAGGGATAGGGGGAGGGGGAGGGGAAGGGGCGATAGAGCAAAGGAGTAGGAGTAAGGAACGGTGAAAGGGTAAGACACAAAAAGAGGCAGGGCACACAGACGACCGTCACAGGTACTGAACACGCTCGGCTTTCTCTCTGCAACCACCACTTCAGCTCTTCCACCAACAATATCGCCACTCTCCAACTACACACAATCGCTAATGAGTCTAAAGACGCTTTCCCCCTTGCTCTGGTCGCTTTTATTTCGGGTCCATCATATTACGCCCATCTTCCCGCTCAACCAGAGCCCTTTCGCTATTCGTTATACGTTGTACCCGTCCACGTCGTATCACCGCCCCTAACACGCCCCCGACACGCCTCTTATTTGGGCGTTTTTACGTCCACGTACGAGCGACACGGACGCACTGAAACATTGCTTTCGATTATATGGATTTACTCGTTTTTGTGAGATTAACGTCCATCTCCCGATTTAGGTCGGCTCTTGGGCGTTTTTCTCGTTCGATTATAAGCAGGATGGTGATCCATGAGACTTTTTCCCCGTCTTTCCACAATCAATAGTGAATATAGTAAATTTATAGTCTACCCTCTGTTGGTAATTTTACAAATGACATCCTGCATGTGCATACTGGCATATATGGGTAAAAATGCCTTTATAAAACTGCCAAATTGCAAGCTTATAGGGATCAAATCTTCAATACAAATAAGTACCTGTATATAATAATTAAGCCGCATTGAACCTGCTATGAGTGGGAAACCGCGGGGTACAAACGTTAAAAAAAATAAAAAATAAATATATATATATATATTATTTATTTATTTATTTATTGTAAGTCATAGACTATTCTACAAATGCTCCCCTAAAATAAATGCAAAACGTGCACGTGACTGTGAGGACAGAACACCCCCATCTAAAAAATCTTTTTTGCACTTGCTTTATTCATTAAAATACAATATACAAAAAATATACATTCAATAAAAATATATTATTTTTTGCTGTTCTTGCCACTTTGAATTCTTTGTAATATATTTTTTATTGAATGTATATTTTTTGTATATTGTGTTTTAATGGTTAAATGTATGTTGTTTGCTCACAGGAATCTTATATTGTGAAAGTTGGACTTTGTGATATGGGTTCCTTGACACTGTAGGCACACTAGCATTTTTAGCGTGTGCTAAAAATTAGCGCACGCTAACACTAGAGACACCCATATATTCCTATGGGTGTCTCTAGCATTAGCGCGAGCTAAATACACTAGCACACCTTAATAAACAGGGCCCTAATTGAGAATTGAACCTTGTTTATTTTGTTCAGTTTAACATTTTTGTTTTTCCCATGTTTTTTTTTCTTTTACATTTATTCTCTTTATCTCTGTATGGGTTTTTCATTTATTTGTTCTACTGTATTTTTTGACAATATGTGCAGCTGGCATTAGTCCTTGTGTATGTGACTAGCTAGTTATAGGCACTAGCTATGTGGGTGCTGTGCATATCTGAGCAAACCCAATATTCTCCCATGAATGTCTATAGATTTTGAGCAAAAAGCTCCATGCTGCAAAGTTGCAGGGAAACACAGGAAATGCTTCTGTATCCTAGCTGCTGCTCCCACCTTCCCCTGTCCAAGTTGGTGTATGACTTGTTGGCAATGGAGGGTTATGATATTTTGTGTGTGACTGAGTCATGGTTGTTGAAATCTGATCTGGTGGTTGTGAGACAATGCTGTCCTGAGGGTTTTAAATGGGAATGGGTATGTCGGTGCCGAAAGAGAGGTGGAGGTATGGTCATGTTTTTTAAAGACTATCTGAATTTTAAAGTAGTGTGTGCAGAAGTGAGTGATTTTGGTGAGTTTCTGATAGTTAAAATGTATGTATGGTGCTTGGTGTGCTATATTGTCCACCTGGAATAATGAGTATGGATTCTTCTCCATTGTTGGAGATTTTGTTGAGTTGGGTTCCTGATTCTGAAAATGTTTGTTTAGTGGGGGATTTTAACATTCCATTTGATCCGGCACAAAATATGTTTGTGTATCGGGATCATGTGATTTTTAATTTCGGTTATGTCAAATTATAGACTTATTTCAGTTATCCCTTTTTAGGGAAGGTGGTGAAAAAATGGTGTTGCATCGGCTGGAAGAGTTTGTAGAGTAGAATGATTGTTTAGATCACTTTCAATGTGGCTTTAGAAGAGCTCATGGAATGGAGACATTGTTGGTATCTACTGGGGATGTATTGAGACGGGGTTAGACAAGAATCAGTGTTTCTGTCTAATATCTCTAGATGTTTCCTCCACTTTTGATTCGGTGGATGCTGCCTTGCTGTTGCTTAGGTTGCGGCAATCATGGATAGGTGGTAAAGTGAATGAGTGTTTTTTTTCTTATTTGTTGTTGGGGGTGGTACTGGATGCACATCTTACTATGCAAACTAAAGATAGGTTGTGTAATTCAAGCATCTTTTGCTCAGTTATATTTGTTGTAATGATTGAAGCCAATGTTGGCCTTTTCTGATTTTCGCTCTGTTGTTCAAAGTATGATGATATCAAAGATAGACTATTGCAATGCTTTGTATTTGGGGCTATCTAGTGCTAGGGTTAAAGCAGTGCATGTGGTGCAGAATGCAGCCACAAGAGTGATTGTGGGTCTCTTGAGGTGGGATCATATTACTCCCACCTTGAGGCAGCTACATTGGTTACCTGTGAGATTTAGGGCTCATTTTAAAGTTCTTTATATGCTTCACCAGATAGTCTATGGGAAGGTTCCATGGTATTTCCATTCTGTGATCAAATTGTTTATCTCTGCTAGGGGTCTGTGATCTGGTTCTGTGAAAAAATTAGCAATGGATTTGTTACTGAATACCCATTATGCTCTTACAGGGCTGCAGCCTTTTTGATTGCAGATCCAGTACTATGAAATGCTTTGCCTGGTTACCTGCATTTTTCTATGAATGCAGGACACTTCAAGAAAACTAATTTTTTTGTTGTTCAGGCTTTTAAGATACTGTAGTCAGAGTCCAGAAGCTGATTTGGGGGGAAGGGGGTTGTGTGGGAATTTGAAGTAATTGTCTGTTTTTACTATTATGTATGTTACGCTGTTAGCCACTTAAGTTTAAGCAGGTATAAGTTTTATAAATAAAACACAATAGACTGCAGTGGGAGGAGGGAGCTGCTGTAGCCTAGGATAGATACTCTTTCTGCTTACAGCTGCCAGTTGTACAGAGAAGTCTCAGACAGACTCCAAGAAAAGGAACAGAGTCCGATAACTTTATTAGCATGATACAGTATTTTTATGTATATTGCCAAAGTAATAGCTATAACAGTTAAGGTGTAGAACTGGGAGATGAATAGAAGGGTCTAGGAAGGAGTGAAGGGAATTGAAAAGGAGTTACTGCCCAGGTGAGAGAATGCTACTCTGAATGCTGGAAGAGGGAGAAATGAGTAGTAAAGGGAAGAAAGACTGGGTGTGGGGACAAGGACTGGTAATGGAGCTGTGGAAGAGGTAGTAGAAACAGACTATGAGAATGAGAGAAATTCCGAGGGGGCATGGACTGTTGTAGGAAGGTGTTTGGGGGGGGGGGGGGGGAGAGAAATGATCATGGAGAGAAACAGAAGAACAGACAGAGGGAAAACAAGCTACAGAAGGAAGAGGAGATGAAAGGGATGGAGAGTAGCTATATGGGATTGCAAAAATAGCAGCTGAGGGAAAGTGAGGACAAGGTGGAGAGAAGAGAATTGAGAAAAGGATGAGAAGTGACAGGAGGGAGTGAGACTAGAAGAAAGTCAAATGAGAGCAGCTATAAAGAGAGACAGATTATGGAGAGACAATCACACATGAATCTCTGGTACATGAAGGAAAGAGAAATTATGCTGAAATGGAAGCAAGACTGGAAGATAATTCTTAAGAGAAGAAACATGAGGGCAGAGAGGAAACCAAGAATAAGTAGAGAGTAGGTTCCAGAGGTGATCCGGGAAATTATAGACCAGTGAGGCTGATGTCGGTGCCGGGTACAATGATAGAGACTATTATGAAGAACAAAAATACAGAGCATATTCAAAAGCATGGATTAATGAGACAAAGTCAACATGGATTTAGTGAAGGGAAATTTTGCCTCACCAATGTATTACATTTCTTTGAAGGGGTGAACAAACATGTGGATAAAGGTGAGCCAGTCGATATTGTGTACCTGGATTTTCAAAAGGCATTTGACAAAGTACCTCATAAAAGACTCCAGAGGAAATTGGAGAGCCATGGGATAGGAGGTAGTGTCCTGAATTAAAAACTGGTTAAAAATAGAAATCATAGAGTAGGGTTAAATGGTTAGTATTTTCAATGTAGAAGGGTAGATAGTGGGGTTCTCCAGGGGTCTGTGCTGGGACCACTGCTTTCATATTTATAATATTTCTTCACTCAATGTGTAATTAAACTCTGGAATTCTTTTTCAGAGAAGATAGTAAAAGCAGTTAGCTTAGTGGGGTTTAAAAGAAGTTTGGATAGCTTCCTAAAAGAAAAGTCCATAAGCCATTAATAAAATGGACTTGGGGAAAATCCACTGCTTATTTCTAGAATAAGTATCATAAAATGTATTGTACTGTTTTGGTATCTTGCCAGGCACTTGTAACCTGGATTGGCAACTGCTGGAAACTGGATGCTGGGCTTGATGGACCTTTGGTCTGTCCCAGTATGGCAATACTTATGTTCTTATGTAACTGAAATGAAACTATATAAATAAAGGTTGGAAAATGGCTTAAGGTTTAGTAAAGATTTCTGTGCCAGCTGAGTTGGGTCAAGGGTAGGCGGTAGCTTTTTTTTTGCCCTTCTCTAGCCCTGCAATTACCAGGATTAATACAATATTTTAGTGGGGGAGCAGGAGGGAATTGTGTCAGTATGTGATGATGGTCTGAAAACTTAAAATTTGCTTCTTTTTGGCAGCTCTGTAATGGAGAAACCTATGATCCAATCTTAAATTGAAAAGAGAGTGAAAATGGACAGCATCTTCCGTTTTTATAAAATAAAGCAGTCATTCTCCTTGTTTCATCCTATGGGAGACAGTGGGGAAGAACGAAGTGGGCTCATGCTGTGTGAGCCCAAAGAAACAGAAAGGCACCAATAAGAAGAGGATAAGCAGCATAAAATGTATTGTACCTTTTTGGGATCTTGCCAGGTACTTGTGACCTGGATTGGCCACTGTTGGAAACAGGTTGCTGGGCTTGATGGACCTTCGGTCTGTCCCAATTTGGCAACGCTTATGACAGATCAGTGAAGCTTGGAAGAGGGCAAGGGGTACACTGCTTCCACACTATCCCCAGGATTCTATAAATGGTGTTCAGAAATGTGCATACAAATTTGGGTACACACTCGGTTTGAATACCCAATTTGAGTAACAAGCCAATTAACTCCAATAATTGGGTGCTAACAATTATTGCCACTAATTATCAACAATTTGGATTTGCACACATCTTGCTAAGCACTGTTTTATAAAGACGCTTGTGCAAATCTTTTAGCACGTACCTGCATAGGCAAGTCAGGAGCATTCACTAAAGATGCACACGGTATTACGGATTTCAGGGGATACATGTGTAATTTACACGTGAGAATTTACACCAGGTTTCAGTTGGTGTAAATCTCACTCCCAACTCAGAGCGCCATTTATAGAAGAGCGCTTGGCACTCTTTTGTTTTCATTTCCCAAATTTGGGCACCATTTACTGAATCTAGTCCTATATGTGTTTCTTGTTTTGGCTTCCCTCTTCACTCAGCTTCTGAGCCCTGGTTTTCTTTCTCACTCCCAGCACAACTTTGCTGCTCAACTTAGGCTACCTTTTGGGATGTGCAACCCATGTAGGGCCAGAGAAATATAAAAGGTAGATTCTACAGTGATAACTATTTACTAAATATCCTAAAGGGATCCATTTTTTTTATTGTTTATTTTCTAGTGATTAAATACTTGATTTCTCATGAATGGAGGACATCATACAAGACCAAGAATGGTCTAAATTGGTCAAAAGATATTTTTGTAGTGCACAGCTATTCCAGATCATGACCATTAACCTGGTTATAATCATCTGTACCTCTATTAAATGTTATAATCAGTCTCATCAACCTGTATCCATATGTGCAACAATTCTCACAATTCTCATAATTTGAAAAAGTGATAATAACAATCTCTCAAATATTCTTGAGCTCCACAGAAAATGTGAAATATCCAAAATCATAATACACAATAGTCAATTATTTGTGTGATGTAAAAAGCCACTGCTTCATAATAATCCATCGTGACTTCTACTACATAATATCATCCCATTAATCTTTCCTTTAATGTTTTTAGTCTCATGCATTACTCTAATGTTTCTCATACCTCATATTAACACTATCTACTTTTGTCTCACCTAGAATATAAACCGTACTGAACCCTGGAAAGGGGATATTAGAGGTATACAAGAAATGAATTGAATTGAATTGAGTACTAGAAATGCACTTAGATCCTGGCACTGAAGGCAACTTCGGTGTTCTATTACACGGGTCTTAAGTGATCTCTGAATTTTGCCCATGTCTAAAAAGAAGGACTTCCTTATTTAGATCTATTTCAGAAATATCCAGGTTATAGAAAGGTGCTCTGATTGAGCAGCTGCCCACTGGAGGGATTAAGGCATGACACCTCCTTAATACTCCAGTGGTTGCTGACCCTTTCCCTCTCCCTTGAAAGTGAAACCAAAGGGGGATACCAGGGTCTATGACAGCTTCAGGTATTATGGGCATTCTGAACATATCCGAGCAGTAGCCTAACGGTTTTTATAGTGGACTGTAACCCAAGGGATCCAGGTTCAAACAGAGTACCTTTTTGTACCCTGGACAGATCTAAATATGGGTATCCTTCTTTTTAGACATGGACCTTTCTTCCCCTTTGGTAATCACTGTTGGACATCCCTAGGCCCGCCCAAAACACGTCCACAATATGCCCCTTTGCTATTTGGATGTACTGCAGTGTGGGACTTCCATTTCCTGCCTTTCAAAATTGAGGTTTGAACATTTTGAGCGTTTCACTTTTTTGAGATGTCTACATGCTTTGAAAACACCAGAAACAAAACTGAGGTTTCAATTAATTCTGTTAACACAAACAATTTGTACTATACCAGTATAAACCCTTTCTTTTTATATGAAAAAAAAGTTACAGAAGTTCAAACATGTATCTTTCTCAAAAACTTCTTATGGAGCCATAACATGAAAAAATGGTCATTCTCAAGATTTTGGATCTGAAACCCGGAGATGGTCACAATAAGTGCCATAGAGGGGAATAATCGAACGTCGCTGGCGAAATAGGTCGCCGGCAATCTATTTTGGCGGCGGCGCAACAGCTGGCCGGAACCGTATTTTCAAAAAAGATGGCTGGCCATCTTTTTTTTCGATAATACGGTGTGGGCCGGCAAAATGCCTTGGATTTCGCCGGGTTTGAGATCGCCACTTTTGTTTTTCCGCAATAATGGAAAAAAATGCCGGCGATCTCAAACCCGGCGAAATCCAAGGCATTTGGCCGTGGGAGGAGCCAGCATTTGTAGTGCAATGGTCCCCCTCACAAGCCAGGACACCAACCGGGCACCCTAGGGGGCAATTCAAACATCTTTTATAAACAACCAAATTAGTTTCCAGGTGCATAGCACCCTTCCCTTGTGTGCTGAGTCCCCCAAATAACCCCCCCCCCCAAAATCCACTGCCCACAAGTGTGCACCATTACCCTAGCCCTAAGGGCTGAAGGGGGGCACCTACATGTGGGTAAAGTGGGTTTGGGGGGGTTTGGGAGGGCTCAACATTACCCACCACAAGTGGAACAGGTGGGGGGGATGGGCCTGGCTCTGCCTTTCTGCAGTCCACTGCAACCAACAACAACTGTTCCAAGGACCTGCATACTGCTGTCTGGGTGCTGGGTATGACATTTGAGGCTGGCATACAGGCTGGCAAAAAAGGTTTGTATTTTAATAATTTTAGTGTGGGAGGGGGTTGGCGACCACTGGGGGAGTAAGGGGAGGTCATCCCCCATTCCCTCCGGTGGTCATCTGGTCAGTTGGGGCACCTTTTTGAGGCTTGGTCATGAAAATAAAAGGACGAAGTAAACCGGGCGAAATACTGCTTATCGCCGGGTTTTATTTTTCCATTATCCGCGAAAGCCGGCCATCTGGTAGCCACGCCCAAGCCTGCCCATATCCCACCTTTGCTTCACCGCCAACACGCCCCTTTGAACTTTCGCCGGCGAGGCGAAGGGAAAGCGGCGAAGCTATCACAAATGTAGCTTTCCATTATACGCTTTTCGCCGCTTTTGTGAAATCGCCGGCCATATCCCGATTTGTGTCGGGAAATAGCCGGCGATTACTTTCAATTATAAGCTGGATAGTCACATGTATGTTCTTATAAAATAGCTTCAAAATGGCTGCCTGCTTGACCTCCCAACCTAGATGGCCTGATATAAAGTTAAATCTAAATATCGCACTGAAGCTTGTAGAGTATCACTTCTATTCTAATAACCAATCAAATATAAGATATCTACATATGTCAATGTGATATGTTCTTTATTGGAGGAAAAAGCCTCAAGTAGCCGCTGGGACACTCCTTTGTTGATATATTAATCAACTTTAGGGAGGCCCACGCACTCATCAGTGGCACAAAAACCTCCTGGCTTTATTGTTATAGCTCTTTATATAGCTCTTTAAAGTAAATTTGAAAAGAGACTTAGCTTTCCAGCCATCCAGTTGTTCATTGAAACTCTATCAATTACCCACGGCCCGACTTTGGCCAAGGTTTCGATTCCTGCTTCAGGGTACTGCGGTCTCCAACTGGTGTCTATAAAAGAGCAAAGTCAATCATATCACATGGTCTTACCAACATAACCACATTTCTACTTCCCTCTTGCCAATCTATTACTTTCTTAGCTGGATCCGTACTCTTGCATCCATCAGGACAGACAAGATGGCATGCGATTAAAAAGCTTCTGACATCACACGTCGTCGTGTAAGCTCCTCCCCTAATTAAACTGACATGACTAGGGGACCGCCCACTATGGACCCTATTGATTCAGAAGAATTGATTCCATTCGACTCTAATGTTTAGTCCATAAGGCTGGGTTGTTTTAAGACGATAAATCCATCTTTGCTCTTGTTGTAATAGCGCTAAATTCTCATCACCTCCCATGGTGTTCCATATCATCTGCTGCAATACCACACATTTTAAAGATCCAAATGGGTGTCTGTTTGCATCGCAGTGTGCAGCAAGTGGCGCTGTGATTTCAGCCTCGCAGATCTCCAGCATGATAAAGAAAAACTGGCACATTATACAGACGATACCCGGGCTTGAAGAGTTAAAAATGAGGGTAGGCTTTACTAGAGGTCAGAACCAGGGGCGTATCTGCGTGGGGCCACAGGGGCCTGGGCCCCCGCAGATTTCACCCTGGCCCCCCTCCCCGCGCGTACAACGTGCTGCGACGTCAGACTCCGAACTGGATTCAACGAATCAGCAGCGTTACTTGCAGCATGGCCACGGAGGAGTCGGAGGAAGACGAAATATGAAGACTTTGGGTCGGACCTTGGCTGGCGGGGGTTGGGGCCCCCCGCCAGCAAAGGTAAGCAGCGGGGGAGGGTTGACGGCGGCGGCGGCGGGGGGGGGAGAGGGAGGCAAAAATGTGCCCCCTCTCTCTGGCTCTGGCCCCCCCTACCGCCGGATTCCAGATACGCCCCTGAACCTGAAAGAGATTGTAGCACCTGCTATTTTTAAGAGAACCATTACAGATGTATACGGAGAACACAGGAAATGTGGAGGTTGTAGTGTGTGTAACAACATGCTGAAAGTGAAAGAATTCATCGACCCACAATCGGGGAAAATTTACAAGCTTCACCATAGAACCTCATGTGAATCAGACTGGGTTATTTACGCAATTGTTTGCCCATGTAAAAAAAGTTTACATTGTGCAAACCTCACGGAAGTTGTCAACGAGGCTCATTTAGCATAGAAGCAATATCCATTTGAATAAAATATGATTGACTTTTGCTCTTTTATAGACACCAGTTGGAGACCGCGGTACCCTGAAGCAGGAATCGAAACCTTGGCCAAAGTCAGGCCGTGGGTAATTGATAGAGTTTCAATGAACAACTGGATGGCTGGAAAGCTAAGTCTCTTTTCAAATTTACTTTAAAGAGCTATAACAATAAAGCCAGGAGGTTTTTATGCCACTGATGAGTGCGTGGGCCTCAACAAAGGAGTGTCCCAGCGGTTACGTGAGGTTTTTTCCTCCGATAAAGAACATATCTCATTGACATATGTAGATATCTTATATTTGATCTGTTATAAAGTTACTCATCTAATAAATTCCACATGAATTTTTTTCTATTCCAATTCAAGGGACTTAGAGAATGGAAAACATTGTACAGGAAAGTTATAACACCTCTGCTTGAAATTAAAATCCTGCCTGTTTTCTAATTATGTGCTTCATTGTTTTCCTGATGTATGCACATGAAAGTTCAAGGAGGGTAAGAGGCAATTCTGCTGTTTATATCTGAGCACATACAATTGCATCTCTCATGCAGTCTGCCATAGACTAGATGCAGAAATGACAGGACAGGGTGCCCAGACAGGAAATTTGAGAAACAGAGTGTATTTTCATCTTTGTCTATGTTCTGTAGCACCCTAAAATAAGAATTAGCTTTGAAGGACACTCATTTTGTCCTTGATAAGGAGCTGGAGACATTAAGAACTGTCTTCATAGTGGTCCTTCTGAATATGTGATCATTCAGGACTAGAAATTTAAAAAAAAATGTAGTCAGAAATGAATAATCCCCAATGGGAATCAAATACCTATTTTGCATGAAGTCAAAAATTTCCTGTTAGTTGAATGCAGCCATGCAACCACCCCTTACAATGACAAAATGAGGAATATATTCTAAAGGAACATTCTACTAGCATTCATAAATAATATTTTTTCAGCCTTATGGAATGATTCTCTCCTGCAAAGTATTCCTTTCTTTGCATGGGAAACTTCATACCACAGGAGACAGCTAAAAGTTTTTTGTAATTACTGTACTGTAATTTTAGAGTATTTATTGTAGTTTAATCTTTAATTATGCAGTGTCTTGAAACAGCTAAACAATGAATCACTTCATAATAGCTTCTATGTCTTACCGTGTGCCTGAGGATTTTCCCAACTCTGCTATATTTAACCTTTCCTCTTTCCCTTTCTGCTACCTTTTCCTTTTGCCTTTCCTCTCATTTCTACAACTCCACTGACCTTTTGGACAACTGAGAACATAGGAATAAAAGGCTACAATTTATTTTCTTTTAGCACTTTTATTTTAGCTTTTATCCGTTTTTTTCTTCCAGCTCAGCTGGAACTAGTACTGGGGATTCTAAAGCCATAACAGTTTAAGGTGAGCCCTGCTGAGTCAGATCAAGTGCAGCATCTGGTCTCCAACAGTGGCTTGCTTGGACCCATGTACTTGGCAGCTCACAAGAAATGGATCAAATTTCTCAGAGTTCATGTCAAGAGATAAACGATGGCTTTCTCCGTCTACTAAGCTAATAGGTTTTATGCATTTTTCCTCCAGGAACATGTCTTTATCACTTTTGAACCTCATTATATTAATCATGTTGACCACATCCTCCAACAACAGATTCCACGGCTTGATTATGCACTATGTGAAAAAATTTTTCTACAAGTTATTTTCAATTGGCTGGTTGTTCATGGAGTATCTTCTTTTAATGTTGTTTGAAAGATTAGTCAACTATTCCATATTTAACTATTTTACTCCACTCATGATTTTCTGTCAGATCCTTCTCACTTGTCCCTTTTATGAGCTGAAGAGCCCCATTTGTTTAGCCTTTCTTCATAGGCAAGGTATTTTTTCCCTTTATCATGTATTTATTAAAAACAAAATCTAAGTGGGTTACAATTTTACACACATATCAAAACACAAGTGGCCTAGCGGTTAGGGTGGTGGACTTTGGTTCTGGGGAACTGAGTTTAATTCCCACTTCAGGCACAGGCAGATCCTTGTGACTCTGGGCAAGTCACTTAACCCTCCATTGCCCCATGTAGGCTGCATTGAGCCTGTCATGAGTGGGAAAGTGTGGGGTACAAATGTAACAAAATAGAAAGCAGATTTCAAACTATAATCAGGCAAAATTTAATTAAAAGCTTGCGGAAATAAGAATGCTTTAGATGTTTTCTAATAGATAACAGGGAGTCCATGTGCCTCAGCTCTAAAGGAAGAGAATTCCATATAATTGGAACTGCAACAGAAAACGTATAAGTGCAAATTTTCTTTGAGATGGACTTGCTGAAACAAAAACTTCTAGTAAACATTTTGCATGGGACCACAAAGATCTGGAAGGGTGATATTCACGCAGAGATGACACAATACTAAATGGTGCATCATTATGCAAAGTTTTAAAAACTAAAACCAAAATTTTAAAGTGAACTCATCAACCAACAGGTAGCCAACGCAGTTTTAAAAGCAGTGGAATGATATGGTCCATCTTAGATCCGCCAAGAATCCTCCGGGTAGTAGCATTTTGTGCAACTTGAAGAGCTTTCACTGAAAATGAAGGTAGACCACACAATAAAGGATCACAATAATCTATATGTGGCATCCCTAAAGTTCGTATCACCAACTAAAAATTCTCAGCAGATAGAAGATGTTTCAAATGAGACACTATCCAGATTTTAAAAAAAACACCATCAACACTGTTCTAATGACTGCATGAATCTGTGGCTTAAAATAAAGTGACACTCCTAAACTTTTTGCTACCTGTAAGACAGGAATAGTAATATCGTCAAAACAAAAAAAGCTAGGACATTCAGTTTCAAAGCAAGATAGCCAATATGAGTTTTAGATACATGTAATGGTATGCAATTAGCAGTCATCCAAGTGCATGTGTTAATGTAAAAATCAACCAACTGAAAAGATATTTGGATAGCATCTGAAACAGGGGCAAAAAACTGAAGATTATTTGCATAAAGACAAAAACTTACACCCAAACCTGCTAATAGTTTGTACATAGGAAACACAAACAAATTAAGTAACAGTGCTGATATAGAGAGCAGTCCATTGTCTTCCATCCAGATTGTGACCCACCAGTTATCACTTTAAATTGACATTTTCCTAAAAAAAAAAAAAAAGAATTAAACCAAGATTAGACTTCACCCATATGATGATATTCCATATGATCTAAGGGGGGTAATCAGCAGGGAATGATTCACCATGTTAAATGCTGCAGACACATCCAATAACATAAGAAGAATTTTTTTTCCTCTATCTATCAAACCCAAGTCGAATTTCATCCGAGGGTCTCTGTATTATGTTTTGGTCTAAGCCCAAATTAGTAAGTGTCAAAAAGAGACTTTTTTTCCCACAAAATCAGACAACTGCTGCATAGCCAATTTTTCAAATACTTTACCTAGACATGGGAATGAAAGAATGAGATAAAAATTGTCAACTATGGTTGTGCTTCTCGGAATCATTTTTAGCTCTATTCCTTTTGAGATGAGGTGACTAGAATTGTGCACAGTAATCAACATACAGTCACACCATGGGCCTATACAGAACTATTGCTATGAGCCTTCGTTGGCAATTGCTCTTAGATCCCTCTCCCTCCATATTTTGGACCCAGTCTCCAACTGGTGGGACTAGTCTGATCACTGAAGCAACATTTCTGAGTCTTGAGCCATGCTCCAGGTCTCTATCTGTAATTCTATACCTTGGACTCAAAATCTAGCCTCCAGTTTTGCTCTTAATGATGAATATGAATCCTTGCCCTATTCACCCTAGGATACCATATTATTTAAAGGTTTCCTGTAGAAATATATAAATATATATAATGTGGTTTAGTTCCCCAATGTTCATTGATTATTTTTGGGGGGAGGGGGGATTTCACACATCTGTTTTTGCAAATGCATGAATTAATATGTTAATATGCATTAAATCAATTTATAGAACTAAATTTATGTAAGGCACACTAACAAACTGAATGCATGCTGTTGAATGCACATCCCTAAAGAACTCTTTCTGTTGACATTATACCTAGACTAGTTTGGTACTCTAGTGGACAATCTTTTCACAAGTCTTGAGACTCCTGGTTATAGAGATCTTAATTGTGAATAAGCTGAGAGGGCTGAACTTAGGACCTAGAGTGGTGACGTGGATAGGAAACTGGTTGACCCACAGGCAACAGAGGGTGGTGGTAAACGGTATCCGCTCGGAGGAAAGGAAAGTGAGTAGTGGAGTGCCTCAGAGGTCGGTGCTGGGGCCGATTCTGTTTAATATATTTGTGAGAAATGTTGCTGAAGGGTTAGGAAGGAAAGGTTTGCCTTTGTGTGGATGACACGAAGATAGCCACTAGAGTAGATACCTTGGAAGGAGTAGAAACTATGAGAAGGGATCTCCAAGTGTTAGAAGAATGGTCAAGGGTCTGGTAGGTAAAATTTAATTTCACAAACTAGACAATATCTCTCACCAAATGAAAATAGCAGTACATCAATGCACACTTGAGTGTAATAACAAAGAGGAAAAAGCCTCAGTTGGCCCCTGCTAGTTCATATTCACATAACAATTAGGGGTTACGGTGTCTATCACAGGCATAGAAAACCTCATTGTATAATTTATTAATGCAAAAATCATCAAAATGCTCACTGCAAATCACTTTCAAAAATAGTAGTAATTAGCTTAAAAATCTAACCACCACAATAGTCCGACAGTGGCCAGTGTTTCATTCTCTGTGTCAGGGACTTGCGGTAATTAATAAGCAGGAGCAAACATCTACAAAACAAAACAGAGATCTTAGAATATACAAACAAAAGTGTAAAACTCTTTAGAGTCTCAATAAACAACACTGCATACTTTAAAAATTCAGGGAGCTCTATTTATTCTCGCTCTCATTCAACCAAAGTGACTTCTAACTGATCCGTTCAGTTCATAACGTCTCATGTCAGCTGAAAGCATCCAATAGGAATGCAAAAAGCTAACCTATACAGATAAAACACCAATCACTATTTACATGGGAAAATTTAAAACTGCATAAAAAATGTTGCCATTCAATCTTTGCATTTAAACCATCTGGTTCCAAAGAACGCAATTTAAAAATCCAGCGTTGTTCAGCCTGAAGCAATCAACATTTTCTATCTTCTCCCCTTGTTTTTGGCGGTATCTATTCTAATACAATACACTTCAAATATCACATGCAATGAGTTTATCTTGTTGGGCAGACTGGATGAACTATACAGGTCTTTATCTGCAGTCATCTACTATGTTACTATCAGGCTTATTTTCGAAAGAGAAGGGCGCCCATTTTCGACACAAATCGGGAGATGGGCGTCCTTCTCCCAGGGTCGGCCAAATCGGCATAATCGAAAGCTGATTTTGGCCGTCCCCAACTGCTTTCCATCACGGGGACGACCAAAGTTCCCAGAGGCATCTCGGAAACATAGCGAAGGAGAGACTGGGGTGTGCTTAACACATGGGCTTCCTTGGCCGATAATGGAAAAAAGAAGGGCGTCCCTGATAAGCACTTGGCCGACTTTACTTGGTCCATTTTTTCTTGCGACCAAGCCTCAAAAAGGTGCCCAAACTGACCAGATGACCACCGGAGGGAATCGGGGATCACCTCCTCTTACTCCCCTAGTGGTCACTAACCCCTCCCACCCTAAAAAAAAACTTTAAAAATATTTTTTGCCAGCCTCAAATGTCATACCCAGCTCCCTGACAGCAGTATGCAGGTCCCTGGAGCAGTTTTAGTCGGTGCAGTGCACTTCAGGCAGGCGGACCCAGGCCCATCCCCCCTACCTGTTACACTTGTGGTGGTAAATGTGAGCCCTTCAAAACCCACCAGAAACCCCCTGTACCACATCTAGGTGCCCCCTTCACCCCTTAGGGCTATGGTAGTGGTGTACAGTTGTGGGGAGTGGGTTTTGGGGGGCTCAACACCCAAGGTAAGGGAGCTATGCACCTGGGAGCAATTTCTGAAGTCCACTGCGGTGCCCCCTAGGGTGCCCACTTGGTGTCCTGGCATGTCAGGGGGACCAGTGCACTACAAATGCTGGCTCCTCCCATGACCAAAGGGCTTGCATTTGGTCATTTCTGAGATGGGCGTCCTTGGTTTCCATTATTGCCGAAAACCGGGGACGACCATGTCTAAGGACGACCATCTCTAAGGTCAACCTAAATGTTGAGATTTGGGCGTCTCCGACCATATTATCGAAACAAAAGATGGATGCCCATCTTGTTTCGATAATACGGGTTTCCCCGCCCCTTCGCCGGGACGTCCTGCGAGGACGTCCTCAGGAAAACTTGGGCGCCCCGTTCGATTATGCCCCTCTATGAATCATTGACATGCTCTTGGGATGAGTGGCAGGGGGAAAGGTATGCACACTTAGTTGGGGTTAGCTGCTAATATTCAGCTGCACTTAACCGACTAATTGCCGCTGAATATTGTGGCTTGCACCGAACACGAAGCCAGCTCTGTTTGGGGCAGAGTCAGCACATGACCACTTAGGTTCTGATATTTAGCCCTTAACTGCTGGATTATTTATAGTGCGCTTAGAGATCCTGACTGAAATCCAGGTGTATTCTATATAAACGCATGTAACTTAATTGGCTTAACAAGCTAATCAGCATTTTTAACAGCACTTAACAGGCAATAATTACAATTTACATGCACAACTCACTAAGCGTATTCGGCGTGTAGTTTTAGGCATCAGGACATCAACTAAAGCGTATTCTAAATGTAGGCGCTGCTTATAAAATATGCATAGGCAGAAATGTTTACCACGTGGATTTTTTAGGTGCCTTATAAAGAATCTGGCCCTAAGCTGCCAGGTTTACTGCATAAATGGGACCGCATAAAAACCTGTCCTATTTTTATGCGCAGCCACTTAAGTGGTGAATATCGGCTTAAGTGTCTATGTGCTAGCCGGCTTAAAAATAACCGGATATTCAAAGCCGAAGCCCGCACACTAAGCAGAGCGATATCCATTTAATAATGGGAATCGGTAGAATCAGTAAAGGCAGGGCATAGATGACACTAAAAAATATCCATTTAATGGAGATACTCAACAGCTACATGGATAATTTATTCATTCACTATAACACCACTAGCTATACTCATAGGTACGAGGTATCAGTGCCAGTGCATAACTTAAGATGATACCCGTGCCGGTTCAATAATGACCCACTTATTGATGAAGTAAAACAAAGGAAGAAAAGAGATATGCAAGGAACAGGACTGACAGAAAGCAAGAAAGTAGCAATGTTTCAGTGATAAAAAGCAGGAAGCTATATTTGGGAATGTTTATTCCTAAAGACAGTTATAGACTAGGCTGTTCCGTTAAAATGATTCTAGCTGGTCAAATTCTCTTGGTAGACGTTGGAAGCAAAGAGGGTCTTTTACTAAAGATTCTCCAGTTATCTGCAGCAGGGCCCATACGAATAAAATGGGCCCTGCTGCAGATAACTCAAGCTAATCTTAAGTAAAAGACCCCCCTAAATGCCATACTTATGAAGTTTCAAGCAGAAAAAGAAATCATTTCAAAGCAGGGGCGTAGCCAGACAGCAGATTTTGGGTGGGCCTAGGCAAGAATTGGGTGGGCACCAAGTGTTCTCCCTCCCTCCAAAAAAAAAAAAATCTCAGCTGGTGGGAAAACGCTTCTTTCCACCTTGGCAGCAGGAATGCACTGAAAACTGAGCATGTGCAGGTGCCGGTGTCATGGAGAGTAGCGTTTTCGTTACCATCAGGGGGAAATCTTCAGCTGGTGCAGCTTGGGATTCCCACCAGTTACCATTAAACATGTGCTACTGTTGGGTGGGCCTGAGCCATAAATGGCCCACCCAAGCCCACCTGTGGTTACACCATTGTTTCAAAGACTGCTTCATTTAAATTCATTGGAAGAAGAGTAAAGGAAGGCATGTAAATATGAAACAGTAAAGCAATGCACAGCATAGAGGTGAAGTTCAAAAACACCCTCTTTCTTGTTCACAGACTCCACGTGTAAAGTATGTGGAAGAAAATTGCTTTGCAAGCAAAGAGTTGCCTGGGAATTTTTCTTTAACCACAGAAGCATCCATGGGAATACACTTGCAGACTTTGTAATCTATTGGTTAAGCAATAATGTCTGGTAACTTAATTAGACAGGTGCATTCAGAGCTGCTTATATCAGCAATCATTTATGAATATCTGAATCACGCCATTCTTTCAAGGCCACAGACTAAATCTTTCCTCAGTCACCTGTACACTAAGCTTTTAGTCAGAGAACAGAATGATAGGCAGTTCATAACAATGCAGAAAGTCATCAGAACCGGGCACACAATGGTGTGAGAGGCCAAAAATGAACTGTTGCAGGCCTTCTGACTAACATTCCATCAGGGAATCGTGCAGGAAGCTATGCAGAGCCAGGAAGGACACTGCCCCGGTGCTTCCTCTCTGCCACTTCAAAAATATCCACCAACAAACCTCTTCACAAACTGCTTGGGACAAATCCTGCTTCTAACACTTGGCCTTTGCCTCATATTATGTTGCTGAAAAATAGAAGGAAGGTATTGTGTAATTGGCTCATTCTGTTTGCTGCTCTAGTTAATTGCAACAAAAGATTACGGTGTGAAAACTTTAAGGGCATTGACTACAGTAAACATCCAGCCATGCCTGTCCGTCTAGACAAAATACGCCCTGATGCATTTGATCTTATAAACGCTCATATGTTGCTTGAAAAAACACCGGTTCCAGAAAATTATTTGGGGGTAAATATAATATATGCAGTAGAGGATTTTCTCAGTTGCTGGAAACTATGTACGGGTAAGGTGAGAAAAGATATAGGAAACAAGTAAGCCTTCCATACACTTAAGATATTTGCAGCTAAACTTGCTTTAAACGCAGCTTAGCAGCAGGGGGAGAAAGTGGCACCTGGTCAGGTTCTGGTTTAAGAAGTGGGAGTGTCCTCTAGGGAAATGCTTTCATTAAGATTATACAAGAAACCTTTATTCAGATTAGAAAATGACATGGGAGTGGGTAAACACGGTAAACCGTGGTAATCTGCGGCAAAACTGTGAGAACGGCAGAACATTCAAATTTTACTGCAGATGCAAACAGAGGTTATTTCCCCACCCTGCAGGAGCGGTAATAATCCCTGCACCCGCTGTAAAATGGACGCCTACCTTTTTACCGTCCGTTCTGCTCATTTTCAAGTTGCTGCTAATCATTTGCTCGCTCTGCCTCCTCCCAGGCTGCAGTGTACTATAGCATGCAGGCACACATGCGACGCATGCCCACCACACACAACGTCACCACTAAGAGAGGACCCCTGATTGGCTTCTCTTGTGTCTTCCTCTATTTCATTCCCAATTCCCATTGGTGCAGGAGTAAGCGACACAGTACTCAGGAGGCTCAGCAACTGCAAGCAAGGACTCGAGTTGGTCCAGGCCTCGGCTGCCTCTCCTTTGTTGGCGTGTGCAGGGTGGACGGCCAAAACCTCGTTTCCCCGCCTCAAAGACCCCAGTCAGATATAGTGTTGGCTGCCAGCCTGCCACCTCTTCCTTTTCCTTCTGTGATTCTCGAGAGTGTATGCATCCTTTTGATTGTATGTGCTATAGTAAACGCTGTAATGTGTAGTGTGGCAAGTAAAGGAAAGGCTTCCTGAAAGGCACATAGTAGAAATACATTTTTTTTTAATCGGGGGGCATAATTGAGAACAGAGGTCTAGATAAAATGGTGTCTTGGATTATTACTGCATTGCAGTGCTTTGGCAATCCAGCTTCAGATGGCTAATATATTAGGGAAGGGAAATGGGACTTGATATACTGCCTTTCTGAGGTTTTTGCAATTACATTCAAAGTGGTTTATGTATATTCAGGTACTTATTTTGTACCGGGGCAATGGAGGGTTAAGTGACTTGCCCAGAGTCACAAGGAGCTGCAGTGGGAATTAAACTCAGTTCCCCAAGATCAAAGTCCACTGCACTAACCACAAGGCTACTCCTCCACTCCAAATTAATTTCTCTTTAGTGAAAATGCCATCAAGTAACAGCTTTTATGCTACCTCAGGCATCAACCCTTGTCCACTTTAGGGTCCTCCTGACTCCTGAGAAACATACATGTGCTACTGTCTTGGAAACTTCTGATTTAGGAATCACTTACTTCTAGAATGGCATTCAGAACCCTACAATGAGACTGTATACCAACTAAAATGGTTATCTGTTTGGCATTGTTGCAGTGCATAACTCCATCCTAATGGATGGATGGGAGAAAATAATTAAATGTTCTTGCAGTTGCAGATGAATGATTAGAAAAATTAGTGCTCAATATTGCTTGTGTCTAAATGGCAGATGACATTTAATGTAAGCAAGTACAAAGTGATGCATGTGGGAAAGAGGAACCAGAACTATAGCTATGTAATGCAAGGTTCCACGTTAGGTGTCACCGACCAAGAAAGGAATCTCGGCGTCGCTGTTAATGATACGTTGAAACCCTCTGCTCAGTGTGCTGCGGCGGTGGCTAAGAAAGGAAATAGAATGTTAGGTATTATTAGGAAAGGAATGGAAAACAAAAGTGAGGACATTATAATGCCTTTGTATCAGTCCATGGTGCACCTCGAATATTGTGTTCAATTTTGGTCACCTCAACTCAAAAAAGATATAGTGGAATTAGAAAAGGTACAGAGAAGGGTGACGAAAATGATAAAAGGAATGGGACAACTTCCCTATGAGGAAATGCTGAAGCATCTATGGCTCTTCAGCTTGGAGAAAAGACGGCTGAGGGGAGATATGATAGAGGTCTATAAAATAATGAGTGGAGTTGAATGGGTAGACATAACTAGGGGGCATGCGATGAAGCTACAAAGTAGTAAATTTAGTACGAATCTGAGAAAATTTTTCTTCTTTCAATGTGTAATTAAACTCTGGAATCCATTGCCAGAGAATGTGGTAAAGGCAGTTAGCTTAGCAGGTTTTAAAAAGGTCTGGACAGCTTCCTAAAGGAAAAGTCCATAGACCATTATTAAATTGACTTGGGGAAATCCACTGCTATTTCTGGGATAAGCAGCATAAAATGTATTGAACTTTTTCGGGATCTTGCCAGATATTTGTGACCTAGATTGGCCACTGTTGGAAACAGGATGCTGGGCTTGATGGACCTTTGATCGGTCCCAGTGTGGCAATACTTATGTACTTATGTAATAATATTCCATCACTGTTTCATTATTGCTTGCTAGTCCAGTATTATTACATATTAAAGGCATTTGTTTTAATTCATTTATTCAATCCTTACATGCACATGGTTTTGCTTTTTAAACCAAAAGGTAAATCTTACGGGTGGTTAAACAGGTATAAACTGAGTTTACTTGTTGACTGCTTTGGGTCCCTCCCTCCTACTGACCTGTATATCTGCTGTCTAGAATTTTGGAAGATGGAAATGTGAAAATAATTAAGTTTTGGATGTACCCTGAGTCTCTGTAGAAGTTTGTTTGTTTACTAACAGGCTATTTTCGAAAGAGAAGGGCGCCCATCTTTCGACACAAATCACAGGGTCGCCCAAATCGGCATAATCGAAAGCTGATTTTGGGTGTTCCCAACTACTTCCCGTCGCGGGGACGACCAAAGTTCCTGGGGGTGTGTCAGAGGCGTAGTGAAGGCGGGACTGGGGCGTGCCTAACAGATGGGCGTCATCAAGTGATAATGGAAAAAAGAAGGGCGTCCCTGAGGAGCACTTGGGTGACTTTACTTGGTCCATTTTTTGTTACAACCAAGCCTCAAAAAGGTGCCCGAACTGACCAGATGACCACCGGAGGGAATCGGGGATGACTTCCCCTGACTCCCCCAGTGGTCACTAACCCCCTCCCACCCTGAAAAAAACAACTTAAAATACTTTTGCCAGCCTGAAATGTCATACTCAGGTCCATCGCAGCAGTATACAGGTCCCTGGGGAGGGGGGGGGGAGGTATGTGTGTGTCAGCAGAGGCAGAGCGAAGGCGTGGATGTCCTTTTCAAATATTTTGGATGTCCTGAACTGCCCTCCCCCCCCCCCCCCCCCACAGGGACAGCCAAATCTCAAGGGAGTGGAGTGGAGGAGTGGCCTAGTGGTTAGAGCACAGGTCTTGCAATCCAGAGGTGGCCTGTTCAAATCCCACTGCTGCTACTTGTGATCCAAAATTCAAATAAATAAAGGGGATGTTAGAGGTATAGCAAAGGCATGGACATCCTTCTCACAGAAACATCCACATTTTGGACATCTGCAAAGGACGTCCTTCACCCATACTCTTAAAAAAAAAAAAAGATGTCCCTGACAAGAGCACTTGGACATTTTCACCTGGACTTGTGTTTTTCTAAGGTTGTAGATGGCTATTATACACGCAGCTCTACGGATGCCAAAGACGGCTTCATACATGCTCTGCACTGAACTGGCTTCCCCTCCTTAGGAAGGAAATTGTGTGCAAATGAGCTAACAGCGAGCAGCTCATTTGCATGCGATTTCCTTCATGCATGCCCGTTCCTTTCCGAATTGCTAAGGGATCAGTAAGGGAAGGGCTTTTTCCATTCAGTTAGTGCATCTGGCTGATGGTAAGGAAGCTATGTTCCTGGGAGCAATTTATGAAGTCCACTGCAGTGCCCCCTAGGGTGCCCAGTTGGTGTCCTGGCATGTGAGGGGGTCCAGTGCACTACAAATGCTGGCTCCTCCCATGACCAAATGGCTTGGATTTGGTTATTTCTGAGATGGGCGTCCTTGGTTTCCATTATCGCCGAAAATCAGAAACCACCAAGTCTCGGGATGACTATCTCTAAGATCAACCAAAATTTCAAGATTTGGGCATCCCGACCGTAATATTGAAACGAAAGATGGACATCCATCTTGTTTCGATAATATGGGTTTCCCCGCCCCTCCATCAGGACATTTTGCGAGAACATCCTCAAAAAAACTTGGGCATCCCTTTCAATTATGCCCCTCCATATCCTTTTGAGATATGGTGACCAGAACTGAACGCAATACTCAAGATGCAGTCACATCATGGAGCGATACAGAAACGTTATAGTATTTTCGGTCTTATTCACCATCCCTTTCCTAATAATTCCTAGCATCCTGTTTGCTTTTTTGGCCAACACTGCACATTAAGCAGAAGATTTCAGCGCATTGTCTACAACAACACTTAGATCTTTTTCTTGAGTGCTGACCCCCAAGGTGAACCCTAGCATCAGGTAACTATAATTTGGATTATTCTTTCCAATGTGCATCACCTTGCATTTGTCCACATTAAATTTCACCTGCCATTTGGATGCCCAGTCTTCTAATTTCCTAAGGTCTTCCTGCAACATTTCACACTCCGCACGTGTTTTAATACGTGTCATTTGCAAATTTGATCACCTCACTTGTCGTTCCGATTTCCATATCATTTAAAAATATGTTAAATAGCACCGGTCCCAGTGCTATTTAACTAGAGCTATTAAACATATTTATAAATGATATGGAAATCGGAACGATGAGTGAGGCCCATCCTACTATGCTCATCCAGTCAACAAAGGACAAACATCACCATCGCTGTCTCTACTGATGTCCTTGCTTCAACCTTTCTCTTCCCAAAGACTGCATTATAATAATCCATCATGACTTCTACTTCCTAGTATCATCCATTATCCTTTCCTTAATGTTTTTAGTCTCATGCATTACACCAATGGTCTATAATGCTTCTCATACCTCACACTAACACTATCTGCTTTTGTTTCACCTAGAATGTAAACCACACTGAACCCTGGAAAGGGGATATTTGAGGTATAAAAGAATTTAATTGAATTGAATAGGGGGAACATGTACTGGAGACCAATCAGCAACAAGGGACATATGATCATTTGTGAAGATATGGATTTAAATTTAGCCATGAACATATTAACTGAGTCTAGATTGTGGCATATATCCCCCTCTGTTGTTACCTGTGTGCATATGGCCACCATGTAGATGTCTACAGCAGGACTTGTTCTGAAATATATGTAATAGCTTGGAAGGGGATGAGGTTGAGGGTTGTGTAATCACAGTGACTGTCTGTCAGACACAGATGACCCTCATCATGTTTGATATGTGTCCACTGACTGGTAAGGTTTGTGTTATCCCAACTTCTGACTATTTAGTTTATTGATGCTGTTATCAGATACATATGGAAGTCTGTTTTGGGGTTGAAGGCACTTTATGATCATTGCTGTGGTAAAACAACTCATATGTACCTCTGCCTGCTTCAGAAAGGTGAGATAGATACAATAATGGGACTAGCAGGCCAATGGCTATCGCTGTAGGCTGTAAGTCTCAAAAGCCGGATTAGGTTCACAATATGGCTCCTAGTGACTTTGGAAAGATTTTCCGAACCTCTGCTGCAACATGGGATGTTCAGTCCTCTGGTAGTAGGGGGCTGAAGCCCAGAACAAGATTATTTGACCCTTACTTATAGCTGGGATGCCAAATCTTCACCAAGGAAGATTTGGGTGGGATACCGGTGCCGGACAGGGTATTTGAAGCTGAAGAGTCAGAAAAACTTATTGAAATATCTGTAAATCTGGAAAACTGAAGAGTAGCAAATCTCCTGGACCAGATGGTATTCACCCTAGGGTACTGATAGAACTAAAAAATGAGCTGGCAGAGCTACTCTTATTGATTTGTGATTTATCCTTAAAATCGAGCTTGCTACCGGAAGATTGGAGGGTGGCCAATGTAACGCCGATATTTAAAAAAGGTTCCAGAGGAGACCCGGGAAATTATAGATCAGTGAGTCTGACATTGGTGCTGGGCAAAATGGTACAGACTATAATCAAGAACAAAATTACAGAGCACATTCAAAAGCATGGACTAATGGGACAATGTCAACATGGATTTAGTTAAGGGAAGTCTTGCCTCACTAATCTGCTGCATTTCTTTGAAGGGGTAAACAAACGTGGACAAAGGTGAGCCAGTTGATATTGTGTATCTGAATTTTCAGAAGGCGTTTGATATGGTCCCTCATGAAAGACTACAGAGGAAATTAGAGGGACATGGGATTGGAGGTCTTACTGTGGATTAAAAACTGGTTGAATGATAGGAAACAGAGAGTAGGATTAAAAGGTCAATATTCACAATGGAGAAGGGTAGTTAGCGGGGTCCCTCAGGGATCGGTGCTGGGACCTCTGCTTTTTTACATATTCATAAATGACCTTGAGATGGGGGTAACTAGTGAGGTAATCAAATTAGCCGATGACACAAAGTTATTCAAAGTAGTAAAATCGCGGGAAGATTGTGAAAAACTACAAGAGGACCTTACGAGACTGGGAGACTGGGCGTCTAAATGGCAGATGACGTTTAATGTGAACAAGTGCAAAGTGATGCATGTAGGAAAGAGGAACCCAAACTATAACTACGTCATGCAAGGTACAGCTTTGGGAGTCATGGACCGAGAAAGGGATCTAGATGTCATCGTTGATGATATGTAGAAAACTTCTGCACAATGTGCTGCTGTGGCTAGGAAAGCGAATAGAATGTTGGGTATCATTAGGAAAGGGATTGGAAACAAAAATAAGGATATTATTCTGCCGTTGTATTGCTCCATGGTGCGACCACACCTCGAGTATTGTGTTCAATTCTGGTCACCGCACCTCAAAAAAGACATAGTGGAATTGGAAAAGGTGCAGAGAAGGGCAACAAAAATGATACAGGGGATGGGACGACTTCCCTATCAGGATAAGCTGAAGAGGCTGGGGCTCTCCAGCTTGGAGAAAAGGCGGCTGAGGGGAGATATGATAGAGGTCTATAAGATAATGAGTGGAATGGAATGGGTCGATGTGGAGCGCCTGTTTACGCTTTCCAAAAATATTAGGACAATGGGGCATGCAATGAAGCTGCAGTGTGGTAAATTTAAAACGAATCGGAGGAAATTTTCCTTCACTCAACGTGTAGTTAAACTCTGGAATTCGCTGCCGGAAAAGGTGGTTAAGGCGGTTAACTTAGTGGACTTCAAAAAAGGGTTGGACGGCTTCCTGAAGGAAAAAGCCATAGAATGTTATTAAATGGACGAGGGAATAATACAGTATTTCTAGGATGGGCGGGACAAATTGCTTGTTCTTTTGGCCGCTGTCAGTGACAGGGTGCTGGGCTCGATGGACCCTTGGTCTGTCCCAGCATGGTGATGCTTATGTACTTATTATATAAATATTGTGCCATGTACAAGAAAGACAGTTTGGTATGATTTTAATGTTACTGTGTATAAACATTGTGTACTCAGGAGTATGTGTTGCTGGAAGTGCTATGTTTGACAGCATATATATGTGACTGTATATTTGACATGGTTGTCAGGTAACTCTCATGCACTTGGTGAATAAAGAGCTATGCTGTAAAAGTTTGTACAAAATATCTGTATTTCCCCAAATAATGACAACATACATATATTTCTTCCCCCTTCCCCGGCAACAATTAACACAATACCCACCGACAACACAGACCACCCACCCACTATCAAAGTGCCTGTTCCCCTATGCCACCTCATTTGGAGGGGTCAAGCTACTGGGCCCAAAGTGTCCAAGTTCATCTCAGTCTTGGAGCTCTGCCCTCAATGCCTGCATCTGGTTTCCCAGGAGGTCTAGAGCATGCATGATTCCACTAAATCCCTACTGCATTTCCATGTGAAGCACATGGTAATGCTGCAGGGATTCAGGTGGGATGGTATGCTTTGAGGCCCCTGGGGGAGTCTTTTGCTCTAGTGGGGCTGTATCTGGGGGTTGCACTGATCCGCCATGTTGTGGTTGGTCACTGATTGTGAGCAGGCCCAGAGCCCCCTATATCAGGACTGGTGTAGCACTCCTTCCCAGAGGTTGACTGTTCTCTTCTGTAGTCTTCAGGGCTGGCTTGTCCTCATACCCCGGTTCCTCTGGGGTGTCTGTATTTTCTGCCATGGGCATAGACAGAATGTCCAATGGCACCTGTGCCACATTGTTCTGCACCTCCTGGTGGTCCTTATCAGACTCTCCTTCAGATTCCCTCTCTGCATCTTCTGCATCCTCCTCCTCCTCTTCTTTATCCTCAGCTTGTTCCTCCATCTGTCTTTCTTCTTGTTTGTCCATCTCCTCCTCCTCCACTGATGAGCTACTATCCTTTCCACATTGAACATAGAAACCTGGATTTTGGGAGAGGATATATGTCAGTTACAGTCTAATGAGAAAGACTTTGGTGCTTACTTTAGATATTGTGTCATCCAGTGGCTTGTTCTAAAATGGTCAGAGACAAGGTCAGCAGTTAGATGGAGTTAAGAGATGTGTGGTACACATGCTTCCAAAAGAACCAACTTTCCAAAATTATTGGGGGTGCTAAGCCCTGTGGAAATAACCCTTCCTTGGACACATACAAGGAATTTTCTCAATATTGGGGGTGCTCAAGCACCTGCAGCACCCACAGAGTCGGCTCCTATGCATGCTTCCCACCTTCTTCAGCTGAGGTTTCTCCCAGCACAAATGTCTGAAGCGGGTCTTCAGGGCCTTGATCCCAGGGTGCAAATGGACTCTTCTGATGGAGCAATGACAGGGACACGGTCATTAAATATCCCCTTCTCATGTGTTAGCACCTGTCCTACTTAGGGTGCTGATTTATGTGACGTGAGATTTACATGTCCTGTTTCTGTACCCCCACGTGTGTGGTCACCTTTAGGACTGGTGTGTAAGATGTCATGGTTTGGCTTCTGTAAATTCCTTGTGACACAGGTATCATGTCACAGGGCAGGAAACCTAGTGCTTCATCTATAGGCCATGCACCTTGCCACTTGGTCCTTGGACAACTGCTTGTGCAGGCATGATGCATACATGGTGGAATGTAGCTTATGCTGAACTCCTCTTCTCTGTGTTGTTTGTGTGTGGTACAATGTGGCCAATGGGCATGGGGCACTGGACAGGCTGGCTGACCTGCACAATAGGACAAAGGTGTGCAGCACATGTAACGTGCCCTGTTCTCATATACTAGATAGGTATAATGTGGGCTTAAGCCCACTGTGGTGTTCCAGGGTATGTTGTGCCCTTGCACTGTGATTATGTGTTCAGTAACTAGGGTGTGGTGGGAGTGCTACCCACATTACAAGGTCATGGGGAGATATCCACATGGTGGCTATGGAGTTGCTTTTCTAGGTGATTTTCTACATACCTTTCCAGTGTCTTCTGGATTTTGTTCCATATCCATGTGGATGCCACATGTGGTGGGAGTCTTCTGTGGCAGCAAAATAGGAGCCTGTGGTATCCAGTACTGTGAGGAGGGTGCTCTCCTGACTACTAATATTTGGTTCCCTCCTGGCCAACATGATGTTCATGTAAGGTATTCTGGTTATAGGGGCGCTGTGTACTGAGGATTGAAAATGAAAGCTAGAGGCCCTACATGGCTGATGCAATGGACATTGTGATAGGGCTGGTAATCGTAGCCCTAGAGAGAAACAGCAAACCCCAGAACTACAATACTCAGAATGCCTTGGGAGACTGAAAGAGAAGGGCAGGCCCAAAAACTCAGAAGGGACTTTTAGCACTGCAGGAGGGGGAATAGCTCAGAGAAAGGTGGGTCATTTTCCCCATTCACCAGTAGGGGGGAACTGCGAAAGCAATATATAATTCCACCCAGCTGTGTGGAGAGGGAGGCAGAGTTCTTGAAAGCTCCCAGAAGCCAGGAAGGAAAGAATATCTACTCAGAGGAAAAGGAATCCATGGAGTTCGTGGAGGAGGGAAAGGACCTACCTCCAGAACTTCCTTACCTAGAGGAGCAAGCTACCATGGATTGGGAAAATACAAATGCAAACCTTTCCAGCACTTAAAGGAAGTGTGGGAGGCCACAGAAATTTTGTTGCTGTGAAGTGGGAGGTGAATTGCCTGCCCTGATTGTTACAGGGCACCTGAAGTGCACTGGAGAAGGAAAGGTGATTTAATAGTTGTTCTTGTCAGTGGCGTTCCTAGGGGGGCTGACACCCGGGGCGGATCGCCGATGCGCCCCGCACCTCGGGTGCAGCGCCCCCCCCCCCAGAACAGCGCGACGCCCCCCCCCCCCAGCGAAAGAACCCCCCCCCCCCGGGTGCACACCGCTGGGGGGGGGGGGTGCCGCGCGCCTGCCGGCTCTTCGTTTTCATGCTCCCTCTGCCCCGGAACAGGAAGTAACCTGTTCCGGGGCAAAGGGAGCATGAAAACGAAAAGCTGACAGGCGCGCAGCACCCTCCCAGCGCCATGCACCCAGGGCGGACCGCCCCCCCCCCCCCCCCCCCCCCCCCCCTTGGTACGCCACTGGTTCTTGTTCTTGTTTTTAACAAACTTTCAGAGTTGAATTGTCTGAACTGTCTGGGACAAAGAGAAAGGGGAGAACTGGTAGCAAGCCCTTTCTGGGGGCCCCTCTTGGAAAGGAGGGGGAAACCCCACACTGAGTTTTGAATTGAGCTTTTGAACTGAGTTTTTGAATTGAGCAGGGAACCCTGTGAGTGGAACAGGCTTTCCGTGGACAACCCATAGTGGCCTCAGAAGACCCCCTTACAACATACAATGATGGAAGTACAAGAATGTACATAATTGATCATTAATTTCTGGATGTTTAGGCATGCATATTTTCACTAAGTTCCATCAGGTATGCATCAGATCTTTTGGATGTCCTTTCTCAAGAATGATTTCAGACTCTCTTAGACATTCATCTCTTGGTTTTGGCAATATCCCTCCTAGATCACAAATCTGTCATTGGATGTCTATTTGGCTTCTGTACTTCCTTTTGAAAATCCCGTTCCACGTTACTATGTTGTGCATTACAATGGCTTTTGTGGGGAAACAATTTTGTCCTTCAGATCAGAAAATATGCGTTTCACTTCAGATAGGCTTGATGACAATGTAGTCTTCTAAACTTTTTAATCTCTGCCACCTCTCTGAATTGTAAAAAATTGTGTGATTTTAAGTAACAAGAGGTTTGTTTTCAAAGCACTTAGACTTACAACGTTCCATAGGTTACTGTGTAACTTTTTAAGTCTAAGTGCTTTGAAAATACACCTCTTTGTCATGTTAGTCATGGTCTTCTATTGTATATCCTGCTTCAGAGCTCTAAGTCACCATCTTTCTTAACAGCAGAATGGTGGACTGACTTCATAGATGACAACATTTCAAAATGATTGAGGGGTGCCACACATAATACAAAGCACCTATTCCTGGACAGAAGTGAAGGAGCTTGCTCAATACTGGGGTTGCTAAGTTGAGCTGGCTCCTGTGATTGGCGTTATGATCTTGGAATTACCTTTATGAGTCTCAAAGATTCTGACTTCTGCTAACAATGTCCACATAGTTGCATTCCTTCCTTTGAATGTTAAATATGCATGCATAATTAATATATTTTCATCATCTACTCATTCAAGATTTATTTAAAAAATGTAACCAATATTCCCTTCTCATGGGCAGCCTTGTTGCCCAATTTGCAAGCCTGTATTTCTGTAGGGTTGTACAATTTTGTATTGATTCATTTGTGACAGTGGCATGCTCTAATTTGAGAGGGAATTTACCAAGTGGTGTTATGGCTTTAATGCACTTTAAGAGAATTAGAGCATGCTAAATGCTAAAAGCCTATAGATATAGAATTGGCTTCTAGTATTTAGCTTGCATTAATTCCCTTAACGCATGTTAAGGCCATAAATGCCACTAGATGAATTCCCAAATTTGTGCATTCTAGTAGTAATAGCACATGCTATTTAGTGACAGCATGCGCTCATACAAAATAAGTACATAAGTAATACCACACTAGGAAAAGACCAAAGGTCCATCAAGCCCAGCATCTTGTCTACGACAGCGGCCAATCCAGGCCAAGGGCACCTGGCGAGCTTCCCAAACGTACAAACATTCTATACATGTTATTCCTGGAATTGTGGATTTTTCCCAAGTCCATTTATTAGTGGTTTATGGACTTGTCCTTTAGGAAACCGTCTAACCCCTTTTTAAACTCTGCTAAGCTAACCGCCTTCACCACATTCTCCGGCAACGAATTCCAGAGTTTAATTATGCATTGCGTGAAGAAATATTTTCTCCGATTTGTTTTAAATTTACTACACTGTAGTTTCATCATATGCCCCCTAGTCCTAGTATTTTTGGAAAGCGTGAACAGATGCTTCACATCCACCTGTTCCACTCCACTCAATATTTTATATACCTGTATCATGTCTCCCCTCAGCCGTCTCTTCTCCACGCTGAAAAGCCCTAGCCTCCTTAGTCTTTCTTCATAGGGAAGTTGTCCCATCCCCGCTATCATTTTCGTCGCCCTTCGCTGCACCTTTTCCAATTCTACTATATCTTTCTTGAGATGCGGCGACCAGAATTGAGCACAGTACTCAAGGTGCGGTTGCACCATGGAGCGATACGGCATTATAACATCCTCACACCTGTTTTCCATACCTTTCCTAATAATACCCAACATTCTATTCGCTTTCCTAGCCGCAGCAGCACACTGAGCAGAAGGTTTCAGTGTATTATCGACGACGACACCCAGATCCCTTTCTTGGTCCGTAACTCCTAACGTGGAACCTTGCATGATGTAGCTATAATTCGGGTTCTTTTTTCCCACATGCATCGCCTTGCACTTGCTCACATTAAACGTCATCTGCCATTTAGCCGCCCAGTCTCCCAGTCTTGAAAGGTCCTTCTGTAATTTTTCACAATCCTGTCGTGAGTTAACGGCTTTGAATAACTTCGTGTCATCAGCAAATTTAATTACCTCACTAGTTACTCCCATCTCTAAATCATTTATGAATATGTTAAAAAGCAGTGGTCCTAGCACAGACCCTTGAGGAACCCCACTAACTACCCTTCTCCATTGTGAATACTGCCCATTTAACCCCACTCTCTGTTTCCTATCCTTCAACCAGTTTTTAATCCACAATAGGACATTTCCTCCTACCCCGTGACCCTCCAATTTCCTTCAAAACTTAACAAACAGTTCTCGCGAGCTCGTGAGAGCCCGCTGTAGCACACCACTGTCTAGCGCTACTGCTGAAAAGGTGTGAGGTAAATTTTTAAAAATCTGCCTTGAAAAATCACTAAATTACAAATCGGAGAGGGTCCCTCATACACATTTAGGCCATAGTATGCCTATTCTTTAACCATGCACTGGATGTTGGAAGATGAAGTTAAGCCATGAACTAGGCTGACCAAAGCAGCAGTAATATGAAATTTAGTTTAACCAGGAAATCTAAGAAAGAACATGACAAGGATGAAAGAGTTACAACAAGGAAACATATGCGTAGGGTCCAGGATGGCTCAGCATTCTGGGAACCACTAAGTGCTCTGGGGGAGGAGAGGAAAATGAATTATTTTTAGGCGTAGTTAAAGGAGAAGATGAAAAATCTGAACCACTGAGTTGCCAAAAATAAGATTTGGAAAAAAGTGTGGTTATTTTACTAACAGGCAGGGAGAAGTCCTGCTCTTGTAGTCACAAACTGCTTTTCTTGAAATAATAATAATTATGCATACAACAGCACTTTTTAATTTGCATGTAGATGCACACTACATCCATATGCTGAATACTTTGTTCTCACATACTGCAATTATCCTAATTACTCAGCGAGGCAGGCTGTCTATCTACCCTGTCGTCCTGTGAGTTGTTCTCTCTCTCTGTTTTATTCAGCTTGTACTCTCCTTCTCCTCCTTGCCTGCCTATCATCTTTCCCTAATTGTTTCCAGATTTGTGTGGGAGGTCAGGGCTCAGGAGTGCTGCTTCATGCCAAGTTTATAAACAGAGCAGTGTTTCCAGATGGCCACTGGCTCCAGCCTGGCTAGCAGGTTGATTGGGACCAGAATAACAACAGGTGGAGAGCAGACAATGAATTCCTTGACACTTATTTTACTCCCTCAGTTGTTTTTTTTTTCTTTTGCTCCCCTTCCTTCCCCACCACTACAACCACTGGCAACACCCTCAAGACTAGAAAAGTATGCATATCTTTAAAGGAAAAGAATAAATAAGTCTAGGGACTTGTGAAAAGAAACACTGCCTGAATAACGAGACACAGGGCAACATCAATGACTTTTACTTCTTTAAAAACAAGGGAAAACGAATCATCGATTTGCAAATTCAGCAAAACCTGGGTTTAAGAGTTGACACTTTAACAGAGGGATTCCTCTAAACCAATGGTTCTTAATCCAGTCCTCTGAACACCCACAATGTATTTACTTGCAATGGAGGCAGTACAAATTTAACTCTTTGTGGATAGCTTGAACACCAGACTTGCTTGGTGTGAATCAAGGACTGTGCAGAGAACCCCTGCTCTAATCTGGAACACATAGGTTTATATTAAGTCAGGGGTAGGCAACCTCGGTTCTCAAGGGCTGCAATACAGTTGGGTTTTTAGGATTTCCCCAATCAATATGCATGAGATTGATTTGCATGCAGTGCCTCTCTTGTATGCAAATAGATCTCATGCATATTAATTGGGGAAATCCTGAAAAGCTGACTGGGTTGTGGCCCTCGAGGACCAAGGTTGCCCACCCCTGTATTAAGGCATGGTGGACCGAGACCCTAGGCTCTGAAATTCTGGGAGTCCCTGATTCCTTCTACCCAAGAATGTAGGTAGTGAATAGGGCAGCCTCATTGCACACTGCATACTACACAATACAAATAAAAAGCTCTGGGGACTGGAACTCGAAGAGAAATGGCAGACAGATGAGGAGCCACAGTAGAGCTAGCTCTAGTGTAGGGTGCCGGAGGGTTACCATAAGGCTCCAGTAAAAAAGAGGACAGATTGAGCCAATCCGGATTTTACTTAAAAGCTGGACTGGCTCAATCTGTCCTCCTTTTTCTGGAGACATATGGTAACCCTCCGTGAGCAGGCAAAACCATCAGCATTCTCTGGATGCCCCAGTCTGTAGCAAAGTTTCACTGAGCTGTCACTATTATACAGGTCATGTGGACTTTGAGCGTGTACAATTAAACTGATTCTTTTGGCTTCCTCATTTTTATGTGTCGGGGAAACAGGAAACCTAAAAGAAAAGGGAGGAGGAGGAAAAGAGTGATAGAAAAGGTGGGGAGAGGCAAAGGAAGCAAGGCCGCCGAGGAGGCGGCAGGGGGGCAAGATTCCCCGGGCCCGGCACTGGGCCTGTCTCTTTCTCTCTCTCCTGTTTCTGTGTGTCGAGATCCGGGTGATTGCGTTAACATAATAACCCGGGTCCCGTCACACAGGAGCAGTGAGAGTGGCAGACCAAGGGAGGAGAAGAGAAGAAACAGGAAGGTAAGGAGGCAGCAGCTTCCCAAGCAGGGGGCTGCACCGAGTGGTGGGGCGGGGGTGGCAGCCCTACCCTGAGCCCAGCTCTGTCTCTTAGCGGCCCTAAAAGGAAGAGAGACTTGCTGGGAGGAGGAGACAAAATGGAAGGAAAAGGAGACATTTAGGTAAAGAGATGTGAAAGAGGGGAAAAAAGTAAAAAATATAAGAAATTGAGAAGGAGGAAAGGGAAGGATAAAGCTGGAAAGGAGAGGCTAGAGAAGTAGCAGTGTTTGGAATGGTAATAAGGGGTAAGGTGAGAGGCAGGAGGAAGAAAGGAGATAGGGGAAAGTGAGAGGGGGGAAGAAGAAAGATAATAGGAAAGGATATAATGGGGAAGGGAAGAGATAATATGAAGAGGAGGACAGAGACAAGAGGAAGCAGTGAGGGTGGAGGGGAGAGATGAGAAATATGGAAGCAAGAGGAGAGGAAATGTGAAGAAACAGAAAGATCTAAGACTGAACTTATTGTCTTCCCACCCAAACCCACTTCCCCTCTCCCTTCACTCTCTATCTCAGTTGAGAACACCCTCATTGTCCCCGTCTCATCTGCCCGCAACCTCGGTGTCATCTTCGACTCCTCCCTCTCCTTTTCTGCACACATCCAGCAGATAGCCAAGACCTGTCGCTTCTTCCTCTATAACATCAGCAAAATGCGCCCCTTCCTCTCCGAGCACACCACCCGAACTATCATCCACTCTCTCATTACCTCTCGCCTTGACTACTGCAACCTACTCCTGACCGGCCTCCCACGTAGCCATCTACTCCCCCTTCAGTCCATCCAGAACTCTGCCGCACGTCTTATCTTCCGCCTTAACCGATATACTCATATCACCCCTCTCCTCAAGTCACTTCACTGGCTCCCAATCAGATACCGCATACAGTTCAAGCTTCTCTTACTCACCTACAAATGCACTCGATCTGCGGCCCCTCCGTACCTCTCTACCCTCATCTCCCCTTACGTCCCTACCCTTAACCTCCGCTCTCAAGACAAATCCCTCCTTTCAGTACCCTTCTCCACCACCTCCAACTCCAGGCTCCGTCCCTTCTATCTCGCCTCACCCCATGCCTGGAACACACTCCCTGAGCCCATACGCCGTGCCCCCTCCCTACCCATCTTCAAATCAATGCTCAAAGCCCACCTCTTCAATGTCGCCTTCGGCTCCTAATCACTACACCTCTTCTCAGAAAACTTATCTACCCCAACTTGACATTTCGTCCTTTAGATTGTAAGCTCTTCCGAGCAGGGACCGTCCTTAATTGTTAATTTGTACAGCGCTGCGTAACCCTAGTAGCGCTCTAGAAATGTTAAGTAGTAGTAGTAGTAGTAGTGAAAGAAGAAGCACAAAGAGGGATAGGAATGAAGGGAGATGGAGGGCAGAAAATAAAAAAGAGGGAGAAGAAGAGAGCTAAAGGGAAAAAGAGGAGGGTAGAGATGAAGGCATAGGTGGTCAATGGCCCAGCTGTTTAGGGAGGCTGAAGGGGATGGGGCCAGGGGTAGGAATCACTTCATAATTGTCGTACAAAACGCAGAAAAAAAAAAGAGTAAGTAAAAGGGGAGGGAAGGAAGATGCTGGACCAAAGTGCAGAGATGCTAAGGCTAGACTTTCCCAAACATTGAAGAGTACTATCTTAATTAGTGAGATTGAAGGCTAACGAGTGAGGGTTTTCTTGCAGTGCATTTGGTATATACAATTTGTCAAGGTGGAGCAGAGATTGAGTCCAAAGGAAGGTACTGACAAGTAATAAATGCCTTCATGTGCACGTAAAAATGGATTTATATATCATAAATAACATGTCATAAGGATTACAGTAGGCAGTAGAACATTAGTACACTTAATGGAAAACTAAACAAGCTGGATTAGTACAGATCAATTCTACACAGAATCAATACTATCAGAATACCTCAAGTATAGAATAAGTAACCACAAACTAAAAATAGAAATATGGAGACAAAAATTAAACTGAACCCCCAAGAAGCTACATTCTGCATATGGTGCAACACCAGAAAAATAGGAACAGTGATGCATATCCCTCTGTACTATGCAAATACTAGTAAAAAAGGCCCGTTTCTGGAACGAATGAAACGGGCGCTAGCAAGGTTTTCCTGGGAGTGTGTATGTTTGAGAGAGAGAGCCAGAGTGAATGTGCGGGTGTGTGACAGAGTGAGACTGTCTGTGTGACAGTGTGTGTGTGTGAGAATGAGAGTGTGTGGCAGGGCCCCCTCCCCTGTTCCTAATGCCCCTCACCCCATTCCCTCCCCTCCTTTTACTCCTCCTTCCCACACTTTGGGTTCCTTAAGGCTTTCAAAAGTCTATGTACCCCCGTGGCCCTAATGCCCAGTATCCGGATACCCCACCGCTTTCCTCCTCACCCCTCCCCCAAGATGTAATACTTTCACGTCCTTCATTTTTTTAAAAAAAGTGTCCTATCTACCCTGTGTACAAATGCCCAGCATTCAGATTGTGTTCCTCTCATAAATTTTCATTTCTTTCATTCATTCAGAACTTGCCCCCCCCCTTTGAACACTTGTGGTTCCTTCAGTGTTTTAAAACTCTCCTATGTACCCTGTGTGCTAATGGCCAGCATTGAGATTGTTTTCCTGTCCCAAATTTGCATGTCTTTCAGTCATTCATAACTCCCCCCCCCCCCCCTCCTCCAGTTTAACACTTTCGTTTCCTTCAGTCTTTTAGAACTCTCCTATCTACCCTGTGTCCTAATGGCCAGCATTCAGATTGTTTTCCTTTCCCGAATGTTCATGTCTTTCAGTCCTTCAGAACTCCCCCCCCCCTCCCCATTTAACACTTTTGGTTCCTTCAGTCTTTTAAAACTCTCCTATCAACCCTGTGTCCTAATGGCCAGCACTCAGATTGTTTTGCTTTGCCAAATTGTCTGTCACTGAGGTCAGTGCGTGCCTGCCTAGCAGACCACTTCCGGTAGGCACGGTCCCAAGCACATCCTGTTGGAGGTGAGAATTATTATATAGGATAAAAACAGCAGATGTAAATTTCAAAAACTGACATAGTCGAATTGCTGCATGATAAATTAACAAAACAAAAACAGAAAATAAGATAATACCTTTTATTTCAACTAACTTATTACAGTTTTTAACTAGTTTTCAGAAGCCAAAACATCCTTCCTTAAATTAGGACAAGCATACTTGTAACAGCAGTATAGTGTCCAGACCTAAAAAAGGAGGTTTTGGCCTCCGAAAGTTAGTAAAAAAAATGTATTTAGTCCAATAAAAAGGTGTTACCTTATTTTCCTTTTTATCTTTTATTTACATTTATTAACTTTTTAAGTGGACTAACACAGCCACCATATTACTTCATCCTAAATTAAAAGTAAAATTCTTTTTTTTACCTTTGCTATGTGGCCATTTAATTTTTTTAAAATTGTGTTGGCCCCAGTCTCTGGTTACTGCTTTCCTGTCTTCTTTTAACTCTTTCCAAGGGTCTCCTTTTTTCTCTTCTTTCTTCTTCACCTCCTCCACAACATCCAACTCCAGCACTGATCTGTAACTTTCAGCTTTCTTCCATTTTTTTCTTCCTGTCCATTCTGATTTCATTCATGTTATCCCGACTTTAATCTCCACTTTTTACTCCATCTACCTACAGCTTTCCATTTCTTTCCCCTAATCTGGCCCTCCCATTCTTCCTCTTAATCCCCAGTCTTTCATTAACTCTTTCCTCTCTCTCTCTCTCTCTCTCTCTCTCTCTCTCTCTCCCTTCCATCCAGCATCTTCTCTCTTTACTCCTGCAATCCAGCATCTTCTCTGTCTCTCCCTCCCCCTACAACCATCCAGCATCTCCTCTCTTGTCTCTTCCCCCTGCCAACCAGCAAATCCTCTCCTGTCTTTCTCTCTCCCCCCTACTAGCCATCATGTTGCATCCTCTTTTACTTTGTTTGTATGTATGTGTGTCTCTCTCTCCCCCCACTCTGCTAGCCAGCATTTCCTCTCTTGTCCCTCTCTCCTCCATCAAGTATCTTCATTGCACCTCACCGGGTCCGCGCTAATAAACAAGCAAGGCAGAGGAGTGGAACTGTAGCTCTTTGCCTGCCGCTACTGCTTCCTCAGCCAACCCAAAAGTTTACCTCAGAGTAGGCGAGAACAGCACAGGAAGCATTTGCGGCAGGCAGAGCGCTACAGTCCCACGCCTCTGCCTTGCTTGTTTATTAGCGCAGGCCCAGCGAAGTGCAACGGGGGATATTGTGTTGCATGGTGGGTGCATGAAAGGGGAGACAGAAACAGGATAAGACAGGATAGGAGAGGCAGTGGGTCTAGGAAAGGTTACGGTTGGGGCTGGGGAGGCTTAGCCTCTCCAAGCCTATTATACGGGGTGCCTATGGATGAAGGAAGTAGAGGCAAAGGAGAAGAAATGAAATCAAGAGGTAAGAGATATATACTGTATGGTGGCAACAGAAAGAGGATGTATACACAGAGGAAACAAATCTCCGCAGGAATATACAATATGCAGCAGAACAGCAAAGATGACTCAGGAATAAGTAGACGTAAGGATAAAAAATTATAAAAAAAATATATAACAAAACGTTGACGCAGTACTCCAGATCAGCAATCATACTGTTTCACAAGCAAAGTATCATGAAGATTAAAAAACATGTATATAAGTATGATAAAACATATAAATACCTCTGGAGTACTGCGTCAACATTTGTTATATATTTTTTTAATACATTTTTAACCTTACGTAGTTTTTTATATTTTTAATATTATATTTATTTTGTATATTCATTACCATTCATATATATTTTTGTAACAGACTCCTGATGCAGGCCTTGGCCACCGAAACACAGTTGTGTCGATTCTCGTTTGTCCTACAATAAACTGTTAAACCATCTGAAGCATCGTCTACTTATTCCTGAGTCATCTTTGCCTTTCTTCTGAATATGGCAACAGAAAGAGTGTAATATAAGACAGATGGGAACTGATGAGTGTTTGCCAGGGGGGTAAGAAGCAAAAGGTTTGTGTAAGAGGAGAGGAGGGAGTTGTTTTACACTGCAGTTTGCTTCAGAGGTTTAAATTGAAGCCCATGGTATGAGTTTGTTAAAGGGAAGACCATCTCTGTAGGCACCCTAGACTCTTGAGGTTTCCATTATTTAAATTCATTATATGTTTGAAGTCCTAAGTTATTAACCTATTGTTACAGCAATTTGTGGTGTAGTTTCTGTATTTTTGCTCTTCAGCTTTTTTTTTATTTTTGAATCTTCATAGAATGTCATAACAGAGATTAAAATATTCTTAGTAGATAGAATAGTCTGCCCTACAAACTGTTTGGATATTGGGGCTAGGCAAATTAGGCAGTAGCCTAGGGCAGCAATTTCTAGGCAGTGTTAATAAACAGCTGCAGCCAAAGCAAAATGATAGGTCCTGACAGCCACACAAACTGAAAAAACAAACAAACAAACAAACAAAAAAACACTGGTGTGTACCTTGTTCTGCAGAGAGGCTAGTTTTCAAATAGCCCATTTACCCAGATTATTTTGAGAGGAGTGGTTTTGGGATGATCATGATTGTTGAGTTTAATTGTTAAAATTTAAGGGGCTGCCTAGGGTCCTTAAAATTAAGACTGAAAGTTTGTCTAGGGTGACTAATATCGCAGACCGACCCTGTATATTACAAGTTCATACTGAGAACTGGACTACGCAAAAAGATATAACAGCAAGTAGCTTTCTCACATGAATGTAAAGACTATATTGTTAGAACACATTCAGGGAATAATGTTTTGCCTCTTAATGTGTATTAAACAGCAAAACTGTGTGCTTCTTCACCATAACACACGTTAGTTTAAGGTACTATGGGCTGAACAATAAGCATGCAAAACATCTCACTATTACATAAATTGAATAACACACCTTGTGTTGAACTTCATAAACTGTGTTATTCCAGGAAAAATAATGCCAGCTCAAAGCTGTCATTTATTTTTCCTGCCCATGAGCATTGGGTCACTGTTACGCAGTCTGATGCTTCAGGGTGCCATTTTAAACAAAGCAGCCTGTCAGACCTTTTCCCTCCCTCCTCCCCAACAGGATACCCTCAATCCCCCCAGACCTCACCAACCCCCAAAGACACATTGAGGATAATTTGATAACTGCACATAGTTTTAGGTGCAAGAATACTCATAAATGACCACAATACTGGCATACACACACATATATACACACATACGTATGTAAATGTTAATATGGCTACGCACTATTCTATAAAGTGGCCCTAAATACAATGGCACATAGTTTGAAGGTGGGCACACCTGTAGGCGGAGTCTGGGCAAGTGTGGGTGGGGGTGCACAGTTACCTGCGTAAATTATAGAATACTTTTCATGGTAACCTACATGTGAGCATTTACATCAGTTCTATGGCTGGTGTAAGTGGTCACACCTAATATAGAGGTGTGTGTTTTCCCTGCTACATGGTATTCTATTAAAAAAAAAAGAAAAAAATAGGTACATGTTCTCTTTATAGATTAGGCTCCAAATAGGTGCATATATATATATATATATATATATATATATATATATATATATATATATATATATATATATATATATATATATAATTGGGATTTATTAACCACCTTTTTGAAGAGATTCACCCAAGGTGGTAAGCACAGTGTTATAGAATTACCCTCAGAGTGTCTGAAAGATTCAAACCCTACTCCCACTCCCAACCCCCATTGTTCCCCTGACCAGGGGCGTATCTGCGTGGGGCCACAGGGGCCTGGGCCCCCGCAGATTTCGCCCTGGACCCCCCCCTACTGCCGTCAACCCTCCCCCGCCGTCACCTACCCCCGCCGAGGTCCGCTTCCTCCTGCCTGCCGGTGCCTTTTACTTCAGCTGGCGGGGGACCCCAACCCCCGCCAGCCCAGCCGAGGTCTTGTTTAAGTGTTCTTCCTCGTGCTGTGCTGTTAAAAGCTGCATCCCTCTTTCTCCTGCAGTTGACTGCTGGATTTTTCTTTCTTTTTTTTCTCAGTTTTTAGGAGCTCTTAAATTTTTACCTTCTCTTTATGAAACAGTATTATAGACTAGTGGCGCTTTAAAACTTTTTTAAGATAAGTGTTTGTGTTGCAGGGAATCAACTTGAGAGGGCAGGGCGGGCAAGGCAAGAAGGGGTGGAGACTCATGGTGTGACTTGACAATTTTAGCGCCTTGTCAGTGTGCCGTGAGATGAAAAAGATTGAAAATCTCTGGGTTAGTGATTCCCATGGTAAATTAAACTGTGGTAAAATGCCATATTTTACTGAAGCTTAGTAACTCCTCCCCCAACCCTCCCATCCCCTCTAAATTTAAGATAACTTTTTCAAATCCGTACTGAGAATTCGAAGTGATATACTCAAGATGTAGTATAGGGAAACTGTGAAGGTCCAAGAGCAATCTATTCCTGCTACAAACGCTTTCTATTTCCTATCTAGTAAAACCATATAAAATGGGAACAAAACAGATGTGATATCACTGGACTATTGGAAACCTTCCCAATATAAGTTATTAATAGAACTTCCTTTTGTGTGACCTTTGCCCTTTAGACCATAAACATTTGAACTCTAAAAATATTTGTGAGGGTTAGAGATGAGACTTCTTTATACTGTATGAGTTAAATGTTTCCTGTTTTTTTTCTGTGTGTGTCAGTCTCATTTGAATTTGATTTTGCCCTAACATCAAAATGTTATTTCCTTAAAAATAATAGTTACATTGTGATTTTTGTACTTTAAATATTTAAGGTAATACTTTTTTTTATAATCTAATTCACTTACAAAACTTTATAGATTAGAATTCTTCACATGTGTAGGGCAGGGGATGGAGACTGGTCATGGTAGCCATTTTGAGCTCAAAGCTAGCATGGGCAGGAGTAAGTAGGGGATCGCTGCTACCCCAACTACCCGGTAGACCACCAGGAACTCTACGGTAGGTTCAGGTGAGCCTATAGGAGGTTAGGGGAGTCTGGGATGGAGGTGGGGGATCAGGATGGCTGGTAAGATCACTTTGGGGTGGGGGGGGGGGGGTTGGGAGGAGAGTTACTGTTGTGGTGGAGTGCTGCAGGGGGGGGGGTAAAACTTTTGAGTGAGTAGGGTTCAGGTGCATGATCAGCCAAATATTTAAGCTGATATTCAGCCAGCTACCCAGTTAACAGCCTTTTTGATGTTCAAATGTCACCACTACCTTGTTAGCTACAGGCTCTGCCCCAACTTCGCCCCTGGACAGCACCAGTACTAACTGAACAGTTCAGAGGTGGTCAAAGACAATATTCAGCGGCACTACCCACTTTCCATTTTCTGACTCAGATGTAATCCTTATCTTCATTGGTCATCCCTAAAGACCCCAGGGCATTGTGGAATGTTTTTGTTGTCACCTTGTTCAGATATACAGCCCATTTTACATAGAACATAGGAATCAGAACTAAGATGTCCAGGTCAGGATGTGTTCAGTTCTGGCTTTGTTTTAGAAAAGGATCTGCAAAAGCAATCCAGCATCAATTCCACTCTTGCTCAAGTTTTCCATCTGACCTCTTAGTCTCCCTTTCCATACTAAAATGTCATAAAATTCCTTTCTCTCCGACAACCATTTGCCAATACCTTGGTCTAGTAGTTCTCTAACAACAAGTGGCTGTGAAGTCCTGCTATTGCTACCCTTTCTGAGGGGCAGGGGTATAGCTGAGTGAGCCCAGCAAAATTCCTAGGACTACCCAATGGTAGGGGCCACCTACTGTTGCACCCCTCCCCATAGGCCCTGGCATTTCTCCCCCTCTCTCTAACCCTTTCCCCAGGGCTCTTAAAATCTATTGCTGGCAAAGGCAGTGAGGTAAACAGTCTGGCTCCAGCCAGTGAGACAAGATGTTTTCACTGCCGTATCCTTCCTCTGTTGTCACTTTCTGTGGGCAGCACGTGGCAGTAGAAAGGCTCTTGCAGCACCAGCCAGAGGCAGGCTGTTTACCTTGCTGTCTCTACCAGTTGCTCATTGTGGATTTCGACTGCCCCGGGGGAGGAGGGGGATTAGAGAGATGCTGGGACCTTTGGGGGAGGGGGAGAGAGGGGAAGAACTGCTGAAACCAGGAGGGGGGTGTCAGAGTAGGTTTGGAGAGATGGTGGAACCATGGGGAGGGGCAGAGAAACAGAAGGATACCAGACTTGCTAGGGAAGGGGAGAGAGGAGTAAAGATGCCGGCACCTGCATGATGGGGCTGGGAGTGGAGTTTGAGGCAGAGGGAAGAGGAGGAGAGAGAGAGAGAGAGAGACCTGGGGAAAAAAAGGTGACAGATGATGCTGAACTGAAGGGGATGAGTGGAGGGAAGAGAGAGAGAGACTGGAAAAAGGGGAGGTCAGAGGTGCTGGACCCTGGGGTAAGTAGAGGGAAAAGAGAGAGAGAGAGAGAAACTTGAGGGGGGAGAGAGACGCTGAACCAGTGGAAGGAGAGAGTGATGCCAATCTATGGAGAGGTGAGAGGGAGGAGAGGTAGGAGAGACGCTGGGCCTGGGATAAGCAGTGTGAAAGGAGGGGAAGAGAGAGGCAACAAGAGAGAGATACCGGACCTGCTAGGGAAGAGGAGACTGGGTTAAAAATGCTGGCACCTGCATGGTGGGGGTGGGAGTGGGGTTTAAGGCAGAGGGAAGAGAGAGAGAGAGAGAAATACCTGGGGAAGAAAAGGTGACAAATGATGCTGGACTGAAAAGGATGAGTGGAGAGAAGACAGAGAGAGAGAGAGTGGAAAAGGTGGTGGGGGGGGGGGGGAAGCAGAGGTGTTGGACCTTGGGGTAAGTGAAGGGAAAAGAGAGAGAGAGAGACTTGATGGGGAGAGATGCTGAACCAGTGGAGGGAGAGAGTGATGCCAGTCTATGGAGAGAGGGGAGATAGAGGGAGAGACGCTGGGCTTGGGGTGAGCAGTGTGAAAGAAGGGGAAGAGAGAGGCGACAAGTTTTACTGTTATTGGATGATTACTTTGATAATACAATAATGAATTGCGGTCAGTTTCCATGGTGTATACTTCTGTTATAAATCTTTGAAGACCTTGTTTTACCATTACATCTAAAAGTTTGAACAAAGATAGATATTATTATTATTATTACTTGTAGCATTTATACCCCGCTCTTTCCCGCTCAATAGCAGGTTCAGTACGGCTTACAATGTATGGGTTACAGAGTATCACAGAGATAACACAGGTGAATAGAGTAGGACAAGAGGAAGAGATGTGGGAAGAAGGATTGAGTTATGAGTAATGTTAGTGATGTGGATTAGGTTCGTAAATTAGGTCGGGTCGTTTGGATAGGCTTGCTTGAAGAGGTAAGTTTTCAACAGCTTTCAGAAGGGTAGGTGTTCGTTGGTTGTTCGGATAGATCTTGGTATAGCATTCCAGAGTTGGCTGCCTATAACGGAGAAGTTGGATGCGTAGTAGGTTTTGTATTTGAGACCTTTGCAATTGGGAAGGTGCAGATTGAGATATGTTCGAGAAGATTTGGACCCGTTCCTGGCTGGAAGGTCGATCAGATTGGTCATGTAACTTGGAGATTCTCCATGGAGGATCTTGTGGATCAGTGTGTGGACTATGAAGTTTATTCATTCTTTGATAGGGAGCCAGTGGAGTCTTTCACGGAGTGATGTTGCGCTTTCGAATCGTGATTTACCAAAAATGAGCCTGGCTGCCGTGTTTTGGGTGGTCTGGAGTTTTTTCAGGATTTGGGTTTTGCAACCAATGAAGATGCTGTTGCAGTAGTCAGCGTGGGTGAGTACAGTGGACTGTACCAGATTCCGGAAAGTTTTTAGGGGGAGGAATGGTTTCACTCTTTTCAGTACCCACATCATGTTGAACATCTTCTTCGTCATGGCTTTTGCATGATTTTTTGAGTAAGGTGGTTGTCTAAAGTTACTCCAAGGATTTTTAGATTGTCGGATATTGGGATTGTAACGTTGGGGGTGATCAGGGTGGTTGGGAGAAGAGTGTTGTGATGAGAGGATTAAACATTGAGTTTTTTCTTTATTCATTTTCATCTTGAAAGCGTTAGCCCAGGAGGCTAAGATGTTCATGCCAGTGATTATTTTATCAGAGATTTCTGCAAGGTTGGATTGGAAAATGGAAAGGGATGAATATGGTGATGTCTTCTGCGAAGATGAAGAGGTTTAAACCAGATTTGGATAGGGATTTAGCCAGAGGAATCATCAAAAGATTGAAGAGGATCGGGGATAGAGGCGATCCTTGGGGAACTCTGCATTTTGATGACCACGCAGATGATACTGATGAGGTTGATTTGACTTGATAGGATCTGGTGGTGATGAAACGTTTTATCCATTTAATGATGTTTCCGCCGATCCCTAGTTTGTCCAGAAGTTTTGTAAGAATATCATGGTTTACCATGTCAAAAGCACTGGATAGGTCAAACTGCAGAAGAAGTATGTTGTTGCCAATTGAAATTTCCTGCTTGAACTTGGATATCAGGGTAAGTAGTACTGTTTCTGTGCTATGTGCAGGTCGAAAACCCGATTGTGACTCATGTAGTGTGGAGAAGTTTTGTATGAATTCGTTGAGTTGGGAGGTATACAAACTACAATCCATTATTCCAAAAGGTCTTACCCACAAAGTAGAATGGAAGGCATTTTTGTAAATAAGGCAATTAATCCTTTAAATTAAGTGTGCAGTAAGTAATGATCAGTCCCTTTAAGATGAAGTAATAAGTATTCAGCAAATGATTGGTCCAACCATGACAGCGTCCTTTTAAAAATGCTGGACGCCATTTTTTAAAATTTGTCTAAAACATTACGTCAGACCTGAAAGAATACAACCAGGTACTAGCAATAGCAGTCATAACTTTAAAAGTATGAACTTTGAAGGACCACCCAGCTGTTAAAAGGTGGAGAAAAAAGGCCTCAGTAATACCACCCAGCCAGCCTGTATTCTCCAGCTATAAGGCGTGGGCCTGGTATACCATCATCTGGCCAAAAAAAAACTCCACAATTTCTTATGCTGAAGCGTTTGCTGAAGAGTCCAAGTAACAAACCTATGTATATGTACAGAACACAGAATGTAGATAATCACTTCAGTTTAGTTCAACGCAATGTTCAGTCACATCAATTGAATATAGACATACAACTCTGGTGTGACAGCCCCAAAGCACTTATCTGAAGATTAATCTTGTATCTCCTGTTCATCCAGCGCTTCGCTGTTCAATTCACCACCTAGTTGATTCATCCAAATTCACATGACCCAACAGGGAGTCCCCATTTCGCATAAGCTGCATCAGGGGTTCTACTCCTGTGTCAAAACTGCTGAGTTTCAAACATAAGCAGGTAACTGACAGTGAGAAGCCAACTCCACTGCTTAAATAAATCATGCTCTTCCCTCATTCAATCAAATTGTCTAATCAGCACTGATGGTAGACCATGACGTCAATCACAAATCATCAGATGGCTTACTTCAAAAAAATGTCGACCACTCCACCCGGACGTTCAGTCCGTCCAGTCCGTCCAGTTCTACTGAGTTAAAGAAAAAAATCAATTTCTGTTCGAGTTGTCGGAGAGCGCGACTCCTGTCACCTGTCCTCTGGGATTGCTGACCCTAGTGGCCGGGACCCGCATAACTTTAAAAATGTTTGTAAAGTTCTGTGTTCCCTCTCCTGGCCCCCTCTACTTCCTTCCCATCCTCCCCTAGCCTGCTGCAACCACTCAGGGCAGTCTCATGTATGCCTGCCGTGACCTTTTGTGGCAGCTCGTGTAGGGTTACCATATGTCGCCAGAAAAAAAGAGGACAGATTGAGCCAGTCTGGGTTTTACTTCCATTGCTTTCAATGGAAGCAAAACCCCAGACTGGATCAATGTGTCCTCCTTTTCTGGAGACATATGGTAACCCTAAACTTGTGGTACTTGTGGCTGCCACGAGAGGTGACAGAAGCCATTTTGTGAGGCCAGTCTCTAGAAGCAGGAAAGAGAGGACTGCACTCCTGCCCCTAACAACTCTCGGAACCACCAGGGATTAGAAGGTAGGCCCAAGGGAGCGTACCTGAAATGCCGGGGGGGGGGGGGGGGGGCTGTGGTTGGGATTGGGATAGGCAATGTTGCGGGAGGGGTGTTAAACTTGGTGCAAGTTAGGGGAGGGTAGGAATGAAGGAGGGTGGCTGGGGAGGATCATAACACTTTTTAAAAAGATTTTTAAAGTTATGCGAGTCCTGCCCTCTCATGGCCCAGATCCCACACTGATTTTATATACCATTGTTAGGTCCAAAGTTATGTATACTGCCATATGAAATATCCCTCAAGGCCAAAGCTGGAGGCCTTTGAAACTTCTACATTATAGTGGGACACAAAGCCCTCCTTAGGGAAACTACCAATTATGCATAAGTACATAAGTATTGCCATACTGGGAAACACCAAAGGTCCATCAAACCCAGCATCCTGTTTCCAACAGTGGCCAATCCAGATCACAAATACCTGGCAAGATCCCAAAACAATACAATACATTTTATACTGCTTATCACAGAAATAGTGGATTTTCCCCAAGTCCATTTAATAACGGTCTATGGACTTTTCCTTTAGGAAGCCATCCAAACCTTTTTTAAACTCCGCTAAGCCTCTACCACATTCTCTGGTAACGAATTCCAGAGTTTAATTACACGTTGAGTGAAGAAAACGTTTCTCCAATTCGTTTTAAATTTACTACATTGTAGCTTCATCGCATGCCCTCTAGTCCTAGTATTTTTGGAAAGCGTGAACAGACGCTTCACATCTACCCGTTCAACTCCACTCATTATTTTATAGACCTCTATCATATCTCCCCTCAGCCACCTTTTCTCCAAGCTGAAGAGCCCTAGCCACTTTAGCCTTTCCTCATAGGGAAGTCATCCCATCCCCTTTATCATTTTCGTCGCCCTTCTCTGCACCTTTTCTAATTCCACTATATCTTTTTTGAGATACGGCGACCATACTTCCCACCCTCCCCATAAGAGCATACCCATGAGTCACGGGGTGATAAGCAGCAAATATGCCAAGCTAGCTAGCATAATTATATCACAAATAGATGCCCCCACATCTAGGTTTCCCACCTTGGAGTATGTAAACTGCCTTTCTCATGGGGGTCCCAGAAGATGTGGCCAGAAGGATGGGAGTATCAAACAGGATCTCCTGCCATCTCCCAGCCAGTTGTAGACCATATAGGTATGGGAACATGCACACACCCACTGTCACGACTGACTGTATTCCATGCCTGCGCTCGCCTTGCCTCTGGGGGACCAGGTCCTATGGTTGCGGTGGACTGCTTTTTTGGTTTCCCAGATGGCTTCCAGGTCCCATTCCGGTCTTGATGTTCCAGCTCTCCCAACTTGCCTTGGTAGTTCTGCTGCCAAGCCTCACCGGTTACATTATCTGTAATTGCCTTTATTAAGCACCTGGGAACTTTCAGGCTTTGCCTTGGCAACAGAGGTCTTCAGATGTGCTTTTGTCTGAGAGTGTTTGTTGCTGCTCTAGCTCTGCTAGTATCTGCTTTGTGTGTCCTTAGTTTTAGTTTCTTCTGTTTATTTTTGCCTTGTGGTCTTTAACTTTAGTTTCTTGCTGCTGTATCTGCTCAGCCTAGCTTCAGTTCCTTACTGTTTGTTGCTGTTTTGCTTATTATCAGTTCTAGGTTCCCTCCTGCTGTTTCAGCCCTGTGTGACTTTAACTTTAGTTTCTTGCTGCTGTATCTGCTCTGCCTAGCTTCAGTTCCTTACTATTTGTTGCTGTTTTGCTTATTGTCAGTTCTAGGTTCCCTCCTGCTGTTTCAGCCCTGTGTGTTTTTAACTTTAGTTCCTTGCTGCTGTATCTGTCCTGCCTAGCTCCAGTTCCTTATTGTGTCCCTGATCTGTCTGTCTTCTGCTATAGTTCCCTACCTGATTGTTCCACCCTGGTTGTCCTTAGCTTTAGCCCTTCCCCGTTCGTGTCTGCCTTGCCCAAGTACTTCAATCTGGTTCTGGTCTGATTCCGGTCCAGCCAAGCCAAGTCCTCTCCAGCTTGTGGTTCCAGCCAAGCCAAGTCCATTCCAGCTTGTGGTTCCAGTCCAGTCAAGCCAAGTCTGCTCCAGCTTGTGGTTCCTGTCCGGTCAAGCCAAGTCCGCTCCAGCTTGTGGTTCCAGTCCGGTCAAGCCAAGTCGCTTCAGCTTTTGGTTCTAGACCAGCCAAGCCAAATCTGCTCTAGTTTGTGGTTCCTGTCCAGACTGTTGGTGTAGTCCACGCTTCCTTGTGGGGAGGTCTTCCTGCTGTTGCCAGTCTCTGGCAGCAGTCCAAGGGCTCACTACTCCGGATCGTCGGCAGTGGCATGACACCCACATCCTTGACAAGAGCTGGAACAATGGCTCCAGCCATGCCACGCCACAGCGCAGAGGCATACTACCTGTCAGCCAGTGCTTGGTCACACAGGGCCCTCCAACAGAGCCAAAACCTTTCTTGCATGCCCGTAGGGAGACAACTCTCTCAGTGAATAAACAGATATCACATCAATGGCTCCGGGGTTCCCTGCTATGTCATCTTATTGGTGTGACAGATCAGAGAAGCCCCTCAGGTAACAACCAACAGAGCCCCAGCTGTACCTGTCCCTGCCTACTGATAGCCACCTGCACCAGTATGCAAACCATGTAGGATGTGCTGACTGAAATTGCAAACCTTTTCAACACACAGGCCACCATCCAGCTGGTACCCAGCCTGCCCTGGACCAGCCTGCTGTCCTTAGGGCCTGTGAGGAAGTGGTGTTGGACCCTGGGAAGTGCTCCTCACCTCACAACAGGGTCACACCCAGCAGCAGATGGAACTAGAAGAGGAAGAAAAGAACCCCAGGAGGAACCTACCCCCAGTGGAGGGGGAAGAAGGGGTGGATCAAGAGCCCTCCCCCCAGGCAGCTAGGCAGGAGGTCACATCAGCTAAGCACTCCCCCAAAATGGCTGCCACCTTAGCCTAGCTCCTGCAGCAAGTCACAGGCATGTGCAAAGACGTGCAGCAGGAGCTGGGATCCCTATGCCATATTGAGGAGCAAATAGTGAGGAAGCACAGGATGCTCTGTGAGGAGCAGCTGCAGCAGCGGTTGCATCCTCAGTAAAGTTGTAAATAGTTTAAAGTTTTATTTTTGTTACAATACAATGCTTTTTGATATAAGCATATAAAGGTCTGTTCCTGCATTCTCCAAAATATGTGTTGATGCTCTGAGACAAGTGCTGTGGTTTAAACACCACTAGCCAATCTCTGGGAAAGGGAGTCTGTAGAAGGGGGAGGATTAGAGATGGGGGAGAGAAGTGTACAAAGAGCCCTCAGTATCCACACTTAGAGGAGCTCCTCCTTGCTATCAAGTGCTCAACCAACAGATTGCCCAATGGAGAGGGATCTAATGTGGTTGGCATCACAAGATGCCTGAGTGGGACTTGAACCTGCCAACCCTTAGATCCCAGGCCACACCTCAAACCATTATGAATCCAGCAGCTAGAAAAGAGGCAACAAGGAGTGTCTTATGGCCTGCAACAGTCAGAAATAGCAGTTGAACTTAGGTTCACCACTCCAGCACCTGACACAGGTGTGAGGTATATGGAAGCTGCTACTAGGTATCCGCATATAACAAAACATTATGCAAAAAAGTTTTACATATTGAAAAAACCATGAGATGATGACCCTAGTAGATAGCAGCTACCTGGCACTGACTTATAAGTAATTATAAACAGACACCAACCATCAGTATATTATTTTGTAGATACAACAGATATTGACAATACAGAAACCAAGTGATTACATAAGAATAGCCATACTGGGTCAGATCAATGGTCCATCTAGCCCAGTACCCTGCTTCCAACAGTGGCCAATCCAGGTCACAAGTACCTGGCAGAAACCCAATTAATAGCCCCGTACCATGCTACTAATCCCGGGGCAAGCAGTGGCTTCCCCTGTGTCCATCTCAATAACAGACTATGGACTTTTCCTCCAGGAATTTCTCCAAACCTTTTTTAAACTCAGATACACTAACCGCTGTTACCACATCCTCCGGCAACGAGTTCCAGAACTTAGCTATTCATTGAGTTCAAAAATATTTCCTCCTATCTGTTTTAAAACTGTTTCCATGTAATTTCATTGAGTGTCCCCTGGTCTGTGCACTTTTTGAAAGAGTAAATAATCAATTCACTTTTACCTAGTCTACACCACTCAGGATTTTGTAGACCTCAATCATATCCCCCCTCAACCATCTCATTTCCAAGCTGAACAGCCCAAATATACTTACAATAGGAGGAGACACAAAACAATGCACAAATCAATCATGCAATCAAGAGATTAACAGAACAGTGTTAATAACAAGAATTAGTGAAGAAAAAAATGCTAATTGTAGCAAAATATGATAATCTGCTTAGATTGCAGTGTATATAGGAGGTGAGCCACATTTAACTCAGAAAATATTAATTATATCAAGTTAATAAGCCTGCATGTCTGCATGAGATTTCCTCCAGGAATGTGGCCAGGGTGTTGGGGTCAGAAAAATCTCTTGTGTGATTATTAAAAGTGAGCCACAAACGCACAGGGTAGAACATTCCAAAGTGCTCATTAATTTCCTTGGGTAGTTGTTTGCGAGCTTTAGCAGTAAATGTGTGTAAGTCGGCCAAGAATTGAATAAAACATCAACTCACACTTGCTAGGAGCTCTCAAACATGCACATTGCATAACATCTACCACTTGTGATTACTAGTGCTGTCCAATTCGCAAATTGACTAGATTCATTTTTGGCGAATCGATTCGAATCAATTTCTTTTTTAAAAAAAATTGATTTTTTAATAACTCACTATTAGCCACTTCCTCTGCCACCAGCCGACTTCCCGCCTTCCTCTGCATCTTCCATCTTCTTCATGCAGGATGTGTGCCCCTCTCCTTGCTGCCATGTTCCCACTTTCCCCCATGGTGCCCCTCCTCAGACCCGGTGGCTCTCCGTTCCCCAAGTCTAAAAAACACTCTGCTGGGCTGGAGGGAAGCAGGGAAGATTGCTGTTCCGTCTTCTTCACACAGGATGCGTGTCCCACCCCCCTCCATACTGCCACATTCCCACCTTCCCCTGCGGCACCCCCTCCTTCTTAGTCGCTTCTTCAAAAGCCTGCAAATCAATGAGTTTTATTTTCTAGATCATTGTCCCGTTCCTGTAGCCTGAAAGACACACACCGCACTCAGCTCTCAGTGTGTGGCAGGGGCGTAGCTACGGGTGGGCCTGGATGGGCCCAGGCCCACCCAGTTTAGCCTCAGGCCCGTCCCACCCAGAAGCAGAGTCCGTCCAGCCCTCCCCCCAAACAGCTTGCCACCGCCGATCGCGATTCCGTCTACCCCCTCTTTTCCTCCGTCCCTCCGGCGCTGCAGTCTTTAATCTACCTGGGATCCCGGCAGCATTAGCGATGTATCCACGCTGCCTTCGCACTGCCCCGGAAGCCAGAAAGCTTCCGGGGGCAGTGCGAAGGCAGCGTGGATACATCGCTAATGCTGCCGGGATCCTCCCAGGTAGATTAAAGACTGCAGCGCCGGAGGGAGGGAGGAAGAGAGGGGGTAGACGGAATCGTGATCGGCGGTGGCAAGCTGTTTGGGGGGGGGCTGGGCTGCTGTTGGGGCCAGCTTTGGTTCATGACCAGCCGCCGAGATTGAAGGCCATGCTTTCTCCTCAGGCCAGGGAGCTTCTGATCTGCAGGGGGAGACCTTTTGGGGTGGAGTTTTCCCCAGACCATTCTGGCAAAGTATAAGATCTTTTGTTTAAAAAGGGCTGGTGTTCGCTTGACTGAATCTTCAGAGCAGTGCACAACACGACCTGAGCTGGATTGAGTGAAGGACCTGGATGAAGGATCTCTCCAGTCCCAGGATGAATTGCCTCTTGAGGAGAACCTCCAGATCAGTCTGAGTTTCTGAAAGAGAATGACTGGATTGAGGATTTATCTTCCAAGGGGATTCTTCTGTAGTCTGCATTTTTCACAGGAATGAGCCTCAAGAGCTCATTTCTCAAGTTATCTCAGTTGTAAGTTGTGGAAGCAAGGAAACTGGGTTCATAATCTACAAAATAGTAGTGTGACTCATACATTACTAATTTTTACCACTAAGCAATATTAAATGTATAAATATGAAATCTTTATTCCACAATATTTTAAAATACTTTAAAATGCATACATCATCACTTCTATATAAACTCCCACCCCAATTGTTGACCCTCTGGAATACACACTACACTAAATCACACTGAATCCTCATACTAACAACTCCTCACTGCCTACACCCATTGTTCATATCCAGCAACAGGCGAGCAAGCTTCAAATCTGTAAAAATGTTTCTCCGTTCTTATACACTGCTTGTATTCCAAGTCAGATATTTGCATAAAAATTCAAGCTTGTATGAGAGTCCTCCAAACACGACTCAGCGTAATTGTTCCAAAAAGAAAACCCACTTCTGTCTAGTGCCCACCTGTCCAACCTGTTGGCCCACCCAAAAATTGACTTCTGGCTACGCCACTGGTGTGTGGCCATTGGATGTGGCGGTGAGCAGCAGTTTAGCAGACAATGGCTTTGACTGAGAAAGAGAATAAATCAAGGTCAGCATGCCCGTTGGCCGGAGGTCAGTAATATGGTTTGTATTTGCACAGTTGGATGATGAAATTATACGGAGTGGAGAATTAGTGAAATGTACGCTTTGCAAAGTTAAAGTTAAACATAGCGGTGGCACCAGTAATCTTTGGCAGCATATTGAAAGACAACATAAAGCAAAATTTGTTGATCTGCAAGCTGAAGACACTTCTAAGAAATCTGTTAAGTCTGACACTTTTGTGGCAACAAAGCCTAAAGCATTAGCAGCCTCTTTTCAAGCCCAGGTTTCATGCTTTTTCCACAAGCCACTTCCACCAGCAGATAAGAAAAAAATTGACACTGCCCTCATACATTTTATTGTTAAAGATATGCAACCATTTAGTGTTGTTACAGATGAAGGCTTTTTGGCCTATTCTCAGTTTCTCAATGGGTGTTATGCTGTGCCATCATGTCAAACTTTAGGTAGAATGATTGAAGCTAAATATGATGATATGTCCATCTACATTTTGAGTCAGCTTCAAAGTCTGAGATATGCAAGCATTACACAGATCTCTGGACCAGCATAACCATGGCGGCTTATATTACAATTACTGCACATGACATAGATGATGACGTTCATGCAATGAATATTATGCTGGATACGCAGTACATGCCAGAGAGACATACAGGTGACAATATAGCAGATGCCATAGAAAGTGCAGTGAAGAAATAGCAGCTAGAAGGCAAAGTTTTTGCAATTGTTACCGATAATGCTGCATCAATGAAAAAAGCAGTAGGGAAACTTATTCAAAAAAGAATCTGTACCACTCACCATTGCTGCTTCGGACACACTCTGCAGTTATGTGTGGAAGATGGGCTGCGGGCTCATCTAGCAATCTCTGATGTCATCAATAAATTCTGTGATATCGTCAGCACTTTCCATCACAGTACTATACTTACAGAAACCTTGAAAACTGCTCAAGAAATGCTGGGAATGCCAGTGAAGAAATTGATTGGTGATGTGAAAACACATTGGAATGGTACTTGCATTATGTTGCAAAGTGCAGTTGAATTGAAGTAACCCGTTGGTTCAGATTTGAGCGGCAGCAATAAAATCACAAAGAAAGGTGCACCTGCCAAACATGACTACGCTTTTCCCCCAAAACCTGTTGATGCTTTGCAGGCTTTTGAGGAAGCCACAACAATTGCATCTGGAGAACAGTGTGTGTGTCTGTTGTTCATCCGCTGGTTGAACACCTGATTAATTCAATCGATACAATATTTACGGGGAAGATTCAGGAAAGGCAGGAAAGGAAGTTGATATCGATGATGAAGATATAGAATCAGCAAACCTGAAAGTTATCTCTCGCTTGAAAAAAGAGCTGAAGAAAAGTTTACTCCACAGATTTCAAGATATATTATTTGATAATTTATATAGATTAAGCAGCTTCCTGGATCTGAGATTCAAATCAACCTATGGTGAAGTACCAGGTGTCATTGCAGTTGCAGCTCAAGAGATTGTAAAAATGCAAACCATTGATGTACCATTGCCAGTCAGTGGCAGCACAACCATGGAGATCACTCAGATGGTACCAGCTGTTCCAGAGTTTGGAACACAAGATGTGGATATGCCTCGGCAGAAACGCAGTTTCTGGGAAACAGTGGAATACACAAATGTTTCAGCTAAGAAAGTCAGACTACCATCACAATCAGGCCATGGCAGTGATATTCAAATCAGATGCAGTACAGAACTTGCTTGCTATAAACATGAAGATCCTTTGCAAACTGGCAGTGATGTTTTTTGTTTCTGGCAGCAAAGTCAAATGAAAATGCCACTACTGAACCGGCTTGCAAAGATGTTTCTGTGTACACCAGCCACCTATGTGCTCTCAGAAAGAATTTTTTCTGCTGCTGGACAAATTATAGCTGCAAGACGCAGTTGTCTGAAGCCAGCCAAAGTGGACAAAATGATTTTTCTTAATAAAAACTGGAAGATGTAGGACTTGACCAAACTTCACTTTTCATAAGATGTAAAACTGCATGGCGTGCTCACAGTAAAGTTTGCCTTTGTTCAATTGCTGCTGCCTGTTTTGTTTTGTTTTTTTACCCCGTGTGTTATAATATTAGCATGTGGGCCTCACTATTTCAATTAAGTTAAATCAAATCAAAAAAACAATTTTTTTTTAAATGAATTGAATCGTACCGGATCAAAATCTTTTTGACTGAATCGGACAGCACTAGTGAGTACCAAAGCACCTTGAAAACTATAGTTCTTGGGTATTTTTTTTTTGAGTCCATGAATTTTTATTGAATTTTGCAATTTTGAAACATTACAATAAGATAATAACACTAAAATTAAAGCCTCTTTCATGCAATCTTTTTGTTTTTTTAAATAAATTGCATAACAGAAAATTATAATCTGATAATGGCTACAAAGAATAATAAGACTCTAAATATTTATCAATAGGAGACCAAATTTTAGTAGCTGAACATGTCGTACCCAGTTTCTCTGCTAGAGATATTTCAAATTTATGAATTTGTAAAAGTAGGTGCCACCAAAAGATAGAGTTGAGATTAGACTTATCTTTCCAATGCATAAGAACCATTTTGAGTGCAGCAGTAAGTAGAATGTCCAGTAGTTTTTGTTGGGAAATGTCTAATTGATCCTGGACTGACACTGAACCAAGGAAGATAATAGGAGAGCTAATTTGACCTTGTATAGGAAAGATTTTAGCTATAAAAATCCATATTTGGCACCAAAATTCCTTAGTTAATCTACAATCAAAAATCATATGCATTAGTGTGCCAGGATGCAAGCGACAAGACCAACATTTGTTATTAAGAGCAAGCCCAGCTACAGCCATCTTATGGGGAGTCCAGATCGCCCTATGACGAAAGAAATATAAAGATTACATGTAGCTAGCTGACATTATGGGCTTATTTACCTTAGACCAGAGATAAGTCCATTGTTGAGGAGTAACATGAATTTGGAGATCATTTTCCCAAACTGAACATAAACTAAGCTTACTGCAGGACTTTTTTTGCCAAAAGAATTTGTATAATTGTGATACCGTATGGCCTTTATGACATTTATCAGAAAGAAAAACATGTATTGATGGTGATTTTAAGCTTAGTTTGGGAATTATGCTATTATAAGTTAGACAATGTTTAAACTGTAACCATTTAAAATATTGGTTAGCTAGTAAAGAGAAAGTAGAACATAAGTCTTCAAAGGAAATGACAGTATTATCAACGAATACATGTGCAATTGTCTTTATTCCACACTTTGACCATTCCTCCCAGAATATGGACAATGTATTGATTTTGAGCACTGGATTGCCCCATAATGCGGAGTGCAGTGAGATATTACTTGAAATCTCCATATGACTATCTAGTTCATGTAGACAAGAAAACGAGGAGGAAATTATATTGTTAAACTTAAGACGTTTCAGTAAAAACATTGGTAAAAGATTAGGACTTAAGGAAAAACCCCACAAAAATTGCTCCACTGCTAACCAAATAGGAGAATAATGCAAAGGTGCAGTTAACCAATATGTTGCCTGTTGGAGAATAAATGCTTTATGATAAATAAAGAAATCAGGGAAAAGAACACCAGCCTTTTCTTTAGTATTCTTGAGCGTATTCAGGGCAATTTTAGGAGGCCTATTATTCCATAAAAATTTTGATAAAATATTATCAATTTGTAAATAAAAAGTCTTAGGAAAAAGAATTGGCAACATACTGAGAATGAAGTTAATTTTAGGCATCAACATCATTTTAATTGTATCTAGGTGACTCCACCATGAGAGATGAAGAGGATTCCATGAATTAATGAGATTCTTGATCATCTCTAGGATATTTTTCCTATTTAAATCCAATGTTCCCTCCAAAGATGAGCAAACACTGATACCTAATGAGCGAATGCAGTTGGATGACCAAATCAGACCATGTGGCAAAATCATATCAGGAGTCACGTGAACATTAAGTGGCAATACTTCAGTTTTTTGCTTATTAATTTTATAACCAGATAGTTTAAAGTAACCAGAGACGAACTGAAACAAAGCAGGAAGGGAGTCATTAGGATTTGTTAAGAAAAGCATTATGTCATCTGCATATGCGGAGATTTTGACCTCTAAATTTCCCACAGAAACACCAGACATATCCATATTGTCCCTAATTGCTATGAGGAATGGCTCTAGAGCTATGTTAAACAAGAAAGGAGACAAAGGGCAGCCTTGCCTAGTACCTCTTTCTAGGCGAAAAGGATATGATAGGTTATTGTTAATTAGAATTTGAGCAATTGGATTATTATATAATACTTTAACTTGAGTCACAAAGAATTCCGGAGCGCCAAACCATTCAAGAACCTTAAATAAAAACTGCTACTCTATTCTATCAAAAGCCTTCTCCGTGTCTATAGAAAGTGCTATAATTGGAAGCGTCTGGGATTTAGCTAAAATAGAAATCTGATGGAAGAGTCTTGAGTTATCTGAAATAAGGCAATTAGGCATGAAGCCCACTTGATTTGGATGAATAATAATTCCAATAATTTTAGCCAGCCTATTAGATAATATTTTTGCATACATTTTATAGTCTACATTGAGTAGAGAAATTGGCCTATAGTTGGAAACTAAGGTATGATCTTTCTCAGATTTTGGAAGAACTGTAATAGTGGCTTCAGCAAATCTATTATTCATATTCGGATTCACTTCTAGAGATTGAAAATAAGAGAGTAAATAAGGTAAGACATCTTTAAGGAATAATCGGTAGAATTCACAAGAAATGCCATCAGGCCCTGGAGATGTTTTGGTTTTCAATTGAGAAACTGCTTGTTGGAGTTCCTTTGAGGGTATGGGATACTGCATATGCTTGATATCATTGACTTTCCACTTGTTACTTGAAAGTGTGTGCAAGAAGGCATCCAAATCTGCTGAATCACCTAAGAATTCTGACTTATATAAAGCAGTATAGAAAGAATGAAATGCCTCTAGAATATCTTTTGAGGAAGACAAGACCTTATTGTTTTGGTTAATAATTGGGATTTGTGTTTTATGTCTTTTGCGCTTCAAGAAATTAGCCAAAGAGGACCCCATTTGATTCATTTCAAAGCAGATAGAACATTTTTTAATAAAAAGAGCTTCGCCAGCTCTTTGGCTCCAGATCTTATTATACTCATAATTATTTTTAATGAGAGGGTTAAATACCTCTGGTTCTTGGTTAGTCTGATACTTATGTTCTAATTCTTTGATGAGAATGTCTAATTCATTTAAATGTTTATTGTTAACTTTACATTGATATGCAGAGATAGAAATAAACTCTCCACATAAGGCAGCTTTATAGGCCTCCTAGTTAACAATTGCATTAATATCAGAAGGATCATTTTGTTGAAAGAAATTCTTGTTAAATTCAGAGATTCGTTGAACAGAAGCATCAACTGTGAGTACTTGAGAGTTCAATCTCCACTGGGGAGACCTTAGAGGATTGAGTGAATTTAAACATAAAGAAAAAGAAGTTGCCGCATGGTCTGAGAGAGTAATAGGCTCTATGTGAAATTCAAGAACCCTCCTGAGAAGATTATTAGAGATGAGAAAACAATCAATAAGTGAGAAACTGTGATGTGGAGCAGAAAAAAAAAGTATATTCCCTGCCAGATGGGTGAAAAGTGCCTCCAGGGGTTGGAAAGATGATATGAATCCATTAATGATTGCAAGGTGATTCGCGCCTTGGGAACATGATAGCAAGTGTTGGATTGCCTATCCAACCAAGAGTCCAAAGGCATATTGAAATCACCTGCAATTATCAAAGGAAGAGGTTCATATTCTGCGATTTTGTTTGGTATGGTATTAAAAAAGGAGGGGCAATCCTGGCTAGGTGCATATACATTTAACAAAAGATTTTCTTGCTGCAATATGGAGACCTTGACCAAAACCCATCTTCCTTCATTGTCTGAATAGTGATACTTAAACTGACCATTTAGGTCTTTGTGAAGAAGAATTGAAACATCATTTTTTTCCCTTGCGAGGGTGAACTAACTGTTAGGTTAATCCAATTAGTATTCTTATCAAAAAATTCTACTTCAGGAAGATGGGTTTCTTGTAGAAATATCACATGAGCAGTCATTTTTTTTTAAGCGAGCATAATCTTTTTCCTTTTAACAGGATGCCTAAGACCATGAATATTCCAAGAAACAAATATGCATGAAAACAATTGAGACATTATCAAGATGTGAAAAAGTCCATAACATATGCATTGGAAAGATGGCACAATTGGGGTAATGAAACACAATAATGATATGTATCTGATACTGTCAGACATGAAAATACATGAATGCAATCCATATTACTTTTCAAGAGGCAAAATAATTCAAGAAAGAAGAGAATTAAGTCTATGTATGAAAGCATAATAGCAAAAAGAGCTAATAGCTCAAGCTACTGAGAATGAAAGATGAGGGAAGAGGTGTGTTGGAGTGAATAGAATAACACGGAGAAGAAATAACATTTATGAAAACTCCCATATTGTGACATATAGAGAAAAATAATAGCTCTATTAAGATGAATTAAGCACTGGTAAAACTACTGAAGCCTGCACATCAAAATAGGAAGTCCACCAGAGCACTACTGGAAAGAAGACCACCCAAAGAAGATCAATTATCCATTCCGGAAGAGGTTCTTTGATCTAGATAACTTTGCAGATCATCCGGAGAAATAAATGTTTTCGTTACATTATGCAGCGTGACAGTCATTTTAGCCGGATTCTGTAAGCCATATCGTGCTCCAAGATCTTTTAACCGTGGTTGAAGTTGCAGAAATTGCTTCCTCTTGATCGCTGAAGTCTTAGCCAAGTCTGGAACAAACAAGATTTTCCGACCCTCATGCAGTATAGAAGGTAAGGATTTAGCAGTCAAAAGAATAGCCAATGCCTGAGGAAATCTTAGTAACTTCACCACAATTGGCCTAGGGAATCAAGCGAGGAGTCGAAAGACAATTTCAGTATTGCCGGAATCCAGGATTTGAGAAAGGCGACAATGTCTTTTCCTTCAGCTCCCTCGGCTAAGCCCAAAATTCTTATGTTGTTTTGTCTACTTAGGTTTGCTAAATCTTCAAGTTGCTGCTCCATATATGGAATCATGTCAACCGTCGAGGTGGAGAGATAATTCAAATTTGGGGGCTGAGGAGAAAATAGACCAATCAATCTTGAAAATCTGTTACTGCTAAGGATAAATTCACTAGATCCATTTTCAGGGTTCAAGTAATATCATAGTGTTTCATCGTTAAGTCCCTGAGAGCCCGTAACTCCTCCTTTATTATTTCAGAAGAGGAAGCTGTGTGCCCAGCTTGGATCGGCACCATTTCTTCTGGCGTTTGAGGATCGCATTTAGATCTTTTTGAAGCCATCGATGAGGAAGAGCCATCCAACTTTTGAGATTTAACTTGAGGCATTTGCTCAAAGTAAGTTTACCAAAAAAAAATAGTAAGAAGTCAGCTATTGTAGCGATTTTCTTGATCAAGGGAGCGAGCTCCGCATTCACACGTCCATCTCCTCTGCCTGCCTCTCACGACCAGAAGTCTAGTTCTTGGGTATTTATAGTGTGAGCCGCAATGGAATGGAACATGATGGGCTCTCTCAATCTCAAAAACTCTGTCAACCTGTATGTCAAAAATCGAGATAATACATTCCTCCAGGAACTTAATCAGATTAGAACCTTCAGAGTTTTCAGGTAGACGTAATAACCGGATATTGTTTCTTCTGGCACGGTTATTGCCATCTTTGATATCATAAGTACATAAGTACATAAGTAGTGCCATACTGGGAAAGACCAAAGGTCCATCTAGCCCAGCATCCTGTCACCGACAGTGGCCAATCCAGGTCAAGGGCACCTGGCACGCTCCCCAAACGTAAAAACATTCCAGACAAGTTATACCTAAAAATGCGGAATTTTTCCAAGTCCATTTAATAGCGGTCTATGGACTTGTCCTTTAGGAATCTATCTAACCCCTTTTTAAACTCCGTCAAGCTAACCGCCCGTACCACGTTCTCCGGCAACGAATTCCAGAGTCTAATTACACGTTGGGTGAAGAAAAATTTTCTCCGATTCGTTTTAAATTTACCACACTGTAGCTTCAACTCATATCCTTTTCCAGCTGCGCAATGTTTGCATTGTCATTGGAAACCTACGATATTTTCATCCATCATTGATTGTTTTGTTTCTAGTGAATCAATTCTCACTTTCCATTTCATTTTTTATCATTGTTAAATCTTCCTTGATATCTCCAATATCTCCTTGGTTTCTGTTAGAAGATCTTTTACTACTCACAGCTCATCCAAGATGGCTGAGGAGACCGCGTCTTCATTTTTTGTCATCAAATCTTTTTGTGGTGAAACGGGTTCTACTTTGTGTTTTTTTGCCAGTTTTCCTAGTGGACATGTTGATGGAATGCTTCAAGAATGATACTAAGATGGAAAAATTGGCAATTGATGCAGTTGAATGTCTTGTAATGTAAATAGCCAGTAGGAGCTCAGTGTCTAAGCTGCCATCTATCTCAGTACTCAATAATGTCTCCCCCTCCCCCCCCATGAGCAGATCTCTGTACTCCTGCAATCAAACGCACTGCTGCATTCTGGATGAACTGCAGTGCCTGGAATCTTGCAGCTGATATCCCCAAGCATAACAAATTACAATAATCAAATCTCATTAAGACTAGGCTGATAGGAAACCGAACTGTAGTAGAGGTTATCAGATAGTGGGGGGAGTGGGTTAAGAAGGCACACCAGACTATAAGCTGAAAGACTGGTTATAACAGTCGTACGTCCTAACAATTCAGCATAGAATAGTGGTTAGTGACTAGGTCTGAGAGCACTCAGGTCACTGGCTTGAGGTCTGCTGTGTCATTTTTTGGTGCCTTCTTCCCTCCCCCCCCCCCCCCCACCCCACCACCTTCTGCCTGGGGCCGCCACCAACCAGTGGCTATTCCTGTTTTCAAGGCATCTGTGGCCATCTCACTGTGCCCTCCAGACCACTCCCACTATCCTTTCTCCTTTACCCACCTGGCTGTGTGGCTGTCCTGGCTTATGAGCTACACACTGCACCATATCCCTTGTCTCCTGCACTGTGGGATATGAAGGCATGTATTGTGTGGTGGCATGACAATGGCAATCCTCATCACATTACCTGTGGTGTATGAGTGCACATGGAGGCATACTTTCAGAATGGCTGCAACAGACTAATAGGTTAGCTAGTGCAACATACACTATTCTACTTTCTCAGTGCAGGTGAGGACTCAGACTCCAAGGGAGAGGCCAGAACCAGCAGCCAATGCAGGCGCCTTAACAAGAGGAGAGTGATTCAGTGGCAGCAGATGAGTCACAGGAAGGCACCATGGCAGATGAACAGCATACTGAGGACACAAGCCAGGAGCTGCCTCTAGGGGAGGAAGAGCAGGAAGAGCTACTAGTGGAAGCACACAAACCCCCCCCCCCCCCCCCCCCCGCCCAGGTTTTTTTCCTTTTTCTTTTCTACAGAACTTATAGCCCACAAATACCATTACAGTTCACTGCGGGTTACAAAATAAGTGAACACAATGTTCAGACTACAATACAATATACCATAATATTCTTAAAATAGAAAGACTTAAATTAGAAGATCCCACTACAAATTCCTTGAGCAAAAAGGTCTTAAGCATCCTTCTGAACTTAAGCAAGTCAGAACCTTGCCTCGGCTCCAAGGGCAATAAATTCCAAACAGTTGCAGCTTGATTTGTCAGATGCCTCTGTAGAGGCTGAGGAGCAAAATGAGGAGCCACAGCTGGCCCACTGGGGACCCTCCCGCCACAGGCACCAGGTTGTGCAGCTGGTCACCAAACTCCTGGGCCAAAATTTGCAGTTGGCTTACTACTGGTGCCAGAAGCTACAGCTGCTACGTGAGGGTGTGCAACTTCAGCAGCAGAGACTCCGAGCCCAAGAGGACTGCCTGCAGGTGCTGTGTACCATGCAGCAGGAAAGCTGTGATGCTGGGCATAACATCTGGCAGCAGCTTCTGGGGATCCAGTGAGATCCAGCACATTGCCCACCCAGCAGGTGCCTGATCCTCCCACTGGACCCGGTGAAGCCACCATGCCACAAGTACCAGTTGCAAGTGGCACCAGTGGCCACATCACCCAGCCCAACTACACAGCACCCGCCTCAGCTGCAGACAATTAACAGGCATCCAAGCAGGCTCAGATAGGACTCATAGGATCACAGGCCAATGGGGCAACCTTGAGGCCAGATCAGTAGCAGCTTGGCCACAGCATCAACCGGGTGGCCAGATTTTCAGGGAGCAGTAGAGGCACCTGCATGTACTGACAACTCTGAGGGCAGTAGAAGCCTTACAGGGGAGGACTCTGACACAGTTTTTGCTCTTGCAAGGCCTGGACCATCCCCAGTAGCTAGAGGGAGGGCTGGGATAGGTGACCCCCAGAGGAGAAGGGGAGGGGGAGGATGAAGTAGGGCTGTGATTTATTTTATTTTTAGTAGGGCTGTACATTTAATACATTTTAACATGACTAACGCATTAAATTTTTTTTAACTTGCATTAATAATTTTAACTCATTCATCGCGTCAAGCTGCTTGCACCTGGTTCTGCTACCTATCTTTCTCTCTTTCCTCCTCTACTAGACTCTAGAGGAGAGGTTGCACCTGGTCACAGAGGTGTTGTATGGTAGCCCTATCAATGCAGTACTTGGTAAGGCATTCCTGGTCAGTGAGGTCCAGGAAGAGGTTCCTGGGTCTAAATGCTCTCAGATAGGGGTATTTCCTCTAGGACCTCCCCTCCAAACTCTAATCCACATCCAGCAAAGTGTCAGACACAATAGCATCCAAAATATCCGTGATTGATGTGCAGATGTCTCACCACCCTAGGCACAACCCACTAAACCTAGTAACATCACTATGCACACCTCCATTTACTGCACCTAGTGAGACCCATCACACACACACAGCACACATCACGCATTCTCCCAGCACCAGCAAACAGTCCTCACACACACAGCAGCAGCAGCGCAAAGCACTCACTCTCTCAGTAACAGCAAACAGTTCTCACACACACAGCAGAAACACAAAACATTCACTTTCCCAGCAACAGCACACAGCCCTCACACAAAGAGCAACTGTACACAGCACAGTGACAAACTAGGACTGGACAAACAGAGCAACAATGAGAAACAGAAGACAAGCAGGTAGGGGTGTAGAATGGGAGGGTTAGGGGTTTGGATACAGTAAGGGTTTGGTGGGGGAAGGGGGCCAGATACAGAGCAATAAATGGGTGTGGCTGGGAGGCTAGCAGGTGTGGGCCAGGACTTTGAGAAGGTAAGACATAGAGGATGCAAGGCAGGAAATGTGAGGGCCAAAAGGTTCAGACTGGGGCAAACAAGCAAAGATAACAAACCATTAAGCAACTTTCCACTATTTCTCACAAACAACCAATTCCACTTCTCCACTCTCCAATTCAACAAATTCACAAATGGGTCCAAAGACTGGTTTGGCCTTGACCTGGACACTTGAAGCAGATCTAAATCATGCTGTTTTTCTTTTTGGCCATAGGAAGTCATTTTGCTATCTGTTATACCAAAAACAAAAACCCCTTCCATCACGTAATGACGCCTATCTTGTGCCTACAATATGCCCCCCTGAAATGCCCCTTCTGAAAATGTTTTGTTTTCGGTGAATATTGGACTTAAGATTTTTTTAAATATGTTTGATTATATGGCCACTTAATTCCATTTTTTGGACATTTTTTCCTTTGATTATGAGTCCCTTAATGTATTAACTACAACTTGGTGTTGACTCTTATTTCCACATAAAATAGGGAATACACTTATAAATTTTAAACATGCCCAAAACAAGCCCTCTTATATTTGTGCATTCTGGGTCATATCAATGTATAAATAGGAGCATTTTGAAATCATCATTTACACATGTATGTAATCTACACAAGTGTATGGTACTATTTATATGTGATATACTAATCAAGGCTCCTGAAATGAACTCAAATATATGCACACCTTTAATTTGCTTCAAGAAACCTTAGATCTAACAACATTCATTCATGCAGATTCAATTACTTCCTATTGAAGTACTAATTAATCTATTATGATAAATAACTGCTAATCTTTTCCTATTGCAAGTTGTCAGGAAGAATTGTTCCTAAATTCTTAAACCAATTCAAACTAGAGGGCAACTTTTTCAGTGAGATCTTGGCAGGGTATTGAAAAACCCAGTGTAGAGGAAGTGAAAAATATAATTTCCAAATGCTGAGAAAGCCAAGAAAACTATCCAAGGTATCTTAAATTAAGTAACAATGAGTGATTTATTGCCCTACGGCAGTTAGAGTTATTTCCATTAAATGCAAAAAAAAAAAAAAAAAAAATCAGTTGCTTTATAAAATGAGCTTTCTGTACACAACACTGTAGTCACTCTTTTATAATGGCTGAATTGAGTAACCGAGATGAGAATGGGCATCATGTATTCAATAGAGTCTCAGGAGGTTTGGTTTTGAGGGGGTCCTATGGTAAATTGCATCTGATTCCACAATTAAAACCATTATTGCATGCATCAGCTCTGTATTCAGTGACGCATGCTCTGGGTTTTGTCTCATTACTATAATCCACAGTCCATAGGGATACCATGGAAGTGCATTAAAAAACCACACGTACTTCAGAACAATGCTTACTTTTAAATGGGTTGGCCCTGAGTTGTCTAGTTTCCTGTACTGAAATGTATGAGTTCAAGCGCACATTAATGTTAACTGGGAAAGGTTTGCTAGTAATCCTGGTATTGGAGGCCCATCTTGCGCGGACAGAACCATGGCTTTCACTGCTAAGGCACCATTCCTCTGCCAGGTGAAATCAAATCCTGTAAAGATGTGTCAAGATTTTGGAAGTTAGTAAAGTCCTGCCTTTTTGTGCAGGCATTTCTGGAAGGTTAGTCACTGGGTTAGATTTCAGTATTGGGAAACAGGGGATGTGAAATAATCTGTGCATTGTGCTTTGTTGTACTGACTGTAATTCACTTCAGCTTGTACAGTAGAGGTGGTCGATCTATATTTATATTTAAATATAGATCTCTCTCTCTCTTTATATATATATATATACACATATATATTTATTGATTTGTATCCCACGTTTTCCCACCTCAGGATCAATGTGGCTTACATAGTACAGTAGAGGTGATCGTCAATACCAGTATAACAAATACAAAGTGAGGTTATGGCAGAGTAATGATCAGTGTGATAGTTGCTGGTTTACTGTTTTGGGATCTTGACTGGTATTTGTAACCTGAATTGGCCACTGTTGGCAACAGGATACTAGGCTTGATGGACCTTCAATCTGTCCCAGTATAGCAACATTTATGTTCTTATGAGTGCACGTCTCCTACGTCATGAACTACATTGAGGGGCATAATCGAACGCGAACACCTATCTCCATGGGCGTCTATGTCCGAAAATGGGTACGTGAAGAGGCGGGACAGACATGCCAGGACACCAACCGAGCACCCTAGGGGTACTGCAGTGGACTTCACAAATTTCTCCCAAGTGCATAGCTCCCTTACCTTGGGTGCTGAGCCTCCAACCCCCCCCCCAAAAAAAAACCCCACTCCCCACAGCTGTACACCACTACCATAGCCCTAAGAGGTGAAGGGGGGCACCTACATGTGGGTATAGTGGGTTTCTGGTGGGTTTTGGAGGGCTCACATTTACCACCACAAGTGTAACAGGTAGGGGGGGGATGGGCCTGGGTCCACCTACCTGAAGTGCACTGCACCCACTAAAACTGCTCCAGGGACCTTCATACTGCTGTCATGGAGCTGAGTATGACATTTGAGGCTGGCATAGAGGCTGGCAAAACATTTTTTTAAAGTTGTTTTTTTTAGGTGGGAGGGGGTTGGTGACCACTGGGGGAGTAATACCCTCCGGTGGTCATCTGGTCAGTTTGGGCACCTTTTCATGGCTTGGTCGCAAAAAAAATGAACCAAGTAAAGTCGGCCAAGTGCTCGTCAGGGACGCCCTTCTTTTTTCCATTATCAGCTGAGGACACCCATCTCTTAATCACACCCCAGTCCTGCCTTCGCTACGGTGCCGACATGCCCCTGTGAACTTTGGTTGTCCCCATGATGGGAAGCAGTTGAGGACGCCCAAAATCGGCTTTTGATTATGCCGATTTGGGCGACCCTGAGAGAAGGACACCCATCTCCCAATTTGTGTCATAAGATGGGCACCCTTCTCTTTCAAAAATAAGCCTGCAAGTGTACCTGAATGTAACTCACCTTGAGCTACTACTGAAAAAGGTGTGAGTAAAATCTAAATAAATATATATTGTCTTTTTACCCATAAGAACAGCCCTTGGTAAAAATCTTTTATAGCCTTTTGGGGCCACAGATGTAATGTGGAAATGTGTGAACAAAAGAAGTGGGTTAGCCAAACAAGTGCAATTCCATGATCTCAAGATCGGAGTAAACATTAGATTCTAAAATCAGCGTATTTCCTGGTAGTGCCAGAGCATGTGTCCCAGTGAAGCTTCCCTTGAAAAGCATTTTGGACAACTGGAAATTCCCTCTCTGTGGGCTCTGAAGCACTTTATAATTAGTTTCCCATAGCGACATATTCTAGATCCACATCTTGGAAGCACTGATGTATTTCTATAACAGAGGTCGTCTCAGGTGGGTGAATGCTCAAGTCCGCGGCCCATTGGGCTGCTAGTTTGTTATAGCCCATGGCCACAATACGGCTTTTTAAATAGCCATGATGAAATCGCAAGAGTACTGCATGATGGGAATTCAAGCTTAGAGCACTTCCACTAGAGCATTTTATACATTCAATCCCAGTGCTGTGCGAGGTAAGGAACTTATGTAGTGGTGAATTTGTAGGTAGGCAAAAGAATCTTGCTAAGTCAAATTCAGTGGATAAGGTTTCCAATGAGGTTAGAGCAACTTCTTCATTAAGTGCATGAAATAAGTAGACAATCCCCCTAAATGCCCAAAGCTGAAAGGAAGCGGAAGTGGACCCAGGGGAAAAATGATCATTTCCCCAAAGAGGGAGAAATGAAGCAGTCACTGCAGCAATGTTGAGTAATGTGCAGAGTAATGTCCAGGTGTGGCAAGGTGCCTTAGAGATCAAGGCGGCTGGAAGATGTCCATTCAAGTTCAGTAGTGTGGTATACAATAAAGTGATAAGGGGAAAAAACAGTCTTCTCAACCTCTGTGAAAGAAAACTGAGATGTAGTATGGAACCAATCATTGATATGACACATCGAACAGGCATGTGCAAACAATTGAATATTTAATAGACCAAGTCCACCCTTAGATTGGAAAGAGCAACTATGGTATAAGACAATCGAGGTTTTTTGTCCTGCCACAGAAAGATATTTGCCAACTTTATCAAGTGACTGAGGAGAGTCGCAGTGGCAACATCTGAAAGAAGACATAGAGCCACTGCAGCAGGACAAACATATTATACAAAGCATCTGTTCCCATTAGAGGTACAGGATATGTTTTCCACACACGAAGCCTCTAAGCCATGGAGGACAACAAGGGGGGCATATTAAGAGAATATAGTTCAGTCATATCACTAGGTAGTCTAATTCCTAAATATTTGATACTGATATCCTCCCAAAGAAAGGGAAAGGGGCCCACCCAGTTCCACTTGATTGATAATTGTAAGGGCATCACCCCAGACTTTTGTTTGTTAAGAATAAAACCTAAATAGTAACCTAATTCATCCACCTCATGCAGTAAGGATTGTAAGGAGCGCTGAGGCTGTATTAAATATCATCTGCAAATGCCAGCACCTTGACAGTGGCAGAGCCCAAGTCCACCCCATGAATGTCTGGATCTCTCCAAATGGTACATAATAATGTTTCTAAGTAGAGCAAAAAGAGGAGGGGAATGGGGGAAACCCTGCCTAGAACCCCGACATATGGGTAAAGAGGCAATGGGAGTACCATTCACTAAGATCTGAGCAGTAGGATTAGTATATAGAGTCTTCAGGGAATGCAAATACCAGTCATCCAACCTCATATAATTTAAGACCTGAAACAGATAGGGCCAGTGGACCTTATCAAAGGCCTTTTCAGCATCTAAGCTCACTAAAACTGTTGGGGCTCATGTGGATATACTATGGGATGTGGCCAATAAAGCTTTGCGGACGTTAAGGACAGGTTCTCTCAGAAACAAACCCTACCTATTCTGGGCAGACAATCTTAGGAAGATGAGTGGCTGGGAAATCTGTCAGTAACTAAGACAATATTTTTATATAAAAATTCATTAGAGATATAGGATGATAGGATTCTGGAAGATCTTTGGGTTTACAAGACTTGGGTATCAACATTATAAACGCCATTTTGGTGAATAAGGGTAAAGCACCTGCTGAGATGGAGGTATTATAATATGAAAGCAAGGGGTCATAGGCCTGTGCCATCATGAGTTTGTAAAATTCACATGTGTTGCCATCCGGTCCAGGAGTTCTTAAGGGCTTCACCAGCTTTTTGGTATTTGCTGGTCTGAATAGGCGAATTACTGTAAGATGTGTAATCATCTCTGAATTAAATCTAGACAAATCTGAATCCTCCAAGTAGTTGATAAGGTTGGGGCCCTCTCCCAGGTTAGGAGTGCTGTACATGTGACTGAAATAATCATAAAATATTTTTGCTATGTCTTGTGTAGGATGAACTGGAAGGCCTTGCACGGTCTTAAGGGTGGAGACGTAACGGGTTCCTTGTCAGGTTCTAGTAATATGTGCAAGCAATTTCCCCGGTCAGTCTCCATATCTAAAAAATGTATATTTATGGAAAAACAGCATTTTTTTTTACATTCATTAAGCAAAGAGTTTAGGGCTGTCTGTGTAGATAAAAAGATGTCTTTAGTGGCCGATGAAGACTGCACTAAATAAGCATGCTTAGAGGCATATTTTCAAAGCACTTAGACTTATAAAATTTCATAGAAACCTATGAAACTTTAAGTCTAAGGGCTTTGAAAATGAGCCTCTTAGCCTTAGAGTACTGCTTTTCCAAATGAATAATGCACTGAGAAAGTCAACTGGCTTGGGTCACAGTATAAGGAATAATATCCCCACGCAGTACTATTTTCAGAGCATACCAATACAACTGTAGGTTGGAGAAATTTGGGGCATTGAAGGTCACGTATTTCTCCCATTTGATTGACAGATAGTCATGGAAATGTTTGTCCTGAAATAGATAAGTAGGGAATCACCAGCTATTGCGAGTACCACTGGAGAGATTAAGGTCAACATCCAACCATATCACGGAGTGGTCAGAGATTGAAATAGGACAAATATCCACTGATTCCACCTTGGAAAATAGCATTTAGGAGATTAAGATATAGTCTGCCCTAGACATGGTGTCATGGGCTCTAGATATACTGTAAGTACATAAGTACATAAGTAGTGCCATACTGGGAAAGACCAAAGGTCCATCTAGCCCAGCATCCTGTCACCGACAGTGGCCAATCCAGGTCAAGGGCACCTGGCACGCTCCCCAAACGTAAAAACATTCCAGACAAGTTATACCTACAAATGCGGAATTTTTCCAAGTCCATTTAATAGCGGTCTATGGACTTGTCCTTTAGGAATCTATCTAACCCCTTTTTAAACTCCGTCAAGCTAACCGCCCGTACCACGTTCTCCGGCAACGAATTCCAGAGTCTAATTACACGTTGGGTGAAGAAAAATTTTCTCCGATTCGTTTTAAATTTACCACACTGTAGCTTCAACTCATGCCCTCTAGTCCTAGTATTTTTGGATAGCGTGAACAGTCGCTTCACATCCACCCGATCCATTCCACTCATTATTTTATACACTTCTATCATATCTCCCCTCAGCCGTCTCTTCTCCAAGCTGAAAAGCCCTAGCCTTCTCAGCCTCTCTTCATAGGAAAGTCGTCCCATCCCCACTATCATTTTCGTCGCCCTTCGCTGTACCTTTTCCAATTCTACTATATCTTTTTTGAGATACGGAGACCAGGTGTAGTCCCTGTCTGTGGGGTATAGTAATTTCCAGGGTCCACCAAGTCTAAAGAAGTGGATTGGTAGATGATGCCCCTTTGTTAGTCCCAGTCCCACACATGCTGAGGAAGAAGAACAATCAATCTGAGGATTAGCTACCTGATTGAAATCACCAACCATGAAAACAGGCATCATCATATCTGTCAGACCACTTTAACCAATTTTTGAAAAAAGGCATGTTCATAAACATTAGAAGCATAGACCAAAACGAGTTGAAATGCACGCTCCTGAGTCAAACTTTTTAACAAAAGGAATCTACCACATGTGTCTTTTATAACCAAAGAGGCCTGGCAATGCAAACCTTTATGGATCAATACTGCCACCCCACCATACCTACAGTGTTCCTGATCTGTCAAGTGGGTCTCTTGGAGACAATCAATACCCACCTTGCATGATTTCAAATGAGTTAGAATCTTAGTCTGCTTGACAGGAGAGGACACACCAGAAACATTCCATGATATAATCCTGGTGGAGCCTATCTGCATAGAAAGATGGCATTGTGCAACAAGTAGGGTCCCAGAAAGCAACAAGGCAAACGATCTGATGTCTAATGTTATTTTAGAGGTTCACTGTATATTTTGTATGCATATGTATATGTATTTTTATATTAACATAATCTTCTCTGATATATTAATGTCCAATGTTATTTTATAAAATTTTGAATTAAAAAAGCACTTTTAGTGTTTATAAGTCATGTCTATGTTTTACACGTACAGTATAATTCATGTTTTATATTTTATATATATTTTATGTTTTATAATTTCACATATTTCTAATTTTATATGTTTGTTATTTATTATTGCCCCTGACGCAGCCCTATTGTTGGGCGAAACACGGCCTGTGTCAGGCATTTGTTTCATACATGGTATCCTCAATAAAGTCTTTTTGGATATTATACTGATCTGCTGGTTTGTTTTCCCCATTGTGCAACAAGTATGCAAGATCAATAAAGTCTACTGTCAGTTCCAGGCACCCAGCCTTGCCCAGAACATAGAGAGAATAACCCAGCCTATACACCACTTGTCTAGCGCTTAAGAGAAACAGATCATCCAATACATCCAAGAGAGGGACCTTCAGAGCATCTTGACAGAGACCACCTTTCTCATAAAACGTACCAACATTCCATCCCTCAAACCCCCATAGACCAATTCCAAAAATACACCAAACAATGTAAGAATAATCTTCCTCACCCCTCACCTCCCCACCCACCCCCTCGCACAAATCTCCCACCCTCCCCATATTTTGTAGGCACTGCGTGACACCCTTCATGCTGTGAAGGGAGTCAAGCTGTCACGTTTGTGATGCTAGCTGAGGTTCCCCCCCCCCCCCCCCTCCTTACTACAGATTAGATAAATGGATGCAGAATATACACTCCTAAAGGAATGCAAGTTAATGTAAAAAGCTGTAAGAAAAGGTTATTACATACTAGTAAAAAAGGCCCGTTTCTGACACAAATGAAACGGGCGCTAGCAAGGTTTTCCTCGGAGTGTGTATGTTTGGGAGAGTGTATGTGAGAGTGTCTGTGTGAGAGTCAGAGTGAAAGTGTGAGTGTGTGTGTGTGAGAGAGAGAGTGAGTCTGGGTGTGAGTGTGTTTGTGAGAGAGTGTGTGTGTGTGAGAATGAGAGTGTGTGCAAGTGTGTATGTGAGACACAGTGTGAGAGAGAGTGTGTGTGTGCGAGAGAGAGAGAGAGAGAGTGTGTGTGAGACACAGATTCTCTGTGAGAGTGAGTGTATGAGACCAAGCGAGTGTGTGAGTGACTGTGTGGCACATAGAGAGTGAATGTGATACAGTGTGAGACAGAGTGTGTGAGAGTGAGAGTCAGAAAGACATTGTATATGAGAGAGAGAGTGTGAGCCTTGCCCTCCCAATCCATGCCCATCTGTCCCCTGCCCCCTCCATTCATCCTTTTCCAGCAATTCCCCTCTCTCCCTGAGCCCTGCCCTCCCAATCCATGCCCATCCATGCTCCTCTGTCACCTGTCCCCTCCATTCATCCCTATCCAGCAATTCCCCTCTCTCCCTGAGCCCTGCCCTGCAATCCATATCCATCCATGCCCATCTGTCCCCTCCATTCATCCCTATCCAGCAATTCCCCTCTCTCCCTGAGCCCTGCCCTCCCAATCCATGCCCATCCATGCTCCTGTCACCTGCCCCCTCCATTCATCCCTATCCAGCAATTCCCCTCTCTCCCTGAGCCCTGTCCTCCCAATCCATGCCCATCCATGCTCCTGTCCCCTGCCCCTCCATTCATCCCTATCCAGCAATTCCCCTCTCTCCCTGAGCCCTGCCCTGCAATCCATATCCATCCATGCCCATCTGTCCCCTCCATTCATCCCTATCCAGCAATTCCCCTCTCTCCCTGAGCCCTGCCATCCCAATCCATGCCCATCCATGCTCCTGTCCCCTGCCCCCTCCATTCATCCCTATCCAGCAATTCCCCTCTCTCCCTGAGCCCTGTCCTCCCAATCCATGCCCATCCATGCTCCTGTCCCCTGCCCCTCCATTCATCCCTATCCAGCAATTCCCCTCTCTCCCTGAGCCCTGCCCTGCAATCCATATCCATCCATGCCCATCTGTCCCCTCCATTCATCCCTATCCAGCAATTCCCCTCTCTCCCTGAGCCCTGCCCTCCCAATCCATGCCCATCCATGCTCCTCTGTCCCCTGCCCCCTCCATTCATCCCTTTCCAGCAATTCCCCTCTCTCCCTGAGCCCTGCCATCCCAATCCATGCCCATCCATGCTCCTGTCCCCTGCCCCTCCATTCATCCCTATCCAGCAATTCCCCTCTCTCCGAGCCCTGTCCTGCAATCCATATCCATCCATGCCCATCTGTCCCCTCCATTCATCCCTATCCAGCAATTCCCCTCTCTCCCTGAGCCCTGCCCTCCCAATCCATGCCCATCCATGCTCCTCTGTCCCCTGCCCCCTCCATTCATCCCTTTCCAGCAATTCCCCTCTCTCCCTGAGCCCTGCCATCCCAATTCATGCCCATCCATGCTCCTCTGTCCCCTGCCCCCTCCATTCATCCTTTTCCAGCAATTCCCCTCTCTCCCTTCCATGACCCCCCCTCGCATCCATGCTCTTCTCTCTCCCATGTCCCAGTCTGTCCCGCCCTCTTTTTCTCCCCCCCCTTCGCATCCATGCCCCCCCTTCGCATCCTTGCTGTCGTTTCTCCCCTGCCCTCCCGCTCCCATTATTCAACTGCCCACCCTCTTCTCTCCCCCCAACATCCCCCTTTTTTTTTTTTTTTAATTTACCTCCGTGGCGGTGGTTCCGGCAGCGCAGCGTCAGGGAAGGAGGCGGCGCTCCCGACGTCTAGCCTTCCCTTCGCTGTGTTCCGCCTTCTTTTGACGTCATCCTTGACGTTTGCCCTCTACGTCATGACGTTTGACGCGAGGGCGGGGCAGAGACGGCTGGCAGCCTGGCTGGCTTCACACCATGAATCCACGAACCCTACAGCCAGGGAGTGTTTGAGTGGCTTCAGAACGTTGTCTTCAGAACGTTCACGGTGCGTTTTATTATATTAGATACTGTAGCTTCTTGTGGTCTACCATAACCACCCTTAAAGACTCACATAGTCAAATTAGGCAATGTAATATCTTGGGTCCATAGAGATTAAACACAGCTGAAGAGAAAAAAAATATGATAAAGCTCATGCTGGATCAGGTTCATTATGGCATGCAACTACAACATCTGGAGAAGAATATGTCACCCACCAGCCATTTCTAAAGACACTAAGTGTGGACAGGTACTGAAGTGCAAAGCAATATTTATGTTCAAAGATTTTTGAGCATACCAGGCCAAAGGCTCAACAGTTCTTTGTAAGATCCACAGAGTAGTCTTGAAACTGTTTCATAGGAATGTTGTTGTACCGTATGGCCTCAGAACAGCCCTTGTATGCTCTGAGTAAAACCACTTTTTGATCATATGAGTGGAACTTAACCACTACGATGCATGGCCTGGTGTCTCCCACATAAACAGGCCCAACACGATGGACATTCTCCAATCTAATCAGTAAAGTTGCGACCACCTCAGGAAATGTCACCAGCAACCAGGTTTCCAATGTCTGGTGGAGGGACGGGTCAATGATAGATACAGGGAGCCCAACAAATCATATGTTGTCTCTCCACAACATGTTTTCCAGATCATCGAGTTGTTGTTGCTGAGTTTCTAGAAGTTTTGCCATGCATTTCAATTCTCCTGCCTGTGTCTCCGCTATATCTTCAACGTCGACCATGCAACATTCAAGTTCTTGAATTTGCTGAGATATATCAGAGGTGAGTTGAGAAACATTGGCAATTTGCTCTGAAAGCTGATAAAACCGAGTCTAGTGTATGCACCACTGCCTCAGTAAGTTCCATAATCTTCACTGAGGAAGAGGCCATCTGCAGGACCGGGGATGATTCCTCAATCTTGCTGATGCTCTGTCAATGCAAGCCTCTCTCTTTGAGCTGCTGCTTTTGTGCCATCAAGGAGCTGTGTCAGGTTACAAACTTGTCCATAAGGTGCCAAAAGACATTAGTGTCCTGGTAGTGTGAATTAGATGGTCCCAGGGTGCAGATTAGTATGACTTATTGGGGGATCTCAGAGCAGCCTCCAGACACATCCCCAGTGCTGCTCACAACATCACTAACCCCCATGCATTCTATACATATTAATGCTGCTATTGACAGAAGGCTTCTAAAGTGTCCTCCATAAAAACATAAAGAAAAAATATCCAGTTTAAGTGGTCTCCAGAGAGTATTTTGGGAAATTAACATGTCCAAAGAAGACAACTATATCATTATGCTGCTGACCAATGAATGCCTTGTTCATATACATTGGATCAGAGGTATCAAACTTAATGCTTCTTAGCCATTTCTGACCTGCCCAGCCCCTTCATCCAGCCTGCAGACGTAATCTGTCTTTTATTTTTCTGATTCTTAACTCCCATGCTTTCATTGGTGCCCAGTGTTCTTCAAAAATACATGATTCAAAAGCACACTCATTTTTTGAAACTAGTTTCCTACTAATCCTTTTGAGTCTCCAGCTCAATTAAAACCTAGGAACTTTCATTCACAACTACCAAGGATTTCTTACCCAATTTCATACACCTTCCTGAAAGGTACTTATTCTGGTGATTGCTGAGACAACTATGGACCAAGAGCTACACACTAGAGCTCATAATGCACAAATCATGAATCCTGGATCTGATTGTTCGGTGTCACCCATGAGTGATGATCACAATTCACTCCCTTCTTCCCAGGGGCTGTGAACACACTTTTTTTTTCACGGCATCCCCAGTTGCCCTGGAACAGGAAACTCAACATGGTGACTGAACCAGAGACCTTCTACAGGAGAGTTCATATCACTACTACTACTACTATTTAGCATTTCTATAGCACTACAAGGCATACGCAGTGCTGCACAAACATAGAAGAAAGGCAGTCCCTGCTCAAAGAGCTTACAATCTAATAGACAAGAAATAAAGTAAGCAAATCAAATCAATTAATGTGTACAGGAAGGAGGAGAGGAGAGTAGGTGGAGGCGAGTGGTTACAAGTGGTTACGAGTCAAAAGCAATGTTAAAGAGGTGGGCTTTCAGTCTAGATTTAAAGGTGGCCAAGGATGGGGCAAGACGTAGGGGCTCAGGAAGTTTATTCCAGGTGTAGGGTGCAGCGAGACAGAAGGCGCGAAGTCTAGAGTTGGCAGTAGTGGAGAAGGGAACAGATAAGAAGGATATATCCATGGAGCGGAGTGCACAGGAAGGGGTGTACTGCCATGGAGCCACTCGGTCAGTCTTTTTTGCACATTCATTTCTGAATAGTACAGGGTTTTATTCTAAAAGCAAGTTTGTGAAAGCATCATAAATTGAAAAAGCAACATTTTATAAATCGTGCATCAAGATAGTTCAGTTCAGTTCAAGAAATTAGAGAATTTTCTCATGTAGAATAAACACATGGAAATAGCACTACTGAACTTCCATAACTCATGATAAAACAATATGAGCCTTATCTTTGGGAATTAATGTTCATTTGTGCATAAAACTGTCTCATTGTGATTTAACACAAGGATCATGGTTCATAGCTCATGATGTAGTAACACATTGTTTTGGCCAAATGTAAAAGCTGGCCTCCCTTTTATCAAGCATTGTAATGCTATCTAAATCTAACCAGTTGAACTTAAAATAAAACATGCTTGTGAAAGAAGAAGAAAAAAAATCCCCTAACACCACTATATAAATCAACCAAAAATGATGATGCCCATGAATTCCAAGCCTTGGTATCATCCATAGTTTGTGTTGATTTTTATCAAAGGATTTCTTCCTTTCTATGGGTCTTTTTCAAAAAGGGCTTTTCCTTGATTTTTGCTTATGGAAAAACGGCAGACAGTTTCAGCTCTCATGGGGACCCTTTTACTAAAGCACATTAAGCAGTAATTCATGGACAGCATGCATATATTGGTATGAGACAGGAATTGGGTGGGTTATGGGTTGGGAATTGGTATGCACTGCACATTACAGTTACCATGTGGTAATTTACCGCATACTATCACTGGTGCAGTTAGCATCTTTAGAGTCCATACCCTATTTAAGTACTTTCCTGTGCAGAAACTATATGGGAACATGCTGGGGTACATCTGCTATTATTGTTAGTACTCAGGCTCTACCATAACTGTGCATTAAGTTTTGCATCTACACATACAGTAGGTGCAAAGCTTTACCATACTTTACTAAAAGGCCCCATGGTCTTGTTTCCTGTATGTCTCCCTCTCAGGCAAAAATGCTGAGCAAGAACCATAATTGAGATCAGAAACCATATCAGAAATTAACATCATATACATTCCAGAACATGCAACATGACCTGTTTCAGATAATGCTGTCCTTCATTCTGCTTATCTGAAAACTATTTCCTATAGATGCTTAAGAATTGGAGTAATCTTGTTCCTAAATTGATATTTGATATATAATGAGGGACATAATTGAAAGGGGCACCCAAGTTTTCCTGAGGACGTCCTCGCAGGACGTCCCGGCGAAGGGGCGGGGAAACCCGTATTATTGAAACAAGATAGGTGTCCAACCTTTCGTTTCGATAATACGGTCGGGGACACCAAAATCGCAAAATTTAGGTCGACCTTAGAGATGGTGCCCCAGCCCCACCTCAGCCATGCTGTGCCGCCCAGTCACCTTGACCCCCCAAGAAAACCAGATTCTATAAGTAGTGAAAATACAGATAAAAGTAACAGAAATGCATTTTCTTCCATAAGCAGCTAAATACAAAATTAGAAAAGATATACGTTTCCAAAAAAGTAAACATCCATGAGCAGCATATCCCCCTCTCCTCTCCATTCCCTTCTATCCATGTGCTGTATTTCCCCCTTAACCCTTCCCCCCCATGTACATCCCCCTCACCAATCTTTCCAGCCCCCTCCCTCCCTGCACCCATACTCCATCTATATTTTTTACAGCCCCCTCCCTCCCTGCACCCACACTCCATCTATCTTTTTTACAGCCCCCTCCCTCCACCTACCCACAATCCATCTATCTTTTTTACAACCCCCTAATTCCACACTCACCCACACACATAAATCCATCTATCCATCCATCCATCTTCTCTCCCCTCCCGCCCTGAGTCAGGGTGCCCAGCCTTTAACATACCTTAATGCACCCTGGCGGTCTAGTGCTGGCATCTTCAGGGCAGCCATTTTGAAGCTGCGGGAGTGAGCAGGTCAGCAGAAGCAGGAAGGAAAAAGTGGGGTTCTCTCCTGTCCTGAGGATGCCACCACTAGACCACTGGCCCAGAAACTAAGACAAACGGATAGGCAGGAAAAAAAATGCCCGTATCTCCATCAGCCCCTGAAAAGGATGTGTCCCTGGATTCTATATAGCATGACTTCTCCGAGGACAAGCAGGCTGCTTGTTCTCACTGATGGGTGACGTCCACGGCAGCCCCTCCAATCGGAAACTTCACTAGCAAAAGCCTTTGCTAGTCCTTGCGCATGCGCAGCCGTCTTCCCGCCCGAACCGGCTCGTGTTCGTCAGTCTTCTTTTGTCCGCGCTCGGTACGGTCGTGTTTTCGCCGTGTCGGGCCCTGCAAAGTCGACCTCGCGCGTTCGTCGTGTTGTTAAAAAAAAAAAAAAAAAAAACCCATTCTGTGTGGAAAAAGACTCTGTGGTCTTTTTTCCCTCCGCTATTTTCAGCTTTTTCGCCCCGGTAAGTTTTCTTTCGTCGTCGGGGTAGGCCGCTTTTAGGCCTCGGGTCGAAGTTTTCTTCCCCTTGTTTTTCGGTGCCTTTTCCGCCATTTCGACTTTTGATCTCGCCGGCGTGATTTTTCCGCCCATGACATCGAAGTCTCCCAGCGGCTTCAAGAAGTGCACCCAGTGCGCCCGGGTCATCTCGCTCACTGACAGGCACGCGTCGTGTCTTCAGTGCTTGGGGGCTGGGCACCGCCCGCAGGCCTGTAGTCTGTGTTCCCTTTTGCAAAAGCGGACTCAGGTAGCGAGATTGGCCCAGTGGAACGTTTTGTTCTCGGGCTCTTCGTCGACATCGGCACCGGGTGTATCGAGTGCATCGACGTCTTCAGCGTCCAGAGCTTCATCCTCGGCCGCCAGTGCATCGAGTGCATCGAGGCATCGACCCTCTGCATCGGCGCCGAGACATCGGACAGCTGCATCGACGTCGGTGGTACCGGGACCTCGTCTGCTGATGTCGTCGGACGGTGGTGCTTCGTCTGGAGTGCAGGTGAGGGCTGTCCATTCCCCTGCTGCTGGCGGTGAGCCTTCGGGTGGGTCTCCCCCTACCCTGAGGGCTCCTGCGGTACAGCCCCCCCGAGACCGACCTCCTTCGGCCTCGGCCCCGAGGAAGCGACGACTGGATTCTACGTCCTCCTCATCGGTGCCGGGAAGCTCCGGTGACATGCTTCGTTCCAAGAAGTCGAAGAAGCATCGTCATTAGTCCCCTTCCCGTGTCGGCACCGAGAGCTCTGGGTCGCCGAGGGAGTCGGCACCCAGCAGGCATCGGCACCGAGAGGGCCGCTCACCCTCTGTTCAGGAGGTGTCGATGCGCTCCACTCTGGACAGCCCGGAACAGCCTCCACGCCCGGAACAGGTTCTGACGTCGACGCCTGCATCGACCTCCATGCCTTTCTCTGCAGCCGCTCTGAACGAGAGCCTCCAGGCCGTTCTCCCAGAGATTCTGGGAGAGCTGTTGCGCCCTAACCCTCCGGTACCGGCGGTGCTTGCGCCACCGGTACCGTCGAGCGTGGCGCCGGCTGGCCCATCGCCCGAGGTGAGGTCTCCGGCGTCGGTACCGCGTGCAGTACCGGCTGCCGCCGCCTCCCAGGAAGGCTCCCCGACTACGTCGGCGGAGGGAGCTTCGCCGATGCGGGCGAGGGAGTCTACCTCTCGACGCCCCCATCGTGGACGTGGCTCCACAGAGTCGAGTCGGGCGAGGTTGCAGACACAGGTCCGTGAACTTGTGTCTGACACCGAGGGTGAGGCCTCGTGGGAAGAGGAAGAAGACCCCAGATATTCTCTGACGAGGAGTCTGAAGGTCTTCCTTCCGATCCCACTCCCTCTCCTGAGAGACAGCTTTCTCCTCCCGAGAGTCTGTCTTTTGCTTTCTTTGTCCGGGAGATGTCTACGGCCATCCCCTTCCCGGTGGTTGTGGAGGACGAGCCCAGGGCTGAAATGTTTGAGCTCCTGGACTATCCTTCTCCACCTAAGGAAGCGTCCACTGTACCCATGCACCATGTCCTAAAAAAGACATTGCTGGCAAACTGGACCAAGCCTCTAACTAATCCCCACATTCCCAAGAAGATCGAGTCCCAGTACCGGATCCATGGGGACCCAGAGCTGATGCGCACTCAGTTGCCTCATGACTCTGGAGTTGTGGATCTGGCCCTAAAGAAGGCTAAGAGTTCTAGAGAGCATGCTTCGGCGCCCCCGGGCAAAGACTCTAGAACCTTAGACTCCTTTGGGAGGAAGGCCTACCATTCCTCTATGCTCGTGGCCAAAATTAAGTCCTACCAGCTCTACACGAGCATACACATGCGGAACAATGTGCGGCAGTTGGCGGGCTTGGTTGATGCGCTCCCCCCTGAGCAAGCCAAGCCTTTTCAGGAGGTGGTCAGGCAGCTGAAGGCGTGCAGAAAATTCCTGGCCAGAGGGGTGTATGACACCTTTGATGTTGCGTCCAGGGCCGCTGCTCAAGGTGTGGTGATGCGCAGGCTCTCATGGCTGCGTGCCTCCGACCTGGAGAATAGAATCCAGCAGCGGATTGCGGACTCGCCTTGCCGTGCGGATAATATTTTTGGAGAGAAAGTCGAACAGGTGGTAGAGCAGCTCCACCAGCGGGACACCGCATTCGACAAGTTCTCCCGCCGGCAGCCTTCAGCCTCTACCTCTACAGGTAGAAGATTTTTCGGGGGAAGGAAGACTGTTCCCTACTCTTCTGGCAAGCGTAGGTACAATCCTCCTTCTCGACAGCCTGCGGCCCAGGCTATGCCCCAGCGTGCTCGCTCTCGTCAGCAGCGTGCGCCTCAGCAAGGCCCCTCGGCTCCCCAGCAAAAGCAAGGGACGAGCTTTTGACTGGCTCCAGCAGAGCATAGCCGCCATCCAAGTGTCAGTGCCGGGCGACCTGCCAGTCGGAGGGAGGTTGAAAGCTTTTCACCAAAGGTGGCCTCTCATAACCTCCGATCAGTGGGTTCTCCAAATAGTCCGGCAAGGATACACCCTCAATTTGGCCTCAAAACCTCCAAATTGTCCACCGGGAGCTCAGTCTTACAGCTTCCAGCACAAGCAGGTACTTGCAGAGGAACTATCTGCCCTTCTCAGCGCCAATGCGGTCGAGCCCGTGCCATCCGGGCAAGAAGGGCTGGGATTCTATTCCAGGTACTTCCTTGTGGAAAAGAAAACAGGGGGGATGCGTCCCATCCTAGACCTAAGGGCCCTGAACAAGTATCTGGTCAAAGAAAAGTTCAGGATGCTTTCCCTGGGCACCCTTCTCCCCATGATTCAGGAAAACGATTGGCTATGCTCTCTGGACTTGAAGGACGCCTACACACACATCCCGATACTGCCAGCTCACAGACAGTATCTGCGATTTCAGTTGGGCACACGTCACTTCCAGTACTGTGTGCTACCCTTTGGGCTCGCCTCTGCGCCCAGGGTATTCACAAAGTGCTTGGCTGTAGTAGCAGCGGCACTTCGCAGGCTGGGGGTGCACGTATTCCCATATCTCGACGATTGGCTGGTGAAGAACACATCCGAGGCAGGAGCCCTGCAGTCCATGCAGATGACTATTCGCCTCCTGGAGCTACTGGGGTTTGTGATAAATTATCCAAAGTCCCATCTTCTCCCAGTGCAGAAACTCGAATTCATAGGAGCTCTGCTGGATTCTCGGACGGCTCGCGCCTATCTCCCAGAGACGAGAGCCAACAACTTGTTGTCCCTCGTCTGGCGGGTGCGAGCGTCCCAGCAGATCACAGCTCGGCAGATGTTGAGATTGCTGGGCCACATGGCCTCCACAGTTCATGTGACTCCCATGGCCCGCCTTCACATGAGATCTGCTCAATGGACCCTAGCTTCCCAGTGGTTTCAGGCTGCTGGGGATCTAGAAGACGTGATCCACCTGTCCACGAGTTTTCTCAAATCCCTGTATTGGTGGACGATTTGGTCCAATCTGACTCTGGGACGTCCTTTCCAAATTCCTCAGCCACAAAAAGTGCTGACAACGGATGCGTCTCTCCTGGGATGGGGAGCTCATGTCGATGGGCTTCACACCCAAGGAAGCTGGTCCCTCCAGGAACGCGATCTACAGATCAATCTTCTGGAGTTACGAGCGATCTGGAATGCTCTGAAGGCTTTCAGAGATCGGCTGTCCCACCAAATTATCCAAATTCAGACAGACAACCAGGTTGCCATGTACTACGTCAACAAGCAGGGGGGCACCGGATCTCGCCCCCTGTGTCAGGAAGCCGTCAGCATGTGGCTCTGGGCTCGCCGTCACGGCATGGTGCTCCAAGCCACATATCTGGCAGGTGTAAACAACAGTCTGGCCAACAGGTTGAGCAGGATTATGCAACCTCACGAGTGGTCGCTCAATTCCCGTGTAGTGCGACAGATCTTCCAGGTGTGGGGCACCCCCTTGGTAGATCTCTTCGCATCTCAAGCCAACCACAAAGTCCCTCAGTTCTGTTCCAGGCTTCAGGCCCACGGCAGACTGGCATCGGATGCCTTCCTCCTGGACTGGGGGGAGGGTCTGCTGTATGCTTATCCTCCCATACCTCTGGTGGGGAAGACTTTGTTGAAACTCAAGCAAGACCGAGGCACCATGATTCTGATTGCTCCTTTTTGGCCGCGTCAGATCTGGTTCCCTCTTCTTCTGGAGTTGTCCTCCGAAGAACCGTGGAGATTGGAGTGTTTTCCAACCCTCATCACGCAGGACGAAGGGGCGCTTCTGCATCCCAACCTCCGGTCCCTGGCTCTCACGGCCTGGATGTTGAGAGCGTAGACTTTGCCTCTTTGGGTCTGTCAGAGGGTGTCTCCCGTATCTTGCTTGCTTCCAGGAAAGATTCCACTAAGAGGAGTTACTTCTTTCTGTGGAGGAGGTTTGCCGTCTGGTGTGACAGCAAGGCCCTAGATCCTCGCTCTTGTCCTACACAGACCCTGCTTGAATACCTTCTGCACTTGTCCGAGTCTGGTCTCAAGACCAACTCTGTAAGGGTTCACCTTAGTGCAATCAGTGTATACCATTACCGTGTGGAAGGTAAGCCAATCTCAGGACAGCCTTTAGTTGTTCGCTTCATGAGAGGTTTGCTTTTGTCAAAGCCCCCTGTCAAGCCTCCTACAGTGTCATGGGATCTCAATGTCGTTCTCACCCAGCTGATGAAACCTCCTTTTGAGCCACTGAATTCCTGCCATCTGAAGTACTTGACCTGGAAGGTCATTTTCTTGGTGGCAGTTACTTCAGCTCGTAGAGTCAGTGAGCTTCAGGCCCTGGTAGCCCAGGCCCCTTACACCAAATTTCATCATAACAGAGTAGTCCTCCGCACTCACCCTAAGTTCTTGCCGAAGGTTGTGTCGGAGTTCCATCTGAACCAGTCAATTGTCTTGCCAACATTCTTTCCCCGTCCTCATTCCTGCCCTGCTGAACGTCAGCTGCACACATTGGACTGCAAGAGAGCATTGGCCTTCTACTTGGAGCGGACACAGCCCAACAGACAGTCCGCCCAATTGTTTGTTTCTTTTGATCCCAATAGGAGGGGAGTGGCTGTGGGGAAACGCACCATATCCAATTGGCTAGCAGATTGCATTTCCTTCACTTACGCCCAGGCTGGGCTGGCTCTTGAGGGTCATGTCACGGCTCATAATGTTAGAGCCATGGCAGCGTCGGTAGCCCACTTGAAGTCAGCCACCATTGAAGAAATTTGCAAAGCTGCGACGTGGTCATCTGTCCACACATTCACATCTCATTACTGCCTGCAGCAGGATACCCGACGCGACAGTCGGTTCGGGCAGTCAGTTCTTCAGAACCTGTTTGGGCTTTAGGATCCAACTCCACCCCCCGAGGGCCCTGTTTGTTCTGTTCCAGGCTGCACTCTCAGTTAGTTGGTAAATTTTTTAGGTCAATCTCAGTTATGTCCTCGCCGTTGCGAGGCCCAATTGACCATGGTTGTTGTTTTGAGTGAGCCTGGGGGCTAGGGATACCCCATCAGTGAGAACAAGCAGCCTGCTTGTCCTCGGAGAAAGCGAATGCTACATACCTGTAGAAGGTATTCTCCGAGGACAGCAGGCTGATTGTTCTCACAAACCCGCCCGCCTCCCCTTTGGAGTTGTGTCTTCCCTTGTCTTTGTCTTGCTACATACGGGACTGACGAACACGAGCCGGTTCGGGCGGGAAGACGGCCGCGAATGCGCGGTGCGCATGGACGCGCGAGGACTAGCAAAGGCTTTTGCTAGTGAAGTTTCCGATTGGAGGGGCTGCCGTGGACGTCACCCATCAGTGAGAACAATCAGCCTGCTGTCCTCGGAGAATACCTTCTACAGGTATGTAGCATTCGCTTTGCATGCACAACTTAATTAGTTAACAAACCAATCAGCACTGATAATTACCAATTAACAGGCAACTATTAACACTAATTGGCATTAGAATTTATGAACACAACTATAGCATATTCTTTAATGTGATGCGCATAAATGTTAAGTCACATAGCTAAAAAGGGGGTTTGGACATGGGCATGGAATGGGTAAGTCATGGGCATCTCTCTAAAATCTATGTGTGTTGTTATAGAATACACCCGGTCCACACCTAATTTAGGCATCAGCATTTATACCAAGTTTTACTTGGCGTAACTACCCGTGACTAAATTTATCAATTTAAAGAGACTATTCAGTGCAGTTGTGGGGATATATATTAACAAATCATCTGTATAATCCCAAACACTCACAAATTATATATCTCACACAGTCCAGGCTGACAACTTCATCATCTATTTTCTTTTTTTTGTTATATATATATATATATATATATATATATATTTTTTTTTTAATGTTTACGGGGATCATCAGAATAAATAACAGCAAATCCCATCTGGGAACAGTGTCCCATATATTGTGGCGCTGTATAAATCTTCATAGATCAACCCGATTTTTTCTTTTTCAAAAACTTTTTATATATATCAGTCCTTAAAATAACATATCTTCATAACCTTTAAGGTACAATTTGAGATGCAATTTAATTGGCGGCCATTTTTTTCATGAGTAAAGGCAGAGAATGAGATGCAAACCTCTTCCCTGAAGAAGGACGACGGAACCTGGCCATGTTGGCAGGGGTTTGACTCTGTTGAAAATCGCTGCCAAAGCTAAGTATTATGCAATACTATGCGGGATTAAATTGCATCTCAAATTGTACCTTAAAGGTTATGAAGATATGTTATTTTAAGGACTGATATATATAAAAAGTTTTTGAAAAAGATAAAATCGGGTTGATCTATGAAGATTTATACAGCGCCACAATATATGGGACGCTGTTCCCAGATGGAATTTGCTGTTATTTATTCTGATGATCCCCGTAAACATATATAAAAATATATATAAATAAAAAACAAAAAAAAGAAAATAGATGTTGAAGTTGTCAGCCTGGACTGTGTGAGATATATAATTTGTGAGTGTTTGGGATTATACAGATGATTTCGTGACTAAATTTAGTCATTTAGACGGGTGCTCAGCGTATGCTATAAACTGCATGGAAACTAAATTTAGGCATACTTTACAGAATACATTTAGGCGTATTTCATTTTGGTGCTGAATTTGTAGGCGTGATATATAGAATCTAGTCCGTGGTAACCCTAACTATTAGTAAAGTGGTTCCCAAACCTGGTCCTGGAGGCACCCCAGCAAGTCAGGTTTTCAGGATATCCACAATGAATATTCATGAGAGAGATTTGCATGCAGTGGAAGCAGTGCATACAAACCTCTCTCATGAATATTCATTGTGGGTATCCTGAAAACCTGACTGGCTGTGGTGCTTCCAGGACCAGGATTGGGAAACGCTACCTTAGTAGATGAAAAGGTTTGCTTAGTATAATTAAGGAATTAACGTAGAGGGGTGATCTGTTGTAAAATGCTCAACTGGCATGAACAAGAATTAAATTTTATGTAGTAGGAGATGAGGAGCCAATGGTGATCAAAGAGTAAAGGGAAACATGGTCATTATGCTTTGCATTACAAATAAGTTTAATGGCAGTATTTTTCACAGGCTGGGGACATTTCAAATTGGAAAATGTTACGTCTGCCAAAAAAGAATTACAGTAATCAAGGTGATTTAAAACCAAAGCATGTAATAAAATCTTAATGGTGTTATTGTTCATCAGAGGTCTAAGGGATTTAATTATTCAGAGAGCATAAAAAGAAGTTGTAATTGCTGAGGAAATGTGAGGAACTAAAAGAAATTGAAGTGTCCAAAATGGCTGCCAGAGAGTGCATGGATGGTTTCAGAGAGATTTTAGCGTCAGCAATAGCTGCCTAGAAAGTAGCTACCTGGGAACTCCAAGAGAACCAGATGGCCTCACACTCTATTTGATTCAGGAGTTTGAGATTTAATCTAATCATTGATTTTGACCAAAAGATGATGGGATTGTTCCAATCATTATGGACTCTCAAAAGTTAAATATCATCAGCAAAAAAAGTAAGCATTTTGTCCCAAACCCTGAATAAATGTAGCAAGAGGGGGTAGACCAAAGGAAATATACTGCTTATCCTTGAAGGTAAGCAGTGTAGACTTACTATTTTTTAGGATCTTTCTAGATACTTGTGACCTGGTTTGGCCACGAATGGAAACAGTATACTGAGCTGATCCATTATGGCAGCTCTTATATTCCTATGAATAATGTATGCCATTCTGGTCACACCATCTCAAAAAGGATTCAGCAGAAGTAAGAAAGGTTCAGAGAAGGACAACAAGTATGATACAAGAGATGGAACTCCTCCTTTACGAAGAAAGGCTAAACAGATTAGGTCTTTTCCACTTGGAAAAGAGATGATTAAGAAAAGAACATTATAGAATTAAAAAAAAAATGAGTGGGGTGAAATGAGTAAATAAGAAGTGGCTGTTTAATCTTTCAATCAACACAATAACAACAAGACAAGCCATGAAATTAAAAAACAACAGACAGAAAACAAACCACAGAAAGTATTTTTCATACAGCACATAGTAGCTGTATGCAGCATGCACCAAAACAAGACTACCACCAGGTTAGCGCCCCCTGGTGGTAATTTAAGATTTGGCATGCCCATACCACCGGGACAAATTATTTACAAAAATGTCCTACCGCACACGGCGTTTCCAGTATTATTCGGCAGTTGGTGCATGCCAACAGGTCACCGCAAGTGTAGCGTGTGAGCCCTTATGCTAGATCAATGGGTGGCATTCAGGCCATAAATAGGCGCACACTGGTTTCAATTTTACCACAGGCCCTTTTCCTGGCCCATTGAAAAAAAGCCCTTTTACCCAGACGTGGTAAAAAACTGGCCTGGTGCGCACTAAAAACATATGCCCACACTACCGCAGGACCCCATAATTAAGCTGTGGAATCTGTTGTTAGGAAATGTGATCAATTGACGAATATAGGGGCCCTTTTACAAAGGCGCGGTAGGGCTACTCTGCACCAAATTGACCATACCACTGGAGTAGTGCAAGAGCCTGGCAGTAGTTCCAAAGTTGGAATGCGCAGTTTCCTGTGGTAGAAAATAATTTTCTACTGCATGGCGTTCCCGGTGATAATTGGCAGCGTGGTCACATTTCTGCTTCAGGCCTGATTACCATGGGGTTAGCATGTAAGCCCTTACTGTTTTCTATATTGGTGGCGATAAAGGCTCAGGCAGTAAATAGCTGTGTGCCAGGGACGTAAGTGTGGGAGGGGGGGGCCCGCAAGGGGAACAATACTCCCCAAATGGATTTTTAAAGAAAATGGTGCCTGTCATTATCTGCAGAGCCGCTGTTACCAATGGGTAAAGGGGGCAGTTGCCCTAGGCCCCTGCATGTAGGGCTCCCAGCCAGCCACCACACTGCTCATTGGTAAATTCATCTTCGAGTGCAATATCAATCTCTTCCTTCTCTGCACCCTTCTCCCTCCCCCCAAATCCTACATCTCTCCCTCTCCCTACTGCCCGTTCTCTCCTGTCCCCAGGTCCTCCGTGCTACTTCTCTCTGGCACCAGCGATTAAGTCAGTCAGCCTTCTTCAAGTGTTGGGGCATCTCTTCAGGTGCATCCCGCTGATGCCATTTCCATTTTTCCGCATAAGTGGGATGCGTCTGAAGAGAGGCCCTGATGCTGGAAGAAGGCTGACTGACTTAATCACCGGTGCCGTTGTGTAGTGGACCCAGGGACGGGAAAGAGTGGGCGGGCAGAAGGGAGAGGGATAGATTCAGGATTCATGCATGTGTGTGGGTGTGGAGACGAGAGGGCTGGAGGAGGGAAAGAAAGGTAAGAGCTATAGGAGCAGGTTGGGGAGATATGTAGCCCAGAGGTGGAGTGGGAGCACAGAAAGAGACAGAGGAGAAGACAAACATGGGAAAAAATGTAAAAGAAATTCTGGGCAGGGAGGGACAGGGAGAGGGTAGGAACTATGGAACGCAAAGAGGCAGCGCTGCAAAAGGGGGACATAAGGACACAGAGGGGCACTACTGGAAAAGGAGGGAGATAAGGGAATAATACTGTAAAAAGGGAAAGATGGGGACACGGGGGGAAGGGGGTAATGCTGGAAATGGGATAGGAGATGAATGGGGTAATGCTGAAAAGTTGAGGGGGATGGGGTTACAAGGGGGTAATGCTGAAAAAGAGGGAGATAGGAACACAGATGGACACTACTGGAAAGAGGAGGGGAGATAGGGACACTACTGGAAAATGGAGAAGATGGGAAAATGGGGGGGGGGGATGGGGACACAATGGGGGTAATGCTTTGATACTTGTCTCTAGCTTTGTCTATCCCTGCTTTCTCCTTGTATATGTAGAACCAGTCAAATTAAGTTTCTCCAATGAGATTTGCCCTAATCTAAACTGATGGGAAAGATCAAGCTTTGTTTGCTTAGAAGTGCTCAAATAGTGTAGAAATAATCAGTTCCGTGACAACTGCATGTGAATCAGAACCAATCTGTTCCATGCTTGTGATGCATAAAATACATTAAGCCAGAACTTTTTGATGAGTTCAGGATCACAGTCCTCAAACAGCTAGATCATTAATGAGACAAGTTTTAAAAAAAAAAGAATCCATCTCCATAAAGGAATGTGTTCTTAAAATGAATGAACAAGAGTTTTTATAGTTAAAATGCTCAGGTCCAGACAGAAGTATACTTACAATTTTTTTGCTTGGAGTCAGGAAAAAAATGAAGTAAACAGATGGTCTCTATTAAGACACAGAGCAAGGAACCATCTCATCTGAAAGTGCACTTTGATTGCAAATTAAATGTAATATGAAATAAAAATTTTGCAAAAAGGATGCCATGGGGAAGGTCATGAGATTCCTGTTTCCCAGCACTGTAGAACCTCTGTGAGTTCTCACTAACATTTTCTCACATAAACTCTTAGTAGAATCCACCATCCATTAGTGCTTGTGTTGATACAAATTCTAGCTGGTGGCTAAAAAAACTACACCCTCTTAAAGTAAACTTTCATATCATCATATATTTGTTAATAAAACAGACTTTTTCTTTAAAGAAATCTGTGTACTGAAAGACTTTCATTTCTCATTATTTACTATCCACATAAACTGAGTGACCTAGTTTTTTACTAAATGGTTAGTTTTCTTTTTGTACGTGTCAAAGAACCTAGCAAAATTGCTGTATCTTCTTGGTTTAAGGCCAAGCGACAGCAGTTCTAACCTCAGACATGGTATTTCTTATTAAGATATAAATGGTTAGGAAAAATCATACTTTACATTCCTTAGGCTTGGTTTCAAGAGATATTTATTTATTTATTGATGACATCTATACCCCACATCTCCCCATACAATTTTGAGTTCAATGTGGCTAACAAGCTAAAAAGAAGTCATTACAAAAATATGAAACAAAATACATTAACCCACACACATCAATAAGGAAAGAATCATAAATATATAAAGCATCTACTATAATAAAACTCACCCTCAACGTTCTGAGGACACTGACGTCAGTGAAGCCAAGCCCTGAGTTCCTTCAAAAAGGTTCGAAGGTTCGTGGTGGTGAAGCCACCAAAATCGCTCCAGGCCCCGCCCTCGAGGGCGGAGCAATGGCAGAACAACGAAGGGTTTGGCAGGGAGGGAGGCAGGGGGGGGAATCGCTCCGAGCCCCGCCCTCGCATCAAACATCATGACATTGGGGGCGGAGCAATGGCAGAACAACAAAGGGGTTGGCCAGGGAGGGAGGGGGGTGTTGGCGACGAAAACCTTGCTAGCGCCCGTTTCATTTGCTCTGAAACGTTCCTCTTTTACTAGTTCAATAATAAAGCATAATTGGGAGAATGGAAAGGGGAGATTAGGCACCAGTATCAATTGACAGAAATTGTTTGAAAAGTATTTTTTGGCAAGGAATTCCACCATTTAGTACCTTGGTATGAAAAAGTAGCTGAATATATAGATTTATAAACTACTTTCTTACAGGTAGGAACATGAAAACACAGGTAGTCTCTTGCACCAAAGATTGAATTACGAGATGGCAAAGTAACAAGGGGCAACATATAGTCAGAGGCAATACCATACAAAATCTGAAATATGAGAGCACAGAGTTTGAATATAATCCTGGCCCTAATGGGAATCCAATGCAAATGTATCAGCGAAGCCCTCTCAAAGTGTGGTACATGCGTGACAAGTCTAGCTGCAGTGTTTTGGGCAGTTTGCAGTTTCCTTAAGATACACTCTTTACACCCTGCATAGATGGAATTACAATAATCAAATTGGGGCAAAACAAGAGATTGGACAAGTAATCTGAAAATACCAATTGTAAAAATGGGCCTAATGTGCTTTAGCGTCCAAAGTAATTTAAAAGATTTAGTTCTTTATTTATTTCAGGAAGAACTGCTTTATTAACAGCAGGATGACAAAGTGTTTAAAACAGTTCTACAGGTGATGAAATAGAAAAGTTATAAGTTATTTAGAAAAATAAATCATACAAGAGCAATATACAGTCTCTTCTGGGTATCTAGAGTAGCTAGGAAGCTTACCTGGACATGTATCTATTTTGGATCCTCCATGCAAGACTTAGCATGGATTATCTGATGGGGGAAATAATTTTCCATGTCAAAGCCCAAAGCATAGAGTTGAAGGAGTAATGACACAACACATCACTCTATACTGTCATCTCACCCTACAACCCCCTCTACAATTCCTTCAACAGAGTTCCTCCCATCGTTCTCAGGGACATACAAACATGATATTTTGGAGGGGCTACTCCAATGCACTGCGGTCTCTGAAAGTGTGTTTGGCAGTATTTGGAGACAGCCATGAACCTTGTGCTCAACCCCATTCATGTCAGGCCATCATTACCAAACCATCAGAACTGCCATCCAGCTGATCCAAGCAGCTCACCATAACTGTGTGGCAGGCTCCATAGTAGTTGTTAGCATTCTATAGTTGCTCCACACCTACCCCATATCCTATCCTTAGCTCCCATACCTTAAGGCCTCTCCAGGAACATCACTTTCCAAGCGTCCTGAGTGTCCATTGGAATTTCTGTCCATTGAGTGCTCATGACACAGCAGACTCTCATGTTTCTGTCTCTGAGCTGCACACATCCCCCTGTAGAGCTGCTGCCACCTGTACAACAACCCTACAATGGAGAGACAATGATTTCAATCTCATTGTATTTCCTATCATGGATCTAACAACTGCCATTCTTATTGACTCCCTCAACTGAACAGCAAACTGCCAGAACCTCTAGAAAAGATGGCATACGCCTGGCCTCAGGTGAAGAGGTGGAAGATTAGGATGAGGCAGAGACTGCTGAGAGTTCAAGCGGTGGCCTCACAAGACTTCCGCAGATTCTGTTCTACATTAGTCTCCTATTGTGCATCCTCCAGGCTTCTAATTGGAGGTTTTCAGTTATTGAATTACCCCCTCCCCCCCCCCCCCCCCCCCCCCAATGTAGATGGAGAATAAATTTAAGAATTTGGTTCCAGTAAATTTACATAAGTATTGCCATACTGGGACAGACCAAAGGTCCATCAAGCCCAGCATCGTGTTTCCAACAGTGGCCAATCCAGGTCACAAGTACCTGGCAAGATCCCAAAAAAGTACAAAACATTTTATGCTGCTTATCCCAGAAATAGCAGTGGATTTTCTCCAAATCCATTTTAATAATGGTCTATGGACTTTTCCTTTAGGAAGCAGGCCAAACCTTTTTAAAACCCTGCTAAGCTAACCACATTTACCACATTCTCTGGCAACAAAGTCCAGAGTTTAATTACACGTTGAGTGAAGAAACATTTTCTCAGATTTGTTTTAAATTTACTACTTTGTAGCTTTATTGAATGCCCCCTAGTCCTAGTATTTTTGGAAAGAATAAACATAAAAAGGACCAGGTAAAGCTGGCCAAGTGTTCATCAGGGATGCCCTTCTTTTTTCCATTATTGGCCGAGGACGCCCATGTGTTAGGCATGCCCCAGTCCCGCTTTCGCTACACTGCTGTCACGCCCCCGGGAACTTTGGTTGTCCCCGCGACGGAAAGGAGTTGAGGACGCCCAAAATCAGCTTTTCAATTATGCTGATTTGGGCGACCCTGGGAGAAGGATGCCCATCTCCTGATTTGTGTCAAAAGATGAGCTCCACTTTCTTTCGAAAATGAGCCCAATATTGAGTTAAGCGCCGGTGCCTACTCTTAACTCTATATGGTGATCATCTTGGCCCCAGTAGGGGAAGATACCTTGGTGACAAATTTCAACAAACCAAAGAAGAGTCTTCCACAGGATCCACCAAGACAAATACAAAGCAGAGATGGCAGAAAACAGAGACATGACTACAGGTCCGATTAAAAAGCCTTTATTGGCTGACCCGACACACAGTCGTGTTTCAGCACAATGCCTGTGTCACAGGTCTATGTGCTAATAAAAGCAGAATTTATATATGCCACTCATGGTGTAGAAATTCCACAAGGTTTCCAGGGAAATTCCATAAGGCTTCAATCAGACCTGTAGTCACACCTCGGTTTTTGACCATCTCCACTTTGCTGAAATTTGTCACCAGGATAAATACAATGTGTAATATCTGGCTGAATATGGTTCACCTGCCTTCTGTCATCTGTTAGCTATAGGGGAAAAGATTTGCCTATTAGTGATACCCTGCTTCTCACACCACGCCACTTTCTCTGTAGACTTCTTTACACTTTTTGTCTTTTGCTTAGGAAGTAAATAATTGCTTTAGTTATATGCTGGATGGAAAGTAGCCTGATATAATACATGTGCTGTTGGAGGAATAACAAGTGTCACCAGTAATGGAAAACATATTTCTGTTGCAACTGTGGTCAGGTTTTGTTAACGTTAATCAGGAACAATTCTCATTAATTTGTGTGGATTTCTCATATGATAGTTGCAGAATCCCAAATTCCAGCTTCTACCCCCCATTCTATTCTTGTTAGTGTGGGAAAAATGCTTAAATTTATATAATGATGCACAATGCTAGCCACAAAATAAATAAATGAATACATAAAGATGCAAAGGATTTACTTGTGGGAACATAAGTGAGTATCTCATCTCTGTTTCTAGTTTCCTGATGTTCACTTTTATGCTTGTGTTCTCTTGTCGTGATTTTAACTGCACGTATATTTTCTAAGGTGAGCTAATGTTATGCACTTGGAGGGTTAAGTCTATAAAGAGGCACCTATATTTAGGTACCTAGAGGGACCTCCTTGGAGCCTATTCTAAAGTAAGCACCTACTTTCTTTTATAGCATAACCAGGCACATATGTGTTTATGCAGAAGCACTTATGCCAGCCAAAGAACTGGTGTAAATGCTTGTGTCTAGATGTGAGAGATATGCAGGGAACTTATACTATTCTATAAATTCCCTATGTAAGTGTGCATCCTGCCCATGCAAATGTCAACCTGCAAAGTGTGTACTATCAAAGACATGCATGTACTTACAAAATAGTGCATGTATGACTAGAATAGGGAAAAAGGGATGGGAGTTGATTTATTTATTTATTTGTATCCCACATTTTCCCACCTATTTGCAGGTTCAATGTGGCTTACATTATGCCGTAATGGCGATCGCCATTCCGGAATGAGAAATACAAAATAGTGTTACATTAAAGATCAGAAATGTTGAAGTAAATATAAAGTAAGTTAGATAGTTCATCTCAGGGATGAGAGAAAGGAGGTGATGTGTTAAAGTTCGTTGGTGAAAATTGATTGAAGCAGTCAGGAGTAGAGAGTTCGGTTTTATCTGGTTTTGGTAGAATTTTGATGTTAGGTCAATTATGATGGCTCATTATGGTATATCTTCTGGAACAGGTTGGTCTTTAGTAATTCCGGAAGGCTGATATATCACCTTTCTACAAGAAAAGCAGTTTACATATCATGTACAAGTACTTATTTTGTACCTGGGGAAACAGAGGATTAAGTGACTTGCCCAGAGTCACAAGTAGCTGCAGTGGGAAACCCAGTTTACTAGGGCCAAAGCCCACTGCATTAGCCACTAGGCTACCCCTCCACTCCATACCAGTGTATAAGCAAACCTGCCATAACAGAATTGCAGTAGTCAATTGCTTCAAAACCAGTGAGTCTATCAGTGTCTTATGTTTTGATATTATCACACTTTAAAGTGAATCTAACCTTCCAAAGAGCAAAAAAAAATATCCTTAGGGTGAAGTATGAGCTATGGGGACCAAAAGTTAAAGAACCATCAAATAGAACCTCAAAGGACATAACAGTATCCTAGTCCTTGATTGGGATTTGACTTAGGGACAAAAAGAAAGGGGGTGAGGAGTACCTTTTAGAGAACCATAAGGTCTCTGACTTAGTAGCATTCAGTACCAATTTGTGATCTGACAGGTAGCAGACAATACTTCTAAATTAAAGTTGATGCTCTGTTGCAAATATAGGTCGCAGGTGTCATGCCCAATTAAATGTTTGATGCCATCTGCATAGATGTAGGCGGAATAGCCAACAGGTCCAAAAAGACACTGAATAGGATCGGTGCTAAGAACGATCCTTGGGGATTTATGGGATTTATAATTTTATTTATTTACTTATACATTCAGGGCCATAAATAGTGCAAATTATTCAGCTTCAATGCACAGTAGTAGGCAATAGGGTACATTAATGATCAATAGTATATTCTGGGGCCCTTTTACTATAACTTAGCGCGTGCTAACGGACATTAACATGCACTAAGTGCCATAAGGCCCATAGGTATAAAATTGGACCCACAGCATTCCATTAGTGTGTGCTACACTTTAGTAAAAGGGGCCCCTATGCTAGCAATAGTGTGCACTATTGATGACAGAAAATAAACCTGAACATTTGTGGGGTTTCCTGGTGACATTTCTCATGCGTTTTCAAATGAATGCAAATCACTATTGAACATATCCTGTTCTCATCAACTTGGTCTTGGATTTTTTTTCTCTCTCTTCTCACTAACCTAGGTTAACTTTCCAGCTCATCAGTCAGGCTATACCATCTAGTTTGCTTTCCCATTTCAGGCTTACTTCTTCTCTTTGACCTCACTTCCCTCCCTCTTTCCTGGACTGATCACCGTCTCATCTCCTTCTATCTACCTTCCCTTTCCTCTCATCCCTCAGGCCCTCCTAGATATGCCAGGAACTTTTCATCCACTGATTCCCTAGCCCAGGCTCTCTCTGACTGACTCAAACATAAGGAGCAGATCACCAAGAGAAAGTCCAAATAATTTTATTCACCACAATTTCTAATAGAATAATTAACCCGACATGGCCATGTTTCACTGACGCAAGGGCGCCATCAGGGGCATACAGAACTAGTAACAAAGCATACAAATGTTAGTATAAATCATAATAATCATTCAGGCATAAGGAACATGTTAATATAAGTGAAACAGACAACTAAAAATACATACATACATAAAGTGGTTACTTAAATAAAGATAAAAACAAAGAAATCTAAATTATAAACCGATCTAAATAATTAGTACACAAATGTTAATTAATGCAAAAATAAATAACATCAAAAGCAAACCATTTAGATAGATATTAAGACATAAATATTATTTGATAAAAGTGCTGGAGAAGAAAGCAAAACCTACCAATGCAGTGTATTCAGTCATCATCACCACCAACTTGACTAAAAGTAAGAACAAAAGGAACTTATAAATAAAAATAAGAAAGATACAGTCCGTACAAAAACTAATGTGGAAACCAGATAGCTTCTGAAGAATTGCACTTACCAATACTCTCTAACAAAAGGGAAGCATAACAGCAGCCTTTTGCAGTGAGGGGTCCTTAAAAGTGACCAGCTCATGTTTTGGACACGCACTGGGCCATTTTTTACTGCATCTGGGAAAAGGGACCTTTTTATAAGGGGCCGGAAAACAGGCATGTGCTAAAATTGAAACCAGCATGCATCCAATTTTGGCCTGAGTCCTTACCGCCACCCATTGACTTAGCAGTAAGGTCTCACGCACTACCCGTGCGGTAAGCATGCAGCACGCACCAACTGCTGTTTACCACCTGGTAAGTGGCCCGCGGTAGAAAATAGAAAATTATTTTCTACCACGGGATTCGGCATGCACCAAATATGGAATTACCGCCCTGCTCACATGCTAGCCGGGCGGTAGTGCCAATTTGGCACATGCTGTACATGTGTAGGCCCTTATGCAGCTTAGTGAAAAGGCCCCTGAATCTGCTGACTCTAATTAGCATACAACCTTAATAGCTCACAGACAAGGTCAATGGTGAACTCTTAATATATTTAAAAAAAAACTAACATCCAGATTAATAAGCCTTAAAAGCTTCAATAATAACATTGAACACTAAAAATATGCTCAGGAAAATTGATATATTAAAAACAATACAAAACAACATGAAAATACCCCAATGGGGCTTAAAAATACTAAGAATGGCTCATTAAAATCAAAATTGCCACAGGTGCACTAAATTGGTAGGGATGCATGATGCCACCTGAAACACATTGATTTTGCAATTTTAAAAGCTGAAAACTGGGGACGACCATCTCTAAGGACGACCTAAGGCCGACCATCTCTAAGGTCGACCTAAATGTTGGGATTTGGGCGTCCCTGACCGTATTATCAAAATGAAAGATGGATGCCCATCTTGTTTCGATAATACGGGTTTCCCCGCCCCTTCGCCGGGACGTCCTTAGAGATGGGCGCCCTTAGAGATGGTCATCCCCGTTCGATTAGGCCCCTCTTGGATGGTGACTCCAGCTGTGAAGAACTAATGCCGGTGCCGGGTAGGTCTATGTTCTGTATATGGCAAATCAAGTTTAGAATGGGCTGGAAAGGGCTTTAACAGCAACTTCAGTAGCCAGAACCAAGGACAGTGCTGGGCAGACGTTTACGGTCAGGGTCCCACAAATAACAAGATGGATTCAGATAGGCTGGAGTGGGCTTTGACGGGAACTCCAGTAGTTGGAACATAAGGACATAGCTGTTAGCTGGGCAAACTTCTATGGTCTATGTCCCAGAAACACCAAAGAAAAACCATGATCAAGTATATATCACGTTCATTGTTGATTAATCATTAATTGATAATGATTGTGACTGTTAAGCACACTGGATGGACCATTCAAGTTTTTATCTGCCATCACTTACTATGTTACTATGATGTCTTTACGTGTTCCAATAACAGGAAGTCGATGTAATAAAATGGGAGGGCAGCATATGCACGAAAGCCAGTAAAGAATTAAATAAAATCTATTTTAAACCACTGCAACAGATAAAAATCATGTAACTAGTAATATAAGGGTAAAAGGGCATGATTTTATATCACAGAATAAACAATAGGTTCTAAAACAGAAACATGCATAAAACATAGGGGATTAATTTTTGAAAGATAAAAAAATCCAAAAAGTATCATAAAGCAGCAATTGAACATATTTCTTTTCAAAATGTCCAAATCAGTATTTTCAAAACCTATTTTGCAGACATTTATCTGTGCAATTTGTCTGCAGTGCATCCAAATCACAAGGGGGCGTGTCAGGGGTGTGCTGGGGTAGGATTATCCTAACACTTGGACATTTGACAGCCATAATGGAGCAAAACGAAAATGTCTAGAGCTACAACTTCAACATTTTGGTCTAGACCTGTTTTTAGAATGAATAAGGCACAAAAAGCTACCCTAAATGACTAGATGACCACTGGAGGGAATCAGGGATGACCCCCCCCCCCCTTACTCATCCAGTGGTCACTGACCCCCCCCTCCCATCCCCCAAAATGTGAATAAAAAACATTATTTACCTGCCTCTATGACAGCTTCAGATGTTATAGCCAGTTCTATTAGAGCTAAATGGCAGATGACGTTTAATGTGAACAAGTGCAAGGTGATGCATGTGGGAAAAAAGAACCCGAATTATAGCTACGTCATGCAAGGTTCCACATTAGGAGTTATGGACCAAGAAAGGGATATGGATGTCATCGTTGATAATACACTGAAACCTTCTGCTCAGTGTGCTGCTGCGGCTAGGAAAGCGAATAGAATGTTGGGTATTATTAGGAAAGGTACGGAAAACAGGTGTGAGGATGTTATAATGCCATTGTATCGCTCCATGGTGCGACCGCACCTTGAGTATTGTGTTCAATTCTGGTCGTTGCATCTCATGAAAGATATAGTAGAATTGGAAAAGGTGCAGCAAAGGGCGACAAAAATGATAGTGAGGATGGGACGACTTCCCTATGAAGAAAGACTAAGGAGGCTAGGGCTTTTCAGCTTGGAGAAGAGACGGCTGAGGGGAGACATGATAGAGGTATATAAAATAATGAATGGAGTGGAACAGGTGGATGTGAAGTGTCTGTTCACGTTTTCCAAAAATACTAGGACTAGGGGGCATGCGATGAAACTACAGTGTAGTAAATTTAAAACAAATAGGAGAAAATTTTTCTTCACTCAATGCATAATTAAACTCTGGAATTCGTTGCTAGAGAACATGGTGAAGGCGGTTAGCTTGGCATAGTTTAAAAAGGGGTTGAATAGTTTCCTAAAGCACAAGTCCATAGACCGCTACTAAATGGACTTGGGAAAAATCCACAATTCCAGGAATAGCATGTATAGAATGTTTGTACGTTTGGGAAGCTTCCCAGGTGCCCTTGACCTGGATTGGCCACTGTCGGGGACAGGATGCTGGGCTTGTTGGAGCTTTGGTCAACAAGCAGGTCCCTGGAGCAGTGCAATGCACTGTAGAGAGGAGGACTCAGACCAATATCCCACTCTACCTGTTACACTTGTGGTGGAAATTGTGAGCCTTCCCACATTCACCATAAACCTACTGGACCCACATATAGGTGACCTCTTCAACCATAAGGGCTATTGTAGTGGTGTACAGTTGGGGGTGATGAGCTTTGGAGGGTTCAGCAGACAAGATAAGGGAGAAATGGTGAGATTTGTACCTGGGAGCTTTTATATGAAGTCCATAGCAGTGCCCTCTAGGGTGCCCCATTGCTCTCCTGGGATCTCTGTGTGGCCAGTCTACTAAGCATGCTGGCTCCTCCTACATCTCAATGGCTTGATTTTGTCTATTTCACTTGGATTTTTTTTTCTGAAAATGGACCAAAAAGATAAATGTACAGAGCACAAAAACATCTTGCAGGTGACCTTTTTTGAAAAAAAAAAAAAAATAGACATTTTGCTATTTCAAAAATGGTTATATTTTCTATTCGAATTTGAGACATTGGAGCAATGGAGGGTTAAGTGGCTTGCCCAGGAGTTGCAGTGGGAATCAAACCAAGTCTCTGTGAGGATTAAATTCAAAATACTTACCTTACTATTTGGGGCTTTTCACTGTGAAACTCTGCCCTATTTGCCCAGCTTTCTCACACCCTATGTTTACTCCCATTCTCTCCATTCTTTTCAGGCTTCACTACTCACATCCCCCTCTCATACTTAATTTCCTGTGACTTAACTTTTTTGTTGTTTAGGTCCATCTCTCCGGAACTCCTTGTCCCCTTTTATTCAGCTTGATTCCTCATTTTTCCAAATTTAAGAAAACTATAGAGACATGACTTTTTTTTATTTTTCATTTTTCTATGGGTGCTAAGATGGAAGGATGATGCCCTCCTGCTCCCCCCCCCCACCCCATTTGATCTTTATATTTGCTTTTCCTTCCTCAGACTGGCATGTTAATTTAGTTTTAGAACTGTAAATCGCCTTGACGATCCTCAATTCACTTAGCAGTATAGCAAATCTTTCTAAATACAATAAGGACTAAATTCTATAAATAGAGCTGAAAAATCAGCGCTGAAAAAAACCCACGCTAAGCGCTATTCTATAAGAGATGCTGGGGCCCTCTTACAGAGCGGCGGTAAGTCCAACCTGGGCTTACCGCTTGCTCCTCTGGGACTACTGCTGGCCTAACACGGCCACCGACGGTAGTCATGTCCCGAGTGCGCACCATTTCTGGGGGGAAAAGAAACCCCCTGGAAATGGTTTGTGCAGCGATAATCCGGCAGTAATCGAGCATTGCCGCGTGCTGCCCAGTTACCGCCGGGTTAGTGTGGGAGCTTTTATCGCCACCTTAATGGGTGGCGGTAAGGGCTCCCTGCCGCATGGCCACGTAGTAAGAGTTCTCTTACCACATGACCATGTGTGTCTGGGGGCTTTTATTACCCACTGCGCTAAAAAGGGCACTGGGGCGTGGAAAAAATGGCCCCCACAGCTAATGTAGGGCCCTTTTTCCAGCAGCTTGGTAAAAAGACCCTGCTGAAAGTTAGGTGCTGTTTATAGAATGGTGCTTAGTACTGGGATCGGTGCCTAACTTTAGTCACGAGGATTTACACGAAGTAAACCCTGGTGTAAATCCTTGAACATAAATTAGGTGCAGATCCCCCTTATTCTATAACAGTGTACAAAGATTGCAAGGACATCCCTGATCCACACATGACCGTCCCATGTCCACAGCCCTTTATGGAGCTGCGCATAAAAATTTACACATGGATCCCCACAACTAAAAACGCACATATACATTTTAATGAATGCCAATGAGCACCAATAGGTGATCATTAGCATTCAATTATTGACACTAATTGGCTTGTTATTCAATTAAATTGTGCACGCAAATTGGGCACACACCCATATTTGCACACGCAATTTTAATCTTATTTGTTTAGGTTTTTTACTATTTTGTGGTTAGACTTTTTAAAGTGTCTGCTTGGTTGGGAAACAGCAGATATTATTTATGTATTTATTTATTTATTTATTTTGGTACATTTATACCCCACATTTTCCCACTATAGCGAGCATAATGTGGCTTACAAAATTACAAAGGATTACAATTCATAGAGGGTAGTGACACAAAAGTGAGAAGGTCTGGAAAGAACAAGAGGATAATACAAGGATACTTTACTAGGTGGAAGTAGTCGGTGGCTAAACGGGTATAGTCAACATGAGGTAGGTGAAGGCTTAGCGTTAAGTGGGGGATAAGCTTTCTCGAATAAAAATGTTTTTAAGGATGTCTTGTCATTGTTTGTGTTATATTCTGAATTGTGAAATGCTACATTGCTACCCGCTTAGGTTTAGGCGGGATATACATTTTGCAAATAAATAAACAAACACCATTTATGGAACTGGGGGTTAAAAATACGTAAACAGGATTACTCTTTCTATGTAGCACACATTTCTGTTATCAGGCTGTGTTGATATTTCATGGGGTGGTTTTACTATTTTCTTGACAACTAATAGTTGGCAAAAAGTATGTCCCATTATTTACCATCTCCCATCCAAAAACATTTGGTATGAATGAAGCCTTCACACTCTGGATAGTGAAGAAAAAAAAAAAAGAATTTCCAAACGATCAGGATATTTTTTTTTTCTGAATGAACATTATCAGACAGTGAATGTCCCAGTGTCTGGTGATGTCAGCTCCAGCAACCAATGGATTCAGTTTTGCATTCCATTGTGTTGACTTTTGATCTGAGGTTTACCACTTTATCGACACTGTTATATGTACCTTCTCTAAAAGTCTAACATACTGCTGCCTCTCATAACTAGACTGCATTCTTTTTCACCTACTTGGTTCTTTGTTTTACTACTTATTTTGGATTTTAGATTTAGGTGCCCTTTAAGTAAGCTCTAGTAGGCTTGTGCTACAGTCTAAACAACTTTAAAAACAGCCAGCACAAATAAAACCCATGCTAGGTCCTTAAAGTGGAAATGGGCAGTGCGTGAGCATGACTGGGATGGTGTGAAGAAGTAGCTGGCAGTGACAGCATGTGGAGAAGTACTACACACTGTCACAGTTGCTGATGGTGTGGCTGCACTTGCTGCCAGCTCAAATTGCACTATATCACTCATCAGAAGAAGTTCCACAGTGGTGCTCCCCCCACACCCCCTTTGACCTCTGTGTATATGATCCCCTTGACACCCCACTCACATCCGATTCCCCCTGATACTCCATGCACATATGATCTCCCCTAACACATCCCTGGACATCGTATCCCCCCTGACATCCCTGCATATCTAATCCCCTTGACACATCTTCCACATTTGATCACACAAAACCCTCTCGGCACCCCCTGCACATCCAATCCCCTTCTTCCCAACATTCCCCATTCATCTGATCTCTCCTGAGCTGATACATTTCCCCCTTCTAATCCTCCCTAAAGTGCCATGCCCTGCCCCTACATCTGATCTCCCACCCTGCACCAAGCCATCCCCAAAACAAACCCTGCTCCCCCAGAGCCCACCCATCCCCTCATACCCCAAACCTCCTAAGGACTTACTTGGCGGTCTTCAGTGGAATTTAGTGGAACCTAAGTGGGAGAGTTACCCCTCTGGGACTGCACTGGGATCCAAAATGTCTTCCATGCTGCTTAGTGGTAGTGTCTTGCAGCATCCTTCCACTACTGAAGACCTCTGGGTAGGTCTCAGAGGTCAGGTGAGGGAGGGAGGGGTAGGCTGTAGGGGTGGTGCTTATTTTGGAGGCAGGGCTGGTGGACATGGAGGGGAATCAGACGGAGTCAGGGTATGGCACCTTAGGGGAGATTGGAAGGTATGAATTGTGTCATGAGGATCAGTTATGCAGGACTGTTTGGCTGGAAGACTGGATGTGTAGGAGGTGTCAGGAGGGGATCAAATGTGCAGGGGGGTGTTGGGAGAACAAAAGGCAGGAAGATATGCCTAATGCACCAAAAAGTGGACTAATGCAGTCAGTGCATCTACATTACCACATGCTAACTGGTTATCACACAAATAAGCCCTTACAAAATATGTGGCGGTAAGTGCTCCCATTGTAATTTTTAAAAATGCTAATGCCAACGTTAGTCATTAAGGAAATAAATGCAAAATCGGGGTTTTGTGCCAGCAGCAAAAATGACCTTAGTGTGCAGGAAAGTTCCACATAAGGGCATGATAAGGCCAATTTTTAGTGCAAATTTGTAAAAGGGCCCCTTAGAGGTGTATTTTCAAAGCACTTAGACTTACAAAGTTACATAGAAGTGTATTTTCAAAGCATTTAGACTTACAGTTTCATAGTATCCTTTAGAAATGTATAAGTCTACGTGCTTTGAAAATGAGCCTCATAGTAACATACGGAATTTTGTAATTCTAAGTGCTTTGAAAATGAGCCCCTATGGAGGAGATTCAATATATGGTGCCTAACAAATTGGCACTGAAATCAGTACCGACTAAGAGGGGCATAATTGAACGGGGATGACTATCTCTAAGGGCGTCCATCTCTAAGGATGTTCCGGCGAAGGGATAGGGCAATGTGTACTATCGAAACAAGATGGACATCCATCTTTCGTTTCGATAATATGGTCGGGGACACCCAAATCTTGAAATTTAGGTCGACCTTAGAGATGGTCGTCCTCGGTTTTCAGTGATAATGGAAACCAAAGATGTCTATCTCAAAAACGTCCAAATCCAAGCCATTTGGTCATGGTTGGAGCCAGCATTTGTAGTGCACTGGTCCCCCTGACATGCCAGGACACCAACCGGGCACCCTAGGGGGCACTGCAGTGGACTTCAGAAATTGCTCCCAGGTGCATAGCTCCCTTACCTTGAGTGCTGAGCCCCCCAAGCCCCCCCCCCCAGGTCCGTCTGCCTGAAGTACACTGCACCCACTACAACTGCTCCAGAGACCTGTATACTGCTGCGATGGACCCGAGTATGGCATTTGAGACTGGCAAAAAAGTATTTTTAAACTTGTTTTTTATGGTGGGAGGGGGTTAGTGACTACTGGGGGAGTAAGGGGAGATCATCCCCGATTCCCTCTGGTGGTCATCTAGTCAGTTGGGGCACCTTTTTGAGGCTTGGTCGTGAAAAAAAAATGGACCAAGTAAAGTCGGCCAAGTGCCCATCAGGGACGCCCTTCCTTTTTCTATTATCGGCCGAGGACGACCATCTCCTAATCACGTCCCAGTCCCGCCTTCGCTACCCTGCCGACACGCCCCCATGAACTTTGGTCGTCCCCGCGACAGAAAGTAGTCGAGGTTGTCAAAAAATCGGCTTTCGATTATGCCAATTTGGATGACCTTACGAGAAGGACGCCCATCTCCCGATTTGTGTCAAAAGATGGGCGTCCTTCTCTTTCAAAAATAGGCGTGTAAGTGTATTCTATAATCTAAACCTAGATTTAGGCACCGATTATAGAATACGCTTAGTTGATATTTCAGAACAGATATCTGCGTGCATCCATTTACGCCAATGAAGGTGTAAACCTCAGTGCATAGATTTAGCTTTCTGGAATGGTCTGCGTTTATATATCAGGTTAGAAATTTTGTTTAAGAAAGTTTCTAACCTGATCTATGAAGACATATTACTTTGAACTAGCTTATGTCTTTGTGTAGGCTTACTAGCTACAGGAAAGCAAAAGGAAAATAAAAATGAATTTAAAGTTTTTTCAATAGTGTGCCCTAGTATGCACTTTGAGCAATAGTGTCCACTACTGAACAATAGTGCATAGTACTGAGCAATGGTGCACGCTATTGAGCAATAGTGCATAGTATTGAGCAATAGAGCACAGTTCTGAGTAATAATGCGCATGACTGAGTAATAGTGCACACTATTGAACAACAGTGCACAGTACTGAGTAATAATGAACACTACTGAGTAGTACAGCACACTACTGAGCAAGTGCATAGTATTGTGCAATAGAGCACACTACCGAGCAATAGTGCACACTACTGAGTAATGCATACAACCAAGCAAAGTGCACAGTACCGAGTAATAGAGCACACTACTGAGCAATAGTGTATAGTACTGAGCAACAGTGCACAGTACTGGTTAATAATGCACACTACTGAGCAATATTCAGTACTGCACAATAGTGCACAGTACTGATGACCTTCTTGCATGATCTCTCAGTGCTCTGAGCTGTGATCTTGGGTATTATGTTTGTTTCATCCCTTATTTTCCTTTCCTTTAATGACATAATTGTTTATAACTTAGATTTTCTACTGTAGCCTCCTTAGTCTGTTTTCAGTTTCTTTTCCTCATTTTATTCGTAATGCAAACCTCCTAGGTTGTTGAGTCACACAGGCTCATTTTCAAAAGAGAAAAACATCCAAAAAGTGACATAAGTCTGCATTTGGACGTTTTTCTCACAAAAATGTTCAAATCAGTATTTTCAAAAACTCTTTTTAGATGCTTTTCTTTGAAGTCCATCAGAAGTGGGTCTAAATATCAAGGGGGTGTGCCAGGGGCATGTTCAAGTTGGGACTTGGGCGTTCCTAAGACTTAAACATTATTCAGCCATAATGGAACAAAACAAAAACATCCAGGACTAAAACTTAGACATTTTGAGCTAGACCTGTTTTTATCATGAATAGCTGCAGTGGGAATTCAACCCACTACCCCAGGATTAAAGTCCACTGCACTAACCACTAGGTTACTCCTCCACTCTGCACAAAAAAAGTGCCCTTACTCCCCTGGTGGTCACTAACCCCCTCCCCCCCCCAAAAAAAAAATGTGATTAAAAATATTACTTGCCAGTCTCTGATGTTATACTCAGGTCCATCAGAATAGCATGCAGGTCCCTGGAGTAGTCTAGTAGTGGATGCAGTGCACTGCAGACAGGTGGACCCAGCCTCCTACCTCTCCCTACCTGTTACAATTGTGGAGGGAACTGCGAGCCCTCCAAAATCACCAGAATCCCACTGTACCCACAAATAGGTGCCCCCTTCACCACTAAGGGCTATAGTAGTGGTGTACAGTTGGGGGTAGTGGGTTTTGGGGGGGCTCAGCAGTCAAAGTAAGGGAGCACTGGTCAGATGTGTACCTGGGAGCATTTTATGAAGTGCACTGCAGTGCCCCCTAGGGTGCCCTATTGCTGTGCTGGGATGTCAGGGGAACCAGTCTACTAAAAATGCTGGCTCCTCCTGCATCCCAATGGCTTGATTGTGTACGTTTTGCACTTGGATGTTTTTTTTTCCAAAATGGACCAAAAAAAACCCCATCCAAATCACAAAATGTACAAAACGTCCATAGTATTTTCGAAAAAAAATAGATGTTTTTCTTTTTTCGAAAATGACCTTCTTTCCTGTTCAGAATTTGGACGTTTTGTGTAAAACATCCAAATTCAGATTTAGACGTCATATTGAAAATGCCCCTCACAGTATTTCAACTAAAGAGGCAAAGCAATCAATGCTGTGTTACATAAAATATAGCCTAAAATAAATACAATCTGGCCACTATTCAGCTGGCAATGGTCAGCGGTTTTTTAAACACTGACCTTCACCAGCTCATTTAGCATCCAGGTGATGTCCCACAGTGCTCGCTGGAGATATGCAGGTCCTGGCCAATATTCAGCCGGAGTCCTCATAAGACAGTTATACAGGCTCAACTGAAAATCAGCTGGCACCCGCATACTTTTTTTTGGGTTCTTAGTCCCATGATCCCCCTCCTGGCTGCTCAGAAATAGCTCCTAGCTGGTTAAATTGTTTGTGTGGGACTAACCACTAATATTGTGCTGAATATCACCACTGACCGCTAAACTCAAAGCCAGTTATTTTGTGGGCAGTCTGGGGGTGGAGTCAGAACTTAGTTGGTTAAATGCTGATATTCAGTACTTAACCGTCTAAGTTTTGCGTCAAGTTGGACCACATAAAAGTCAGTCCAACCTTTACATCCTGTCACTTATGCGGTTAAGTACTGAATTTCATACTATCTGCATAAAAGATAGCCAGCCTCATAAACTCAAATATTCAAAGACATAGCCCAGCACTGAATATCTGGGAATAATTGCTGCAGCGGCTAAAAAAAAATGCTTACTACCACCAGCTGAATATCGACCCCTTTATGTTCTTATGATATATACATGAAGTTGTGATTGCATACTACTGCTACTACTACTTATCATTTCTATAGTGCTACTAGATGTACGCAGCACTGTACACTTGAACATGAAGAGACAGTCCCTGCTCGACAGAGATTGCATATACCCAGTATTTTTGCAATTTACTTGGAAATGACTGATGGTGAGCCTGGATTAAATGGGTAGAGGATGCCTGGGGAAAATATATTCTGATTAACTTCTTGGTTACAATGAAACTGTGACATTTTACAGGAGCAGAAAAGTTTGTGCAAATGGCAAAATTCTGTAGCTTTACTGCGGACTTTCACAAGAATCATCTTAGGAACAGGAAATCTGCGAGAAAACTGCAGTTCAGCAGAACTATGGACTGTGGAAACATGATTTTGAATAAACTCCAATTGTTCAATTTTGGCCTTGTCATGGTAATACTGCATATCTGTAGTCATAAATTTGAAAAAGACAATAGATAGGAATTAACTTCCTGTTTCTCAAGTGTGCTGCTTTATCGCTGCTTTTGACCCACAACCCCTAGGCACTGTTTCAGTCTCAGTATGAGGTCAAAAGCTAAAACCCCATCTAGTGTGTAATCAATAAAAATAAAAAATGACCCGACCAATTAGACACTATACAAATTATGACCTGCTATTTGTACAAAGTATCTGTCTTTTTTTTTGCAAGGAACTAAAATGTCATGAAACACCATGTCAACCGAGGTGAGATACTCTTGAGCTGTGACCTTTAACACTGGGGGCTGGTTGCTGAGATCCAAATGCTAGTGCATAAACCATCTATCAAGTAGCCAGAAAAATAATACTGGTTTGTCATTCTTCTGCATATATGCGTAATCCCTCACTAGATAGGCATGTGCATTCATTTGGAACAACGTGCGATATGTCAACAGCATTTACCATGTCACTCACTTCATGTTGTTTTTATTTCACAGCAACATGAAAAAAAAAAAAACTGAATTTTTAGGGGTTTTTTTCATTAGTGTGCCCTATTGCTCAATAACACACACTGTTTATCAATAGAGGCACTACAGACCAATAATATACAATAGTGATGATATTGCTCCAGAAATTTAAAAAAGAATGAAAAAGAATCACATAAATTACATGGGAAACTAAAGAAAATGAAAATTTGGGGCCTGCACTCCCCTATCACTAGCAACCCCGATAGTCTTAAGCAGATTTTTCTCTTCTGCTCCTTGACTGGTAGATGTCAACACATTTTAAAGGGGATTCTTGAGTTCCCTGCAGAAAGCTTCTGGCCAATATTCAAAACTATTTAACTAGCCAGGAATGGCTCCTGGCCGGTTAAAATTGCATTTTGGCACCTAACTACAGATATTCAGTGGGAGATAACTGGTTATCTCAGCTGAATATCTGCAGTTAGCAGCTAGCTGCTAACCAGCTATATCGTGTGACTTATCTGGCTGGCACCAATATTCAGAGCCTACCTAGATAAGTTTATAGTTGGGGAAATGAGTGTTTTGTGGGCGTTCCAAAATTTAGGCGCTTAGTTATAGAATATGGCCCAGTGCACCTACATTTACACGCTGAGATTTACGTCATGTTTTCATTGGTGTAAATGGATGTGCTTAGATTTAGGTGCTGAAATATCAACTAAGCGTACTCTATAATCAGCACCTAAATCTAGGCACCGATTATAGAATACGCTTAGTCGGCACAGTGCCAATTTTTTAGGCACCATAAATAAAATTTTCCCCACGGTTCCTAAATATTTGGAATTCCCCCTGATTCACTCATGTCTATACCATGGCCACACCCCCTTTTTGGTTCCACACAAGACACTTTGAGCACCCAGTGTTATAGAATAATGTGTGGGCAGTTGTGTGTGTAAATCCTAATTAGTGCCAATTCATCTCAATAATTGGTTGTTAGCACCCAATTGACCAATTAGTTTATACACACATCTGAGCTCTGCACTCAAATTTGGATGACTTATATAGAATCTAGAATCATAGCTGTTCTATAATTGGCATTAATGCATTTAAGTGCTAGGTATTATTCTATATGCAGCTGTTACTCTCTCTCTAATTCTATAATCTTAGCACCTAAATGTAAGTACCATTTACTCATCAACGTTATAGAATACTAGCACTTATATGTATATGTGCCAGTTGGGTGCTAAGTGGTATTCAACAAGCTTAGTGTGCAACCTGTAGAGCATGGAACTGGAAGGGAGGTGTACATGTAGGAGGAGCATGGGCAGGTCCCACATTTAGGGGCGTAACTTATAGAATAATATTAGTTACACACTAAAGTGCAACATTTATGTGCTAACATTTACACCTGCCTTTTACACGGTGTAAGTGATACTCACTAAATGTTGTCGAGCAAATTCCAACTCAGCACTCTATTTCTGACTCGCTCATTTTTCTTCCCTCTTTTCCTTTGGCTAAGTTTTATTGTTTCTTGGATGAGTGTGATGTTCTTTCCTATCAGTTATTGTAGTTCCTTTCCTCCTGCAGAATTTTGTTTTCAGATTGTAAACCGCTTAGATCGGTAAACCGCTTAGATCGGTGCACTAGTTTAAGCGGTATCGTAACTTAACAATACTATTATAGGAGTTGCACTCAGTGATCTGCATTGTAGCATCTAATTTTGGCAACCTTTATAGAATCACCTCCATGTGCAACTGTGAGGGGGGGGGGGGGGGGAATGTAGGCAGAGCATGGGTGGCCCATGGACATGTCACCAAGCGACATGTGCAACTGATAGAATACTATCAGTTGCAAGCATTGCATAGGGCATATAAGCAAGCCAACAGACCAGCCATTGAGCTGTTGTAATTGGATGCATTTATATTTTGGTGCACCAAATGCAGCTTTATACTAGTACTAGCCGTTGAGCCCGTGAAAACGGGCTACTTTTGGAATGGGGGGGGTTCCGAGCCCCCCCCCCGGAGTCGCCGCCACCCCTCCACCCGGCACGAGCAGCACTGTAAACTTACATCAGCACGCAGCAGCAGGCACATCAGCAAAGCTGCCGTCGGGGCGGGCTTCCTTCTCTGCCTGTGTCCCGCCCTCGTGTGACTAATGTCAGCGAGGGCGGGACAAAGGCAGAGAAGGAAGCCCGACGGCAGCTTTGCTGATGTGCCTGCTGCTGCGTGCTGATGTAAGTTTACAGTGCTGCCCGGGCCAGGTGGAGGGGCGGCGGCAACTCCAGGGGAGGGGGAGCGGTTCCGACGTCTGCAGCATGCCAGTAGAGACTTCCCTCTCTGTCTCGCGGCCCGCCCCCGTATTGAAGCAGGGGCGGGGCAGAGAGGGAAGTCTCTACTGCGCATTTGCGAGTGAGTACGGTCACTTGCCGTTTATATGTTTGATTCTATAATGGCTTAGGTGCACCTATGTGCCGTTATAGAAATGGAGCTTTGCACACTCCATTGTGGTGTCTACATCTTGGCACTGGGTTCTAGAATTGTCCCCTATATGGTTGAATATTGTTCTTGTGACTCATAGGCCTAGATTTACTAAAGTGTGCTGCCACATGTGTTATTAGTAAATAGGTTACATTGCATTAAATGGGACCTGCAGTAAATAACACACAGTAATGGCATGGATGGGCAGACTGGATAGGCCATATGGTTCTCTTCTGCAAGGTCAGAGGATGGTGCTCAGGAAGGAAAGACACTAACGAGCTACATTTACTACATGGTGCTAGCATGTGTTTCTAATATATGTTCATGTGCCAGCACCATGTAGTAAATGTAGCTCGTTAGTGTCTTTCCTTCCTGAGCACCATCCTCTGACCTTGCAGAAGAGAACCTTGATTTTAATTCTTCCTTTTGTCTTGTTCTTGAAACAGGTCCATTAAATAACATCTAGCCCGGCAATCTACCTGTTTTTATATCCTTGCCCCCCCCCCCCCCCCTCATACTTACATTTACTACATGATTTGCTATACTGCCATTCAGTAAATATCAGAGCGGTTTACATCTTGTGTATTTCTGGGAGACCTGCTGAAAGGATGGGATTATGTGACTTTGTAGAGAGGTAGGATTGTAAGGAAAAGTAGTAGAGTATTGTGCATTAATTGTGTTGTTCACCCCAAGACTACAACTCTGTGCTTGAAATTGGGTAAAGCTATGTCTGGATTATGATCTCAGTGAAGCATCAACCTTAGACATAGATGTTGTTCAGGTGAAAGGGATCAACAGACTTAAAAAGTCTTCCACCTTCTGGGAATGATGTTGTAGTCTAAGTTATCCAAATCTTTTCTGTAAGTACCTGCCTGTTTCTTGTATGTAGGATTGGGTTAAGGTAGGCAAATAGCTGTGGTCCTGCCTCCTTCCGAGACAGATACCAAACTTTTACAGAGAGACAACACATTTTTCAAGTTTCTTTATTATTTGATATACCACCCATCAGATGTTATTTGAGCACTTTACATATATAATTACATTTTAAAAAATAATAAATCAAACAAGAAAGGGAAAAAAGAGAAAGTTGAATTCCATTAGGATAGGAAAGGAAAAGGAATGGACAATAACATAGGGCTGCAGTGTTCTCCTGGTTTCCCAACAGCACTCATGTCTTACATCTCAGGCTCCCCCTTGCAAGTGGAGACCTAGAGAAAAACTTTTGTAAATGTAACCCCCCCCCCCCCCCCATTGTATGGGGTTACTGAGAGGATAAAGCTTTGGTAGAAGGTCACTGGGGGGAGTATCTGCGGGTCCCTGGGTAGGAAGTAAGCCCAGCCCAAGGGGACGGGTTAGGAAATAAAATGCAGCAAGATGGTACAGAAAATAAATGAGTGGCATGTTGGGAGGAGTTATGAGGAGATAAAAGTGCTATCATGTGCTTGCACATGGTCTTTTTGGTGGTCCAAGTTTCCCCTGCCAGGAGATCAGTGAAAGGAAAAGGGGAGTCCCTGGTTAAGAACCGGCAACCCGTAGCTGGAGGGAGAGAGAGATTGTAAGTGAGCTCTGGAGAGTGGGTCAAGGGGATCATTCCAGGTGCTGGAGATGAGAGTTCCATCTCGTAGAGGGATCGGGACATTGGAGCCCGGAATCTGCGTGAAAGAGGAGTATAGTCCGTTTGGAGTGGATTGCCATTTTGAAGGGACAGACAAGGAGAGGAGTTGTATAAAGTGTACATATTTTTGATATGTATTTCTGTAAATATTCTGCTGAAATCAAATCAAAGTTATATTGGACGGTTAACTATTTCTTTGGTTTGAACAAACTGAACTGCTGGTTGCAGAGGTTAATAAAAGTTTCAGTTAATTTTCAAATAAGCTGCCGGACTGTGGAGTGATTTAATCATGGAAAGTGTTTGAGAATCAATGGCCCTCTGGGGTCATTCTAATGGACAGCTTGCATCCCAAAGTGGGTTTGAACCCAAGACTGAGTTCCTGGGAGGTGAAGATGGTCTCTTAACTCACTAACCACTTCTTTTTCCCGGGTGGAGGCACCGCATCAACTGTGAAGAAAGAGAAAAAGGTCCGAAGGATTCTTCTCATCGAGGCTCCATGGTTCCCGTTGTTGTTTCTTTGCTCTTCTCTCTGTGCCTGCTAACTTGAGGCTCAGCAGGACTGGTTGACTCTTAGCATCTGTCCTTCTGTACCACCTAATCTCCTTTAAGCCTCAGTCTATGTATAAAGACTTTTATTGCCAAACTGGTGGTCTTCTTCATCCTTGTGTTTTGATTCCTGGTTCCTCCAGTCTAGACTTTATGTTCACTCTTTCCGACATCTTACCTCTTACTACGGACCCATAAAGTATGTTCAGGGCAATTCTAGGCACGTTCTTTTGTAATGAAATACATAAGCGCCTTTGAGTGCATGTGCAAGGGGGCAGAGTGTTACATGGTAGGAGCATGGGTGCATCTCTTACCTATGTACATAACTTACAGAATATCATAAGTTGTGTAGGCATGCCAATGTCGACTTACACTCTCAGCGGAGTTATTGTACAGACTCAACTAGCAAGCTGACCATTGTGACGGCGTCTTAGAGTCAGTGGATGCCATCTGTGAAAAGTTCAGATTTTGGCACAATGAAAGTTTGAAATGTGCTTAGTCCCCCTGATGAAGCTGAATATTAGAGTGAAATGGAGAGCCCGTTGGGTGGAGTCCTAAGCTAAGTGCTTTAAATATATTTTATAAAGTGCATTGGATTGTTATAATCAATATAAAATATCAAAAAATTAATAAAACTAATAAAATATGGAGGTTTTTGACCAGTGATAATACCGGAGTCTACATAAGCTGGCACTTAGAAACTTTGATCTGTTGCCAAGCGTAGACTGTTGAGGTCTTTTCCTCCATTGATATAATATAAGAATTTAATCAAATATTAACATCTCGTGGTAAAAAGTTATAATTTGAAATTTCAGCTTGCTAGTTGAGTGTTTATTTATTAGGAGCAATTTATTGCCTTTTTTGAAGAAATTATTATTATTATTATTATTTGTTGCATTTGTATCCCACCTTATCCCACCTCTTTGCAGGCTCAAAGTGGCTTACAATACATCATGAGTAGTGGAAGAATGTTAGTAATATAAACATTTAGTATTGCATGATCTTGGTCAGCATGATGATAATACAAAGTAGAAATTCACTCAAGGCAATGTACAGCAAGAATAAGTCTAACATCTAGAAGTAAAAGATGAAGCCTGATCTTGTCTAAGCAGACTATCGTATTAAGCTGTATCTATACTTATCATATTCATTGTACAAAGCATGATCCTTAACAGAGGCAGGATGGGATATGAATATTTTCTCAGCATATGTAAAAACAAGAAAATAGGCCAGCATATTACTCTTTTCCAAAATCAAAGACTCTTCTATGACCAGATTTTCAGTTTGAGCTTTACTTCTAGGACAGAGAGTTCAGTTTAGTGGTAGTATGTCTAGTTATTGTACACACAGAACTAGAATATGAGTGGCATGCAGTAGCTATTATATGCTGTTTCAAAGGCATTTTGTGACAGTGATAAAGTAATGTGGGGTGCAGACAATGCAAAGTTAACACAAAATGGAAGGAAATAAAAACAGAAGTTTCAACAACATAGACATAGAACAGATTTATGTGTGCCTCCCTACCTCTCTGTTAGACTGTTAAAATTAAAGGAATTACTCCTATTTTCCTCGGTCACTTTTTTTTTTCTGAACTCCTGTAGATAAAGATCATTAAACGGCAATGTTCTGCAACAAGTCTTGAGTTATTCTCCCCCCAACCTTCCCTCTGTGCCCCAAACTCCCCCACAATCAGGTTCTGTTTACACTAGGAAATCTACCCAGGGACTGAAGGGAGCGAGCGGGGGAGAGAGTGTTGCTTTTCATTGACTGCTGTCAGTTCCCCACACTCCAGCCAAGGCTTGGCCTCTGTTTCTCAGTCAGTTTACTTTACTCCAGATGTGCCTCGGCTCCAGTGTGGCTGCCATCTACAGTAAATCGGCATCAGAGGGCTCATCAATCTGTGGGGTATGGACCTGTGGTGTTGCCGGGCTGACGCACTGACTGCAGCAGAACTATGCACTCCTAATCTAGGGAAGCAATGTGCTCAAAGTGACAGAGCAGGAGGCAGTGGTTCCCCCAAAGAAGAAGAAAAATAAATCCTTCTAACAATGAACAGGCAAAAAGTTCTTAGTGCATTTGTATCTGCAGCTGTAAATATTGTTCTAGTTGAAAAGAGAGTGGGATTGCCATGTATCATTACAAACACAGCCTGTCTACAAGTCCCTGGGGAAATGCTCGTTTTAGTGGTGCTTCTAATCAGAACAAGAGAAGCATAGAATAGCTGGGAAATCAGTGCCAAGTCGTCACTGCAAGGATATTGTTAACTAAAAGAGAGAAAGAGAGGGAGTGAAAAGAACCAATACAATCTCGTGATAGTATTCTTTTAAATGTACAATAAATAGGCATATATCTTTCTCAAACCAGAGTGATGTACAGTCAGTATAGATGCTGTTTCAAAAGCATGTCGGATTTCCTGTTTGCTTTTCACTATCTAAAGCACAAATTGTTTCAATCAGCAAGCAATTTCCTTTTGGAGCAGGATCCAACTATTTGAAATCTAGTTTTAACATGTATCCTCATCTCCTCTCGCCTACGCAATCATATTGGAGAGAAGATAGGACAGGAATCGATTTTATGACAAAGCGTCAGTGAACCAAAATGGTTCAAACTGTCTCTAGCCATGCTAATTTTTCTCATGTCTGCAGCCTTTTTTTTTTTTTTTTGTGTTACTCTTCTTGGCGTCAAGTGCAATAGCTTAACAGCTGCAATACTGGCAAATACATGCAGGGAGACCCGTCTGAATGAACAGTAAAAATTATGATTAGACAAGAGACAAACCAAGATCATTTTTCTTTTATTCATAAGTCAGTTTATGAAAGAAAAAGTAGTATATTTCATGTGTATCAGTACAGGGGAAGAGAGATTAGCAATCACCATGGTGCACTGCTGAACCAAGAAGTTCACAGAGAGTCTTTCTTAGATTGCATGCCCCCATAAAGAATTCGTAGGGATACTGTTTTCTAAGATGTAGCTGTAGAACCTCTCTACAGCAAGGGTCATTATTTATATCTCTTGGTTTTGGAAACCCCATTACGCTAATCCCAGTTTTATCAGGTGGATAAGGATCCCAGCTGGGTATTCTTCATACCGCTAAGTCAGTGATTCCCAAACTTTCTCAGTTCACTGCAACCTTGGTGTTTAAGTAATTTTTTCACAGTGCCCCTAGGCCACACATCCCCCCCCCCCCCCACCCCAACCACCACCTCGGCAATGGCGGAATGGAGTTCTACCCTTGCTGACAGAGTTGCCCAAGCCCTGCCAGATGAAGCGGTCCGCTGCCCCACCCAAACTGAGCATGCACAGGAGTGCCGGTGTCAGCAGCTGAAGCATACCTCCGATGTTCTCGGGCAGCATGGAGCTCAGGCTCAGGGCCACTTCAGCTGGCGGAGCTTGGGCATCCCCACCATCTATTTCATGGGTGCCACAATTTTGATGAGGGTCTGAAACTATGCCGTGGCTCCCCCGTGAGCTTACTGTGGCACCGCAGGGCACAATTTGGGAACCGCTGATCTAAGGTCTTGATTTTTGGCTTTCATCAGCTTTGCTGGTTGGCAGCTAGCATAATAAATGCCCACGTAATCATTCTTCATCTGTTGAAATCCTTAGTAGAAGTACGGAGTACAGTGCTTCCCTTGCACACTCCCCTTCCTTCCAGTGAAACTGGTCTTTTATTCCAGAGTTTCATTGGGGTTAAACTGGTAGTGAATCTACTTTCGTCACTATGATACAAGCCATTACAGTTGCCCTATTGCTCACACATTTCAAACCTGTGCAGTCCGCTTTTCTTTTGTGTGTTTTATTATAGTGCTCATTTTCAAAGCAGAAAAAGTCTCAAAAGGCCCAGATTAATGTTTTTTTCTGGCAAATCCACCCAAATTGCCATAATCAAGCTCATACTCAGAAAATGTCCAAGTGAGCAAGCCGTACAGAAAAAGACATTTTCACAAGGTGCATTTTTTTTTTGGGGGGGGGGCATGCCATGGGTGGTGTAAAGGGATGGATGTTTCCTAATGATAATGGATAGCAGCATGACATCCTGGGTAGAAATGTAAACATCCCAGTTTATACAAGTAAGTGAAGCCACAACCTGTCTTTGGACCCATTTATGCTTTTGCTGAGTTGGAGAGCGGAAAGGTGGATTTGGTCGCAGTATGAAAAAGAGAACACAGTTGGAGAGTGGTTTGTTTGCTGCCTTTCTCTGCCCCAGTCTGAAACCTTTGTCCCCCACATTTCCTGCCTTGCCCTCTATCTCACCTCCTTAACCCCTTCACTATACCTGCCTGATCTCATCCACACCCATCCTTTGCTGTCTTTCAGGCCTCTTTCACGCGTTGTTCTGTCCCTTGCACAAACCCCCGCACCTCTTTTTGTACCCCCCTTACCTACTTCTACTGTTTTTCTCCTCATGCTTCTGTGTTTATCTATTCCCAGTTTGTCAGTGTGCTGTTTGCAGGTGCTGTATTACTAAATGCTGTGTGCTGGTGCTGTGTTACTGAGTGCTGTGAGCTGGTGCTGAATGAGTAAATGCTGTGTGTGTTCTGGTGCTGGTGGTTGGTCAGTGTCTCACTAGGTCATGCTTACCTCTGCACAGGGGTGGTCCTATCATTAGGCAAAGAGAGGCGGTTGCTTCAGGTGGCAGAATTTTTGGAGCGGCATGAAGTGCCCTCAACCATTCCAGTGGTGACTTCCTCGCTAGCAGAAACTCCCTAATGGCTGCCTTTCAGCCGCCACTGGCTCTCCCCACTCCTACTGTGGTAAAAAGCCGAATAATAAACACAGGACTTTCAAGTCACAGGGGGTATGACTGGCAGAGCCTTGGAGTTGTGCATAGGCCTCAGAGACCCTGTGTCTATCATTTGGCTTATTGGTGCTGCAGGGCTGGAAAGAGGAGGCAGTGGGTGGTGGGCAGTAGGCGGTGGGTGACATGCAGCAGGCGGTGGGCAGTCGGCGGCAGGTGGGTGAGCAGATGGCAACAACTGATCCCTTGCCTCAGGAAGCAGATTTCTTTGAACTGCCCCTGGCTCTGCAGTAGGTGGTGATATGCACAGTGGTGCAAATGGGGTTACTAGGTTGCACCTGTGGTGGTGGAACACCTGCACAAGAAGCATGGATCAGATCTGCTGAATGCACATCTCCACTCTCATCTCTCCCTACACTCCTCCCTGGGATCTCCGTTCACTGGGTAAATCTCTCTTGTCTGCACCCTTCTCCTCCACAGCTAACTCCAGACTCCGTTCCTTTTATCTTGCTGCACCATATGCCTGGAATAGACTTCCTGAGCCAGTACGTCAAGCTCCATCTCTGGCCATCTTCAAATCTAAGCTAAAAGCGCACCTTTTAGATGCTGCTTTTAACTCCTAACCCTTATTCACAACCCTTATTTTATCATCCTCACTTTTAATATTCCCTTATCGCTCTTTTTTTTTTTTTTTTTTTTTTTACATTTGTACCCCGCGCTTTCCCACTCATGGCAGGCTCAATGCAGCAGGCAATGGAGGGTTAAGTGACTTGCCCAGAGTCACAAGGAGCTGCCTGTGCCGGGAATCGAACTCAGTTCCCCAGGACCAAAGTCCACCACCCTAACCACTAGGCCACTCCTCCACTCCTGTTAGTCTGTCCTAATTAGATTGTAAGCTCTGTCGAGCAGGGACTGTCTTTTCATGTTCAAGTGTACAGCGTTGCGTATGTCTAGTAGTGTTAAGAAATGATAAGTAGTAGTAGTACTTGTGCTTGAGGCTTTGCTGGATGTGGCTGAGAGTCTGGAGGGGAAGGCTAGAAGGAGGTACCCCTATCACAGAGTTTTCAGGCTCAAGACCTAATTCCTGGACCTCAGTGACCAAGAGTGCTTTGCCAGGTACTGTTTTGATGGGGCTGCCATAAATACATAAGTATTGCCATACTGGGACAGACCAAAGGTCCATCAAAACCAGCATCCTGGTTCCAACAGTGGTCAATTTAGGTCACAAGTACCTGACAAGATCCCAAAAAAGTACAATACATTTTATGCTGCTTATCCTAGAAATAAGCAGTGGATTTTTCCCAAGTCCATTTTAATAATGGTCTATGGACTTTTCCTTTAGGAAGTCATCCAAACATTTTTAAACCCCACTAAGCTAACTGCTTTTAATACATTCTCTGGCAAAAAATTCCAGAGCTTAATTACACATTCAGTAAGAAAGATTTTCTCCAATTCGTTTTAAATTTACTACTTTGTAGCTTCATTTCATGCCCCCTAGTCCTAGTACTTTTGGAAAGAGTAAACAAGTGATTCACATCTACCCATTCCACTCTACTCATTATTTTATAGGCCTCTATCATATCTCCCCTCAGCCATCTTTTCTCCAAGCTGAACATCCCTAGCTGCTTTAGCCTTTCCTCATAGGGAAGGCATCCCTAACCTTCTTTATCATTTTTGTCACCCTTTTCTGTACCTTTTCTAATTCCACTATATCTTTTTTGAGATGCAGCGACCAAAATTGAACACAATATTCGAGGTGCAGTCACACCATGGAGTGATACAAAGGCATTATAACATCCTCATTTTTGTTTTCCATTCCTTTCCTAATAATGCCTAACATTCTATTTGCTTTCTTAGCCGCCACCGGTCACTGAGTAGAGGGTTTCAACAAATCATCAACGATGACGCCTAGATCCCTTTCCTGGTCGGTGACTCCTAATGTGGAACCTTGCATTAAGTAGCTATAATTCGGGTTCCTCTTTCCCACATGTATCACTTTGCACTTGCTTGCAGGCCATTTAGAAAAAAAGGATTGTCATATAGAGACTTCCAGCTTCCTGCAGTCTTAAGCAAAGTATCTATTGAGCTGCCTTCACCACCCCCCTACCCCGCTGTTCCTATTAAGCAACATTTTGACACAAAGCCAAGGTTCACTCTGCAAAGGTGTTCTAAAGAGAAAAAGCCAGAAAAACACCATATGATTAAGCAAGGGCCACCTGACCAGCCACATACCATGCCTGACTTCAGACAAACCCCACGGACACAGTCAGCCACAGATATCTGCTGCTGGTGTGCTAGAAACTTCAGATAGAGAAGATCTAGCAACGTACATAGCTCATAAATAGATGGTGAACATGGAGCTTTACCAGTTCAATTACTGCCCAGGAAAGTATAGAGGGTGGAAATCTAACATTAAATATGCCATATCAATTATGAAGCTCACTGCAATGCAAGAGATGAACCTGACAAGAAAGTGGCTGGGAACTGAGTCATTCAATTGTATAAAGAGATCACCAGATGCATATTTGCATGAGCCCTCAAGAGATTTGAAAGAAATGTGAAAGAGACTTGACCAGTGCTATGGCAGCCCATAAGCTAACCAACAGGCACTGATGAAAAGAATAAGGAGTTACCCAAAGTTAACAAATATAGATAATGACAAGTTACAAGAATTAGGAGATCTCCTCCAGGAACTGGATGTACTCAAGGTTGATCCAAACATTCCTGGCCTGTATTACTTGGATACAACTTGGGGCATAAATGAGATTATATCAAAGCTGCCATATGATATAAAAGAAAAATGGTCATTAGTAGACACTAGGTATAAGGACAACCATTAAGAGACGTTTCCTCCATTCACAGTCTTTGTGAAGTTCATCCAAGATTTGGCAAAGAGGAGAAATGACCCCAGCTTTATGTCTGATGTATTTGGAACAGTCAAGGCAGGCTACTTCTCTAGTGAAAAGCTGGTCAAGAAGTACAGCAACACCAAGAAGCATATAGCTGTACACATGACAGATGTGTCACCCACAGCAATCATACCTATGGATCATCCTCCTACTACAGAGAACGTAGAGGATCCCGACAGACAATGTCCTATACACAGAAGCAGAGCCAGGATGACGCAAGTTGTCCCGTGCACTTACTTCTCTTCAGACCTCAGTACTGCCTCTTACAAAGACATTGCATCTTCACTTCATCAACCAGCAGATGAAAGAGCAGACACATCATCAAAGTGCCATCAAAGATGCAGAAGTACACCATTGTGAACTTGGACACAAGACTTCCCAAGAAGACAAGGGACTTCATCAGCAGAGCCATCACTGAGCCAGTGATCGAAACCACAAAGAGATGAGGACACTGTCATCCACTGACCATGCCAGAGACTCAAACATTTTTCTCTCTCTTTTGTGGTTTGTTGTTTGTGTTGTCTATCTCTCATTTCAGCTCCTGCGATACTGTGGAACCCTGTCTGTATAACTTTAAAATAATCTCAATTACTCTATATAAATGAACAGGCCATCTCATGATGGGGAAAAGACCTTAGACTCCCAGCAGTATTAAGACATCCCTTATGTCATTCAATCAGGCTCAAAGCACTACTATAGTACTATAGTGCTCAAAGCACTACTATAGAGTGTAATCACTGGTCAGAAAAACCTCCACCAGATAAATTTTATCAAAAACAATGCACATTTCATGAAACAAATTAAATAAACAGCACTTATCTGCATCAGATCCTGATGGGGACCAGTTTCACATAGGCTTCATCGGAAGATCATAAATAATGCAATGCTATGTGAAGACTACACGGAGCTTGTCCTTCTAATTGCAGATAATGTGATGTGTAGCTACGGCTAACATTATGTTGAAAAGTTTATGTTGAGATTCTGGTAAAGATCACCGTTTTATAGATTATAGACATATCCTTAGGAAGGTCTAAAATCAATGCAATTCTTTTTCATACATATTTCCTATAGGCACAAACATTTTTGCAGTAAAATAATAAGTGGGACCAAGAGCCAGAGTCCTCCATATAAGACCAACATGAACTCATCCTGTCTTTTTCGGTAACTGTAGCCAGTTTTAACAAAGTCCAATATGCCTTGTGTAAAATGATAAAAGAAAATTGAGTTATGGCAGAAGATTTAGTGGAATGAAGAGCCTTAGTCCAAAAATTTGACCAATCAAATTCTGATGCGTTGATATCAAGATCCTTTTCCCAAGAAGATTCTAACTGAATAGTATAATTGTTATTTGATTCCTTTATTTTTTAAATACATGATGGAGGCCTTTTTATGACCTGATAAAAGATGTTGACATAAGGAAGCAATATTCAGAGGGGGATAAGAAGAATAAGATTGAAGCTTGGATGGAGGTGATAGGCATGCTGACCTCTTTCAGGTTCCTCTAATTCACTTTCATACTTGGAAACAGGTCAGCACGCATAGCACCTTCATCCAAGCTTCAACCTCATTCTCCTTATCCCCCTCTGAATTTTCTTCCTTATGTCAACATCTTATCAGGTCATAAAAAGGCCAAGAAATAACTGTGATAATGACCAGATGCCTTTAGATTTCCATACAGATTCACACATAATTAAACTACTAGAGTCAGAGTGCTATGCCAAAGAGATACATCAGCCAATGAGTCTATCTTAACTTTAACAGTATTCTGGAAGTCTCTCAGTACATAAGCAGAGGCCTTTATAAAACATAGGGAATTTGTATAAAAGACTAGGGGACAATCGAGGAAGTTACATGGAAATACTTTTAAAACAAATAGGAGGAAATATTTTTTTAGTCAACGAATAGTTAAGCTCTGGATCTCTTTGCCGGAGGAAAAGTCCATAGTCTGCTCTTGAGACAGACATGGGAAGCAACAGCTTGCCCTGGGATTTGTAGTATGGAGTATTACTACAATTTGGGTTTCTGCCAGGTATTTGTGATCTGGCATGGCCACTGTTTGGAAAACAGAATACTGGGCTAGGTGGACCATTGGTCTGACCTAGTATGGCTACTCTTAAGTTCTTATGATTATCCATTAAGGGAGGAGATGGGGTGGGCAAGGACTTACCAAAACAACCTCAAAGGATAGCCATCTCTGTGTGTCTATTACACATTCAGGGCCCTGTTTACTACGCAGCATTATTGGCGTATTAATGTTTTTAATGCACATTAACCATATACGCACATTAACCATGTATGTGCCTACAATATTCCTATAGGTGCCTATATGGTTAGCACGCACGCTAAGTGTAGGCACGCTAAAAATCCTAACACACCTTAGTAAACAGGGCCCTCATTCTGAAACCATAGTATTGATTGAGAGAGCCTAAAGGCTGCATGATAATTCCTGAAGTCTGAAAGGTTCACGCCATACTTATCTTTACTGAGTTTACATTTTTTTTAGGACTATACGTGGGGGTTTATGCTTCCAGATAAACGTATTAATGAGGGAGTGAATTTTTTTTATAAAGACTACAGGGGAATGGCAAGGGAGTCATACTGAAAATATCATTTAATTTAGGGCCAAAACTATCTTGATGGCTTCAATCCTTCCCCACCAGGTAAGGAAAAGTGGGGACCAGGAGTGAGAGAAACAATAGAGCCACTATTCAATTTCATTGATTTATCTACAGTATTGGCATATACTAAAATCTCAAATACTTAATTTTATGTGGTGCCCAGGTAAAGGGCAGATGGTCTAAATGGTGTTTTAAGACATGAGTTAAGGGCACTGCAGCAGATTTAGACTAATTTATCTTATACCCAGAGATTGGTGAAAAGGAATTTCTAACATTAAGTAAAATAGGAAGAGATTCTAAAGTGGTATAAACTAAGACATCCACATAAAATGGATAATTTGTATGTTTCCATACCTGAGGAGATTCCGATTATATTGGAGTTAGCTCTAATGGCAACAGCAAATGGCTCGAGGGCTAAATTAACAAGCAAAGAGGACAAAGGGCATCCTTGTGTGTTTCTCTTTTAAGGTTAACAATAGAAATCAAACAAAATAAAACATGGACAAGAAAATAAGATGATACCTTTTTTATTGGACATAACTTTCCAATAAAAAAAAGGTATCATCTTATTTTCTTTTCCAAGTTTTATTTTGTTTGATTTCTATTGATAACCTTTAAGAGTGGACTAACACGGCTACCACACCTCTCTTTTAAGGTTGAAAAATTGTGTATTAACTCTGATTGCAGCTAAAAGATTGTTATATAGAGTTGAACCACATCTATACATTTAGAGCTAAATCCATACCAATTTAAAATGTGAAATAAATAATCTCATTCAATGCAATCAAACACCTTTTCGGCATCTAGTGAAATTGCTAAGAGGGAATCATCAGAGACTTTCACCTGAGCTAGAATATTCCAAAATAATCTGGAGTTGTCACTGGCCAATCTATTGGGGGTGAAGCTGTTTTGATCCCTGTGTATCAGGTCAGGGAGAACCTTTTTTAACCTGGAAGCAAGAATCTTTGCATTGATTTTATTATCTATATTGATAAGGGAAATAGGCCTATAGTGTTCAACTTTTGAATGATCTTTTTCTCGTTTAGGGATGACTATGATGGTAGATTGTAGAAAACAGCCCTTATTGTCTTTTTTTTTTTTTTTTTTTTAGAAAGCATGGACTGAAATATAAAACTTAATGTAGGAACTAATAAATCTGTGAATGCTTAATAGAATTCTACATTGAATCCATCATTTTCTGGAGCTTTCCCTCTGTGTGGCAATTTTATTGCTTCCAAAACCTCTTGAATAGAGGCATCTTTTTCTAATGTGGAGTTTTGAGATAAGGATGCCATGAGATGTGTTAAATTACCAGCAAATTCCATAGAAATAAAACAAAATAAAACATGGAAAAGAAAATAAGATGATACCTTTTTTATTGGACATAACTTAATACATTTCTTGATTAGCTTTCGAAGGTTGCCCTTCTTCATCAGATTGGAAATAAGCAAACGTTGGTAGATGACAGTATATATAAGTGAAACATCAAAGCATTTCAGTGACAGTCTAACAGGATGGGGGTATTTTGACACCCACCAGACAGGACTTAACAA